>NC_092063.1:10747500-12110000 GCF_039877785.1 Chaetodon trifascialis | reverse complement strand
CACAGAAACAAACACACGTGTGCACAAACAGGCCAAATACCATGTGCTACTTCTCATAAACGTGAAGCAGGCAGCATGTTAAGGATTAGAAAAAAAGCACAACAACCCCGAAAGAAAAGGTTGTTTAATTCTGTCTCTGATAAACACTTTATGGCTGTTTTCTATTTCCTTCCGAGGCTACTGCCAAGTATCTGGCAGCGGTACTGGCACGGCTAAATGAGAACAACATGAACACAACATGCCCGTCAAACTGCACACACTCCATGCCGAGATACGGACCTGGGGTGCATCTCAAGAGGCTAAATCGGCTTCCAGTGCTTGTCTCCTCTGATTAGATTTCACCTGTCCTCAGACTAAGTCCATCACAGTTTAAGTTGAGGACAGGGAGTATACAACTGTAGTTAGAGGACTGGGATGGACCCGCTAACTGTAGCAATGAGCTTTGACTGACATGCGGTTTGGGTCTGTGGAAAACTTTGAAGTGTGTTCTTGTGTTTGTGCATCCACTATTCTTGTACATGCATTTGTGCTTATGTGTCTTATATGTGCCAGTTGGGTGTGCATGCGGTATGTATGTGTTTGTATAATACAAATGCAAATGCAACAAAAAAAAGGCACGTGTGGTCACTGTTATGTTATTCATGGCAGTTGCTGTATCTTGGAAAGGCATTGTGGTCTCCAGGGTGAGCGTGCAGACCCTCTTCATCATCATTATCATTATCATCATCAATCATCCTTCGAGTGGTGTCCCAGGACCCGGCAATGCACTGAACCACTGGCCTGGCCACACTTGGATATTACATTTGAAAGGGGAAAAATGGAGGGAGAGAAGGGACTGAAGGAAAGAATGAAAGAGACAGGCATGGAGAGAAAAATTGCGGGTGGGAAGAAAATACTCCAGGAAGGAAAGTGATGTGAAAGGAAGAGACAGCAGAGGTTTGATAAAAAAAAAAAAAAGAATTATGAAACAAAATAAAAAGGAGTGGCAAAAGTTTGGGGAAAATAGGAGGTGGAGGAGAGACAGTGTCCATCCAGACTGTGTGACCTGACATCCAACATCTGCAGTGCATGCACAAACACACACATACCCACCTGCACACCTACAGACACACACACACACACACACACACACACACACACACACACACACACACACACACACACACACACACACACACACACGCACACACCTTGGAGTCGTTATCCTGCCCTCTGCTGAACTTCCCTATTAGGTCAAAAATCAGATACGAGGAAAAGCCACAAAGTGATTGGCTGACCTCTGTCAACAGGGTCTGTTGTTTTTGAAGTGTGTGTACTTGACACAAGAGGGAGAGTGACAGAGAAACAAATTAGCTACATAATGATCAGTTTGGCTGTAGCTTGAGGACGTTTTTGTTCCTATGCTAAATCTATGCAATTTGCAAATCAACATACTTGTAGGCATTGCCTTTTATCTAACCTTCATTTAATGTATTTCTATTTTTTCCCCCTTTAAAAACTATTAAACTTTACTTTTCTCTCAAATGTTGCATACAGAGTGTGAGCCATCTCAGTTCCCTTTTACAGGCATAAAAATACAACTTTAATAGAAAGTATAATTCAGCCAATCGGCTCAGATTTATGAGTTATTTTGTTATTCCCCACATTCTTAACAAGATTTCCCAGCAACCCTAATAATACTTTCTTTGCAAGGCTTTTTCAGTCCAACTTGAAAAGTTAAAATATCACTTGCAGAGAGCTACTGTTTCATATGTCAAACACTATAAACACTGCTGCAGTAAAAAACAGTGCTGGATAGTCGATATTTATGAGCGCAAAGCCAAGGAGAGCAATGTGTGATACTACACACTGACCCCCCGCAGGTCGCAGTTTCATGTGAAGCCTACTGTGGTTCTAAGTATTCTACAATAGAACAATACAGAGACTTGATAGCATTTTAATATTGTTTCAGCAAGTCAGATGAAAAGCACAACATAACATAAAGCATATGCTGCAATAATCTTCAGAATTAGGTGTAGACTCATTCTATATTTTAAAAGAAGGCAAATGTTAATATAAGTATACCCTTCTCTAACATATAACTCAAGTGTGTCTGAGATTCTGAGGGAAAAGGGTGCATATGGACCAATGAACCTCAGACCCTCACACCTCTTTAGGAATCAAACATGGAGTCTATCCACCGGCGTAAAAAAGGCTGACATAATCTTAAAACCAGCTATCCTGTCCACTTGCATATTGTCATGGTATGCGTGGGGTGATGCTTGGATATGATTGTGTGCATTTGCGTGTGTTGGAGAGGTATTAAGAGCTGGGGATCCCCTGTGCATGTCTGAATGCAATTTAGACAGCAGTTTCAGAAACATTTATAAAGTCTTGAAACATGTAATAGTGCATTTCAAATAGAACAGATGTGGGAATCTAGAGGTGGAAATCCCCAGGTATTGGTCTTAAAACCCCAAACACACACACACACACACACACACACACACACACACACACACACACACACGCACACACACACACACACACACACACACACACACACACACACACACTTCATATTCATAGTTTGGAATCCCCCCTATCACAACTTCTTGACAACAATAGAGCTGTGATTAGTTTATATTGCATTCAATAACTCAAGTTTTTTTTTTATCAGCTAACGTGAAATCATCTCTGTCTTTCTTTGAAGATTGCTTTCTCCCGTAAGCGATTTCATCTAGGTGCACAGTACCAACAAAGACTCGGGCGTGCGTCTACACACGCGCGCGTACAGGCATGCACTCCTAAAGTATGCACACAAGGATGCATGCACGCTCGCACAAATACACAAACACTTTGCGCTGATAGCAACAACAGTTTGTTCTTCTTCAGTTGCCTTCAAACAGACACATCAAGTTTTTCCTCAGGGCAGTCTGGATATGATACTCAGACTGAGAGAAGAAGCTCGTACGAGAGATGAGTGATATATAAACTAATCTCGCACACAAATGCCATCGATCAAAAACACTCATTTGGCAGCTTTCTCCTTCAGGCTCCTTATCTAACTGATATGAATAACTCTGACTTGGCAGAAAGTAAAGGGGTTGAGGGAGAAGAAACAGAGGAGAAGAGAGAGGGGAAATTTTATGCTGCCGAATCCAACCACAGCTGACTGCTGTTGGAGACAAATATGAACTGTATCAACTTAAAAGCATGAGGACAAAAAACCACAACATGTCAACTTGTGTAAACAAGCCCAAGCTTTGAACTGGTCGGTGTGGGTGAGCGTGTGTGCAGATTCATACTGACTTGATCCATAGGGGGCCGGTGGTTGGCATGCGGGGGCCCTCTTGGCAGGCTTCGGTGATGCACGTTTGCTGGATGTAAGTGGTGAGAATGGTGGGGATGATGCTGGGGATGGATGTGATCTTCCTCATAGTTATCCGCGATCAGCTTCATTCTGCTCTGAGTCTGCCAAAAAAAAGGAGATAAACATGAAAATTTATAATGCATAATTACAACAAACGTACACGAGGGCATTTATTTTCCCAACACTGCTTATTTGTCTCTTAAAAATGTTCATGGGGTCTTAGAGAGATTAGGCTGAGGGATTCTTGGATAGGGGGAAAGCATGTTGAAAGCCATCAAAGACGATAAAAACAGTGCCACTAACAACACTTGACAGGTCATAAATTGAGTGAGTCGGAGTGCCTGATGAAAATATTGTAAGTCTGTCAAATGTCATCCATATTGCAGATTATCATTTAATTGGATTGGACAAGTCCTAGTAAGAAGCGTTAGTTAGTGTTTCATGCCGCCTAAGGCCACAGGCGTTCTGGCCCAGCTGAAGTAACCTCATTTTAGATGTCATTGATTAAAATTACACTCAAATATGCATGCCTGTAAATGTGTAAGTAAGACTGTGTCTCCTTTGTTCGTGCGTGTGTGTATCTGTGTGTATTTTTTGTGCGTTTGTGCAAGAGGCTGTCATCCTTCCAACATCATTGTGCTGGAGAGAGATAACAGCCGAGGCTGACTAACGTTAACAATCAGCCTAACTCCAGTGAGGCCAGCTGTCTGGGAGATAGACAGAGACAGAGTGGGTGCAGATATATTGACAGGCTCAGCTTCATTCCCTTAACTGTGGATACTTCCCCCGAGGGCTGACATGACTGCAGAGCGGGAGGTAGGATTGCGTATGGGATGAGGATGATTGGAAGGAAAGATATGCACACGTCTCTCATCCAAAATGTTGCGGCTTTCCTGGTTTAAATGAGAGACAGCCATGGCAGGAAGAGACAAAAAGCCTGAGTCAGCCGTGAAGATAAGAGGAAGATGGTGTTACAGTAGTCAGCAGCCTGGGGACATCACTGGTGAGATAAGGAGCTGAGACCTAATGACTGAGGAAACGAGCCAGTCAGGATCATAGAAGAGGATGTGGCTGGTATTAAAGGGGTTAGCAATTAGCTTAAATTGGCGAAGACCTGCTTAGTTAAGGTGAGAACATTGACACCGTGGCGAGAGGGACAGAGAGAGAGAGAGAGAGAGAGAGAGAGAGAGAGAGAGACAGAGAGACAGAGATGAAGAGTGAGGGATGGAGGAGGGCTCAGACAGACACCAGACCAGTGGTTAGAGCAGTTAAAGGCTAGGTTGAGGTGTATGGCCCTCTGTGACCTCAGGTGTTGATACTAGCAGGTGTGACTGGGTGGGGCTGGCTTCAATGCAACAGTTACGAGCTGACACCTGTCATTGAGGCAAGGACAATTACTATCATATACCATGCAGCTGATTAAACTACTGTACTTCTACAGAATACATGCTGGAGGCGCTTCCACGCAGACTCTTCCCCAACGCTTAATAATGCAGTTTAATTCTCAAAGAGAAATATTTTCAAAACTGATTTGTGGCCGGGGGTCCGAAAGACTAATGTGTGTTTAGTTCTTGCTGCTAATCTAATAGGAAACATCTTACTTCCTGTTCGTGTTCATTTAATTCCAACCATATTTGGTAGGATGAGAAGCAAAAACGTCCTAAAATTTGTTTGCCTGTGTGAGTGTGTGTATGTGTGTGTCTGTGTGTGTACACATATGAAATATTTAATGACCTGACACACACACACACACACACAAATGAATGAAGTGATGAATTGCTTCTGGAAGAACCTGACTGTGTGGTCAGGCCAGCCCACATGTGGCCATCCAATTTATTCATACAGACATACACACACATCCAAAGGCACACACACACGCTCTCTTCTCACAGGCATATTTCAGTGTGCACGCACAAAAAAGCAGCGAGCATATAAAATGTGTGTGTGGTGGAATGTGTGTGTTTTAATTAGTGATAATTAAGGGCTTTGCAGAGTAAACAGCTCCGTAATGACCTCCAGGCCTGTTTCAAGATCAGGAAGCCTGGAAGAGACACAGGTGGCAATCCTTGGGGAGGCGAGGAGAGAGGAGAGTTCTTCATTGACATCTCTAAGCATAACAGATTTGGCCTATACTGTGTGAGTGCGCAGTGAGTGGTCTCTGCATGTGTATCAAAGTGCAGCTGCTGGTGTAAACATGGCAGCGATGATCCCGCTGCTGTGCTCACAGCTGCATCCCAAACCTCAATCCGAGCCCTCTGTAAATCACAAGCTTGTCCTGATTAGAGCAGAGCTGTATTAACACATATGGACACAGGGGCCTGACAAGAAAGGCCTTAAACAAACAGGCAGCTGGGGAAAGGCTGCACAATGTTCACAACACTTAAACATACTCCTTTGATCAGGTCTGTGTGTGTGTGTGTGTGTGCGCGCGCGTGCACACACATTGCTATGCTATCCCTGTGAAACGGGGCGAACCCGCTCTGAGCAGGCAGATAGTTTTACATAAGCTGTTCTTAATGGCACACCTCTGAGAACACAAAATCCATCTTTTCAGCACAGAGAGAGGACGGATGCTCCAGTGTGTCGAAAAAAAAAAGAGGGAGAGAAGGAGCAGAAAAGAAGAGAGAAAGTCATAGAAAATGGCACACCACGGAGGACTACAAATCCATCTTTTCTCGGCTTCAAAGCACCAATGATGTTTGGTCATCCATCATTAGGATGGAACCACTCAGAGAATTCCCACATGGGGACACATTTGTTCTGACTCTCTCCTCGAGAAGTCTAAACACTACACTCTTCATGTGATGTCTGTGTGTGTGTGTGTGTGTGTGTGTGTGTGTGTGTGTGTGTGTGTGTGTGTGTGTGTGTGCGCGTGTGTGTGTGTGTGTGTGTATCTTTGTATATGTCTGTTTGTCTGTGCTGAAGAAGGCCAATGTCTCAAAGGGAAGTAAATGGTCTGAGAAAGGAAAGTTTGTCTAAGACCGCCGGCTTTACGCACGCGCACGCACACGCACGCACGCACGCACACGCACACACACACACACACACACACACACACACACACACACACACACACACACACAGATCTTCCCAAAGAGGGATGTGGGGAGGTCAGACAGGGCACTGCTATCTGTAAATCTATCTGCTGTCTACAGATCAGCTTTCTCCTATGAGACTCTGAGTCCCATAATTCTTCGGCATTTCCTGGTCAGTTTCCTTCCGCCATTGGCTGGTGAGGACCCAAGGAAGGCAACCTCTCCTGATATGTGTGTCAATGGGTCAGAAGACAGAGAGCCGGTGTGTGTCATGTCAAACAACATAATCTCCGGGGAACTCATTCTGTGGAATGGATGGAACGCAAGCAGTGCAAAGACTCCCTATAGGAACTACTTTCTTTACAACCTCCATAACATTAATAGATTCACACACTTTTAGGGCCTCGGTGCTAGGTGGCCATGGCACTGCCTGCAACACCTTTCCACTTAGGAGTAGTACTTACATGCATTTATATGCATGAGGACTTTTTAAGAAAACCAGGTTTACACGTATGAGAAAGAGGAGGCAAAGAAAGTTTGTGTGAATGCTGCCCATTCCTCTCCTCTCCCAGTCTGTCCTTCCTTTTCCTCTCCTCTTTTTCTCCGCTCTGCTGCTCCAGGCCCAGAGGCCACATCGTTGCAATTAGAGCTCATCACATCATCAGGTGGACTGTAACTGCTGGTTACCCAACGGGAAAACATGACGCATCCAATGGCGATAAACAGATAATAGGCTTTCCTTGAAATTCCTCGAACAGAATTGCACCCCCTAGGAACTGTTTACCGTTTACGAGACACGAACAAACATAGGTCCGCACTTAAATGCACACCCAGCCATTGCATCTGTTGACTTTTAAATGCACCATGTTTCCCAGAAGCCCCTGTGACTCAGGAGACTGTATATGTAGACTCCCTGCTGTTGTCTCATTAACGTTAGCATTCACGTTAGCTCAGTCACTGATGTGGTCTGACCAGACCTTAATGACCCACATACCTTCATCAGCCTCAGGTTGTATTAAGAGCCAGGGCAACATGGGAAAAAGGCGTGTGCACGTCAGAATGTGTGTGAGTGTGTGCCGGGATTTATATCTGTTTGACCAGAAGAGGCGAAACTGAAAAAGTCCGCTAGTGACTCAGCAATGACACCAACCTACGTGTGCGATTTGAGTGCATCTAATAACTCTGACTGCAACGTGATTGTTAAGAGAATAGCTTCGCTCATGTGTTTATTTGCCTGGATTTGGAATCACAGCTCCCCCCTGACTGCTTTGGCTTATGATGACTGAACACAGTAAGTGCGGTTTGAGGCGGGGAAGTCTACTCTGTTAACTACCAGGAATTATTAACCTCTATCTGTTCCTGGTTTTAAAGTTCAAAGGTCTGCCCATGAGGCTGTTTTTGTGCAGGACTTCACCATCTGCAGCAGGTTTAAATTTGTGCTTTGATTCATGAAGCCAGAATCAGCCCTAAACGGTGACCACAAGGGCCAGGCTCCATTTGATTAATTTGCAGTCCGGTCACCCTCAGACCAGGAGTGCTGTGAATTTAATTCATCATTTATATAGCCGTATAAATAGCTTGGTGGTCGCGTGTGGTGGATGTACCTGTTGTTTGAGCTGGTGCATGAGCCTGTCTTTCTCCCTCTTCAGAGCCATCACTTCCTCCTGGGCTTTTTTCCGTTTGGAGGAGGATAACTCCAGCAGGGCGATGTTAGCATCCTTCTCACTGATGGCTGCCAGCAAAGCCTGCTGCCTGAGGGGGTGAGAGCGGAATATGTGGAAGAAAGGTGCAAAAGGTGAGAAGCAATGTTATCGTACATGGATAGAACATGAAAAAATGCTTCACATTTATTCCATATTTCATACATTTTACAGGCAGAAAACAGGTGGACACACAAATACAGAGCACCCACATCTGCAGCTGTGGGCCCTGACGCAGATGTCACAGCAAACTCACTCATCCCAGAGCTCCTTAAACTCAGACAGAGATTCCGCAGAAAAGAAGCAGACATCTTTGAAGTGGTCTGCTAAGCGCTGCCTTAGTGGTACCTCAGTGTGACTCATGGACATGCAATCGTGTAATGGGGCCTAATAGAGCAGGCTGCGGAGGATATGACATCTTTCCTGTGTCACCGCTGATACCACAGTGTATGTGCGTGTCTGCGAGTGCATGTAGGAACGGGGGTGGCAATAAATGACTGTCTGCAGGTGCAGAGGAAACATACCACCAAGCGTCATCAACCAGACGTACAAATACACACCCACAGGACTCGAGGGAATGCCTTGCGCAACCCCTTTCGAGAGGAGTCCTCGGAGCAGACTGGTGATAACTATCCTCATCATCAAGCAGGATGTCGTAAATCCACTGTTGTGACAATTGCACATTTTTTCCGCCCACCCTTGTAAACATACTCAGAGGCACAAACATGTCCTCATAGAGATAGCCAGGCACAAACACCTCTTCAGCTGTGGCCACTGACCCCTGGCACACTGTAAGACACACTTTTATGTGTGGTTCTTTGTCTCTGCAAAGTTCACCTGAACTGCCATCGCAGGAGTCTCAAGCTGTCTAACTAGTGTGTAGGCACTGATGGTATTTTAAGCTGGCTAAACATAATGGGGCTGAACTCCAGACCCTTAAATCGAATTTGAAATTAGGAGGGCATTTAGCCAGCATGGTTAATGGTAATGTGTGGATTTGTGTGAGGTAGGGGGTAGAGGAAGAGGAGGGAGAGAGGGTGCATTCAAAATACACTTTGGACTCAATTAAAAATTGACCTGCATTGGAGTGTTTTTATTCCATGATTTAAGTCCCTGCAGAAATAACTCAATCGCAAAAATAAACACGCTGAACTCAGAATAAAGTCCTGCTGGCCTGAGACTCCACATTTGGTGTTTTTAGTACAATTATCTGCATGCCGCATCTGGATTCTGGATTCTCCCATTCAAGGCCATTAATAGGCCCCTGTGTGTTTGTGTGTGCTCCAGTGTGTGCATGCATGTTGTGCAAGTATTTGTGCGAGCATGCATGTGGGTTCTGACATGGATCAGCAGCTAATCACACCATTAATCACAGAGCAGGACCAACGTGACACTTTTCGTCTCCCCACACCTCCGCTGTTATTCCTTTTAATGCTCACTGTAATGGGAACACACGCGCGCGCGTACACACACACACGTGTGCACAGAGCTACACTGGACTTGCACCAGAGCAAGCGCTTTAGACGAAGTGCTTTAGACTGCAGGCTTATTCTGCTTGACCTGGCCAATCACAATGTAAAATGGGGGGAAAAAAAACTCTTAAAGTAAAAGAAAAAGCAAAAGAAATCCACAGTTAAAATCCACAAATCAAACAACAGTGGGATTGATTTTTTTAATCCCTCTTCATACGGTCCAGTTTTGCACCCATGGCCTCACGAACCTAATGATGGAAGCCCACTTCCACTACTTTATCTTATGCTGTGTTAAATAGAGCGAAGAGGTGATGCCTAGAGTCATATATGGGCAAGGAATGCAGCCCAATGTGTCACTGTTCATAAACAGTGTTTCAGATTAACAGCCCAAACCTACTCGCAGGATGGCCATCTTTACAACACACTGCCAGACATGGAAACTCCAACATCGAGCCACATGCCACAAGTCTCAGAGTCACACTTTTCCTTATCTAGTTTTCTCTATTTGTGCCGGCTGTAAATGCACACAGCAATATCTCACACTAAGCTGGAAAAACATTCAGTGCGGGGCCAACTTGGTGTTAGAAAAGAGTGCGATGAAAGGTTAGGGGAACTAACCCCCACCCCAGTTTTAAAGGGGAGGTTTATCTAATCTGTGAACTCATCTGAAAAAGACAAACAGAGATCCATCTCCCTCTGACCACCACTGAGTCGCTTCATCAACGATGGTTACACTCCCATTCGTTAAGTTGCCTCTGCTGAATGAAGCAATGAAAGACGCAGTTTTGGTGCTAGTTAAAAAAAATAAAACAAATAATGTGAAGCTTTGCTGAGTGCAGCAATTGACCAGAACACGTGCTGCTGTCTGTGAAGACACGCCCGTCACATCCCTCTCAGCTGCATTTCTTAGCACAGGTACAAACTTCGCAACTGAAAATTATCGATTGACCCCGAGACGTTGTGAGCCTGACTGAATTAAACCTCTGAGCCACAGTGGCTGCCATGCTTCAGTGCAAGCTAAATCACTTCCAGGCTCTAAATTAACAGAGCAGATTACAGAGCTGTCTCTCTGTGGGTGCTCTCTGACTGGTACTGCAGGATTGTACTGAGTGATGTCTTCCTAAAACAATAAAAAGGGGAACATTATTATGATTAGCCAGCCTGTAAACTTTATCTCCCACATCCTCAATCAGTGGTTGTGTGTGCATGGTGTGTGTCTGAGTGTGTGTGTGTGTGTGTGTGTGTGTGTGTGTGTGTGTGTGTCTGTGTCTGTGTCTGTGTCTGTGTACTGATTAGTATTACGAACAGCCTTTGAACCTGAATCACACTGGAGTATTTAATCACATCTAATTTGAGTGGCCATTTGGCCTTGGTTGTAGAACACACTCCCAATGTACATGAATCTAGCAGACAGTTTTCATCTATCAGAAACGCGCGCGCACACACACACACACACACACACACACACACACACACACACACACAGAAAGAGACAAATGCTTGTACTGTATCTGCTGGCTGATCTTGACTGGGTGAACCCTCTCTCCTTCCTCCCTTCTTGTCTCACTCCCTGCTTAACTTTGACTTGGCTTGTCCTGGACAAACAAAGGATTATCTTAATTTCCCTTCTGACTGAAAGGGCGACAATGAAATGGTTTTTCATGACAAAATTGTGATTAGTCTTCGTAAAAAGTCAGACCCCATGCACTGAGAAGTCATAAGGCATTCCAATAAAAGGACAAATAAATCCCACTGCTGCATCTCCGGTGTCAAAAATCTCATCTACTTTAGTTTTTCTTTTCTGTGAGATGACAGTATTTTGGCTGACAAGGTAAACGTGACGCTCACATAAACAGTTGTGCATTTATATATCTCACATTGGTCATATTTACTTTTGGTATTATAGAGGAGGCTAGAGAGAGCATGCAAGGCTCTGTAGAAAAGCACAGGTTGGACTGACATCTATATAAGGGGTGAAATTCTCAGCTCGACTACAACATGTGATTCCAATTGAACCTTCATGGTCCCTAGGACATATTGAGACATTTGGATCTACAAAGGTGGGAGATGGATGGCTAAAGTACATGACCATGCAATGAGAGGTGAGAGTCGGGGGTGAAGGGGGGGAGACGGAGATGATGTGGAAACAAAAAAAGGAATGCAAAGAGTGGAAGAAGAGAAGGGTAAGGAGACATGAGGCGGAAGGAGATAATTCAGGACAAAGGAATGAAAAACGAGGAGAGAAGACTTTGATGAAGACATCTTTGAGGTGGGGCTGCTGTCAAAGGGACTGTGATGTCACGGGGCAGATGACATAGTGGCAGGCAGGTCGCACAGAGCTCTGGGTGATGAGGGGTTAAGATGGGGTCAAGAGTGAGCATAAACACACATGTACATTGGCGCAGAAGAAATTCAAAGAAAGAGGATGTTGGGGGGGCATACAGTGGCTGTGAAGGAGGAGAGAAAGCATGGAAGAGCGAATGGATCTAGAATAAAAACAACTAAAAAAAGAAGAGATGGCAAGAGATGAAGGCAATAGAGGAGAGAAGAGTATGTGTTTGACAGGAGTGACTGCCACCTGTGCTCCAGGAGAGAGAAACGAGCGAAGAAAAGGAGTGTAGGAAGGGAAGAAAGGAGCAAAGGTAAAGATTTAAGAGTCCCAGCCTACCCTAAATCAGCTCAGCGCACTCCATGTTGTTATTCCTAGGCGTCACGGTTGAGGGATGTGTGTTTATAATTTGTGTTATGACTTACTTGAAATTATGAGTGTGGAGAGTCAGCGGGACAGAAACAGATGCGTCCGTGTGATGCCCGAGGGAACCATCAATACTGTCTGCCCCTAAGTGCAGTGTGCGCATGTGTGCGTGCATTCGCCTGTCTGTGCACACATTTGTGCTTTCATGTCCTTGTGTGCATGTGTGATGTATTTTGTTAGCAAAGAACATGGGGAGCCCACTAATATCTGTTCCCAGAACATCCATTATGAGGTCTTCTAGTTTGTGATCATGCCTTTCCACCACTTAACTGTCCAGCGCTGCAGAGACATTCCACGGGCATTTTATGGCCGTTCCTTGATTGTGAGTGTGTAAAGGTGCGGCACAAGGCCGGGGGCCCCTGGCTAGGCAGTACTAGAGGCCTGTGGTGAGAGCAAGCAGAGGACATGAGAATGGGGCATGGTTGAGTGACACTATTATTTATGGCCTTGGAACACTGTGTTATTTACAACTGAGAAGGTAGGGAAAATGTCTATTTCCAACATAAAACACACGCTCTGGCTTCATTTGGTAAGCTTACTGCAAAGCCAGTTAAGATGGTAAATCTGTATTTCAACTCTAAATGTGGGTTAAAAGTATTTTATGAGGTCCAAGTTTTGGCTACGTTAGGCAGGATTGGCTCCATGCTAACCTGTAGCTGCTAACCTGAAGTCACATGCCAGATGCACCTATTACCCACTTCCTTCTGTTTGCATGCCTGCATTAAAGCCTTTATTTGTCTAAATCTATGAGATAGGATTTATCCGTATGCCCACCACAAATAAAACTCGCATGTCTGTCTTGTTTGAAAATTCACGTCAACTCCAATATTCCTCTTGAGCAGCTGTATTAGACAGTACACGCTAATCCTGAACTTCAAGCAAGAATGATAAACTTTACATGCTAACCTTGAGCTGTGCTTCCCAAGAAAGATCCATGACAGCAGAGGGTTCTCCCAGAACTGGGCCAGGTTGTGTGTGTTTTCACTTCACTAATAAAATATACATCCCACTTACTCTGCTCACCCCCACTCCCACACTAGTGCTCTGGCCGGTGGAAGGAGGGGGTGGTCTAATTGAAAGAGTATGCATCAGTTTTACAGCAACAAGAGGAAAAATACAAGGGGACAAAAATCAACAAATCTGCCAAAACTAGCCAAATGTTTAGAGTGGTAGCAGGGACGAGGAGAGATGGCTGACTGCCCCCAGAGATGAGCAGGACCAGACGGCCACAGCTGCATTCCAGCCAGAGAGAGAGAGAGAGAGAGAGAGAGAGAGACAGAGAGGAAGGGAGAGAGAGAGGCAGCGGCTGTGTGAGGGTGTGTGTGAAGGCAGACAAATGAGAAGAAGGGAGCGTTCAAACTTTCTCTCAACAATCTTGTTAAGGCAATGAAAATAAAATACGTAAGTTCATTTTCATTTCATATGTTTTAAGGGGATATTCAACATTTTGCCTTCTCTCCATGAAAGTGAGGTGAGAAGATTGCCTGGGCATAAGATGCAGACCTGGACAATTAGCCTAGCTTAGCATTAAGACTGGGAGCATGGGGAATAGCTGGCCTGACTCTCTCCAAAGTTCAGAAATATGCCCACAAATGTCTCTAAAGTGAATAATTAGCCTACTAATTAACCAATTGTGGTCAAAAAGCAATCTGAAGTTTGAGGGGAAGTTACATGCAGGAACTACTTATTGGCACAGGTGCAGTCCCTGCACATGTGCTTCCCTACGTCTTGTTGTCTTGAACAAATATGCATTGTGATAATTGCCAGTGTCTACTACTGATACTCTCACCTCAATCTAAAGCAAATAAATGTCCCAAAATGTTGAACTACTCCTGTAATAAGCACATGGTCTGGCTGCACACAGTCTTTCACTAGCGTGGTCAAGTGTCCTCTCTCACGCCCAGCTCCATTGCATCACCTTCGGAGGATCAGCGAGGGGTCGGGTGGATCCCTGTTGTTGTAAAAACAGGAAGGATAAATAAACAAGGCCATTTGGTTGACCTTGGGTGTCTCCTTGTGCGTGCGTATTTGTATGTGTAACTTTGGTCTTTCACATCAATGCATGAAAAACACAGTCCACATCAGATTAGTCAAACGCCTCTGCCGGTCCCCGGAGCTGTTTAGCACAAGGCCTGCCTACACTGTCCCCTACCAATAAGGTGAGCTGTGACTCTAAACCTCCAGGTGATCCCACCAATGGTTGAGAAGCGCTTTCCACTCTCTTAAAGGGGGGGTTTGTTTTCCACCCTTATCGTCGCTTAGCTGACTGACAGTGTCTCCCCAAGGCACAAGAAACGAGACAGGGGGCTGTACTGTACCACACACGTGCAGGGCTCCCCTGCCTAGCAGTTAGAACAAGTACAGACACCCACACACACCCACACACACACACCCACACCCACACACACACCCACACACACACACACACACACACACACACACACACACACACACACACACACACACACACACACACACACACACACACACACATACAGCAGCTGGGTTGTTTAAAGCTCCCTGTCATCTGAGAGAGAGGTGAGGGTCATAGAATGAGTAACACTGCTCCAGTAACATTACTGTATGTTATCACACACACACACACACACACACACACACACACACACACACACACACACACACAAACACACACACACACACACACACACACACACACACACACACACACACACACACACACACACACACACACACACACACACACACACACACAAGGAGAGAGGGGAGAAATATACACACATATGCAGCCTGTTAAGAAAGAGCACTAAGGCCTCAGCATAAACACTGATGACTTATGCCCCCCCCCCCCCCTTGTCTGACTCTGATCCAACCACAGCACTGTCCCACAACCCCCTCCCATCCACTTTTTTTAAAGATGAAACTACATAATCTAAGGAGAGGGTGCTTTGTTGGGGTCAGATTAGAAAACTGTACAAATAAATGCAGAGCCACCTGTCGCACACATACACTGCTGCTTTAATAGAATGAGTATTCTTATTATTGATCCATCATTTAGTGTTTCAAATGCCTATTTCCTAGACCTAATGTGAAATTTTCTAATTTCTTCTCCAATGCATTGTGTGTCCAACCCTCCAATATCCAAAGTTCCCTAACTTAAAGTGATCTAAAACAAAGAGAAACAGCCAATCGTCACATCTGAAAAGTGCAAAGACAGTTACTGAATACATTTATTGACAATTCCCTTTCTATGTGAAATAATAAAAAAAATTTATTTGTGCACTGACAAATGATAACTGCGAGACACAATGCACGTCTGATTAGATGTATAAATAACTCTCCTGTTCCCTTTTTTTCTGTACTGAGGTGAGAGGAGCTACAGCTAAGCCTGTACTCTTTACTGTCAGTAATGTAAACTGAAAATACCAGAGGACACACTCTGCTTTGCGTCATTTGAAACGGAGGTCCTTTGCATTGTCCTGTGTGTTAAAACAACCCTCTGTCAAACAGTTCATCACAGGCTCTCGGACAGGAAGGCCACCACAATCTTTTTCTCTCTCCATCCTCATTCCATCACTCCTCCTCTCCTCCCTTTCTTTTGCTAATCAAAGAGAGGAGCCACTCATCGGAGGAGAGAATGGAATCACCTCCTCCTTGGACTTGGACCTCTCTATCATTCCACTTCTCTCTCCCTCTATCATTCTCTATTTGGCTCCGTCGTGCCCTATACTCACTCCGGAGTGGGGCTAAATATTAAGTTCAAGGAGGTTATGCAAACACGTTGAAACAGCCATCCTTGGCCTAAGTATTACCCTGAACCCTTCAATTACCCGCCTTGCTTTCCTCTCTCCTCATTCCTCCTGCCTTTTCTGTCCTCCGTACGGGTTTCTCTCACTCTGGTCATCTAACTGCAGCTTGGAAATACAGTGCACACTCATGACGTGGGGCCAAAAAGCCTTAAAATATCAGGGGCAGAGAGTACAACATAGTGGCGCACTATTACACATGCACACACACACACTTATTCACACACAAATGTGCACCCAAAATACACACGTACACACAAACCGATGAAAGACGAGTCCAGAAAACAGTGGGAGCAAGTACCCCTGGTGTATTTTCTCTGTGTTCCAAATGTAGGGCCTGGCGGTGGACCACAGCTGAACCACAGCCGACATGCGGTGGAATGGGAGGCCACCACACTCACTTCCCTTAAAGGAGCCATAGAGACACACACACGCACACACATACGCAGGCGATCGCAGAATAACACACACGCGCTCAGACACACATGTTCAGCAATTTCCTGGATAGCACTGTCATGACGATGGGAGTCCATGTTTAAAAAGTGGTTTGAGGTGAAGGGACAGATCTGTATGGGCTGCTTCCCACAATGCTTTGCCAGACAATTACACAACCCAATTAATGTGGTTACTACAGCACAGCAAGGACTTTACTCTGTGCAAATCGAGTGTGCGTGTATGCGTGCACGAGACAGAAGATGTGTGTACGCTCCTTTGGCCCGTGCTACTCCTTGAATTATAGCTTTCCTTGGAGCTTGGACCGGTCGATTTCCCGTCAGTGTGTAAAGGACACACAAGGTCACACTAACATTCACCCCACACTCCATCAGCCAATCACAGTTATTTCCAATCACAGCCACATGAGCTCAGCTATTACAAAAGCTGCATACCCGAACAACTACAATACCCACAATGTGTTGTGCATCTTTCCAGCAGAGAGCTCCATTTCCTGAACTATAACCAAATGTTGGGAGAGAGGTTTTCAAAGAGTAAAAAAATGGTTTTGAAACTTAATTATATATAGTGGTAAGATGTGTGTTTTTTACAGTTGCTGCAACATATATCCTTGAATGATGTGCATGTAGAAATATATAGAAGACATTCTGTCATGCTCTATATTGCAGGGTTTCAAAGATGTACACAATGGTGGAGAAAGCAGGTGCTGCTGGCGCCTTCTGAACAGTGTTTTTTTTTCCAAGGTTATGTTTATATAAACATATATATGGTACCGGAGCTGCTAACACTGCTGTGGAAATTTAACTGATGAAGGTGATGAGTCAGCACATCACAGTTACCACTTCAGTGAAAGAAATGATATGATCCCACAATGGAAAAAGAACTCCATAGCAAGCAAAAGTTCCGCACTGACTGAAGTAAAAGAGCAGAGGTATTATCAGTGAAATGCACTTAAGTATCAGAAGTAAAGGCACTCATTCTGCAGAATGGCCCCAATGTATATCACATGTTACATTTTAGCATGATTGTATTATTTTGACCGGTGCATTAATGTGTCGGCAGCATTTCAATGTTGTGGCTGGTCGAGGTGGAGCTAATCTGAACTAATTTATACATATCCTGTTGGGTGGATTAATATATGACAATGCATCATCACGACCATGACCTGATCATAGATTTGGCATGTAAAATCTTAGGGCGTATTCACACCTGCCTTGTTTGGTTCGAACCAAACCAAAAAAATCGCTGGTGCGGACCTTTTGGGCTGGTGTGAGTACAAACCATCGAACTCTGATGCGGACCAAGATCCAGCCGGAGAGGTGATCTCGGTTTGCTTCCAAACAAACCCTGGTGCGGTTCACTTGATATGTGAAAGCGACTGCGTTGGTCCGACCCAGTTCTAAAAATTATTTGCCTTTTTGGACGCTACAGGCTCCCGTTGCTGCGGGCATTGTGCCAAATGCCTCTGATGCTCCAAAAGTTCTGCATATGTTTGTAACTGTATGAAACAAATCAATATAAGCACAACAAGTGCAACACGCTGAATCTCCATAGTTTGTTTTCACTGGTGCCCCCCCCTTTTTTTTTTACTGCGTTACCCCGGCCCCAACCGTTTTGTCCAATCATTGAATAAGCTTTGCACAAATGTGGGTTTGTTGACAAATTCTGGGGCTCTTGTGAAAATTGCAATGTGAAAAGGAACCGCATCAAACCAAAAAAGAAACACTGTATTTTGGTCCGAACCAAAGACAGCGGCCCAAAGAACTTTCCTGGTCTGAATACGCCCTTAATCTGCAAAGCAATTTGTAACAATAGCTCTCAAATAAATGTGTATTGGAGTAAAAAAAAGTACAGTATTTCCCTTAAAGAATTAAGAACCTAATGGAGGTATGAGTATCCTTAAGTACAGTACTGCATGCACAAAGCTGCACGCATGTAGATGACCACATAGATTAAGTGCACAAACTCACACACACAGGCAAGCACACACACACACACACACACACATCTGCTTATAATTAGCCGTCCTCTGATTTCAACCTTGGTTAAGCATTTTCTTTTAATGAAGGATGGTAAAATGTTAAGTAAAACAGAAAAAAAGGCTCATAGTGCTCTGCTTTGTGTTGAAGCAGCAGGAAACACATGCGTTCTTTACAGTCTGCTACACAAACACACCGTGACCACATACTAACTTATATAGACTTCATTAGCCCAGCTTTCATGTGCTTTAAAGTGTGCAGGGGGAAAAATACATTCAAAGCAAGAAATTATGAAAGAGAGGTGCAGACACAGAGAGACAGACAGAAAGTTACACACACACACACACACACACACACACACACACACACACACACACACACACACACACACACACACACACACACACACACACTGTACACAGTGGGCTCGGTGAGGGTGCTGATTAGAGGAGCTGTTGCCAGGTCTGGACAGGTCTGCTGTATATTTAGACAGATCAGTGAGGATCATGGGATCAAAGAGCAACATGATTACTACCTGGCCTTCTGATAAAAAACCTCACTATTATTTCCTTGTCAATACACACAGGAATACACTCAATTCAAAGTACACACACATCTGAGCACAAACACATTCAGATTAATTTACAGTCATGGTTCCCAGCTTTAAAAGACACACAGCGCGCACACTGATAGACATAAGAACACAGCCTTGCACACACTGACACACACACGCACGCACACACAGACATATACACCCACGCCGCTCTATAATCTGGGTAATTTGTACGTTGAAGCTAGTGTAGACAGATCATGCCTCTGGTACACCGAGCCTGTTGTGTCATTGCATTCGCTTGTTCGTCAGTTGGTGTGAATTCCCAATAGAGACGTACCCTTACTTGTTTCGTGTGAAGAAGTTGCACAGAAACAACTTCTTGTCATAATGGCACTTCTTGTTAGTGGAAGACGGAGCGTGTGTGTGCATTTCTACATTTTTTACGAGGGCATGAAAATTGAAGCCGGGAGCAGGAACACAGGAGCACGTACACGCAAGCATGAAACAGCAAAAGTGTGTGCCTTGTAATCACTGCAGAAAAAAGCGCTCACTCTTTGACCTTTCTGCTCTTTGCCTTGAGTTTTCTTAACGGAGTCCAGCATCCTTTTCGTCTTTATTATGCTTTGTCTGCAGTTCTTGCTTTTTTCTCACAAGTGCGCATAAAAGTAGAAATGTATCCACAGACAGCGCACACACATAAACACACATGGTACTGCACTGTGGTAAGTGCTCAGCCGGCCCTCCCACACACCTGTGCATGGATTCCAGCAAACGTCTGGTTTTTAATAAAGAGACCAGTGGTGGTGTGCAGTCAGATGCTGCTGACAGACCCACTGATTTGCAGATAGATAACAAACACACACATACATACATACTCAGCCGAGCCAGCTCCCTTGGCAGATTACATCACAGTTATTTTAACAATGGCTTCCACTCAGTCCATTTGCTGGCTATGATTACACACAGGGGTAAGCGCATGTGTGTGAATGCGTTGTTTTGTTTTTATTTTTTCAAGTTGTTGAATCTTTGTTCATTTGAATGTGATGATCAGAGTTTCAGTAAGAATTTAAGTTTGTTATAATGCTGCACTACGTGTACAGCAAGCTGCTTAAGAGGGTTCATAGAAATAAATGTAAATATGTGTTTGTGTTTATATGCAGAAGAGGGACACGGCTTGATGCATCTGCCTCTACGTGTGTGTGTGTGTGTGTGTGTGTGTGTGTGTGTGTGTGTGTGTGTGTGTGTGTGCGTGTGTGTGCATACTGTTACCAGGCAGTTAAGAGTATTACGATGTGTTGCTCTGCGCTCCACTGACATTGCAGGGTTGCGGGTGAGAGTGGGCTCATTAACTAAATGAGTTCCTAATGTACCCTCACTTTTGCACTGTTTTTAGGCACTCACAAGCAAAACTGCTGACTTATGGGGGCACTGCAAGGTTGCTGACCTTACATCACCCCCCTCTCTGTGAATGCTGCTCAGCTACTCACAAGAGAATGAGAAGATTTAGACATTTTGCTTAGGTGTGAACCAGCTATCTGTTACCTCCAGATGATCACACAGATCTACAGATCACATCACTGACTGACTTTTGTACAGGCATTGAGACTATTTGTGGTGATGTCCTGATGACAGCGGCAGCATAGACGCTGTTAGAACGAGATGTCAGTGTAAAACACAGTTCAAGTGACACTGAAGTGAAACCAGGGAAACATTTCCAGTTCTGGTTTGACAATACATTTTTGCATTTCTATATTTATTTTCGTGCTTTTATATTCCATTCTTTTCTCTGTCACCAATTATCTAAGCAGACAAACACCATGATGCCATTTTGCAGGCCCTAAAAACACTAATAAAGACATAAAGACTAAAAGTGCTACCATTCTTTAGTGTGTGTTTAATGAACGTTTAATTTTAATTGACTGATCTACATATTATACGCTAGAATTGCACAATTGACCTACAGTTTATACAATATGTCTTCTTTCTGAGCACTAAATAATGCTTAATCCAATTAGACTGTACAGACACAGTCCTGGGCCTGCTCTGCCCCCCCACTGTGTCTGTATGCATGCACAGCTTTGTTTAGGTCTGAGTGTGGGTGTTGTAAATATTGTGAGCACGGTGTCTGTTTCAGAGTTATTTGGTCTCCCGCCCCTGTTAGACACAGCAGAGAGAATACAGGTGTGTTTCTGAGATACTACAGACAGGGAATTACAGAATTACAGAGACAGTGCAGATATGGCAAAAAAAAAGAGTCTAGACAAAAAATGTGCACCACTTACAGTTCATTTTACAGCTACACTGTGATGACATGGTGGGAATTAACAAACAGCTCTCATTTTGGAGCAGAGGATGGGCTGGAGACCACCTCAGAGCTACAGCAGATCCAAAAGAAACTCTGCTGGGAGGGATACAGACACACACACACAAACATTCTGACATGAAAATCCGTGTGTGTCACAGAACAGCAACTTTAAAAGGAGGTGACGAGCATGCAAGGAACACAAGTTAGCAGGCAAGAAAGAAATGTTTATTGCTCTTTTATCTGCAGTCATGCAGTCAGACATACCAGGAAGCTGCTTAGAAGTTTGGGGAAAGACTGGCACGAAACACGCTGTGACTGACATGTCGAGATGTCTGCAGTGTGGCATGCGTGCAGACAGAATGTGGGATTGTGTTTCTGTGTGTATGTGCATGACTGCGTTTTGTGTTTATCCTGCATGTGTACTGTTTTTGCTAATGTGACTGTGTGTGTGTGTGTGTGTGTGTATGCACGCGTGTGCATGTGTGTTTATCGTGCACTGAGCTCCCAAAGTGACATGTCAGGACACTGATGTCAGGAAACTGAGACACTCTGAGTCTGACAAACAAACCATGCCAGGAGGAGGATCTAAACAATGTGCCGCAATTGCTTTATTACTCAGTGTTTGCCCTAGGTGTCATGTTACTTTAGCCTTCAACACCATAAAAGCCTTCTCTATGGTTCAGCACTGTGTTTGTGTGTGTGTTAGCTCTGGCAGAGGCTCCCCAATGACTGGTTATATTGGACATGCTCAAACAAAGCCAAACACACAACAGGAGCCGCAAGCAATTAGGGCCTGCCATAGTGCATAACTCCTTTCTGAACACCCTCTGTTTCTCCTTTGCCATCCACCAGCCTCTTTCTCCTCTGCCACACATTTGGAGGATTGTGCTACCATGACCCTCCCTCCACAACACAAACACACACCTACTCACATGCACATATCAGCCTCAGCAACATTTGCATGCTCAGTCTGTACTAGCACCCTGTGTGGCATCAGTGGCAAAGATGCTGTTTGTGTGTATGTCATCTTCAGGATTAAACGGTAACCTCGGTGGGCAAAACATCACTGACTGGCACGGGAATGCCTGTAATGCTAGCAGGCAGCCTAATCTTCTGGATTAATACATATTAGGATGGTTTAACAGAGCTGGGTGGGCCCCGTGTCTCCATTTCATCCTGTCATTTGGATGAATTTGTCTCTGTCCACATCATGACGTTACAGCTCCTCCCTCTCCTGACTGAGCTGTTGTCTGATGCGGTTTAAAACATACAATGCATACGTTTCTCATCGTGGTTCTTAACTCACTTCTGCACAGTAGATGATTAAGACATCCTCTCATAGCAGAGCAAGGCCAGTCATAGTGAGTGATGGACATCCATTTTGAATCAGATCCTCTGGAGCCTGAGCAGAGGGTGATATCTCACTGCCTGTGGCTTGGACAGCAGACACGGTGAAGATCTGTTTCAAATCAGTGTAAGAAAAATGGGTAAACTCAATCTGGGTCAAGCTCTTTCTCCCTCTGCTCCCCCCTAAACCCCTCTCCTCTTCTCTCTTTGTTTTTCTGTCTCTCTCTTGCTGTATTTAGGTGTCTCTCTGGCCTTTTGTCACTAAACACCTCATAAGAGAGACGTCTCTTTCTGGAAAAAGTGAAGGAGGACAGGATGGAGAGATGGTGCAGTGTTGCAGTTGCAGAGAGAGTGTTGGGCAGGGTATGTGTGTGTGTTGGGGGTATGTCTGTAGCAGTTGTGTACTAATAAAGCTAATGATTGCCATCTGCGCAACAGTTATTTGTAGTCCTGTTCTTTTCATGTCACCAGCCATTACTCCAGCTCAGCCAGTGAGACACTTTTTTAAAGCAGACCATTACTTACAGATTAAGACCCCGTTGGAATGTATAAAATGCTCAGATGACACTGGTGAAGCAGAACCATCTACATTCAGCATGCATGTTTATTTCTGTGGACACAAAGATACATATATGTGTGTCTGTACATGATGCAAGAACAATGACACAGCCCTTGTTGCCTCCTTCCACCAGACACACATGCAGCAACGTCCATGTGTGCAAGCACAAGTGCTTATATGTGCATTTGCACCAAAATGCACATCAATTTCTGAGTATTTCAGGGGACTGCATACCTCTGTGTGTTTGTCCTATGTGTGTAAACCTTTTGTAGTGGCTAGCGCAGCTCTCCCGTTACACATGCACATGTTCTTTATGGGCTGGCTAATGGAGCTGAGCTCTTCCTGCCTCTGTGATGTGGTTTACTGTTGTTTGATGTGCTCAGGAATCCTGCATAGGAGAGCACCCCGAGCCGATCTTATCACATAAAAGCCCTTGCAATGGAAGAGGACACTCAACTCTCTTTTTTAACTTAATAGAGATCTGTGTCCCTGTGAGGCTGTGTGTGTGCGCGCGTGTGTCTACGTGTGCGCGAGTAAGTGAACGTGTGTGCACGTGTACACCATTTCTCTAATTCAATCGAGTGTGTAACCCAGGGCCAAACACACACATTTGATTTCAGTAAATGCTGAACCCGGAGACCTGTGGCTTTAATGCACCAGAGACATGTCAAATATGTCAGTGCATGTTGAGCGCGTATGAGTGTGTTTGTGTGTGTACGTGTGTGACAGAGGGAGAGTAAAGGTTTGAGGAAAAAACAGACTTTTGTTATTTCTTTTGAGGTTTTCCACTGAAATCATATAAAATGTTATGACTGTGTGTATGTTTACGAACGGGGCTTGGCATATATATGGTCATTAACTTAGACCAATCAAAACCCTTTATTGGACATGTGAGTTGCACTACAATTTACTGTAAGTTTACAATTGTTTGTGTGAATTTTTTTGTATGAACGTTCAAAGGTTTTCACCGCACAGTCATTATAAGAATGGATAGTGAAAGCTGGAATATACAGTAAAACCATGTCAACATTAATACATCAGCTAATCGTTTTCCACTGTTTTCCTTTTATTTATTTCCATACTGTTGCTTGCTTAACTCTACTGCCTGATGAAGGTCTGAGGGCAGACACACTGTAAATAAAGGACAATGATCGACAGTGTGCAGACTTTTTTTGGCTCTTTCACAGTCGCAGTTTTTGATCCAACGCACCTGCTTGTAAGACTTTCTGCTTTGCAGCAACATTGTAACATTTTTGCAACACCAATTCCAAAAATGTCAGGACGCTGTGTAAAACATAAATAAAACAGAATGAGATCACTTGCTTATCCTTTTTGTCATACGCTCGATTGAAAACAGCACAAAGACAATATATTTAATGTTTCATGTCATCAGCTTCATTGATCTTTGTAAATGTGTGCTTATTCTGAATTTGATGCGGCAACACATTTCAAAGGAGTTGGGACAGGAACAACAAAAGACTGGGAAAGATGTGGAACGCTCCAAAAACACCTGTTTGGATCATTCCACGGGTAAACAGGTTCATTGGTAACAGGTGATAGTATCATGATTGGGTATGAAAGGGGCATCCTGGAAAGACTCAGTTGCTTTCAAGCAAGGAGGGAGAGAGGTTCACCACTTTGTGAACACATGATTGTATCAAGGGGCATGGGAATACTTAAACCGGAAAAACACAGCTGCGAATGACGGCATTCTGTTTTTCTTTACATTGTACACAATGTCACAATGTATCCATTGAGTGAGATAGCTGTAGACTACACCTACCAGCGGTACAGTGTAACTTACTAAAAAAATGTTATACGGAATGTATTTCTCATTATCAAAATGGATTTCTGGACATTTTTCAGCCGTCACTGAAAGATTAACTCTGCTGATTCCTGCATTGTTTGTGTGGAGTCTGTGCGACTGAGAAAAAGTGTGGCCTGTAGCAGTGTGGCTGCTACAGGTTAAACATAAACACAGACAGAAATGACAGGAAACACAACACCACAGTAACGTCGACCTCGTGCTCTCTCCGTATGCCTCACACTTCATAATAACGGAAATGGATACATATTAAACAATTGACTTTTTGGTTTTGGTTACAGTAATGTCAGGGTACACACATACTGTCTTGCTCAGACTTTGATTATTGTATGCTAAAATGACACCACATTTTCCTCTGATCTTCTCTGAAATTACTCCAGACATAAACACACATACGCTCATATCAATCCGCTCACTGTCTATAGTCTGTGTTTCATCGACAGGCTGAAAAGTCGTGCCATTGTCTTGTTTGCTCACACTCCCTCTAGCCATTCTTGTCTCTGCAGGATTCCTGCGTTGTTTATTTAGTGGTGACCAGTCCTGTCTCTACGCAGTCTGTCCGCCCACATGAAGGCCTTTTCTGTCTTATTGATGCTAGCTTTAAAGATGAAGGACTACGCAGATTAAACTGCGGTTGCCATCTTGAATCGATGTGACGCTTGCTCCAAATAAACTTTGGGTTTGAAGCTTGTGTGTGTTTTTTCTCTTTCTGTCTGTTTTCAGTGGGTTCTGCTTTGCTTTTTCTTGGACATCAACTCTGATATCGTAAAAATGAGAGTTTTATTGTGGAGTTGTGAAAGTTAACAATGTCTGTGATGCTTGTGAATGGTAATTTCTCTCCGCAAACAAATAAGACAAATGTAGTTTTTGTTTTAATGAGATTTGAAATCCGAGTGGTGAGCTTAACTCCAGTGACCCCTACTTTCTCTCCTGATTTTATTTCTGTTTTTTCCTTCTTCTCTTTCCACCCTTCATTTCCTCTTCTCCCTCTCTTCTCTCATTTCTTCTTCTCTCCTTTCCAGTCCTAAACTGTGGATACCCACTGGCCCCCGAGAGAACAGTCATGTTTCCAATATGTCTCCATTTAGCAGAGACCAAATGAACAAGAGCAGGGCCAAAACAAGAGCAGGAAAAATCATCACATAGCCACTGGCACAATCTGCTTATCTTTCACTGCTAATAGCTCTCATGCTCTTCAGATCATTGCTCCTCTGTGCACACATGCATGCACGCACGCACACACTCACAGACAAATTCATGTATGCACATGTTGTTCTTTGCACACAAACACATTCAGTGTGCACCAGCGAGGATACACATGCTCATCCAAACTTGCTTGGGCTGTTTCCTGCCACTGCCGAGAAGTACATAATGATAATTACAGTTTGGGTCTACATCCCTGAATTAACCAGATCAGACACACACACAATCCAGAAGTGCCAGGGGCTGCTGTGGTGTGTATGCTGACTGGTGTGCAGTGCTGGAGCAGCCTGGTGCTGGGAAGTGGCCCATTCTACTATTGTTCTCTATTAAAACCTCCTGGGAACCATCTAAGCAAGACAGAGAGACGTGCGGGGCCAATAAAACTCCAGTCAAACCAACAAAGAGTCACAGACTAAGCCCTTACTGTGGGCTTCATGAAACAATATGTTACTCTGATTGAGGAAAACTAGGTGCGAATGTGGAGAAGTTAAAGTGCAGAGACACAGTGAGAGCTCCAAACATCCCGCCGTTAAAGCTGCTTTTTTAAACAGACACAGACAGATAGAGACAGAGAGACACTTATACCCAGATAGAGTCAGACAGACGTAGCCAGAGAAGCCACAGAGGAGAAAAACAGGAGCTGGAGCTCAGGTGTGTGTGCCAACCACAGAGGCTAGGAGGTGTTTACAGTGTGTGAATATATGCCAGTAAGGCCCATTGACTCACTGGTGTGGGTATACCAGCATTTCATGTGCCCATAATGGTAAACCATGAGGGCATTTCACTAAACCACTGTTTTAATGGTTGTTTTACAGCGCAACAACATATTACATACAGCTGCATTTAAAATAACTCATCCCTTTCTAAAATCTCCCACTGCTGCACATTCTCTTTGGGCTTTCACTTAACCCTTTGTGCTCCATCTCTGCTGCTATTTATCCATGGCTCTATCTAGCTGCATATCTGTTCACCAAAATTCAAATTCACTTTAGTGGCATATCTGTCTATCTACATTGACAACACCTCCTTCCTCCCCCACCCCCCCTTCTCCTCATTCCTTTGTGGTGACCCCTGAGGGCAGGACCGTCGTTCAATGGTCACCTCTGGGTCCCGTGTTCTGAGCTGCCTCTTTACGGCTGCAGGGCCCACCTAATCAATCGACCGCTCATGTGCGCACTTCAATGCTCTGACACACACACACATGCACACACACACTTACACACAGACTTCCAATCAATTAGTCTTGAGATTTATACAACTGGGTAAACTTGGGGGTGTTAGTCTCCCTAAGGCCAATCAGATTGGGCTTTCCCGAGACTTCTACACCAGCCAAATGACACTAATTAGCTGTGTGTGTGTGTGTGTGTGTGTGTGTGTGTGTGTGTGTGTGTGTGTGTGTGTGTGTGTGTGTGTGTGTGGGACTGACACTAATTAGCAGGCCTAGTGCACCTACTTCCTCAGGACCATTTCCTGTGATAGTAATTATTAGGTACGTGTGATAAATTCCAGACCCGTCCAGAGATAGAACAAGAGAAAAAAGACACAAAAGAGACCGAGGGAGAGCTTTTAATACTGGGAGGAAGTTAAAGAGGACAGTGTTGAGAGAGTGATGAAAGTAAGAAGGGACTATAAAAGAATAACTTTACTCCAGTTGGATAAACTGTGACTTAGTACGGAAGGTGAAAGATGTTTCTACATGCAACATCTTCCCACTGCGTCCTTGTCATGGCCTCCCTATCTCCTTCTCTAGCTGTCAATCACTGCATTACTTTTTGTTTTTGTGTGTCACATTCACCCCCATCTTTACAACGTCAATCTTGAGTTTAAGACAAAAAGCTCTTTCTGTCTCTGGAAAGACTCTTCCATCTCTGTCTTTCTGTCTGTCTAACTAAACACAGACGCATACACACTCTATCCTCCCTGCTCCACTGGTGCTCTCTGACCGTCAACGTGTCTTTCAGTTCAACATCAACTTCACAAGACAGCTCTAGCCTTCCAGTCATACTCTTATACTTCAGGAGACAATGCCACTTTACTCGGCCACTCCATGGCTCACAAATCCTCTGTGCGATGACAGCAGCCCTGCAGTTACCGTACTGCAGGCAAATAAAGGGTGTGTGCCAGTTAAGCCAGAGTTTATATACTGTACAGGAGCTAAAAAAAAAATCCTATTCATATTTACTGGGTGGGCTGATGCTCGCCAAAAATACTATGTGAATATAAGCGCCAATAAAATATTAATAAGTAGTGATAAAAAATAACCATAATTGTTGCTAGAACAGCCAAACCCTGAGAGAAGTGAGTTCAAGACATGACGCTTACACGAGCGCAGTCCAAGAGAATGACATGGTTGGGGGAAAATGGGTCAGAAAAGTGAAATTTACAGCATATATCCTCCAGTTGCATTAGCTTAACTGCGCAATATCCAATTCAAAAGCTGACTATACTCTTACACTTCAAACATGTATCTCTGGACTAATCTCTCCACCCTTGAAGCTTACAGTATGGGGCTCAGGTAGGTTGTCTGTCATTACCGTACTGGGCTGAACAAGGACTTGGAAAAGTGTGATGAAGCCCTCCATTGACAAAACCTCAAAGGAGGAGGAGTAGGGTGGAGCATGCCACGGTCCTGGCATAATAACATGCGTACAGGCCCGACAGCCGACACACATGTCGAAGGTAAACACGCGTGTCAGAGGGCACGGGAGCACAGACAGACATGATGAATGGCCCGAAGTTCCCACGAGGCGACACGCACACAAACCGGCTCGGAGCGAGAGGAAAGTGATGTGTGGTCAGCCCCCTCCCCATCACTGCAACACAGAGAATCCCATTCACACACCGCCCCAACCCTCGACGTCTCATCATTACCTATCACAACAATGGCACTGTAACACCATACGTGTCTGCGTGCAGCTGGGTGAAAGTGCACGCACGTGTGCATCTGCTCGGAGCCCTTGCGTGCGTTTGTGTGTGCTTGTACGAGATGTTTCTTCCAGTATGTGTAATTTCAAAACCGCACATGCGAACGCAATGCCGCTCGGTTGAACATGCGAGCGTGGTAATACGCTTTTTCGGCGTACGTGTGCTTCGATGAGTGCGTGTGTGTGAGTGTGTGAGGGTGTGTATGTGTCCAGGCCCCTCAGAGAGATCAGTGAGCGGGGACACGACCTTGCCAGTACAGCTGGTCTCTCTGTGTGTTTAGTCAGAGTAACCATGGCAATGCCGCTGTGCAGACAGGATGTCTATGTTGGGGATTTGAAAGTCATAACGTCGCTACTGCTCTAAGCTTCATTATGCCATGGATTACTGTAACTAGCCAACAAACGGATACATGAATACACATCACAGGCAGAATGAAATTTCAGGGTAACAGGTTAGCATTTGTTTTGCATTTCCACCATACAGAACAGCTCATTTGCCTTTGTTGAGTTAATGACATGATGAACAAGTGAGTGAGCATTACATGTAGCTGAAATTTAGCAAAAAAAAAAGCATGCCTCTATCTAAATAAACCACAAATTCTGACCACATGTCCAAAATTCTGGTAAAAGAAGTTGTAAAAATGTCAAATACATGTTTTTTTCTGTGATTTATTGCCAAGCAAATATTGAAGATATGGCCACAGGATGTCCTGGGAATTGCCAAAATATGGATGCAATTTATAAAAAAATCACAATTTTCCCTTCCCTTTACTTCACAGCGTTGAATGAACAGAAAAAAATAAAAAACTATGCTGTTAAGTTTTGGTGTCTCTCTCACTCACTCACTCACTCACACACACACACACACACACACACAGAGTCAGTCAGATATTCTGTTGGGAAAAAAATGAAAAAACTACGTCCGTCTCTGGTCAAGAATCAATCGTAAACAAGGAGGAGCGCTGCCTGAATGTGAGAGTAGCCTCCGTCAGACCCACTGACCTGGTGTGTTGGAGCTGTATATGGAGGCTGTCCTGCACAAGATCATAATAAGGAATACGGAAAAGGATACATGATCTGAGTTAAATGAAATCAGATTTCATGAGGCCCTACTTATGTTAAAATCCAAATGTGAACGAACAGGTGGATGTTGTTTGTTGTCGGATGTGGTGCAGGTGTTTGCTGATGGTATGTTGTGTTTAGTGGTTCTTCTCCCTCTCTTGTCGACTAACCAGACTCTGCTCCCTCCCACCCCTCGCAGCTCCACTCGATCTTTTCCCCACTCTTTCTTCCACCACTTCCTCCATCATTCTCCTCCTCCCTCCTCCCCTCCCTCCATCCATCACCCCCTCCATCAATAACTCCCTCACTCTATCATCCCTTTTTTCCCCATCATTTACTGCTTCCTCCCTCGCTCTCCGCTACGACTTCTCTCTCTTCCTCCGTCTATTGTCTTGCACTCTAATGTTTGCATGATTTTCCCCTCCATCTCTCAAATTGTCAACTCTCCCCTTCTCTACCTCTAAAAATTTCCACTTTGTCAGCTCTGCGTCTCTTTATGTGCCTGCCTCAAAGTTGCCGCTACCTTCTCTTTGCTCTATCATCATTTTCCATCACTAAAATGTAAACAGAGATAATATCAGCTACATTCCCAGTGTCTACAGGAGGATCAGGTTCAGTAAGCCACTGCAATGTTGCGGCATGTAGTATTATCCCATTCAGACTATGGAAACATCTCAATGAATAGCTATTCAAAATGTCCAAACACATAATTTCTCTATTGTGCACCTACACCCCGTGACCCTAGACTCATTTAATGACTAGCTCCTCTGGAGGCCATCTGTGTCTGTGTGTGTGAGCGTGAGCATGTGTGTGTGTGAGTACAGTACAGTATGGTGGAAACTCAATCTGGTGTGGGGTGATAGAGCAGACCCGCACAGCTCCTTATACATCAAGTATTGAGCTCTATATCTGAATGAACAAGGCAAATATGAAAATGCTCTCTCTCTCTCTCTCTCTCTCTCTCTCACACACACACACACACACACACACACACACACACACACACACACACACACACACACACACACACACACACACGCACACACACAATACAAGCTAGGAAACCCAGCATGCAATGAGAGGATATTGAAAATGATTTTTTCCCCTCTTGTCTCTTTCATTAACAGTGTTGAAAAGCCAAGAGTCTGTTCTCTCTCTCTCTCCCCCTCTGGCTTACACACACACACACACACACACACACACACACACACACACACACACACACACACACACACACACACACACACACACACACACACACACACACACACAGAGCTCCCCAGTTCACTGGGGAACGTGCCTCACATGGTTTGCTTCAGCTGGTCTTCTTGACAAATGCCACATTACAGCGGGGAGAAGGAGAAACTTGGCATGCAATCAAACTTCTCTCATGATTTCTAAGATTTGAAATACTTCAGTTTGCGTAGCCCCTCCATTCCATTCTGCCCTCCCTCTCATTTTCTCTGTCTCATTTTTTTCTTGCTTTCACTCTTAGCTCCCTCTCTCTCTCTTGTTACCTCTCTTTCTCTGCCTTATCTTTCCTGTTTAGTTTTCCCTTTGCTAACTTGGACCAGAGCTGTGCTGTGGGAATATGGCCCCTTTTAAAGCAGAAAGCCAAACTTTGTGTAAGTATGTGCATGTCTGCAGACGTGAGTGATTATATGTGAGTCCCACTGAGGTTGTGTGTACATTCTGCGTGCGTATCTCTGTGGCTTGTTCAGATGTTAAGTCAGTCTCACGAAGCTTCGCCCCTCGCAATTCAACAGTCCTTTAATCCTCATCATCAGTGACCCCAAACCCCTGCCTCCGACCTCTTCATACACAGAGACACACACAGAATCCAGCGCCCAAGAGACCACACACACACTCATGCCCCATGTGCCCCCTCCATTAGCTCTTACCAGTGTAGACTTGCATTCAGTCAAAGTCTTAAACACAAAGGGAAAGAATCCCATCGACTTTGTTGCTGTTTATGTCAACCAACCATCACACTAACCTTCTTCCTCTTCAGACATCTTTCTAATGGTAATATAATAATGATTTAAGCCTAGTGCCAGTAAAGTACAAAAGTATCATTCACATGCCAGGTCCGTGAGGGTTTTCCTAATTTCACGTACATACCTAGAAGCATGGATTGTGTCTGTATCATATGTAACACATTTCCTCCGCTAAACATCCCTGGTGATGTTTGGATGGTGGAAATTGGAGCAGACAGGAAGATGGTTTGTATCACAAGCGCGTGTTTGTATGATACACGGGCAAGGGCACTCTCTCTCTCTCGGTCTCCAGCGCGCCGTGCACGTACACATGCTGTAGGCAGACACAGACGCATGCACACATTCTTTTAGAGTTAGGGTGATCAGAGGGGCTTGTGAGGCGTAATGGATTTTAAAAGTTGTGTTTTCAATACATATGTGCCAGCCTTCCCTTTTGTACTGCGCTGAGTGGCTGACATTAAAGGCATTTCTCTGCGGCACATGACAACCAGATATGTGGCTCCATGCTCCTTCAATCAGAGCGCTCAAAGCAAACACACATGTAGCCGCTCCACTGACAGATCACTGAACTCACTCACACATTCATGCATACCCACTGACACACACTCACACATGGAGTTTGGTTTTTTTGGCTTCCCCCCTTCTCTAACTCTCTCTCTCTCTCTGTCACACACAGACATACTGTACAAATAACAAAAAAAGGAAAAAAAAAACAGCTGCACACACATTCTTCTGACCTGCTGTCTAAGACTGAACCACCTGTCCTCAATAAATGTAACTTTTCACAAGGCAGCTATAGACAACGGCTGATCCTGCCGCTTCAAAACACACCTCAGCACTGATGTCTATATAACACTCATGCACAGACGCACATGTGAACAGGTGAGCGGATAAATGTGCCTAATGCTAGTATTAGACACAGGTTTCTGCTGCAGCCACAGCGCTGCTGTGCAGGGTAATGAAAATGCGGCTGATGAAGCGCTGCACGAATCATGCCAATGTTAATAAAAGGTCCTTCATCATATACTTTTATGAGCTTGGTGTTGCAGTCACAACCACAAACACTTGTAGTTTATTTTTTTTCCCACTCTCTTACTGCCATTACTCTGGTTCTCCATTACGCATTGGGCTATTAATCTTAACACAGATACAGTTTAATTAATTTATATTACTTTTACTGATTAGAGAAATGCATAGCCATGAATCTACAAGATATAGCATATCAATGTGATTGTATTCTGTGTGGCCTTTAATGATTTGAAAATAGTTAAAACAAGGAAAATAGGTAATTAGGGTGGATAAGATCTAAACATTGTGCAGTGTGAGACTAACTTCATCTCCAGAATCTCCTCCAGCTGTTTGCGTCTCTCCTGGCGAAGACTATTGAGGTGTCTGTCTCTCTCATGCAGGGACTGCTGAGTGGAGGACAGATGTATCTTGGTGGCGTCCAGCTCCTGCCGGGTCTTCTCCAAAGCCCCCATCAGCTCCTCCAACTATTCAAGGGGAGACACATACACACCATCATATAACATGTTACATAAAATTCAGCACACATGATGCAGTGTATACTTGCATGCACAGTCACACACACTTACATATGGATATAGTAATCAGATACACATTCATGTGCACTTTTATTTGTCTGCATGCATGTGTTTGAGTTGGTGTGTGTGTGTTGGAAAGCTCTGATGGGGTGAACCAACTGCCTAGTCAGAGGTTGGCTGAATGATATGCCTGCAGACCCTTGCACTGGAAATAAGGGTTCCCTCTTCTCTCCCACCTTTCTCCACTTATTTTATCTCACTCTCAAGTGTGGCTCTACTTCAGCACAGGTGAGAATTTCACTCAGCCCCTCAACTGCATCTCCTCCCTCTGCACACCCAGGCCCTCCAGCCATGCAGGCCTGCGTGTCCAACCTGAGTGTCTGACACACAGGATGTGACCTCAGGGCGTCATTATCTCAAGACAGGAAGTGTCTAATTGTCTAACAACAAGGATTTTACAATAGGATGCAGTACCAGGCGGGTTTGTTCAGGTGGTCTAAATGTCGGACTGCGAGAATATGAATTTATCTTCCTTCAATTCTGATGATTTGCAGATTTGTGATAGTCAAACAATAAATTCTGAAGTGTTGGATCTCAAATGAACAAAGGGTAAGAAAGTGAAGGAGAAGCCAAAAAAAAAAGCATTAAGGGAAAGCACTCCATGGGGTAGGACATGAAAAAAGGAATGGGCCTCTTTTATGAAGGGGCCAAATCGTTCACACATTTTCAGGACACTCTCCATCTCCGTCGGTTTTCTAGGTGTGTTTCACAGATGTCAGATAATGTGCTCACTGACTGTTCATGAATATCACATATGGAGTGAGAGAAGAAAGGGTGAAAGCCAAGCGAGAGGGGAATACAGAAATTCGAAATGGTGGGAAAGTGACAACTTCCAGTCATAACTTCCTAGCATTGTTTTAGATGAAATTCTCTCCATATCCCTGCCAACAACAACTGACCTCGGTCGTATCCAGCAGGTAATACACCCAATATTAACATCCAACTGTCCAAAATCACACCATGTTTCATGTTTGATGTCTTCTCTCAGGCTTAAAACAATCCAAAAACAGTCTTTTCATCTTGAGAGTCAAAGGTCACGCACACACAACTCCATTTACGCCCAACACATGTCTATCAAGCCTCATGCGCCAACAGCCTACCTCCCACTCCCCCATTAGTCCACCACCCAGGCTAGCCCTCACTTCACAATCACATCATTAATAAGGAATACAATGCATTTTAGTGAAATTAGGGACCTAATCAGCTTAGCGGTGAGCCTGTGCGTGCTAATTTAGCTCAACTTCAAGGCAAAGCCCCCCAGCCAGGCTAAGGCTCGCTAAGACTGGCCCAAAGCCCCTTTAGTTGCTAAGCTGATTGGGGGCTCAGAGGTAAGGGCCAAATCCCTCTTGTTCATTTGTGTCGGTGTTGCTGGTTCAAAGGCCTAGTTCAAACGCCACAGTGGGGAGAGAGAGGGGGAGAGACAGGAACAGAAATGGAGAGAAAGGGAGAGAGCGCGTGGAGATAATTGGGCAGGACAACTTAAGAAGGCAGATGGGAAAGAATGAGGATAATGGACAGACAGCAGAAATGATGGCAGGAGAAAGACAAGAGACAGAGCAAGGCAGAGACAGAGTGAGAGACTTAGAGAGCCAGGGTGTGAAAAAAAGTGACCCGGGGCATTACCCATGCTCCATTTCAGCAGCTCAGGCTGATGGAAGACTTTCAGCGCATTACACATCATGAGACTGATTACTCTGGGACAGAGGGGAGAAGAAAGAAGAAAATCAAGGAAAGAGCGAAGGGGAGGGGGGTGGGATGTGAGAATGTGAGTCTGGCAGGGCGCTCTGAAACAGTGCCAGGGTCAGGTGATGTTTCAGAAGGACCTGTCCCTCTCTCTTATCCCCCGACATCCCTCCCCACACACACACTCATTTTTTTTCTCCTAGGTAAGAGCAGCAGTTGACTGACAACTCTGTAACTGCATGTTAATGGCATGTTGCCTCCTTATGTGATGACGTCATGCAGGCTCACATAGTTGTGTTGACAGCACCTTGCAGTGCACATCAGCCACTGAGCAGCTTGATGCTAGGCCAAACAGGAATCTTACCTTGAGTCGCGACTGCAACTCTGTTCTCAATATGTGTCAAGTGCAGTCGCCAGTAGGACTGCATGCTGGCTGATTATGTCCTCTATGTGTAGGGTCTGGATTGAGTTGAAATGAAAGCGAGTAGACGGTGGCTTCTGGGGTCAATGAGTGCTAACGTGTCACACGTTAGGAAAGGATTTCCATGATTCTTTGGCTGCACAAAGGTAAACTTAGGTCAAAGCTGAATCATCCACTTCTATGCGTGCAAAAAGTCCCACAGACATAAATATAATTTTCTTTCGGACTTCTCAGTGGATCAGAATATTGTTTGATAAACACAGTATCCATGCTGGCTGTAAGTCGAGCGTGGGAAGTACAGAAATTGAAAAAAAAAAAAGAAAAAAGGAAAAAACAAGCCACAGTTAGCATTGGCTCTCACTGGATTTTCTAAACTGAGTTTGACCTTCTCTAGCTCTGTCCACCAATCGCCTACATTTAGTCTCTATCAGCTTCTGTCTTTGAACGTGTGTGCGTGTGAGTTGGAGTGTATGCATGTGTGTTTGAGGCAATACAGCCACCACTCTGCCTCAAAATGTTAATTCTTGTTTTAACCGCAGATCGCTCTCATATTACTTGTGGCACTCATCAGTAATGCAAGGTCATTCTCATTCAAATGCACGCTCACACCAGGAGGAAACACACTCCCTTGCCCTGTTTCTCTTTCCCACCACAGACACACCTACACTCACACAGACACACATACAAATGCACATACATACACTCTTTCGGACCTACTTAAAGATGTAAGCCGACCAGCTGGCAGTCAGACAGATAGATAGCAAGTCGGACAGAGTAAAAGGGCAGCCTGTACTCCATCAAGGCTACAGGCCTAAAGTCTACAGATTTGCTCATGAATTCTGATTGCATGCACATAAACTCACAATATGTTAAACATTATGCTCACATTTTCAAGCATGCAACTGTAAACTTAACAAGAGACAGAAAATGAAACACTGGAAGTTTTTGTTTCAGGTTTAAATTTCAGTCTAGAGGGAGAAAATAATCAACAGCATGTTTAGAGAATAAAAACGGAATTAAGAAGAAACAGAAACAATATTCAAGAAGCAAAAGACAACTATCCATTTTGGAATAATGATATTTATGGTTAAGAGCTTCATATTAAGTGATTAAGGGTCATTCATTGACCACAGTCTGTCTGCAGTTACACTCTTAGCCACATGGGGGTGCAGTTAAGTCCCTCACATTTCCTCAGCAGCCCCCAATAGTCCTGAGTGAGCTGATACCTGCACTGTGTTTTAAAGGTAGGTCACGCTGCCTGTGTGTGTATGCGTGTGTGTATACATTCATGCTGTATGTCCAGTCTTGTGTGAAACATCAGGTAAACCTGTCTCTGGGCCTGAACACGAGCACCCTCCTCTTGTGCCCAGAGAGCCTCCCTATGCGCGGAGGTGTTCATGCTCTCCCTCAGTGCCCTCTCCAGCTCTCTGATCCGCTCTGCCGTCTCCCTCATGGCATCCTGGGAAGCTGAAGGAGGAAGCTGGGGGGCAATAGGAGTTCAGAGGAGGAGGACGAGTAGGAGGGTTGGAAGTAAAGCAGCAAAAGCCAGGGAGAAAGTGTTTTTCTTTGAGTTTATTTTGTTTTAAAAACTTATCACCCAGTGTTTTTGCACTGGAATCATGCTGTATTGACAAAAGATAATTTGACGAAAGGTGTATTTGTAGGTCTGTTTGCAGAAAGGAATCCAGTCCACGTAAAAGAGAAACAATGGAAAGACTTGAGGAAGTCAAAAGCTGTGGTGAGAGAAGGACAACACTTCCCCCAGAAAAAAAGACACACAGCCAAGACAGAAGAGAGTGATAAGTGATGGAGAGAGAGAGTGTGTAAGTGCTATGACCTTTACCGACATCCGTGGGAGTGTGCGCATGTTTGAGTGTGGGTGTATGGAGTCGACTGTGCGTGTTCACGCATTTTGTGTGTGGCCTCTCTGACACCCATGGTGAGTGGGGGGAAAAGGATCCCTCTCCACACTGGGTGATGGAACTGTGAAAGAAAACACTGGACAGAAATAATAAACCCCCCCGATTCGCTCTCCATTTTTTTTTTTTTTTTTTTTTTTTAGAATTTCTCTCCAACTCCTCAAAAGTTGACTCGCCTTCAAGTTCACACGTTCACACTTTTGTGGGAGCATTGCAGGAGCCTTGCAGTCACACGGATGAGGAGACACTTTCAAAGTGCACAAAAGAGTTCAGTTACACTTGGGATGTGCCAATCGGACACCCAGCAACAAAATGCAAACTAAACATCACGTAAACATGTGTAGAGCCACAGTTTGTGAAACCTTACATAAACAGAAGTAGGAACACTGGACACTTAATAACAACGTGTGCGTTGCATGTGAGTGAGAACAGCAAATCCTCTCCTCCAAATCCTTCACTCTTGGTGTTGTAACAAGTAAATTTCCCCGGTGTCGGATCAATAAAGTCTGATCTTATCTTATCGTATTGTGAAATGTTTCACTGAGCCTCACTACAAACTCTGAAACTGACATTTCAGCTCAGAACGCTTGCAGAAGCATGTTAGTGGATCAAGAATGCTTAGAAACAACTGCAGCTTTGAAAGTGTATGGCTGATGTACGGAGCTCAATGTGTTCGAATGTTATTGCTAAATCTGTATATAATACACTAATTTTTTGTATTGCAGAAAAGGAGCTCCAGGCTAAACGGCATCATGACTCACACTCACACATGAATCTACTGTGACGGCAAGTCAAGGCCATTTTACGAGAGACTGCCATGAACATGTAAGATGCATATGAATGGCTTATTAACCGCCCCTTATAAATATTACAGAGGAAAAAACAAGTTGGCACCCGTATCATACATCTAAATACTCAACGCTGCAGCATCAGGCCAGCTCACAACATTCATCAATCTCAAAGAACTTGTCTCCATGTAAAAAAGGCTATTTATGACCAAAAAGGATAATTAACCGACTAATTCAGTGATACTGACTAAACCAGGAGCAATGGGATTATCCCTGAGCATGATGAAAATAGTGCCAAGCCAGCCAAATCACAGGCGGATGCTTGTGGCTCGTCACGTCAGCACGACACAGCTGGAGGTGAGCGACAAACACCCGCACACACGCGCACAGAGGCAGGCTGTGTGCGTCAGCAGGCCAAAGCTGTAATTGGATGTGACAGACGGGCAGTAATTCGATGCACCAGAATCAACAAGTACTGGTCTGACCCCGCCCAGCAGACAGAAACACACACATGCACGCACACACACATACACACACTCATACTCACACCCCACTGAGATGGGGCTGCCACCGCTGGACCCTCGAGTGAAACCTGACCAGAAGCTGTGTCTGCCTGTGTGTGTGCATATGTGTGTCTGTCTGTCTGTGTCAGTGCATATCTGTGTGTTGTGCGAGTTTTATTAGTAACAAGAGAACACTGCTGACTTTCAAGAATATAAAGAATGGGAAAAAGCACAAGAAAGATAGAGAAACACAGAGAGTCGGGAGAAATGGAAAGATAATTGCCTCTGCAGCACCAATCATCACCTAATGCCCTTGGGAAGGATCATTATAGAGTCTGGCCCTTTCTGGTTTGATGGAGGGATTATAATCACTAAAATAAACCAGTAGAGAGTGAGAGAATGCACATTTCCAGCAGCTGTGCACCTATGATCCTCAGCTTCACACACACAAAAATCATCAACCTCTCTGTGTCTTATTTCATCATTCAAAAAATGTTAAGTATGTGTGCGTGGCCAGAGATTTCATATACAGTTTCAGTGAAGCGTACAGACTGTGGGAACAAGCTGAGAGTGAATGAAAACCCTCCAATGTGTCTATCTTATACAACTGTCCCCAGATTCTCTAATCCTTCCAAAGGGAGAGGGGGTATCGAGTGTCGCTGATGCCTCTCCGTTTAGAGATAAAAGAGAAATAAAAGGCCCGTGTGAAGGCTCGAAGTGAACATTTCCGATGCCTGTTTTCTCTGTGTTTGTGAAGTGCAGCGTGGCGCGATGGAGACGATGGAGCGGAGAGATGCTATCGCTCCATCCCACATAAACTCTCCTGGATGGACGGGGAGGGGGAGCAATGAGGGAAGGCCCTGTTTGTTTGTGTTTACCCTCGAAGCGTGCTGTGTTCCTGATGGGCCTGGAGATAAACAGAGGGGGAGAGAGCGAGCAGGGGGAAGAGAGCGAGACAGAGGCCACAATGAAACGCGACTGCGGAGCAACACAATATAAAGACATTTATAACATACCGTCATAGGTAGTGAGCAGGGATATGTGCTGGTCACTCTGGCTCTTATGTGGTCTGGTCTGTTTTGCAGTATTGTTATTATTCTTTTGATATATTGCTGCTGTATTTAATCATGCTGTTCTTAATATTTATGATATTGTATTATATTATGTACAGCCCTCTCAGGGTATTGATTATTTGTTCTACATTTTGTTCAGCTTTATACTTGTATATGGGTAAGAGCCCAATGGATAAGCTGATCAGAGATTAATGATATTGACGTGCTGTGTATGTTAACTGTTAAGAACTAAATAAAAAAAGAAGAAATTTCAGTCCAGAAAGTTCTGACAGTTTTGCCATGAAATAGCTGATTAGAGTTTATTTTTCAACTTGAAAATGTAACGCTCATAGCACTTTTTTAATTAGCGAATTTATAGGACTCTTGTTAAAAATGTTTGTTTATGTTACGTGTTTATGTTAAAATGAGACCAAGAATCTAAAGCCGGGTCAGCAGATCTGCGAGGCTCAAACACAATGCTAACACGCCGATGTTTAACAGGATTAATACATCTTAGCTTAGTGTGTTTGCTAATCGGCACTAAAAACTAACAATAGCCGAGGCTGATGGGAATGTTTTTCAAGCATTTGGTCAAGGGTTTAACAAATTCAAATTTTGACCTGATGGTGACGCTAAAATAGTTTTTAAGATGAACCAAAGACGTTGTACGCTAGTGTCACAGAACCATGCTGCTAGCATGCAGAATCAGCTGGGTTTTAGTGTGATGGATGAATGGAAATAAACAAGCTTGAATTGCTTCCCCCATTTGTACTATATCTGGTCAATATATGATAATCCATGGCATCAGTTATATCAAAAATGGTACATCACTCTCCTGTCTGGCTAGACTCACTTGTTCCCATGTGGGCCATTATGCCACCGCTGGCGTATGGAGCTGATTTCTGCTGGACTAAATGCCTGTCTCTTCCACTTAGGACGGACTCTGAGACGCACTGAGGGAGGCAGGGCTAGAGACATGAAAGACTGGAACAGAGCTCTCTCTGCTCAGAAGAGCAAATTATACTGAGAAGGAGCGAGAAGAAGCATACAGAGATACGGAAAGGGGATAAGATTGTACTCTCTGAGGAACGACTTGCAAAAGGTGAGGAGGAAAGAAGAGGAGGCAAGAGAAATTCAAGATGAGCCAATTTGCCCTCTCTGGGATGAAGAGGCCCAGGAATGCACACGTGCAAACACACACACACACACACACACACACACACACACACACACACACACACACACACACACACAGAGTCAGACCTGTGATAAAGAGTGTGGATGTCCATCAGTCAGGGCGTCCTTCCTCATCTCACCCGGCACTGTCTGCTTCTGGATGTTTGGAGACTTGATTTGCCTTCAGATAGAAAAGAAAAAACAGACAGAGACAGTCAATAAATAAATGTAAACCAATCATTAAAATCACAGAGAACAAAAAGATGTGTATTTCACACAGTATGACCATGTATCCTGTATGCAAACGCCCCATGCACAACATGGAATGGCCCCATTAAACACATCCATAGGCGCGCATACTGCAGGGCTACAGTGTGTACCGTAAAGCAGAGAAGTACTGCGCGTATGTCTAGTCTTAGCAACATGGCAGACCGGGACAAGACAAGACTTGACCGATGGAGGTGAGACACTGCTGTGTAAATCTTTCAACAGCAAAGCACACAAACACACGCAGACAGGAGATGCAAGCACATGCACGCACACAAACACACACTCTCAAAAACAGATATGTGCAGGGGGTTAGCTGATAGATAAGAAGACGCTAACACACATAGACACACACACAAGGGCTTGTGTTCTTAAAAATTAAATTGGCACAAGTCTATAGACACTGCCAGAAACACACACACAGGATAATAAATCTGCTGTCAAGGTTGCCGAGGTACTGATTATAGAGCTAAACCGTGTATTACCCAGCCAGGATGGCTGTGTGTTTACCTCCACACTAAGACCTCTTGTCATTTACCGAACTTACTTAGCCAGAGAAGTATGACACACACACAAACACACACACAATCACACACACATATGCATATGTAGAAATATGCTGTCACACAAACACTCTTACTCACACTCACTGGTAGGCACACACGAACCCACAAAACCCATGCACCATAAGACACAAAGTCTATATCTTCTCCCTCTCGAAACAGAATCAAAACACACTCTTTGAGCTCCCAGTGTGGTCTTCACACATTTATAAAAAAAAAAAAAAGGTGTGAGAAAGCTGACAGTGACAAATTAGCGCTTAAGAGAACCCTCCAACACTGTAAACAGGCTGCGACCAAGCAGCTGCTAAAACGCGCCACATTATTATTCCATATCCACACTGGTGTGTTTACTCTGGGCAAAACCTACAAGCTGCCCCCACATATGAGCAAATATTTGCTGTCACAGCCTTTAGAATGGTGTGTGTGTGTGTGTGTGTGTGTGTGTGTGTGTGTGTGTGTGTGTGTGTGTGTGTGTATGTCAGCTTTTATGAGTGATGGTGGTGTGCAATTAATGTGAAATATAACCAACAAGATGATGAATAAACTGAATACACACTCACCTTGCCCCACACACACACACATACACACACAAACACACACCCGTGCCTTTCAAACCCTTTGAGGAATCATTTGTTATAATAAGGGAAGACAGAGCAGGACGGGAGTACTTTATGTCAGTATTTATATCTGATATTACTCACCCTGCATAAAAACACACACGCGCACACACACAGCACTGGTCAGTTTATTAAGCTTGTCATTTCACTGGATTGTCTCTGCATTATTTCTTTTATTTCTTCTTTAATGACTGCTGTTGATTTTACGAGTTATTTTTTATCATTTTTATGAGTGAGTTTTGAAAAGTGCTGCCTAAATCAAGATAATCATTCAATTCTGTTACCATTATGAATGAAGAATATATACACACAAATGCACACGTGCACACATATTTACACAGCGAGGAGGAGGAGGAGGAGGAGGAAGAGGAGGCAGAGGAGGAAAGGAATCTGTTTATACTCGGATCTTTGATGTCTGTGTGTGTGTGTTTTTATAAACTCAGAGGCATGTCCATGGAGAACAAACTTGCCATGAGGGCATATCAGCTATCACACACGCAGCCGCTACTGGTACAGGTGTATAAACCAGCAGACACCCTGGTCCCTTCTGATAGCTGATACACCCTCATCGACCCATCAGCGGAAAATGAAGTAAGTGTTTTGACCAATGTGAAGGCAAATGAGGGCATGCAGAGTGTGAATAAGGAGCAGACGGGCTGGGCCGCATGTGAGTGGAAAATATGAAGGAGAACTGTGATTTGTTGATTGCCGAAATGAGTAAATTCATGGGGGGAAAATAGTATTTTATTGCCGTGACATTTTTTAGAAAGATTAAGTGAGAGAGAGAGAGAGAGAGAGAGAGAGAGAGAGAGAGAGAGAGAGAGAGCACTGTGCATGAGTCCAGCCATTTCCTAAACCGAGCGTAATAAGTAATTTTTCACATTTCCTCTTGCTTCTTTCACCTGGAGCACTCCACGCATCCGCCTTCCAACACAAGCAGCTCCGCTTTATTTCTGGCTGTCAAAGCGCAGGACTGTTTTTTTTTTTTTAACCATGTATATCTCCATACATACTTCTATCACTCCTTCTTTACTTCTTCTACTCTCTTTTTCCATTATCCCTTGAACATTCTTTTCCTCTTCTCCTCTCATTTTCTGTCTCTTGGAACTCCGGCAAAATAAAATGAGTGAATAATCCTCAAACCTCCCTCAAGGATTATGCTGACGTGCCCTTGAGCAAGGCGCATAGAGTCACTGAAAGCCTTCAGGAGCATTGCTGAGTGGCCAACAGCAGGAAGCTGCGGTCACGCTGGGCCGCTCTAGGATCTGAATGTGGGAAACTGTGAATATTAAGTAGGGTGTTTCTGGAAAAGAGCATGCATTCTCGGTTGACTTTTCCCGGGTAAATAAAGGTCAAAAGGAGTAATAACCTTATTTAAAAAAAAAGAAATCCAGATTTTTATCTCCCTTTCATAACTCTTAATTCTTACTCTGCCTCCCTTTTATTAAACAGCAGAGTGGAACAAAATCGTCTGATTTCAAGCAGACTGGGACACCCGGGTCACGACTACTCAGGGTTGCACAATACATGGGACAACAGGCCGATATGATCTGAATTAAATACATTTTCTCCGCAATGCAAAAAGAGAAGTGCGGGGAAAAAAAGAGAGGAGAAGAGTGGAGAACGTGAGACGGTTGGATCAACACTGGAGTCTTATGAAGTTTTATCTGACACTTGTCTCGATGCAGTGCTGAGAGATCCAAACAGAACAAGTCTGTTTATCACTGATGGATGCTTTACGTCTTATCGCAATGCAAATATAGTCTCACTGTTGCTTTAATATACTGTGTGTGTGTGTGTGTGTGTGTGTGTGTGTGTGTGTGTGACAGGGTGAAACAGAGAGGAGGTTAAAAAGGAAGAAGTGTTTGTGTGTCCACGTGTTTGAATGTGAGAGAATGTAATGTGATGCACTGGATGTCGAGCATTGTGCATGAATTTGATATTTGTGTTACGAAACACCTCCGCTCTGGTGCAGGTGCAACTTGTCTATATTTCCACAGTAAAACAGGAGGTTGGCGGGTCATTTCCAAAGCTTAAATGGCCATTTAAATTGTGCGGACACCTGCAAAGGCACAGAGAAAGCATACAATTTACAAACATTTTCATTGAGAAATATTATACACAAAGCCTTTGGAGGTTGTGTGTGTATTGGTGTTCATGCATACAGTGTGTGTCCTTTCAAAAGATTGATGCTCTGAACATCTGGAGTTTGATTATGCTCATAGGAATAAGGCCAAAAGTGAAATGTGTGTGTTTATATGTGCAAACGGTTGTTTGTGAGAGTGTGAATATATATATCAGGCAACAACCGCTGATTCCTACCAGCCAATAGACCGGTGCCAACTCCACCAGCAACATGTATTCTCCTCAGTTTCACCCTAGACACACACACACATACATACTGTACATACATGCATTCGTACACACACGTATACACACACACACCTCCCTTTTCCTGAAACCCTCCCTTACATACCAGAGTGCTTACCACGTCAATAGCTGTGATATGGTGAGACTGGGAGGCTGATTTATGTCTTAAAGTTTAGCTCCCACATCACCACAGAAACATTAAAACTATAGGACTGTAACAGCATTAAGAAGACTGTACAAAATAATTCCACCACTTTACAATATATAGCCATGAAGGAAGGGGTGGAGGAAAAAGAAACAAGGCTTTATATTCACGAATATAAAAAAAAAAAACACTCAAATTTATGAAACTGCAGATGTTTGAATGCAACAACGTCTAAAAATTGGTCTCGTTTCAAACAGACCAGACTCAATCTCTCGCTTTCAACACCATGTTACCAACTACATAAAATATAGAAAAGTGATGCAGTGCAAACACTCGCTTAATGTGAGTGCTGCTTAATTAATTGCATAGGAAAAGGATTAGAAAGCTTCACTCCCTGTATGTTATATTAAGCATTTTAGTCCACCATATCTGCACAAACTGCTGCAGGAGATCAGTAACCATGGCTTTCAGAGCTCTACTTAACAAATCCAGCTATTAGCATTAGTGTTAACAGCTGATACAGATGCTTTCCACAAAGCCTGTTCCGTGTCTCTGATCACTTAGGCAGATTAGTTTGGAATTACACCTCCACACACAGCAGTAAATAAAACACCAACAATAAACTACCTAATGCTATCTATGACTTGCAGTAGATCACTAGCAGATCTAAGCTGTATGAAATAGCTGTGAGTGAGTCTCCCCTGTGCTGCAAAGTATTTATTACAATGACCTGCTGGCTGCATTCATCTTTGACTCGCTCTGCTTCACCGCCAACAGGATGAGAAAGTGTCTATTTCCTCATCTGTTCTTCTCGCTCGCCATCTTAATAGCGGTTAATAGGCCATCTGACAGCGTTCCAACAGAAACACTCTGATTAAAAAGACATTCATCCTCCACCCAGTCACATCTCGCACTGTCTGACACAGAAGTCCAATCAGTACACAGAGACACTCGTCCGCCCGTGCTGTCACATTACACATGCACAGACACGCGTGTAAAAATTCTTGTGTCTGTTGTATGTTTAATGTCTTTGTTAAGTCAGAATTTCCACTGATAATGAAACTACAAGAACTTGATGCTTCACTTTTCTGTACAGCAGCCAAACATATTTACATAAAAGGGCATGTTTGTGTGCTTTAAACTAAGTAAAAAATCTCTTCTCTTCTTCTGTATATTATGTTTACAGCAGGAGTGGATGACTGCAGAGGATCCTCTGATAACCTGCGGCTGACCTGCATGTGACCCCCGACCTGTACACGCTGGCCAGAGGGGAGGGGTCAGACTGATAGGAGTGACTGGCTGACACTAATGAGACAGCAGCCTCGATAAGATGGACGAGCTGAGGGGAAAGAAACTCTTCCAAAGCTTGATCCCAAACACTCAAACGGCTGCGCACGCTCGTGCACGGAAACTGAACGCACAGATTAACACACACGTGCATGCATGCACTACCGGTGACAGCTGCATGTGAGCAGGAGACACATGCAGAGGTGGAGGCGTGACGCATGCACACACACATGGAAACAGAGAGTGGACTGTGTGAACAAACTCCGTGGGAGCTACTGTATCCCTATTATACTTGATGCTCATGCGTTCCCACACAATTTGAGTCAGCACACGGTTTCCATGCCAGAGCGGAGAGTCTGTAAAACGGGTAATGAATGAGGCAGGAAACTGTGTTGGATCCAGTACATGCAGCCCATCCAGATACATTCTAAACCATTCAGGACCGTAGCTAGCGTTAACACACCTGATGGGCCGACGTGTGTTAAAGAATCGTTCTCTCACATACCTTTTTCACACTCATGGCTTCTCCTGTGCAGTTGGCGACCCACCAACAGAGAAACCACCCACTATCAATCTACTTCTACAGACAAGCCAGCCACCATACAAGCAACTGCTCCAAGTAAAGATGCACACCATGTGCAGACACACGCACATACAAAAGCATGCCTCTTGCTTCTTTTTCACACATGCACGCACACACACACACATCAAGTAAATATACACGCAAACACTCACATACAGTACCTCGGCGTTGGCACTGAACAACCACTCATTTGGGTACATACTGTATATACACACCATGCCAATCCATAAATCAGATGATAATTGAGTAGCACTGTGCCAGTAATAAACAGAGTAGTATAAACAGCCAGTGTCTGGGCTGGATACACCACCTCCCACTGGCATGCTGCTGGCTGCCTGCCTGGCAAAGTCAAACACACACACACACATGCACACACATACACACACTCTTGCTGTATGCATTTACAGAAATGCAAAGACAGAAGCAAAACCACTTATCTGTTGGGTTTGCAGACACATATGTGAAAACACAGTATGATATGATGAAAAACACTCATGATAGCACTCATGATAGCGATGAAATGCGAAGAAGCCTTGCAGAAGTCAACACAACACAGAGGCTATACGTCTCCAGTGATATAAATCAGGGAAACACATAAAGTCTCTCATTGTGTTGTTGCTGTCACAGGAATGACGACCAGGATTGTTTGCTGTAAATGCATTGTACATTTACTGTCCCGCTGGGATAGTCAAACCTGAGCTTCCTGGGAATCAGATTTGAGCCAAAACGCCCCATTTTCCAACTTTATACCTGGGAAAGTTTGGCATGATGTCAAGAGTGACGGCTACGGACAGTGTTGGCGGTGGTATGATGGTATGTTTAACAAGCACACTAAGAAGTACTTACCCAGGTCTGCAGACGTTGATACGCGGAAACAAATGATAAAACAGTAAGCCGAATGATTAAAAACAACACATGTACACAGGTCAGAGTGTGCATTTATAGAGTGTGATTACATCAGGCAAAAAGCATGACAGTGTGGAAGTGGTTTCAAGTGCAGGGAGGACACAATCTAGACAGTTTATGTCTCATGGATTACTCCTTTATAAATAGAGCACTTAGGAATGAATTGAGATCTTACAAAGATCCGGTCACTTGGAAGGACACTGCTCTCTGAGGACACCCACATGGTGTCTTGTGATGGATATGATTGTCACTGAATTTTTGACCCTCACCTCTCAAGATCAGCAATTTTCTTCTCCTTGCACGATTTGTCAATCTCAGCATCCCTCAGAGCTGCCATTAGCCTCTCCACCTCCACTTGTGACTTCCCGGATTCCTCTCTGTTGCGAGCCACTTCCTGCTCCAGAAGCCTCAGACGGTCTGTGATGTCCGGACACTTTCGGGCTGCTTCTTCTGTGCTTTGGGTCTTTTCGGGGAACACGCAGAGGGAGTGGATTCATTAGGCACAGAGGCGCTTGTCGAGCACTGCTCCTTTTTTAAGACGACTGTCAGACTTAGCTAAACTCTCAGTTTGAATGACAGATAGGGCAGATGGATGTTGAGCTAAGCCTGACAAAGTGCAGCTCCCAGCAATTAAGTTCAGCCAAATCTGACAACAGGGAGCTGAGTGAGTCTGAGAATTCCTAAAATGGCCTCTGCAGGCGCGCACACACACACACACACACACACACACACACACACACGTGCAAGCACAAACAAGAGGCATAACAGAACTTACCGTGGGGCTTCCTGCTGGTAGCCCATCGACTTTGCCTAGCACCTAGAGGTTAATACAAAAAGACAGAACAGATGGTAAATCAGAACGTCATGTAAGAACCATGTTCGAATTTTAACATCCTCTCGGACTAAAAGACTGGACCCTGACAATAACAGGGTCACTTGTGAGATCATGCTGTATGGGTAGCTTTGAAATCTTAAGGAAAAGTTATATCAACCCAAACTATGTGGTTAGGATCACAATCTAGCTGAAGCAATCTGTACCCTGATCTGCTCTCATCCTTTCATGATGAGAGCATCCTCCCCCCCCGGTTTCTCTGCCTGCTTTTCTGTGGTTTGCTTCTATCAGTTGGCTTCCCCCCGCGGCGTCCGTCATGAAGAGGTTTGGAGTTCAGTCATTATCATTATAAAATTACCGTCTCCCTCTGTTTGGCTGCGATTTTATGAGACCACCAAACATCTCAAATGCTTTTCGAAGCAAAATGTTTAAAAAAAAAACACACAGAAAGGTTATACTGATGAATTCTTTGTTCTCTGAGAAAAATATCCCAGAGGAAGTTTGTAACCTAGAATTATCTTTCCCTCGACTTCTCCCTCCTTCTCTTGGTCTTTACTTCTCTCCGTCTACTGTGTTTGCGAAGATTGTTTAACTTGTTGAAACAGCTGAGGCCAGTCGTTTAAACATCATCAAGTGAGCGCACACTAACACATCCACACACACACACACACACACACACACACACACACACACACACACACACACACACACACACACACACACACACACACACACACACACACACACACACACACACACACACACACACACACGCGCGCGCACACACACACACACAGAGCAATTTATTGTCAGGTCTGCATAAGTCTGGGACTGTACATGCAGCTTTGCTTGAGTCTGTCATTAGAAAAAAAACAAGGAGTGTCTGTTAACGATTACCACGAGCTAATCTGAACAAATGCCTTTTTCCCATTAAAACAAACCCACCAGATAAACCATTTGCATGAGTAGGGCCCTGCATATGGTACATGCAGCCATGAGCACAGCATATGGAGCACAACTAAAAGTCTTATGCATGCATGCATAAGCTTAGCAGGAGCACATCTGTAAATGTTAAAGTACTATACACTCAACATGTCCGTGATGACATCGTTGTAGACTATGTGTTTAAACATTTGTGTGTGCAAAATATGCACACCTACTGGATATGAGCGGCCATGGATATGACTAGCCTGTCTACACTATATGTGCCATCTTGTGACCTTACATAGCCCCACAAGCTTGTCACCGATTCTGTAAACACACATGCCTAAACTAAGGATTAAATACTGTCAAAAGGAGAATGCTTGGCCCTCTGGAAGGCAAACAGAGTCATTGTTTACCCCGTCCTCACCCCCCTTACCTCCACACCTAGCCTCAAACACTCATGCACACACATCAAACCAAATCTAGGCTTGCACAAAATGCATTAGGCCTAAGTGGACAAGAGTTTGTTATGTTCTTTTAGGGGAAAACACAGACAAGGGGAAAGCAGGGGCTGAGAGCACGGCGGGTCCAACAGGAATTTGTGATATTATGACAGGAGGGGGAAGGCCAGTAAAGATACGATTACATATATGGTCAGCGAAATTAATATTATCATTCCTGGAAATGTCTCTGAAGTGTAAATATTACAAATAAGTTAAATATGTGTGACCACCAGGATCTGTACTGGGTTATTTAACTCCTGGTCGGAGGATACTGAGCCAACACTCTGGGCCGGGCCAGGCAGCATCTGAATAGAAGTTTTGACACTGAAAGGTAATATCTGTGTCTAAATAGATAATGACAGCATTGCAGCATCAGAGAGCAACACAAAGGGGTAAGAAGATATGACATCCGCCTGGTTTGAATATGCCAAAATCTTTTGAATAGGATTCAAAAGTAAGCTGAGGTGTGGTGCCTCCTCGCTGATTTAAGCCAACCCTCTCAAGAAAAGGTCACTGCCTTCCCTGAGGATCTTTACTGTTTTTCTCTTTGAAGTACTAGTATTTAGTCCCAGAAGTCCTTTATTAACCTCGGAATCAACAAATACTGTTTTATGAGAAGAGGATGAGGATGCAGTGAAGTCAACAGAGCTCTGAGGTTAAGATAAAAAGCTCTGCTAACAGCTTGACTGAGTCAGTAATACAAACATCTGCAGATACAGTGAGTGGGTCACTGTGTGTACACGAGTTGATGGCATAGACAAACCCAACATCTGCATGAGAGGTAAATGAGGAAGAAGCAGCGCAGTTAGACGAAAAAGCTTATTTCTCCATTTTTGGAAGTATACATTGAATGACGACACTTGTCATACAACTGCTGGATGAATGTAACCATTATTAAACTTCTTTGAGAGGAAAATAAGGCCTTTCTGAAAGGCTTATGTAAATAACCCTGCTTTTGTATTGTTATGTCACATTATTACACTGCAATCATTTGGCAGATGCTCCGGTCCAGAGCAAAATACAAGTGCATTCAAAGTCAACATACACAAGGGCAGAACAAGTTATTCTTAAAATGAATAAACACCAGACTGATATTCTCCAGAGCACACACAAAAAAAACATGTTGGGGAAATAATTCTTGCAAATTAACACTCTCAAGCCTCCACCCTCTCAAGCAAAACACCTCAAGCATGCAGTAAGAGCTAGGGTCATATTTGCTTTTTTAATAGAAATGAGATTTAACTGTATGCTAGCATAGGGTGTCAAGGGCTTTTTTCAGCCCGTGGCAGGCGATGACCCTTATGTCTGCTATCCTGACTTCAGCAGGCAGTTTGACTGAGATGAGCGACTTTCAGAGCAATGGTCACGGCGAACTGTGTGGTTAGGCCGAGGCTCACTGTTTTATCATTTGAGTATCACATGAGTTTCACCGGTGCTGGATTCCTGCCATCTGCAACTCCAAGTGAAGCTTTTGCTGTGCAAAGCACACTGGATTTAGCTTTTAGACCAAAAGTACACGTGGCTGTCAGTAGCAGATCGTTACACACTGGCTGACGACACTGTGGTTAATGTACGCGTGTGTATGTGTTTGTGTCTGTGGTAGGTTAGTTTGATCAGATTCTAATCTCAGGCACAGTGTCAGTTCACCTCTGACCTACTGAGTATTACAGCCTCACAACCTGTCACACTCCACTGCACCACAATGGGATCAAGCACACCGACACACCAGAACACATGCAGACGCTCACACATCAACAGTTGGCTCTGTGCTGGCATGCATGCACAGGCACACAGACAGAAACGCGCGCACACACACACACACACATACGCACAAATGCAAACATGCAAACATCATCTGTCTTTTTGAAGAATCTGTAAGTTTACATAACAGGTCTGATTGCTGCCGAGTACACAAAATAGTCCAATTATGGCAACACTTCTGTCAGAGTGTGAATCTCCTCGCTACAAAGAGTTATTGAGCTGCTGTCCCTTTCATGTGGTGCCGCATCAACATTCAACAAGATATCATTTCACAGGAATGAGATGTGTGTATGCTTTTTATGAGTATAAAAGAAAACATTCTCATAAATTCTGGCAGGGCGAGAGTCTGTCCTGGCTTGTAAGCCTGGGAGAGGAAAAAAAGGGAGAAAAAAGAGAGCAAGGCCTCTGACTTGGCATCCGAACAGGGATACAGGGATCTTTTACGTCCATAAATCACTCTCTCTTAATTCATCCCTTTATCCTGTGGGACAAAGTGCAGGCAGGCCCTTTGCTAGGGAGTTGCTAACAATACTGTGGATGCTCACAGGGAGGTAAACGAGTGGAATTACTATTACTGTAGATGTTAGCAGTTTAAATACAGGGTACAAGCAGCATATTACAACCAGTGCAGAGTGGCTGTAAAAGTAAATTCTTTTAATTCTTTTTGTACAATAAAAAGTAATTATAAAGTGTCGTGATGTTCGTTTGAAGTGTTCGACAGTAAAAGGCTGTGAGAGAGGTGCTTGTTATTATTTGTTTTATGATGTCTGTGAAATGACATTTTGCAGCTTGGCACAAACGGTTGCAGCGTGTGCTAGTCTGTTATGATGCGGATAACGATGAAATATTGATGGCTGTCTGCACTTTGCACACATACCAGACTGGAAATCTTGACTTGTTGTGTGCAGTGCTCGTATCAACATGCACACGGTTTCAACCATGAGTTCTATTTTGTTTTGGATATTTCAGATTACAAGTAATATTTAGAGAATGATTACAATAATAGCCAAAACATACCACAGACACACGCATGTATTATCTAGACGGCATCATTTCTTAAAGTATCATTGCGACGTCAATGATTCCCTACTGACCTCTCCATCAGGCCTCTGGTTCTGGGTCGGGCTGGGGTTAGCAGGCTGACTCTGGGACAGCTTCTGGGGCTGCAGGGCTGAAAGTTTGTCCTTTAATTCCTGGTTCTCCTTCCTCATCTGTTCCAGCTCCTCCAGCCGAACCCGGTCCTCCCGCTCCTTCTGCTCGCGCAGATTCTCAATCACTCGCTCCTGAGATAATGAGACAGAAAAAGAGGTGAGGGGTGTAGGGATACAGTAAAGAGCCGTGAAAGCTATCAACTGCATAAAAGCTTGTTCAGATTTACGAAATGTTACAAAATGGATGCTGTTTTGCTTCCATCGGCCAAAGCTTGTCCGCCCTTCGTGATTACAGTTCTTTCCTATCATTATTGAAAATGTTGAGCCAGTCTCTCGCTGAATAGGTTCGTCAGCATGCTTCACAAAGTGAGGCCAGAGACAAACTTATAAATGCCTTTCATAAATAATACCACCATAAATAATAGCAGGGACATGAGGCAATCGGAGCCAAGTGGAACAGAAAGAGAGATGCAGGAAGGAGGAGAAGTGTTGAGAGACAGAGACAGATTTATTGAGAGGATTGGACAGTGCTGTAGATCACTTCCGAACAACTCCACACTGCCTTCTGATAAACCGGGTTGGAATGTTTACATCATAACTTTCTCTATTCTCTAATCACATCGGACAACAGGAGGACCACGGCTTTGGGCATTGGCTTGAGACCAGGTCCTCACCATGGGTGGGGGAGCATGCAAGGTGTGTGTAGTAGGTGTGTGTGAAAGTATATGTGTGTGTGTGTGTGTGTGTGTGTGTGTGTGTGTGTGTGTGTGTGTGTGTGTGTGTGTGTGTGTGTGTGTGTGTGTGTGTGTGTGTGTGTGTGTTTAGGTGTGGACTGAAGTGATTATCAAGGTGTTTACTCAGGTGTTTATTTAGGCACAGAGCACAGCTCAGCAATGAGGCTTTACGATGTGGCATCGCCGCATGATTGGCAGCTTTAAACCCCTGGGTAATTGGACAAATACACCCACTAACTAGACCTGGCACTGTAACACACTGCATAGTGGGCTTTGGAGGAGAGGGCGAGAGAGAAAGAGGGAAAGAAAGGAGAGGGAGAGAGACCACATGGTTAATAGGTCCTGGGTGTTTTCCCCACATTATGAAATATCTCTAGGATGTTTGGGGTTTAGGGAAAGAGACCAGGATGTGATAATAAAACCTGCTTCTATGAGGCTTAACAGCGGAGCACACGTAAGCACAACAAAAACTCACATACATAACATCACAAACTGGCACACACACACATACACACACATACACACACCAAAGAGCAGGGCTCGGCTTGGGCACAATGCCCTGGCCTGTTAATTAGAACCACAGCACTGTGGCTAGCGACTGGCTCCAAGAGCAGGTTTGTGACAGGGTGTGTGATTAGCAACACACACACTCGCTCTTGTAAACACATTACACACACCCTGTGTTGACCACAAAGTCTGAAAAGCTCGCCAATGTTCTCCTCATCACAGCTGAATTATATGTAGGCTGCATCAGAAGTGGTTTCTGTGTAAACAGATGGGCCGAGGCAGAAAAGGGATTTACAGTTTATTGTGCCATTATGCTATTCATTTCAAAGTCTGTCGGCAACAAAAACAAATTTAGGTGATAAAAGATCATTTTAAGTGAAAACATCTATGTGCTGTGTTGGTCCATGGGTTGCAGAGAGAATGTAATGCACATCAACCAACATCTTGCCTATCAATAGATGGATTTCTGTGAGCACAAAGCAAACAATTCTGGATTGAAGATGATGACGACGACACTCCTGCCATCACCATTTCTTCTGCAGCCCTTCTGAGAGTTACAGTCAGGTGGTTGTCTAATAGCCGTCAGTCCAGATGCCAGGACAAAAAAGCTTCCTGCATAAGCTGCTGGTCTGTGACGACTGTCAACTCTCCATTACGCTCGGTTCTTGGCTTAGTATAGGCTGTGTTTTCTTATAATTTAAGATGGCTTAACTGTTGTTGGCTATTTTTGCTGTGCTGTTGCTCTTCAGAGTGAATTTATGACAAACATGAAATATTGGCCTTTATGGCTTCTGCATGCTTGCAGGTGATGTTGTGCTGCTGGCTGCTCAGATTACTAGTTTGCCATTGAATCTCTGTATATTCATTTGCAATCTGTGTATTCATTTGTAGTGAATATGTATTCATTTCCATTGGTATTGTTCAAAAATTAAGATGTTGTGGCAGTTGAGCTAATTCTTGTGGTCTGGAAAGTGATTGCTTTAATGCCAATGCCCACAGTGATAATTTGATATTCCTCTATGGGCTGAATTGTTCTTGGCCATATTCCTCTCCTTTTCTTGCTTTTTTTTTCTTCTTCTTCTTTTTTTCTTTTTAATAAACTCATGCCTGGTATTCAGGACATGCCTTCATTTCCAATGATGTTGTGATATTAATAAGACAGCCCCTGACATCTGAATACCGTTAGTATCCTGTTGTAGGGATGGGCAATTAATTAAAATTAATTTCGATTTTGGATACACTTCTGAGCCCAATATTGACCAGAATTATTGTGATTATGATTTATGCCATAATCAGGCAGCCTTATCCATGCCACATGTTTATCTAAGGGAAGCCATGATTTTGTCTGAGCTACTTCTAAGATGAGAAAGGCTTTGCAAACATTCAAGGGAAATCGCAACATAAATTCAGGATGGCGGTTCTGCGGGTTTTGGGGGATTAGCTCTCTCAGCAGAACCTTCGTCACTGCTCGGATTCAATCTCTCACACCAAATCTAACTGTAACCATTTGCTGTAAACAATCGGTTCGTCATTATGACTTTACTGACTGAAATGCAACATAGCTGTTAGTTACTTCAGACAGAGCACTGAAGTCACGCCTGTACAGAGTGATTGGCATCAGCTGTTTGTAATATGCTTCACAATGATTGGCTCATTACCAGCCGTGGCTAGTAACATCCAATCATACTCATGCAGGAAGACACTGTAGATATTATAACCACACACTTATCACTTACTCTGATGATGATGCTCATGCTAACGATGTTTGCTGCCAGAGCTTCCACCACCACCCCAGCCTCCTCATGTGGTACTTGTGTTTTCGATTTAACTATGATTTAACGATATGTATTTGTTCATTAAAAGAGGATACGCTCTCTCCGCAGAATCCTTGTCACTGTTAAGATTAATTCAGAGCTCCCTCAAACAGCAGGGATCTACCAGATCTCAGAGAGTTATAGGCCACTCAAATTTTGTCATGGACGCTCCTTCTATTGACCCTGTTCCTTCAGTCCCTCACACAAGTACGCTCTTCGCAGGTCAAAACACAAGTAACACAAGCTTAAGTAGCCAACAGAAACATATAACAACAAATGTAAAGACATACACTTACACACACAAGAGTATGTGCACAATGGAACCCATAAAAATGTGGCAGCCACTAGAAAACAAGCAAAACAGCTGGACATCCACATCTGTCCTAACTGGGAACTCTATAAACCCATAAGCAGCAGCCAGTGCCAACAAAACATAAACCAGCATCCATCTTTTAGCCTGCAGTGCAAACAAACATCTAAATGGGAACCATTTTTTAGCCCGCAGCGCCAAAGCAATCGTTTTTTTAGACTGTAGTACCAACAAATGTCTGCTAGCAACAACTTTAAACATGTAACAAAGCTAAGCAAGATGGAGTCACTCTGAAATGAAGCCAGTCAGTTCAAGGCAGAGTGTATATACTGCCAGACTAGGATTTGACATCTCCACGGTCATGGTCAGTTCTGTATATAACATCAAATCTGCCCTGTGTTCAAGCCTGTCTCCAATTAGAAATCACTGGCAGCCTGTCACCGTCAGGGCAAATTCAGAAACACATTGCTAAAGAAAAAAAACACCATTAGCATTAGCTTTCCTGCTTCTCCAAAGCAACTTATTTACCCTGGAATCCTGCAAAATCAATAGGGTTTTCTAATATAAATGATCTGTGCTGTGAAATGCAGTGCATGTGCAGAAAACAAAACACTGCAGTGGCCAAGAGGGCCATCCGTCTTTTGGTGTTAGCTAATGCTAGCTCGGTAGAGTTGAGGTGAGGCTTTATGGACACCAGCTGCGCTCTCTTGTTGCCAGAAAACAACAAACGCTGAATGTTTACGACCAACATCCAGGCCATCCGCTCACTCGTCCACCCATGTGGAGTAAGTCTGCTTAGCTCACCTTGACTTACGTGGCAGTTGCAGCTCTGCCACTTTATGCTGCACTGTGTCTTCCTATGGATGCATACAGCACTGTGCTACCTATATTACTTCCTGAGGCTATGCAGACTGTATTTCCCAGTATTAGAGCCACTTGATAAGGTAGCAAGTTAGAAACAAATTTCATATTTTACTAACATTAGACCTGGATTGTACACATCCCTTTGAAACGTTACAGTGCAGCATCAAGTCTGCACCGTCTCTCTCATTATGTTCACTCATGGTCACTGCTGCTAATTTTTTCCTCTATATGTGTGCTATCGGTTACTGAATTTCTACCCCTGTCTGATGCTTTGTGACTGTATTTTTCTTGCCAGCTCTGTTCTTTCTCTTCTTCTTTCATACATCTTGCAGAAGTTGCTAATTTTTTTACTCTGCCTCCACCCGTGCATTCCTTGACCTCTCCCTCCCGTAATTCTGAGGCCACCTCTTCCATCAGGGCTGTGCCTCTTCTGCCATTCCACTTTTCCATCCCTCCATTCCTCCCCCTTTCAAAACTTCTATCCTCCCCTTATTCTATAGATCATTCCCTCCCTATGTTCAGCGCAGTTACAGACAGGAACTAATCCTCTGTCTATGTTCACCTTAGACCTCCCTTCTCCCAGTGCCTCCTTCTCTCCATTACTGTTTTCAGAGTGGACCTCATCTAGTGTGGCCCAAGGTCTATAAATCAGGAGGCTGTGTCAGTAAATTATTGCAGTGAGTCATAGCAAAGCACGCAACTTAATTAAGCCATATGCCATATACCAGCTTCCTGAAAGACCAGTGTGCCTCAATGGGTAAAAATTTCCAGGCCAAGTGGTGGTCTAATGGTTTCATTTTGTGAGTTTTTATTGTCTACACCTGACAAACATGTTTTCGTCTCGTCATCAGCAGTGTGTGTAATCCTTCACGCCATCCATCCAGTGACTAACACAACAACATCTATCTACCTCGAGTCTCTTTTCTCAGTAGTTGCTGTCAAAATTTCATGACCTCCCAACCTTTGGATTTTTTTTACAAGCACATCCTCATCCTCTGTTCATGCCTTCCTCTGCTCTGTACCTTTTCTGAGAGGGCTTCCTCCAGTGTGGCCAGGGCTGTGTCTGTGTTGCTGGAGTCAGTCTGAAGGCCCTGGACTCTTTCCCTCAACCCAGCCAGCTGTTTGTCCTTATCCTTTAACTGTTCCAGCAGGTTCTCAATCTGGAGAGAGAAGGACAGACAGAGAAGCAGAGGAGCTGGGGTTAGCGGCATGTCGATGTGAAAGAAGCACATAACAGTGACAGTAATTAAAAGAATCATGGGAAAAGCTGAGAGGTTAAGTGCCATTTGCACAATGTACCCAACTGGAGTGCCATTACTGGAGACTTTGCGGTACCAAGCTACGATGAAAAGAGATTATCCCATTACCGTTCATCAAGAAGATGAATTTCAACTGTGAACAGTGTGCTCAGCCTCTGGCTGTATTCTCCAATTTCCTGTTGCAATGTCTTCCATTCTGGCCTGGCATCTCAAAGATGCACAGCAATGAAAGCCTGCACTCTATCACTCAGGAAAATTATGGTTGGATCCATGAAGAGAGAAGAAGTTAATTCTACTAAGTGGAGAGGTGTAGGGAGCAAATACAGCCACTGGACAGTGTGATCAAATCAGCTTCAGGACAAGTTCAGTAGTGTTAAATAAAGAGTTAATCCAGCACACTGACTTACAGGACTGTGTCTCTACATCTGCCTTTCTGTGGCTAACCTCATGTCGCTAAAGTGGTGGTGTAATAGCCAGTTGTGGTGTTCAACAGGCTTTATCTGATGAACATCCACAAAACAGAACACAAACACACACACAAAGACAAATGCACGGGCACAAACACAAAACGCTCTGGGCTGTACCAAACAAAACACTAGCAGATGTAGCTGGACTAGGACACAGTGCGATGCAGTGATACTCCAGAGGGCCACAAATTAGTTTCAAAGGGACAGCACATCTGGTGACAGGACACAGTGTCTTGCTTGTGACTTCTAATTTCTACAAGCTACATTCCTTTAAATTCTGAATTAATATCATCATGAATGAAAAGGGTAGTTGAGTTTGAGAAGTTGATGGACTCGCTGAGATTCCTTGAGAGCCACACACTGGCATAGAGGGTCCATTTGCATGACTCAGTCTTCTTTGGCGGTTTTTCTACAGACGGACAAAGCACCATTCACTCACTGCTGCAAAGCATTAATGCCACATTTGACCCAATTGGTCCTCTCTCAGATCAGGGCCTGCACTGTACAAAAGAGAGGCACATGCACTGAAAAGAATTCATTATTTAATGAACATGAGAATCCAATAAAAAACAACAAAAGCACTTCAGGCCATCAAGAGACTGCATTTTAACTGAAATGGTGACAGGGTAAAAAAATGTCCAGTGGGGAGAATAAGCCGCATTCCAGTCATGGGTATATAGATAGATAATGTCCAAATCTCCACAGTTATTTTACAAATGAATCCAATTAGACTGGAGACTTTGGTGTTCCATGCTCCCTGGAGGACCACAGCAAGGATTTAAAGGAGCCATCTTGGTTTTGGCAATGGAGAGAAAGTGGCAGGAGGGGATGGGAAAAAGCAGCCAGGACCCTTCAGCAGATCTTGATAGGTTAATGACAGTCATTACACAACCAAGCCGAAGGCTCTGATAGGTCTGTCCACAAGCGATAGGGACATTAAACCCTTCAGGGAATGATGGGAAAGCTTCACACTACCACAGTCATATAAAATTCCCAGCAATTCACGACTGCTCGACGGGACTTTAGGGCAGACGCTGTGAGTGAGAACGAAACTGGGAGAGGCGAGGTTAACATGGGTTTCCTCATTTTTTCTCTTATGTTTCTCTCATTCTAAGTGTGTGGGCTGAAGAGGTACTTCTCACTTATTTTTCAAGGGATGTAGGCACTTGAGTGCTAAAGCTGGAAGCATTCTAACATTGACGATCTCCACATCATGGAGCACCCGTGAACCCCCCCTACAGAGTACACAAGACTGACGCTGGAACGTGCTTATCTCAACATGCAGTAAATACAGGAGGAAGTACAAACAAACCACATATCAGGCTTTGGCTTCCAGTTGTAGCAGCTCAGTAGCTTCGACATACCTTGGTCTCCTAAATATGCACCGAAACATATACATATGCACTCATGCACACCCTGGCTCTGTGGGCACCACATGGCCCTGCTTCAGGTCGAATTGAGCATGTCGCCTCTGGTATTAGATAAATGATTGCATTCTTCACCATGCTTGAGTTTGCTTTGGCCTGGCCGCACAAAATAACAACCTCTTGATGAAACATTTAGCCTCGTCACTGGGCCTTCGGTGAAATTGTGCAGAAAAACGTTCAACGCAACTCAAACGTTATATCGTCGGATGAGAATGACCCACATGAGTCGTGGATATGGGAAAGAGGGCGAGGAATTCCTTCAGAATTCTCAAAGTCAAAACATTTGAAGAGAAATGCCTTTTGCGGACAGGCGAGGTGCAGGGCAGCTGTATGCCTTTCTGGGAGAGAGAGGGGGGCCTTCCGTCCAGTAGCTGGATTGTTATGATGAGAACAGCAGTCATTCATTTTATCTCTCAGTGTATGAGGCTGCCTTAAACTATACTCCCGCATCTGTCTCACACACGCACAAAGCCAGTCACACATACACACAGACTTTTATCATTAAACCACTGTGCATATGTCATCCCACTCTCCAACCGCACACACCTCCCGCTGAAGCAGACCACCTACGACAGGCGGCTACCATGACTCTATGGGCCAGGCACTGCGGTGTGGACTGTCTCAGTGAATGTGTATCCTCCTGAGAGACCATGACGTCTGCCTCAGTCCTCTCCCACACACGGCTCCGCACTGTTTAGAGCCACACTGTTTTGACTCTGATTACTTTATCGACAAGCTGATAGGACGGGACCAGGTTCTCCTTAAAAGAAGGAGTGGTGATGCATGGTTACCTTTAACTGAACTTGACTTTGCACAGTTGTGTCTCCAAACTGCAGCTGAATAATAAATTAAAGAGATTTAATTACCAGTGATTTTTACTTATCAGTGACTGCAATAATTGCCTAATTGTCAATGACATGATTATGTTAAAACAACACAAATAATGTACTGCACATGTAACAATATGGGAACAAAGAGGTTTACAAATACAATTTTTAATTTGGTGATGCTGCTACAATTACAGTGTTTATATTTATCTACTAGTTGGTGAATCTAGTGGGTTAAAAGTGGGCTGTGATATAATTTTTTGAGTGGGGAGAAGCTAAGTTAAAAAGTTAATGACTGTCAGCAAAACAGTTTTGATTCTCTTTTCGTAGGCTTTGAAAGTCTTTGGGAGCCTTGGTGTTACATTGCATTTGCAGTCTGTAGAGTATGATCATGATTAGGACAAGCTGAGGTCTAATGTAATGGGAGAGAAGTTAGCGAAACAGTATCAGACCCTGTGTCTCTGGCGAAAAGTCGTGATCTAAAAGCGGCTTTTTCCGGAGCAGAACCACAAACTCGGTCGACCCGTCTGTCCTCCATCCAAAGTAGGAACTAGAACTCTGTGGCCTCCAGAGGAATCATTTCTGCAGAACACAAAGGAGACCAGCGTGGAGTGTGACCACCATAAAAATACAATCATTTATATTTTTAAAACTCTTTTGGACCAATAAAAATACCAAACAATAATTGGTTGCCCTTTCTGAAAGGCAACTCATTTCTCTGCGCTTGTCATCGCCTCTGAAAATATGACAGGGACAGTTGTAAAACCCAGAGATCCTGGCATCGACACATACGTGCATGCATGCACACACACACACACGCAGCCTCACACAAATACACAGAGGGACAATAACCGCAAACTGAACAATATGTAGTAACACAGTGTGTACTTCCCCAGAGAAATCTAGGTCACAGACAGACAGAAACACGATGAAAGACGACACACTGGAAATATACTGCTACTTCAAGTCCTCCACAATCACATACTGCGAGCCAAGCAAAGCATGTACATATTAAACTTGGAATTTTATTATGTTTGTGCGTGCGTCTGTGTGTGTTACAGTACACTAAGACGTGTACACCTGCATACTGTTCTCATTCCCTGCCATCAGAGCTTGTTGATTCCCACATTAATAAAGGACATCCTCCTGCTCCTCAGCGCTCAGATGTGGCTCTTCAAAGAGAGGCACAGTTTGGTCATGAGGCTCAGGGAAGACAGTGACCTTTTCAGTGTGAGGAGGGTGTGCCTGCACTTCATTTAACCCCTGTCCCACGACCGTTTCCCACAACCACCACTTCACTGCCTGTGAAACGGAGACACACCGGCAAACTGGGGAAGTACGGATACTGTGTAAGCTGGCGCCCCCATGTGGCGATTTTCTGCAACAGGCTCATTTATCTACTTGTGACAACTCCGGAGTTCATTTAAAATGAAAAAATGCGTGTTCTCCCGCTGTGTGAGGACAGCAGAGAGGCACACAACCACAGAGGCGACTCAAATTCCCAAAGTTCTTTGAACAAGTGAACTCCATATTCATGAGATTTGATACTTCACATCTTCACTTAATAGAAGAGAAGAGATATTGTCCTCTTTGGTCCCAGATTTTACTCGCACCATTGGGCAAGACACTCACATACATGCTACCTCATTATAAGTTTCCGTGAATAAGAGTAGCAGCTCAACATAAAATTGTCCGGAAACATTACCTTGCGCAAATCCAGTTAGCTACTGGAAGGGAACTGCTGCCATATACCCATAGCTGAGATGTCCCCGCCACGTCTCTATAGCCCGCTGAGTCGACTGGCTGGGAATGTAAGGGGACAATGTGGCACAGAGACCCTTAAAGCAGGAAATGACACCTCTCCCCTATTCCCCTCAAATGACCTTCCTGATGTCATGCTGGAGTCATTACTCATCTGTTATCAACCAGAACGACAGAGCACAATGACTTCATAAGACGAGTGGTGCCCGAGAGAGCGAGGAAGAGGAGGGACGGTCAAGAAGCGCGATGCTCAGGTTCTGAAATCATCCACACTTTTCTCAACAAGGAAAAGTAGAGGTCATTCTTTATGTCTGTCAGGGAACAGCTTTGCTTTTTTCCTCTTCAAAGAGAGCAAAAGCGAGTCACAAAGTCTTTCTCCCTGATGAAAGAACATACTTTTTTGATCTGTTTGCCAACACTTGGCTGCAGAAGAGGCCTGGGCACAATTGCACAAAAATAAGTACTGGCCACTGTTTACCTGCATCTGTGCAAGCATGTCTGCACGTCTCTCTATATCTGCTGTGCTATTCTCTACTGAACCTTTTTTTTGTTGTCTCCAAACCAAAAAGGACCATGCGAGGCAGAATCCAGCATTGACAAGCCAAAAAGGCAGGCCCTCGCCTATCCTGCAGCCAAAAAAAGATTTGTCGAAGTGGAGCTGGGAGCAAACGAAAGAGACAGAATTTTCTACGGGTTTCATTACGATTACGACTGAGGCCTGTGAGTCTCACAGGCTACTAACCATCAGTGCCTGTTTAAAAATACAAAGGTGCTCTGTGTCCACACACACTCCTATTTGAATGCAGTCACACAGGCGCGTAAACATGCACAAAAGCAGAGACGTACATGTTGTGAAGCAAGAGTGCAGAACTCATTTGATGCACGATGAGCATGATGTCACTTCCATTGTATATTTTCACAAACAAGCATTTGTATTTGTTCAGAAAAATGAGGCTGTCAGCATGCATACAGGGATAAATCCCAATCACATGACCTTTGTTATAAATCAGCAGAACCTCAAAAACATCCAATAGAGAATAGCAGAACAACCACAAAGAAAGACATAGAAATAAATTATGTTAAGTGGAAAAAAAGATCAGAAAAACAGCACTAAAAGCCGTCCTCCAGAACAGACACACATTATTTAGTATCCAAAGTTCTGCAGTTTGGCAGCTGCCATCATCAGCAAGGTGCCGAGGAGTTAAGGGTTTACTCAGCTATTTTAACACTGTGTGTAGGCTAAAAGCACATTACAGTCACGTTCTGCATAAGTTAAAACACAGCCTGCCTCAACTGGTTGCCATTTGTTTGTTCTTAATACCAGGAAAAAAAGCCCTGACCTCGGTTACCGAACTTAGAAAAGTCCTTCACAAATAAAGTTTTGAAAAACCCACAGGCTACTGAGAAAACAAGAACCGAAAAGGCGAAAAATCCAAACACAGTAGCAATTATTTTCTTCACATAACCGCGTCACCAGAAACACACAAGTAATAAACGGTCACAGGCGCAGTGGGCGACAGATGCACCGGAGTTATTTCCATAAGCTGCAATGAATCCTTCTTTATGGTGTTGACCAACTAACAACAAACACTGTTCAAAAAAGCCTGTTTAATTACTCCTTTGAGTAACTGCCAATAAAGATTGCCATGGAAACACAACACAAATCCTCGTTTTGGACAATAAACAAAGAAATAAACAAAAACAATGACAACCCCATTTTATGATTCCTGAAAGACAAACATTTAAGAAGCTTGATAAATGAGGCCCACTGTTTGTGTGTGTGCATAAATGCATTTGTATGAGGACGCACATACACAAACAGGAAGCCGTATCCACTTATCTAATTTTGTACGTCCACTGTAACATGTTGTTTATTTTGAACATACAGTACTGATCTCTGAGGAATACTCTCTCTCTCTCTCTCTCTCTCTATCTCTCTCTCTCTCTCTCACACACACACACACACACACACACACACACACACACACACACACACACACACACACACACACACACACACACACACACACACACACACACACACACACACACACACACACACACACACACACGCACACACAAACAATCAGGCTGTGATTATTATCATGAATGTTGGGCCAGTTTCAGGCGATGGGGGCTGCACTTACACATATGACAAGCAGACATCCTCCCCCTCTCCACCACACATTCCTCCAGAAAGTCATTCACACAGAGACCTGTAAGAAACTGCATTCATACATATCAAACAGACACCTGCACACAGACATGCACACACACACACACACACACACCACAGACACACATGCGGAGAACGACAGAGAAACGGCGAGAGAGACGAAGCGAGTGTTGTTTTCATAGTGATTTCTCCTGGTTGACCACAGAGCAAAATGAGCAGGCAGAGACTCCTGCAAACCCAGAGCTGTTCAATGAAGACAGATTGCACTTGTGCAAGCTAGGCTGTACGTGAGTGTGAGTGTGTTTGAGTGTGTGCCGGCCAAGTTGATCCACGTCCATGCTCTTTAGGCTCAAGACCGTATCTCTGCCCCCCTCAGCTGCGGAATGCTGCAGTGATTGCTGGGTAATTACCCCGACGCTTTATTCCTCTGCTCCCAGCACCATTAGTATTAATTCTCTCCTTTTTCTCCTTCTTGAAGCGAGAGAATGGGGGCCCTTTGATCAGAAAGAAAGAAAGAAAGAAAGAAAGAAAGAAAGAAAGAAAGAAAGAAAGAAAGAAAGAAAGAAAGAAAGAAAGAAAGAAAGAAAGAATATGTGGCCACCCGGTGGGAACATCAGCAGCCATGTGTCAACCTGTAGTTTCTGACCCAGGCCCATTTTACAGTGATCTGGTCAGACGGGTCAAATACATCATATAGTCATGTGGATCAACTGAGAGACAGAGGGTCAAACTGTGACCCACTTTCATCTGAGTGGGTTTGACAGAAACCAAAGTGCCTGTCTCAGATCTTACAGTATGAAATACTAATACTTGACTGCCAACAGGTGAGGTCGAAACAGGTCAGCGTGAGTTATGGCTTGTGTCATCATCAGGATACAGTCAGGTTTAAGTTCTTCATCAAGTCGAACACGTCTGACTTCTTGAAGTGAAGTGCACGTGTTGTGGTCAGGAAGACGACAGACTTGAATAGCTGGAGCCTGACACATGGCCCAACACTGGGTTTGTCTTGACTGATGTGTGTAGCCTGGCTCCAATCAGCCAGCCTGGGGCTTTCACCATTAACCCCGGCTGATTGCTGATAGGGGGATGCAGGGGGGCCTATCACAGGCTGTTTACCGGATCCTCCCCTTAAATCCAACAGGCTTATCTGTAGCCATTTCTCTGCGCTGTGATTGGTCAGATGGAATCCATTAGGATGAAAGGCACTGGTGGCCTCATCACAGATCTATCAAGATCACACACACGCTCACACACAGGAACGTAAACACACAGTGAAGAGTTATCTGTAAGGATCTCTGAGAAATACAGCTGTAACACACACACGATTACTCACCTGGAATACTTAACCCTACAGCGTATCTTTTTATTAACTTTCGTGCCTCACAACATCCTCATGAAGCTGCAAATATCACAGCAATAAACATTTAGGAGGCCAATGCAATTTGCTAATTTGAGGATGAGAAATCCTGCATTAAATTGTGCTGCCACACAAACTGTACATATTGTTCAACCGAGGCAATGCATTAAGACAAATTTCAGACACTAAGGCACTGATTTGACCCCAAAGTCAGGTGACAGCGTCATGCAATAGATGTTAAGTCTCTATAGCCAGTAATGATATTCAAGCTATGTATCTCCACTTTCTAACATTACTTTAGGATTAAACTACAAGTAGTAATAGCATTGTTTAGGGATGGGTATCCCTTGGAATTTTCAATGCAAGTTTGAGGAATATAAACCTGCTTCTTCCATTTTCAATGCATCACTATTCAGTGTTGTCATAAATGAAGTAGCAGTACAAGAACTTTGCTTGGATAAAACTAAAGTTAGCAGCTTCCTGATTTAGATCAGGAAATATCTAAGCAAAGATGAAGTAAACAGGATAAAGAATCTCAGCATACATAGATGTCAACTTGCGTCACATTGCAGTCACTAATCGAAACGTATTGGGGTTTGATACTCAGCCCTTGTAATGGTGCGACAACACTATTTTAGGAAGTAGTTTAAAATTAGAGAGAGATCATTGTCCGTCATACACATCTGGACGCAAAAGAAGTAAGTAATGCTCATATTTGTTTATATACAGTACACACACACACTCACACACTGAACACTGTGCCAATGCTGGACCAACATTTTCCTTTCGATCAACATTCAGCACTTCCCCTCGCTATTCAAATGCATGAGACTCAAAAGTGCCAGTGTTGTTTTGGGGCGGTGAGCAAAACATGTAGGAGGAGGGTGAGAAAAGAGAGAGAAAGGAGCACTGAAGTTTTTTTGGGGGGGAAAAACATGGTGAGCATACGCCTGCATGGACACAGCAGTTTGCTCAAATGAACAAGACATTAATAACAGACAGTCATTAGGCGGCATGTATCCATTGAGCCAACAAGGGACATGAACATGGGAGTGTATTTCAACTAAAATGAAAGCTCATAAAATTAGGAAAAATGGATGGACAGGAGAGCAATCGCTCCATGGAGAGGGAGAGAGAGATCAAAGTGGGGGAGAGGAAACAGAGGAAATGTAGAAGGCCAGGGAACATCTCTATTTATCTCTATATCACACTCTCTCTCTCTCTCTCTGGACTTTTCTTTGCAATCAAAGGCCATGCTGTGCTGATGACACCAGGCCAGAGCCAGCGATGACACCAGGCCGGAGCACATGCTGAAAGAGAGGCAGAGGGTGGATGGAAACGGAGTTAGGTTCCCCTGAGAAAGCCGAGGGGAGACCTGTGAGACGCTATCATAACTAACAGAGACTCTTGTGTACAGGGCATCCCTCTATATAGACACACACACACACACAAGCAGACACCCATTATACCCAATGCTGCCCAAGTAGACGTAATCGAATCTCTCTGTCTGTGGTTGCTATAGGGAGGGAACATGATAGGGGATACTATACTTCCATGCACACAGCCAGCCTTTCTAAAAGCATGAATATGGATTGAGATGACCACAATGTTTGAACATGAATAACACATGTATGCCAAAACCACACCACAACCGGCTCTGCGTGTGTACCTCCCACACCCCCACCCCCCAACGACAGAAAAAAAAAAGGGGGGGAACCAAAAATGAAAAAATAAATAAATAAATGCATCATTATGCATTGGTCATGGTCTCGTAGACCAAGGGCTCAAACAGAGCTCCCACTGTTCTGTGTTGTGATACGTAAGACCAAAAATGCCCGCACAAACCTTGCATACGTGTTTTCTTTTTTCATTTAAAAACCAGTTCCTCATTATTTTTAGTTAAATTCAGCCTCTAACTATTAGGATCAATGCAGGGCTCAAACTACAGCAATGACATCATGGTAACATGCTATAAGTCATGGTGACTGTCCATGGAGAGGCCCCGAGGAGAAGATCATATTCTTATGCTCTCACAGACACAAAATGGGGCAGCAATGAGTGATATGTTGTGCAGTTTCAGCTAGTCTCTGCAGGGGTGAGCTATTATCATTTTAAAAGTATCTAACACTGATGTGACTGCATCTGCTCACCAGTCTGGGAGTCATTTTTCCAGTATGTACATCATTCGCTGCATTAAAGAGTGACGATGCCAAAGTGGGGCTGAGAGGGTCGCCTTACCATGAAGTCATTTCTCGATTCCCAAAATACTTGATAGAAACTGTCGAGTCTGTCAAAGGTGCGTAAAGCTAAAGGAGTCAAGCTTTTGCATCACTATGTAAAATTCAAATTAAAAGTCAATCCAGTTAAGAAAACAGTCCAAGAATAAAATGAATGACCTCCAAAACAACACAGGGACAGGGGACAAAGCTGTGATTTACTAGTCAAAAAATACAAAACTGCAACCTGAAGAGATTCACGAACTACAGTTTGATACACCAAACAGACTCCCTGTTGTTATTTATATTATTTTTTACTTCTTCCGTTCCATTTTATATTACACCCACATAAACATCCTGCAGACTGTTTTTACTCTCAGTTCTCCAGATGTCAATTCCTTATGACTGGGAACACACACACACACACACACACACACACACACACACAAAGGCAGAAAGACATAGTGACACACCAGTTGACCTGTCATCAGCCTGCTATCATCACCACACTGGGTGGTTTGGGAATTGGACCTGTTTGTATTGGAGATAGAGAGCTCATCGTAATAACGCAGATGCATCATCTTACCCCTCAAAGCTATCCAGAAGGATGACACATGTCCGTGTGTGTGTGTGTGTGTGTGTGTGTGTGTGTGTGTGTGTGTGTGTGTGTGTGTGTGTGTGTGTGTCTGGTATAGATATTGAGTCTTTTCATCAGTGGGGAACATATACGAGAGATTAACAGCCCTATGAACTGTTTAGTTGAGTCATTCAGAGCCGATAATTTTATGAGGTGGAGGCCCACCACATCTTTTAAATGATCAAAGCTAAACCTCATCCCACTGTTGTTATGAAAGCAACAACAGCCCTTGTTCGCAGCAAAGGTTTTTCGATCAATAACATATTTAAAAAACTTTCATAAGTGCCTCTGCAGACCCACATTCAGCCGATGCTCTACCCGTCTTAGCTTTTCGGTCTTCAGAATGTTTTGTCATATCAGACAAGTCCCTCGTTACTGAGGAAAACATACTCTTGATATTTAGCTACAGGAAGCATCAGGCAAAGCTTCATCCTGCCCTGGGAAGGCTTCAAACATGCAGGGAAGGTCTATGTCTTTTACGATTGGAATGCAATGACTTTTACAGTACGGCACCATGAAGAAAACACGTTATGCTTAGCATCCTCGAACAGAGACATAATTTGTCAGAGAAAAGGGTAGAAATAGCAGCAAACAAGCAAAGACAGGCTATTTCTCTTCAAAATATTTCGCTGGAATGATTAATCATGACACGTGTCAGGGTTGGTTCACCCAAATGTAAAAAAAAAAAACATATTTTCTCACATCCTCTGGAGGTACCCAGCCGTACAGATAGTTTTAGTATTATTTGGCCAAGTTTTCTGGCGCCACCCAAATACAACAGAGATGAATGGAATTTCATTTGTGGTGCTCCTGGCATTGAAAAAAATACATTTAAAAAAATCGACAACATTTCTTTCCAGAAACAATGTCCTGCTTACTGTGGGTAATCCACAAACCTCACTGTGAAGAGTTTTTATTGGAACTACTGACTACTGAAGAAAGATTCCCTATAAAAAACTGCTGACAGTATGTTGACAAATGGATTTGTTCCTGGTAAATGACAACCAAAATTCTGTGCCTGCATATCAAAATGAGGTGAACAGCACTGGAGTGTGTCACTGTTTTATGACTCTCGCTTTTGTTTTGTTTGTATTTTGCCTTGATAGTATAGAGGCAGATGGGAACCAAGGGGAGATAGATGTACAATGAATTTTGCTACATTGACTACAAATTGAGATTTCATCTAAGCTGTATGCACGTGGTTAAGCAGGAGAGCATTAAAAGGCCTCCCTTGCTGTACAGTCACGTGAAGGCAGAGTTAAATGGTGTTAAAGGCTCCACACAGCCACTTAATTACATGTTTTAACAAGTGAAATGTGTTGAAAGAGAATCAAACTGCAGCATTTATTTCACCCCAAAACAAATGAGTTCATTTATTAAACAAAACTTGATGTTTGCTGCTCTTACTGCATTGTGTTTGACTTTTGCATTCATCAAACTTTGTTTTGAGGCGTCACTGGGCTCTGTGGAATTCAAGAACTGGAACACAGAACTTGGTCACACTGGTCAATGGTCAGTGTGGTGAGAAGCCATTTCATTTCAGCGCACAGAGCACTGAGAGTTGAACACAGTGAGACGCCGAGGGGAAAATCTAAAGATACTCATTGCACTTGCAGTTATTAGTTACATTGATAGAAACTTCAGAAATCCAGAGTTTTTTGGTGGTAAGTACCATATTTGCCTAAATGGAGAGATTTGTTGAGAGTAGTTGTGAAGAAAACACTTGTCATATCAATGTAAATGAACTTCATGCTTGCAGGAGGGTTAAAGCTGGTTGGTTAAAACTAATCCAATAGTAAAATGGTAAAATGTATTAAAACACTGAACTGTACCAGCTGCAGTGTTGGGGCTAGTTACTCAAAAAAGTAATATATTACATATTACATATTACTCTGAAAAGAAGTAATACCTTACTTTAGTTTATTACTCCCTTAAGTAACTAGTTATATTACTAGTTACAGTATATTACTAGTTACATTTTTTTTTAATTACTCTATAATTACTCTATCTCCCCCTGCTATCGGTATTTTGCCGATTATCTTTCGAAAAGACAGCGATTCGACGGTAGAAAGAGGTAACATTTCTTCTACTACGTACGAGGCAACAAGCTTGTTTATCTCGGATTTGGATGTTGGTAGTGCATTATGTTCAAATGAAAGTTTTTGCTGCTTGCGGGGCTGCTCGTTCATGTCACTCCGTCGCTTCGCAACAAGCTTGATGTGTCTGTGCTGTCGCTCCAGGTGCTTCTTCAAGTTGGAGGTAGAGTTACAAGCGGTGGGTGGTTACCCGGGCAGAGTGTGCACTTCACCATCAAGTTATTTTCCTTCCGTTGAACATATTCAAAATAATGACTGAATCTCCACCCGTCGAAACTAGCTTTCTGCTGCTGGGAACCTTCCTCTGAAAAAGAGCTTGCCGTTGTTGACGCCTCCATTTTTTCCAATCTGTCTTTGCGGGTGCCTCTCTGCTGCCGGCTGCCGGGTGTCGACCAATCGGTGATGGTAAATGATACCTCGTGCCAAACCCAGACCAATCACTGTTCCATTCACGCCCCCCTCCCCTTCCCCTCTGCTCTCTGTGTTGTGTGCAATGAAGGTGCTACTGGCAAATGTAACGCAGGTAACTAGCTCGGGAAAACTGTAATAATATTACCATTTTCAGACGAGTAATGCCTTACACTACTAGTTACTGAAAAAAGTAATGTTATCACAGTAACGCGTTACACTCAACACTGAGCAGCTGTAGTTTGTTCCTGTGGAGACACAGGAGTGCGATTTGATCGCTCATGGTATCCTGGCATGGAAAATGATTGCACCTATTAAAATCACTTTCACACCTGTAGATCACTTTAGTTGGTCAAGATGAAAAAAGGATGAAATACACCACATATGAACCACTTTTGGTTGCATGGACCAGCTGAAAGGAGGGAGTTCTGTCTAGTTGTTTCTTCCACACCAAAGCCTGACTGACAATTTTCCCACCAGCCTAAATGAGCAAATACACCTGAGTTTGTTTGAACTAAACCAAACAATTTAGCTTAAGTTAACCATGTGTTAATAATTATCAAATTAATGCTGTATATTTGTGCTTCTAGCTGAATATCCAGTTACTGTCCGTAGGGCGGCGAGATGAACAGGCTGGCGCAAAATGCTCAGCAGCTTCAGAGAGACATGATTCCTCTGGACAACAAATTAACTGTCTTCTCTCTCGGGAAGAAGGGATCTGGGAGGACAAACAAGAACTGAAGCTTTACTGAAATTTGCTATTGCTAAATACGCAGATGTCTGTGTTTGTCGAATGGTATTTGTGCAAAATACAAGTCATCATGTATCTTGTCAAAGTGGGAATCTCTCTTAAGGTTGCAGACATGATCCACATTTGAGAAGAGGGAAATGCTAGATTGAGATTCATGACTTTTTGAGATTGTCCCCTTGATAATTTGCAACAAAAACAGAGAAATAAATTATCTTCGTTCAGGAAAATTACCAGTGATGGTAAAGAATATGATCACCACCAGCTTGAGACAGGTGACAAACTTTTAAGTGAAGAGGCACTCATAAATATGGAACGACAAAGAACGATCAGAGAGAGAGAGGCCTTTGAAAGAGAGTGTGCTCAAATGGCCGAGGTCAGGAATACCTTGGAGATGGAGAACGTAGAAAATGAAAGAAAAGCCTTGAAGAAAGAACTCAAGGCACAACAAAGAAGACGGAAGGCCCTGAAAGCAGAAAGAAATGCTATGTGTGAGGAAAGAAAGGCCCTTGACATAGAAAAGGAAATGGCCATGCTGAGAGAGGCTTTTGAGACACAGAGAGGATGACGGAGGCTTTCCAGGTGGAGAAAGAGAACATGAAAAACGAAAGAGAAGCCTTCAAGAAAGAACTGAGGGTTCAGAGTACGATAAGAAAAGCCTTTGAAGCTGAAGAAGATGCCATGATTAATGACAGAGAGATGTTCGAGATAGAAAAGGAAGAGATGGCAATTCTGAGGAAGGCCTACATCCAGGAAAAGACAGGCATCCAGAAGATGAGGGAGGCTTTCCAGGCGGAGGAGAACATGGAAAAAGAAAGAAAAGGCTTGAAGAAAGAACCTCAACAAAGAGAAATGGAATAGGAGAAAGGCTTTTAACGCTGAAAAAGAGGCTATGTGTGAGGACAGGAAGGCATTTGAGAAAAGTGTGAGTTGTATAAGACGAGGATGGCCAACATTCACACATTCAGAGGATGAGTGAGGCTTTCAAAAAGACCATTAAACCCAGTGCTGTCAAACATCAGACACACAAAGAAAGAGAAACCGAAATCTGCCCAAAGAGCCTTCACAAGCGTTGCATGTCATTGCATGTTAATTATATTACGTATAATATTGCATTATTGAGTTTTCCAACTTGGTACACTGGGTAGTGGTGGAGGGTTTTGTCACTGCAGTGCACTTCAAGCAGCATTCACAAATGTCAGAATGATGAATAGAAGTGTTTATTTCAGTTAGTTGAGTTCTGGTTGACAACAAGGACAATACCATGTCCAAATCTGAGCACTGAAAAGTTCATTTAAGATGCTAAACTGAGCTTCACATCCAGCCTGAGGTTGGCCTCAAGATATTTCATGTGCTTTGCTGGATGTAGGATCAGCGTCAGTGCTGAAGAACATGCAGTCATCCTTTAGTTAGGAAAGACATTGTTGGCATTTAGATTTGTGTCTGGGGAGGACTTCATACTGCTCGCGAACACACACAGAGCTTGTCCGTGTCTTTTAGCATAAGCCAGCAGTAACTTAGAGAGCATGAAGCCCAGAAAGGAAACTAACTTTGACTCCTAGCTCCACTCCTGCCTTTCCCTCGGGACCCAGCACTGTAAATTATAGCCCCCAGGGACTGCTGGGAAATAGGAAGTTTGGAAAACCAATCAGATTGTGGTCAGTGTATACAGTGTGTGGCAAATGGAGTGAAACACCTGTCAGTTCACAGTGTAAAATGCTCTGGTTGTTCATTCAAATATCATTTCTTCTTCCATTCATTTTCATGTTAACACATGTAAGAAACATTATATTATGATCCTGCATAAAAACATCTTATGTTTTTTGGCCATGCACTACAACTCATGTATACTTCACATTGCTGCTGACCATTTTGTGGTTCAGTGTGCTGAATCACTGCTGAACTTTAAAAAGAAATGGTAGGATGATGAATGAGGAAGACAGATTATAAGATTGGAAGCAACGTGTCTAAGGAGGAGAATCACACAGGGACACAGAGGAAGAGGCAGATGAAAAAGCATCAGTGAAGGAACTCGTGACAAACCAGCCATCGATTCAATGACTGGCAGCACAAACTAAATATTTTCCAATTCATCATCCAACCTAATCTCACTTCTGAGCCTCGAGGGATGAAAATGGCAACTGAACCTTACAGTAAAATCGCACCAGAGCACACAGCGACAAAAAATATCTTAACAAAAAACTAGACTAATACTTAAAACCAAATAACTTCCAGAATGAACTGGCAGCCTATAGCAAACATTGCTTTGGCCAAGAAATAAAGTTCAAATCAAACATGAATGAAATGTCAATAAGCAGAAGGGGTCCCATTTATCTGCTACAAATTAGCTTATTAAGTGAAAGCTATAGGTGGGACCCAAAGGAGTACAGCACAGAGTGCACATAAAGGTCATCTTTAAACTTCTAACACAGAAACACCAGGGGTCACACAAACATAATAATGCATTTGAACATATTCATGCACTCATATACGCACACACATACACACAGATTGATGGCGCTGCATGTGACCTTTGGAGACCTTTTTCATTAAACTCAGCAAGGGGGATGGTGGGAGGAGAGCGAAGGAGATCTAATTTGAGGACATGAGAGGAAACAAGGAAGTTGAGAGGGGACCTTTATGTGTGTGTAATTGGTCTATGGAGGAATTGCCAACATGCACACCACAGGTGGCCACAGGCCCTGCCTAAATAGCTAACCTTATAAAAGTCATTAAGGCTTCTGAGACATGCTGTGGGAGTGTGTCTGTGTGTGTGTGCATGAGCAGGTGTGCATATAGAAGGATGTGTGTGCTGCTCTTGAACAAGAAATAAGATGTTGTTTTCACTTCTCTGTCTCATCCACTGCAGAGCACATGTTTACGTGTGAAGGTGCCTGGGTTCACTATACGTAACAGTGATCTTACTAGGCACATACGCAATGATTCATACAGTATAACAAACACTCTTTGTCTTTTCACAACACCTGCAGCATGATCATGTGGCCAGAACCAGAATTCATTTCCAATATGGCTGATTAACCAGGGAAAGGTATCTGATGTGGTGACAGTCAATAAACCTGTCAAATATCTGCACTTCTTTGTTTCCCTATAAAAACTGATTTAATAGCTAAGTTTTTCCTGGCAAATGTAGGATGGAAAAGAAAACCGTTACAGTCACTGAAATATGCTTTTTATCATTGAATATAAGCCTGTAACTAGAATCAGGACTTGCTAACTTTGTTGAATCTGTATCATTTTTGTAATCTGGGGGCAGCCTAACAAGCTGAAAACACAATATTTATATATTATCACCTTATAAAGTTGATACTTGTCAGTAAAGAACTGCATATTTACATATATGACTGACACAGAGCAGCATATTCATTCATTTGGAGCCATGTTTTATCCATCCGTCCTCCAGTATTCACTCTTTTTAAGTTTTTGATCTCCGGTGGTCTCCTTCTAAAAAAAAAAAATGTTCACCAGCTGGATGCTAACTTTTTCTACCATTTGGTGCTTCGCAGATGTTCAGTACGTTTACCAGATCTTTTTCACTGAAAACAGCTATCTGCCTGCCGCGAGTGAAAACTGATGAGAGTGAACCAAAACACTGTTGTGGGCCATTAAACCAAAACAACTGAGGGGGCCTGTATGGTCAGGTGATTGTGGTTTTGTCACTACAAGCAACCCCTTTCACATACACAGTCATTTTATCCAATCTTGATTAGTGCAGGTCTAATAAAATGTTCTGCTTTGTGAACCGGTGAAAGATGTGGCCTCTCCAGAAGGTCTGGACTAATTCTTGTCACATTTGACAAGTTAACTGAACTGTACTTTAGGTCTGGCCATACTGCATATTACATTTACAGACACTGTGACGCTGTAACTAGCTCGACTCACTCACCTTCTTCTGCAGGACATTAACCTTCCTCTCCTTGACGTCCAGCATGTCCTTCATGTCTCTGATCTCTCCTGTTAGTGTGCTCTTTTCATCTGTCAGATCCTGCAGCTGCTTGGTCTTCTTAGTCAGGAACTGCTCCTTCTCCTCCAGTCGCACGCGCAGAGCATCGACCTAAAAAAGACCAAGACGAGAAGCTAAATGCACATTGGGAAGTTCAGAAGTCAGACAGAAACATGAAGAGACAGGCACCAATAGGGAGTTAGACCGACATCTAGTCAGACAGAGATCACAAGGGAGTCAGAGCGGGTGATATAACTCAATATTAGCCTGACAGGCAGATGGACAGGCAAGCATATAGGTAGAACTTAAACTGTAATAGACTTTAATAGACAGCTTGAGGTGGAAACAGAGCAGATTGACAGCCAGGCAGAGACAGAAAAACAGAAACGCTTGTAAAAATATATAGAAATACACAAAAAAGATCATGAAAGCTTACACCAGGATTTTTTTCCCCAGTCCTCAGTCAGGTGGCCCATATGTTATCATTCAGTACTGGAACTGACATGTCTCAACACATTTACTTGTTGACATTTGGAAGCAGTAAAAGTTCAGCTTTGACCTACTGTCCATAATATGAACCACCGTGGACTGATGCAGTAAAAGTGTACGTGAGAGAGAAGGAGCCTGGAGCCTGTCCCATCATTTGTTATTGAGAGTGCTGTGTGATTGGGCCAACGCTGCCATAGATCAGACCGCTCACACACTTCACACTCACACATTAAAACCCTCGGTATCTGACTGCGAGCAACGAGATGAGTGATGTCTGAGCTCACTCCAGTACTTCTTATTGGACATATATCAGTGTTGTGCTGCACCGCCTACAGTGACACACACACCAGTGCACACATACACACTCTCAGCTGGCTGTCACGAACAGACTATGCGCTCTTCTGTTCCTCTTCAACACCTGATTACATTTCCAGCACTTTTTTTTTGCCATGGCGCAATGAGTGAACCCATTTGAACTTAATTTCAAGTTGTGCGTGCGTGTTTTATATGAAGTCAAGACACACACACACACACACACACACATAGTGTAGATAAAGGGAAGCAGCAAGGGAGGGCTTGTTAACAGTCGTTTTAACAAGCGATACTTGGACGCAGAGGGGACGGTGTGAAAACACTTAAAGCACAGGCTCTGTTGTGCTCTCCAGCTCATCTCTCAACTATTTCACAGGCCACATAAGGAGATTCATAAAGGGAGGGAGCAGCGGTGGAAAGCGACTACGTACATTCACTCAGGAACTGTACGTTAAAGTACAATTCTATGGTACACGTACTTTACTTGAGTATTTCCATTTCATGCAATTTCATATTTCTACTCTACTACACTGTAGATGAAAAGAACTCATCTAATCTTACTTTATTTAGTTCTAGTTACTTCTATAGCATATTGAGAGTAAAATGTGATGTTATGGTGGCACGGTGGTAACACTGTCGCCTCCCAGCTAGAAGGTCCCGGGTTCAATTCCCGCTGTGGGTGCCGGGGGCGGGGGCTTCGGTCCCTTCTGCTCGAGGAAAAAAGGGCCTTTCTGTGTGGAGTTTGCATGTTCTCCCCGTGTTCACCTTAAAAAACCCCTACTAAAAACATGCAAGAAGATCACCACCTGACCAATGGTGACGAAAAGGAACTGGTCCCCGGGCACTGGTCGACTGGCAGCCCACCGCTCCATGGATGGGTCAAATAGCGGGATGGAATTTCACATATGCATGGCGTGTACAGTTTCCTCCTCAACTGCATGTTGTGTGTAAAAAAAAAATGTGACGAATAAAGGAAATTCTTCTTCTTCTTATATTGTAAATTAAGTATAACAAACAGTATATAAAATAGTATAGTTAACATTAGCAGGGACATTAAAATGTTTCCTACAGATGAAACAAGTAGTTCAACATTTTGGGGAATAGATTTATTCCCTTTCTTTCCAACAGTTGTATTTTGTTAGGCAGTTGCAATTAGCCTAGCTTAGCACCAAGACTGGGGGCAAGTCAGGGGGAAGAGCAAGCCTGCATGGTTCTCTTCAAAATGACACCTTCCAGCACCTTGTGATACACTACATAAAGTATATGCATACATGTACTTTAACTTAAAAGAACACATAACTTTGATGGATGGAATGGAGGACGTGTTCATTGTGTATTGCTACTGCATTGTGTATTATCTGAATGCTTCCTTCACCACTTGTTGGGTTATTTCAGAAACAAATGACAAATCACAGTCAGGGAAAACAAAAATGAGGCACTAACACAGAAATGGAGAATAACATAACAGATATGGTGAGAACACAATTGAGATGTACAGCAACAGTCAGTACCTACAGTACCTGCCTGGATGTGTGTATATGTGCATGTGTTAAATGAGAGTGCCGGTCACAGACACACAGAGGGCTCCTCTCAAGAAGGAGCATTAGAAGCAGGCCAGGACCCCCAGGTGTAAGATGGTGAAGTATTTATCTCATATTGCTCCTCTGGCAGACAACCAGAGTCTAATACTGAGCCCTGCTCTGTCCTCCTCACTCCACACTGGCAAACCGATGAACACACACACACACACACACACACACACACACACACACACACACACACACACACACACACACACACACACACACACACACACACACACACACACACACACACACACTAGCGGCAACGCTAATCCCTTGTACGTACAGTACCTGAATGCATGCACATCATCCTGTGCCGATTCCCATGTGTGCGTGTGCACATGTTCCTCACTGTGTGCATGAGACAGAGTAAGGGGGAAAGAGAGACCCCCTCCTCTTCAACCCCACCTGGCAAGGAGCAATTTAGCAAGAATGTAGCAGAGAGGCCTAACAGGAAATCCCTGCTGTCTCACCTGCACTGGCCCACTAAGCTGTGATAGTACCGTACAGACGCCCTGCTAATACCCTCTTAAAGCACTCACCGCTGCCAGGCACAGGACACGAAAAACAAGGACAGGGAGATGGACAGATGAGGAGAGAGGGATGAAAGGATGGAGAGGAGTAAGGGTGAAAGCAAGGGCAGAGAAATGAAAGAGTGAAAGAAGGTGGAGAGATAATGGGAATTCTTAACATATTATTGGACTTGGGCATATTAACACCACTGACATGCTGTTCCTCCTCTGGCTAAAACTGCTGCTCCATCAGCAGGTCTGCTACAGGAAATACTGTATGTCTTTATCAGCTGGCACACACGCTGAGATGACAGACAGCTAACAAGTCAAGATGATTAACCTCACTCTTCTCCTTCAGTTTCCTCTCCAATTTTGCTCTCCCTGTAGTCCCGTTCCTCTCGATGTCGTCTTCCAACAACACCTCCGTCTCTCACCCCGCTGCTACTACCTCTCTTTCGACACTCCATCCCTCCAGCCATGCTCCAAACTCACCAGGCGTTTTCCTACTGCCGCTTAAAGGTGCGGGTCCTGAAGCGAGACAAAGCGAGGTGTCAGTGCGACAAATCCCTCAAGCCCTCTAGCCAGACTGCTTTTGGGGAAGGCAGTTTTTTTTTTTTGTTTGGTATATGAAAGAGAAAGAAAGTGAAAGGTGATGGAAAGAAACAGAAGGGTTCACTGCTGTCCAGTCTGGCTCAGTCCAAATCCAAAGGGGACATTAGAGATTGAATTCAAGCGTTCCTCAGATAAGATGAATTAAAAACACATCTATACTGTATCAGCCCATATTCCCCCAAAACTCCACTTAAACTTTCCAGCCCTTCACTCAGCACCATATCATTTTAAAAAATGACCTTGATATGTTTTCAAGATTCTGTGGTTGCAAAACTATTAACTCTTTGGGATTTCTTAAACAAATGCACTCACAAACTAATAACAGCTCTGAAGTGTGCATGCACACACGCACGTATTGAACTGTTTTCTACATGCGCACGTTCATGTAGCAGCAATTAAACATGCAACCTTGCAGACACGTACACAAACACGCACTCATTCTCCTTGACTTCCTCTCTCATGCTTGCAATGACAGCCAAGTGTGGATTCTGGACACTGGTTAGCAAAGTAAAACAGAGGCTTAAAGAAAACAGCTTCTCTGTTTGTCCTCACCTCCCTTTTTCCTGCCTCACATTTCATCATAAAAGTTTTTCTGGCAGGCAAATCTGTAAAGGTATCGGGCCCAGCGTCGGCTCTGGGCCGCAATAAACAACACAGGGACTATATGAGTAGACCACAGACAAAACGGCAGAACCAGAGACGATGGGGAGACCACAGCAAAGGCCTGGGGACGCACCGATACTTGCATACTCACACACTAACAGTTGCACTCTCCCTCACCCTCTTGGGTGCGAATCATGGGTTGACCAGAAAAACGTTCCTAATATGATCTCCTATCTCTCGCTCCAGCACTCTCTGACCCCTCTTTACGTTTCTGTTCGATGAATCAGTTTGAATGTCGCTTCAGCTGACAACACCACCATAAAAGTTGTTAAATCCCAGGAGTGGGTCTGGTGCAGTGTATGTAACGTCTGAACTCAGATCTGCTTTGGGCTGCTGCGGTGCACTACACACAGCTGTATGAGCTATTCACTTCTCTGGCTGTATGACATCCAACCAGCCTGTATAAATACAGCGGAGAGCAGACATTGGACTTAATTTATTTAAAGGCCTGTGCTGTGAAATGAATCATCAAAATTTATGAAATAATATTCGACTAATTCATGTTTGCCTAGCCATTAATGTGGTCACGTCTGGATTGTATCACTAAAAGAAGGCAGGCTATTTCATTTCAAGATGATGCGAGACCACCAGAGATTCTCCCGTATCAGCTATAATCATTCAAATAGCTATTTTCATTCAAACATATGCATGAAAGAGAAACCAAAACACTCTCATATGATGAAGAAGGAAAAGAACGAATGTGGACTGCTGGGTTCAAACAGCCAACTGCTGTTACTTTTGCTTTCACTCTGACTAATGTCTGTATTATTACAGATTGGTGAAAGGTGACTACAAAAATGGTCAATCCATCTTATAAAATACTCATGTTTACAGTATATACGGTATGCCGCCGTGCACAGATGGTGTATAGGCACCTGACTGTGGGTACCTCTTACTCACACAGATGTGAGAAGGAGTGGCGTTAAATGATCCATAGTTTCCTGATGAGGCGAGAGAAACTTCCAGTAGATGTCAGGAGGTCACTGTCGAGGGTTGTGAGGTGAGACAGCCTGAAGACCAAAGTGGGATTTTTCTCATATGAGCACATTCATGCATGTTGGCATGTGTGTGTGTGTGTGTGTGTGTGTGTGTGTGTGTGTGTGTGTGTGTGTGTGTGTGTGTGTGTGTGTGTGTGTGCGCGCAGGTGCAGGAGGAAGTTGCAAAGTCAAACAGAAGAATGAAGAACTTCACACAGCAATTGTGAACAAGGGCTGAGCTTCTCCAGACCTTACACACACACACACGCACACACACACACACACACACGTTTGCACACATATGCAAGCACATACACACACAGAAGATTTCCTCTCCGCCTGAGCTGGCCACACCAGACATGATGACACCGGGGCTGTGCGGAAATGAGGGAAGTTCCCTGTCGTGGTTCTTAGGCTGGGTGTCATTTGATGATGTGTCATCAAAGGCAGGGATAATGCAACAGTCAGAGCTCTGATCAGGAATCGTATAATGGGGGATCACCTTAGGGCCAGCTCGGGATAATAAGCGGATGTAAACTGCCTCACAGCAGGGGCTGCAAGGTGGAGAGTGGGGCATCGTCTCGCTGTACACTCCGACATCTGTGGATCAAACTGTGGCAACACAGCTGTCTGCCCACAGGCTACAGAGGGAACATGGGAAAAGACAAGGACTCAAAGACGCACTCACACAGAACTCCCGGGATCCACTAACAAAAGGATCTTTGTCAACAGAATGAATGCTTTTTTTCTGCCAAAGCATAAAAGCTAATCATGTCATGCCTTTGGTTTTGTACCAGAGGATGGATATATGACACAGAAAATGTCAGGGACTCACCCTGAGTACCGTCACACTAACCCACACTGTGCACAGCTGCTTCAATCCCTCTTTTGCCCTCCATCTATCATCATTACCTCCTCCAACAGAGATGGACACACACATACACACATACACAACACACACACATGCACGTATAAAGGAGGAGACGCTGCAGGCGTTCCCCCTCATTAACACTTGCTCCTTCTTTGATTATTTTTCCTGATCATTTCCAGCACCGCATGCCAGTTGCTACATCCTGTTTCCAGGGAATCCATTTCCTGTCAAACCACAATGAACAGTCACTCTGGCAAACATGTGCAGAACAATCGCAGGACTGCGGTGTGCAGTCGATGCCTGAAAACAGCTTGATTTCTGTTTCATCAACAAGTAAAACGGTTCCTTTTCTGTCGTTCTGCTGCTCTGTCGAACACAAACTCATGACCTTGTAGTGCAGACAAACACTGGGTTGTCACCATAAAAATACCCAAAAGAACGAATGAGAACTAACAAGCAACCCAAATCCTGAATTTTTAGTTCATTCATCAGTGACCATCTCCTTGACTACTGAGCAAACTCATCCTCTGAGGAAGGCCATGAGATGCCGCTAAAAGTTCCAGAAGATGGAGAAAGTAAGCTACATTCATTGGTGCCTCGCTCCAATGATGAGCTGACACTAGTGTAAGGTAGTAACATTTTAAATGGTGGCACAGTGGAATGGTGGCAACACTGTCCCCTCCCAGCTAGAAGGTCCGATTCCCGCTGTGGGTGCTGGGGGCGTGTCCTCCACCATGCCTTCAGTGCCTTCTGCTCGAGGAAAAAGGGGCCTTTCTGTGTGGAGTTTGCATGTTCTCCCCGTGTTCACCTGGGGTATCCTCCTTAAAACACCCCTACTAAAAACATGCAAGATCACCACCTGACCAATGGTGCCGAACGAAACCTGGGTCCCCGGGCGCCGGTTGGATGGCAGCCCACCGCTCCTGGTCTGCCACGGAGGAAGGACTTCCAGGTTGGGATAAATGCGGAGGACAAATTTCACCAATTGCATGATGTGTGCAGCGTGTAATGTGTGTGACAAAGGGAATTGTCCCTCTGATTCTTCTTCTTCTCTAAAAAGAGAGCTAACAGCATCACATTTATCCATCATTTTTCCATTACACTGTCCAGTCAGATGCGTCCACACAGTACTACATCTTCTTGTTTCCTCCAGCAATTTGGGAAGAGATAAGCCTGTGTACAAGGCAAAGCCTTTTGCACACCGTGAAATCAATTTGGCATCATCATTATAGATCAAACATTCAGTTGTTCCTATATTAGAGGAAAGGCGACTAAAGTTATAAAATTTGGGAACTTGTGCTTGTTTCATGTTAAAAGTATATTTTACAGAGCTCAGCTTAGTCACATCACAAGCAAATAACTTAAAATTAGGTGCAACAAAGATTTTCATCATGTCTAGGTACGTTCCCAAAGACAGCAGGGCAGAGAGCTGCGTTCTTATGCCACATGTGAGGTCTGCCGCCTGCAGCATGCAATGTGCTCTGTTTTTATGGAGAATGTTGTTTCTCACTGTTTCTACACAGACATCACAGGAGGGAGAGCAGGTTTGCTCGTGCATGTTCATTAGATCTAAAACAAATATCAATCACCCTGCTAGACTCTAGCCACACTGGTGCAACCAGTGAAAAGAAAGATTTTTACACACAAATGCAAAGGGTCATATTCTGTATTCTGTGTCTGTTTAGAAGAAACAGGTTCAAACCCATGATTGCACTCAACATGTATATAAGCACACCTTACTGTAAGTGTGAACATCAATCATTATGTATCGGTTAAAGTAAGACTGCCTCTGAGCAGTTTATGGAATTGTCTGAAGGAGAAGCCTTTTTGCATGCATACAATGCTAAATACAAAGCACTGTCAATAGATTTCATGAAGAGGTGAAAATCCACTGAACTGTGCAGAAATTGTAGCCCTTTTTCTAAATACCCCCAAGGGTGAAAAGAGCTGTTCACCTGATATGGATGTTAACACTTTCAAACACCCTTAAAGCTGAAAGGCAGTACTTTAACCTCATAGACATGGTTTCATTTCAAACAAAATGTGCTGGACTGGAACCAAAAAAAAGAAAAACACATCATTGTTCCCAAAAAGGAGAAGAGGAGACTCTCCTCAATACAGTCCACACTGTCTGATTCAATCATTCTGTTGAGACGTGCTATTAACAAAGATTGAGCTTTCTGTAGGTGGAAGTGAAAACTCTTCCACTGTTTCCTTGTGGCACTCCGTGTTTGTGTGAGGGTATCTTTGTGTGTGTGTGTGTGTGTGTGTGTGTGTGTGTGTGTGTGTTTGTGTGTGTGTTTATATATGTGTGTATGAAATTAGAGGTTAAGTGGTCTGAGCAGAGCAGGGTGACCCTGAGGGGAGAGGAGGTCAGAACAAAAAGAAAGGAGAGTATTGTCTCAGCACCTCACTGCCTACTGGTTAACCAGCCACTGACTGACAGCAGACCAAGCAAGCCCTCATTACTGTCTGTGTTTATGTGTGTTTTTGTTTAGTTTCAAACTCTGCAAAAATAGAAAATGTGAAAAAACTTAGAGACAGCACACACACACACACACACTTCCAAAAGACATTCATGTGGGATAAATCATGACAAAAATGAAATTCACCTCAGATGTCCTCTAACTTAACGCGTCATTTGCGCTGAAGTATGCGTGATGCGGATTTGCACGACAACACTAATGTGCGTGTTTTCATGTGCGCATGCATAGGCAGCCATGCGCACAAGCTGGTGTTTGTCAGATCCTTCGGTCGTGTGCGTATTTACCTCGTTCTCTGTGTAAACCATTAAGTATCTCATCCCCATTGTGACCCCTATAACTCCACTTTATGGCTTTTCCACATGGCCTCTGAAGAACTCGCGGGGGCTTTATTTTGGACCGTGCCATGTTTGTTCTGGGGGGCCCTGACGCTTTGCTACTCCCACTGCATCCCAAACCGCACCACCCCAGGAACCCAGGAGCACGCTGTCGAGTCTGAGACTGGTGACCGTGGTCAGTCAAGTTCACATGAGGTCATATAAGAACTGGTCTGCAATGGTCAGTCATCACAACAGCCCCGGGGTTTAGATGTGAAGTTGATAATTAGCAGTCAGCCTAAAACAGGCTGTTTTCCACTAGCTCAACCACCTCATTGTTGTCTTTAGTGCATTTATCAAGTCCTCAACTACGTTAAAACTGTCATCCACTCTTTCTTGCAGTGGTTCTAACAAATGAGGGATAAGAATGGACAGAAGAGGAGGGGAATTAGGCCAGAAAGTACAGGGGGATAGAAGACAGATGGAGGCAGATAGTGTGAGGGAAGAGAAAATATGGACAGAGCGCGCAAAAGGGAATGAGGCAGAAAGAAAGCCAGAGAGTGAGAACACAGCAGGGGGAGAGCGCAGGGCGGATTGTAACCAGGTTGAGACCACATCTTTTCTCCGCCTCACTACCTAGATGAACCATCAATCAGCGAAGAGAACAAGGAAAGATCAACAAAAACAGTCCAGCAGGGACCACAGCACACCGTACCATTGCATCACTCACTGACAAAAGCCCACAGCCTTCTACATCCATCAAGCAACTCTATTCTCTCACTTTTCACTTCCTCCTGTCGCTCCATCTCATCATGATTCTTTTCCCTGTCCCGCTCCAGAGACTTTTTTTTTTTTTTATCTTCCCAATACATCACCGTTGCTATGGCTGATGTTAGCAAGTCATTTTCGAGTCATTTATGTCTTTACACCTCCACCTCAAAATAAAAACTCTGCGGAGGTCTTCGAGCAGACACGCTGCAAACGCTGGTGATGAAAGAGAACACAGGATATTTGAGGTCACGTCTGAGAAAGTTAAAATGAAATACCACAGACTGCTGTCTGTAAACACAGACATGTTGCCACATCGCAAAAACGTGCATTAAAGGCGAGCTGCTCCTAACACTTCTGCTGGCATTTAGTGAGGAACAAACTATCAAATGTTATATTACTGTGTTATTTATGTGCCTGATCCAGACTTTGACTTAAGCACCTTGAACCTACTTCAGATCCGGATTTCCCCTGTGTGGGTAAGTGGCCACCTGCAAATTCCCACCTGAGTGTGTAAATCAAAGCATATCAACCTTCACAAAATGAAAACCTTCACTAATGTCTGCCAAAGAAATTACATGCAACATGATTTGTTGCATTAAAAGAAATTGAAGGTTATAACCGAGATTATGTGACTCTTAAGGAATTAGCGTTACCACTAAAGAAGACAGCAGAGGCAGTAATAACAGTTCACGGCGAGAAAGCCAAGATATTACTGGTGCTAAGACACATGACTCTCTGTAATACCTTTTTCACCAGTGAACCACTACACAGCTCATTTCTTGCTGAAAGTGAGGAGCAGCATCACACACAGATAGAAGTGTTGTGGAGGTTGTACATTCAAAACAAAGCTCAAACAATTGTCCTGCCAGCAGCTGATTCAAATGATTCATGGAGATGCATTTGCTCAAGAAGAAGTGTCAGCTGGTTTGCTGCAAACACACTCACAATCCTAAAGGTTTGTCCACGGAAACGTGCTAAAATGACAACGACCACACACTGTGTTAACCATGTGCAATGAGTGAGCATGCCCAAATTTCAAAAATGAAAAAATAAAGTCTCTCTCTGTGTCTTAGATATAGTATGTAGGTTGCAAATCACCCTCTGATCCCAACAACCCACTGGTGGGTTTGAAAGGCACGTTTTTCTTCCATTTATTATATAAAAACAGAAATTATTGTTAGATTTTCACATTTCCAACAGTCCTTGAACGCATCATGTGCCATGAACCATTCCATCAGGGAAAAAAAGCCAATCTAACATTAAAATAGTGATATTTCACCACTTAATTTTTCATGTCTCTTTTAAAAGTTTGCCAAAAACAAACTGTTTGCAAGAACCAGATCCTGTAAAAAACATAACACTGAAGTCATGTGATGACTGAACTGGAGGAAGAGGAGCCAGGAGGAGAGGACAAGAGACCATTTGCACAGGTTGTAAAAATGTTACATTTCAGTGTGTATAACATTTTGTAAAATAAATACTTAAAAACATTTTTTGTTTGTTTTTAATGGTTTATGGCGTTATATTATATTATTCATTTCTTCCTACTTCTAGTCATAATTGTGCTGTTGTCATAGAGGTGTAGGACTTATATGCTGCAGTGAAAAATGAGACCACAGTGAGTAAAAATGTGACAGGAGCAAATTGTATAAGCCAAATGTTAAATGTAAATTGGGTGTGTTCTTGAAAAATGTCCCATCTAGCGCTATTGTTTTGTATTTTTTGTTCGTACCCTATTCCATGCAACCATGGTCTTGAGTCAATAAACTCTGAATCTGAAGGAATTTCACTTCATTTCATCTCAAATCAGATCGGAGATTAACACTCCAACACAAAAAATGCCAATGTACTGCAAATAAATCTGTCTGGTTGTGCACCTCAGTGTGCCATCACGAGGACCAAGTGTGACTAAGAACAGCTGAATTAAATAAACAGGCCCACACGCCTCTTTTAGTGCAATGGTAATATTCAAAACTATGTTTTCAAAGAAAACTAAACAAAGTCAAAGCACATGCAAGCCCGCTCTTCCACTGGGGTTGGGGCCTGTTCCTTTGTCGCTGGCTGATTAAATATGCAGGAAGGTCTCTTACAGGTTACCTGATCTGCTGGAGTATAGTTACAGCCCTGCATTGTCCTGATCGGGGCAGGAAAGACACATACACATACTGTATTAAAGGGTTAAGTTTCCACAGACGTGGACAGCAGACTCACACACAAGCGCACCCTCATTATTTTCCACATTTTCCAGTTATCGAGCTAAATCGCACCCATTTAGAAGCTGTCCTTAACTTTGACTGACAAATAAATACACTTCCATTTTCTCATTCCCGCACTCACAGTGCCTGCTCTGTTCGGTGACTGGTCCCCTCTTAGTCCCATCCTGATGTGAAAGCTTTTAGAGACAAGTGTCTGTGAGATGAAGGTGCTCCTCAGCCCTGGCGGACACCAGTCTGGCTCTGGGGGAGTGGACTACTGTACCAATCACTGTCATTTATGATGAGACCCACCTGGCACACACACACATATATATGGGGAGGGGTATGATGAGCTAGTAGTCCCAGCGGTAGGAAATCAGGGGCCCTTGAGGAATTTTAAATGAGATGTAGAAACAAACCGCTGAAGGGATGTGAAGGAATAATATGAGCGGATGGAAGGAATGAGGTGAGAAGGGAGATCCTGTGAGAATGGCTGTGCCTTCTAGCTGAATGACTGACAGACAGTAAAGGAATGCAGGGCCATGGCTGCCTTCAAATAAACTCAATATCTGTACTCATCCTCTGGTTTGCCCACTTAGTCCAGGAAACCCTAGCCTCTCCTAAGCGGGGGAAAATGCCACTTCAATAGCAGGAAAAAACTACCCAGGACCGGAGATGAGAGTCCAGCAATCAGCACTGACAGCGTGTGTGTGTGTGTGTGTGTGTGTGTGTGTGTGTGTGTGTGTGTGTGTGTGTGTGTGTGTGTGTGTGTGTGTGTGTGTGTGTGTGTTTATGTGTGTGTGGTGATCAAGACTGTCGGATCTGATTACAGCCCTGCTGCAGTAGCCTATGAGATATGTAGAAGAAGACAGGCAACAGAGCTCAGTGATGTGCCCGGTGTCAGGAGCATGCTGGTCAATTATAAATCATTCCCTTGTCATGCAGCCGCACATTAACGCATAAACACACATACATATGCGTTATATTAACAGACAGGTACACACACACCTTGTGCTCACTCATTTCAACTTTGGCAGAGACATTTACTGGCTTAAGCATATACAATTATAGTTTGCACTAACAAGAATGATATCTTTTAATGGTACAATATTTAAGTGTTACATATACACTAGGGATGTATATCTCCACCACTGAGGCCGATTCCATACGCATCTCAATACGCAGCCACCTATAGGATACATTAACGATACACTGAAGCCTCTGTTGATGAGATGCAATTCGCTCCTGTTCACGATACGATGCGATTCAAAATTATTTGATAACGATATGACTTGCTTACAAAGAGATTCAGTTTGATATGATGTGATCCAGTTCGATACAGTTAGTTGCGGTACGAGAGTGTGCCCATATCAGATTTCTTATAGCACAACTCTGCTTTACTTACTCTTACTCTTTAAAAAAGACATAATTCAGTATGTATAGACAGAGCATTAAATTTTATTTATAATGAGCAATTCTTACTCCGAATTATGTTCTCTGTCTCTACAATTTTACAAAACATATAAAACTTCATCGCCAGGTTTGTTGTGCTACTGACGTAATTGATAGCTGCTCGGCATTGTTTGCAGATTGCATGCGTTTTGTCCAGTTTACCTTCTCGCTTGAAAAACCCGAAATATTGCCAAACGTTTGATTTGTGTGTCTTTTTCAGTGCGCTAAATATCTTCTCGCTGCTAACGTCGTTCTTGTTTCCCTCTATGTTGTGAACAACGTTTGCGTCACTGAAGGAGGAGTGATGGTGCATTCAGGTTGCCTGGGAAAACACCTCAGGAATAGTACTAGAACATGAAATAATCGATTTAACCATGGAATTTACCGATGCAGACAGGCTAGAAGAGATGCACCATAAATTCACCCGTAAATTATATCCGATGTACCTTGAATATACTGGTGCAGTCGCATCACAAACGTTTGTATCGGATCACCGATATGAATCGGTGAATCTCGTCATCCCTAGTATACACGACTGTATATGTAACCCTTCAGCACTGAAATTGACATCATGACCTAACAGTATATTTATGATTGCTTCAGTAACCTTTACTGAACCTGCCTTGCACCCCCCCACACACAAACATGTTCCAAAAAATGTACTGTACCCTCACGCCCACCAAGGTTTAGATACCTTACTTTAACTGATATTTGCTGTAGAACAAACCTTAACCATCTATGTTACAGTGCATCTGACTGTAACTGCACATAAATATAGTTAGCTTTAGCTCACCATCAATGGCGATAACCCTGACCCATGGCAAAAGGACACACATTTCTTTACATGTCATTTCAGTGAGACACACAAACAAAAACATCTACACACAAAACCACCCACTGAAGACCAATTCCTGTAAGTATGATGTATTCAGTTAACTGCGAGGGCCAAAATTCCTTGCACATGTATGGACAATTAGGCCTAATTTTGGCCCAAATTGCTTCCTGTAATGATGAGTGGACATAGTTAGCAGGCCGCTCTCAACTGCCTAACACAGAGATCTAAAGTATCAGTTCCAAGTCTAGAGAGTGATGGAGAAAAATGCTAAATGCTCTCCCAACCCACCCCACACACATGCACACCTCCATCTCTCCACATACAACCCGCCTCCATCCCTAACAGCAGTGATAAAATCATTAGAACCACAGAGTTTAGAAACTTCAAAGATGAAGAAGAGAAAGCTGCCAGCTTTCTCTCCAGCCTTCTGACTGACTGACCCGCCCACGCGTACAGGCCCACTGGTGGACTAAAGGAGCCACACGCAGAGACATTTTTTCCACCCACCTCAAAGTCCATTAGAGAAGGAAAGCAAGGCGTTTTGTATCTGAGAAGAGATGCATTGTTTTTGAGCTCCTAGAACACGTGTGTTTGTCATCTCAAAGGCTGTTTTTTCAAGATCAGTGCACACTGATGATCATCACCGTCAACGTGCCAATGCTAGCCAAACAGCTAATTTTCCCTGGAGTACAAAAACTCCAAAGCTAAGGACTAAAAGTCAAAAAGGATGGGTTTAACAGAACAAATACACACTAAAATGGAGCTAAAACAGCCTTAACGTGTCTTAGCCATTCCTATTGTTACTATAGTAGCGATCAACAGGCTTCATTTTCAGACAGCCTCAACCATCGGAGGCTGTGTGTATCTTCCCAAGTCCAGGAAGCTCAGTGTGTTTGTATATCTGTGGGGGATTTTTTGTGTGTGTGTGTGTGTGCTGACCTCTGTCTGCAGTGTGTTGGCACGCTGCTCCTTGGCGCTGAGCGACTCCTTTAGCACCTCGATGTGTTGCTTGCAGTCTGAGTTCTGATTGGTCAGTGTTTCCAGCTTGGTCTGCAGGGCCTGCATCTCCGACTCCTTCCTGTTCAGCTCCTGCTTCAGCTGCTCAATCTGACAATCACAGAAACACGTGCGCAAAATCGTTACGAAAACCTTTTAGTCATCGCTGAGTGAACCTGTAGAAAACAAAAACCCTCAAAGTGAGAAGAGAACTGTGTTTTTCTCAAGCAAACACACACATGTACACACCCACACAAACCACATACACATCTCATGCAAAAACACAGCAGTGTGTGTTGCTGTGGTATATTACTGCATAAAACCATTTTTTCCCACACTTTGTTCTCTATGAACACATTCCCCTGAATGTAGAAAGAGGCTTAAACAAGCTGTTCAATGTAGAAGTGGGCAATACGGACAAAACGAATAACATGACAAATATCTCATGAGTCAAAAATGTAAACTAAAACCTCAACATTTCAATTTTACTGAGTCGAATTGCTTTATTATAATGAAGGGTTCTTTTTTTCAAACTTTTATCAGGGAAAATCTGAAAGGTTTCTCCTCCTGTGACACATTTTGGCAAAACTGAACTTTTTTTTTTATCAGTCATTTAGACATGGATTTGTTAACTACAATATCTAAATATGTCAGCTGTGTCATGATCCATTTATCTGGAGAGATGATACATTACAATATTGAATTATCGCCCAGCCCTACATTATGAGTCCACAGTCAGAGGAGTTCCAGGTCTACTGTCTGCTTTATGGACACACCAAGCCAAACAGCCAGAGGGGGACAAATACATGCAGGCAGAGTTATGGGAAGCAATATTACACTCACATAGCTGACAGATTACAGATTGTTTTAAGGAAGACCATACAGAACAGGACGGCAAGCCACAAAGGAAATCAAATGCACTAACAGAGGGAGGTTTCTGTGCTGAGGTTAGCTATGTGCACAAGATTGCCATCTGTCTATCGGTGCCAAAAATGCACAAAGCTGATTCGAAGGAGAGATTTCTCTAATTGTGTGAGCAGGGTTCACCTCGTAACAGGGGGTTTGCTGACTGGACAAGAGCTTGGCCAATCAACCCTCACACAGAAATAAAGGGAGCAGGGAGAAGGCAGAAAATAGGAGACGGGGGACCAAAAGGTGAGACTGGAGGCTCTGATCGGAGAGGTGAGACTGGGGAGAGAATAGTAAGTCATGTAAGTAGAACCTGATAGAGTATTACAGATAAAATAAGGAGCAAGGCATTCAAAGGACAGCGAGAGAAATAATGGGAGAGGAGACAGACTAATGAGAGGGGTACTTCTGCTTGTTCTGTGATCCAGGGCTGTTGGGTGGGGAGGAGGAAGGTGGGAGCTGTTCTGATGGAAGACACACATGGGGACAAGTCCTGCTCCTACAGAGACACAAAGACAAGAAAGACAGCAAGCCACTAAACTACGGCACACAACCAGCTGGGAAACTAAAGACAGTATCCCAGCTGGCTGTGTGCTCCTCCACACTCCTCCGCACTCCTCAACCACACAGCTGAGGCTTCGCAATGTTATACTTGGTGAAGCTCTGCAAGAAATGATTATCTGGATAAATAAATTCACCTGCTCTAATACCCACTTATCATACTTGAACAAATTTCCATGCTCTTAGAAGCCACTTTCTGGCACTGGAGCGAATCAAAGCCCAGAAGGGAAACCGGAGACGACAGGGACGCTGTCCTCGCTGGTTTCTCTTATCACAGTCTCACCTCAACACCAGCCACTGCCACTGCTGAAAGACCAGGACCCCAAACACTTCAAGGATATAGAATGAATCTGTGTGCCTGTGCATATCCATGCACGCAGTGTCTTTCTGTGTAATGCAGAAAGATGAGACATGGGAGAGCGAGCCAGGGCCATCGCCATGATGTATATCATCCCAGGTCAGTACGGACGAGGAGAGAGCTCTTTCCTCTGTCGTTGTAAGCTCACATTCATCTGTCAGGGCCCCATTCATAAAAACATCTCTTTTATGATTGCATCAGGAACTTCCCCAATGCAATGACAAATGGGCCCTACAAAGAGCGCCATTAACGAACCAAAGAGAAACATTTTCACATGGAGCCCTACCCGAGGGCCTCAGCCATCATAGGCACTCTGGGAAAGCTGAAACTACATTCTTAAACATGGCTCCTGTACATCATGTACATGTGCATGTCAGTCTGTGCACTGCTGGTGTCCCGATGAATAAACCAGTATACAGCCTGCAGTAGAGAAATCTTAGTCAGGCCTTTCTAAAGGTCTTCCTGTCAGCTAAAGGTGGGACAGTAAACAGACACGGTGCACTGTAAGCTGATAGTTTGCTCCGTCAGAACAGTCAGCCGTCACAGATGGGAAAGCGGCACAATGCTTGGTCATCACACAGGTAAGGTAGGTAGGGCTCACTAGCATTTCATGGGAAATAAGGAGGGAAGAAGAAAAGTCTTGAATTGTTTTGAATTAGAACTCTCTCTGAAACAACAGACACATTTATAGGCGTGGGAGTTCTTGGTATCCATGCAACACGGGAGCCTGGACAGAGCAGGAAAAAGACATACTGTAACATGTGGGCTGGCATTAAGAGGTTTCCATTTATGCTTGCAAAGGCGGCATGCAACATGCACATAAAAGATTTGCACACCATTGTAATTCATGCTTAAGGGAGAGCATGCACCACTCAGTTCATGCAGTGTGACGACGTCTCAGGTGGCGTGCACAGACATTCTACCTTAGTCTTCATGAATTTAGAATGGCTCTTGTAGACCTCCACCTGCTTGAGCTCATCCTGCCTGTCGTCAGGGTGCAGCAGGCCACTGGTCTTTAACATCTGGACCTCATCCTCTAGGTCTCTGATGTTCCTCTCCAGGGAAGAGATCTTGGTGTCCTGCACCAGCAACAGCAGGCAGGCAGAGAGTGAGCAAAGATCTGACAGCTGATGTTGGCCTCTGGACTTTAACAAGGGCTTACCTGTGTCACTACTGTTTAAACAATCCATCTATTAATTAATCACATTATGTCAATTTATGTCTCTACAATAAGATCATTCAACCATGTGGATACAAGCACTACAATTAGAAACAGTAAGAGGTCAAGGAAGAGGGATTTTGTTTGCTTTTAGAGTCTGAACAGATGAGTTTTCAGCTTGCGACATTTTCAGACAGTTCTCCTGGAGGACATTCATAGTGCTGCACTCACTCATTCACATGACAAATGACAGAAATAGCTACATAAAGAATGTAACAACAGAGCTCATTTCTCACCTCCGCACAGCTGACCAATCACAGCGTGAAGTATGTGAATGTCAGATTGTAGGTTTTGGAAAGTTACAGAAATTACTGGGCACAGCCTCCCCAATTTGGACATCGGAGAGGTGTGTGGAGAGGGGGTTTCCAACGTTATACCATCCGACAAGCAGTTCTGATGAAGCTGGGAGCTTAACCCCATGCTAAACCCCAATATCTGCATGGGTCACTTTGAACAGCCATTCAGCAAATTCACAGAAGAGTTCATAGTCTCCCGTATCTGGATTATATATTTCATGTGCGCCCCTATTTCTGACAGGTAAAACAGGGCAAATATCTGGGGAGACAGTCGTGTGCAGCCCAGTTGTTTTCCTTTGCAGTGTCTATGAGGGAATGGAAGGGTCTGTCATGGACAGGTCCTGAGGTTGTTTAGCTGCATGGGTCCAGACATACGTTAAATGCTAAACCTTGGAAGAGACGTGAAAGGTAATTGAATAAATGGAAGCAGATTGCATGATGCCATCAGCACAAACCACAGGCATCATGTAAGCATCTGACCTCTATTACATCCTCTGACATCAGCCCTGCCTAGCACACGGCCCTGCATACACCATCCCAAACAGGAGTGTACACATAACAGACCGACACACAAAGAGTGTATGCAAGAACTTGGTGGGGTATTCAGGCATTTAGGGGAATCCCTCCACTTAGCCCAAACTGTACATACACACACACACACACACACACACACACACACACACACACACACACACACACACACACACACACACACACACGCAATGCAGAGGCAATGCTATTCAATCTTAATGTTGATTTCTGTAGTATAAGCTATACTGTATCTTTAATAACTGATTACTATCTGTTTCTGCTTCAGAGCACAGAGAGAAAAAAACATCACCCAGAGGAAGAGAAACAAGGCAAACCCAAAGAAAACAAGAGGGTAATATCAAACACAGTACAATAGCAGTACATGTAAGAAGTACTGAGCCTCAAAACTACTGAAACATGAACTACTGCAGCATCAGAACCCAGGAGGAAGTTATGGTCGAGGAAAATATATTTGCAGCCCATGCTGAGTTGACAGAAGGACCAAGAGGTGAGCACTCATTACTGTACCTGCCAGATAACGTCAGGATCAAAACAGAAAGGGGGGTTGGTGTTCTGGAATCACAAAACAGAAATACACGCCACTTAGAAAAAAGCAAGAATGCAGACACTGGAACAAACGCTGCTGGACACACTTAGATCAGTACTCAACAACATAAACAGTTTTAAAGAAGCGACAATGCAGGGAAACATCTCCTCTTCAACATCAGCATCACCGGAGGGAGATCGTTCTCCTTCATGTCTCTAATCGCTCTGGCATTGTTTGTTTTGTCTTTTCTAATTAATGCAGTCAGATTTAATTGGGCCTCTCTCATGCATTTACAACACTCTGGGCATCCCGGGCGAGCACATGTGCAGTTTGTTAATAGGCAGACAAATCACAAAGTATGTGTGAAAAATAACTGTGGTTTTGCTGTAAAAGAACCACTTTTGGAACAAGCCTTTGCTGAATTAACACTAAATGTGTGTGTGTGTGTGTGTGTGTGTGTGTGTGTGTGTGTGTGGGTGGGTGGGTGTGCAAGCAGACACATGTGGAGTCAACTGCATTTTTCACAGCTCTAACGACTTCAAAGGGCTGAGATGAGAGTGAAAGCTTCCATATGTGACATTTGAAACAAATTGAATAAGTGCTCAACTCTGCATGGGCCAATAATGGCCTTTACTTGGGCATGGCCGCCATACAGACAACAAAGCAACAATAAGACAGTGTTTTTTAGATGTATGTTTGCGTCTGCGTTTCCACGCAAACTAGAGCCAGATCTACTACTGCTCACATTACAGCAGCACTCATCAATAATTAAAGCTTTGTTGGTATGAAGCTGATATCAGGCAAAACCAGACAACATGCTGCAATGGAAGAGCAATCTACACTGCTCAAACAAGATCACAACATAATACTTTCATTTGCATCACACACCTACCAGAGTATAAATTGTTCTCTCATTTGAAACTGGCTAACACAATCCCTGCAGCAACAGCAAAAAACACTCGAATTCAAGAAGCTGAGAACTGATCTATTAGTGCGATACACACTCTTCATGTGACACACTTCAAACGTTGCCTGCTCTTGTTGATCCGCTGGAAGTCCTACCTTCATATCGATGACAGTCTGCAGAGCCCTGGTCTTGGCCGGATCAGCCTGGAGCTGGTTCCGGCGATGAAGCTCCTGGGGAGGGACCCGGTAAAAATAAGCCTGGCGGCTCATCATCTTTAGCACCTTCTAACACCCACAGCTTCAGATGAGATACACTGCTCGGTCAGACCAGTCCCGGTCTTATCTTACTACCTTTTTTAATACCCTTTGTTGAATATAGCTATGTTATCCTTGATTGTACATCCTTAAAAAAATCTTCTTGTGCAAAAAGAAAAAATAACTTTTCCTGTAAGCTTTAAGACGGTCCCCCGAGGACTCCTTTCCGTTTCCAACAGCAAGTGCTGGTGTCTATTCTCTGCTCCTTCTGTCTCTATTCGTTTGCAGGTGGGAGACACTCTATAGCAATACAGCAGGTCATATGAATCGGTCTCTATCACTCTCTTGGTCTCTATCTTTCCGTTTCTAACTTGTCTCCGTCGCTCTCTCACAGATGTCTCTGGCATGCTAAAGCTCTTGCTTAGCAACACTTTCTGCCAGCACATGCGCTACACTTCTTCTATCAATAATTAATGGTAACTCTGACCTACAACACCCACACAAAAGGACGTGCACATTCACGCTAATTGCCGCGCATACAAAAACACGCATGTCGACACGCAGCAAGTTATATGTACTTGTTGGACATAAAATATTTTCAAAAGTACACATGAGCCCTGCAATAAATGTAAAGCATTTCACATTTTCGCAGTATTCAAAACTTGGACTGATCATTTCATGAGTGTGTTATGTTACTGTGTGATTCTGTATGACCGTCCCATAAACAGGTTGGACAAAATCAGGGCTTAAAAAAGCCTCAAAAGGACCGAGAGCTGAATCAACACCTCTTTGAAAGAGTGTCAGCAAGCAGGGCAGCTACTTCATTCACATGTGAATCACTGTAGCATCTATTCAAGGCAACACAACCATCACTGCTGCTGGTTTAAGCTTTAATCCGCCTCACACCACCACCCGCATCCACCTGTAGTCTCTGGCTCTGCTCTCGAGGAGAAGGTATCTGCTATCACAGCAGCTATCACATATCTATCACAGGTATCTGTGTGTGAGGTCAAGGAAAGATGCCACACATTCACTATCCAGCTGTGTTTGTACTCTCATGTAAAAGACCTCCTTAACTGTGTTATTTCACTGACTGAACTGCACATTCAAAACTTTTTTAAACCTTTATTTAACCAGGGAAGCACCGCTGAGAGCAATGCTTTCTTCGTCATGGCGTTCACACCCACACAGCCACACACATTCACACCCAGACCAATCACTGACTGATCTGCTGGCCTCCAGCAGCTGGGGGTTAGGCTTAGCTCTGTTGTGGTACTGAGGGAGTGGTCCCTTGCTCAAGGGCACCTCAGTGGTGGCAAGGGCTGCTCTTTCAATCCCCACCCAGATTTATCTTTAGTGAACTGCGGGCTAGTCAAAGCTTTAGGCCACCACTTACAGCTTCGGGGGGGAAGGATGCAGCAGCAGGTGCTAGAGCAAACATTTTTACTGTACAGGTTACATCTGCATCTGCATCTCCTAACAGCTATCATAATGTATGCAGAGTACATACTGTATATAATGTAGCACCTTGAGGGAAAATCGTGGCACTGGAAAACACAAACCACAGGTACAGATGGATTAGAGGACAGAGAAACTCTGATACTGTCAAAGACATACAGTAATTGTATAATGAAAATAACAGTCAGCTGCTAAAGAAAAGCAACCTAATCAGACACTGACCACGTGTTGACGGGACATAAGGCAGCTTAGAAAAGCATGCACGGACACACAGGGAGAGGCAACAGGTCACCACGATTTCCCACTGCTCCCATTCTTCCCAGTGAGTTGAAATGAGAGGAGACAGGGGCCTTATCCTTGTCAACTGTGGATAAGGAGGGATTAATGCTGTCAGAGCATGCCTCCACCAGACTGGCATATGCATTGCTGTCACAATCCTAATCTTCTACTGGCCATATGTGTATTAATGTGTCACAGTGCGTGTGTCTTTTTGTCTCCCTGCGCACACTCAAGTATTTATCTGCTCCGTGGCGAGAGTGTGTATTAACTCCTTATCAACAAACGGTTAGAGAACAGTTAGAGTACAATGGGGGAAATTAAGTCACGCAAGAGAGCATGTCATCAAAGACTGTCTTCTCTGCTCCACATGTGTCGGAGGGCCGAGCATATGGAATGAATAGGATCAGACGTAACACTATAGCAATAAGTACCGGCATCCTGAATGAAGGATACGGTCAAAAAGTTCAATTCTAGCCTGAAGGCAATGGTGTCATATATGCCATGCGGACTAGAACGTGCACAGATCCTACATCCACACACACATGCACACCACATACACACACAAGATCACATTCCCATCCCTTCTCCATCAGTGAGAGAAAAGGGAAACACATTTGCTTGCCACAAATGTGTAAATGTGTCCGCCTCTCGGCTCAATGGCTTAAAAGAGCAGTTTGAAAAGACAAAGGGAAAATCAGAGGGAACGCCTTGCAGAGAAATAGGGAGGGGGCGAGGAGAAGGTTTGAGGGGTGTAATTTTGTCCCGATAAACTTTTCCGCTCAAACATTCTGGGAGATCAACAGAGCGTGGCGAGTATGTGGTGCCCGGGGTGTGGTGGGGAGAAGGGAGCATTTGTGTGTGTGTGTGTGTGTGTGTGTGTGTGTGTGTGTGTGTGTGTGTGTGTGTGTGTGTGTGTGTGTTTGTTGATGGTATTTACAGTGGTCTTCTAATGTTAGCTGAGAGGGGCTTCGTTAGCAGAGGCTGAAAGAAGCCAATCAAGAATGGAGTCCTAAAAAGCCCCACCCCGGACAGGCTTTTCACCAATTAACCTAACCACAACGGACGGCATATCAGCCTGGGGAGAGAAAGAAGAGAGAGTGGGAAACGTTGATGGACTGAGATACAAGAAAGGCGGAAAGGCAGATGAAAAAGGAGCGAGGAGAAGATGTGAAAATGTTGCGGCTCATAGGCTGGTGACAAGCGAGCAAAATTAAAAGCAGGAGAAGAAATGACAAAAAAGACGCATTTGCTTACATGAACTTCCACTTCTCAATGCACTGACACTCGAAACAGCTACATTTCTGAAGTTTCATCAATGCATGAGAGATGATGAGGGGGCAATCAGAGCGGGCTTGCCAAAAACAGCAGCAGGACTTCTGAAGCCAGTCGTACTATAGAAAAACAAGGGAGTGCTTTGCCCTTAGGTTCGCAACACCTGAGCTATGCTATACTCATCCAATACTGAGTGAGACAGCCGGGGCCCTAACCCTATCCAGAACACCTCAGGACCACATGCAATCTGCAGTACAATATGTCTGAAAGTAGATATGCCATCTCCAAGTAAAAAAACCTCACAGTGCGAGTGTGCATGTGTGTGCGCACGCCCTTGGCAGCAGGTCAGGGCCGGGCAGGAACAGACCAGTGGTGCGGCTGTTATTATTGGGTCTACAGGGACCTGGCGGCTGGGGAGAGCCGATTAGGCCCAGATTTATGCCTCTCAGCATGTGTGTGTGTGTGTCCCATCACACAAAACTTAACTCACAGTTAGCATGGGGAGCCACAGTGGTTAAATTCTAATAGAACACTGCCACTTTGTGGACACTCCCAGTACTGCAAAAACTTAGCTCGTAAACACTACAGAGGAGAGGCTGCTTGAAAATAACTCAGACATACTACTTATTATAGGGCTTCCACATTATTCTAAAAAATGTAGACATGTCAAGTGTAATAATCTTATCTCAAGAGCCAAGTGAATAGGCTGACATAGATGTGCCAGTGTTTCTATGCCAAGGTCTGTGAAGCTAAGACAGACTGACAGCTGACAAAGACGAACAGGAAACACAAGCGAGAGAGCACCGCTGTACACACACCATCCCCTGACAACCCACATCAGCAGGTGAAGGAGTGATGGCGCTCTGTATCCACACATACGGCACATCAGCATACCGTACACAAATAAAGAGAGACAGCTAGCTAAAGTGACTTCACATCTGGCCATGGTCTGCAAGTCCTCAGTGGTGCAACAGTGACAGAATGGGGGAAATACAAAAAAGAGATTTCAGTTCTTACTCAGTTCTCTGATTTGCATCACACAAAGCTGCATACGTTTTCACACTGTTTCCCAACACCTTCTTTACAGAAAAAAATAATATAAACACAAAGTTTAAGGTGATCATTTCTCTTCGAATCAGCAAAGAACACCAAAAAAGCCCTCAGCCATGTTTGAAGGATAAATAAAAGCAGAGGTGAACTAAAAATGGGGGCATTTATTATCCAAGCTCAAGCTAAACAAGCTGCGTCATTTAAAGGAGAGTAATGGGTGCGGTAATGAGAGGCAGTCGGGCTGGTTTCCTTTGGAGCTAATCAAAAGAACTAAGAGCAGTGCCCCCTAATAGAGGCAATAGCTGCACAGCCATCACCGGCTTGCCTTCACGAACCATGACAAGTGCAAGCGCAAGGCTAAATTACCACTCTGACACGTAAACAAAGCCTAGAGGCCTTCACAGGAAGGAGGCTGCTTCTTACACTTAAATAAGTGCATAGAATTTCTTCAATTAATCTGTATTCAGGCCAGCCTTTAACACTCAAACTCCACAACAACCATAACCACATTAAACTTCAATATTCTTTACCATAATGTTAATAAACTACATTTTGAATCCCCTAATATATTTTTATTCATATATGTTGTTTTGTCTGGTATGATTAACAAATTAGTTTGTTTCACTTTAAGCCAGGCTTTCAGTTTGGCTAAAGAATAAAAAAAATAGCTGCTAAAAACTATATATATACAAAATATATAGTGAGAGAGAGAAAGTCTCCATCACCCAATGTCAACCTCAGAGGGGAGGAGGCCAGAAGGAGACGAAGGAAAAAAACGAAAGAACAACAGTCGCCTCTCTTTTCAATCAGGGCGGTCAGAGTGTTTTCCCTCATTAATCATACATTAATATTCAGACAAACACAGCTTGTTTTTCTACCTTAGAAAAACACTCCTTCCTCCCATCTCTCCCTCTCTTTCACCTCACCTCTCAGGCCCAGTCACCCCTCCTCCTCACTTACACCCACAGTATGTGTTAAGCTGTCAAGCAGTTAAAAATAGCACAGCACACAGAGTGTGTGTGAACAGGTACTCACCTCTTACACACACAGCATGGTAAGGTCCCATACATTACGCACGGAGACACACATACACAAGTACACACGTGCACAGCGGTGGTTGCATTAGCATGGGCTGAAACACCCACGCTCCCCTCTGACAGTGACCAAACACCCAGCACGGGTGGATTTCCCATCAGCCACCGGCAGCCCAGCGAGGGAGTGTCCTTGCTAGAAACGCTAAGCCGACAGGCCCCAGATGTGCACGCATGCCCACATACACACACACACAGAAACACACACGCAATCATTCTGAGCGGGCACGGCACACATAGAAGCAGACAAACAACACATAGACAGAAAAACAAGAACATAATGACACAAACAATAGCAGAGGCTGTGCAGACATACAACACACACAAACGCACACACACTGACAGAGAGGTAGGGAAATTAAAGGCTAAGAAGATTTAGGAGTTAAAAATAAACAAGGCAGGAGTGAGGAGCACAGAGCAGCCAACTACTACTAGCCCTCCTGGCTGAGGGTATAGAGACACCTGTGCTACACCGCCGCTCACTGGGGAGGCTGATGGCTTTAGACTGCAAATTTAAAGTGAGTCTCTGAGGAAGACAAAAAAAAAATGCATGAGCATACCAATACCACACACATTTTCTCATATTTTAACTGAGTGTTTGTGATAGCTTAAATTATTTTTCAGTTCCACTGCACAACAAGCTCACTGTATGCAGAACAAATGCCAAATGCTATGCACAACGCACAACAAGTGGCATATGAGCAACTGCCATATGAGCATACCCGAGAACACACACACGCAAATATGCGTATGTAGAAGACACACACACACACACACACACACACACAAACACACACACACACACACACACACACACACACACACACACACACACACACACACACACACACACACACACACACAAACCAAATGAGTCAGATTGTAAAACTGCATGGCTGAATACAGGCTTAGAGCTCTCCGTATGTTAATCTGGCCCATTGATAAGACCTGCTGAGCTGCTTTCTGCTCCCACACTACGTAATACCGACACACTCATAGGTACACACACGCACGCACGCACGCACGCACGCACGCACGCACACACACACACACACACAGAGGCAAGTACAGCATGGAAAATAATATCTCATTTTAACCATTAATATATATCACATATCTGTGAGGTATTAAAAATCACATGACATCGTGACTTACCATCATACAGACTGTATGATACAGACTGTATGACGGTGTCAGTGTGGAAGCATGTGGAAAAAATTTTCACAACCATTCTGGGTAAAATCTGACATAGAAATTGTTTGTTTTGTCATTAGGCAACTGTGTGCTATGTACTATGATTCACAATATTAAAAAACTGCTTTGAACCAATCAAAGTGATAAATGATAAATGACAAATATCGACATACTGCCCAGCCCTGCTGTTAAAACCACTTCGATACTGTAGATGAAGTGGAAAAGATACATAAGCATTCACTCCTAGGAGAAAAACACACCTCTCTCACATGCATGTTCTCCAGTTGCGCTTCAGCCTCCTGCGCCGCCATGGTAATGATGCCTGTCCGCTGTCCCCGACCCCACTGTCCTTGACCTTGACCTTGGCCCTGAAGCATCTCCAGCAGCCTCTGGATGCTCTCGTCCCGGGCGCCGAGTGTCTGCTTCTGAGAGTCGATTCTCATCTCCATCTCCTCCATGGTCTTCCTCAGAAGCAACAGCTCCTTGGCCTGACGGTCGTGCTCCGACTGCAGCCGGAAGAAATTCTCCTCTGATGGGTCGAGAGGAGGGGATGAGGAGAAGCCGTCACACCCAGGCACCTGGCAGGGGCTGCAGGGCCGGAGTGAACTAGAGCTGGGCGCTACCACCGGACCTTGGCTGGGACTGTAGAGGGGCTGATTTGGGCTGTTCCTCAGCCCAGGTTGAAGGGTGTTGGCTGGACTGATTCTCTGCGCAGCTACTGCAGTGTTACAGCCATAACCAGGGCTGTGAATGATGACATCAGCTTCCTGTTGCCTCGGATTGTAGGTGTTGGATGGGCTGGCTCTCGGGCTGTTCCTCAGACCAGGACTGTGCAGGTTGCTGGGGCTCTGTCTGGGGCTGTGGCCAGGGCTGAGTCCCCCTCTGTGGTCCTGGTCCGTATGGAGTTCTCGATAGGAGCCAGAGTTCATCTGCTGTCGCTGTTGCTGCATGCGACTGTTCATCTCCCTGTGAGCCCTCAGCTCCTCCTGAAGCTCCTGAACTGTCAACGGAAGCTGCTACAAAGACAGAGTACAATTAACTGCCCATTCATTCGATGAGCACACAAACATACCAAACACACAGACATGTATCAAAAATTCCTAAACACATGACAACAAACACACAGAAAAAATACATCTTGGAGTACATAAAACAGACCTTGTTTCTTCTAACATCCCCAGGCTGCATCAGAGAGATGTGATATGAGAAAGACACACACACATCAAGCCAAAATAGAAAGCAGACACAATTAAATCAAATTAAAAAAAAAACAAAAAACAACTAAATACCAAACTAATATATAGATTACTTCAAGCTGTTGGGTGATGTTACATGTTTTGGCCACTAGGGGGCATATTTTCTTCAAAACATAGGGAGGATACATAGAGAGTACCAGGCAAAAGTGACTTTGGATTGTTTGCACCCAGATGAATGTCAAAGGAAAAGGGGAGAAAAGACAGATAATGGGTGATGTTATTGAAGATGAAGGCAAATTTACAATTAATGAAAGCAAAAAGAGTGAAAGTTTCCAAATGCACAGCTTTCCCTCAAAGAGAATCAGAGATATTATTATTATTATTATTATTATTATTATTATTATTATTATTATTATTATTATTATTAATCTATTGGCAAGTAAATTCCCCAAACCGTTTATTGGCTGTACCATCATATAGAACAGAGAACTTTAAATGTCATGTGAATCATCATAAAAACAGCCTGTTCAGCTGCATAAAATGACATTTAAAAAATTTGTACCTTGAATTAATATTTATGGGTTTAAACAATGTTTGCCTGCACAGTGTGAGTGCAAAGATGGACTCATCAGTGCATGAGCAAGACAGCAGAGGTGGTTCTGATTGTTTTGTCAATTGATTTATCACCTGAACAAATGATTACAAAGTGACACAAATGGGCCCGAGCCTTGCTGTGGACATTTCACTCAACATTTCTGCCTTTGCCTCATGCTGAAGTGCAAAGTAATACAAAATACAATATGCTAATTTGCATTCACAGCTCTCAGCTTTTCTGACTGGCAAATGGAAATTCATTCTGTGCTTGAAAACATGGACACAGTGCATTCCAGATGATTGGGCAAGCAGGAAATCAAACACAAGGAACACATACAGAGCATCTTATTTAACACGGAGTAGGTGAAAGATTCATTGACACAAAGACTAAACGGAAGTTAAATTACTAATATTCCCCTCTGTGTGAAGCTATTACTAATTTTTCCTCAAATATTCTTACTCCTCTGCTCGAGTCCAGAAGGTGGGTAGCACCAAGGACACAGACTTGAGATGTAGGAGGAAGACGAGGGTGAGCACGGATAATCAATGCAACAAGCTAGCACTGAATATCAAGTCAGAGTGGGTGGACAATCCTCTGCACAAAAACACACACACACACACACACACACACACACACACACACACACACTAAACAAACAGATGGTTAGGGGGCAGGTCTGGTCATTGCTGCTGAGACAAAAGGTGACATTCTTCATGCTAATTAGAAAGTTCTCCTGTCAGACTGAACTCTTCCCCAGAGTGTCTCGAAGGGCAAAAATCAGGGGAACTGGAGAAGACAAAAAAGAGGAGAAAAGTGATCATCTGAGAGGCAAGATGGGGGACAGAGGTGATACGGGAGAGTGCTGCAGATTGAGCTCATCGTCTGCTTGAGGCTTTTGTGTTTTCAAAATTAACGAGAGAAAGTTACGTTTAAAGCTGGGAGACAAAAAGACTTGGTTACAATTTAGTGAGGGACCAATACTGTCAACAAAGTTGTGATCATTTTGAGCTGGAACTGAAACAGCACTTGGTGTGTGTGTGGAAGGGAGAGTAGGAGAAAGCCGGAGACAGACAGAAAGAGAGTAATAGAATGCTTTAGAATAAATAATGTTTTGCTAACAGGAGATGAAAGCTCAGGAACAGCAAACTGACCGATTACAGCAACAACAGAACTGAATGGCAGCTGATACTAAAACTGGACACATGAATAGTGGGTGTACATCACACTGATTTTCAGTTTGAACTGCACTTGCATCAATCGTGCTAGAAGTGTTAAATACAGTAAGAGATTCCAACAAGTTGGGATGCTGTGTAAAACATAAATAAAACACAATGCGATAATTTGCTTAACCTTTTTGTTTTTACACTCAATTGAAAACAGTACAACTAAAGACTGGGAATGTGGAATGCTCCAAAAACACCTGTTTGGAACGTTCCACAGGTAAACAGGCTCATTGGTAACAGGTGACAGTATCATGATTGGGTATGAAAGAAGCATCCTGGAAAGGCTCAGTCGTTCATGAGCGAGGATGGAGCGAGGTTCACCACTTAGTCGTCAAGTCGAAAAACTGTTGCTGGCAAACATAGTTCACTGGCAAATGATTGCTCTTTTCATTTTATTCACACAGCGTCCCAACATATGAAACTCTATAAAGCTTTACAGCAATCCCAGCGTTCTTGAAGGCACAAAGTTAGCCTGTATTCATTTTCAAAGTTTCTGATTTTATGATGTTTGATTTTAACATCAGAAGAAAGTGTGTGCGAGCGTGTCACAGTGTCTTCACACTGTGTGACAATTCGAGATGAAGAAGCTATAAATACGACTGCAGAGGTGGCTCCTTGGTTACACGAGGGAGGAGTCAGATGGAGGAGCACAGATATGATTTAAGTTTCCGCACGCTGGTGTGAGAGAGATGGAGCGCAGTAAACAAATTCAACACAGACACGATGGTGCGAATGATTCTCTGAACAGGATGAAATAAATCTTCAGACTTCCAGGTTTTTTTCCTCCAGAGAAACACTTCTATCTTCCCACCAGACAATCACAGACACAAGAGGAATTAAAATGCCGCACAGACAATGGAAACACAGAGGGGCCATGAAAGAGCAGATATATGGCAGCTATGCAGTGAGACAGACAGATGGGTGATGCCTCAGACTGAGTGGGACAGCCTCCAGGGAGAGGTGGCACAGGACAGGCTGGTCACTGTCCCTTCAGGAGTAGCTGTGAGCTTTTTCAGAATCTGGCTAACACTTGGAACGGCAGGTTCCCATGGAAACACAGACAGCGCTGAGCCCAGAAAACATCTTTACAAATGGACTGCACAGAAGCTTTTGTATGCAACCTTGAAGACAGGAACAAAAGGTACGATGCGAGAGGTATGATGTGCAGGGGAGATGGACGCGATGCGAGCGGACAAATCAAAGTGTTTCGTTTCAAAATGACATTTCCACCTTTTGAAAAACATAATGCAATAAAGGCTTGCTGGTGCTGAAGTGGCTTACTGTTGAACACTGAGAAGAATATGAGAATATTGGAGCGGAAATATATCACTTTTGAAACAAACTCCTCAATTTGTCGTTTTCTCTCACCTGCAGATCCTCTTGGTTATTCCTGTACTGGTCCTTCAGAACCGACGTCCTCACCCCCTCCTCACGCCTTACCCCCTTGTCTCTTTTCAAATCTGGGGTCCAGAAGTTGACATTATTTGTGCTAGGGCCCATCCTTCCATCCCTCCCTCCATCTAGCTCTCTCCTCAGGTTTTCATTCTCCCTCTGCAGATCCCTGAGCTGAACCTGGAGATCAACCGTGGAAACCTCTCCTCGTCCAGCTGAATCTAATGCCTGTGGATGCCTCCCAGACTGGCGCCGCAGACTGGAAGTCCCTGCAAGATGCAAGGTTTGATCCCCATAGTGGTCTGACGGGTGATGCAGTCCATAGGAGGTGATGTTCGGGCTGCTGCCTGTGGCTGTTGTCCGGCTAGTGTAGGAGGAGCGGCTGGTGCTCCTGCCCAGCGTCATGGTGCCTTTGGGGTACCCCCCAGAGGGTTCCAAGGAATCCCTCTCACTGGGGTACATGGTGCTTGAAGTGGCATAGGCAGCACTCAAAGACTGGATGTTTTCCATGGACAGGGTTTTACCCCCTGGCGCTGTAGCTGAACCACGAGTTACTCCTTTGTCTGCTGCTGTGCCAGATTTGGTCTTTAAACCTGGCCTAGACACCGACCCTTGACCTCCACCCAATTTAGACATTGTTCCGGGAACAACGCCTGACACAGAGCCTGGTTCTAGGCCCGAGCGGGAGCCTGGTGCTGAGCTTACAGCCTGTTTGCCTTTCCCCTGTTTGGGGGATCTGGAAAAGCGTGAATGCGATGCACCGCCATCAGTCTGCCCACTACTCTTTGCACCAGCAGACAGCTTGCTCTGCGACGGCTTGGCTCTGATGTTTAAAGGCATGTTTTCATATGGCAAAAGTCGACTTTTGAGAGGAAACTGTTAAGGTAGGGAATATTTTCATGTCCCTTAATGGAAACAGAATGAATAAAAAGGTTGAAAATAAAGGCCACGTCTCGGCCTCTCAGTTCTCACCTGTCCATCCCTGATTGTTTAGGGCTTGAGGCTGAGTCTTATTTAGTCCTATTAGAAGAAAGTGGCACTGACTGTTTGCTGGAGGGCTCCTAGACACACAGGCCAGAGGACTTGTGGTTTCAGCTACAGTGCAGGACATCATGGATTCTACACAGGTAGAGGAGGGAGAAACAGAGAAAAAAAACTCATCAAAAAATATCAGATTAAAAAGAAATAACACAAGCAGCATCACCACATGGCTCACAGAGCTGATTATTGTTTCATAATAATGTTTCAAATAAAAGCAGGGGTGCACATCACTGGTATGCAGGTACACATGGGCGACAAAATTCAGAAATGTGTAACATCGGCTGTTTCAAAAGTGTCCTTTGCATACCAGGCAGCAACTGTCATTGGTCATCAATATACGTTTCTCTTCTACACGGGTTCCTTCTCAACAAATTTGACCCAATCAAGCACCCTACTGTGAGAGATGCCCAGAAAAGAAGGGCAAAACCAACTTCTCCAGTGTCAGATGCTGTATAAACATTAGCCTCTGTGCAAGAACTTTGCCTGAATTTTTAAAAATGGTCAGATGTAAGAATTATGATTTCAATCAGGAATAATAACTACAATATATGATCAATAACAAGAATAACTACCCACAAGTAACCACGTCTACAACTCTCAACAATGGCAGTTTTCTGCTTGTTCTTACTGTATGATTCAAGGTAAAAATACATAATTAAGACCTTATCGAGCAAATACAATAATTTGTTGCACTGAATAATCCACAGAACCGGTTACAGACAGACAGACAGATATATTCTTGATCTAGTGCAGTGGTTTCCAACCCTGCTCACAGGAACCCACAGTCCTGTTTTTTTCCCCATCTTTACCTGCTCAGGTGCGGCCAATCATGGTCTGAAAGGTACCAGCTTCTGATCAACTGAAAACCTCTGCTTCAGCTAATCAGGTGTGGGCATAGCACGTGGGAAATAAGCGAGACTGTGGGTCCACTGGAGCAAGGTTGACCACTGATTTAGTGAAAAACTTATGTATGCCTTATTATCACTACAGCGCTTAGTTTTCCTCACTCTTCCTTAGTTGTGGTTGTGAGAGAGATGGAAGGACAGGAAAACAATGTCTGCTTAACCACCACGCTGTAGATGAGCTGCGCAGCACACTCCTGGTTTCTCGTTCATCACGTGTGAAACACCTCATACAGCCGCAGTGACCGCAGTCGATGGTGAAAGAATGAAACAGGGAGAGGGACCAGCTTGACCATTTCAGCACCACGGACAGCACTAGATCTACCAACATAAAGCACACGGACTCTGATGCCTGCTCAGGTCTGAAGCTAACAGGGACAAAATAGTGTAATTGACTATGGCCATGGCAGATTGCAAAGGGAATTGGAAGACCAGTCTTTATTATCTGCCGTCCCTCTGGGGCACTTGCAAAGCTCATCATCAGGCTTTATCGGGGCTGAAGACATACCGGTACCTTAGGCTTTGACTAAAAATAGGCACTTGGAATTTAGGCTAAATCATACTTGGAAAGTACAGCATGATGAGACTGTGCCCATATTAGGCTAAATTCATCATATAAAGTATTAAACTATATATCTATCCAATATATACACAATCAATATTAGGTCATTTGTTGTCTTTGAGGCAAAAAGCTGTACATTAATACAAGTAGGTGAAAAATGTCCTCAGGAAATCACAGTTAATACAAGCCAGGCCTTGATGGACCAGATATTGGGGACTGTCTGCAAAGCAGAGGCAAATCCAAATCATAATCCCTCCTCTAATCCAAGAGGATTGGGTGCTGGGAGTCACTGCACAGGATGCAACTGAGAGATTGGTTAAATCTGCTTGTCAGTCATAACATAGCTGTCAATCCCTTATCCATCATTGTTTTGAGACAATGAATTTAGCCTTATGTGGCAGCAACAGAGCCATGAAATCTGTGGATAATTTTGGTGCATCGGTTGTGCATTTCTATCCAGATTGGCAGTGAAGATTGACAATGACAATGAATAAAGTAAAACCACAACGATTATTGCGTCTAAAACTGCAAGTTAGCTGTTGAAGGCTGCAGATATGAGATACCATCTGCATTATGATGCTGGTGTCAAAGTCAGCGTAAGTGGGAACTTTCGATGGGCACGCGTTACGCAGCTGTACACCTCTTCATCAGACCACACTGACACACCGAACAACTGACAAAAACACAAAGGATTGATGGAAATGCTCAAATAAAGTGCCACAAGTAGGAAACGCCTCACTTCAAACCGGCCTCAAACCTCTGCACTTACTTCGGAGTTGGCAGCCAGCTGTTGCCGCGACGAGAAAAGTCGAGTCACCACCCAAACAGGCAACAGCGTAACTTACATGACACCATTTGTTCATGTCATACGAGCCCCTCTCACACAGTTCAACATGCTGCTAACCTCCTGTGGAGTAAACGCACTATATTTCACGGGTGGCACGAGTAAAACGGCCGTTGCGCATGTGACCACACAGCCTGGAGACGACCGCCCGAATGACTCTACTACGACCACGGCATGAAGGATTAGTTTCTTGCTCATATGCACACGGCTACATGAGTTCGAGCTAGTACCTTACATAATAATTAAGCTGCCACGCAAACTGAGAGCACGGAGTTTTGTTTGTTCAGATAATGTTGCCAAAACGACACAAAACCCAGGTGTGCCCGCAACGTGTGAGCTCTGGCTTACCGGGCAGGCGCCTCTCCATCACCACAAAGTCCAAACCGAATCCTGTCCGACCTCGGCGCAGGCTCCATGATCTCATCGGCTCAGCTCCCTCATGACCTGTCCTGCCATCGGGTCCTCGTGGGCGCGCTCTTCCAAGCTGGCGCGTGCGCGACCTACGCTGCGAGATGGGGCAGCACGAGCAGCAACGATTGGAGGGTTTCTTCCTTTCATACACCTACACGAGCGTCAGTCTGGCATGGCACATTCAAGGTCTTACGTCCAAATTTGCAAGGGAAAAAAAATAATTCAGCGCAAATGCGAGTTGCATCCCGATTTTCATAGACCGGAAAACACAATATACCCTGACAGTCATCAGTAATTTAATCCCATGCAAGTGGGTTAGTTTATTATATCGGATGTAGAGACAAGAGAACTAATCTAAAATTGCAACACACGATTGGCTAAAGCCACAAACCTACTTTCAAATAAAACCTGTGGACCTGCTGGAAGGGGCAGCTGTGCAGTTCACTGTTGATTCACTGTAACTCACCCACAAAATGAGTAAGAATAACCACCTCGTGTCGGAGGTTTCACTCTCAGAAAAGAGGTGCTGTTTGTCAGATGGAACTCCCAGAACTCAAGACAAAAAATGAAAGTGGGATCCCAGCCTACAGGCTCAGATATGTGTGCAGTGAAACAAGCTGCACAGGCCACAAAGCAGGTCTGGCTGTTTGAATGTGTTTTGTTACTTTCAATATTTTTGCTTGTGCTTCTGTCACCAATCTCCTCTTCTGCTCAGAAACCTGCAGAATCAAAGCTTCACATACATTCTGACATGTTATTGGTAAATCGGTGGATCTGGACAACAGACCTGTCCCCAGTTTTCCTCTTAAACTTGTGAAACTGTTTATGAGGAAGCTGTGACAAATCACAGGTGACTTATCATACTTTGTGGGCGCAGCAGGTGAAGCTGTCAGTCGTCTGTAAAAAATAATCATTAGTTTCATTTCCTCCCAGCATCTAAGAAAAGAGAAGTGAAATTTTGAGAGTCTGGGCAGTGATGTTATATATTCAGGTGCACTAATCCCTTGCAGTACTTATGAAATCAAGCTAGTCAAATGAAATCAAGTCAAGTTTATTTTTGTATGGCCCAAAATCAGTGTCTTAATATTTATGTACAGCCTCGATTAGCTTTGCAGCCCACAATAGTAAGCTCTCTGAAGACAAGGATTAATTCACTAAGAAAAGGGAAAAAAATTTAAACAATCCACATCAACTTTGTCAGACAAAACATCAGAACACAATCTTAATGAATAAAATATTTACATGGAAGACTTAATTGAAAAGATGTAATTTTTTCTTTTACAAAGATAGTAACATATTAAAAACATCAACCAAGTATCATTACGTACGCAGTGATGGGTAGGGGATGTTTGTCAAAACGAGACTATGGGAAAAAAGGTTTGTTGACTGGGATTTTTTTCACCAAATTGCTCTCTATCTGCCATTCATAGGTAGTCATAAAAAACTTTCACTCATGTTGTTGTTATAAAAGTTGAGGTTATCTGACGACAACGCCATTCTCACTTGGTTCCAGAATAGCGGTTGAGCCATTGGGTTCCTCGGCCAGGACAACACAGACTTTCTGCACAACCTTTTCCTCAGTTGAAGGTACTTCAGTTTGGGAAACATCTCATCCAGCAGAACCAGCACAGCCACATCCACCTGGTTTGGATAAAATCAGAGACAATTTAGTGTTGTGAAACCATGGCAACAACTCAGTGGGGTAAGATTCACACCCACAAAAAGCACATGAAAATAAAAAGTTCATTTTACTAACCTTCTCATCCAGAAGCCGCTGCTGAACCATGAAGAACGCCTGGCGGATCACGCCGTTCACTGTCTCGCCACCAGCAGCGCCACTGGACAGCACAAACACGGTCTTCATGCTGCTGTACACGGCATTATGTAGATTTTCAATACATGAAAGGCCGGGAATCCAGTCCCTCTCCTCCAAACAGAGACTAAACCGCCTGTGACCTGAGTTCTCCAGATTGACAGTTAACTCCTTGTAGACCCAGTCCCTCACAGCCTGGTTGCTGGTGTCAAACACCACAAAAGCATCATACTGATACTGTGAATTGCCACCAGCCAGCTGAGAGTAGCCTTTATGTCCTGCCCAAAGTACCTGCAAGGAATACCACAGATCCCAGCCATAGAGATGCTTCAACAGGGGCAAAACAGTGAACATCACAACCAAGAAGGAACAGACGAGGGAGGCTAAGCTGCCATATATGTCCTGGCAGGAACGCTGGTCCATAGACAGTATGCTCTCACCCTGTTGGGACTCTGGGTATTCACAATGTATATGTGTGGTAAGATAAGGAATCTCTACCGGGGTAGTTCGCAAAAAGTCCGCAAACCAAGACGTATCACAGTCACATTTGAAGGGGTTGGCATGCAGGGTGAGTTTCTGAAGCGCACTACCGTTGTTAAAGGGAGCAGGGAGAAACTGATGGTTTAACTCCTTGATCTGATTGTGGCTAAGATACAATTTTTGCAAGGATTTCATCTCACTGAAGAAATTCACAGGTATAAAAGCAAGACGATTGTGACTGAGGTCCAAGAAAGAAAAACTTTCCCCAAATTCTATGACTCTGTGAGGCAAATAAGAGAGGAAGTTTAGACTGAGGTCTAGGTGACGTAAATTTCTGAGCGTTGAGATTTTTTGCCATGGGAAATAGTTCAGCAGATTGTCGCTGATGATGAGGGTCTCAATACTTCCTGGGAGGTTACACAGCACTTCTTGAGAGATTGACTTCAGTCCATTGTTGGAGATGTCCAGGTAGGTGAGGTTTGTCAGGGTTTGGAAAAAATTAGTGTACTTGTCGTTGTCAGAGTCCCACATTATGTCCAGGTGATTTCCGTAGAAGTAGAGGTACTTCAAAGAGCTGCTGATCAGGCTGTGATCTATCCGCATCCCAATGCCATTGTTTGCCAGACTTAGGACTTCCAAGTGAGTCAGATTTTGAATGAACCCCAAACGATGACCCATGCCCCTCATTTTAAAGTGAAACTCATTGTTACTAACATCTAATACCTTCAGAGTGGTTTTAAGCTCACTGAAAGCGTCTTTATAATAAAAATCAAGTCTGTTGTATGACAAATTCAGAAAAACTAAATTTTTCATGCTCTCAAACGTCCCATTCTTCAATGCCTGGCTCATGTAATTGAAGGAAAGGTCTAAACAAACAGCATTTTCCATGCCCACAAACACCTCTTTGTTAAGAGACATAATGTCATTTTGAGACAGGTCAAACGACAGGCTGTGTCGGCAGAAATTGTCCCAGAGCGTAGGAGACGCTTTGTCCCCATACAGTTCCAGCCTGTTTAACTGGTTGGATTCCCAGATGGCACTGCCAGATGTGACCTCTCGATCTATCAGCATAAGAGATGGGTCAGGAATATTATTTGTATACAAGTTCTGGTTCTGACAGCTTTTCTGTGCCACGATCTCTGATGACGGACTCAAGCAGCACGGAAGGAAGTTAAGCATGTTTTGGGAGAGGTCAATTTTGATGAGAGATGGTATCTGTTTCAGACCTTTCAAGTCACAAGTATTAATGAAGTTCATTCTCAGTTCCAGTTTCCGCAGCTTTTGAAGTTTGGACAGAACACTGAGGCTCTCGCTTGAAACCACGTGGAAAAAGTTGCCGCTCAGAAGAAGATATTGCAGACCAGTTATGTTGCCAATATGTGGGGAGAGGATCAGTTCTGGAAATGTCTTCAGCGGTTCATAGTTATAAATAAGGCTAATCCAATTGAGGCCTTTCAGCTCTGAAAAGAAGGTGCCATTCCTTATGACATATGCCAGGAGGTTGTCGGAGAGGTCCAGCCTCCGTAAATTCTTCAAAGGTCGGAAAAGACCCTCTGGAAATGTTCTCAGAGAGTTTCCTCTTAAGCTTAGGTAGGCGATGGAGCTGTTCTCAGCATAGAATGAGTTTGGAAATAGCTGTAGAGAGAGATTTTTCGGGCAGGGAAAGCAGGGCCTGGCCGCATGGTCACAACGCTGGCAATTCCACTCCAAATTCAAATACTTGAGCCTAGTCAGGTTGGCAAATGCTCCATCTAAGACCTCTGTGATTGTATTCTCTTTTAAATCCAGATACCTCAGTGAGGATGGCAACCCTATAGGGACAGCTGTCAAATTATTATACCCTAGGGTAAGGTTTTTGAGTTTAGAGAGCTCTCTGAAAACCCCCTCGCTGATGTAAAAGGACTGGCCGCAAGGGTTCATATAAAAGCAGTTCTTGGAGAGGTAGAGCTCATTGAGATGTGGAGTTTTTAAAGGCTGGTCGATGTGGAAGATGCGATTATTCTGCAGATCGAGAACCCTCAGGCTTTCGGGTAACCAGGGTATCCTGGTGAGGCTGTTTCCTGACAGATACACATACTGAAGCTGCGATAGGCTTTTGAAGGCATAGTGGTGGATCTCCAACTCGCATGAGTGGTCCAAAGCTTTCAGGCGAGCTGGCAGACAATTTCCCATTATTTTCAGAGTCTGAAGATTTGGGAGACCCGATAAAGCATGCTGCTTCACTTCCTGTATCTTTGTCCGACTCAAATTGAGCGACACGACAGTGGTAGACTTAATGAGGGGGACAAGTCTGAGTGGTCTGTCAGAGCAGTCGACTGCAGTGGTATTCACATCAGCGTCACATGGAAAGAAGGTGGTCGTTATGGTCCTCACTAACGGAAGAAGCTGATAAAGGATGAAGATATTTTTCAACATAGCCTGAAAAAAAGAAACTTAATTTCAGCTGTTGACGGTTCAGATAGTAGTCTGAGCAGGTGGTTTCATTTTGCATAAGATCAAGCATCAATATCACCATATAAACCTGATTGTTAAAGCAACTTCAAACAACTGCTGAATAAATCACCTTTCATGCCTTTCCAATCAACCATTTCTGTGTAAATGAAAGTGAAACGTAATGCATTATTGATGGAAGAATAAAGTGACATCGTACTTACCATAGTGGATATAGCATGTGTCTTAAAATTCACATCAGCAGCCAGATGCAAGCTTTAATCCAGGAGGGGGAACATTATTATCTCATACTGTAGTCTGTGCAGTGACAAGAAACTGGATCCATTTATGCAGAAGTGAAAACATGTGGTCATTTGCAAATCACATGACCTAAGCAAAACTCATACATTTCATGAGTGATCGATACAGACATCATCTCAAGTGATTTAAAATATGGGATTCTACAAACAGCATTGTCCTTTATGACGGCCACTTCAGAATATATGTCAAACTGACTTAAGGCTCTCCTTTTCTGACTGTAGAGCCAGACCAAAAGAAAGAACAGAGAGAAGGTTTTCCCACAGGTGAGCAAGGTTGGATGACTTCCTTAATTCACAACAAGTTCTAAAGAAAAGGCATAAGGAAGTAATTCAGTGACTGCTCTCCAATTTCTTTTCAATACAAACAAACACATGCACGTTCAGAGATTCATCGCACACTGCTCATATTTTCACACTGGCTTTATTAAGTGCACTGTGTCATGAAATCAAAGCAGTATTGATTTTTTTTTAAAACCAAACAGTAACAATGAGCAGTGAGAAGACTGAATATGAAGCTAATTTAATATAACCTCAAACGCAACTACCACCCCGAAAAGCCCTTAAGTTGTATAGACTGCAAAAAAAAAATTAAAAAATCAAAACTGTACTACTAAAATGTGTTCCTGATGAACCCAAACTGCATCCGAACCACTTTTATTCAAGCGCTGTGCTAAAACTTCATTTCCACATCCACCTATTTGGAAGTCATTGCGGCGATCAGCACAGCCACAGATAGATTACAAGTAAAGTACAGTCATACAAAGTGTGTTCTGGTTGGAGAGCACTTTCAATGCTTTGGCTTTGGATTGGTCCTCACATTGTCCTGGAAACAGAGGCAGAATATCCCTTCCACACAGTAGTGTCCTGCTATCTTTCCCTGGCAGCAACAACACACTACCATGTATTTAACTTCACCATCACTGACACAAGTGCTGAATTATCCACAGAGCGATGTTCATAAAGCCATCAGACTCAGCATCCACCTTGGAGAGAGAGTGATTGTTCCCGGGGTACCACAGCAACCTACACAACGCACATCAGAGCATTAGTGAATGAACAATAAAAGCCCTGCTGTGCAGTGCATGTCTGACATAACCGATAAAACGTGTTTCTCAGAGAAGCTGCTTACCGCACTGGAACCTGCTTTGCTTTCAGAGCTCTGTAATATTCAATTCCTTGCTTGTTAGGTACACGCTTGTCATCTTCCCCTAAGGTAAGCAATACTGGTGTCTGTACCTGGATGAGAGATCAACTTAGGTTACACTGTGTGACAACAATAATGAAGTCTCATGCACAGTCAAGACACATACACAGAAATACACATACCTGTGTAACATGTTTAATGGGGGACTTGTTCAGCATCTGTTCCCAAACAGCAGGGTCAGGCAGACAGTCTGTGCTGTAGTCATAGCCAGCCTCAAACATGCACCTGCAGAAATCATAGTTAAACATCAACAGGAGGAAAAAAAACACCCTGAATGACTTTCAGATCTTCTGTTTTTGCAGTGTTTGTGTGCATTATTGAACCCTTCCTTTCCTGACAGCGAGGCAGACGCATGCCCTTTACTTGCAGCCGTCTGAGTGGAATGTCAAGGACGCACATGATAAAAGAACAAAGGTCGAGTGGTTGTGCACAACTGACACGGTCGTGGAACGAGCAAACAAATGCGGACGAGAGCGTGGGAACGTGCATGCCAACATGTACCAGTCTGGGATGTCAGTGGAGCCGATCATAGAGGCCAAATTGGTGACAGGGTTGCGAGCCACACAGGCCTTGTAAAACCCTGGGTACTGGCCAATCAGATGACAAGCCAGGAAACCACCATGGGAACCCCCTGAAATGGCCACCTTCTTCATGTCCAATTCGCCACCTTTCAGAACACTTTCAACAGCAAACTGGGAGGGGGAGAAAAACACAGAGAAACTGTGAGAGAACATTTGTAGCTGCAAAGAAAGAAAGATACAGTGTCACCATAAAACAACACCGGAAGTCAACGGAAGTAGATTTCACCAATTTCATGACTTGAAAACTTTGTTATCCTCATTTTAAACAGCATTGTCCGTTTTATTTGTTTTATTCTTACTTGAACATCCTTGACGTCCTGCGTGCCAACATTGCCAGGTAATGAGAGGATATTGTCCTGGCCGTACCCCAGAGAGCCACGATAGTTCACTAAGAAATTTAAAAAAGCAAAACAAAACAAGCAAACAAAGAAGACACGTTGAGGAAACTGCACATACCGCAGGCCACAGAACAGCAAGTATGGCCTCACAAGTTATGAAAACAGGCTTAACGTTTCAAGCAGACACACTGTAAGACCCCATTTACACCTGGTATTAAAATGTGATCTGTATCTGGACAATATGTCTGTATCTGTACCGATCAGACTGTTATCAGATCTGCCTGACCACACATGGAGGTAAGTTTGTGTAAATGCAATCCATACAATGTGTTGGCACCTGTACACAACATAACATTGATACAGATGTCTGATTTCGGCAAACATAAAATATAGGTATTGTTCAAATTTGGAGAACGGCTGAAAGACATGGCTCCAATCACTAATTATACGTCTATTCTGTGTCACAACAGGACCAAAACATGTGTCATTAAACAGAACTGTGTGACAAATGAAAGCAAAAGGGCTGGGAGATGAATGACATTGCAGGTGGAAATAACTGTGAGAGGCGGGGTGCGATGATTTGCTGTTAACAAGGCCTATAATTCGTCTGGCTATGCAGCAGTCTACACACTGAACTGCGACACACTGACACAAACTGACAAGAGTTTTTATACAAGGACAGAAAAACATTACATCTGCTGAATTTAAAAGATGAAAATTTATAGTTGTGATTGCCTGTAAGCATACAGCAGCATGTTCCTGAAGTACATGAGGCCTCTTTCCAATGTTCACAAGATATAAAAATAAAAGTACATATATAAGGAGGAAATCTATAATCAACACTTCAGTCTGGGTCACTGACCTGTGCAGGAGACAGCATGGGAAACTTGTCATCCCCATTTACACAGAGATCATCCTACCCATGAGCAGGTGTCACACATGAAAGCGCTTCACATCAACATATGAACTTACCCAGCAACACAGCAAAGCCCATCCTGCACAGCACAGCCGAGGACAGAAGCCATTCGGCTACAACCACCGAGTGAGGACCCCCTAAGTGAAAGAAACGTGATATGTTGAAGTACTGACTGACAGTTTGAATTAAAGGCCGTCCGTGTCTTTATGTGTGATGATGCATATAGAGTCAAACATATTCAAACATCTCAGGACTGTTGTAAAAGACAGTTCTTGATTTTTGACAATATGATGAACCGCTGTTGGCAATGCCAATCATATCTGTAGTAGCTGCTGCTGGCTGAACAGGAACAAATCCCAGAACAGATTTATCGATCAGATCAATCCTAACAATAAATCTTACTTCTCAATGTAAGTGAAGGAATATAGATTTCTAACATTAATTTGGCTTTTTTGGGGGAATACTACATTAAGCTGTACTGTATAACAATGAACGATGATCACACTAACACGACCTAACTGTTCATTCTGCACGTGACAGAAGCATTATGAGAGTAACGAACCATGAGGAGTGACAATAAGAGGCAGCTTCACTCCATCCTTAACCTCCTTTGGTTTGATCATCAAAGCTTCAAAATCAAGGCCAGCTAGAAGACAGAAACATTAGTTAGTCCCACAGAGATAGATGGTGGTGGTATTGCACTCGACGGCAGTGTATACAGAGCTATTTCTCACATTTTCTGTATCATTCATGTGTGTGAAACTGTCTAAATACTAAAATGAAGACTGTCTATTCTTACGGTATTGACTGTTGTCTTGCTCTGGGGGAGGGGTGAAAGTCAAGATCTGCCAGTCAATATCTGGCAATGTCTCAGAGTCTTCCAAAGTAACCCAGACCACTTCCTCCTGACAATCCCTGGCTGGAAGGAACCCCACCCTCTGGACACAGGAAAGACATTGCAACAGGTGACACAGTAGCTTCTTCATCACACGAAGTTTGATTTTTTGAGTACTACAGCTCTTTCCTAAAGAGCACAAAAATAGCATAGCAATAGCAATAACATATACGATATATTAAATGAAGACTGCTCTTCATGAAAAGGCTGATCCTACCAGACTTGGAGGGCAGTTTGGAGAACAGCAGCTGACCACCATCAGATCTCTCTCCATGTTCAGCAGACACCAGCTTCCAACATCAGACTCTGCAGACAAAAGACATCATTAGACTTAGTCAACACCAAACTTTAGTGAAAAAAAAACTGCCCTGAGCATGTGAGCATGAGTAAATCCAAAGCTGATAACTGTGTTGAGTGACTCACGTGAAGTCAGAGAGGTGACGCTCCCGGTGCTTATATCCACCATCAACAGATCCTACAAGAGAGACAACAGCTTTTTTTTTTTTATGCTAAAAAAAACACACACACACAATATTCTTAGTCTAGATACTTTCTCATGTGCGAAATATAAATTTATCAGACAAAAATGCCAAGTCTTATGGTCTAATTTTTGTTATAATAACGAGCATTTTCCAGGAGTTGACTGTACCTTGCGGCTGCGCTGAGGACAAGCAACAATAATGCGCTGACTGTCAGCTGACCAGCACTGAGGGGACAGCTGAGAGCTGTAGATACCAGTGAAGCCATCTGTAAGCCACAGCAATACACACAGACACAACTAAATTTGATATACAGTGGAAAAAAAATGGGCATTCATTCATCCATCCATCAAGTATTCCTTACCCTCTCCAGGTCGCTTCACCACATCCACCACCACTGAGGTCTTCTTAGTATACCAGTCATACTAGCAATAAAATATACAAGCACAGATGAAAGCTTGTGAGAGCAAGTGGATTTATTATCTCATAAATGGATTTCTGCTTCCACAAATCTAGGTCTCTACGGAATAATAAAAAAAACAAAAAAAGATGGCGCATCGTGTGAAGAAACAAGAAGAGAAACTAAATGTGTCGTACATGGAAAGGAGGCTCCATCCTGACTTACCATACAGAGCCTAGTGCACTGCATGTGTGGCCCATAGACAGAACACTCCAGGTAGACGATGCGACACTTGTCTGGGCTCAGCCTGGGGGAGCTCACTGCATTGGTGCCTGATGACAGCTGCTCTGAGGAACACAAACAAATACACGTGAACATCTGCAATAGAACAGAGTCTAGCTATACCCACAGCAGCTGTCTGATATGTAATACATGAATCAGTGTGAAACGGCAACTTGAGGACAAAAGGACCACAGTTTTATCGTGGAGCCTTACTCATCTTGCACATGTGCTTGTGTTGTCTACAATGCTCAACGCAGGAGTTAAATAAGGACAGTTTCACAATGCAAAAGACTTGGCGTGTGCGGGATGGACATTTAAGCAGCATGCTGTAATTTACTGGATCATTTTTAGGAAAAAACGTATTACAGATCAAAGTTTCTGATCTCAATGTCCCACACAAATGGGAGAAATCCCAGTTAAATATTATCTGTGTTTATAAACCCAATTTTCTCCTTTTCTTTTTGCCTCTAGGTGACTAACGGCGACAAGTTCTTGAAATTGGTCCAGTATTGAGCGAGATTTACGAAAACCTGCTACAATTTAGTCCCTCCAGGCTTTTGCGCACCATCAAGGCACATCCACTAAAAGTGTGTGTCTTTGCCAAGATTACTAAGTGTCAGACAACATTATGGAAAGGATGCCTGGAATCCCTTTTTTTAAAGAGAAAAATCAACCGCTATATCGCTGTTGCCACACTGTAAAACCCAAATGCAACAGGAACTAAACTAAACTCACCAAAACATATATTGGGATGGTGGACATTAGACAGAAACCAGCGTGTATTTTCACATCTAAGTAAGAAATTGTTTTCACCAGACCTTATATGACTGGAAAAATGTATATAATATGACAGACTTCAACAGATTTTCTTGCTAAAAAAATGGTAATTGCTGGATAGCGGAAACCCTGGTGCAAATGTAATAACAGAAGACAAACCTTCATGCATTCATACTTACCACATTTCCCACCCATAAGATCCACATAGAACAAAGATGACCTGACGGGGAAAGGGGAAACATGAATAACGTTCAGTATCAGCCTATGAGCCTCGAAGGAATTTTGTGATAGGCCAGCTTGAAGTCTTCTCTCTGTTCAGCGTGAATAGTAATCACCTCCTGTTGGGGCAGTACTTGAGGCCAAGTCTGAAAGGCTCATGCCACCAGCCTACAAACACCACACCTGTGTCACCTGGAGCCCAAAATGCCTGCAGAGACACAAACAGACTAACATTAAGTCAAAGAGAGTGCAAACGCAAAAGTACCAGAGTATGAACACACTAGAAGTGCACAAAAACACACACAAATCTGCTGTACCAACCTGTCCAGGAGAGATATTTTCAGGCACTCCCTCCAATACGGACACGTTGTCACCCTCGATGTCCAGAACACAAAGCACTGGACAGCTCTTACCGACCAGTGCCTCTCCCCAGTCCTCATGGAAGACAAACTGCTCCCCCTAGAGGGACAAAAAAGCAATAACACTGTAACTTCAGCTGGAGGGGAATGCAATTTAAGACTGGTCAATTAAACCTTAAGAGTACTGAAATTCACTTTTACGGCCTCCTTTTTCTCCACGCTCATGCTCTCCTCCTCATCGCCGGCAGAGGACAACTCTGGTGACTCAGTCTACAAACAGAAAATGAAAAGCAAAAACAGTTATCACCTACGAGTCTGACCTTTATATTACACTAATCCTATCTCCTTATGGGTTTGTACAGCAGCTTGTACCAATGACTTAAAAACAGTTTGCTTTAAATTTTCACCCTATGGAGTCTCATGTGATTCAGTGCTTATTAACTGTTAAATATGTTTTTTTTTCTGACAAACCTGGAAGAAGGATTCTGCCTTAGGTCTCTTCCTTTCTGCCACATACAAGAGATGGGTCTCAGAGTGAGACCACACCAGGGAGCCAAACTGATCTGTGGATGCAAAACACAGTGTGATTATCACACGTAAAGACCAAGTTTCAAAGAAATTGGTAAAGAAATATAAAATGCTGACTTGAACTGCAGATGACTCACCATCTTCGTAGACTTTGCCGTGCTTCTTTAAGGCTGTTAGATTGATACTCTTCATCTTGATGTTTTTACTCCAGATCTAAAGGGTCACAAAGGAGTGAAGTCAAAGATGGCAGGTTCAAATTTAAGTGGAAAGAAGACATTTATCAGGGTAGGCGAGCTAGACAGCCACACACCTCCAGAAACTGTTTGTCCTCTCCTTTGATAGTGCACTCTCTGACAACAGCCTTCATTTCACCCGATGGGGAATCCTTACATAGCAGCCTGACACGGAAAACATACTGGTGAGACACTGTCTGCTCAGCATAGCGTATCTTAAACCCCGCTCCAGATGAAATGACAAAACGTTTACATACTCTCCTTTGATCTCCGTGCAGTTCCCTGAGGCTCCTGAGTAAACCACAGACTTATCATCGTGGAATACAATGTACTGTCTGCAAAACTTGACATTCTCATTTCTCTCCAGGTCACGCTGGCTCCATTCTGCAGAAGAAAGTAAATATAGTGCACGATTAATATCAATGAACATACACAGAACAGACACACGGGTCTGAAAAGCTTATTATGACACAGGCAAACTCTACCTGTATAGATGTTGGTGTATTTGCCTCCATACTGAGAGGTGACGACAGGTCCCAGATCTGCTCTACTCAGTGAAGGGAAGAGGCTGAGTTCTCTGTAGAGCCTGGCTATTTCCTTAGGGTTGGTAGTCACCTGACAACAGGCAGCAGAATAACTCACACTGCGTCTCAGTGATACAATCTGCCCAACAGCGAACAATGCCCTGTTCATGTCCTAGCTAAGAAGCTAGCCAGCTATACATAAGTTGGTATAGTTATTACAGTTCATCACCAATAGAAGAAGTGAGTTTTAACGTATTAGCCAACTCCGTTCTGCAGAGCAATCAAGCGATTGCTACGAGATAAACAAAATAATTTAGTGAACAAGCACGTTTGTTTCTCGTAATGTCAGACGGATTTAATGTGACCAGGAACTTCCTGTAGCAGGTGACCATAAACGAGCGCTGTCAGCCTGCTAGCTTGACTGAAAAGCGGGCAAACGTTAACTTTAATTGAGTTACGACCGAAGACAATGACAACGTAAATTAACGGCAGCGATACATTTGCGCGTATATTGGGTTTATTTTTGTAGGTTATGTTACCTGTTCAGAAGCAAAGAATACAAAGTCAGTTAAGTCTAGTCGTACCTGTGATTCCATGTTAGGATTGGTCTGTGTTGCTGTGTTGCTAGCAAATTTCAAGTCGGTTGGTGCTCCAGTACAAACCTAGCGAAAAATAAAAGTTACGCCTATTACAGCTTCCTAATGTAACATCAAAAATAAAACAAGATGATTGATAAAGAGTTCAGGGTGAACCAAAATACCGGAGTTTAGGAATAAATTAATGGTAAATAAGAATAAATAAATTACATACAGCAATCTACAACATGTTGCCAGACAACTTAGAACGTCTATCACAAAAGAAAAACCAGTGTATTCAAGCAGTAACATATGACTGTGCTTTTATTTTGTAGGTGTATGACCTCTGCAACACCCAACAGGAAGTAGAGACAAATAAAACAACTGAGATTTTAACGCCCTCTTGCGTTGTAAACCGTAGTCTTCAGGCTATTTTACATTGTGCTTATTCAGAGACATTGATTGTAATGTGTGGCATTCTCTGCCAAAGCACAGTAATGCGTATATATTGACGAGACATGTTTTTAAATCACTTTGTAGTTAGTATTCATTCAATTTGTTCTGCGTGAATGACAACCACTTCACTGTTTCTATCAGTCAGCTGGGGTAGGTGGGGTCACAAAGAGCCAAGATGGCTGACTTTGAGGAGCCGCTGTCAGATGAAGAGAAGGTTTGGAGATTATTTAATTCTTTTCTCAACGCCAGTTTCTCTTCTTTGCAGAGAGGTACACGTGTTATTTGTTAACATTAATCAATGGCCAAGTTTTGGAAAGAGAATGACAGTTTTTGGCCACGTATCGAAATGATAAACTTGTGTTTTCAAGCTACTACTAGCTAACTAGCCAATGCTAGTTAAAGCTCATAGTTGGCTAGCGGCGAAATCAAACGACAATAGAGGGGTTTAACCACTGGACACTTGTAATTAAGACTTTAAAGTAGTTGTACCTACATTACTAATAATAGACGTACCGGCGCCCATTTCTAAAAGTCGTTTTGCAATGTCCATGCCAGTCTGCAAAAATTACAGTCTGGGCTACGTATCCTCTCATATACCGTTAGCGAACATTAGCGGCTAACGGTACTTCGCTTTGGATTTCTGGGTCAAACAGATTCAGTTGCAGCTCAAATACTTGTTAGCCTCACATGGCTTGAGATCAGGATATGGGTGCCTGCAGTTTAGAAGGAGCATGGTGACACCCCATAATACCGGCGGCAGCCGGGTATATAACCAGTTGGATACAACGCTCAAATTATTGTGAAAGATTGGACCGCAGTCCTTCTGCTGCAGCGAGAATTACAGTTTTCGTGTACTTCACAATGCAATTATCTGAACATCAACAGGGTTTGTAAGGTAGAAACAAGAGTGGTGACATTTTTCTGATAACATCGAGAGACTTTTAAGTCTCGTGACGGTCAAGCGGAAAATTCAGGGCAAGATGATGGCATGATTTTATAGAGACATGACAGTCTAGACGTGCCCTGCTGTATTCATAAAGCAGAGGAGTGTGCACTGCTAAATGTCCTGATGTTTATCTCTCCATTTCCCTTCAGATGACGAAAGCTTTTGGTAAAAATATGTGTTACATTCTCTGAAGGGTTATTTCATGAACATGCTTGCTGCTGTTTGCGCCATTGTTTTTTTTTGTTTGTTTTGGGTTTTTTTTGGTTTGTTTTTATAAACGAAAGCTATAGTCATTCCTAGTTTAAGTGTTTAGCTTAAGCTTTCTTAATCAGAGGGAGAGAGCCCTATCATTGCAAAACAAAAAAATGCATCTTAGTAAAACCTCTGGAAATGTGAGCAATAGGTATTAAATGTGTACATTATTGATTGTAGGCTCATTGAAGTTTGCATACAGATTATTTTTTTCTCTTAAGAGTGAAAATCATGTTAATTATATATAAAATATTAGTTTATAGTGTCTCTCTAATAAAAGGAGACATATTAAAAAAATATATACATATATTAAAAAAATTCCTAATGGGAAAAATTGACAGTTACACATGGTTTAAGTACAGTGTTTTTCAATATTAGATTAAAAAAAAAATGTAACACAGTTTGTAAAAGAAAAATATGATATGCATAGACTTGATACAAAAAAGATGAATATTTAATATTGAAGAAAATATTTAATATTGCACAAGATATTGCATGGATGTTAATGGTGAGACAGTGAACCACAGAATCACACAGCAGTGCAAGACAGTGCAAAACACAATGTATGTGAACACATTGGTCCATTAAACAATACTGGAGTTGAACAGTCTGATCGTAGTTGAAATGAAGGACCTCCGATGCGTTCCTTTTTATTCAGCTATTGTTGTGAATTAATTGGTCCTATCTAATTTGCCTCCATAGGTCCGCATAGCGGCCAACTTTGTGACTCATGCCCCTCCAGGAGAGTTTAATGAGGTCTTCAATGGTAAGAAGCAGCTGATGGTGACAAGATGCCTGCCATAATAATGCTGTATTTAATATAAAACAATGAAATTTCCCTCTGATAGTATTTTATTGTTTTGTCTTATAAGAGCACTACATTAACAGTGGTTTCTTTTGTTTTGCTAGATGTGCGGCTTCTTCTCGACAATGACAACCTCCTCAGGGAGGGGGCATCAGAGTAAGTAATGCTCAATTAAAATAAATGTCAGAAATTTAAATCCTCATAATTTCCACATATCAATAAACCTGAGCCTCCATAGGGGGAATATATATGTACATTTGCAAATTGTGGCATATTATGCATTAGACGAATAGAAGTATGGCCTGTGTTCTCAAACTGATCAGTGAAAAGCATTTTGGTGTCATATTATGAATGCCTGCTGTACATTTGTGGCCTTTTTGTTTGCCCAGCTCCTTTGCCCAGTACAACATGGATCAATTTACTCCTGCCAAACTAGAGGGCTACGATGAGCCGGTATGTTTCATTGTTTTTTCTGTTTACTTTCAAAAGAGCAAGTGCCAAAGCCAGACTTTTTCAATCTCTCTTCTCCCTTCTTCGTAGGTCCTGATCACAGAGCATGGTGACTTGGGTCAGGGGCGTTTCTTGGACCCCCGCAACCGTTTGTCGTTCCGTTTCGACCACCTCAGAAAAGAGGTGAGTGACGTGCAGCCATACGAAGGAGAGACGGCCCTGAGAAGCTGGAGAGATGCCTGTGATACTTCCCTTAGTGCCTACGTCAAAGAGCACTACCCAACTGGAGTTTCCACGGTAAGGCCCAGAAACAATTCAGACAAAATAGTAATTTAAGCAATATAGGCCTCAATTTTCCTATACCCATACTTACCCATACTGTTTGTGTGTTGCAGGTATATGGGAAAACGGTTGATGGTCAGCAAACGATCATAGCCTGTATTGAGGGACATCAGTTCCAACCCAAAAACTTCTGGTATAGTGACATCCCTGCACAGCTGTTTAAAATCAAGCTTAAAATGCATTTGTGTGATATATGTTGCAGTTTTTTTTAAGTATAGCTTTATTATAAAGGGTATAAATGAACAGTTCTATGTGTATTTACTTTTTTTTTTTTTTATATGTGGTAAAAGCGAAATAATTGGCCTGTCAGTTCCACTAAGGTTTGTGATGATGCTGTTTGATTGTAATGTAGGCCTCCTCTTCATTTCTCTCACACAGGAACGGTCGCTGTAGGTCAGAGTGGAAGCTTACCATTGGTCAATCCACTGCTCAAGTGGTGGGAGTGTTGAAAATCCAGGTGAATTGAATTCAGTGCACGAATTCATCTGCATAAACGATAAATAAGTCAAGGAGGAATGTTAATCAAAAAATGCAGCTTTGTAATAAAGTTTTTTTTGTTTCCAGGTGCACTATTATGAAGATGGGAATGTGCAGCTGGTTAGCCATAAGGAGGTCGAGGAATCGATACCAGTGACTGTAAGTAAAAGTTTATACATATGCTGTCTTTCAACAGTGGTTTAAAACTTACATTGTTTACATAGCATTAGACTGGCTGTGTCAGCTCTGGGTATATACACAGGACGTTCTGTAGCTGGGTAAAAGGTGGTGATTACATGTGGTTTTTCTTTTTTTTTTTAAACAGAATGAAAGCCAGACAGCCAAGGTATTTGTTGACATTATTGAGAATGCGGAAAATGACTACCAGGTAAGTTACCTTTCATTCACGACATGTGTTATATGCTAAAGTCTAAATAAAAGAAACATTTTGAAATCGAGAAATGTAAAAATATATTTGATATTTGTTTCCCTCCAGACTGCAATCAGTGAGAACTACCAGACCATGTCTGACACCACCTTTAAGGCCCTGCGTCGTCAGCTGCCTGTCACACGCACTAAGATCGACTGGAATAAGATCCTAAGTTACAAAATTGGCAAGGAGATGCAGAATGCCTAGTGGAAGGTCAGGGACTGACCAGGGAGACGCACTCTCCACTGGGCCCACAACCCACCTATACATGCGCAAGGACTAACCAAAGCAAAACTATATCAGTATGGGGCAAGGAATTAATCTAAAAAAACAAACAAAAAAAAGTATAATTGAAGATTTGCAGACTGTTAGGCACAGGTATCCATCTGCTTTAAGGACGCAGTTATGGAGATAATCATTGTTTTGAGAAAGCGGTTACTTCTGGATGTGTGTTGTGAAAGAGTTGTGTTGGGTCAGTGTGCAGGGCTGTGCTCAGGACCGCTACATTAAAGAAGTACATCCTCCTTTGGTTGGCTAAGGACTTACAGACCTCCATAGATTCAGGTGTCAGAAGTCACAATATTTCTTTTTTTAGTCAAACTGATACAGAACTGTGATCATGTCACAGTAAAGATCACAGCACACAAAGAGAAGAACCAAGGCAGCTGATGAGAGAAATTAAGCACACATATCAGGGTTTGATTTTTGGACGGGAAAATTGGATTTTTGCAAAAAAGTCCTTGTTTTGTTGTCAGCGTGTATGGTGGAATTGAAAGTCATGTGCATCAGTAAAATTGGGACATTGACAGGAAAATGAATGGCTGTCATCTGACATCTTCGGTGGTACCAAGCTTTTAGTGCTGCTGAGCTGACAACTTAGTAATATGTGGCCAATGAAAGTGACAGTATTTCTACCTGTTGTTATTTAGGAGTAGCATGATCCTCAGCATAGCTCTGTCCTTGCACTGTAGACATTTATGTTTGTCAGTGTCTGTCAGGGCTGAGGGAATGTTCACTTGTTTTCTGTTGTGCTCCACTGATGTACGTGTCTCCATCCATGCAAACTACAATGACTGAATTAAGATAAGGCAACTTCTACGCTGCTGCATCTATAATGCATTCTCTGCTCTCTTACTTCGGCAACACCACCTCCATTGCTGTACAGCTTTTCCTTTGTGAAAGGGAAACATACTCACATTAACCAAGATTTATTTGCCAAAATCTCTTTCCTATGGTAAAGAACTCCATCCTCCCACCCATGTATGCAAATTTCTATTTTAATATGCTGGTTTATGTTGGAGTCTTAGAATATTGTGCTCCTAACTGTAACAAACTGTATTGGTCAATGCCAATTGAATGCAAAACAGCTGCCACGCAAGGCAAGATCATATACTGTATATGTTACGTGACTTCTGTAAGGCCACATCATACTGTATGTGTTACATGACTTCTCAGTAGGCTGACTCTGGATCAGTTACTTGTTAGCTGTAGTATGTGCAGTGTTCAACCCTCACACTATACTACAACTGTGTGCCGATCAGTTATAAAGTTCAAGACTGTACTGCCCCATTCTGTTGTGCAAATAAATGGATTGAACATCTTGGCGAGATTGTTGTATTTCTCTCCCGCTGTGACACAAATCCTTGCATAGCCTGTTTATCTGGATTCAGCAGAAGCCTGTTTTAATAAAAAAAACCTTGACACGCTGTGAACTTTAGGCATGGGGAATTTATTTGAGATAGCACTAGATGTTGCAGGTGTTCATGATGTGCATGTTTACTAGAGACAGCTGAGGGACGTTGCTCCTCAGATAAATGATGTGTGACTACAGAGATTAAAATTAATTGGGTAAAATAATTACTTCAATCAATTCTTGGTTTTAAAGCCAGAAAACACAAAAAGCACGGCCGACCTAAACTGCTCATAGTGTGGAGCAGCATTAGGTTAAGACGCAACACAAAGTCAATTATTTGACAGATATAGAAACAGTTACAGTAGCAAGATACAAACCTGTAATCCCCATTATGTTCACTGATGGAATAAAAGCGTTATCATATATTCATGATGCGTGCTGCTTCTTGGTTTGGGTGAAGCAGAAATTAAACCTTCCCTGAACGAGACATTTCAAATTGAAGGCAGATTTCTTACAGTAATGTGATACAAAGTGTGCTCTCCCTTTTCAAGATAAGATTCAGTGTATTCATGATGTGTGGAATAGAAAAACAGCACATGCATTTGATATTGTTCATTCATAGAGAATCAGCTGAATGCTTAAAACTATTCAACTATTTGTACAGTATAATATTGTTTTCAGGGACAATCACAGGAACTGCATAAAAAAATCATTGGAAAAACACTGAAAAACTACTCACTAGTTTCTTGTGAAATGGTGATAGCTACACATTTGCTATACTCTACATCCATATATTTTAGCCCTTCTACTTGCCATACAGTTTCACTTCTAGCTAAAGTTGATTATTCTAACAGGACTGATGACTTGAGCATTAAGGGGAAAGAAAAAGAGCGTTGTAATGTGAAATCTCATTAACATTTTCTTTCTTCAAAACCAAACAGGTCTTTAGCTTGGCTTCTTTATATATACGGTTTCTAAACACCCTTCATACAGGGTTTAAAAGGAACATAAATATTTTCATTCTAAAACATACAAAAATCTGATATAAAGGAATACAGACAGGAACGTTAATAGAAATATTAAGTCAGATAAAGAAAATCCATAATATACTATATTTTATTTCCAATAGTTCTTTTCCGATTGTTTCTCAGGTTGTCGTGGAGAGGTAGGGCTGCGACAAACTCTTAGATGCATCTGTTTGAACCAGTCCAGCTTTGTAGTGTCTATACTACTGATTATGAGAATGATGTGGGTTTAAGGACCGGCAGAGATGGATGTTACAGTAACTGCTGATTTAGACTCATTTAGTTAGCTACTAGAGGACAGAACCAGGTCTGGCTCCTTGGCCCCCTCCTGCCCACTGTTACTGTGTCCACAGTTCCCTGTCAGCTCTGGGAACAGGCTGGTCCGAGCAGAGTGACTTGGGGAGCCTGGAGTCGGACTCATTCCGGGCCTCTTGGGAGGGATCGGTGGCGGATGGGTCCTCTCTGAGCGAGGAGTGAGGGGGGAGCGGATGCCTGGAGATAGAGGCCCAGAGGATGGTGACCTCCCCCCAGGAGGAGACGCTGCGACATTGCGGTAGTCTGTACCAAATGGAGAGCTGCTGATAGGTGCCAGCTTGACGCCAGCCTGCTGGCTGGTGAAGCGGGACAGCACCTGAGTGACAGTGTTGCGGGCCAGCTGCTTAGCTGTGCTGTGCTCTGGTGGGGGAGGCATGGAGGAGGTGGTGGGGGAGAGGTCTCTTGGAGAGAGCGGGCCATTTTGCTGCTGCTCCAGCTCAGCCTGGCTCTGGAACTTGTGCCTGGCGGCCTGGAATCGCTGGTTGACTCCAGCCTGGTAGGAGGACTGATGGAAGCCTGGGCTGCCCAGGCGCTTGGCGAGAACGGGGGAGGAAATAGGGGATGAAGAGAGGGAAGAGGAGGCTGTGCTGGAGGGAGAGTGAGGATGAGGGTGAGGGTGAAGAGGGGAATGCAAAAGTGCTCCTCCCCCATTCTCTACCACCCCTCCATTGTCTGCTCCTCTCCCTTCCAGTGTCGGTTCTGTCTCTTTATGGGCGTGACAGCCATTGACCTTTGACAGTGAGGCAGATTTAGGAGCAACAGGAGTGATCTTTCCATCCGGCTCGGTCTGAACAGAGGTGGACGCCACCATCATCTTGGAAACGGACTGCTTCACCTCTGTCACAGCCTCCTTTACCTCTTCTTTGCATCCTCCAGTTTCAGCCAACCTCTTCTTTAGCTCCTCCAGCTGTCTCTCAAGCTCCCTGCTCCTCTCCTCCTCTTTGCTGATCCTGGCTTTCATCTGCTCTCGCTCGGTGTCAAACTCGGCCCGTTGCCTCTCACACCCGGCCTCCAGCTGGGCCACTCTGCTCTTCTCATCTTCAAAAATCCCCCGGAGCTTCTCCAGGGCACTCGTTTCCTCTTGGAGCAAGGTGCGAAGCTGGGAGACCTTCTGAGCCTCCTCCTGAGCCAGGCTGCTGGCTTTCTGGAGCTCCAGAGTCAGAGATGAGGAGAGCTGCTGCTGCTGGGACAGTGACTCCTCCACCTGGCTCACTGCCTGAGCTTGTTCCTTCTCTAACCTCCGCACTGTTGCACGCTCCACTTCCAACTGCAATGAGAGGGGGGAGTGATACAATACACATTGTAAGGCAGATTTTCCAAATTTGACCACAAGGAGGCAAAAGAACACTGTTTTGTGACACTAAACCCAACACAGGATGAGAATATTTCCCCTTTTTTGAAAATACAATGTGATATGGGATATGTATTTTTCAGCAAGCCCATACAATGTATAATAAACTACACTTAAATGAGGTCCACTTGAGTCATACAGAATCAAGAAAAGACATGATGGACAGTTTGTGTTGTTTCAGAATCAGACGAGATAGAGAGAGCTAAGCGGTTATTCATGTGTTGTTAAAGAATTACTTGCTTGCAGGGCATGTTTATGGAAAGTTCAGTTTGCTGTGAGGTCATTAGAGGATGACTGGGCTGCTTAAAAGCTTTGATGAGTAATAGAGGGAAACGGGAGGTGATGAAATAGAATCTAGAGTGTAAGATTAGTGGACAAAAAACAACACAGGCGGGAAAGCCTGAGGAAGACTAGGAGACTCTCAGGATCCCTGTCTTACATAAGGCCCTCGGGCGAGTTTGTATAGTGGCTGATTGTGTGCTCACGGTGTGTGTGTGCGTGAGCTGACCTTGCATTAGACATGGACATCCATTATCTCAGGTTTCCTGGGGCCATAAAGCCCCATGGCTGTTGGACAACTAAACAATGGCCTCTTCCTCCTCTGTTTCCTGTGGAACAGGCCTGCGCCCGTGCATATGGCTGCCTGTGTGTGTGTCTGTACTTTAACAGGGCAAGCCCTCTCCACCCTACTGAGTTACACAATGATATCGCACTGCCGCCTCCCTGCTCAGTGGCTGGGTTTTAAATCACAGCTACCGCGATGAAGAAGGACAGTGTGCAGACAGGCAGAGGAGAGGGGAAGGGAAGCAGAAAAATCTCTTCCACCAGATGTGCTCGTCCATCAGCAGGTGAGACCTATGAGCACCAGTTTTGCTGAGGCTTTGCAATCTTTACCAAACAACAGCACGTACACATCTTTCACTGCGCATCAGTCATACCTGTTGCAGCAGTTTGTCTCTTTCTGTCTGCAGCATGAAGGCGAAATCATCGCTGTGTGCAGAGTCCTGGGCATGCCGTCGTTTCTCCTCCTCCAGATCAGCTATCATCTATCAAACACACAGCCCGATGAAACAATTCCATAACAAGTCAAGCAGAGTGGGCTTCTTGTTGCGTGATTCAATGCATGAATTTTACACCTTTCCCAAGCTAGCTACCTGTCTTTGATTTATTTTTTAAGAAGTTTTCCTTCCCCACACAGGATTGCCGCTGTGAAACTTGTCCCCAGACTAATCAGAACACATTGCAGAACATCCTCAAGGTTTGGCCAATTTCATCAACTCTCTACAGTTCACTCGTACACAGGCTATAGCTTGAGTGTTTATGACTCCATTAAACTCTCAGGTCTTGAGCTCTGCTGTGAGAAAGCTCCATATTGCCCCTGGGCGGGGCAGCTGTCAGTCTCGCTCCGCTAAGCCAAGCCTACAGGAGAAACTTGGAGACCATTAGATACATGCATACATTCACGCACACAACAAGCCGATTGTGCGAGTGTGAGCCCAGCCTGACGCTGGATCGTCACCACGCGCACATCTGAGACAAGTGAGCTGAAGAACTCGCTGAATGTGTGAAAGCGTGCATTGCCTCTTACCCTCCTGTGTCGGCTCTCAGCTGCAGCCAACTGGCCCATCATCCTCTCCTGCATCCTTTTGCAGTGAGCCATGACCAGTTTAAGCACAGCCAGAGGGTTTGGGCCCACCGCCCGGCCCTGCAGGTGTGCGTCAGGCTGGGTGAGGGTGTTTTGGCGCTCCTCGGACTCGCTGTCCCGCTGCAGGGCGAGGAATGGATCGCTGAGGTCATACTGGCCATAACGCTCCTGGACGAAAGCGTCTCTGTGCTGCGCCTGAGAGATACACACAAACACATAGCACACATGTAATTGTTGTTCGGCTGTTCCATTAACTTATACTAAAATGCTAGAACTCAAACCTTAAGGGAGGTTGAAAAATCGATTTTACCAAGCACGCACAAACACACACATAGTCCATACGCATGAATAGCTCAGCGGGCCAGCCAGTGCTAATAAGACAGCAGGTGATGGACTTGATCTCACCATGAACTGTGTATGAATATCCATGTACATGTTCAGTCCTGACTGAGCAGAAAAAATGAGCGGTGTGTTTGTATATGTCAGTATGTGCGATTTGATAGGACGAGGTCTCCCACACTGTAGCACAGGAAAAAATGTGTTAAGAAGATTACACGAGGCTCACCTGCCAGTGCCAAGAAAAATACAAAGTAACTCATTGCAAATGCACTGTCTGTCAGCACACACACACACACTTTAGCACATCATGCACTAGAGAACTTTGAGAGAGTGACTTTGCGTACTCATATCGATAATAGGCTTGGAAGTGAGTGTGTGTCTGTGTGTGTGCAGGAAATCTGTGTGGCGTGATGTTGTCGTCAGCGTGAGCACAAGCAGATGGTCTTTCCCCTCAACCCAAACACAAAGAGGTGAGGCGCGGCTGTCCAACCCCCAACAGGGGGCAGACGTTAACTCCTCCCCAGGGAGGCAAGGGTGAAGGGCCGGGGCCATGAAATCTCACACACACACACACACACACACACACACACACACACACACACACACACACACACACACACACGGGGAGGGAGGGAGATAGCTATTTCTAATGAAAACGTTAGATGATACCTAAACCAAAACCAAAATGACTGAATAAAAAGTCATGGCACACTTGTTTAGCGGTAAAAATGATTTCCAATGGGACAGATATTGCAATCACCTAAACTAACTTCAATTTACCGTAAACTATTCAGGCTGGTTTAAGAGACGCAGGCTGGAATGAAAAGAAATCAAGTGAAACGTGACAGGGTCTTGTTGACCTCGCTCCAGGTCACCCTGATATATCATCAGGAGGTCTCATTAACTACATACAGTGGGTAGGTTGGAGTTCTGCCGGCATGCAGGGTCAGCTGGCAGTGCTGGTGATGTAAGCACATGCCAAAGAGTTCATTCCACGTGCCTTTGGGACACCCGTTGCTGTCTCCTCAGGCAGTCCTCATCTGACACCCTGCTTCTCTGGCCCCCTTGGTCCCCCTGCCCAAACATGCATGGAAATGCATTCCTCTGCCTGCTCATCATCATTTCTCAGAAAATGTCTCTCTCTACTTCCGCCTCTGTCAGCCTGCAGCAACGCAGCAACACACACGCACACACGCACACCCCGAGGGCATCAGTAAGGAGGCTGTATTTGAGGCTCTTTCTCTGGCTGAACAAAGAATGTGACCCTCAGTGAAGAGATTACAGGACTCCAACAAAGACACTGTCTCAATGCCGTCAGTCTCCTGCATTGTCCCCATGGCTGACCCAATAGGCTTCAATGTGTGAGACTGGGTAAGGGTGTGTGTGTGTGTGTGTGTGTGTGTGTGTGTGTGTGTGTGTGTGTGTGTGTGTGTGTGTGTGTGTGTGCTGCGTCTCTTTTTTCCCTTTTTATGTGAATATAAATGTGTATGTGTGACTGTGTTTACCTGTGCCTGTGGACATGTGTTTTTGCACTGGGTTAAAGCTGTTAAGCTTCTTCATCAAACAAGAGACAAAACTGCAGCTTCCTGAGTTAAATAGCTGTTTAAACTGGCCATTCAGACCGTGTGTGTGTGTGTATGTGGGTGTGTGTTTATGTGTGTGTAGCAGTCCAAGCCTAGGGTCCGGCCTCACATGGTTTTCTCTGGATACTTCTTATCATAATGACAGAGTGTGCTTTCCTTTATGAGAGGGCACAACAAGCAAACCGTCTCTGCTGCAAAGCTCTCATTTCTGCCCAACTACTGATGACAAATGTCTCTACAACTAAGTCCTGGGAAGGGCTATGTTGCATGCTATTAATATACTTTTCAATTTGCACCAAGTATGCCAGATTTCCTCGACAGTTTCATACAGTGTTGTACCTATTGAAACAGATACACTACAGCTTATTTGGGCATTGCCTAATTCAACAGCCTGTATCCTCTAATACATCCCCACAGCTGTAATGAGGTGTGAAAGACAATCTGATGCTTTTCACCTGGGAAAAGTCTCTGTCAGTCAGTTACCTACAGCCTCAGGGCACAATTAGGTCCTTGTGTGAGCTGAAAAGAGCCAGGGAATCCTGTTTCCTTAGCGAGCCTCTGTAATGAGTGTCACACAATGAAGTCAGCAGCAGAGTGGACAAAATTACAGCTCTGAATGGTACTGGGTGCGTATCTCCTCTTACAGAATGTACAGCGTAGCCCTCAATGTGACTCCTAAATAATGCTGTTGGTGAACATAATTGTAATCAAAATGAGGATGAATGCGTTTGCATCTATGAGCATGCAGCTGGCATATGCTTGCCTGAGTGTGTGCGCACTGAGCTGCATTAAGTTCTGAGCATAACCGGCTGTCTCCAGTGCAACATCTCAAATACAGACGCTTTGCAGTGGGGGGTTATGGTAGCGTATGCATTCCTGGATTAGTCTGCTCTTCAGAAGAACAGCTAGACAAAAGGACAGCAGGACCAGACCTGTCAGATATGAAAAGCTACTTTGGAATTTAAGGAGTCCATTGCAAGCATCTCGGCAACAATAGGACAGAGGACAATGCAATGGGATGCTCCAACAGTTTACTTTTGTGAAACAGCAAAATAAACGGGTGCAGTTCTGTTATTTCAAACCAAAAAAGAAGCTGTTTATTTATAAAGAATCTTGACCTGCAGCGCAGGAGAAGCTCTGAGTCAGGCCATTGTGTGAGAGCAGAAAAAAGGACAACAGGTCAGCTGCAGACCTTCTAGTGTCGGATCCTGTTCAGATTTATGTCTCTGGTTTCAGCGTTTTCTTGGATGAGGAGGCAAGTGTTTAGTAGTGCAGTTTATTTCCCGGGGAGTGGACAACCACACTGCTCTACTTGGTGGAGAAGGAAATATAGTCAATGAACCACTTGTCAGCCATGCTGAACAACAGGCCTTGGCAGGTGAGAGGTATCAGTCCACTGGCAGTCACATCTGATTTAACAGAGCTGGGGAGGCTGCAAACACACACAGGCACAAGACCCATTTTTTTGTGTGCTGGTCATTGGAGCATTAAGAAATTACAGAACTGGCTGCTGGGGAACTCGTAGCAAATGCGAAACAGTGTCCATGGTTACAAATAAAATAAAAGCTCCAGCTTGTGGCGTGTTTCCTATCAGTCACGTCTTCATACAATTTAATTTAGTCATTAAACTTCCTGTATTATAACAAGCTCTGCACATCAGCCATATGTGAACCGAGTGCAATGAAGTCTCTCCCCAAGGAACCAGTAGAGGATAACCATAAGAAATAAGTACATATCACATACCAGCCCTGCATTAGTTTGGCTGAACACTAGAAATGGAGTTTGGTTTGACAGAGACTAACGACGAGCAGCTAGCATGTAGTAGCTTTATCAGAGCCTGCTGCTGCTGCTGCTGCTGGACATGGGGTTAGTAATTTTTTGCACTACAAACCAAAACAATAATTTTAAGTAGGCTACAAGGCTTTAAGTAAAGCCCTGTAGTGATAGCCCTGTAGCTGGTCTATTACTCGACATGAGCCCATTTCACATTTCACACAAAAATATGAATTAGAGGAGCTTTACATCCGGACATCTCTTCAGACAGACATTTGCTCTCATTAAATGACATTCCCAGGATGAGAGCATTTGTTATTTTGCTTGTACTGATGATACAGTAGCAGTACCTTGTTCGGGCCCTCATCTGCAGTCAGAGACTGTACGAAATGTCCTCTGAGGTTAATCATTACACATCATGACTACAGGTGAAATATATTCAAATATGTACATTTCAAGTGACACCCGGGAAGTGTACTAAAAGCAAAAACTGGGTGTACATTATGTGCAGGGTGAGAGAAAGAGAGCCTCACAATTTAGGGACATAGGGAAATACATTTTTGTGCATTTTTCGCAGGCACATAATGTGCATCAGATACAATGCGCAGATGCAATGTGAATTTGGAGCAATACGCCCTGAACTATCAGCACATTTGCTTCAGTCAGTTAAGGTTACACTGATTATGTTGTTTGTCCAGATGATGCAGAACCACGTAGCATTATATTGGCAATCTGGGAAACTGGTGAGGGATCATGCCATTTTTGCAAGGTAGTACAAAGGTAGTGCAGTGATTTTCTCAACATTACGTAATGATCTTGGTCATTTTGGATCAGGATGGAAAAATGGACCTGGAACATAATTCACTTGTAGACGGTACATGACCCAGCGGCATGCTTTTGTGCTCCAAAAGAGAGAGAGAATAAAAGAATAGAGGGAGAGAGAGAGAGGGATGAGATTTTAAGTGTTTGCTTTTTGAAGCGTAAGCTAAGGTGTGCTTAAGGCTTAAGCTGTATCCTCCACACCTCCCACCCACACATTAACCACAGATGGCACTAAGATAACTGGGAAGAAGCCAAACAAAACCTCACTTTACTTTATGGGCTGTGCGATGAGACAACTTCAACTTCCAAGTAATATTTAACAGCCTGAGATGCTGTAATTAGCGGTTAGTGATGAAACACGGCAGCGGGGGCTCTTCCTTTGGTCAGGCAATGAGAAGTACAATATATCATTAGCTGGAACAAGGAAGTAATCAAGGATTTCTTGAGACCGAGTCAAAAATTAAACACAATAAATTCACAGATGACACAAGCACACAGCTTCATTGAGGAAGCAGTGATTTTTCTTATCTCCATCTTGGCTTGGCCTAACCTTCTTTATCACTATGTTTTGTTGTAGCAGGCAAATACTCTGCAGGTCAGTGCAAACAGCACTAAAGGGTTGAGTTCATTAGCATTACAGATATGAGAGGCTGCCATAAAAAGGCCTCCTACTGAAAACATTACCTGATCTATGTCGCTCACATGGACGCGTCATTGCTGAATTACGTGCGTGGTGTGTACTGTAGGTGTGTGTTTCTGTGCACTCATTTTTAACAACAAAAGCGAGCGAGCACCTGAAAATGCTCAGATGACATCAAAGTACCTGATGTTGCCTTGATGTCATCTGAGCGTTTTCAGGTCAGGGAGCTTTAGTGTGGCAGGCCTCAGGCTCAGGCTGCTGATATGTCAGCACTTCGCTGACATCACAGACCAGTGTGCATTACAGTGTTATATTAGGTACTGCTTTGCTGTTAAATTTCTGCTCTTTTTTTAATCCTATTTTCCCCTCACCAATCTCGACATCATGTCCAAACTGGGCAGTGATCCTTATAGAGTAACAGATTATACAATCTTATCTGAACAGCACACTCCAGCCAGGCAGGCCGTATTGTTTTATGGAGTCTGGGGAAAAAAAAACGGCAGTCTGCAAAAATAGACAAAGCATTTTAGGATTACAGGATATGACATCGTGCGAAAAACAAAACAGGCCCTTCTGAGCATGCCTGCAACATTTTAACCACACAATCCCGGTGGCCTGACTAAACAAAAACAGTCGAAACTGTCCAACAGCAATATCTGCTTCAAGACCACAAGGTCTTTAACAAGAAGGTAAAGCAGGTCCTGAGACACTGCTATATATCAGACAGTTTGTTTCCGGGTTCAGTGTGATAAGTTTGTTTCTCACAGAGTTCAACTGTTGGCTTAGTGTCTCTAAAGTAGCAAAGAGAAAGAAGACGGACTTTGAGAGCTCCCTCACTGAGTATTTAAGGAGGTGTTGGTGACGTCAGGGCTCTCACCTACTGTAGCTCTGTTTCAATGTATATAAAACATTCCTTTGGGCGACAGAACTAGCTCAATGCTGGATTTCTGCCATTTAGAGAAGATAACAATAGCATTAGTACTGATATAGACATAGACAATCAAAAAATATGCCACTCCTGAGGAATGCAGGACCGGTTTCTGGTGTCGTGTTCTCAGGAATGTTCCCTCTAGTTTTACTGTTTATCTGTGTCCTTAGTGATAGCCATGAAAACACAACAGTCAAGAATCTGTAGAGACAAGTCTCAAAGGTGACGCCATCTTATAAGAAAGTAACCACATGCTGATACAGCTCAGGGGTTCTGGCGAAGGAAGGGTTAAACAGTGCCTGAAGGCGGTTGTCCAGAGCAATCTAAAGGCATCCCAAGTACTTGCTGCTGAGAGGAGAAAATATTTGAAGCTGGAAAAGAGTGGCGAGGATTTGAGAGCCTCTCTGCCTTTTTCACAGCCGTCCTCACGTGCAAGTAAACAGTACTGACACACAAGGAGTTTGGTTAATGCGGCATGATAGCTAACAACACGGAGAAGAGAGCTCTGGTTGGAGAAGGACATTGTTTGTGGCATATCAAGAAGGGGGAATAACAGCGGGAAAATTAAAAACCAGTTAAGACAGAGAAGGACAGGCAGTGCTTTCCGGGTGTCAGATCAATGCGCAGACACAGAGCTCACATTCGCTTGCTATCAAACCCTAACGCTCGCCTCTGCAGCCACATGTCATGCACACAATGTGTCCTAACATCAACCAGTCAGTAAAAATGGTGTACAGGCCCCCAGTGGCAACAAGGGAAGTCAGTGATTTGAGCCTACAACTCTGTACATCCTCTCCACAATAAACAGTGCAGCCTCTAACTGGCCCACCAGAGACCACCAGAGAGACAGTGTGTGTGTGTGTGTGTGTGTGTGTGTGTGTGTGTGTGTGTGTGTGTGTGTGTGTGTGTGTGTGTGTGTGTGTGTGAGTGAGTGAGTGAGTGAGTGAGTGAGTGAGTGGGCAGACAGGACATGGGTCATGGGCAAAGATGAAAGACCCCCCATAATGTGGCTGTGTGTGAGGAAAAGAGAAGGAGGAAAGGGGGGGGAATCAGTGCAGCTTGAGATATGGAAGGAGGAAGGAGCACAGACGACAAGGCGACTGTACCTTTGTCCTGGGGGGGATGACTCTGCATGTGCGTTGAGTTTCGGTCAACCCCTGCATGAGTCAGATCTGGACAGCCGCCATTTAAGATGCAACTGAGCTGGTGCGGTTAAAACGGCTTCCCCTCAGGCCCTGGATGGCACTGAAATTCTCTCATGACTACAGCCTCACTTTCTCGCTAGATAAACTTCCCCGGCAGAGCCTGTTTATCGACCGAGACAGCCATGGTTGCTACTTGTCCTCATCACAACTTCAATCACTACTTCAGACAATGAGTCAAGCATTCTGGGCCTAAGCAGCTTCATGGAGCAGCTGCTGTGGTCATGAGTGTGAAAAGCTGCCAGCGGCACAGAGGGAGCCAATCAGACTAGACTCAAACACCGCAAAGCATTGTAGCCGCAGGACAGCGAGGCTCTTTTACTTGAATATGAGTGAATGAGCTGTGCAAAACTGAGGATTTCAGGGAGAAAGAAACACTTTTCAAACGTTAAGACATCTGAGGTGCTGTTCGTAATGTGCGCGTGGGATTCAGAAAAGATTCAGAGGTTGTCTGTGTCCACATCATACTCATACTTGCAGTCTTTCTTTCATGTTCAAAACATAGTTGGAAGCAGCTAATTTACCAGAGCCAAACAAGTCTTACAAGGATTTGAACTATGCACCCTAGGCAAGGTACCAAGTAGCCACCAAAGTCCTCCTTTTGGGCCGAGGGCAAATTTTTGTTTCGGCTTAGCAGCGAAAGGAAGTTTCCCTGATTAAAACCAATGTGAGCACTGAACACACGTTTGAGACACACCAGGTATGAGCTGCAGTCTATTCGAACTGGGTGTAGACACATTGTGGACATATCCAGGTCTGAATAGTTCCTGAATTGTGAAAAAAAATAAGTGGAAATGAGAAACACAGCTTTAAACTGGTCTGACCAGCTAGAGTATTGGTGCTGTGGTGGAATGAAAGGCCTGGGAAACCAGAATCCTGTGCCATTGTCTTTACTCGCTCTGTTTCCTTACTTTCCTGTTTACACATCCCCTCCCTGTTAGCTCACATTCTTTTTGGGGGTGTAATGATGAAACAGGTTAATTTTAGTGTCTGGATGGCTTCAGCAAAAGCAGACAAAAGAGCGTTTTTATTTAAAGGGTTGCTTGGACGACCATTGTATTATTTTTCAGTTATAAGTATGCATGTATGAGCCTAAATGTACGCAAGGTGTCCTGCAAGCTGTATTACGCATGAGTCCATCGGGGGATTTCAGTGTTATCAGTGTTCAACTCACCCTGAGGGCATGTATGACCACATCCTGAGCCTCCAGCTCTCCCTCCAAGATACTGAGGAGAGTCAGCAGCTCCGCTCTGCTCAGAGCCTCCACATTCATCTTCTCATCCTGAGGAGACAGAGACAGTGAGAGAGAATGAGAGAAAGAGCGTTCTCTCTGGTTCCTTTCACTACAGAAGACAAGCAAATGAATATAAAATGCTATCAGAACGATCTATCTGGTCAAGAAATAAAAATACTTCTGGGTATTAGAAATGGATTTATGTGGAGCATAGCTCTTAATGGTGGCTTGTCTGAGTGCATTTTTCAGTGAGTGGCACAGAGCTGATATGGGATGAGATTCGGGGTCCCATCTGTGGCCTCCCTGGGTTGTGCTCAGGGTTATAAACAGGAAGTCATTAGCATATCTGCATGTTAAGTTGCTGAGGGACTGAGGACAGTTGTCTGCTCTGTTCTGTCCCCAGTGTGAAGGTTCAGAGTGCTCCAAACACCAACAGATTGGGACGAATGGGACTGTTTGAAACATCTTCTTTGGCAAACAGTTTGAAGGGATCCCGCACTCCCTCCACTGTCTCCTGTGATTCATCGGCTTGATCCAGTCTAGTCACAGGATCCAGACATGACGCTGCTGACATCATCCTTAAAATTTAGACAAAACACAGTTGACTTCATCTTCTAAAGTCAGGGTGAAGTCGCTTTCAGGAGTGTTGATCATGGGTTTGACAAGGCATAGACAGGCTGTGAAGTCAGATAACAGAAGCTATAATGATTTCTTTCTCACACCTCACATTTCATTGTCTTTCTTGCAAAAGACTTTCGTGTATTGATGAAGGTGATCACTACCTATCAGTTGAGATGATTTCAGGCTCATCAAGCCATTCAGTGACCCCTCATGCCCTGCATCTGCACTTCTTATGTTTTTCCACCCATTCATTCTGGATTTTCCTTGAATTTGTCACCCGCCTTGGCTTGAAACAAACCTCTCCTCTTCACTCCCAGAGACGGTCGAATCTCAAGTCTGCTGTTTACTCTTTTGCAGCGGTGTCCAAATTCCTCCGCGCTCTGTGGCTCACCGCACATCCAAAGCCACGAAGCGTGAATCAGTCGTCACTAACTTGACATGTCTCACACTCACACACACACACTCATTCTGCATTATTATATATTAGTGTGTGTTGGAGCTGTAGCCTGTCAACGTAGGCAAAACTTGCTATGTGTCACATGATATTTGTATTCAGCTTCCATGGAAAAACATTCCAGCATTCCAGGGATGCCCACACCATGGGAATAATCACTTAAGAGCAAATCCCTGAATCCCACTCTGCAGCCTGCATTGGTTTCAAGTGGCAGTGTTGCAGTTTGGCTTTGTGAGTTCTGGTAGATGAACATATAACTGGCCAGCGCACATATCAGTGGTACATTCAGGCAAATCAACAAATTCTGATCAAATCATTACATAAGCACTGTGTGCATTCAGACACAGATCACTGTTTCCTTTTCCCTTGCCCTCCCCCCCTTGTTTTCTTTTTACAGACAGTTCAGTCAGGTGGCAAACAAAGTCTGGGTTAAACTTTACTCATCCTGGCTGAGAAACCAGGAAGGATCTGTGCTCAACGTGCAGGACAGCCTGCTCAGCGCCTTCAGAGCAGTAAATGATGGCAGGGGAGCAGCAGACGATCCACCTGCCGTCCAGGGCCTTTGTCTGACACAAGGGACTGTCATTATTTCCCGTGTTGGCAACATGCAGTTCAATTGCTCTTTGTCACAGACATCACAAAAGCACCAAATTAGTTATTATCTATATAGATTGTGTGGAGTGATAATGGCAAAATCAATACTGAATCAATATTACTGAAGTACACACACCCATTAGCCTGAAAATGAACTCAACAGAAGACCTAAACGATTGTTACTCTCATCTAGTATCTGGATCCTATTTTGGCTTTAATATTTAGCAAAGAGCGAGTTTTTTTTCTTTTTTCTTTTTCTGCAATGGTTGTAAAGTTTCACATAACCAGAAATGGCAAAGCCCCACACAGTGCGAGCTAATATCAGATTGGGTCAGAGACCTGTCTATGGACTTTTGCATTTTGCTTTCTTCCTAAAAAGACCGACCAAATTGGAGATAGAATTTCTGGAAGGCAGCAGCAAATATTTCCACAACCTTCCGTGTAAACATACCTCATGCGCTCTCCTCCGGCCGCATTAATTGTTCTCCAAATCCCAAAATGAGGCTCCACAACAGCATGAATCAAAGCAGCCCACTGTCACAGGCGCTCTGAGGCGAGTGTGAACAACAGACGCTCAGCGACGAGGCCGCCAGCCAATCACAGGGACGTAGTGCACCACTCTAACCAATGTCTTGCGGTATTTTTGCTAGGGGGCGGGAACAAGGGCGTTCCCGGGTTTGTGAAATAAACCTCTTTGTTTCGGACGTCCAGCGTTGATTTCTGCCCTTTTCTGTGTCCAAGCTTGAATTCTGTCAAGTGTTTGTACGTTTGGACGAATTAAGGCACAGTATGAAGTGCATGTTTACGAGTTATGTCAGGTAATTTCTAAGTTTTACGTACATGGGCGGACCCCGACTGGGAATTTTGCAATGTGGAAGCAACAATAAAATCTAAAATCAATTAAACGATGATTGCGAATTATGCTCCTGCACAGACAACCCGTCATCTTACTATGAAAACTCAGGTTATTTCTCAGATATTCCCCTTAAAATTGACGCCTCGCCGGTAAGAGATCTTGCATCGTCTCACGGTGTTTGAACACCCCTTGATGGCCAAATGATAGTATCACACCGTCTGTGACCTCTCAGCTGTGCACCGGGTCCTGAGTGTAGTGTACTGTATTCCAGCTATTAATTCATTTGGTTCTTCAGCTCTAACATCAGTCAAATCAGCATTTACTTTCCTCCTTATTGAAGTAGGTGTCCCATGATACAATCATGAACTAAGGCAGGGTTTAGTGGAGGTGCTTTATGTCCATTTGTGTGTCTGTAATGTTACACACCTGTCATGATTTAACATAATGAAGCAGGAGGAGAGGTCACGGTGGGATTCGGTCCATTGAAGCAACATCTTACCACTTAAAAGTAGGCCAGTTCAGTGAAATAGAGTAGAATGAGGGTACAGGCATTGAACAATCTTGTTCCTGGTCTTATTGAAGGGTAGGAACAGCTGAGAAACCTGATAGACTGGATGTTTTGTGAAAGGATCTGCTCCAAATGGCACAAAGTCATTGTGGGTAATAGACTAACATTTCCACTTCAGTAATCGCACACTGAAGCCTGCATGTCTTTGTCAGCTCTGTACACGCTAGATTGCTGATAGCTCTCTGTCTCTAGAAAATATCATAGCGGCTGTAAATCCAGGACATGTGAGGCCCTGATGAGGACGTATTTCAGTCAAAGTTCAGTCTCATATTCCCTGACTTCCTGTAATATTCTGAAAAATATAAAGCACCGCAATTAGTAGCACAAAAATCTCGGCGTTAGAGTCACAGCTTATTGGCTCAAGCAGGTTTTGTGTGCAATGTGACACTGCCGGTGGTTGATTACACGTCATCATGCATCACGTTATTTAATTGGCTTTGTATTTTTCCAGTGCAGTTGATGTAACATGATGGCACAAATGGCAATGCTCTTAAGCTTACTGTTGGTGGAAGAAGTATTCAAGTATTCATAGTGGAGTGAAAACTACAATATCTGTCTCTTAATGGAGGGCAAGTATAAAGCAGCAAAAAATGGAAATGTTTTCAATGACAACCTAGCACACCAAGTCATATATTACTAAATAATAGACAAGCAAAGCACCATAAAAACCAAATGAAATGGAGCATTTCTGTTAGATACATGAAAGCTACAGTCACAAATGAGATGTAATTTATCAGTAATGTCTGCAATGCCATGAGTGAAACGTGGTGTTTGAGTGTGTGCTGATGCGGAATAAATCAAACATACAATGTCAGTTGAGAGTCCTGGGAAAGAGAATGAGGTCATGCCTGTTTATAGTTTCCTGAGCCCAACCCATTCAGGTACACCCTGTGACAAGACCTCAGCTACACGCTCTGCAACTGATGAAAGGAGGAGCCACAGCCAACCAGAAGACACCAACAACATGGTAAAGAGCCAAGTTGGGTAACTACAATTGAGGATATTAATAGTCTCTACAAGTAGTTGCACCAAGGAAAAGTGAAAGTAACTATACTTGTGATTGTGGGCTATGGACTCAGTCTATTTCTACAATTATACTTTGTCACCATTAAACTTTATTAAAATCTATTGGATTTTAAGACGTACAGCATTTAATCTGCCAAGGCCAAATGCCCTATCTGGCAAAGTTAACTAAAGGGAAAAATCATTTGTGTATGTGCCCTGTGATTCAGATCTGCTCCAAATTTTAAAGGGTTGGCCCATGCTCCACTCTTCCACCAAGTTTCATGAAAATTGAGCCTGTACTGTTTCCATAATCCTACTGACAGGCAGACAAACAAAGCAACAAAGTGCACCGAAAACCTAACCTCCTAACAGTTGATGTGTGTGCACACTGGTGACATAATGCAATTTAGTCATGTAGTATGTGCGATGAGACATTTAGAACAATAACGGTACTTTCACATATTAGCATTCTTTAATATTCAAGAGATAGAAAAAAAGTATTTTAAAATATATGGTGACAAAAGCCAGTAAATCAAAATGACAACTATTGATTACTATTGAAACACTATAGTATACAGGACATGCCTATTGTAGTAGTGGTAGTGGTGAACTTGTGCATGTGGGGCTCAGACAAGAGATAGCTTCAGGAAGAATCAGCGACAGTTGTTCTGGGCTCCAGCCTCAGCTTGATGGGGTTCTTGGGTGTCGTAAATCCATCATTTGCCAGCACCAGTGGAATCTAGGAGAACGAGAAACGTATCACAAATGAAGCCCTACCAAAGCTCTAGTGACCCAGTCACAAATTCAAAAATATTGAAAATGTCTTCTCACTTCCGTCTCCTTGCAAGTGACAAAGCTGAAGTTCCGAAGGATCTCCACTAGGGCCAACTTCATCATCATGAGAGCAAATCGCATGCCAATGCAGTTCCTTGGCCCTGCCCCAAAGGGTAGGAAGGAATAAGGATCTATGTTGTCTTTGTTCTCTTTGCCGAACCTGAAAAAAAGATGCACAAATATTTCGAGTTAATGACTAAGTCTGACTTAAACCTCACCTTAACCTGCCATGTGTCTAGTAGAGTACCTTTCAGGTTTGAAGGCATCTGGCTCAGGCCACAGAGCAGGGTCACGGTGGAGAATGTAAAGCGGTATCATGGTGACAGTTCCTTTAGGGATGGTCACACCATTTATTTCCACAGAACTCTTTGACACTCTCTCTAGCCGATTAGCAATAGGATACAGCCTCATTGACTCATTTATCACCATTTCCAGGTACTCCATCTGCATCAGGGCTTCATAGGTTGGTGGACCCTGGAGGGATGAATAAAGTAGTCATTAGCTCGTAGCACAGAACCAGTTGCTAGTAAAAAAGTTGCAAGCCCCTCCCTAAAAAAACAAAACAAATGAAACCTCAAGTAACCTTTTCTGGGAAGGTTTTATCAATCTCGTCTTGCAGGATCTTTTGGGTGTGAGGGTTGGTTGCCAGGTTGTGGGCTACAAATGCCATTGTGCTGCTGCTGGTTTCATAACCAGCGAAGATGAATAGCATGGCCTGAGAAAGGATCTCATTATCAGTCAACCCTGCAACACAAAGACAGCATGATGTAACTATTATCACTGTCATGATATTTGTGAAAGTGACAGCTTGTAACTTTGTGGTCTGGAAAGGCCCAGTGTGCATTAGCTTGTGATGGCCATTCTTTCCTTCATTCCGTCAACATGAACCTCTCTAATACGTGACTGGACAATGATGGCACACGATTGTCACTGGTCTTTGATTCTGAATTTAAAAGTGCAAAAAGATGGTGATTGCACTGGAAACAATGGCAAAGTTCACCTAAGCTATCAGCCAACAATCAGTTTCTAGATAAATATGAAGCTTTTAAAAACAACTTGAAATAGTTGTTCACAAGGTCATGAGCTTTGAGACGCACATCACTTCATTCACCATAGTTTTGTTGCACCTATTTGAAGAACACCACAATAAATACAGATACAGAGCCCTATGAAACATTTCTGGTGGTGAACACCGAAGCACAAATTGAAGCAATAGCTTTTTTTGAGGAAGAAAGTGACCCTTGATATCTTGAAAGTGATCCCTCAGTCATGACTACAGAGAAAATCATTCATTTTAATTCCTCCATGCGGCTTGCCTCTTTACCTTTTATCGAGCCTGTATGATCTTTGTCGTTCTCTGAAACCTGAGAATCGACCATCAGTTGCATGAAGTCCACTCGGTTCTGCAGGACAGATACAAGCAGACATCACATTTTGATTTTCCAATTTGTGTTCAAGGGAAAGTTTATGACACAGGGCATAAAAGAATCAGTCAACAACCAACATCCAATCCATTGCAGCCATACACTGTGTGCACATTACTTTATGCTGATTCTTCTGCCGGTCTGATTTGATCGTCTCTAGAAACTTGTAGAAGAATTCCATCACTCCAGCGGGGAAGAATGAGAAGTTCATCTTGTCAAAAACTGGCTCCATGAATGGAAACAGAACTGAAATGAATAACAATTGAAAAGATGCAGTTAATTCAGGGCTCGAGGACGAGAAAGACATTCTAGTTAGAGCAGAATGCTTGACACACCTGTAATCACAAGCAAAGGGTTCAGGAAGTTGAAGTTGACCATTTTCTTAATGTTTTCTACAAAAGGATCAGAAGGCCGGTTGATGGAGTCAATGTCCACACTGAAGGCGGTGCTGGTCACGACATCCATACTGTACGGTCCAAATACACTACGACAAACAAACAAATAAACGAATAAGAAACCAATTACAGAACTAAAGAATACCAAGGAAGACTCTGTGCCCAAGTCTACTCACTCTTTAATCGTGATGACATCATTCTCTTTGACTTTCTTGTGAAGACTCTGGATGAGGCTGTTTGAGTGCTGCAACATAATTGTGTACATCTGCCCAAAAAGTAAAACACAAAACCATTAAATCATCAAATGTTACATACAGGTAACATGAGCCAACACTCACATGCAAATAATGTTTTAATGCCGCAGTGTGCTTTTTAACCTCTTTCAGTCGTCCGCTGGTGAATGATGGAGAGAGGATGCTGCGAATCCTTTTCCATTCCTCATCTTCGACTATTGATACAGAATCGCGTAATGGTCCATTGAGGCCAAAATCCTAAACCACACACATGCAAACACATACAGAGGATGCCTCCTTCACAATGTGCTCTTCGCTTAGTATTGAGGTATTAACTTGGGTAATTACTCCATTAGCAGTTTCGTCCTTACCCGTCTGTTGGTGAAGACAGAATAACACTCCTTAATCAGGATCGTTTTGATGATAGCTGTGTCCATTATGGCCATCACTGGAAGGCGGCCATCGTACAACCTTGAATGAAATAGCAGATATTGTAACGACTCATTTACAGCCTGGAGCATTGCATGAGGAATATACACTTACACTTACCCCCACAGCCTTCCGTATTTCTGAAAGCATTCTGTGTCAAAATTGTGGATGCCCTAAGGAATAAAGTGAAAGACAAAGGTATGAAAATAGTCAAAACCATTATCAGCAGAGTATCCCCTTATGATCACTGTCTGGCCAGTATGTCTCACCTTTCTGTACTCCAAAAACGTCCCAATAAAGGGCAAAGGTTTGGGCCCACGGATGCCTATTTTCTTGAAAAAGCCATATGGAGCATATCCATATCTGAGAATGAAAAGCAGGATTAGAAAACAGAGAAGAAATCCAGCTCTTATTGTAACTTTATCGCCTGTTGTTCTCATAAGTGTAAGGAAAATAAGCAAGTTTCAAAGAAATAGAAATCAACAGTGACACTATCCAGTCCTGCTCTCATTGTTCCATATATTTTATTGCATTATTTTATTTCACCCATTTTATTTATATTCTTAAATATTTTTCAATGGGCAACATGTGTGATTATTATTTTCATTGTCTTTACTAAACAGTTCATACAAATGATCAATGCCAGCAGGAGGACTATAATTTGAATGCACTGCATCCTTATTACCATTAAATGACATATCACACTGTCTGCTGCGAACAGGTGCATTGACATTTAATGCAGCCTTTACTATGTTTTTATTCATTATCTTATTGCAAATGACAGTAATCCTTATTAGTACGTGGAGTTTGGTGACATCATACAATAACCAGGATAACCCTGCCTCATCTTAGTGACCAATGGTCTACTGAAATTGAATGCAGCCTTCAATAAGTCAACAACTATCTAAGTTCAGCTGTTTGTGGTTGTGTGTATTGACTGACATCTCCCTTTCTTTCCTGTTCATTTTGCTGAACATGTTCAGGTGGGACAACGTTGGCTTTTACCAGCGCTTTTGGGGACATGGAATGCGGCCACCTCAGTATTTCTCATCAACTTGAAGGAGGTCTCATAAACCCGGACAAACTGACAATTCCTGCTGGTGTGTGGAGAGCCTGCGTGTCCTCATCTATACCTTTATTCCAGTAAAAGCTGCGAGTTCTCCCAATAATTGCGTAACTGAAGTCGCTCCAAGATTGATTCCACATTGCGTCCGAGCCTGTTTGTATCAGCTTATCGAAATTAATTAATAATCTGCAGGTGAACAGAGTAGCTTGCGGTCTCGTGGCTGTATGAGAACGAGGAGGATGTCTCGAAGTTCTTTTGTTTCGGAAGAAATTGGAAATTAAAAAAAAAATAAAATAAAATAAAAAATCTTATCAGTTTTATTAACAAGTCTATCTGTGTGCGATTTTAAACTTCACTTACATTTTAAAGTAAATTAAAACTAGGTCACACAGTCTCCGTCTACAGGGGACCAACACACACACACACACACACACACACACACACACACACACACACACACACACACACACACACGGCGAAACTGATTACTTTCGCTACTTCTGCGTTTTCTTTGTTTATTTTGTTTCAAAAAACTGTATCAATGTTTCAAAAGACAGATAAACAAGAGCGCATACTTACACTGCGATGAGAGTGAGGACAAACGCAATTAAAGTCCAGGTCTCGATGGAAAAGTCCGGAAGAAAGCCCATTTTTCCACCGGTGCTCACCGCTGTCGAATGCGGTCAGTCGCCTCCCAGCACGCACTATTTAAACCCTACACACTCAGATTATGTAAGGTATCTCGCCCATCAGTGCAGGCAGGCCCAAACGTGAACTTTTACATTGCGCAACTGAAGCGGGACCATTATGGCCATTTGCCTACCAAGTTATCATTAATCTCTGTCAATAGTCCTGATAGAGTGAAGACCTCGTGACATGCATGCTGTACATAGAATAACAGGTTACATAAATTTTACTGTGAGTACATGCAAAGCAGATTACAGTGAAAGTTATATTTGATCAGAGTGTTGGATCAGTGGAAATAAAGACTGTAGAACCACCAGGACAAAGTGCAGTCAGTGTTGTGTTCTTGTATTCTTCAGTTACTGGACTGTGTTTCACATTCTTGCGTACCTCATGCTTTGGTAGAATAATTCTTTTATTCTTTCTTGTGACAGACACGGTCTGAAATTTGGTTCAGGTCAAAGGCTCACACAGTGGTAGTGATACAGTAGATGCCAAGTGTTTCATTTCCAAACAAAAGCAGTACTGTGCTGGAAGAAGAGCAGTGAAAATAAGTGATGATGAAAGACAGCGACACACAAGCTATCAAGTCTCTTCACCAGAGATTCACATGTGAATGACATGGAACATGCTCTACGGTTAAACAGGCCTTTTTCACAGCAGACACTTGGACTTGTCCTTGTTGGAAAAAGCACAAGTGGAACTAATGGCATTAATGGTGGCTCTAAGCAATTCAAGTGTTTCAGTAAGCCACGGCATTGTGAGGGTAAGCCCGCATGCGCAATGCCAACGTGCTGAAACGGAGGCAGCTCAAGCCTTATCTACACCCAACCCTACTTTATTTATAGAGCACCTGTCACGCAAACATGCAGTCCAAAGTGCCTCACCTAGCAAAATTGATACAACACAGACAATAAAGCAAAGTCCAGGGTTCAGAGGCGGAAGAGAACCCTGCATGGCTACAGCTAGAAGTCGCTGCTGTTAAAAACTCTTCCCTGCTCTTTTGTTTTCCAGTCCTGCCTTAGTAGACAGGTTCACCCAACACAATTTTACTATAAAGAATCAATTTTAAATGTATTAAATAAGATAAAAGTGATTTGCCAAACTCCCACTGTCTCTCTACACGCTCCCATATGTCAAAATCATTTATTCAGGCCTGGCCAGTTGGAGTTGGGTAGGTTTGCAAACAGTTGGGGTGTTTGCAATCTGGAGGGAGAGGGGCATCAGAACATTTCTGGATTTGTATATTGATGCCAAGAGAGCTCTGGGAAGATGCAATGTCGCGGGTTCATTGTTGTTCTATTAACTCACGCTACAGGTTATCCATCCATCCATTATCTATACCGCCTATCCCTTTCGGGGTTGCGGGGGCTGGAGCCTATCCCAGCTACGATGGGCGAGAGGCAGGGTGCACCCTGAGCCGGTCGCCAGCCGATTGCAGGGCCACATGTAAGGACAAACAAACATTTACACTCACACTCACACCTACGGACAATTTAGAGTCATCAATTAACCTAATGGGCATGTTTTTGGTCTGTGGGAGGAAGCTGGAGTACCCGGAGAGAACCCACACATGCACGGGAAGAACATGCAAACTTCACACAGAAATCCTGACCCGGGGATCGAACCGGCAACCTTCTTGTTGTGAGGCACGCGCACTACTTGCTGCGCCACCGTGCAGCCCTACAGGTTATCCAATTCAATTGATATTGAAAAGATCCCTCATGTAAATTTGTACTATCTGGCAGCCTTTTTTATTTTTATGTTTGTTTGTGTGTTTGTTGTTTGTTTTGTCTGTTTGTTTTGTGAGTGTGTGTGTTACTTTTTCTTTTTTGTATCGTTCTCTCATGTTATCTTGTATTCGTTACTGTAAAATTGAAAATTACAAATAAAGTATTAAAAAAAAGAAAATGACACCCGCGCTTTTCTGATATGTCAAATATCTTCGCCACTTTTAAACACCAGCAAAACGACACACAGTGACACACAAGAATCACTGAGCTATGAAGATTCCTCTTAAGACAACTGGTGACAAATAGATATAACATAGCAGACAACTTTGCAGTTTAATTCAAGAGCTTGCTCACAGGAAACGATAAATTTACTTTTCATGTTTTTGAGGTAAAGTATGCTTTTAATTCTTCTTCTTGTTCTTATCCTACCTGTCACCTGTATACATTGCTTTCTCTGGCCACAGATGTTTCTTATCCATATAGAGCTAAAGGTAAAGTTATGTACCTACCTACCTTACAGCAAGGCAAAATACGTGGGTGGGCAAGTACCTTTTGACCTTTGGTCATCTAAATCATACTATTATTGCTGCTGTCAGTTCTTCTGTCTGTCAGTTTATGGTTACATCCCTGCCTTCTTGGTCAAAGGTTTGGGGGGAAATTGCAGGACATTAAAGTGATAAAATAGTTTCATTTTGGATTTCTATTACAGCTCTATTTAAATCAATCTGAGACAAGAAATGCTGGAGGAAGAGACCACTGAGAGAGTGACACTTACTTCCCACTCTAAATTACATGTTCTAAACATTTGTCATATCTCCCTGTGGTATCATATAGATATGTGGACAACAGCAAGAGCAGCTGAAAAACATCAGTAAAAACCATCCATCCATCCATCCATCCATCCATCCATCCATCCATCCATCCATCCATCCATCCATCCATCCATCCATCCATCCATCCATCCATTTTCTATACCGCCTATCCCTTTCGGGGTTGCGGGGGGGCTGGAGACTATCCCAGCTGTCAACGGGCGAGAGGGGGGTACACCCTGGACCGGTCGCCAGTCGATCGCAGGGCAACACACAAGACAAACCACGATTCACACTCACACTCACACTCACACCTAGGGCAATTTTAGAGTCACCAATTAACCTAATGAGCATGTTTTTGGTCTGTGGGAGGATGCTGGAGTACCTGGAGAGACCCCGCCCGGGGATCAAACCGGCAACCTTCTTGCTGTGAGGCTCGCGCACTACCTGCTGCTCCACCGTGCCGCCCTCAGTAAAAAAAACAGTTGGAGAGAAAGATGTCCTCTCTGCCTGGCTTGGCACAGTGAGAAGACTATAGGTAAAATGATCTCTACACATTTGAACATTTTCGAACAGCATCAGCTACAGCAATGCTCAGTTCTCAACATTTTTGGTATCAAGGACCTCCACAATGATAAACATCAGGCCCATAATAAGATGCAGCCTCAGGGATTCCCGTCCAGTAATATTGGATCATTCCATCACTGTCCGTACTGCAGATTGGCAAATTAACAGTGGAGAGTGTGAAACTTTGGAAACAGAATAGTTATTGTACTTCTACATTCTTTCATTGGGCTAACTTAAAGTTGATGACATATTAGTGAAATTAAAATACTCCCATTTTTTCCATTTTTCAACGTTCGGGCTAAGGCACAAAGCGTATAATCCAGAAACAGCATAGAAAGACATGTTGGTTGTGCAACTGTTAATGCATAAACCCATAAAATCTGCAATGACATCTGCCTTTGCTACAAACAACAACCAGTCTTGCACTTGACCCGGGCATACTGCAGATGAACAAGTACAGACTAACCAATAACGTTCCCTGTTTAGGGGCATGTGTCAATGTGTCCCCTAACTCTCTAGTTTCCTGTCAACCGCACAATCCATCTCTTTCGCCTCTTAGGATCCGTTCTGTTTTCCTTGATTACAGAAAAAAATAAATAAAACAAAAAGGGCAGAGAAAAAACCTCCATCAAGAAGTCACAAAAAGACAGCACCACCTGACAGCCCCATTGTGATGCGAGGAGGCCGCCTTTGGCTGTGGCTGGGTCAGCGGAGAATAAATAGAGTTGTTTTTCTCATTTCGTCTCTCGTATTTCTGTGATCCCATGTGAATGTATCAATGTCAACACGCCGTGTGAGCTTGTGTGTTATGTGCCCACAATTTTGCAAATGCCTGCCTGCAGCGCTACACTGAGCAACTGGCAACACCGCTGCTGCTCTCTGTCTGGCTCAGATCAATCATGTAAAGATGAGTTTCCAAGTAGTGAGAGAAAGCCACGAGAGACAGACAAGGTATTGACGCAAGGCCATAAGAAAGAGGCAAAAGCTGATGATGAGGTCTGAACACAAAGTAAGAGAAAGATGGCGAATAAAGCACAAATATATCAGACTAATGATTGATGTAGAATTCCTCTGGAGTCCAAAGCTAACACTTCTGACACTTGTTTTAAGTTGCTCCTGGGTGCGTTGCCAGTCAGTATTCAATTACACACCTTAATGCAGTTCAACATTGACTGCGAGTCGTAGATGGAGTCATTAGACTGCAGCTACATCGTTTTTGATGCTATTCTGAGGGGAAGGGAAATTAAGAGGTGTGTAATAGCAGCTGGGTGGCCAGAGTGTCCTCCAGATGTTGTCTGGGAAATGTTAATTGACCTGCTAATGAAGTCTGGCCTCCTCCTGTCAGCTCTGAGCCTCAGAGAGTCTGTGACATTGGAAGGGACACCTGCCTATCTGACACGATGACAGCAAAACTGAGCTGTAATGAGACACATAACAAACTGCATCTCAGTCACACACGCTTATGCATGTGTGTGTCTGCATGAAAAACAGGAAATCCATGAAAAGCATTTCACAAAAACACAGGCTGTTGATCAATGTTATAAAGCTGTCACTGTGTCTCTATGTCCAACAGATGTCCTCAGACTTCCCTCCTTTCCTCATCACCTGAATGCCTCACCCATCCACACAACTGTTCCCACTTCTCATTAGCCTTGCAGTCACCTGAGCTTCCCCACCTGCACCTCACTCCATAATCAGCCTTAGCACATACACCAGTTCACATTACAGCAATCAGATTGGTAAATAAGCTTCCATGTGCATTACGATCTTGTTTTCTAGCCTTTGTTGTCGCTTTATCTGAGACTTGATTTTGCATTCTTGCCAGCTCTTCATGGATTTGTTTGCTTGTGTTGGATTTTTGCTTCTGGTTTTGACCCTTGCCTGCCTCACGTTCCTGTAACCTTGTGTGCCTCAGTTTATATAATCAAATCACTGAACTGCGCCAGATCTGCCTCAGTCTGCCTCACTCCTCTCCTAAAAAAGACTAATCTGGATGCTTCAGTAATAAGTAACTACAGGCCAATATCAAATCTTCCCTTTCTTGGAAAAATTATTGAAAGGGTTGTTTTTCGCATGCTTTCATGATGCAGAACAATCTTTTTAATGCATTTCAGTCTGGATTTCGTCCACACCTCAGCACTGAAACTGTACTTACTGTATCAAAGTTTTAAATGACATACATCTCAATAATGATGCTGCCAAAACCTCAGTCTTAGTATTATTAGATTTCAGCGCTGCCTTTGACACGGTTGATCATGACATACTTCTTGACAGACTGGAAAAGTGGGTGGGACTTACTGGGACTGTACTACACTGGTTCAAATCCTATTTCCAAGATAGAGACTACTTTGTGTCAATTGGTGAGCATGTGTCTGAATGAAAAAAGATGATGTGTGGGGCGCCACAAGGGTCCATTCTCGGACCACTTCTTTTTAATATCTACATGTTGCCCCTAGTTCAGATTATGGAGCATCATAATATTTCTTATCATACTTACGCAGATGATACACAACTTTGTATTTCTGTGTCATCACATGACTACAGTCCCTTACTTTCACTGAATGAGTGTATTCATCAAATCAATGAGTGGATGTGCCAGAATTTTCTTCAGCTTAATGCAGATTAAACAGAAGTGATTGTTTTTGGCCCCAAAAATGAAAGGTCAAAGATCAGTGCTCAACTTAACTCCATGTCACTGACAACAACAGATAAAGCCAGAAATCTTGGTGTAATTATTGATTTGGACCTGAATTTTAACAACCAAATCAGCCTACTACCGCCTGAAAAATATAACTGGAATCAAGGGATGTCTGTCCAAAGAAGACATGGAAAAACTTGTTCATGCATTCATTTTCAGTAGGTTGGACTATTGCAATGGAGTCTTTACTGGCCTAAACAAAAAATCAATTAGACAACTACAGCTGATTCAAAATGCTGCTGCACGAGTCCTGACAAACACCAGAAAAATGGACCATATTACACCAGTCCTCAGACCACTACATTGGCTTCCTGTGAGTAAAAGAATAGACTTTAAAATCTTACTGTTGGTCTACAAAGCATTAAATGGTCTAGGACCAAAATATATTCTAGATTTATTAACTCCATATGAGGTATCCAGAGCCCTCAGGTCATCAGGGACAGATCTATTGTGTGTTCCCAGAATGAGAACCAAACAAAGTGAAGCAGCTTTCAGTTATTATGCTCCCCACCTGTGGAACATTCTCCCTGCACACCTGAGGTCTGCACCAATTGTCAGCTCATTTAAATCAGGGTTGAAAACATTATTATTTGTTACAGCTTTTACTTAAAGTAAATGTATTTGCTCAATGGTTTTAATCATTCTAAATGCTAAATTATTGTCTTTTACTGGCTTCTGTTTTTAATTTTCCTTTAATTGTATTTTATTTTTATTTTTATATTCTCTTCTACTCTCTTTCTTTCTTTGAAATGTATGATTTTAATGTATTTTTATGCTTCTGTAAAGCACTTTGAATTGCCTAGTGTATGAATTGTGTTATACAAATAAATTTGCCTTGCCTTGCCTTGCCTCAGTCGTCTGCATTTGGGTCCTTCCCCTGTGTTCCTGTTCCCCAGCTACCTTGCATTTTTATGGGGAGTTAGCAAGTTTTAATCACTATTACACTTTCAGCACTATTACAATTTTTGTCACTCTCACATACAGAGGTAGAGCTGTCAGGAGGCTCCAGCGTTAATTGCATCCTTCTCCAATAGTCATGACCAACCTGGCTTGCCTGGTGATTTGGCGGGCAGCCTGGTGAATGTCACCTTTTATAAGCAGTGTGGGTGTTTGTGCATCTCGCTCTCTTACAGCCACACATGTTTAAGCAGTTCATGGTGAGTCATGCCGGGTAGGGGTGGGAATGTCTGGCCGCAGCTGCTGGACAGGAGGACGAGATGTTTAAATTGCAGCACAGAGAGGATGCAGACGACTGTTAGTGCCAGGTAGTTTTAAAGGTGAAGGCAAAGTCACTTTATGGCACAATCACTAACTTGCGGCCACAGCCAGAAGCCATTCGGTCTGTACTTGAAACATAAAATGCTTAGTTATAACTGCTTTTTACTGTCATGCAATTCTCATATTCTGTCCATGCAACACTTGGGTTTGGATGTGTTGACCAGCAGAGGGCAGTGCAGGGTAACCTTTATGCTGGGCACGTCCGCCAGCTGGGAGTCGATGGAAGTTAAGAAGTAAATGGCCACTTGTCATTCACATATAACCTTTTCCTGCTTTTTAAAGGGTCATATAATATGGTGCCTTACTAATTTTATAATACATTCATCAGCTCTATCACAGTTTCCTCTGATGAAATGAAATGATGACACACACACTTTTTAATCAGTGTTCTTTAGCTTTTAGCAGCTCCTCGCTCTGTAGCTTTTCTCTGCAGACTGCTGCACCTTTTGCCAATTATTTTTAGTCCTTCGAGCTTCAGCCTGGCTGCACAACCCTTCCAGTACCAGTGTACTGCGCTTACTTGGATAGTTCCATTTATGCTACTTTATACTTCTACCTCTCTACATTTCAGAGTGAAGTATTATATTTTTTACTTCAGTACATTTATCTGACAGCTGGAGTTTCTTTGCAGGTTAAAATTTTAGATTTTAGAAACATCACATTAGAAAATAAAAAGCATTAAAGATTAAACCAGTGCTTCCCTTCCTTTTTTTTTTTTTTTTTTTCCTGTGACCTCTTAATGTGGAGTTGGTGCTCTTGTCAGTTGTCTATGAGCTGTTAGCAGCTGCACCATACTGATTTCACCTCTAACACTTCTCACATGCTTTTATGTGTGTTTTGAGTGTTTGAGGCCAAAGGAGGCAAAATTAGCCAACATTTCACATTAAAAGTAGAGAGAAAAATCTAAATGAGTGCAGATTTGTGTATCAAAACTCCCATGACCCCTCAGAACACCCTTAGGTTGGGAACCACTTGACTAGACTAAGTGCATGTAAAATAGTTAAAACTAGCTCCACCTTGAACAACTGTCAGTCACTACTTTTACTTTTGATACTTTTTGCTGGTAATACTTCTGTACTTCTACAGAGTTTAAACTTCTTTTGTACATTGTGGTATTGGTACTTTTACCTAAGTAAGGGCTATGAACATGAACACTTCTTATACTTCTTCCAGTGGTGCAATATGTCTGTGCAGCAGCAGGTACAGGAACCCACCCACCCCAGGGAGCTGAGTAACATTGTGACAGTGTCCCAACTGAGCTTGCTGCAAAGTCACACGCCTGCATCACTGTGACGGTGCACCGCAGAGTTTGGACCTTCTGTCTCTCTACATTTCACATATTTGTGTGACAGAAAATGCAGGTGCAGTTTCTTTGCTCTGTTCGAGTGTGAGGGAAAACAGAAGGGAGGGAGGGAGGAAATCTGTATGCATGAATGACAGAGACACTGATGCAGGCTTCTGGGTGTATGTGTGTGTAATGTTTACTTGTTCGACGCCAACTCCGGTGTCCAATCTATCCCATTAATTTAGACAGGAAATCATGTCCTCCGTCTGGCGGCCACTTTCGATGAGTTATGGCTGCTCGTCCAAGCGAGCTGTTGTGATGAAAGGCAACTTTGCTGGGGAAAAGCGCACCAAGAAACAAGAAAGCACGCACACACACAGACTACAGTGACAGGGTGATTTAGTGGCTTTTAATCATTCCTAAATTGCCTGTCGTGCCTTCTCTTACAGCAGCACTTGATTACACACACCGGTACACTACATGAAACAAGATTCTACTGCAGTCAGGCAATAATAGTAGCCTGGCCTGGAGTTTTGTGGCTGCTGGGGCTTGAGCGCTTGAGAGTCCATCACATTGTTTCTTGTCTGACACGGGGAGTCAGAGGAAAGTGCAGAGTGAGCAGTGAGGGCAGTGAAGCTTACATAGATCTCCACTGTAACAAGCAAGGCTGTGAAGACCAAAACTCCATCACTGCCATCAGTGGTGTGAGCTAAATCTCAGAATCCACTAAATCCACTGGCTCCACATTCAGCTGCCTGTCCAAAGGATTTCTGAGAGGCACAGAACCAGTGTACTTGTGATTCTAAATCCCAGCTCCATTCAATGCCAGGCTGGTGTTTTAAACAGCCTGAGGGTAGAAAGCTTTGGTCATAGCTGTGTCCTTATCTGACTACCATTAATTCTATAAATGCAGTGTTTACAGAGCCATCACTCCACCACTTCTGCAGCTATATATAGCTATAGCTATCAGTTATGTATAAAAAAAAAAACAATCACAGCACCTGTTACAGACAAATGTGTCATGAATAAAACAAATGTTGATTCATAATGTTGGAACATGTACATCAAAATTAAATGATTTGACTTTTCTATATGACCCTTGTCTGCAGTGTTTGAGAATCCCAAAACCTGTCAATATTTCCATTCAATCACTTGATGAACCACTGCCCTAAATCTGTGAACGTGAACCAACACGTGAATCAACCTTGCGTGTTCAGCTTCGAATAGCATTTACAATGCGGTCCGCTCAGAGCAGATGTAAGCAGTTATGGATTGACTAGCGAAAACAACATATGTGTTTTGGCTGCAGTTGCAGCTGTATACACTCGGGGCTTTTTAAGGTCATATTTGCAGATTGCTCTTTAATACTGAGGGCATTTTGGAATGTGTGAAAGCTGCTCGGAGATGAGAATTCGTAATCTCTCAATCCATCTTTGGGTTGTTTTGAAGGGTTTAGAGTTTTGCTGGTTTGCTGGACATGCGCCTGCGTTGAGGATGTGTGACCACTGACTGGCTACTGACCCTGCTTACTAGTAGGGCAGAGATTAGCACAAACACGCACACAGCACACAAACAAAAACAAAAAAAACCATGTGCACTGTAAAATCCCAATTACATGGACACACAGACAGATGCGCAAAAGAGAGTGTTCAGTCATACTCCTACATCTTTAATACATCTCATTTGAGGATCTGCCAGTGAGGGCAATGTTTTCAGCATCAATGTCTGAATAATTACAAGACTGAAGGCGCAAAATAGTTTATGGTAAAAATGGTTTATTTCTAAGATGTATTTTGTTATCCTGTTTACCCATGACATTCTAGCATGTAGTGTTCTTGTCAATTGGCATCTGTCTAATAAGCTACTGGCCATAACAGTATTGGTAGGGCTGTGTAACTTCTTCTTTTCAAAAGTAACACAGTCTCGATTTAATGCTGACTATAACAACAACAGTGACTTTTTTCTTTTTCCACTTTAAACTTGGCTCCATTTTGGCCTTGTGGGAGATATTTTGAAATGTCAGCCCATGTGACCATATTTTTGGAGGTTATTTTAAAGGATACTGCTGGCATCTTTTTCATTATGAACGAATATGTCACCCAAATGCAACATCATGCCTCCTTTATGCGATTTTAATAGGTTTTTGATGACAATGAAGTCCTACGGCACAGAGGTATAAGCAGCATTTGGTTTGTGACTATAGAGATAAAAATCTTTAGGATATATTCATTTTGGATCTTTTTTCCATTGAACTTGTTGGTAATATGAAAAACATACAGCTTGAGTTTTATCATTGGGATCAGCAACATAAGTCAGGCATCTTTTTCACTTGAGAGATATATCAGAAAGTTGGAAGATTCATAACTCAGACTGATTCTGAGAAACTGGTTCATGCACTCATCTCAACTTTGACTACTGTAATGTTCTCTTTGCTGAAATAGCGAGCTGCAGCTTGTTCAAAACACAGCACCTCTCACCTCTCCACACAAAGCTGAACATATTACTCCAGTACTTAAATCACTTCACTGGCTCTCAGTACAATACAGACTCAATATTCTACGAAAAGCGTATAAAGCACTAAATTGTTTGACTCCCCAGTACATTTAGAAAGCTTGGTTTTCTAACTGTACCTAGAATAAATCCAGGTCAGGTGAAGGTGCTTTTACTTTGGTCTCCTCTGCAACAAAATGATCTGACAATCTGAGATCCATTTCAGCTGTAGTTGCAATCAAAAGTTGTATTTTTTTACCAGTCGCGACAGCATCACAACTGTGCAAAATGCTGTCATGAACCCTTACAGGAGGGTATGAAAATAGGGGTGTAGCCACTGGCCCCCGTCCTGACACCCCTGGCCCATGTTCATCGAGTCATCAAGTCTCGGATTGATTGTAATTTATTTATATAATCTTGAGCACATGTTACTTGTTGCTGTATGCATTCTAGTGTAAAGCACACTGACTGTGTAATGGCCTATATATATGCTAATAAAGTTGACTTACTGTTTTAATGAAGACCCTGCAAAGAATATTGAGGGGACAATTATGACTTCTGTATAAATTTTAGACAGCTTTGCAGGACTGGACGCAATTAAGGAGAGGACACTTTTATTTGATGATATGTGATATCTGCAGTGCCATTATAAACAATCAGAAAGATGTCCATGGTGTCGCTGGGTTGTCTGTGCAGACAGCCATCACCAGTGTCTGTCCACACCACCCTTCGACCTTCTCCTCCCCATTTAGAGCAGTATTGAATCCCATAAAGGACAGTGTCTATTTATGTGTATGTCTCTCACCCTGTAACAATGTGCCTCCCTCTCTCCCTCTTTCTCCCTGCATCTGTGTGTGAGTGTGTGTGTGTGTTTCTGTATTTTCCCTGCAGCTGGTGTGTATGAGTCTGGGGCTTATTGAGATGTATAGGATGACACAGCTGTTATCATACTAAAGCCCCCAACTGTGTCAGCCGTTCTGACATTGATCCTAGTTGAGATCTTCAGAAACCCACATCGAATATAAAATACACACATCAAACAGACACATGTGCTATGTTTTCATCACATTGCGGGGACACAAATCAGTGTCTATGTGCCTGCCTGCCTGCCTGCGTGTTTGCGTGTGTGTGATGTGTGTCACACTCATCTTACTTTCCCCTCAGAGGTAGACTCTCTAATCCCCAAAGGAGGGAGCAGCAAGGCCCTATAACGTGCATTAGTTGGATTTGGGCTCTGTCACTTGTGCAAACCCGACATGGATTTACTGATGGAAAATCTAGTAATTCTCTCTTCTTTAACCTCATGACCAGAGAGCAGCAAACACAGCGGATTAGAGATCGTCCAACCCAGCCAAGTTTACCTTGTTAGCTGCTGATGTTAGAGTCAATTACATGTCAGGGAGCATAAGAAGAGTTGAATAGAGGTAAAGTTGACAAGCCTCAGATAGTGTTTTTATTCCATTGCTTAAAAGGCGTATGATAGGGAAAGAAAACCAAGCAGTCAGACAATCATCCACAGACATTCATCACAGCTTACAGATCGACTTCCTGGTTCATCTGCTGATTGTTCTCAGTTCTGCCAAACTCCCAGATCTCAGCAATTACGTCATCTAAACGATGGCCTGAAATGACAAAGATAAAGTCCAAGCTGTAACAAACAGAAATGAAGGTATCTTTCCTCAGAAGGGTGCCCGTTGAGCTGCTTCATACACTGTTCTCAGCAAATTCCCTTGTCTTCAGCATGGAGACAAGTGCATTGTGGGAAATGTATACATATTGAAGCTTCATAACAAATTGCAGAGAGGAAGCGGGGATTAATCATACTCCAGCCTTGCCTGTCAGTGTGGTGACGAACGCACACTGGTCATGGATCACACAGCCTCCCATGCTGACCCGCCATCCATTATCACAATTGTCATATTGTAGGAACATATGTGCAGCAATGGCACACACACACACACACACACACACACACACACACACACACACACACACACACACACACACACACACACACACACACACAGAGGTAAACATTAGCTCTTGAGCAAAAATTTGAAGGCTATTCTGATATGTTTCCTGTATTCAAATGAGTCAGATAGTAAAAATATAAACAAACAATCTGCATCACATCCATTATTTCTAGCGGATGACACCACCAGGCCAGCATCTCATTTTTAATACAAGGCCAGTATCAGCTTGATGTGTGCTTTGTTCTGTATTGCTGTTTTTTTTTTTTTTGTCTTTGGACAGACCTTCCTTGGCGCAATGACGTTCGTAGAGTCTTGCTTCTTTTGTGTGTGAGCTGGTGTGTGTTTATTCTCTCTTGCAAATGTTCCTCGCTGCTGTTGAACACTGTGCGCAATGCTGTGGCAATTGCCTATGTGTGTCAGATGTAAGGCCACGTTGTTGTCTTATTTATACCTCTGTGACACCACTCTGCTGCCTGAACAGCCCAAGGTGTGAGAGAACACAAGAACATACACATAAATAATTGAAGGTTGCAACACTAGAAGCACGCCCATAAAATTATACAATAAAAGAAGCAGCAACGAGACAGACAACATCCAAGAACTAATGAATTTATTTACAGCAAACACACTTTTTGAGGGTCCTTAAAGCAATCATTCCACATAAAAAAAAAAAAGAAAGAAAATATGCTTTCTTGTTTAGAGTTAGATTAGAAGATCAATACCGCCCTGGTCTCTGTCTGCTAAATATAAGGCTACAGCCAGCAGCTGGTGAACTTATCTTAGCATAACGTAACAAAATTCATCTATCACGATGTAATTCTTGGTCGTTGCAGGAAGCATAAAGTAATAAAGCTTAGTTAGTGCAGAATACTGAAGCTGGGCCTGTATTAGCTGATTGGCATCAGCTGTTTCATACAATGCAATGATTGGCTCATTCACTGCTGTGCAGCTACGTAATTGACTGCCACAGCTCCCTCCATCACTCCAATCTCCTACTAATGTGCTTTTTTCATGTTGATTTAACTCAGATTTTAAGTATGAGGGAGGAATAGTTATTTGCAGCAGAATCCTCTGAGCTGTGCAGATTCTTTGAGAGCTGAAAGAGCAGAGCCTTTTCCAACCATGTGACCATTTGCTATTGATGGTCAATTTCTTGTGTGTTTCCCCCTGAACCGTGTAGCGGTGGATGTGCATGCAGCCATGCGCCTCACAGTTAGTGTGTGTGTGTGTGCACTCGGTCCTTTCAAGTCAGTGAAACAAGGTATTTGTACACGAACACAATCTCAGACTGATGAACTACCCTGCCAGAGTGACAATATTGCCAGTGTGGTTTTTTTTTCTCTTTCACAAAGCAGTTCCTTTGTAAGTTCTCCCCGCACACTGCAGTCGAGAAAGTCCTTCAGGAGCATTATACTGCATTCAAATGGAAGTCTTTCAAATATTTTGTCAAATGAAAAGAGAGATTAGAACCAGCTTTACTTACTAGTTTACAGTGCAACTAATAAACTTGTAACTCTGGTTAAATTTGTAGCATCTTACTGGCCCTGTTGTAGAGGTTACTGTAGAAAGCAGCTGACTCACCTTAAAGTTTCAGCAACTTTCATTGATTTAAGTTGAAATCACTTTTGGATTTTGGAGAGACTTTCCCATTAAACTGTCACTTTTTTCTGCCAGCTGTTATCAGAAGGAAAAAGTGATGATTTTAGTTAGAAATAAGTCACTACTGGGGTGTCTCATTTTGACATTTGACAGTTTTTGTGTTTTTCATTTTGCCATTAAATCAGTCAGTCTGCTGGCATCTTTGCTCTTTGAATTCCTGCAACTATTTTGGTGTATTGGCTATACAGTCATTCTTATTCATGGCGGGGTCTAGGAATGGTGATATCAGTCAGTGTATCTGCGGTTATCTGTGGGTCTGTCCAACACCTGTGTTGCTGTTTTGGCGAGGGAATCTTGGTGTGGTATTCAAGGATGATTCTTTATGGTTTTGGTGAGCCTCTGACTTGTCAACCGGGAATCCACATCAGGTCAAATCATCCACAAACTGTTTCAGTATGACAGCAAAATATATTTAACTCAGAAAATTCTGTTCTTGGTTGCACTAAGCAGGCTTAAATAGACCTTCAGGAGCTTTCATTTTGCATGTACTCAGGTATAAAGCCACTGTGTTTGTGCTTTCAGAGTGTTTCAAAGGTAGACAGAAATAAAATAAAGTAACACCCACCCGAGGAAGGAAAGAATGATTTTAAATACCACACATATTCTTCTTCGTAACTGTTTTGCTTGTTGTCGTGTGTGAGCTGGAATTTTTTTTTTTTATTGTGCCTCTTCAAGAAAATTTCCAAGGCAGCTTTTTCTGCAGTCCAGCCACGTTCCTCGACTGTTTCTCTGCGCTCTTTTCTATTGCATCACTCTGTCACTGCAGGCACACACACAGCCCTGCATGGAACATACGGCGAGATGATTACTAATTACTATGCCTCCTACTTAGCAAACCTGTCTATTACGCATACATACGCACAAGAGCACACACACATAGATGTATCACACAGGGCATTTCAACACATGTGACACACCGGGACTTTGCAGGGGGCAGGCGGAGGTGTCGCTCACTTTAATTCCAACATACAGTGATGCAACAGTTTCTGATCTGATCCATCTTGGTTGTCAATAAAGAAGATCAAAGGATAAAAGCTGTCTTCTCTATAAAGACATCAGTCTCTCGCAGCCCGGGGAGAGTCTGTGCTTCCGTGACCAGAATAAACGATAGGCAGATATAATCAGTGAATGACCCAGAGCCATGTTATTGCAATTATCTCTCAGTAACCCTGATTTTCACAAACAATCTGTCCTAATTCCTGCATAAACAGGAGCACATGTGGGACACCTTTTTTTTTATTAAATTCTGAGATTCATTATTAGATTTTAAAAATGGTAATGAAAGAGTAAAGTTTGTGTTGTACGCAACAAAACTTTAAATGCCCAAGCTGAACAAAGAGTCAATGGAGCTGACTGTATTTTGCAGGAAAGCCAGGAAGTAAACACTATATCCTCAACTCTGCTGATCTCTTTCATCCATGTATGAGAGCGAGGGAGAGGGAATGAGAATACAAAGTTTGGTCCATTGGTGGAAGATGAGGAGGGGGAATAGAAAGAGGTCTCCACAACTCCATCTGTCTGCTGCACAATGCTGTTTTTTTTGCACGATTTTTACCAGCACGAGTGAAACTATGAGAGAGTGAAAGGGTTAGAGATTGCAGATCCGAGAGTATAGATTGCTATTCTGTGTCACTCTCATCTCTCCATGACCAAATCCATTTCCTCAAAGGAGCCTGGAAAAGCTTTTAGCTGGTGCTTGAAAATGTACAGCACAAAAGACACAGTCATGCTGTGATCGAAGGTCATGCTATGAAGCGTCATGTGGAGAGCCGAGCCGTTGCAAGGTGCTCTCAACCCACTGCTCCGCTACTGAGACCTTTTAACCTTCCAGCGTTTTTTCCTTGTAGCCATAAGGCTCTAGTTGTGAGGCCGTCACATGGATTGTACCACAGCGCTGACATAGTCTATAATTCTTGCCCTGTAACTTGTAAATGATGTATGACCTGCAGGCTGGGTTGTAAATCATGTTAAATGTTATACGGTACCTGGTCTCTGTGCCTCAAGTGATTTTAGATGATAAAGAACACTACAGGTCTGTGTGAGCCTCTCATGGAGACATGTTTTGAAAAACGCATGTGTTTCTGGTTGCGGTGGGGTAAATGGATCAATTTAAAGAAAGTGTTTAATCATTCCTTTACATTGCTTGAATTCATAAATACTGCTTTAGCGCTATCCGAAAGATTTGTTTTTGCATATTATTTGAAGGTAGTTAAAGACTTGAGAAAGAAATACGAAAAGCAACAACCAACATTTTTTGAAGAGGCTGAGTGAAAAACACTTTACTCAGTTTCTCAGATGTTTAAAATCAAACATATGAATGTTTTTCGCTCCTATGATTTGTGGTTTTGTCAGTTCAGCTTCGGGGTGACAGCACGTTCAAATCCAATGTTTTGAATGTGATTGGGGTGACCTTTTTGTCTACATTTGGATCTCAGACTGTACCTTTCAGGAATATTTGAGTAGGCTTTTTCGAGAATGTAATTTCACTAAACGTGCTTTATTTCAGCACATTTAAGCAGCGCAAGCAGCTGTGCTAGTTTCATAGTTTAGACAGTCACACAGCAAATATTATTGGAGGTGTCTGACTGACCAGTGAAACCACCAACACTGCATCTCTTTTGTTAACCAGAAAGACAAGATTATTTGTAGTAGTTGTATTTTGTGCCCTGGCTCAAAGGTTCTATCCTTGCAAAAAACAATACTTCTAACCAAACAACATGCCTGCATGAAGCTAGCTGCTAATGACACAAGAATATCTGAAGTCATTCGAGCCTCTCCACCCTCCAAGCAACCGAGGCTGGATTTTAATCATTTGGCTCCAACTCCTGTGACCCAGAGACATTTTAACGAACTAATAGCATGGTACGCTTTAGATGTCGCGTCACCTGCTTTCAGACAGCTGGTTAATACTCTGTTCAGGTGGCCAGCAAATGGTCAGGAATACCTTTTTCAACTATTTGTACATCTCCACCAGCGCAGACATCTGACCCTTTCAGAGCAGACATTTAAAAAGTAACAAAAAAGTTACTTGTGGTGGAAGTAATCATCAATGTAGCTACCTTTTTAAATGAGCAATTTAAACTAGTAGTTGTGACTAATTACTATTTTTCAGCAACTAGCACAACACTGGTGCAACATGTATATGTACCCATGCGCACATGCTTGGGCGCACACAAACACACAGAAGGGACACATGCTTTAAGAGAAAGGCTGAACTCAGGGGAAATCACAGCAGGAGGATAGAGGAGGCAAAATCATTCAGACTGATTTAAAGAAAAGCAATCAGCCAAGTGAAGACATCTGGACTGATCTATATTGCCCAGACAGCCTAACCGGCCCGCTCAAGGTCTCATTACGGAAACTGAGCAGAAGAGCAGAGCAGGAAGATCACAGCAGATAAAATGCTGCTATTTCCAACGTTGGTCTAGCTCAGTGAGGGCATTCAGTTAGTTTCAGGTGAGTTCAGTTTGATTAAATTTGTAAGATCAGTTGAAGTCATTTGAAATCAATTGAATTCAGTAAACAACTCCGTCGCCTAAACTGAAATCGAACGTTTGCATCAACTTCAGTTCTGAAAAAGAAAGAGTGAACTGTAGGTGCACATGGACATTTTTTCACAGCAGACATTTAGACAAGCAGGAAAAGAACAACTGCAGCTAATAACCTTCACGATGGCTCAGCTCCACCCCAGTGTGCACAATAAGGTCCCTGGAAATGGCCCACGTGGGCGGTATTTGACGTGAGAAAGGTCCACCTTCAGAGGTCATGTAACACAATACAGAATATTGTTTCTTTGAATCTATTTTGTTCAGCAGAGGCTTTTTTTCCCTTTGTATGCCACAATCATTCTGTCATATCGGGGTGTATGTCAAAGCATTGCGGCGTTTGCACACTGAAAGCAGGGGGCCGGTGCCGCAGCGACACACGGTCGAGTGACACTTCACGGTTCGATGGATGCTGGACAACACAGGAGTCTGACATATCTGTCCGTCTGCTGAGAGGCTGTAGAGGAGAAGAACAACTCTCTGGCCATGTACTTTGTTTGTTTAGCTAATTGACTTGATTATTGGATCAGAGTGAGATATCTTCACATTTATTGGGTGGATTGCCATGAAATTTGGTACGCACATTCATATTACTTTCAGAATGAGTTGGAATAACTTTGGTGGTCCCTTAAATTTTCATCTAGCATCTTCATGAGATCAAAAAATTCTTTTGACCAATGCTTTGATCAAATAGCAAAACACTCCCATCAGCCACTGTGGTACTTTGTTGTTAGCTTGTCAACTGAGATGCTAAAGATGGTAAAATTAGACCTATTAAACATCAGGGTGTTAGCATTGCCATTGTAAGCACGTTAGCATGCTGACATTAGCATTTAGCTCGAAGCAATGCTGTGTCTAAGTACAGCAGTGGCATTTTTAATTTTCTTTTTATTTTTTTTTTTATGAACATCCTATTTATCACTCCTGAGCTGATAATGATGCTCCCAGCCACCTGCCGGGGGAGCTCCCCTGCTAAAAGCTACTAATTTGGTCCATGACATGATTCTTCACTGTAATCAGTTTGAAGATTCCGTATTAAAGACTTGTTTGAGCTTGTAGTGGCGTGTTTCACTGATGTATGCAATGACATCCGCCTGAGTATCACACCATGACATCGTCAAGCCAACCACCGCCTCTGTCAGTAAATCAAACACCATGCTTTATCTAACTAATGAGGACATGGCATGTGTTGTCCTAGCCAGGCCATTCATCTCCCCTTTCAGAGAAAAGAAGCAGCAGATAAAACTGTCACGGCACCTGAGGAGCACAGACTCACAAAACCTCTTTGCTGCTTCATCAGTGCAGCAGCAGCAGCAGCGTGATCACACAGTCCTGATTGAGATTCTGATGACATGTCTCTTTTAATCAAACGTGCTTCCATACCCCTCAGCTAATGTAATATTTGTTAACTGTGGACTCCTGTGGCTGTCAATTTACCTCAGTTTTGGCTTGTTTGTCAATGTGAAGTGTCCCTGGCTCTGTCTTTGAAGAAAATGACAGCTGTGTCGTAATCAGATCAGCAACATTACCATTCAGCATGCGGGGCTGGAGATAATTGTCGTAACATTTAGCAAAAGGTCTCCACTCTTAGCTCTCTGACAGGAAAATGGTGATTGTGGTGTAGAAATCTAATGATGGTGAAACGGTCTCGTGGCTGAAAGACCACTCTTGAAATAAAAGAGACATTTTTAATGCACTTTATGGTTTTGGGAATAAGTGAGTTAGAATGCCTCTCTCTTTTCGGGGGCTTATAGTCAGCTGCTAGGCGTGGCTGACCATATTAGCTTGGCATAGCGGGAGATTTGCCTCTGCAAAGCTTTCTAAAGGGCCTGCAAGCGTTCACTGCGATATGAAAGGACCTCTCAGGTGTTAGCCATTTGTATAACAATCCATATTCCTACAAACAAAAAGAGAGCAAGGCTGCACACTGAGCTTAAAGTATTGAAAATAATGCCCTGCACATTTGTGCTTTACACTATTAAAATGTCTCTTTGAAGTGCTAAATATAGAGAGAGAATATGGAGTTGTAGAATGATAACACATAAGGTATAGGGGAAATAAGAGAGAAAACAGAAATTATGTGTGTGTCTACAGCACAGGCTTCTGAATATTCAGGCCTCTCCCCAAGACCGATTTGTTATTGTTTACCTTCTTGTGCGGCACTCACTGGATATTTGCAGTGTCTGCTGTAAAACACAATTCACACCAGTAAGTTCTTGTGCAGGGCTGCATGGTGGCGCAGCAGGTAGTGTGCATAGCAAGAAGGTCGCCGGTTCGATTCCCGGGTCAGGCCTTTCTGTGTGAAGTTTGCATTCTTCCCATGCATATGTGGGTTCCCGGCACTCCGGCTTCCTCCCACAGACCAAAAACATGTGTGAACTAGGTATGAGTGTGAGTGTGAGTGTGAATGGTTGTGTGTATGTGCCCTGCGATCGGCTGGCGACCGGTTCAGGGCGTACCCAGCCTCCCGCCCGTTGACAGCCGAGATAGGCTCCGGCCCCCCACAACCCCGAAAGGGATAAGCGGCATAGAAAATGGATGGATGGATGGAAGTTCTTGTGCATGGGTGTATATTCAGAAGAAGCCATGCATGCCGCCTTGCGCACTCTCTTTACCCGTGTGTGTGAGGGACAGTCAGAGAGAGAAACAGAGTGCTGTGTGCTGAGTGTGTGTTGTAATGCAGGTTGTGGGGCTGTAGCTCTGTCCCTGTCTCCCATCTAAATCTTTAATACACTGATGGATGTCTGGAGTGCAGAAAGGTGAAGGCTACTATGTCTTAATAAGACAACATGTGAAAACACGCACACACAGATCTGTTTACATAATTTATGGGGACATCACATGGACTTACATTGATTTCCTGCAAAGTCACCCTAACATAACCAAAACCACTACTTGCCTAACCCTAACCCCTACCCTGACCTTAACCCCAACCTTCATCCTAAAATGTAATGATTTACATTATGGGGACTTCCCATAAGGAAGGCGAATCCTTACAGTGTGACTGTGTAAACAGATTTAACATCCCCACAAGGTGAGTAAAACACGACCGCATACGAACAGGCATCACTTTTGACTCTAAGTTCAATAATATAAGGAGAAGTAATAGACAATAGTGTGATGAGCCATTGTTTCCGCATTTTCAGTTCTGCTCAGTTTCATCTGCCGTTTCATTACTTGGCATTCTTCCTTGTTTTCTTCCTTTAGTCACTCCCTTTATTTTCCCTCTCTGTCTCTTTGAATTTGGAGGAGTGAGTAGGTTGTGTGAGCAGCCCTAACTTGTCTGACTACTGTGCTGGCAAAGGCTTCAGAAGACAATTGGTGACTAGTTGGTGTTGGATGGAGCGATAGAATGCTTTGTGCATGTGCATGCCAGAGTGCATGTTAGGTAATACTGGAGAGACGCTATGTTTTCCAAGCCAACCTTGTGTGTTAGATATGTTGTATTCACATTGTTGATGATTCAAAGGTGCATGTTTCTAGAAGTACCGTCCTATATCTAAATAGCAATATTATGTTATGTTGATGACAGACTCTTTTAAATGACAAATCGTGAAAATGGGAATAAGTAGCTTGACAGCAACACGTAGTAAGTACTACGATTTTAGAGCCACAGTTTGCTTTGATCAACTTCATTATTAAATCTTTACCTGTCAACCAGCAGCAGTAACATCTGATTGGTTGTAATCAGTAGCACTAACCAACAGATGACAGGAATGAATCGTTTTTCCATCTCGGCACTGATTTAATGGGACTGTACTGTTTATAACAGCTGGCAGCTTTTGATTTCAGACAGAGAAAGACAGTGCCGAGGGTGAAAATCAAGCGTGCTACCGTTCGAGAAAGACTCCTTCTGTGCAGCCAACTTCTGTCAATCCAGTGAGGGGGATAAATCAAAGGCGTTTCTAAATTTAGCTCTGACATAGAATTAGTGAGACGCTCTGTAGTAGAAAGCAATGGACTGGTGGTTACTAAGCAACTGGTGCTAGGCAACCTTGTTGGTAAGCATCGATTGTGCTTTAGGGGAAGTTGGGGGCTGATTGAGGGTGGGGTGTCTTCAAAAGCTAAAAAAAAAACCAAACTCTTGCTGCTTTGAGTAATCTGAGTGTTTGCGGTTGCTTTTCAGGGAAAATTGGTGGATGTGAAAGCCTTGGATTGCATGGTGAGCTCCTAATAGCTGTTTTCCTTGAAGATCTGTTAGGACATGGTGTCTCTGACAGAAAATAACCAAACAGACAGGAGGATGATAACTGAATTGCCGCGTTCCAAACAAATGAGTGCCTTTAGTAATGGCATTCGTCATCATCTGCTGCGGAACTGATAACGTCATCAATTACCAACTCATTTCTTAAGAGGAGATGGGCTGTATTGCATACTAATGAGCGTGTGAAGCTTTGATGTGGGCCTGATGTGTGCGTTCTAGTGCATCTGCTCTGTGTGTGTGTGTGTGTGTGTGTGTGTCTGTGTGCACAACTGCGCATACACGTGTTGAAATAAGCTGTGTGTGTGTGTGTGTGTGTGTGTGTGTGTGTGTGTGTGTGTGTGTGTGTGTGTGTGTGTGTGTGTGTGTGTGTCTCCCTGGAGAAACCAATCAAACCCTTGATTTGTGCAAGTTACGACAATGACTGATGAGAAAGACAGTGAGTGGGCTGGTCTCTCTCTAAGATTAGAGTTTGGATCTGTCTTGTTACAGAAGAGATTTGTTTATGCTCAAAAATATTGATCGGGCTGTCAGATTCCCTAAGAATAACAAATGTGAAATCTTAAATCAAGTGTTTACTTTTTTTGCTTCTCTTAGCAGGTAAACAAGAAGACAACCAGGGCCTTTTCATATAGGAGACAATCTATCGTCCAGGAAGTCAAGGAACGTGTCTTAGAGCCGCGTAAAACATTGCCACAGAAAGTATGAAATGGCTCAAGAACATTATTGCTACATGTCTGAATAATACAGAGTATTAACAAGCAGACACGACAGGCCAATTTCATTCTTATTAAAAATTCACATTTTTGTGAGGAGGTCATATGTATGTCGAGACGTAATGCTATTTAAGACTGATGCCACAGAGTCACTGCAATTCATTTTGAGACACACAACACAACCACGCACACTCTGCACTACATTCCTACATATGCCATGAGAGCTCAAATACACTCAAAACAACTTCCAGGAAACAAATATCGAACCATTAGCTCGATGTTGCCATTCACTCTATGCATCTGGATGTTTACAGTGGATTTCTATCTTTACTGTCACTGTGTAGGAGACATGCTGTTGGTCTGACCCCCGAATGGGTTACTGCTGCCAACACAAGAGGCCAACAACACCACCTGGATGCCAGCTGTTATTCTGTCAGTGGTTAAATGTGAATAGATGCGCCTATGCTGCTGTTTGTTAAGTTTTGGATGTCAGCTTTGATCAGCATTGTTGTTCATTCATCAGTTAGAGGAAAGAGAAAAGAAAGAGCGATGGTGCATGGGAGCAGCATGCCTGACAAGATTTCTAATGGTTGGTTTTTGAAGGTAAAAGGCAAAAAAAAAAGAAGAGAAATGGTCAGCAATACAATGTGAGAAAAAGAGAGTTAATGGAGGCATTTCATTTATCAGAAAGCCTTTGGCTTGCTACACACACACTCAACAATACATAAGTGCAGTATGAGTGTCATAAACGATGTATGTGTGATGCAGTGCCAAAGAACAGTCATTACAGTGAGATTAGCCTCTCATCCCCTGTGAAATAGGTTATTCCCAGTGTGGTGGCTGACACACACACTGCCGATTTAGGAGGTTAAGACTATGGCTCTACCGTAACACAGAGGTCGCAAGTACGTCCTTTATGCTTGAAGCGTGTGTGTAGGAGACAGTGGTGATTGCTTGTTATGAAGGGCCCTGATGGTGGGATCAGCTCTCCTCTCTGTGAGACAGCACACATGAACCCACTACAGCAAAGGCATGCCTTGTTATAGACAAGGTCCTGGCCTTAACAGGCCGCGTTATTTCATGGTATGGCTCTATGAATGCATGTCAATTTGTTGGTGAGTCAGTTTGTCCTTCAAATTGGCCTAAACTTAACTATCTAACTATGGGGTGGATTGCAAGTACATTTTGTGCAGACCTTCATCGTCACCAGGAGATGAATCCGACCGTGTGGACTGATTGGTGATTCTCATATCATCTACTGCTGTCATTGGGTCAAAATTTTCATTTGACCAACATTTAGGTTTATGACCAAATATCTGCAACACTAACGTCATTCCATCAACCTCAGCCGTGGTGTTTTATGCTAGTTAGTAAATGTTAGCATGCTAAAAAGTAAATCAGTAAAGGTTTATTTTCTCTAAACAATGGCAGGGGTGGAGAACTATAAGCTTTGAGAAGCTGCTTGAAACAATCCAAAGATTTAGCAAATCTCATATACTGAGGAAGATGAGTCCAGAGAGTTGAGGCTAAAACCGCAAAGGACCGATCGCCTTTTCTTTTGCAGTTGGAGCGGTGGGTGGATAAAAGGCTGAGATTATCCAATGTGTATATGTTACATCGCCTGTTACACAAAAATAACCATTAAAAAGAAACGGGAATGTGAAAAGCAGAACTTAAATCAACATCTAGACTTCAAGCTTAAAGGTTTGTGTGCCAAGCATTTTATATCCTCTCTTTAAGTATATGAGTTTCTGTTTATTCAGGTGTTAGGAAATATTAGTCTAGATAAATTTCACACAAGTAAAAGCTATTTTCATAGCATTATCCGTAATTCATACTTCCTGGAAAAATTACCTCACCTAGGAGGTACAGGTAAGCCTTTATCTATGCGGCACTAGCTTAAATAAAAATAACTTTGAAGCGCACAGATTCCTCAACATCAAAGCTATTCTTTCTCGTTGCATTCAAATGATGACAATACATCTACTTACCATCCCTCAGTGATGCATGTGATTTATTCCTGCTGCTTCCCATTCAGAGCTGCGCAATTGTGATTCATAAAGCCACTGTTTGTGTTTGTGTTTGTGAAAAAAACGGCAGCAAAGCTTAACAGAATGCTATCCATCCTCATTAGAGTGATGGGAAGATCACTCATTTTCCTGCCTGAGAAAGCTGCAGCGCGCTACTCTCCCAGTTAAAGCAGCCCCCACTGTAAAGCACTCAATACAATGCACTGAAAGATCACTGAGCACCTGTTTCATCTTACAAAAACAATAGAAATAGCTGATTTTTAACTCAAAGTAATGTTTTTGATTATACAAGCGATGTGATAATCCCACTTTTTATTAACCCTTATGTAAAAAGTAGAATTTATGGCAATAACAAGGTGAATGTTTGAGCATAGCAAAAACTTGCTGACACTAGTAGAAGTCTTTGCCGGAAAACAACAGATATGTGAGATCACGCACACATTCGCACACTATTTCCTATTATCTGTCAATCCATGGACAAATGAGATTGGATGATGCATTTGTGGCGGGAGATCACCCCAGCTTTAGCTCGCTATCTTGTGAATGCCAATTGGCCTTCATATCCAGCATCAGACAGAGACAGATGAGGTAGGATTGTTGGATTACGGTGGTGTAACATATCCGTCCCCATACACGTACGCATGCCCACAGACACACACACGGACCGATGATAAACTGAATGCAAGTCCATCCGTTCATTTATCCTCCTAATCTAAGTACAAAGGCAAATTTGGGTTTTGTCCCTCAGATGACCTTGATATATCATCAACATGTTGCTGCATGGGTGGCCTTCTTCTACCATAGGATTGCACTAATCTGCCAAATCCATATTATGGATTATGGATTAGCAAAGCTATATATTATATAGCTTTGTGCTTAATTTAAGTTTCTTATCCTTTGACCAGATTATCGATCATAGGAGCACAGAGAGAGATCTCGATGAGGAACAATCTGGATTATAAACATATTCCATGATGCTGTACCCTTTTGAATAGGACATTGTTACCTGGAATGTATTACTCAATATTAACAGAATACAAGTGATTGATAACCTCATCTCAAATTATTCTATTTTGATGGCTAATATCCTCATTAATATTCCGTAATGAGTTTTACTTTCATGCCAGCGATCACTGTGTCGGCGAGGGATGGCCTTTATATCATGTTTAATTATCCTTCTTCTCTTAGTCTAGCAACACACACATGCACAGACAAAGGTTAGATGCATGTATGCACGCACACACAGAGGAAAGAGCTGAATGTCCATATATTATATTATATGACCTCCTGTCATTATGGGGCATTTCTCAAAGTCTCATCCCAACTTCTTGTCAACATGTAACAATATATTATAATTAACTGGAGGCAGATCTTTAACATGCAAGTGAGTAAACGAGGCAGCGTGTCATTAACCTTCATTCTCTTGAGAATTAAGTCAAAGGGCCCCAACATAAACAGATAGATAACAGATTAGATAATTACGCACCAGAAGCAGTCTTTCAAAGCATTTTTATCGAGCTTGACAATGATTAATGCCTCTTGTTTATAATGTCTGTATTGTGTTGATGATACAGGGATAGTGTTCACATCTCTTTTTTTCCCCTGACAGATTTTGTCTCGCCATTATCCAAGGCTGTAGCATGTGGGCTGAATGGGTTGTACCTGTCTTTTCATGTTTTGTGCAGTGATCAGACGTCTTTATTGCCCCTGTGACCTCGTATTTCTACCTGAAATTAATCACTGTCAACAGGAAAGAAGTTTACAAAATATACAAGGTCAAAAGTCTCCAAGCTCTTCAACCTTTTAGTTCCTGCTGTTGGTGGGATGCTTGGAAATGTCTTCAGTTTACTCCTGACTGCTGAGAAAAAGAAGAAATACAGGAGCTTTAGGTATTTTGTCAACAGCAGAACATCATACCCAGAAAGAGTGCCTGGTAACTTCACTTGAGTAAAAGTCTTAAAGTATCTGATCATAACACTACTCAAACTACAAAAGTATTTAGCCTGCCCTGAATGTTACTGCAAACCTCCAATAAACCAGCAGCAGATGAACACAGTGCTCTTGAAGCCAAATAGTGAACATGGGATTTGGCAATGTTGCCTGGTCCAAGTCCATTAAGGGCTCTGTTTACAAGGACAAGGACCTTACAATCAAGTTCAGAGCAGCTAAAACCTTTTTTGGGAGACCAATAGTGCATTACAATCATTGATTTGGCTTGAAATAAAGGCATAAACCAGTTTTTCAGCATCTGTTTGATTGATAAACAGTCAAACTTTAGCTATATTTCTGAGGTGGAAAATGATGTTTTTGTTACCCTGTTAATGTGGGATGTGTGAAGCTTCGATCTGAATGTAGGATAACACCAAGACTTGTAACATAGCATTGTAGCATGTAACATTCACTCTTCAAAGAATGAGCCCATGACCAGAATCAAGTGCCACTCAGGCTCAAGTGGTCGAAAGGGGCTCGAAAAGTAAACCAATATCCTTCACAAAGGTCTCTTCATTAAGACGGATAAATGAAATTAAATGGTCTGAGCTTACTCTGGTTTGATGTGCCTCAGTCTCGGGGGGGGGGGGGGGGGGGGGGATCTTTTTATTCAGCTTCAACAAAAGCTGCTTCTCAAAGTTCTTGCCATCTATTCAAGCTCTCTTTGGACTGAATATTAGGCCAGCGGTGCCAAAAATCCACTCGCAAGCAGCAGATGCAGGTAGGGAGGTGTTAGGCATTAATGGTATCTTCATCAGAGGTGGCAAGGTTTTCGAGACACCCATGTCCTCAGCAGTACGTGCCAGATTTAGGGCTTCTCGTGAATGGGACAAATCCTTTTTTTCTGATGAGGTGGGATCACTTGGAAGCTCTAAGGTCTCCTCCATATTTCCCTTTATGAAGTACTGGACAATTTATGATTTCATCTAAATTGTCCAACTTGAAATTCCAAAGTGAGTGTGATACAATTTTATTTGAATCTTGAATCTGCATGTATCAGTATGTTTTAGTTCAGTTCAGTACTGCAGAAACAATCAGCTTGGGATCTTTGAGCATGTCCCTGACGTTCACACGTGCCAGGATTGCATCAACCAGGGGCTTTCATGGATGTCTGGACTTGTTGAATTGTAGAAACCATGGCATTGAGTGTTGGTTCAAGCCAGCTTGTGTGTATGTGGGTCTCTCCCTGCAAGGTGTTGATTGCTTTATCAACAGGGGTCACAGAATACCAAATCAGAACAGACAGAAACAGACCATGAAAACAAAAACAGACACAGGTCGGAGCGGTGACATTTCCCCAGAAAATGCAGTGAAACTCAGTGATAGATATGTCATCACAAACTCACAGCTAAATGCCCCTGATTCGCCATGTACAGATGGTACACCCCTCTAGCTATTACATTCAGTTATAGCTCGCTGACGTGCAAGCTGTAACATAAGCTAATATCATCAATAACATTGTACAGCCAAATGCAGTCTACATCATAGTGGTTCTTAGATTGCTAAAGGATCCTTGCCCATATTGACATCACTTAACTTGTGATTTACACAAACTGCTTTATCAATTTGAAGTTGAACTCTTGAAGGTGTTTATTTTATTTGGTCTTGGCAAACATAGTAGACTCTTCATCCTGTAGGAGTCATTGCGTGTACTAACAAACAAAAACATTTCTTTTAAATGAGGCCGTGAATGATGGTCAGCGCTGGCACTGGAAATGCTGGCTGCAGCCATTGTCCTCAGCTGCCTGATGGAACACCTGCTGCCGGATTGACTGAGAGGTTTGCAAAAATAACAAGCTGCAACTGCACTCGCGTTCACATAGTAGCCTTATACACATGTCTTAAGGCAACGACGTATGAAATCCTGCACATTTAGTACCGTCAATATTCTGCAGAAAAGGTTTGGATACCGAGCAAGATTTAACAAGCAAAGATTCTTGTCAGTTGAAATGAGTAGAAAGTATATAAAGAAAGAGGGATCGAGTAAATAATATCATTGATACTCAGTCAATGTACAAAGTTGTCAAAAAGATACTTAAGTAGGCTAAAGTAACAACGTACTGTACATTTACTCAAACACTTCACACCACTGATAAAACTTCTGCCTGCAACAAAAAGTCTGGAACCATAAGTTGTTTCTTATCTTAAAAAAGTGGAATAACCTGAATAGTCCTGATGAAAAGTAAAATCATTAGAGGTTGTATCTCAGCCTTGCTCCAGGAAACACACATCATCATTTATACAAGAAAAGGATCAATCTTAGGAAAAGAAGCTTTACTAAACATTTGAAGCAGGGGGAGAGATGTTAAACGCCTCTGCACGGCATAACCTGATTTCCCACTGCTGCTGCTTATTTGGAGGCAGAGATCAGGGCCGTAGCCAGGATTTTAGAAATACTGCGGCCATGACAAAATGTGAAAACATCAGTGGTGTATGTCCATGAACACTTTGACTTCATACTGTGGATTATTTTTTGCTCGTAAGGATTAGGGAATATTTTTTCAAAAATTGTGCTGGAGGCTGATCCAGTACCACAGGGGGCGCTGTTTTCTGCTTCACCAGTGACTCACTGCTCATAAAATGCAACCAACCGTTGCCTCTGTCAGGTACGCGAGCAGTGGAGAAAGGGAGGGAGGAAGGAGGAGCAGGTGGCAAGAAAGTATGACTGAATGAAGAAGTCAAGGAAGGATTAGAGAGGATTGGTAAGGGGACTGAAGGTAAAAAAAGAAAAAGGACAAAAATAAATGAGAAGTGAACAAAGAAGGCGACTGACTCACTGTGATATTTCTGGCAATCAGAGCACATTTGTCTGATTGTTAGGTTGTGTGATTGAGTGAAACTGGGTGATGTAAGGGCAATGCTGTGGGATTTACAAGTTGTTTTACCATAATGCAATTCCCCCTGTCTGGTCAGTTGATTTGCCAATTTAACAAGTCATTTCAAGGAAGGATAGTGAAAGGATGAAAGAAGTTTATTGGAAAGAAAAGGGAATGAAACAAGAAAGGAAGAGGTTGGGGGGGGGGCAGGAAAAACAAGGTAACAAGGAAAGAGAAAAGAAAAAACAATGAATGAAGAAAGAAAAGAAAACCGTGAAGAAGAGAATGAATGAATGAAGTGGCGGCAGGTTGGCGGGTCATTCTGAAGGAGCACGTCAATATTTCTGGATTGCAGGCTGAGTCAGCCTGATTGGTTGGTTGTTTCAGCTACAATGCTCACATTTTGCATTCAATGCACAAGGTTAATCTTTTGGTTAGCTCAGCAAATCCTTTAAAAGCAAAATTGTGTTTTCAATGAGATTAGCCATAGCCAGTTGTTAAAGTGACTTCGAGCCAACTCGATTTGAAATGATACACCTACTGTCAGTTAATGAAACACAGATTTTGTACATCATGGATGGTGTCTGGCCAATCAGTTAGGTGATTGATTTGGAGAGTGAACTGGCTTGTCAGGCTTGATTTTCACATTCAGCATCTTCTATCTGACACACTCTCACTGGTTTCTCTTGTTTCTTCGGCACACACACAGAAACACACCAAAGCATAGTGAAGTCCAACAGTTTCTATGTTAATAGTGGAATAATCCTGCAGCCTGAGTTCATCACAAAACTGGCAAAATACATTTCCACTGATTTTTGCAACCATACTCAAAAACTTTTCTCCCCTTTCTGATGGGAGAGGTCACAAAAGGGTTCCTACTATAGATGTATAGAATACTGTTTTTACATCGTGAAATAGGAGGCTTTCATTGTATCGACACATGCAGTACCACCATAAGGTGCTGTGATTAACATGTTTTTTTAATTGTTTGTTTTTTAAGTGATGGCAGTTTTGTGGAAAGAAAACCCATGAATGCGCTGCCAATGTTACAGGGTGAGATGGAGACCAGGGGACAGTCTTGACCACCAGTCAGCTTTTGCTTGCGTTATTGGCACTGCAGGTGAGCTCACGTTTTGCACATCATCAATGTCACAAGTATACCTATGCCTTTTAGAGACCAGTAACAAAATGACCATTTTCACTGTTTTCTCTCAACCCACCCCCTCGATCCAAAGCTTTTTAAGGCTTTTTTTAAAGGCTCTCTCGCTGCCACTGTGATGCTCTTAATGGCTTTTTCCTGCAGCGCACCTGTGCTAACAAGGAGCTTAAGGGCCCTATGGAGAGTTTACTCTGCGAAGCCTCTGAAACCACCATTTATGTGCAGACACACCACGCCTGCATCTGGCACTCACCTGCCAGCTCCATGTACCTCCATCCAGTTGTCCAGCAGAACAGTTTCAGACTACCGAACTACATCTCTGGCGTAAGTGCGGTCACTGCTGTGTGCAGTTCAGATGATTTCTCAGGTGGGCCGTCAGCTGTCAGCTGTCTGCTTTAAAGGCTGTATTGGCTTCCTCTGGCTGATCCTTTTGCAAATAGTGTCTGCTATCACCTTTCACACCTGATAATGCCACCAGTGATTGTGAACATCTTTGAGTGACAGGTGAGGATGTCCTCCAGGGATCTTAAAGAGCAGTGGACATGCTTTTGTGTCAGTCTTAACCCAGCAGAAGTGATGGGTATCCAGCAGCCACACGATATCCAACCTCTTCACTCACTGTTCCAGGTTTCAAAAACATTATATCCTCATTGATTAAGATGATTGTTGAACTGCTGCCAGTTGACAATCAGTAGCTTGTAGCCTTTTATTTCTTTTCATCAGCCATGCACAAGTAATCAATGCATAATTGCAATATTAACATATAAAAAGAAGGTTCTTGCTTTTTTCTAGCAGCTCCTTGTAATTTGTTGCTAGTTTTGCATTGCTATTGTCTGATTTAGCACTGATTTCTAGTCTTAATGTCTACACAGGGAACAAAACCAAAGTTTGAGAATGTACGCTTTCCTTCTTCTCCCCGAGGCAATGCAAAATGAACTGTGACATACATGCATGAAACCACTGTGAATACCCACTGATTGTAGACAGCAGTGCTCGGCTTTAGATAATCACAAACCGGTATTGTTGTAGATCCCTCCGTTCCTGTCTGATTTTTTTTTATATATTGGAGCCAAGACTTGCTCTTTGCTGCAGGAGTAAACAAGCAGTGCATTATGCTGGGATGCTGCTGATGCCTCAGTGTAAGATTTGAAAGTGAATAAAAGCAGCCAGTGAATGAGACATCACACAGGAGACAGGACTCAGAACAAGGTAATGTGAGAGAGGGACAATGAGGCTTTAAAATCCTGTCTCTTCTCTTCCTTAACCTTCATCTCCCCTGTCTCTACCTCTATGTTCAGGTCAGTCTAAATGCTCAGTTGTTTTTGTGTATGCAGAGTATGTGCATGTGCATGTAAACAGGCAGTGGTTACTTGTTCTCTTACTTAAATAATAGTCTGTAGCACACCTGATCACCTGCTCTCCTCACTCCTTTCCTTAGATTCAGGTTACACCAGGACCAAAGGAGTATCTGGAAGGCTTCTCGCTGTTTATCCTGTCAGTAACTGAGACTCTGATAGTCATGAGTTATTCCTTCAGTTGCGTAGATTTTGATCCTTACCAGTGTCAATTTGCTTGTAATGCAATACGCTGTGGTTTAGATTGTCTCTGTTTTGGTTACCTACTCATATCCTGTGCCAGTGTGACCATGCTCACGTACATCTAACCATTCAACAAGAGTTTGTTAGGCTGGGCTGCAGGTCTCTGGCTGTGCCCTACTTTGATACATGATAGCATCGCTCCAGAAATACTTTTTATGGCAGGCATCATTACAGGGCACTCAAAAATAAAGATATGCACATTCATTCCTATTAACACACACATACGCGTGCACACAAACACAGCCTCAGTCCAGACTTCAAAGCGGTGAGAGGAGGCCTCGCTGAGATGAGCCTCCATAGGCCCTGTTCAGCAACAGGAGACAAGCAGCCAAATAAAACATTTAAGAATCTGGGTTACTGGCACGCATGAATATCTTATGCAGCTCTTTTTATGTGGGAGGGTGACACAGTGATTTGAAGCAGGGGAAGAGATGTTAAACGCCTCTGCAAAGCATAACCTGATTTCCCACTTCTGCTGCTTATTTGGAGGCAGAGATCAGGGCCGTAGCCAGGATTTTAGAACTGCAATCATGAGTCCTGGTGCTGCAAGGGGGTTCTGGGGGCATGCCTCCCTGAGAAAACTTTGAAGATGGTAGTATGATACATTCAGAGAGAAACAATAATCACTTAGGAAATAATGTTAGTGCCAACACATGGGCGAAAAATTGGACAGCACAAGAAGTCACAAATACGGCCAATTTGAAATGTCTGTTTTTCAGTTCAGTTTTTATTGAATTCAAATCAGTTTCACTGTCAGACAAATTGAGCAGAGGAGAACAATTTTCAGGTTTCGTCTGATACTGATATTATTTTCTTACACACATTAATCAAGTTCATCCAAACAATAAGTGACACTCGGCATGACAGTGAAAAATTATTGTATAAGATATAGTGCAACAAAGGGAAAAGTTTAATAAAGATATATTACTGCTTTGGCCAGGACCCCTGAACCCATCTACAACATCAAAATGCAAGATAAAAAAAAGATCTGTTTAAAAAAGGATGCATGAATTACAATGATAAATGAGGCATCACTGAGACATTTAGGCAACAATCATTACACACAAAACTTTCTATCTGTGCATCATTTCCTGTTCATTTCCTGTTCACAAAGATTCTGACACATGAAGGTGCAGCACTGGAGAGCAAAGGGAATTAGGAAATGAACCAGAAGAGCTTTACATCTCTCTCAAAGATGCAAACATATTTATTTTGGACATAGGAAGGCAAGGCCTGACATGGGCCACTTTTGGAGTAGGTGTTAACAGACAGTGTGACTGCAGCATGGTGGACTAGTCGTTCTTTGAAAGCTTTCCTTCTTTGAATATTTTGGCCACTGAAAATGTCAGAAACTCCAGAATGATTCTGTCTCAAAAAACATGGACATGTCACTTTTTGAAAGCATATAGGCTGAGCTGCTCGAATGCAGTTTGTGATTTCTGTTCCTGTAGTGACTTGTTTTGAGTGCGTGGGTCAGGTGGAGTGCAGACTATGGAAAGCCTGTCTTTCATGGCACTGACCAATCCTCCAGTCTCTTAGAGGCAGCTAAATAAGCGAAGCACCACACCTTATTATTGCAATTTTATATTGTTAAACTTGGAGGATTTGAATCATCATACCTACCAATACCATATCAATAAGGCCAGTCATGTGTGCTTACTGTTTTTGTCAACATACAGTACATATAGCATTGTGCCTTGGAAGCATTACAATAGACATCCATTAGAGCCAGGTGTTCTAAACGCATTCTTGTTAAAAACTCATCCATGATCTTGAGGAAAAAAATTGATTTAAATGGGTGCTGCAGCTTCAATCAATTAGCCATCCAGTGAGGAAATCCTACGGGCAGATTTAAAATGGTAATGTTGTTTACCTGGCAATCAATCATTTGTGAGAGGAACCAGGGCCAATCTGTTGACGTTGATCTTTTCTGCTACCCTCTGAGACTTGTTCACCAACATCATTCACTGCTGGGCCTGAACAGTGTGATTCAGGCTTTAGTAGAAGATTACATTTCCTCTGACTGAGCGCGAGTGTTTGGTTGGAGCACACATGGGATGTTTCACCCAACTCTCCCGTGTGTTAAAAACCTTTCCACCCAGACACAAGGCTTTAAATTGCTTTTGTCAGAAAACAAGTAATGTAACCTTAGCAGCCACAGGATTCAAACTGAAGATTTGTGCCACACGTGTCAAAAACAAAATGAAAAAAAAAAAAAAGCACTTAACCGTGCACTTTGGATTAGAGTCAAAGCTGGAAGCAAAGATGTATTCAGTTCAGTCTTGAATATCTTGTGCCATCACAACAAACTGCATTATATAAGAGAACAGTAATGAGAAATGAGGTCACTAGCTACACTATATCTCAGAGTGTATTGTTTTTTTGAAACAGATATAAATCTAATCTCCCAGACAGGAAATTTGGTGCTCTATGCATCGTGTATTTCCACTACAAGCATATTTTAAAAATGTATCTTCTGTTTTTATGGGTGAGCAGCAACGCAGCAGGAATTTAATGGAAAGCTGGCAAGTTTCAAAAGTTTTCGGATCATTCACACTTCTTTATGAAAATGATTGTTTGAAAAAGAACAGAACGTGTGATGAGTAGCAGAATGTAATGCAGGCCTATCATGGAGCAACCCTGATTCCCAAAATGTTGGGACGCTGTGTGAAGGGTAAATACAAACAGAATGCAATCATTTGCAAATGAACCGTGTTCACCAACAACAGTTTTACAAAATATTCCTGAGCACATGTATCCTTTATTCAACCTTCCCAGACTTTTGTTGCTCCTGTCCCGACTTGTTTGAAGCTTGTTTGTGTTGCTGGCATCAGCATATATTTACAAAAATCAATGAGGCTAATGGGGTGATTAAATATATTGTCTCTGTACAGTTTTAAATTGAGTATATGTCAAAAAGGATTAGCAAGTTGTCACACTCTTTTTTATTTATGTGTTACACAGCATCCCAGCCTTTTTGAAGTTGTAGTTTTTGTCCTGAGCACATTTCTCATCTGCGCTCAACCACCATCAACCGGATTAATTGTAAATGGACTGCATTCATTCAGTTTAGCACTTTTCTCAAGCTGATTTTGACAAGAGGAGGAAGCAAACCCCCAACTTGTTATGATTCACTTGAATCAATAATACTTTTGCTGGACCCAAGGAGCAGATAAATAGCAAGAGAACCAAGGGAGCCGTTAAACAAACGGTTTATTAACAATAACCAAGAACACAAAAACACTCCCAAAATCCTTGAATAATAATGAACACAAAATCAGCCCAAGAAAACAAAACATTCACTACACCGTGGCGAGCGGGTAGGAAGAAAAAAGCCCTCGACTATGATATAAACCAGGGGTGGGCAAACTGTTCCACAAAGGGCCGCTGTGGCTGCAGGTTTTCTTTCCAACCAATCAAGAGTTCACAGTTTGACCAATCAGCTGTCTGAAGAGTGAGATCAGTTGATTGGATGAGTCAAGTCTGGTGTGCTGCTGCTTGGTTGGAAAGAAGACCTGCAGCCACAGCGGCCCTTTGTGGAACAGTTTGCCCACCCCTGATATAAACCAAACAAAAGACTCAGAACTACACAACTAAGACTAGGACTAGATAGGCACACAGGCGACTAAGACAATGAGAATACGGGAAAGCTAAGGCAACAAGGAAATGGCTGGAATGTCTCGGCAAGACAGCTTTGACAATCTGGCAGTGTGCCGACTCTGCAACGCTGCTTAAATCATGAGGTGAATCATGGGAGATCAGCCTCAGGTGCGTCGTCAGCTCGCCGCACCGCCAGGCCACACCGGCGGAGAGATGACGAGGAGAGGAGAGACAGTTACAAACACAAACAACCACACGGAAGGAAAACCCAAATCATAATAACACAGACGATAACACAACTCTGTAAATAATGACTATTTAATTATTATGACCTGCCCCACCTACTGAGCCACAGCCACAGGTGCTCACAGAGTACAAGAGTGGAGCAGTTGTTGTCTCCTGTTTCCACCAGCAACACACTGGTGTTCACCATTTTACAGTGAAGGGACAGTGAGGCCAAGCAGCACCCACATAGGTTTACATACTGAGCTAATTTAGAAATGTCAGTCTTTGTCCTCCTATAGTATACGAATAAATTACCACTGGATTTTATTGTCTCATAAAACCACAGTGATGAATGTGGGCTTAGCAGGTATTTTACAGCTAATGTCTTAATAAAGTGTAGGAGGATAGGCCTGGCCTTTGAGATAATGTAGTCCACCTTCTTTTTGATCCTTCGGGGTGGGGGACAGGGTTGTGTTTGATCAACACCATTCAGCCTCAGCTTTATGGTAATGTGACTCACTATGGGAATGACCTTGAAGGCACAACACAGCTAAGGTTGTGCATGCATGAAAATGCATGTAGTTGTATGTGCAAGCATAGGAGACTGTGGTTTGCGTGCATGTGTATGTGTTTGTCATTGTGGAGCTGTGCAGCTCACATGAGGCATTATGCAGATATACTGCAGGCTTCGGCATTCACAAATCCTGCATTGTATATCCCACACCAGTGCCACACATTACTGTGCTTTCTGTACTACTCATCACTGCCTTCTGTATAAGAAGTCATTCAACATGTCTCCTTGTCTTTTGCTCTCCCTCTGCTGTGTTTTCAATGCCCCTGCATACATCAATGTCAGCCACCCTCCCCACCGACATCTGATTTATGAATCCTATCCTGGACTGTCATTACTGCCTCCAGAAGGGAGCATTGATGGACCAATATGTCGAGTCTGTCACAGGAGAATCACCTCATATCCACAAACATCATGAATATTCTTCTGACAACCTGTAGCCTGCAGCATCTCAGATTTAGATGATACATTAGCAGATGATATATTAAGATGTTACAACAAATTCTGGGTTAGTTCATTTTGTAGGTATCAATTTTTGGGCAGAGGTGCTGCTCCAAAAGCAATGTTTCATAGGAAGTAGTTCTGTGGCTGTTACAACCCTCCGTGCTTCGTTCTCGATTTATCTGTGGATCCACACATGATTCTGTTGGGCTTGTGTAATACACCTGTCTGTTTGCTGTTCAAAGCCACCAAAGGAAGATAAAATGGGCAATGATTTCTTTTTTAAAGATTTTTTGGGGGGTGTTTCTGCTTTATTTTTGATAGGGATAGCTGGAGAGAGACAGGGGAGAGAAAGAGAAGATGACATGCAGCAAAGGGCCAAGGCTGGAATCAAACCCAGGCTATCTATCTATCTATCTATCTATCTATCTATCTATCTATCTATCTATCTATCTATCTATCTATCTATCTATCTATCTATCTATCTATCTATCTATCTATCTACTTAGTGCTCATACCTCCACTAAGCATTGTTTTCTCCAGCAACGCCACCCATTTTCTGTCTGAAATTACAGATTTTTTGGGGGGTGTTTCTGCTTTATTTTTGATAGGGATAGCTGGAGAGAGACAGGGGAGAGAAAGAGAAGATGACATGCAGCAAAGGGCCAAGGCTGGAATCAAACCCAGGCTATCTATCTATCTATCTATCTATCTATCTATCTATCTATCTATCTATCTATCTATCTATCTATCTATCTATCTATCTATCTATCTATCTATCTATCTACTTAGTGCTCATACCTCCACTAAGCATTGTTTTCTCCAGCAACGCCACCCATTTTCTGTCTGAAATTGCCTCTCTGAAGTCAATGTATTCTTCTCATAGTCTTTCATTTGGCTTACTTACTCATAGACTTCCCTATCAAAACAAAAACGAGTCTCTCACTCTTTATCGTTTTGTGTTTGTGTGCCCATGTGTGTCTCTGTGTACACATCTGCCCATTTGTGTGTGATCCTCCCAGCTTACTTATCCTCACATGAACTGAAACCTTAGAATAGAAAAGTGGCCATTTGCGAGGGCAGCATCTGCGCACACCCATCGGTCTTCTTTTCTGTGTGTGTTTGTATGTCAGTATGCGTGAGTGTGCGTGTGTGTGTGTGTGTGTGTGTGTGTGTGTGTGTGTGTACACAACCCAATGTATGTCCCAAGGACATATTAAAGCAGATTTATGCACAACATTGGTGTACGGAGTTCGCTTGAGGCAGCAGACTCGCAGGTAAACTCTATTACCCGGCCTTTTGTTGATCGGATGTCCTCGATCTGTCTGCAACTTTTGCTCTCCCACCACTGACACTGACTTCTTTAAAAGTCTGGATGACAGAGAGGTTTGTTTCAGCCTTGTTTGAAAAATTGATTGGGAAAACTTTCTTGCACTTGGGCTTTCATTTTACCAGGCAAGTTAAGGCTACCTGAGGTGAAAACCAAACCACACCTTCCCAGCAGAACCCAGCACCACCAGCACTGATGAAATATTCAACAACTCACCAAGCCGTGGCAAGGAATGGAAGAGACAGATAGCCGCCGGTTGGGTGTCATCACATCACCTTGCATTCACATGCATGCGCAAAAGTTGCAAAGGCACAAGCATCACACGCAGAGAGACGCACTTAGACTTCAGTAAAAGAAAATAAAACCTTCACACGCACACGCATTCCTCCATCACAGCTTCAATACACACAAACCTTGTCAGTATTTAATGCCTCGTTCTCTCCCTGGGTGGTATCAGCTGTCATTCAGAGATAATGTCTCAGATGTTTCCATACCTTTGCCTGCCTTTGGGCATTCACCACACTGACGCAAATACAATAGCCCAGAAGATAGAACCAATGATATCCTGGCTCCCCATTCAGCCTCTGTCCTCCTCTCAAAGACTCGATTATGTGTAACCCTATGCTCAGGCACAACACCACAAGCTTGGACCCATTCACCGCTGTTTCCGACAACCTAGAAGGCAGAATTGCTATTCATCCACAAGCCTATGCCAGCCTTTTTTTTTTCCAACCCACCCACCTACCGCGGGTGGCATGGACAAGATGGTGTAATTGATCTGTCAAAAGCCTCACGCCAGAAGGTTGCATTTGGGACTCAGACGGTCCTTCTCAGTTGCTCTCGGCAGCACTCCCCTTGATCAGGAATCAGGCCCGCTATTATCTGTAGCAGCAGAGATAGGATTGCTCGCAATGTCATGTTGTGTCCCTGACAGCCAGGAAGAGGTGGACTCATTGCCTTCTTCAAAAACATCATCTTTGAAGAGTCATTTTCTGCTCTTTCCTCTAAGTGGAAAGACCGCTTCAGCTGTCATTGACTTCTTTTTCGAAAAGGAAATGTTGTTTATCTTAAACTTCAACTCAGCTCATGAGTATTTGTAACATTTACCACATGAATGTTCAGATAGAAATGATCAAACTAGTCACATTTTTATGTGTTTAATGGATTTTTGAGCACTGATTGTAAGGAATGAATGGCGATGATAGGGCATGGTAATACAGAAGGACCAACAGATTTTAACTTAGTATTTACATTAAGACATTTTAGAATATACACACCAGGCAGTAGAAAGCACAAAAGAAAACTGCTATAATATTTAACATCAAATATTCAAATCACACAATCACATAGTCATTCTTTCTTATTGATTTTAGTTAGAAATCCACAGGAATACGTTTGCTTAATATACAACATGCACAATATTTTCATCTTGAAGTTTTTTTCTCCCTTTGATAGGATTAAACCTCATTCTGCTGCTAGTTTTATACCATGGCAAGATTGTTTTCCTATTTTATTTATTTCATCTTACACCGAGGCCAACACATGTATCATTTCTGATCTTCTGGTTTTCTGGACGGAACCTCTGAAAGATTCTCCATGGACTGATGGGATCAACATTATGTCCACACGAAGCTGATTTTCAGCAATCCTGCATGCCTTTGGATCACAAACACACCCGCAGGCTGTTAAAGTTAATGTAGATCCATAGATGGTGGAGATAAACAAAGCTGATATTTGGTGCAGCTAATTGATTTCTTATCAGGCTTATATCAGATTACTCTGGCATCTGCACTTCCTTTGGAGCTCTTCCTATCTCCCACCTCAGTTGCTTTTGCGCTTCCACCGACTGGCCCAGGACACAGTTTTCTGGGCATCCTAGTTAATATTCAAATCACTTCATTTTCTTGCGGCTTTTTCAGCCCCAAAGGACCTCCCACTCGCCCGTTCAGCTTTTTGAACAGATAACACCCTTGGAAAATCATGAGAGAATATTAATGGGAGAAAGTGATTTCAGAGTTGAGTTGCTGAATAGAATTGGCAGAATGGCATGAGTGATAACTATCAGTGTATGCTTTCTCATACCCTTATTACCCGTTCTCTGTCCTCACTATTCTCTGTTCCTGTTTTTCATACATTCTGATTCACTTGAAACTCCTGCATTACCCAAATAACAATATGACAGCAAAATAAAATGAAATATTTAGGAAGGCTATTATCATAATCAGTCTGCATTCAGTCATCTGTGGCATTTATCTTAAATTTGTACCAAAACACTGAGCCAAATTTGGAGAATCCAAGAATAAGAGAATGGAAAATTATGTAGATTGCCAAGTAAGTGGTCAGAGAAGTAATTCTGGACTGAGACCCAGTAGATTCCCCTCAAGGCAAATGCTGGTGGAAAGCTGACATAAATATCAACCAGCAAAAACACAGAACTCCAGACTGGCCAATATAAGATTTCATGTCACTGTAGTAGCACCTAATTATTCTTATTATTCTTATTGACAGCATTTTGAGTTATTTAATTGTAGCTATTTTTATTTCATAATGCACTTGTCAAAGTTTAACACCCAGCTAATCTGGTCTAACACCCATCTAGTTTTCATCATATTAATCCAACAGATCTTCAACTGGCAACTCCACCTGCTGGGAGGTCCACCAAGATGCCAGACTTGGTCCAGTCCTTTCTACAGTATATGCTCTCATTGGGTCACATTATTCAAAAACACAACCTCTGTGTTTGCTGTTATGCTGATGACACCCAGATCTACTTCAGCCTAGAGCATTATAACTACAACAAACAGACTGACCTTAACAACTGGACATAAAGTCAATGTTTTTCAGCTCACTGAAGTCATTTTATTTGGAGCACAGCATGTAACCTACTTGTTTTTTCCTCATCTGGGCACAATGTCCCCTCTTGTGAATTCTTTTATCACAAAAGGGAACATTTTATCCTCCCCCTTTTTCTTTTTTTTTTTTTTTTTGGTCTCAAAATGCACTTTTTCTTGTTGGAAACGTATTTCTGTATTTCCTTTTCTTCTTCTTCATTCTTCATTTGTTTGTTTTCTTCTTCCGTTAGCTCAGTATTTCTGAGCTAACGGAAGTTTGCAAAGAAGTGCTGTAAAGCACTTTGGATTAACTGGTTGAGAGTAAAGTGCGAAGCTATATAAATAAAGTTGAGTTGAGTCTTCATGTTTTCATCAACGCTGAAGTTACTCTGAAAAACACAATCTGGCCCAGCAATCTGTATGTATGTATCTCTGAAACAACATGTTCAAATCCCCGAATATGCCTCGTACTGTTTGTAGAATTACACTGCAAAGACTCTGGCAGCTGAGCTACCCATCGGCCAGGTGATGCCGGTTTATTTTCAACCCACTTACTGGCATCAAAAATAATTAAAGAAAGGACAGGTTCAATGAGCACTTCCCATCTGCCTGTGGAGTGAAAACGACACGTTTAATATCCCGTTCGTCCTAGTATAGCAGATGTACAACTTCACCTCATGCGCCGGCTGCCACAGAAAGGGAGGCTCAGATCCAATTAGAGAAGAAGTTTCATTTACAGAAAAGACTTACTTCCTAAATGACAACGAAAAGCGTCAGAAATGTCATATGATGTCTGATGTTGGGTAAACTGCAGCCTTCATTCAGGGTGATAAAGTGACTTAATATCCACTGTGTCTGGGCTGCTCTGTTCAGCGGTGCCAAGAACAATTACCATCATCAATAAATGATAAATGTCAGAACAGAAGAGTGGCTGTTCCTCCACTGAGGAGTTGGATCTCAATACTGATGGATAAAGGACTTTCACTCCTCCGCTCTCATTGGTAAGTGGAAAGGCAAAGATTGAGATATTGGAGGAGAATGGAAAACTAATTCATTTGGGATAATGATGAGGCAGAAATGCCGATAGCGTTGGCCTCAATTTCAACAATATTAGAATTATGATCAATCCAGGTGGCAGCAAATTATGGCTATAATTGCCTGTTAGCTATTCACCAAGCTTTAGTCGCATGTAAACACCATATTCTATATTAGAGAGTTGGCAACAGGGCTGAAGTGATATAACCATGAGTCACCTCAGATGTAACACCTGCATCAATAGAGCTCCTGTGCCTCCGAGCAACTTTTAAACACCAAAATGTAGACTTACACAGTCACGCCAAAGTTTGAACAATTGCACTTTTGTTTTACTGCTGATGATTTCAGTCTTTGGAGACCAATATCTATCCTGATGGACCGTATCATGCACTATACATATTGTACCTGCTCAGAACAGGGTCTTTTTTACCAGCTCACTGGATTTATTTCTACTTCTCCTCAGGGAGACACTACTATACAATAACTATTTCAGCCCTGCATGGTTGTATGGGAGGTGCAGTGTGGCATTGTGATGACTGTGAGCTCAGTTCAGCAATTAGTGTGCTCATTCAACACAGCAGTAGAACAGTGAGGTACAAGAATACTCTGCCATTGAACACAGGTGTGTGAGGGACCATAGCAGGTCCAAAAAAGGATCATTATGATCAACACTGTGCTGCTTGACACATCACTGCATGGCTAAATGTGCTGCTGTTAAGCAGTAATGCAGGTAATTGCTTTAACTCAGAGGTAAAAAAAGAAGAAAATGGCAGCAATCAGAGCAACAGCAAGCCTACAGTTGTGCATATTAATGCAAATTCATTAAGCTGAGTGACTTTCAATGCAACATCTGTAGATGGGAATGGAGTACATTACAAAGCATGTCCTCAAAACCACTGACATCAGCATCATATTGCAGGGGGATATTTGTGGACCTAAGTGCCACCATACATGCTACTGAGGTGTGGCTGCTGCATAGCACTCGGACAAAATAGGATGTAATTTGTGTCACAGACCTGTAATGCACCCCGCCAGTCTCTGCCACCTACCTCATCTCATTGTGGGAGCTGCCGCCTCGACCGACAGAGACATATTTGTCATTTCGATCCACAACATGTGTCGGTACATCTCATCTCGCACAGTCTGCTGCTTAATGAGAACTGTCAGCCATGTGCTCACGCCTGGCACACCTCACATTGTCGCTCACATACAACACGTGCAGTATACACACACACACACAACAGACACACACACACACACACACACACACACACACACACACACACACACACACACACACATTGACGCTTGTGTATGTGTGCAGACACACACTTTGTCCTGACGAACTTCTCAGGCTGTACCTGTAACTCATATAACTCATACAACTCAGTCTGCTGCTGTTTTATTGCCTCTGTGTGTATTGTGTCATGGCTGCATTTCCGCCACACTGACATTGGAAAATTAGATCTGACACACTTTAATATTTGATAAAGCTTGCTTACTACTTTGCTGGTTGACTTGGGCTTTAATATAGTAGCTGGAAGCTAGTAGCTTGATGAAAAAGTTACTGTTGTTCTGCACCATGACTCTCATGTTGTAAATCAACCTAAGGACTGTCATTTGCTTTTATTGACCAAGACCATTTTTCCTCTGTTTCATTAATTTTAAATGAGGCTTTATTCACTTTAGAGCCTGCTTTGGGAACCATGTTTTATATCGTTTCCGACGTTTTCATATTCAGACACATGAGTTTCTGCAGACATTCGTCTTTTTTAAAGCCAACCAGTGAACCAGGCAGTAGTGTATTTCCCAAACTACTTTTAGACCTAGTTTTGAAGGAGATTTGGAGTACTTGTTTCAGATATTGGATTGCCATTTTGTGTCCGAAAACATTTCCCAAGCCTGCTGATCGATTCAGTTGAGTGTCACCATCATTAGCTATGACGTGAATGATCCAATGATGCCCGGCAGCTTTCATTCTCTGTTTCATTCTCGAAACTATTTGCACAGCACACGTCAACTGAATGTCCCCCTTGTCACACATATGAGTACAGACATATTTTACAGGTCAGTTTCCCAGCTCATGATGAACCACACCACTGTCTCAAAGGAGCACCCCTGACAACTGAATGTGGTGTGTGGTATTCAGAGACTATACATCAGTAGAGGCGAACTTTGCACACCCACAAACATGTAAACAAACTAATGTTCAATGATGTAACATTAATTATTGCACTCAGCTGAAAAAAAAAGCATGACAGCTGTTTTGGACCTGCTCTCCAACCACTTGTGTTGTCTAAGCAATTAATGCAAGCTGCCAGTGTTTGGCCTTTTGTCAAGTCTGAGTTTCCTTCAGCTGACATTGAGGATATGCAAATACTGGGTGTTACTCATAAAGCTGAATATCTTTCTCATGTAACAGTTAACATTGTGAATTCCAGGGCAAGTGTTGCTCCCCTGCCATATGGGCAGACTGAACGTAGTGCTGTGAATAAAGACAAGGGTGAAACACACACAAACACACTGAGCTCCTCATTATATTTTATATGAGGTGAGGAAAACAGAGATGAAGCAAAGAGGGACTTCACCACCAGACACTTTAAAATCTTGTGTCTTCAATGGTGAAGGTAACTGAGTACATTTACTTAAGTACTGTAAGTACAATTTTAGGGTGCTTGTACAACCCCACTGCATTTATGTGACAGCTACTAGCAATTTTAAGATTTTACATAAAAAACAAATAATAAGCTTGTTAAAGATTAAGCCCGTCTTCACCAGAAAAATTGTAGTCTGGGCAAGTAGGTTATCCATCCATCCATTTTCTATACCGCCTATCCCTTTTGGGGTTGCGGGGGGGGGCTGGAGCCTATCCCAGCTGTCAACGGGTGAGAGGCGGGGTACACCCTGGACTGGTCACCAGTCAATTGCGGGGCAACACACAAGACAAACAACCATTCACACCTAGGGGCAATTTTAGAGTCACCAATCAACCTAATGAGCATGTTTTTGGTCAGTGGGAGGAAGCTGGAGTACCCGGAGAGAACCCACGCATTCACGGGAAGAACATGCAAGCTTCGCACAGAAAGACCCCGCCCGGGGATCGAACCGGCCACCTTCTTGCTGTGAGGCACGCACACTACCTGCTGTTCCACCATGCTGCCCAAATAGGTTATTACGAGCCTCATTTACGTTTATTTTTAGGCTGCGAACTCTAGTGGCCATAGCAATTGTGACAGGAGCAAAGAGGGAAATCAGGTGATGGGTATTACACACACACACAGGACCTGCCCTCAAGTGGCCGCTATTTGTGTCTAAAGTGAAACCATAAGTCACCATCAGAACATTAAGTTATATAATATACGCGACAGTAATGTTTTTAATCCAAACCATGATGACTTCCTAAACTGAACGAAGTAGACTTGGTGCCAAATTTAAGGAAACTGCAACCGATCATTGAGAATCGACCTATTTGGTTGTGATTTTGGCTTTTTGGCTTGTGATCCCTCACATAAAAGCAGCTGGCAGTGTGTAGTTGGGGTCTTTGCCATGTTTCAGATGTCTACAAGCTGTTAGCAGTTCTGCCAAAGAATAATTTCCCCTCTAAACTTCTCAGAAAATTATCCAGTATTTCACACACACACACACACACACACACACACACACACACACACACACACACACACACACACACACACACACATTACATAGACTTACCAAAAACTCTAACAAGTAACACCCACAAGTAAAGGTGAGTCCCGACAATGTGAAACAGAATTATGTCCCCACAACATGAGTAATACATGGACACACACACACACACATACACACACATACACACACATTATAGAAAAGTCCAAAAACTGAATGGAAATTTGCCTAACAGAGTTTTTTTTTTGTTCTTCCCTTTCCCATTAATCATAATTTACTGTATACAAAGTAGTTGAAACAAGCTCCATCTCACTGACAATCGAAGAATGTAATATTAGTTTAATTTTCATTCTAAATGCAGCCCTTTTGCTTACAGTGGAGTATTTTAACGTTAATGTATTGGTCCTGTTAAGGATAGAATACTTCTGTGTTAATGCAACCCACCACTGCACTTGAGTTTTTATTCAGCTGATAAAATAGTGAATATAGCACACAGGTGGAAATGGAATTCCCTGAGTTTGTCATTAAATGCATCTGATCTCTCTTTTGGTCTTTCAGCTTGATTTCTGATGAAACTCCACTCAGCTCTCCATTCAGCATGCACACAACACACACAGACCTGTCACTCATGTAGAAAAAAATGGCTTTACACTCCTGAGTCAGTTCCACTTTCTTTCCACCCATTTTGCATTAACTACACAGGTAGTCATTTTTCATTCTGGTATTGAAGGCGCTCTCTCTCTCTCTCTCTCTCTCTGCTCTGTGTGTGTGTGTGGTGTGTGTTCGCCTATACAGTATATGTGGCGCTGCAGTCTTAATTTACTTCATGGTCATGATTCTGTATTCAGTTAAAAACATTATTTGTTTATAGATTATAAAATGAGTAGGAAATAAAACAATGGCATATTTGGATGGAGATGCCTGTAGTTGATGCGATGAGGATCATGATTTAATTTCCCCGTGGACTAAATAAGAGTCCTTGGAGACTGCTTTGATGGACAACCACACAGTGAGTTGTTTATGCTCCAATGAAATAGATTTCATTAGCAGACTTTCCATGCTGTAAAAAAAACTACTCTTGGTTCCAGTGGAGGGAGCCCACCAGTCAGACTGATGCCTGTCACAGTGCAACACTGTTCTTCTTTGAATGCTGGGGCATGTCCCAAAACCCTATGAATATTCACAGGCATTGTATGGCCCTTAAAGGCCAGTCAGGGCTCTGTTTTGTGGCCAGTGCTCTTGGCAGTGAATGAGAGTGTCTCGCTCCATCTTCATCCCCAGTGCTAGGTGAGGCAAAATGGAGAATGGGCACAGAGAGTGTACGGCAGAAGGTATCTTTGTCAGCTGCTGACAATGTTGCATTTTCTCAGTTTCCAATGCTTTGAAATATTATACAAAAGACGCAGAGTAAAACAAATCTTTCATATCAGTGGTTCCATATGTTACAGAAAGAAACAAGAGTATTCACATTACGGAGCACGCAGGATCGACACTGTACATTTTTAGGAGCACGGCTCAGAAAGGGTTGTGTGGTTGTGGGTGTGCATGGAGATGGCAGATGGTGGGTCAGTACAGTATCACAATAGTCTTAACTGGCACCGTAACCACTGCGCGCAAAAAGCAAAGCAGCTTCATTATGTGACAGTATGCACTGTTGCACATATTTTCCATTTTACTCGGTTTTACAAGCACACATGTGAAATGCATTTCATTTATTTGCCACTCAGCGTGGGTGCTCTGCACAGGCTTTGGCCTAACACAATAAACAGGAGAGTGAAGGGGGGCAAATTCAATTTCACCTCTCTTATACGTACACACTTACAGTGAAATGAGGACACACATAACAAAAGGGTGCTGATAAAAAAAAAAAAAGTCACCTTATTTTATTATATTTCTGGGCTTGTATGTGCATGTGTGGGCCGCTACACATGTGAAGACATGGCCACACACACATCATATTTAAGATGCTGAGACCTGATTTATGCTGGCCTCATATATATATATATATATATATATATATATATATATATATATATATATATATATATATATATATATATATATATATATATATATATATATATATATATATATATATATATATATATATATATATATATATATATATATATATATATATACATATTGGTTGGTTTAATCTCTGGTAAAATCTCAATAGATGAAGTAGGTTCATGTCGCCTCCGGTATTTTGCCTTGTTTTGTGAAGCCTTGGCATAAACAGAGCACCACAATGTTTCCCTCGCCTTAACTAAGCACTTATTTTAAACTGAACCAAAACTGTTGCATATACCACACCTAAATCATCAGCATTAAGTCTTCTTCATTTCACTAAAGAGTACATTTGGTCATTGTCTGGATGAATGTTCATTGCTCTATCCTCAAAAATGTGAGTTAATGCTGTTTGGCTAATCCCTCAATCTCCAATTTCATGGTTAGAATAGGGAATTAGGAGAAGAAACATTACATTTTCTGATAAATTTCTGTGCTATTACAATACCAGGTGCAAAAATATTAACAAGAAACATCCTTCACTCGCCAAACTCAGTCACCCATACAGATATCATCAGTGAAATATCACCACTTTCATTCGTTGTAAAGTAAAGACAGGGCCCAGTCAAGCAACTCACATAACAAATATGAACAATTTCCATTCAGAATAAATGAAAAGCAGATTGTTGTTTTGCAGAAAGCATGTATTTTGATCACTGCCAATGAACCCAAATTGATAGCAAAAGCAGCGAGTGTGCAGTAACAGTCCACTTGGGGGACTTCAATAAAAGCAAAGCCCAAAGGCGGATGCAGGTGCTGGTGAGGGAGGCAGCATCAGAGCGAGCAAGTGACAGTGACGCTTTAAATAGACCAAGTCGCTGATGGCAAGACAGAAACTCACCTGACACATTACCTGAGCCAGAGCGCTTCGTTTTGAGTGATTCAGCCTCCAGACGCAGTTTATGAAGCTGACTTGATAACACACAGGAATGATCCAGGTCTTATTGATTTGATTCATGAATCATCAGCAAGGAAATGAATGCAGGGGGACCCAAGGACATCATCTGAAATAGTATGAAGAGATTATTATATGAGGTTTGGCATAGTGTAGTTTGTCTATGGTCCATGCTATACACACAGCCATTCACAAGTTGTCAGCTTGCCAGATTACAAATACAGTATACACTGCTGAATACGCCACTTCTCTGCACTATAAGGAATATCTGCAGCTTTTTTTTGCTGAGAACACATGCTGAGGTGATCAGAAATGCTTGCTAAAAGGTCGTTGAAATGTTGGACCGTCAGTCAGAGCTGAATGCTCAATCTGTGCTTGTTTCTGTTATCTAATGTTTGATACAGTATCTCTGCCCAGATGCTGAGGCCCGCGGAGCTTTTTCATCCGTCTTTGTCATTCATCCAAAGTTTGATTGACCCTCTGTGAGGCTGTATTCTGCAGGAAGAATGTGGTGTAATGACCACATCCTTAAACAGCGGCCATCATCTATAAATGGGCTGATGGAGATTCTCAACATTTTGATAACTGTGGCAGAACTAGCGCATCATTCACATCAAGTGCTGTAATTTTTCCCTCTGGTATTTTCACTGTCATTACCAAAGTCCCTCTCGACTATTGTGATGTGTTTCTGGACTGAGAATCGGCTTCTCCCTGCACTCACATCTGTATGCCTCACTGGTCTTTTCACTTTAATATTCACCAAACATTTTGAATATACCATGAGGCTTATGCTGCAGCTCGACTGCTCTAATTGCAGAGATATAATGTTCCTCATAAGATTTATGAGCTATTAATCAGCTCATGCGGAATGATTCATGAGTCTCAGAGTTGGGAGACATATGATTAGAGTTATTCATTTGTCATGGCTGCCGGAGACATAAGGCTTTAAGCTACAGATATTTCATCCAAACTGCAGTGATGTTGGATCCCATCCACAGTATCTTCATTTTCACTTCTAAGCATGTCAAGTCATAAAAGAGTGACACCTCTGAAACATGTGCATGCTCATTGTCTAATTTTTACTTACAATTTTGCCCTTATTGTATTTAATGAAACCACTGCAGTTTGACAAAGTCAGATCAGTTGTACAGTTATTGCTGTAACACCGCACTCAACGCCCCCATCCATGTAAAAATATATCCTATTACACAGTGCCGAGTGTTAAAAGTTCATAATGAGAACTGTCTGCATGGAGCAAAGTCTGCAAGCCAGTTCAAGCAGATAATTGAACAAATGAGGCAAAGCCTGTGAGCTAGTTTGGGTAGTCAACTCGAGTATGCCGCTACACACATCCAACGCACCCATTTCATCGTGCTGCTCCACGACAGCCATCTCTGCTCACTCCTTTTCTCCCAATGAAAGAAAAAAATACAGTGTTTGTAGTTGTTCTTCATAACAAAGTTTGGTTAAGTTAAGCAGAAAACATCGTGGTTATGGAGAGATCATTGTTTGAGCTGAAACTGGTTAATGTAAGAGTAAAATCTTATGGTTTAAAGTAATGATAGATTTCAGGAGATAATGGGGAGCCAAAAGCAGTTTCCCTTACTGAAGTTTGACATTCTGTTGTCTGCCTGACCTCTGATCTTTGTTCACCATATGGCTCTGTAGCAAAATGACACCACACCCTCCTTTGCTCCCTGTGGACCAAATGTAGAGTCAGAGTATGCTAGAGGGACTTAAACATAATGTTGATTTTGGGCATTTTCTGAAACAGGACTCTCTCCTCACTTGCTGCTGCTGCTGTTCATAGCATTTTAGGCCCACCTCCACCTCAGCATCCATGTGTACACAAAGTGTTTCTAAAGGAGATACCTTATCATCACTCCCCAGTCCCTGCTGTGCTGTATTTAGTGTGTCCTTATATGGAGTGCTGAGTTCAGAGCCTCGAAGCAAATCGTATGATAATCTTTTTCACATGAGTTGGTTGACTGAGCTTGACATTACATACTCAACACTCAACATACAGTATGTCCAGCAAATAAGCCATCTGTTTAAGATGGCAATGCTCTGCCCTCTAGCTTACCTAATCCCCATTCTTGTTTGTGTTCAGCTTGCATGGATTCACCAGACCAGAGAGTAGATGCCAAACATGAGGTATGCTGTATTAATAAATCTATTCAATATCAGTTGGCTGACTGAGCTAATGATTGTAAAATCAAAAGCTGGATATGCCTCTGGATCTTTCTTTTATTAAAGGTTGTGGCCTTGAAATATTGGTAATTTGGTTGTTACCAAACTCAGAACTTTTGATTGGGTTTAACATTGCATGATGTCAGTACATTATGTTGGGAGAGTAACTTTAACTTGGACTGTTCAGACTTAAATTGAGGCTACTACGTTGCCGCCCTGGTACACATCCCAGGCAATCATTGCACTGAACATGTCATTTCAAACTACAGTGTATTCCTCACAGGATAGAGTGCAGATACAGCACATGATGTGAAAAGGTTGAGATCTCTGTGGCGGGGTGATACAGTTTACCACCACAGGAGCCTTTTTCTTTCCCTCCTCTGACAGCTGGGAAGAGGGTCTCTCACACTCCACTAAACCCCTTTATCTTAGAGCGCAACCCTCTGACACACAATGTCTCTCTCTCTCTCTCTCTCTCTCTCTCTCTCTCTCTCTCTCTCACACACACACACACACACACACACACACACACACACACACATCCATACACTGCTCTACCTGATACTTCATTTTTCACTCATCATGGTGGATGTTTTCTGGCCGAGTGGATTCCGGTTTGGCTTTTTGTTCTGATGTACAACCATGAGAATTTTTTTCTCTCTGGTTGTGACCTGGTTGAAAGCAAACTCATTAACTGTGCTTTGCTTAAACATGTCAGACTTGATGATGAAGATCACCATTCATTGCTAAGCATAACAGAGTATTGTTTTTCCTTTTTTCTTTTTTTTATTCAGTTGGAGTGTGTGCATTTGGTGTTGCCAGCAGGCTTAGTTAGGGTTAAACACCAAATCTACTTGGTTAGGTTCAGGGTTAGGGTTAGGCGTTTGGGTGACGCCAAGGGGTCTTGACCAAGCATCCATATTTCACGAGTTGAGAATGAGATCAGGTTGCTTCTAATGGGAAAAGAAATCCAGCATGGTCGTATTTTATTTGGATTGCTTAATGTTCACTCTGCATCAAAAAATTCTGCTGTTTCAGTTGATATCTTCAATAGTGTGAAAAGCAGTCTATAAATATCCAGTGTTTGGCTAGTGACGAGGAGACCAGGGAGAGGAGAGGAGAGGAGAGGAGAGGAGAGGAGAGGAGAGGAGAGGAGATAAAAGTGTATTCAGATCTGGAACAGATTGTCAGGAAGACTGCATCATATCCTGTGGGTGAAACTGCCTGCTTCACTTAATTTTGGTCCTAAGCTCACAATTAGCATGATAGTTCAAAAAGAGGAGAGCTTTCACGCTGTGATAAAACTCTCCACACTGCAGCATGAAGCTGCTGTCTCTCATCACTACCAAAAGGCGACTGCAGATTAACTGTTGCTCTTGCTTACCAAAAACAGAATTTGTAACTGAGCGGAACTGTCCGGGCATTGTTAGATCAAACATACAAGTTAAAAGAACCGTAAATAATCTTTAGAAGCACACCTTCGCATCCCATCAGTGTTTATATTTCTGCAGCTCCTCCGCTGGCAGTTGGCTAACTAACACTGACTGAGCAGGGTTGGAGTGAGCGCTGGTTCTCTGGTGGTTACTGTGGGTTACCTTTGTGTGGACCGAATAGAACATCTGTGATCTAATAATATCCCTTCTACCATGCATATTTCATGTGTTTTTGCAGCTATTTCTCAAATCTGCTTTGGTGAGTCATTTAGTCATACATTTGGATGTCACTACATACCTTGGCAAATCAGGTTCCATTTCCTGCACAAATTACTGCTCATGTTTAATTCACGGCCGATACATACATTCTAATTTGACCATGCTGAATTATTAAAGTAAAAGATGATCGATGGCGGGAGAAGCATTAGTTCTGTGACTTAATCATACCAAAAAATTGAATGCAGAATGTAAACTGAACATTTGGCCACAATAATACCAGTGACATATTACTCCCACTCTAATATGTTTGCCAAGACAGTGATATATGAAGGATTAGCACTATTTAACCAATCAGTGCAGTGAATGATGAGTTTTGTGCTTTGTACCATAGAAAATAGCAATGTGCACACGATGTTATTATCATACTTTAAACCATCATCTTTGATCTTGGATACTCAGAATATTTAAATAGATGCTTTTACACATAGCTTTTGCATTATAATTCTACAGATAACTATATCAGTGTTCCCTAATCGCAGGACGAGGCAGCTGGATTCACACTATAGCATCAGTTATATCAGAACTAGAGAGTATTTCTCCAGTGAAAGAAGAGCAAAGAACAGCACTGAAGGATTTTCTTGATGCAACAGATGTTTTGTCTCCTCTGACTGCCCTCTTGTTATGTCATATGGTTTGTTGATCAGATCGGTTGAAGTTAGCCCATGATGGACAGTGATTGACAGATGGTACTTCCAATCACCTACAAAGTATTGTTTGAAAGTGCCTGCACTTTTGCAAACAGTTTCTATTAATGACTTCCCAGATGGTTCTGTGTAACAAGCCATCTGGAGCGTCAGGTTATCTAATCTTTTTTCTTTGTTCAAAAACCTAATTTATTAGTTTAAAAACCAGTAAGTGTAGTTGCATTTCCAAACACTTGCTCAGCCAAGCAGGATGAGCTGGCGCAACCATGTGACTTATAACACAACATAGCTGCACTCTTCATCCAGTCCACAGAGACTTCTGGGGCAGCATGGTAACTCATTAGTGCGCTCTGCCGAACACTTAACCCCATGTAACATTTGCATTTTTGTCTGCATCTGACAGGTTCTCTTTGGGATTGAAGCCCAATGACTCCACTGACTTGCTGCAAGAAGATCATGCTGACAACTTGCCACACACTGATCTGATTACCTGCCACTGTGCATATAAATAAGTCAGTCAGGGTCAGAGCCTCCTTCATCCATTAATAGTGGAACTGACCTCATGTTATGCCTCTCAGTACTTAAGCACCAGGGTTTACAGGCATTGCAGACAAATGCAGTGAACACTGTCAGCCTGTCACACTCTGCCTCTCTATCCTTCCCTCCAGCCTTTTCCCCACTTTCTCAAACCACTGCCATTCCCCTCCTATCCACCTGATGCCCTGGGATTTCTCCCCATTATCCCACCTCTTGACCGCCCCACCCATCTACTCACCTGTTTCCAATTTTCTAATCAATGCTTCAGTTACCTGACCTTCCCCCAGTGTGCTCACCTGCCCCCACTTTCTTCATCAGTCTTGCAGCCAATTTTTGCTCACCACATCATTTTGTCCCTGTTGCAATGTTGGTTTCTTGCTTTTTATGTTTGCTTTCGAGCTGTTCTAACCTCAACCACAACTTAAACCTGGACCTGTGCCCACCTTTCTATCTTCACCTGCCTGTAAGCCTTTTAAATCAATAAATCATTTAAAACATCCTGTCTGCCTCAACTGTCTGCACTCAGCTCCCCTGTTGTCACTTTCCCTCACTGCTGTGACACAGTCTCACAGTGTCTAGTGTTAAAACACTGTCAGCACAGGTGTAAACCATCTGCATTACACATTCTGAGCTTACCTGGAAATGTACCCAGACAAACAGATCACACACTGAGGAGAGAGGGTTTTCACCAGATCATGACACACTCACACACGTTCCACTTATTTTGATATGATTGCTGAGAAATATCTGGTGATAATGATTTTATAGTTCTGATATCAGTAGTGAGTTTCACTTGTCCCCTGAATGTCTTAAGTGCCTTATAATACTTCACCGGCTCTAAAACAACATGTCCACCAAATTAAAAAGCAAAATACTTTGCTTCAGGCGGACCTTTGTTATCATGGTTACAATAATAACCACATACTTAACATTAGGGAAGTTAGTAGTCATGGTTAAGATGACCTTTGGTAACAAACGGCAAACAAAGAGCAGCTGTTAGAGGCTGATGTTTTATTGACCCATCCATCCACCCCAACCCCCCCCCCCCCCCCGTGCATACTTTATTCTTTGCTCTGTAATAATATCCACTGACTTCCTCCTTTGCTCCTGCCACAATTGCTATGGCTACTACAGGGCTTTGAAAGTTAACATTGTTTTGGGGCAATGGATGAAACGACTGATTCGGCTCTTTTTCTCGGGAGGACAGTCTCCTCTAAAGCCAGCAGAGGTAAATTGTTGTACTCAGCACCTAAGCTTGTTTTGCTTGTGAATTGTGGACATAAACAAAAGTGGTTAACCAGTCCTTTGTGTCTATGAAGACAAGACCCTAAACGCTGGGAATAACCTTCGTTTTGGTCAGCGACAAGTGTTGTCTCTTCCCTTCCTGGGGCAATGTAGAGCAACACAAAGGTGACAACGACTCTATGGGTAAGTGAAGGCAGAACTGTTTAGTGTCAAGGGAGATGGAGGCTCTAATTGCGCCATTAGGAGATCAGGGATTACTTTCCACATATGCTACGTTTAGACAGTGGACGAGGTCATGACACAACCTGCAGCCCGGATGAGTTAATGTGTGATACAAAGTCAACATTGTCAAATTAAACAGAGCTTTTGCTTCACGCAGGCTGGGACAGAACGATGCCAAACAGCCCCAGGTTGGTAGTCGCCTTTGCTGACTGTGCTGCCAGATGGATTAGGTCTCCTACTCCCTGACCAACCAGCCAAGCCAGGCAAAAAATGAACCGCTAACTGCTGAAAGAATCATATCATATCAGTGATGTTAATTGGATCTGCCAGATGCCATCCAGAATTCAAAAGTCTCTCCTTTGTCACTGACGCTTATGTATCCTCCATAGTTGAGGTGTTGAAGGTGGGAAGGAGCTGGCAGCAAATGCATAAAGACTCTGATGACAGTCGTGCCCATACACTGAGACAGCCAGGCACAACCTTGGGGAGCAGTCAAAATGGTTTCAATGGAGCTCATGCCTCAGAGCAGAGAGAGCCCAGCAGGCTTTGCATTTCCAGCTGCTCCATTACTCCCTGAAACCTATGCTCAGCACTGAGATGCTCAAAGCATTGCTCATGGGAATTGACAACAGTGATCAGACTGCGTCACATCAAACAAAGCCACCCTTGAATAAGTTGTCATTGCAGCCAGTGACATAGAAGTGAGAACAACCAAGTGTAAGCAGTCTCATCCAGTTGGTCACAATAAGCAGAAATGGAATTTAACACAGCCACATGGTGATGCCGGATTGCTTATGTAACACTGGTGTGTTTCAGCCGCGGAGCGCTTGATTATCTTGGCATGTCTTTGTACACACTGTATAAAGGCATGCAAATGACATATACAGATGATAAAGACAGCATAAATGAGATTAATCGCACAGAAGAATGTATTAGCGTAGATATTGTTCAAAGATACTGATTTATTAATGATGCAAGCACAAAATTAATTCCTGTGTAACCCCATAATGAGGGGAAATATGAACACTTTTGATTATTCAGACAGACTGAACTTACTTCACAGACATTAATGTTCTCTGGTGGAAACAGTATTTTGTTCCATTATTTTGGATTATGTTGAAAATGCTCAGAAAATGATTAATCCTATTTTTTTTACTATTGGTATTAGACACAAAGGCATTGCAACTCCCAGCTGATCTGGGATCAGATGTACAGTGATGGGATGTGATATAGTCTGGCCTGGTCCTGAGGTGTTCTCCACAGAACATGTTCTTTTGCTTGTCTATGATCTGGTATTTAACAGCTGTTTTAATCTTACCTTGTGAACAATCTTGCATTGATCTTGATAGGCAGTGTTGACCTCCTCGATGACGGTGAAACAGTAATACCACTGCTCTGCTGCTAGTTTACCATTACCTCAATGTCTGCATTGCCGCATATGCCATACAGCAGACACAAGCCACCATCTGTTATCCTGCCTCTAAATGATAGTTGATGAACAGGTGGTCCAGAATGGAAGTGGGCCCATTCATTTATGTGGCCTCATGCAGTGAACATGTAGGAAGTCAGTGTAACACGTACCTGCGGTCAATTTCTGTGTAATGGAGTCATAATAATTGCTTCCCCGGTCATAAATCTTAATCAGACTACCCAGGCACAGTTGCACACTCTAACTATACAGTACGTGCAAAGGTGGATAGATAATGGCATAATGAATCATGGAGCGGTGATAATGATGAGAATTACAGTGACAGCCAAGGTGATGATGGTGATGGTGATGATGATGACTATGGCATGTGTTTACACATTACTGACAGAGCTCAGTTGAGACATACTAGCAGCATTTTCAACCGATTGCATTTGTTAGGCTTTTCTGAAGGTGAATGCTAATCAGTATATTCTTTTGAGTGAAGTCCCAAAATAAAGTGGATGAAAATGGCTGCAAAATCAGTGAGATGTGTGCCGGTGTGTGTGTGTGTGTGTGTGTGTGTGTGTGTGTGTGTGTGTGTGTGTGTGTGTGTGTGTGTGTGTGTGTGTGTGTGTGTGTAGTGGTGTTTGTGTGTGTGTACATTGGGTTGTTGCTGTAATCAAAAGCAGCATATGGAGAGGGATGGGCAGTGTTGAAAGTACTGTTAAGAGGAGTAGCCAGCAGCAGACTTAGATTGGATAACTTCTGCAGAGAGGGAACAGTTGCTGATTTCTTGTTGCCACTTATACTATATGGTCAGGAGTCTGCTTTGACTGCTGCATTGTGCCTGCTGCACTCTAAACATTAATCTGCCACAAGACTCAGTAGAAAGATATACATTAATATAAGCATGCTCATACACAAGTAGGCTAACAGACATGGACATATTATAGAAAGTTGTTCATCAGAGCACACTCTTTTCATTTTGATGCAGGAACATCCATCCATCCATCCATCATCTATACCCGACTATCCCTTTTCGGGGTTGCGGGGGGGGCCTGGAGCCTATCCCAGCTGTCAACGGGCGAGTGGCAGGGTACACCATGAACTGGTCACCAGCCGATCGCAGGGCACGCTCACACTCACAACTATTTCAGAGTCACCAATTAACCTAATGAGCATGTTTTTGGTCTGTGGGAGGAAGCTGGAGTGCCCGGAGAGAACCCACGCATGCACGGGAAGAACATGCAAACTTCACACAGAAAGGCCCTGCCCGACCCGGGGATCGAACTGGCGACCTTCTTGCTGTGAGGCACACGCACTACCTGCTGCTTCACTGTGCCGCCCCGATACAGGAACATACAGGACCTAATTTTCTCGCTGGACTTCAGTGGTTGCCTCAGTGCAACTGCAATCACAGCCTTTCTGTCACCTCTCCTATTGTCTCTGTATTTACTCATTCGTTCAGTTTGTGCATATTGGTGGAAACAGCCATTATGTGAGTTTCACCTTATCTTTAGGTCTGTCCCCAGCTTCCGCTGTCACAACACACACACACACACACACACACACACACACACACACACACACACACACACACACACACACACTAATCTATTCATTTGTAATCTCCCTAATAACAAACTGGTTCCCATTTGCATGCATTACGTGTCATTTTTACCCTGTTTTTTTCCCTTGCCATTTTCTCATTGACAAAGAGCCGAGACCATTGTAAAGAAGGCTAATTAGCAACTCTGTGGAGAAGGTTATGAAAACATGACCAGTTCTGATCTGATACGCAATTATGCTCCATATGCTATAAATTAATAATCACCTATGTGTTATAATTCTGTGTGACAAGGGTAACAGAGCCCAGTGTGTATGCTGACATGGAAGCGCGGTGTTGACACTGAAGAAAGTATCTTCAGTGGTGGAACCTTTTTTTTCTCTCCTTTAGAAAGTCAAACCAATGTCACCGTGTGGCTATTGTAACAGATCCAGCCTAATTTGCCAGTGCAAAATCTCATGAGCCGTTTGATTATGTGGGTGAGTACCTATCCCTCTATTCTGATTTATTCGGCTGGAGTGGGATGAGGAGAGGGGATAAAGGGGTGGTGCAACAGAGGCATGGTAGGATTGATGAGATGGAAAAAGAGAAGTCAATCCCTGACTGAGTGCTGGATCAGTCAGCTATGTTTGCTTCTCAGCTTGGCTTCATGTTACACACTCGGACATTGTACACATTGTACAAAGTCACTCAGCAGGCTTTGGACAAAGACAGTTCTCTCACAATGGTTGAGTCAACATCAGAAAACATTTGAGCAAGACAACCAGGAAACGGCCACTGGTCGCACGGTGGGATCAGGGAATCCATTAATGAACGATTTTTATGGTCTGGTTGAGAGGTCTGAAAAAGCTGGATAAATGGAAAAGTAGATGGTTTATTCTCCCTATCACGCTTTCTCACCACATCATCTTCTGTTGTGTGTGTTTCTGCAGGGCATGGCTCAAAACTGACAACACCTGTCTCAGAGAATAGCGCGATCCAGGAAAAACTATGACTTCAGCTTTCCGACTGAGATCTGAGTTCAATGCATTTCAGTGTCTTTTATTGGATTCAGTCACATTCTTATTTTGATCTCGGATGTCCCTCTCTGCTGCAAAGACTCTTCAGCTCATATACTTGCACGGCCCCAAGCCTTGAAAATGAACATATAATTTGACATAACAGACCATGTATGTCATCATGCAATCAAAATGCAAATCATGTGAAATGTTTATTGATGGGTCCTTTTTAAGTCTTTTTCGTAGATACTATTAGTGTTTCTATTCTGTAGACCTGTTTCTGCATGGCATTTAGTCACTGGCCTCTTTCTGCAAGATCTGCAGGCTAAGATCAGACTTGAGAGCTGCAGTTGTTTCAGCGAACAAACACATGCTTGATGTAATGCTGCCTTGTTTGTTGCACTGTATCATCCAACGTGTCTTTGCTGTACTTACTGTGACTTGATGTTGTTGCTGTTGTCCTGTTCATGTGCTTGATGCTGCTGACCCTGTCTTGTCCAGGTCTCACTGATCTCAGTGTGACTTCCTGACTAAATAAAGGCCATATATATATGTATGTAAGTGTGTGTTTGCGTGTGTGTGTGTAGCTCCACTCTCTATACTGAACACCATTCTTGAACAGTGTACTCAGGTGAAAATGAAATGCAGAAGGTTACGTGAACTTTCTAAAAGAGAATCTTTTAGCAGGGCACAAAGTTTCAGATAATCACTTGTGCTTGGGTTGACCCATTTGACCTAAAGACTGACTGAAGCATGGCATCACCTACGATTAACACATAGCTGGCAACCCACATACACTTGAGCAAAAATACAGATACAGGAACTCACTGATGTGCAGCACGAGCCTGGCTCTGTGGAGAACACTCAACAGTGATTAGTGTTCAAATGTTTCTCTATATTGTTTTTGACCTAACATGTGCCTGGGTGAGCAAGCAGGGCCTGCCAGTTCACCCAGTGGAAACACCTCAGTATCCATGGGTGTGTTGTCGCTGTAGAAGACTGTACATGCTAAAGTTTGGATTAAAGAGGTTGTGAGAGGGCAGATGTGGTTATATGAACATCTTAACCAGGGACATAATATATACATGTGTCCATATACTGTGTTTGCCTATATTTGATGAGGATAGTGCACAGTTTTACATTTGTGCATTGAAAATGAGACTGGCAGCTGATCAGATCACAAAATGCCTCCATTACAGCCAGATAAAGCTGGCCTGAACTGGTTTTTGATGGACATTACAGACCTTTGCCGGTGTTAAGTGGACAAATATGGCCTGATTGTGGTTGAAGTGGGAAAAAAGGTGACTAATTCTGGTAGAGCAGATATACACTCAGCTGCCAATGCATTAGGTACACCTAGATAAAAATCAACCCTGTCTAACACCAGCCCTGCAATAAAAGCTCCCTTCAGGAAGATTATAATGTTCAGATTTTTTGTTGAAACTGCTTTAGAGAGGTGTTGATTCAATTTCACAGTCATTTTGGAGAATGTCATTTGTAGTGCTGTTGAACTGTGTTGCATTATACTGAGAAGTATAGAAGAGTAGAAACACCTCTCATTATAACCCAATACAATTCAACAGCACCAACTGAATCAGCACCTCTCTACAACAGTTTCAACAACAACAACAAAAAAAGACCACTATAACCTTTATCACTGTGGAATTTATTGCAGGGCTGTTGCATTAGACTACATTAGTTGTGCTTCTGTGTAGTAAAGGCTAAATAGCAAATGTTCCTCTTAACCTGTATTTATGGTTAGAACAATAGCAGCGTTTATGACAGGCTCACAGTCACATTGTGTTGCCACCTCTTAAGAATAACACTGTGTGTAAAAGCCTGTTTCTGAAATAGTAGTTCCAACTGTAATGTGATATTCCAACATAATGTCGCCATTCGACACACTGTAAGCTGCATGCTGAGAAACAAAACAAGCATCTGAGTGGTCTGACTTTATGATGAAAACTATGTTCTCCCAAAACCCTTTAATAAGCCACGAGGGGCCAGCGTGCTCCATCCAAAGTGCTTTTCTAATGAAAACAGACAGTCCAACTGACAATCCGACAAGCACACCCACTCCTCTCCGTGACTGGCCAGGTGTGTGGAGGTGAGAGAGACAGCTGGGTTCGAACTTCAAGCTCTCTTCTCTCATTTTTAACACAAGATTTCCACCACTTTTCGGCTGAACAAACGAGAGCTACACCATGGATGTCTTCCAGGAAAAACTGTCTGCCCCTTTTTTTTCCCACATTTAAACGATTATCGCGTCTCGCCCCTCCATATGATGGCCTGCTTTTCAACCCGCCTGTGAGAGCGGCCATTCTGAAGAGCTAAACGCTTCGAATCGTCATATGAACTAGTTCTTACCGAGCCCTGAGGCTGAACTGAGTTTCATTCTTTTGAGACTTTTGTTTGGTCTCTCAGCCCCTTTCCTTGCAACTCTCTTTTTCAAAGAAAAAAAAATCATAGGCAATTTTCTCCATCCCAAATTCCTTATCTCAGACCTCTTCCATCTCTTTTTTTTTTTTTTTTTTTGGGTCAATTCTTGGCTGACAGTACTAGGTCAGCTGAGTGTTGTGAGACCTGCATTGTGACAGATAGGACTCCTGCTTCCCTAATATCCAACTGCAGGCGGCACCAGCTCCAGCAGGATGTAATGGAAAACCTGTGCTTTGTCCACAGACTGACCCTTGTGCTCCTGACAGAGAATGAATGCTCCTCACTATACTTCAAAATCACACCCTGATGTCATCAGTGGTCTGGATGCTGGAGGCCCTTGGATAATGGTCAGCATACCCCTCTGTCTCACTCTTGGTGTTCATATCAAAGAGAAAAATGTAAAACCCGGAAACGGATCGGTGTCTGGGGGGAAAGCAGTCTCACTCAGGCCTCAGTGCCCACCATGAAAGCTTTAGCCTACAGAGGACATGAATTAGGTAATGTTTGATGTTCCACATTCAAAGTTGCACCGGCATTGGCTTATAATTGAAATCAGGGCTGGCACAAGTTAAAAGATGCTTGTTTGGGTAATGCTCCACTGACCTTCCAATGATGCATTAGAAAATACTGTCAAGTAATGTTGAACATATGACAAACTTGTTATATGCTTGGGTTAAATTAAATGTTTTTTTAGTTGTTTTTTTTTTATCCTTCCCATTCACAGCCACATGATTTGACTTGGCACAATTTTGTTCCAAGTGGCTCCTCATTTGAGTGTTTCTCTCAGATAAGCTTTTGAAGAGTTGTGTCCCAAGAGCATGATTGAAAAGAGTCGTCAGTCAAAGCTGCATTGGCTCATCTGGACCCCCAACACATCCGCATTTTGGGCTTTCAGCGTTCCTTTTCTGACCTGAAGAATCAAATTGAACACACACGGACTACATTAGAGGGCCTTGCTAAGGAATAACATATCTCCCCTTCAAAGTGAATCAGGTATCGTGATCCCTGCTGAACTAATCTGAAGCTGGTTCTTGTTCCTTGATTCTTGTTTGTGATTCTCAGCATATGGTTGATTAAAAGCAAACACACTCTCCATAAGAGTGTCTGCAACAACACTTGCCTGTCCAAACAGGCCTCATGGAAGCATGAGCATGAAATGTAGAGGATTTTTTTTGCACAGGCTTCCTAACAGTGACTTGCTTTCACCTATCACCGAGTGTGTGTCAGTGGTCAGCTATTTAGGATAAGGCTGTGCAACCCTAATGAGACAGAGCAGATCAGTGATTTCCAGTGACAGCCAACGACAGCACTGCTTTCTCCTGCCCTGGCTTGCTGTCTCGAGAGACCTGCATCAGCCATGCTTTAAATGCCACACGCTGATTCTGATCACTCTCCTGCTGGCATCCAGAACTCACAAGCTATTTGCAGCACTTTCCTCCCGTGGTGCTCCTCTGCAGCTGTGAGGATATTGGGTGGTGTCTTTTGCTGGCTTCATCCTCCAAGATGGAATGACAACCTGTGACCTCAGCCACAGTCAGTGTCCATCAAATATTGCTTGGCCTGACCAAACAGAGAGAATCATGTGGGTCCCTGCTCTCCCCACAAGATTATTCATTATTTCCATTGCCTGTCATGGGTCCCTTGTGGATGGCCTATTGCATCACTCCATCCGTGTCTGACTGCAGGCTGTGCTGCCCCCTGTTACACCGAGCTGGAGGGTCCTGACACCCTTTTGGAGCAGCTCCTCTGACTTATTTCACAGCTATCTGTCAAGCTGTTGTCATCTGAGAGTCATTGCTGCTTGCTGTAACTTCAGCTAAGACACTGAGTGGCTCATATGCCCCTCTGGTCACCACAAACTGTTTGCTTGACTGAGTATTGTAAAGGGTGATGGAGGTTTCAGTGCATGGATACTGAGAGTTGACCATCCTGGAATCATAGAACTTTTTGCAATATGAAGGGTTAATTTACAAAAGCAGTTATCTCCGTTTTTATTTATTTTCTGACATCACGTTTTTATTTGTGCACTCCAGGGAAATTCAATCAAACTGGTGTGTTGTGATAAGAGATCTCCTTTTTTTCCCCCTATATCACGTTTTTTAATCATGCACTCCAGGGATTGTCAGTCAAACTGCTTCTGGTTTTTCCATTTTTTGGCATTTATCCGGTTTATCTGTTTTTGTAAATTACCTCTTCATTTGTATGTCTTGCTCTTCTTCGTGAAATGTGCACTGCAAAAAGTGAACTCTGAGGAAGATAAAATGTCTTAAATCAAGGCAATATATGCTTTCTGACAAGACAAATCTTGTTAAAAGCCCGTTTTTATGTTTGAGCACTCCACTCATTTCAAGCTTTTTTGTCCTTTATTATCTAGATAAAATATCTTAATTTCTTAATTTCTAAATTAGAACTCGGTATGATCATCACTGACGAGAACAAGTCTGCAACATCCAGACAAATGTACTTGTTTTTTGACTTTTAAGATAACCATATGTTTTTGAGGCTTGGCAAGTGAATTTCTGCTGTGCTGTCGGCAGATAATTCTGTCTTTTAAGTGTCATTTCCCCCATTTAATAATTTTTTCTTCTCGTTTATAAGAGCTGACTTTTTGCAGTGTGCAAAAACACTGTTATTGTTAATTCTTGATTTGGTTAATTTATTAAGTTACACACTGTCGACGAGTGACACACAAATAGGTTCAGAATTTACAGTAGAAGTATTAGTCAGATTATGTTTTTACTCTTGAAAAATAGATTTATTTATTTTTTGACAGGGACGTTATGGTGAGACAAAAATTCTGGACATCTGGACATCATGACAAATCTTCATGTCTTATCTGGCTGAAAGGTGCACTCAGTCGCAGTGAGAGAAAGGAGAGAGACAAGTGAAGGACATCACTCAATGTGCGTAATTTCATAATAAGAAACCCATTTTTCAATGCACTGGAGACATGTCATAAAACCCGACTCGATCTGGGCATATGAAATGTTGTGATATTAGACACAAACAATGGTCTTCCAATCAAAATGGACACAGGAGGAACACTCACAATTGATATCCTCAGATTGAACCCTGCAGCAGCTCTGCCTGACACAATACCGATGACATGCTGTAATGACCAAAGTGTATTTGCATACAAGGAGACCTCAAATAGGCAGGCAGCTAGTTAGTAAGCACATAACATTTTACATTACAGCCTCTGTCAGTGTTAAAGCTGAGCTGAACTTCAAAAGCTTTTTCGCTTGGGCTTGTCACTCTAATTGCCGCTATATCTGACTCGATCTCGAGACAGACTTAGAAAATGTCAGTTACCACCACATTTAATTAGTTTTAACAAGAACACTGAGGGGAATCAAGTTTAATTAACTCAGATAAATTATTCCAGTGGCTAGAGTTAATCTGTATTTCACACAGCTGTATTGTTTAACTGGTGTTGTGTTATTTACTGTATGTGCAGGCTTGTTATGAAATTTGTTTATTGCTATTGGTATGAAGCAGATTGAAGTTGACATTTGAGCATTATGCTGCAATTTCTTGCAGATTATTGAATGATTATGATCAAAGAGTATGCAAAACACCCTGAATGTATTACACTGTAAAATTGTAATCATGTACTTATGCTGTGGTTTTGTTAAAAAGACTGCCCCTGGTCCAGTTACGATCATCAAAACTGAGAAGCCAGCTGAATATCTAATCTCACACTATGCAGAGTGGTGCTTGTATGGAAGTCATTACTGTTTGTGCTGCCCTTGCAGCTCATCAACAGCGTAGAATTTCTTCTACTTGAACTCACACACTTAAATTTGACCTTGCACATCCCTGTGGACACTCAGGCCACCTTCAGCTCTTCTGAAACAATCTTGAGAGACCTCACTGTGTGATTATTCTAATTGTTTTGACCTCATCGCGAACTGCCTGCAGAATAGATTTCAAACGTTGTAGATGATTGCGCGACCGTATTGTGTGTTTTGTGCAATGTCTACATGCATATAAATGAGCATGTGACACAGCCCTGGGTGTTCAGTCTGCAGCGGCATCACTCTGATGTTCTTGCTCCAGATGTCTCTCTGCAGGCCGGGATGTGCGCATGTTTGTCCACGTGTGTTTGTGTGTTTTATCTCCTGAGAGCTTTGCAGTGGGGAACGGCACCAGGGTAGAGGTCCATGGTGCTGTAGAGTGTGATGTAAATGCGCAGCGCTGTCCGTGACCTGAAGCAAAGCACTGTATTGTGAAAGGTCATGCATGTGTGTGTGTGTGTGTGTGTGTGTGTGTGTGTGTGTGTGTGTGTGTGTCTTCAAAGGTCTTTTCCTACATTTTGGCAAAGATGCACTGGTTACAGTTGTAAGGGTCATAAGATGTAAAACTGTAATTTATAGTGACACATTACTGCAGGGCCAGACTTCGAACAATATAATACATATTCCTTTTGCCACATGTGATTTTACCGTATATCATTCCCAGTATTTTCTGAACTCCAAGTAAAAATAATCATATTACACCATGTAAATTGTGGTTGTGTAGAAAATTCAACAGTACTTAATCTCTGACATGTATTTTGAGGTGAGTGAATAGTATGTTATTTTTATACAGTATATAATTGAAGGTGATCTGTGGAGTTTTCCTGAAAACAAACCAATGTTCACATTCAGTGTTACTCACTGAATGCATTGTGTGTGCCCTTGAGCTCTGCAAAACGAGTTGAATGAATAACCTTCCTCATGAAACATTTTCAAAGCCGACGTTTTAAGTATTTTAAATCCAGCTCTGTTGCCTTTCTCCACCTGTTGATCAGAGGAAGAGTATGAAACCATTTGCAGGACTGTGCTTCCTCGTGTGTGCACAACGTGGTACAGTTCCAAAGCTGTTAGGAGTGAGGAACTCCTTTAAGGGATGACTGTTTAGTACTTGCACAAACCCACTTTAATACATTAATATTTTACTATTAGTGCATTCTATATAAAATGTTTTACTGTTTTTGTGTTCTGATGATATACATTTACACACATAACAGTAGTTGATTTTGCAAGGGGCATACATTACTGCAGTCCTGTGATCCGTACTCTCACAGTCTCAGTAGTAGACCAGACCCCTGCTTCATGCATTCTTGTCACTTTGGTAGATACAGATTTTCATGTCCAGCAAAATGATCTACAATATATTTTTCATGAAATGTCAAATGTGCTGAATACTGTGTACCAGAAATAGATTTAATCATACTGCTTTTATTGGCCATTAGTGAAGCCGTTGAACAGCAGTTTGTATAATGTACAAACCAGCACAGAATAGCTTGGAGTGGATTTAGATTTTATGCTTGAAACTATATTAGTTTTGAGCAACTTTTGATAATATCTGTGCATATTTAGGATTTGGGAGATTTTTAATAATTTCGCTGTTTGAAAAGCTCCCCTGTCTTTTGATATTGGTGAAACCAGGCATGTTTCGGTCTTCTATCCGGTTTGTTTATTAAATTCCTCTGCTGGGATTCCTTCTCATGTTGTCATGTGACTCTAAACGCCACATGCTTTGTTACACGGCTGTCCTCAGCAGTGATGAACAAATGAAACCAGGGAGAAAATGAAGCGAGCACACTGAATGAGTCACCTGGGAAATTGCAAACGAACAACATGGGTTGAGTCGAATATCTGAACCTTGAGAGGGATTTAACATGCGTATACTTAAATTCTCAAGTTTAAACCTATTGTCATCTTATTATAATCCTTAAAATACCATTGACCTAATTTGAATGGACACACTTCCGGGAAACACTGAAGTTTTAAGCCCTTAATCTTTCCTAAATCCTTCATTACAATGGTGTATCTATATAGAGTTTGCACTGCTTTATGATGATAAAGCACTGTCCCCCTGGGCTGTGATTAGTTTACTCCCCTTTAGACCTTCAGACAAAACTTTATTACAGTTTAATTTCTGACCAGGGCCCTTCCAGGTAAGAGTCCTTGCCTAGCCAAGCATGGTGCTGCTGTCTCAGGAGGGTTACAGACAGTTTAAAGTCTCAACATAGTGAGCAGAGTCTGGACAAATCCAGGGGGCCTGGGTGTGTTCCTCCCCAGTATAAAGCAATGATAATGGTGAAATCTCCAGGGGAGGAATGCAATCTCTAGATGATCAACCACTTCAGTGTACGGGCCAGCGAAACTGACACCCACCTGTACCAAGATACAGGTCTAGTCAGATGGAAAAACATGTCTTTCACCTTGAGAGTTGACAGGATGGGGCAGAACAGAACTTTCCCTTCCATTAATTCTGCTGCAGTGTAACTCCACTGCAGTACATCTTCTCTCTGCTTTGCACAGTCAATGCATTTTCTATTCCTGTAAAGCATACAGTACATGAGCATTTTATGAATAACATATTTCAAGATTTATTACAAAGCACCAGGGGGTGTAAAGTGTGGGCCTGATGAAATATTCTGTTACTTATTCAAATATTACTGAAGTATAAGTTTTAGGACTCGGCTCCTTATGCTGGAGTTAAAATGTGAAGTACAGCTGGATTTACATTTGTCAGCTTGCCAGACATATCACTCTATGACTGCACTGAGATGCTCATATTGCTCCGTCTCAGCAGTTGATAAGCTGATATGCATGCCAGACTTTTGTTTGCATGTGGCTATTTTTCTGCTCCCTACTTGCCAGAAACTGCTTTATGCAGCTTTAACAGCTTATATTGCTTTTTACACCAACAACAACTTAACAGTTCAGAATTTTGGGAAACAGCACAAAACCCCTTTAAAACCACAGCCTGTTATTTTTACCCTTTGGTTTTTGTGTGGATTAAACAAAAGAGAGTGAGCTTTTGGGGTGCTGGTAGGACTGCCTCTAATGCAGGCTAGCTTCCAGTCTTTATGCTGAGCTAAGCTCCTGGGTGTTGCTTCATATCAAAGATTCTTCTCAAACTCTCAGGAAGAAAGTGAATAAGCATATTTCAACAAATTTCGAACTATTCCATTTATGCATGTTTAATGTCACTTTACCTTCACTGGCTTGATGCAAGCAGAATTTATGACAAGGCAGTTCCTGATGCTGCACTTCACATACTGTATTGCTTCTGGAACAGATACGATCTAAGATAGTGGTTAAACCCAGTATATCTCTGAAATGGCTGTGGAAAATCCCCGCAGCACAGCCAAATGTAAATGTGTGATATTTTCTTTATCAATAAGTGTTCACTTGATATGAAACAGAACATCGCTAAAGGACATCAAAGGAATTTCTATGTCAAGCCATGAATATTTCATTTTGGTTAGCCATTTAGATTGAATATCTAATTAAATCTCTCTATCCCTGTGGGAATATACACAATGATGCTGCAATTAATTTGATACTTAAAGGCAATGAGCTGATAATCCAAGAACACACCCACTGACACAGCGTGTGATCAACACTCATTCTTGTATATTTACATTGAAAGGCCAGTGACAAGTGTTGGTTTGAAAGAAAAAAGCTACATCTAGACGCCTTGATAAAATATTCATGTGACAGCAGAGATGAATAAAACATATAGGAATGATAAAGAGGTCAAGCAAGCGGTAAATGTGGGCGTAGCTTTGTGTCATAAGATGTACATATTTTTAAGAGAGAGACGTTTCGCTGCCTGGATCAGACTTGCAGAGATGCTTTAGCTGCCTGTCAGGGAGAGGAAACACAGCAACCGTTGGTTCTTTGTGGGGGAAACCAACCTGCACTGAGATTCTTTACGATAAGACTCATTCATTATGCATGCTTTCAGCTTTGAATATGGCAGACTTAGAAAAATTATAACACCATACCGCCTGGGATAGATAGCCAATGCTAGAGCAGTAGAGGCTTAAAGGAAGAGACAGAAGAGTGTCTTAAGTATAATAAGGACCACTTGAAGCGCCATCGAACAAGTTCAATGAGCAAAGAAGTTGCATGTTAGAGCTCTTGTAAATGTAAGCGAGGCTATCTCTTAGCTAGCCTATCCATCTGAGTCTGGATGTGAACCTTCTTGACATCACTTCAGTTCATGAACAACGGAGATTTCTACACAGCAATGTAGTCACATCAGGTCGTGCAGCAGACAGGCAGGTGGTGATGATGATGTTAAAACAGAAGAATAAGAACAGTTTATGAGCCATTGAGTTAATGAGTCAGTTCAGTGCTCATGAATTGTGTAACAAAATACAGTTTGATGCCAGGAGCAGCTGAACACCCTTTAAAATAGTCACGTTTTCCCCTGAAAGAAACAGAAAAAGTTAGAATCTTGGGATGTGGCTGAAAGTTTCTGTTGCTTAATTTGAAAGTAGTTTATGAGAGTGATAAATATTGCAATGAAATAAAAGAAACTCTAACTTCAAAAGGAACACAGCAGCCAGACTCTGCCTGGAGAGTGTATCCAGTCTGTTTCAGGCTTGGATCAGTGACATTACTCTGATGTGTGTGTGCTCATCTGTGTCAAACTTCCTGGCTGGCGAGAGCAAAGCCTGTGTTGAGCAATATTTAAATTGAGGATGTCAAGCTTCAGTTTATCACTGCAGAAACCTTGTTTATGTGTATGTGCGTGTGTGTGTGTTTGTTAGTATAACATTTCCATACAGGAGAGTTTAACATGTGCGTGCATGGGTAAGGCATCCTAAATGTTCCTGACATTCTGCACTATTTGTCTGCATCAAGGATGTTAATGGTTGTGTCTATACAGTGTCCTGTAATGGTTTAAACGCCAAACTCCCAAGTACACACTTTCGCACACATCCTGCAAAACCTAAATTCTGTTAAATCTTATTTTGTTTGTTGATTGTCCTCCTAGTTAGCACCTCTGTGATGTTGTATTTAGACAGAGCGCTGCTTGGACCTAAATGCTAGCATCCGCATGCTACCATATTTTCACAATGGCTTACGTGCTGATGTTTAGCAGGTATAATGTTTAACATGTTCAACAACATGCGAATATTTATTTATCAGAGGTTGATTATCACTATGATCACGGTGATATGAAGAGTAATATTTTCACTGAGAAGTTTCCAGCTACCAGAAGAGTTCTTGCTCCAAACTCATTCATTGATGGCATCCACGTCTCTTAGCAAAATCCAGAGTGTTTGGCCTCTTTGTTATGAACCGTGAATAAAGCTCAATATTCATGTGAGAACGAGAACGGAGTGATCAATGCGTCTCAAGACTTTGAAGGGAGCAAAGCAACAGCCTCCCTCCTGTTTCCCCCCCTCTTTCTCTCTGTGTTCCCTCTTTCATTCCTCCTCTGCTGCTGCTGCCACTGAACCCAACGAGTCGCATTTATCACGCCTTTATAAGGAAAGACCACATCAGCGCATGAATATTCTCTCTCGCGCACAAGCGTAGCATGATGCAATCTGTTTCAGTGTTGTGTTTGTGTGCATTAGGGCGATGTGTGTGGATGAGTACTGACAAGTGTTCAGCAACTGTGTGAGGCCACTGCTTCACACTGGAGTCATATCACCACTGGAAACGCTTGGAACTTGACCCACATGCAATTACAATAAACTCAATGTAGAGGAGACTGCATTAATTATGAGCCTGGGTGTACTAAGACGGACAGTGATGCATAAACAGGAAAACTATATGAACATAGGCTCAGAAATGCTCTCTGTTCTCTCTCACATTTGCTCTTCTCATTTTCATGCTGCAGATATGACTTGTTGGCTCGCTTGCTGAAAAGGGGGCACTGTGTCCCTGATAGCAGCCACTTGCAGCATTTCCAGTGAATCCTCCTATTTTTGGTTGAACCACTGACACTCTGCTTGGATTACCTCATGCTCCTCTGCTAAAAGAGCTGCTGGAAGTGATTGCCCTGTGATTGTTGTGCAATTGTCCTGGGAACAGTGCTGGAAAGGAAGACTGCGTTTGCTACAAGAGTAGTCAGAATAAGGATATCTATAAGCTCTCTCTCTTTCTATGAAATGCACAAAAAGCTTAAAAAAAATCCACAACTCAGGTCTGAAATTGTTTCATATTGCTAAATAATCCTTTGGATGGGGAAGGATTTTAACACTTAATTTGACTTAGGAAAATATGTGCAAATGTGAGGCTTTGGTGTGTGTAAAATGCAAAACAGTCTATGAATGAATGTGGATTATACTTCTGCAACTGAACAGAGCCCTAATATGCTTAAGACTCTGTATACCAGCATTAAGGCTTCTTTGTCTACTTCTCTTTACTATATATTGTTGAAATGCCTACATTCACAGATAGACTGCTGAACCACGAGCTACACATTCAGTACTGTAGGAATAGCCTTCACCACAAGAGCCCATCCGGAAGGCAGGAAGGAAGGTATCACTGTCTTAAATAGGCTTTGGTGGGGGGAAAATATGTAGGGATAAATTCCACAAAAATAGCTCATTCATTGAGTAGCGTCATGTGGTGAAGGAAGAAGAAATGCTGCTTTGAGAAAAAAGAAGAAATTGCGGTGAGGGAAAAAAAAGCATTAGCTTTGAATGTGGGGTGTCATCAGAGTGATAGGTCTCTAAGGATGCAGAGGACTAGTAAGACCGGTGTGGATGCAGCCCATGAATAAGGAATTAGGCCCGAATTTTCTTTGGGTAGCTGACCGCTATCCCACAGAGCTACCCAGGTCTGAGCCCAAGGGAGGGTCGTCTCATTCATCATTAACTGCAGCTTAAGGTGAATGAAGGAAGAGAGACCAGGGAGATGAAGGGAGGGTGAGACGATGCGGGAGAGGGAAGGCGACAGATGAAGGCAGAATTGGAGGAAGATTGTTGAGGGGTTTGGGAAGCAGATCAAGCTGAGAGGGCATGATGATGTGGAGGATAGAAAAAAAGACCTGGAAGGACGACAGAAATGGAATCACAAATTAAAAGGGAGGAAAGATAAAGCGAACTCAAGAATGGAAGGTATCCGCTTTGCAAAACCACACTGATATTCCTGAGCAAATCAATACAGTACATGCAATCACACGCGTGACCTCATCTTTTGCAGATGAGCATGATGATGTCTTCACCTCTGAGCTGCATATGTCCTATCATTGCTGTGATTGCAAGAACAGAATGAAGTGCTTAAACTGGTTCACATATAGGTCAACGTTAATAGTTTTTTCATATCAGCAGGAGCAGCAGGTCACATTTAGTAGCTGATGAGACACTTGAGGTGAGGCAGAAGAGCCTCATGAGACCATAGACTAGCAGACCATATTTAAATATACAGTAAAATACTGCTATGAAAAACCAGTGATTTCCAATCTGAGTCACAAGATGAAGCTAAAATTTTCCATAAAAATCCAATTTGTTTTTAAGGCTTTTCTCTCTTTACTTTTTTCTGAAATACTAGTTTTACCACCTCAGGTCTATAACAATTACTTTAAAGAATGAGCTTCAGAAAGTGAAAGTAATTTCCTAAACCACAAGTCTGTCACTTGAATGTGAACACATGTCGTTCAGGGGCACTTGCTGAGATAATTGAAGCTGTTGTTCTTTTTGGGGAGGGCGCGCGGTCTTGTTTGATCAGATTTCATTGGCAGTGGCCTGGCCAGCAAAAGCAAACAACCCACCAACTGTCACCAGATTTAGATTCAAATGTTGTTAAATCATGAACAGGGCACAGAAATATGTGACCTCACCTTCTTCTGGACTGAGTCAAGCAAAGGCAAAATATCTTCATGTTGAATCCATAGTTCATAGCAGGAACCTGAAGCCTTTAAGAGGCCACCGACAAATAAAAAGCTCACAAATCAGCTATTTAACCATGACTTTAAGATAATTCAATAATATATTTTCCCCGAACAGCAAAAAGCGGATGGCTCATTTTGGAGCAAATTGTAGTTAATTTATGGGTTCATCTAAAATGGAACAGAAAGCTGTCATCAGCCACCAGCTGTGGACTAACATGCTTGGTCAGTCAGTGTTCAGCTGTAGCTTGAGCACTTCCTCCTCTTCTCTCTCTGGCGTGTTCCACGTCTCTCGTTCTCTTTCTCTTTCTCTCTGTTTTGACACACATGCTCTTGCATGGCTAAATCAACAAACTATGACAGCTCCAGTGAAATCAGCCTCTGAGTAAACAGCAGTTTCTGCTCAGATGAGCTGCCTGTTATTGATTTCCAATGAAATGGGAATTGAGAGCATATATGTTGTATATAGTATATGCTGTTGGAAGGCCTGTATAATTCCCTATTTTGAATAGTGTCCCAGCCTTGTCAGATCACTTGTGCTTTCTTATCTGATTGCCTCTCTGTTGGTTTCCATGTATGCCTGCAGTATCAGTACTAGCACCATCAACAAAGATGTTGAGGAAAATGGTTTACACTATATAGATTATGTACAGCAGGCTGAGAAGACAGCAGTGCTATGCTAAACGATACATCCTCATACCAAAACAAATAAATGGTTCGATTATCAATGATTCTAGGCATAGTGGACCTTCAATGTACATTTGTCATCAAGTGGTTAACGTTTTTGACTCCATTTGCTCAGGTCTAGGGAGCATAACCACTTAATTAAGTGTAGGAACCCATTTTTTGGGTTATACACATTACTTTACATAGCTTACGAAACTTAAGTTACATAAGAAGCCAACATTGCTTTTTGGTTTCACACAGAACATGAACAGTGGTCTCCTGGGTGGAAGTCCTGTGTTTGATCCTTATTCCAAATCACCTGACTTCCTCCTTTGCTCCCGTCAGAATTATTTCGGCCACTAGAGGTGGCTCCCTAACAATAAACCTAAAAATCTGTCACGCCCTCTACAGCCGTTTTCCTGATGAGGACGGTCGGATGCTAAAGGAGGTCGCATTGAACAATACGAGCTCATGCAGGTGTTCCAACTTCAGTAGAATACATTCAGTTTGAACATTTCCCCTTACTTCAAAGGAGAGCTGCAGCTTTGTGTGTTTGCACGTGTGTATGTGTACTACTCACATTGTGGGGACATGAAGCTGTTTACACAGTCACATTGTGGGGACTTGTCGTCCTTATGGGGACAAAACCCAAGACTGCATAGTGTAAATCATGACATTTTATTGTAGTGGTGATGGTGATGGTCAGGGTAAGTCTCTGGGAAATGAATGTAAATCTATGTAATGTCCCAAACAATGGAATGGAAACATGACTCTGTGTGTGTGTGTGTGTGTGTGTGTGTGTGTGTGTGTGTGTGTGTGTGTGTGTGTGTGTGTGTGTGTGTGTGTGTGTGTGTGTGTGTGTGTGTGTGTGTGTGTGCGTGTGTGTGTGTGTGTGTCAGTAAGGTAGAAAAACACCGATGCATTGTTCGAGTAAACCTTTGATGCAGAGAAGGAGTGTGTCTGCTCTGCAGTAAAGGGCAAATCAACTGATTATTAATCAACTTACAATGTTATAATCGCTTGGACTGAGACGATAATCACACCCTCCTCACCGACTCTGATCGTCTTTTCGCCATAGTGAGAGAACTGCAGCAACTCGGTGAAGCAGACAGGTTTAAGAGGCACTGATGAAAAGCACATCAAATGTTTCCTTCACTCTCAGTCCCCTCTGAACTAGCAGAGGGAGAGGAGGTTGGTGCTGATGGTCTCTCTTCCATAGGAAAGTGGATCAGGTGCATTTTGTAATTACTGTGTGACAGGGCAATGATACACAAACAAACACATGCAAACAAAGATACAGGCGTGTAGACACACACACAAAACCAGGCATGTGTGCGCGCACATACACACAAATGTCTCTAGCAGGTCAAGACACAGCTGTTTCATGGTCTGTAGCCCATTTTAGCTCTGAAAACACATATACCACAAATAGATCGTCGTCTGTGTCACTGATTCTGGACCTTTCTGTGCAGAATGTCTTAATATCTAGAGGAGGAGACAGAGGCGCATCAGCATTCAGGGTGCCTGTCATTACTATCATCAGTTTTCATCCACGTGGTGAGGATCTAAGGTTGGGTGACACATCTTAATCATCGGCATAATGAATGGAGGATAAGCCCCTGTGAATTCCAGCCATGGTCTGACAGAGGTGATCAATAACTCCATCCATCCGCCATCTCGTTACGCTCCGCCTGGCCTGCCGAAATGGAGGCGTCCTCTCAAATGGCGTCTGATGCAGATAGCGTTATTGGGCTCGCTATCATTCACACGAATGTCTCTCACAACAACAAACTTAATAAAAAATGCTCTCGGGTTTGTAGATGAAACAAAAGAAGTGAAATGTGTGTCGTTAAGTGCAGAAAACCTTTTCAGTAATTTTGATTGTGCAGCCCAGGTATAAACCCAAAGAGAGTAAGAAGCAATCATCCAAAATAAAATAAAAATCAGCATTTAACATCTGCATACATTTCACAACTCGTCTATACTTTTTTTGCTCATTCTGCGGTACAGAGGCTACAGACAGGAAAGTTCCTCGAGTGGACTACCGTTTGGCAGCATCATCTCTCGCGTCCCTCTATCACACAACTAATGTGGCGAAGCACTGAATCAGCAAACAGCAGAAATTCAAGGATGCTCGCTACTCATGTTGGATCTTTTTTAATGCCTGTCTGATTTATGGTAATAAGGCTTCAGAGGAGCCTCCTGAATGCGCTGCGCTCCTCTCTTTTTGGGTTTCAGACCAGAAATGCATTTTCAGCAAGAACGCAATGACAGCCCGGCAAACCAAACCATATGCCACAGAGTAAATGAGATTAGATCTCATTATAAATGGATTCATCTGCTTTGAATACAGTCCAGCTCTCCCCGCCCTGGGACTCTCCATTACCAAATTACTTAGGGCCACTGGGTGGACAGTACCACCAATGGATTTTTAACAGGCTTCTTAAATTCTAAATCACATGTTGCCTTTTTCTCCATTTCTTCTTGCGCTCAGAGGTTGGAACTCAATCAGAACGGGTAATGTATCTACAAATTAGCCTTCTTTAAAGCGCAGACCATTGCTGTTTCATTTCATATATGACTGGAGAAGGGTAATGTATCCAGAGTTGTAATATTCATTTCCCCGTTCAAATTGGATGTCAAGTAAGTTTATAGAAAGTTTTGAATTATACACTGGATGTAATCAATTATAGAACAGATGTTAGATTAGCTGAGGCCGCCTGTCACTTAGAAAGAACAAATGAGTGAGCTGAATCTCTAATAAGGTCATAGCTAATTGTTCATATGCTGATAAATTATTTGCATTTAGTAGTAGGGATGAACAGATGCCACAGAGTGACTGACATAACATCTGTATGGGACAGCGGAGCAAAATGTGGAAGCCCTAATCTGCTAATTGTGATTTTTTTTTTTTTTTTTTAAATAAAGAAAAGCCAATTATTGTTATCTCAAGGCTGACTGAGGTAACGATGGAGTATTTTACTTTCCCTCTCTCTCCATCTATTCAACAGAGTCAAGTCCATTGATATTTCTAAGCTTTTTGCCTTGCTCCTTCTTGATTTGACCCGATGCCACCTCTCTGGGCATCTTCACATAAGGTTTTGCTCAGTGTTAGACTGTGAGGAGGCTTTTTGTCAGTGCGTCTAGAGTGAAGCCAGAGAATGAAGAAATACAGGGGATTTGAAAGCGCTGCTTAAAATTGGAAGAGGAGTGAAACGCCCTAAAGAGGTTGGACATAACGGCAAGTTTAGAGGAAATAAGACAGTGATGAGGATAACGAGGAGGAGGGTGTGCTTTTGAAGAATTATTGCTTGCTATAGCCGTTCCTCCTGTCCATGCTGGCTTTGAAGGACATGCCAGGTCTACAGTCCTCTTTCTGAGGAAAAGAAAAATACCTTCTAAACTGCAGCTGAGGCTAAAATGAGGCCCCAGCAGTATGAGTTAGACAAACTTTGGAAATTACCAACTTGTTTTTGCCAGCTAAGTTTTTGAAGCTTTTTGAATGGATTTTCACACAAAGCAAGGCTTGTGGATTTCTTTTCCCAACTTACACTAAAATTGTTTTGAGAGGGATCTCTTTGTGGCCAGTATGAACAGGAGAATCCATTAAAGTGAAGAAAAACCATTCATTGTACAAATTGGGGACAAAAGTATTGTTTTAAGACATGCTTGAATGTGAAGCCATTCTTTAACCAGTAAAAATAGAGGGCCAGTTAATTAAGATATGTGTCAAACAAATGATTTTGGGAAACCTATGTACACCTTTCCATGTCAGCCATGGTCTCTTGGGAAGCTCACCAATTTTTAGTCCATCTAATTAATTAATGAGCATTGCTTCCTGTTGTGATTATTCTCAATTCATCCTTGCTCTTGTGTCTGATTCTGACATATCTCACTCTCTATCTATCCTTTGCAACCAGTTTGCATGTTGCACTGGCAATTATCTTTACCAAGATTGATGTATTCTCTTCGCACAGCACCTCTTTATTGCTGATAATGAAAATGAGCCAGATGAGAGCAGGAGTGCAAGCCCGAACATTGGCTAGGCCAGAGGTAGTTTACTCTGTTCTCTTAATTAGACCCCTCCAAATCCCAAGTGCTCCTGTCGGCAAAGTCTGACACAGCCTGCTCCAATTACTAACATGCACAGGCCTGATAAAGTATATTTGCTGTAGGATAAGAGAGATTAGGATGCATTCCATGCACAGATTTGAAGCCTGGGGATGTGCAGTGGGAGCGGCAGGAAATGTTTATGTGTATGAGGAAGTTACAGAGAATGAGATGTACATGGTGAGTTAAGTAATGCAGCATCAATATGATATTGAACCAGGTGTCTGTGATGAGATTGGTGAAGTGTTTCTATTGCCTTGAACGCTGAATTCATAAACAGAACTCCTGAATAACAGATTAGCGGAAACTAATTTAAGAGAGATTGTGGCTTGCCATCCTCCAATATTCCTCATGCCCTTGAATGATGGTTCCAGCATCTTATTAATTACAGTCTCAGGTCTAAGGGTTTAAATACTTTATTAACACCATATTTGAGGTCACTGCAACTTTCTATAAGTGGAGCAGTACATTAGTTTCCATATGCGTTTTCATATCACCATGTCCAGGGCAGACAGCCTCATTAAAACTGAGCCAATATCCCTGCTCCCTCAGGCTTGAACCGAACTACCATAAAATGGGGCTACAAATAGGGCCTGTCCCCACTGAACCGCACAGACCTGGACACACCCTGAGACAGTGCTCAGCCAATCAGCAGACAGGACAGATGTCACATATGGAAATAGATGGCCAGACACAGAGAAGACATGCATCAAACCTTTTTATATGTAGTCCAGTCATCCTGTTGATCTATCTATCTATCTATCTATCTATCTATCTATCTATCTATCTATCTATCTATCTATCTATCTATCTATCTATCTATCTATGGTGAGTGAGCAAGACTTTCACTTTGCCAGGAAAAGGTCGGGACAACATTAAGGTGCAGTGAGTTCACTTCTTCAGCAAAGGCTCACTGGAATTTGATTGATGGATTTTGACATTGGCATTGTCCTCTCCATTAAAGTGTAAAAATTACTCAGAATGCTTACACTAAAATAGAATCATTTTCCCTGGCCAGTGTTCCCACTTGAATTCCCCATATGGACTGCAATGTATTCATTAGTCCACAGATCACTCATGGCAGGGTTATGTTCCGCCATATTAGCTATGTATAGAAAATAATGAGTAACGCATATGCATAGGGAGAGAAGCAATCTGAAAGCACTAGATTAAAAAAAATGAAACTGCATTGTGCACGCAAAAACCTACCATATTATAAACACACGTGCATACATTTGAATAATTCATTTATGTCCACTCTGTATAACACATATTCACACAAACATGCATGTATGGAAGCGCCTTCACATGAATACGTTACCACCAATTTATTCACGTCCACATTATATATAGCGCTCGCATGCACACAGAAAATAGAGGTTCAAACACCCATGCCTCTGTTCTTTAGGGCAGTCTTGCTGCATGTGGTTTCTGCATTAGCACTGGCCTCTTCCCCATCACCCCACCTAAAAGTGACGGCGTGATCAGCGCCAAGCCTCTCACCATCACCCCAGACCATTACTCTGTCTGCTCCTTTCCTTAACAGTCATCAGTATCTCTCCTCTACTATAAAAGGACAGCCAGCTCTCTCTGAGTTACATCTGATCTTGTCAAAGTCACTGCTCACATTGCCAAACCCAGTGAGTGGCTACAACCCCGGTGGCAGAGTGCTGTCTTTCACCGGAGTGCTTTTTTTTTTTCCCTTCTGTGTGTGTGCGTGCGTGTTACGTGACTGTGTCTATCTTTGTCCCAGTGGACCATGTTAAATGTGTTCTTACACTCACATGTGTGACAGAGGTTGTGGTAGCAGCCCTATTTTTGTTTCTTTCATTATTTTGTCGTGCCTTACTGGCCCTTTCGGTTAATCCTCAGCGGACTGGAGATCAAAGTGAGAGGAAATAGAAGGAAGAAACTCCACTCTTAGATGAGTGATAACAGCATGTGTTGACCCTCAGGTCTTAGCAAGAGGTGACTGGAAACAGTATAAAATATACAGTAAAAGCCCAGAGTGATGCATACATAGTGAATATCTGAGGAAAAAATAACCTTTTTATCTGTCCATCATCATCCACTTGTCAAACCTTAACTGGCTTTTCCCTGTTTTGAAGATATAAGGCAATTGAGTGCTCAAAGTGTAAGAGCTGGAATATGACTGACTAATTCAATGAGTATGGGCTGTAGGCCTAGGTGTGGAAGTTAAGTTATATTATTACCGGTGAATTGACGACATAGATGATCAGCTTTCTCTGACATGCTATTCTGTTTTGCATTTTCCCTGTGAGATTTGCTGGACCTTTATTCTCCTTTCCTTGCTCACTTTGTTAATAAAAGGCCAGGAGGCAGCGACTGTTCTACCAGATGGACCTGCCCTGATTAGTGCTGTGCATCCTTATTAACCTTCAGTGATTACTTCTCATCATCACCATTAGGATGTAGTGGAGTTCCAGGTATTTAAGTAATCATCCAAGAAGATTCCCAACTCCTAATACAAATTAAAAAGAAGACAACCACCCTTGAAAAGAGATTGGTTTAATTAGGCAAAGAAAAGTGAATTGCTGCTTTGTTGTGTGCAGGACTTAATGACTATCTAGTTTGGCAAAACTGCCAGACAGAATCAAAGGGCCACGTTCTGCTTTTGCCCCTCTGTCTGATGGATTTCCCTGGCTATAAATCTGCGAAGTAATTCCGTGTGATCCTTGATATTTACTGTTTGATTGTATATGTTGCATAATTGGATGCACCGGAGCCACTGGAATGAGAATTGAACGCTCTATTAATCTCACTTATAAGCATTAGAGATGAGTCACAGAGACTACGAAAGGAGACGGCTGGAGAAACGTAATGATCTTTTCACCTTGGTCCGACTAGACGTTTAGTTTTACTGACAGGAATAAATCCTTGTGTGCGTGCCTGTGTGTTTGTGTCTTATAGAGAAATCGGTTGATACTATTTTATTGCAGACATATTGGGATTGGCGTGTCTGTCAGCTAATGGAACAAGAAATTACTCTGCAGAAATGCCAAAGCTGTATTTGAGGTAATTTAGAAACAGTGATTTCCCAGTTTATCCTTCACATTTTTCAACTGTAAATGTCCCTCTCAGTGTTGGTCAACACATCAATATCATGATTTCGGTATATATATATTTTTTTCGACTACGAAGCCCCTAATTGCTATAAATGTTTTCTGATTCCAGAAAAGATGGGCCGCTGCGTAAAACACATATAAGTGAGAATGTGATAATTTGCTGATCCTTTTTGACAGATACTCAATTGAAAACAGTACAATTCATTTAATGTTTTACCTCCTCAACTTCATTGGTTCTTATACATCTATGCTTATTCTGAATTTGATGCAGCGACACGTTTCAAACAAGTTGGGACAGGAGCAACAAAAGACTGGGAAAGTGGTTAGTCTTTCACAAGCAAGGATAGTGGATTTGTTCAGCAGATTATCTTCGGCATGCTATGTAACATGCTAAATTGTGGCAATGGTATTGAATCAAAGCAATTGGAAATATGTTCGGTTTAGATATATGAGTTGCTATACTAAATGTCATGGCAATCTAATTTATAGTTGTTGAGATATAGACATTAAATCAAAGTGTGAGAACAAAATTGCCAACAGCTGGAACGGTCTACGTTAAAACAAATAAACCACAGCGGCTGGACACTTTTATTCTGATACTATTGCATTATCAAATATTTACATGGATCTAGCAAACACAGAAAAAGTCAGAGCTCTTGTATTATGCCAGAGGGTGTTAACCTTGTATAACCTGTTTTATATGATATATCTACCTTTTGCCATATTGGTCCAATCAAAACATTTCTGTAAATGATCTGTGAAGGGTGTTTAGATTGAGGCAAGAAAAAAAATGCTTTGTATTTCATTCCTGGCCTTGTAAAGTAAAGTATGCCGCCGTATGCACGTGTGTCTTGCTCTGAAAAAGTTACCCTGAGTGTGTCCCTCTGGTTTTATGCTTCACGCTGACTGTGACTGATTAAGGGAAAAGTGTGTCTGTTCAATGTAAATGTGGTGGTACGGCCTTGACGGGTAGATTGCAACTTACATGAGTGCAATTCTCTACGGAAGACACAGTCCTTCACTGCATCAGAACATGATCATCTTCACTCCTAGAAAATGTGGCAGTGAATTATTTAAAATGTGTGAATCTTTGTTACTGCAATAGTACAGACGTCTGCCTTTGCATTTTTACTGTTTTCTTTTATTACAGTAATGCTATTCTGCTCCTGTCAATCATTCAAATGTGGATTTTTGTCTGATTATGGGTAATTCAGGTTTAGGGTTCCACAATGAAAAGCTGCATATCAAAGAAACGTCTTGTGCAGACTCTAGCTCTTGATCTGGTTCTGCTCACCCTGGCATTTGCATGAAATTTCGGATTTCTGCTTCAATTTCCAGTTGTGGTTCAACCTGTCATCTACTAATCAAAAGGTTGGGGGTTTGACCCCCAGTTCCTCATGTCTACATATAGAAGTGTCCTTGGGCAAGATACTGAACCTCACTTTGCCCAGCATCTTGCATGGTAGCCAGTGTGTGAATGGGTGAAAGTGAGGCAAACTATAAACTGCTGGGGACAAATGCAACCATTTACCATTTTGCATTCAATGATTTTATCCTGCACTCTAGAGTTGTTGTTGCAGGTAAGTTGACGAGGATCGACGATTCCTCCAAGACCGCATTTCTTTCACATAAAGTTGGACTGCCCCATTCAGTTGAAGGGTGAACAGTCGGGGAGTTATTCTGGTATTTTTTCACTGTTCAGGTGCAACAGAGATGGAGAATTTGTATGGTTTGCAAAGGTTGAACCAATGTTCTCGATGTGCTTCTCACACCTGTGTGCCTCCCATTTCAAGCTCTGTCAATCACAGCTAAGTGAGAAGAAACACCATTTAGACCTGAGGCATGCTGAGGGACTACATCTCCCAGCTGCACCTAACAGGAACCTGATGAGGATTCTGGGGAAAACAATATCATAGCTGTCTTACTTGGCCTGTTGCCACAGCAGCCCTGATCTCCTTGAGTGATTAGACAAATGACGGATAAATGAACTCATTTCCTGTTTTTCTTCCTGTTTTCTTTTGTATGTGATATATGGATCCATCTGTTGTTTAATATTCTCAGTAAAAAAAAAAGAGATGCTGGTCCAAAGCAGAACTGTAGTGGTGAACTCATGGTCCTTAATGTTCTTATAGCAGCATAAATCCATATCTGTAATGTATTTTAAATCATGCTCTGATTTCATTATAATGCACTCATCACACATTAATGGGATGACACATAACTCTTTATGAGCAACACTTCAAAATCGATTAAAGATGCTCTTCCTTTTCCCAATGTCAGCAGTTGCAGTCTCTAAACTTTAAGGCAAAGTGCAAAGAGAAAAGGGAGGGGGGGGTCACATTACTGTCTTGAAGCACTGACAGAAAAGGAAAAATGATGCTATAGTTAATTTTCCTGCATGGGAAATACAGAAACCTGTTCTTTTTGTAGGTTATTAAAGTGGTCAGTTTCAAATGAGCGGCCTTTCTAAAACACCACTTCATCAACATAACTTGCAAACAAATGCATGGTGCTAAATCTAATATGCACAGTAATATGATGCCTGTACATGTTTGGAAAAAGTGTAGGTATTTTAGCCATATGTCATTGTACCTCTGGGAGAGTGTGAGGCATAATACAGCATTAATGAACATACAGCTGTCTGTGATGAAACAATGCAGGCTACCTCATTCTTTGAAAACGCTTCAACATGCTGCTGTAGGGTCTGCGTGTGTTTAAAGGGAGGCTGGGTGTATGTGTTGGCTCCTGATTTTCTGTGAGCATCAGTATGTCTAGAATATCAATGGCCTCTTAACACCTGTGATTGCTCTGCCCCGAGGTGCTGACTGATGAAAGAGAAAATTGGAGTACAGAGTCAGAGGTGAGTTTTGGGACTTTTCTCCCAGCATCCCCGTCTGCGGGTGAAATCCTCCAGTCTGTTTGCTCATTGCAAACTCAGTGTACAAAACATAAACATGACCCCGGTGGAATGAACTCTATATTGTTGGTATCATGCACTCCTCACACTGGCACAATGATTAAATTTTGATTGGGTTTTGTCCTTTATCTCTGAATAACCAATGAAAACTCGACCGTGCTTATTGCTGCTTTCGTAAAATAAGCACAGTGATATACAGTCAGATCAAAGAGTGATTTGAGGTGGTATACAGAGCCTGCCCTGGCAACATTGCTCCCTTGGTCCCTTGGCGAGAGCCAACTCAGTTTGGGCATCAGTAGACAGAGCATGATATTTTCCAGGGTTGGAATGGGTGCAGAATCTGCTCTCTTAGTCTCTTTGTGTGCTGGAAAGGGGCCAAGAGCACATCTATAACCTCACTGACAGTAGACAGAGGGGCTGCCAAGTCAGTGTTTGGCACACAAAGGATAAACTCCACCACAGTCAGAGACTAAATCCCCATAGGAAGATTTCAGATACCTAATGGGGATTAGACAAACTAAGAGGTAGGTTGTGGGGAATTTATGAATAATTGAACTCAAGGAAGCCAATAAACAAACAAATGCACAATGAGGGAAATGTCAAAACAAAGGCCTCTGCATTTACTCGTGTGAAGAAAGTGCATGCGAGGGAAATAGGGGCTGTGCGTTTGAATATGCAGTAGTATTTATTCTCCTGAATGCTGTGTGGATGTGTGGATGTGTGTGTGTGTGGGTGCCAGCCTTGAGGTGGATATCAGCAGTCAGCAGAGGTATCAAGGTAACAGCAGCGAGAGCTACAGAGGAGGGAAATTAATTGTCAGCTTTACCTCAGCCTTTCTATCAGTAAACTGTGCTCATTAGATCGGAGCTGTTTGCTCTTTGGGGGCCACCAGAGACCCTTTAAGTCACAACGTACACATAGGAGGTTAAGCATCGCTGTAAGACACAAACAGCAATAGGCTGGGAACAGCTTTATCTGCTTAGCAGTCACATATGTTTAGCATGTTTGAAAGAATAAAAGTACACATTAAACTACAAGGAAATAGAGAGCAGAGGGCTTCTAATAAAGATTCATGTACCTGTTGAGTGTGCACTTAATTGTGTCCACATAGTGATGCTTATTCATTTAAAATGCTAAATAAAGATTCACCCTGGTCTGAAGCTGAGGTTGAGTGCTTCCATGCTTCTGAAAACAACTCACTAATGGCTTATGTGCAAAGCTAGAATTCTCACTTCTCACATTGCGAAATGAATGCTGATCTAAAATCAGTTTTGTCTTTTATTCATTCCTATTCTCACACATTCTTTTGTGCATTAGTTTGCTTTATTCTGTCTTCTTTCAGTATAGAAAAAGTCACTTCATTACCCCATCCTATTAGCAGAGGTTTTTCTTTTTTCTTTAAAACCCTTAACAGGCATTATATTACATTTTTCAAACCCAAAGAATTTTATTTTGACATGTAGTGGATACCACAAAGTGCTCAAAAGTCTGTCTGAAAAGGATGCACAAGACATCTCTGTGTGTGAGAGAGACAGTGAGGAAAAAGCTTAAAGTAATAGTTCAACATCTTGGGAACTTCACTTATTCCCTTTGTTGTCGAGAGTTAGACAAGAAGATGGATACCTCTCTCGTATCTGCATGATAGCTCTGAAGCTGGAGCAAGGAGACAGTTAGTTTAACTCTGCATGAAGATTGGAAACAGCTTGTCAGGCTCTGTCTAAAGCTAGAAAATCTCCCTACCTGTGCCTGTAAAGCTTAGTATTTGCCACTTTATATCTTGTTTGTTTAATCCATACAAAACTGAAAAAAGTAACTGTGAAAAGCACAAATAATTGTTTCGTTTTTAGACCAATAAAGTATATGATAAGCTTAGCTAACCAGCTGCTGACTGTAACTTAATGCTGAGAGTGGTATCAATCTAACTCGCATTATTAAGCATTATTCCCAAAATGTCAAACTATTCTATTAAAGCTACTTGAATATGCCATGAACACTAAATAACGTTTGCTAATTTCTGAGGACATCTAGAGGGCTGGCAGACTCATGGGGTGGCTCCTCTGGGGTTGATTTTCTTTAGGACTACCTTTAAATAAACCCTTTCACTCAACTAATCCTCCAATGTTTTGTCACTGAAACATAAGTAGTTTGTTTCTTGAGGCACCGCAAGAGGATTTCAAATTTTAATGTCAGTGTAGTGTCTTCAGATAATTACAGAGGGCAGTTGACCATGAAATTCAACCCACCTTGTTATTCAGTGACATTTGAATTATTGGAATCGCTCACAGACTCATCAGTTGAAAAGGCCAGTCTCTGTGCAGCGTGTGTCTGTGTGTTTATGTGGCTGAATGAGTGTGTGTGTTTGTTTTCCTGGACCGCTTTTCTTTTGACGGCCGGGCTGATTTTAAGGAGGTGGGACATTTTTCACAAGGTGAGGTCATTTTGGCTATTTCATATTTTATCAAGGGGCCAGTTTACGGTCAGGGACTTAATTGAGCCAGCGCTTCTAAGGATAGCTATACAAGGGCACAGAGGCATAAACAAGTCTGTGCGTGTGTGTGTGTGTGTGTGTGTGTGTGTGCAGTTGTGTCTAAATAACAATCACCAGCAATTTGTCATTTTCTAACAAGAGTCTATAAAGCTCACAGAGTGATTTTATGGTGAGTAATATGGTGCATGTAGCAGAATTTTGCACGTGCATATCTGTGACTAGCATGCGGTAGCCATACATGATGCAGTCTGTGCATCAGCTGGCCGCCCTGGCTCTATTGATATTCCACTGGACCGTATGTATTGGAGGGATATGATCCCTGTTGACTTAATTAGGGCTGCATATTGTTCTGCAAAGCATTGAATAATGTTGGGACAGAGACACTGACACTGTCTGAGTCTGAATATAAATGACGATACAGTATACTGGTACAAATTATTCAGTTATGAGGTGCAGCATCGATGGCTGGGCCATATATCCGAGGCTTAATTGACATGTTTCAGTAAAGGACTGAAACAGCTAAACTGGATCAACTAGGATCAATCAAAATAACCCAGAACAGTTTGAGCATAACCCACCTGCACAAAGGATTTATATAGACTATACAGTACCTTTGCACTATCGTGTGCTGTAAAAGGAAGATTGTACTAACTGTATGTGCTGCACCTGCTTCCCTTGAGTGCAGTGATTGTTCTGAGAGCTCTTGCACTGAAGCCCTTTTGTTTTGCTTTGCTTTCATGAGTAAACTTACATGTAGTGATGATTACCAGACTCTGTAGACACCCAGGCCCCCAGAAAAGAATGCTAACAGAAATTATCAAAAGCCGAGATATACTATAGTCTATATACTCTGCTGCTGAAGAAATACGGCAAAATATTATTTTATGCCCTTTTTTATTGTAGCTTCCTGTCTGGTTGAATATGTCTTGTCAGGTTTCATGAGGTTCACACCCTCCATTACTATGTTTTATGTATACTGTATAGTAGGCCTTTGACAGGTAGTGTCTCTTGATTCTAGAGATGAATCCCCAGAGATCCTCAAAGGATCCGGGTCAGATCTGGTCATACCGGGTCCAAATTACACTGAGTCAAATCAGGCCAGGTAGGATCTTGTTTTACAGCCACAGGTGTCAGGTCTGTGTGTCACTATGTCTGACACCCTCTGTTTGCACGGTGTGTCTGTACTGCAGCAGAAAAAACTGTTTTGAAAATCGGTCGCATATATTTATGCCATAAAACGACAATTATATTTTGGAATTTGCTTCACAGACATCAAATTGGTGAGAAAATTATAATCATGTGTCTCTCCCAGTTGAGTACATAATGTTCAATTGCTGGAGTAGGCGGTGAAAATAGGACTTTTAATTATTTCTATTAGTCTTTTAAGGATAGAAAGAAATTGATGTAGTTTCTATGAATGTACATTAATTCTTAGGGTATTATTATCAAAATGCAGCTCTTTTTGACTGCAGCCACTTGCTAATTGATGCCAGTTTTTGGATCTGATCTAATTGTCCCTGGGTCTGTTTGGATCAGGTATGAAATGGATTTACATACATTGGATTTAAGTAGGGGTTCGACCGATCATTTTGGTCCTGTGAAGGCCTCTTCTCTAGAGGGCTGAGAGGGGTCCACAGTTAAGGAAGGTCCACAAAAATTCCAGGAAGAGTGAAATTGGCCATATGACCAGAGCTTTATAGTAAATTCCAGCTCATTTTTACCTATCTGGCCTACAGCTTTACTTTTCTGGTGCACTCATAGCATAATTTTCAGCTGTTTTCCACAAAATAGCTCTAAAAATTCACCTTACACTATCTTTCTAAGCACCAAATGCCAGACGGACACATTTTGTGACGAGAACAAAGTGGAGCATTTGGCTGCATAAGAGCAGATATTTCTTTCAGACACAAAAACAGAGCTAAAAGAGAGTGCATAATGGACTGCCTTGAGCCAAATACATCATAATGTTGTTAGTAACTGCTGGATGTGGAAATAAACAATCCTTTACTAAACCTAAAAGATGATAATATGGCATTGTCGTGTTCACAAGCTGTTTCTGCTGCCCCCAAGTGGCAAAAAAATGAGTGAATGCAGATTTAATTAAGGGCAAAGGTGCGTCTTGTTTCGGGGCCTCTTGAGTTCTGGGATCTGCTGGGATGTAGCCTGTACAGGCACCGCAGTTGCTTTCGATGGGTGGAAATGATATTGGTTCAATAGAGCGCACAGCCTGCCTGGGTTGCTTATCCATTTTTGCCCTGAGGAGAGGAAACCCTTTTGTCAATGAATTTTGAGTGATGACGGAGGCCTGTATCACCCCCCCCCCACCCCCCACCCCCCTCCTCATCAGTGAGTAACCCAGTTTCTGCGCATCGTTTCCTGATCGAGGTTTCCCATAACTGCAGTTTTGGTCCACAATCCGCCCTGCGCATAGAGGAAGAGAGAGAGGGAGAGAGAGCGCTCCTCCTCCTCCTCCTCCTCCTCCTCCTCCTCTTCCCACCACTCATCCCGAAAAGCCAACCCAAGCCGGTCTCCACGGCGGAGTCCTCTCATCATTTCTCCCCTCGCATAATGGACACTGAATTAAAACAGCTGTGGTACGTCCGTCCCCGGCACTTTTCCGCTTTTCCCTCAGCAGTAGCGTTCGCCTAACGCGGCTCTCCTCTCCGCTAAATAACTTCTTCTTTCCCCGGTTTTATTTTTTTTCCTCCCCAGACACGCTTTTCAGAAATAACCAAACCTACGACTTGGAACTAAACTGCTCTGGAAGACGGTCGCTTTTCTGTGGATGGAGCATTTTAAATCGGTGAGTTGTAATCGCAGATTCCGATAAACTGAGTTTGGTTCTCAACCTGTATCGCTTTTGCTCATTCCGTGTTCAGCTTGTAGCCAATTTATCATGTGGAATATAAAAAAAAAGAGCCTGTTTAGGATCAGGTCACAAGCAGCTAAATTCAATCGTGAATTTGATAAATCAGAATAAGCCTGAACTATTTTAATTCATTTCGAGTGAGATAAAGAATCGTCTTCTGTTCTGTAGTTGGAACTCAACAGGTTTTGGATCTCTGGCTTGCATCTCTCTCATAGAGGACTGTAGCCGTGTGAATGCGCCTGTTTAGAATGGAGTTAAACAGAAACAACTACCAATAGTGCCTCTTTAATGATGCAGTTGTTTTGCTTGCTCGCCCTCAGTTTTGAAACTGTAAGATGCACTGAACTGTGGTCCTGCCTCTTCACTGTAACTCAATAGAGGGGATGTGAGAAATACAGCCTTAAAGCAATTATGGGGAAGATGATGCTTAGTGGAAATTGCAGTATGTCTCTGTGATCACGTTAAAGCTTTCCATATCAAATCAAATCAAATAACACACACACACACACACACACACACACACACACACACACACACACGTATATATATATATATATATAATGCACTGTAAAGATTTGTCACATTCAGTGCAATGTTGAATTGTATTTCCACTGAGGATACTTTTTTGCTGTCTCAGCGATAGACTGCCGAGTTGTACTGATGTTCTACTTCTACTCATCGGTTTCTTTTCAGTATCACTCCCCTCTCTCCTGCATCTGTAAGATTAGTTTGTCTTAAATTCTCTTTCTTTTCATTTCTCATCAGTCGGTCTCACTCCCTTCCCTCTCTTGTAATCGAAACTCCGCTGTTCTTCCTCTCCTTACAAACTCCCTCGCTCTCTTCCCTTTAGATGGTGAATGAGCTGAAGTCAAGCTGGTTGTAAAGGTGCTGGACTTGTTTCCCCCTACGCCCCAAGCCGGACACAGCATGGCGGCGGGAGTAGCGGCATGGCTTCCATTTGCCCGGGCGGCGGCAATCGGCTGGATGCCTGTGGCCAATTTGCCTATGCCAGTGGCGCCCACTGAGAAGAACAAGCGGCAGGATGAGCTAATCATTCTTAATGTCAGTGGACGGCGCTTCCAGACCTGGAGGAACACTCTGGACCGCTATCCAGACACCCTGCTGGGGAGCTCAGAAAAGGAGTTCTTCTACAACGAGGAGACCAAAGAGTACTTCTTCGACCGGGACCCCGATGTGTTCCGCAGCGTTCTCAACTTCTACCGCACAGGCAAGCTCCACTACCCACGCTATGAGTGCATCTCGTCCTATGACGAGGAGCTGGCTTTCTTTGGCATCGTCCCAGAGATCATCGGTGACTGCTGCTATGAAGAGTACAAGGATAGGAAGAGGGAGAATGCAGAGCGTCTGATGGATGACCAGGAGGACAACAAGGACGCTAAGCTGCCCAACATGACCTTCAGGGAGACCATGTGGCGGGCTTTCGAGAACCCCCATACTTCCACCATGGCCCTTGTCTTCTACTATGTCACTGGCTTCTTCATTGCTGTCTCCGTCATCACCAATGTGGTGGAGACGGTGCCGTGCGGCTCAGCACCCAACCAGAAGGAGGTGCCATGTGGTGAGCGCTACACCGTGGCCTTTTTCTGCATGGACACGGCCTGCGTCATGATCTTCACCGTGGAGTACCTGATGCGCTTGTTCGCCGCTCCCAGCCGCTACCGCTTCATGAGGTCCGTCATGAGCATCATCGACGTGGTGGCCATCCTGCCCTACTACATTGGCCTGGTCATGACTGACAATGAGGACGTGAGTGGCGCTTTTGTGACGCTCCGTGTTTTCCGCGTGTTCCGTATCTTTAAGTTCTCCCGTCACTCGCAGGGCCTGCGCATCCTGGGCTACACGCTGAAGAGCTGTGCCTCGGAGCTGGGCTTCCTGCTCTTCTCCCTCACTATGGCCATAATTATCTTTGCTACCGTCATGTTCTACGCAGAGAAGGGTTCAAGCTCCAGCAAATTCACCAGCATCCCAGCCTCCTTCTGGTACACCATCGTTACTATGACAACGCTCGGGTAAGAGCAGAACAGACACCTCTTTTATCAGGTTGCGAGTGCTGTGTGTGTGTGTGTGTGTTTGTGTGTGTGTGTGTGTGTGTGTGTGTGTGTGTGTGTGTGTGTGTGCGTGTGCGTGCGCGTGCGCGCGCGCCAGTGCATGTTTGTGTATGCCAGTGTGTGTGAATGTGTGTACATGTGTGTTTACAGTCGGGTTTGTTATGTGTGAGTAAATGTTTGATCCTGATTTGACTTGAGATGTGTGTCTGACTCCAGCTGCACAACTGCTCATTGCCACCCTTTACGAACTTAGGACGCTACAGAGAAATAGCACTTTTCACTGCAACTGTGACCACTGTGTTCTTACAACTGGCAATATTCTTCAGGGGGAACAGCAGCCATCGAGACGTTTTCTCCCAATAATGGCTGTGCGATTGCATGCCCTTTATACATCACTGAGGAGAGAGAGGGAGACAGAGAGACAGAGAGAAGAGAAAACATTGGACAGGAAATAGAGAATCAGAGATTACACCCCCCCCTCAACTTGCCTTGTGGTTAGCAGCAATGCACTTTCAGTCCAGAATGAACTGAAACAGTGACTCTGCATTTTGAGAGCCCTCCTCCCCCCCCCCCCCCCCCTCACTCAATGTGAGATACACTAGTTGCTGGCCTTGAAAATTAAGTGCCTCTTGGTACAAAGGCTCTGACGCTGCGTATCACAATGCTCTCCATTTTAAGAGGCAAGTGAGTGCTTCAGTTATTTGTATTCGGGTAACAGGCGGAGATAATAATTGTTATTAGCACGCCCGTTTAATAGATATGCATGTTTTCCTTGTTTGCTGAATGCCTAATTAACCTGTTGCTTGGAGCTGCTGCTATTGTTTTCTTTTTCATGAATTGGCCTTGATTGAGCTTTAAAAGATGAACATGTGGAGCATTTTGCTGTGTTCGTCTGTTATGTCTACCAACCTGTTTTTCTTAATTTTTATGTCATCATGTATTTCCAACAGTTGTTTGATGGGAGTGAGGGAAACCACACATATATCATTAATTTTACACTGCGTGCACACACACACACTCACAAACACTCGCACAGAGTTCTGTTATGCGGCACTATTAGGCCTAATGGTAATGTTCTTCATGAGCGTCCCCTGTTGTGGATGTGTGAGTCAGACTGAGAGGCTGACAAATTGCAGCATCCTGCTAAATGTCAGAGTCATGGAGGCCATAAATGGCTTTGAGCTCATTGCCGTGACACACTTGGCACCCTGTTATCGTGTCCTGCCATTCACAACCTGCCCAGAAGATCTGATGTTGAGCAGGTGTTTGATTCTGGATTGGTTGTTTGGTCTGTGGACACATGAACAGCCACTGAATTGTATAAAACAGCACGGGTATACTCTGCTCTGTTGTCTTTGTGTGAACACGCAGCAGCTTGCTTTGCTGTCCATGCTAGTCTCTCACACAGTACCTGTCTCTTACCACCGGAGTGAGACCTGAGACGCCAAACCAGTCTCCTGTTGCTTTTGCAGGAGGATTGTGGAAGAGGAGGGTGTGTGTGTGTGTGTGTATGTGTGTGTTTGTGTATTAAGGGGGGGTAGTTGTTGAGCTTGGCCTCATCAATAAAGCAAGGGCCAGAAGTGGGTGTCAGAGTGACTAATGATGTGGCCCACTGCATCTGCTGACTAATGTAAACCTGCCTGACATTCTAGTCTCTGCTCTCGGTTTACGTCATACACACAAACTAACCATACGCACACAGATAATATTTGGTTTTGTGCGTGTTTAAACACATAGACATATATTTCTTTATATATGTATATTTCTCTCTGTGGGTTTTCCTTAAGTGGGTGTAAGTCTGTTTGACAGAATCTTCCAGTGAATGTGAGTTGAGATTCGCGAGCAGCATCTTTTTGAAGTTTTTTTCACCCTTTCCTCCGCTAACTTGCATTGAAATCTGTGGAAAAATATCTTGACTGTCTGCTGTGCAGCAATTTATACTCATCTGACTAAATAGGATAAAAGCCAGTTCCCACAGACGATGTTTTCCTTGACTTCTTGTCTTCCCATCTAGATGCCTCAGGGCTTAGTGTTGTGCTGTCGAGAGTGTGTTCTGCTTTGTTCTCCTCATTGAGATACTCATCTCATCTGCACTCTCATGTTGAATTTACTGCTAACTTGTGAGCTTTAGCCGTGATATCTGTGCTTCACTCAGAGCAATACTGTATTTGTGTATGTTCTGGCATTTTGTATATTTTTCCTCTGGTGTGTTCGTGTGTTTGTACATCAGATCGTTGCATGTTTGGTTTTGTATTCATTATCACTGTGACACACAGCAGAAAAAAGTGCCCTATGTGCTGCATAGTACATGCTGGTTGCCTGCTGTGGCTTTTTGAGTGTTTTGTCTGACTGACAATAATCCGGCCTCAATCAGATCCATAATCCCCCTACAACAATGGGCAATGAAATACCAGGTGAACAGCTTTTTGAATTGCAGCTCTCCTCTTTCTTCCTGGAAATGGAAATTTCTTTAATGATAACAGTATGTCAGAAGAGAAGGGAAATGGAGCCTGGGGAGAGAGGAGGGGGAAAAAACTAGGGATTGAGAAAAAACACAGGACATCTTTTTATTGCATCTAACTTTTTAGTTATATCAGAAGTGGATTACAGTAGGGCTGCATCATATATCATTTCAGCTTTGACATGACAATGTGCACATGTGCAGTAGTCACATTGCAGGATGTGTCAAATAAGGCAAATCAACTCAAACACGGCAGCTTGATACAAAAGGTGCATTTGCGAAGATCTCATTTTCCATGGCTAATCTTCAAGAAAAGTCCATCTGGTATTACATATCAAATCAAATCAAATCAAATCAAATCAAATCAAATCAAATCAAATCAAATCAAATCAAACTTTATTTATATGGCACTTTTCACACTTAAAAGCAATACAAAGTGCCTCATAGAGGCTAAAAACAACAAAGAAGAAAACCCAGCCCTCCCGCCCCCATAAATACATTCAGAGACATATAGAGACACACACTCACAGACACGCACGCACACACACACCTGCGCACACACCCATACAGACAAGGAAGGAATAAGCCACCCTTGGGGGCCATCCACACTAAGAGGGCCCCCGGCACATGACTAGGGAGCACCGCCCGAGACCACCCCGACCCCCGAGGCCCCACACCAAGGTGCAGAGGCCGCAAGCAATCCAGGCCAGAGCCGTCCCCTCAGCAGCGGCCCCATCAGTAGACCAAAAGCAGCTCCCAGTGTGGGGGGCCCCCATGAGGAAACACTGCAACTAAAAACCAAGGGCACCCATGAGGAATGTTGTCTGACTGAAGAGTTTTTGGATACATGATGTGTGATCAGAGCAAGTAGCGAATACTGTGCATACAGAGTAGAGGTGGCAAAAAGAAGGATTCACTTAAGTTTCATGTTTTTATTTTGGTTTGGATTCCTGAATTGATTCTTTGATGATGATGATAATAAAAAGTATTTTATTTACCACTTTTACATGCACTTTTGCATTCTGTTTATAGAAATGTGACTCTTGATATACAGTTTCTAGAAGTGTATGATTCATGGTCTAGTCTTAAAAAAGCAAACATGTATCTCAATAAATGGTAATATTTGTAGAATCGTAATACTTGAGACTTGCAATACATTTTGATTTGGCACCCAAGTCTCGTGATTATACCAAATCAGGAGATAAGCATATCATCACTGCCCTATTGCAGTGTATCACCTGCCCATAAACATGTACGCGACGCAGCTGCTGTCACAGTTAATCGTCACCTGGATGCTAGAGGCGGGCGTTCAGTTAGGCGAGGCAGCTTTTAGTGCTTGTATTCCCGGTATCAGCGGCACCCTAGTCAGCGCTGGTTAAAAGTTACGTTTACAGTGAAAGTGCTGGTCCATGCCCATGTGTAATGTTGTTACACACACAACACACACACAAAACTTGCAGAATTCAGGTATATCTATACTTAGCCTACATCTTGCCAGCATACAGCCCAGACAAATCTGTTTGTTGCTTGAGTTTAAGAGTTCTACCAACATTGGCTGCATACATTTTAACAATGTTAGAAATTGTAGATTAATTCAAATTCTGAAAATTCTGATTGTTGATTGTACATATCAGAAGATGAATGACACATTGCGTGTAGCGGGTGAAATTTGCAATTTTTTCTTCTTGCAATATATATATTGCAAGAAAAAAAAGGATATTGCAATATCAGTTTTTTCCAATATCGTGCAGCCCTAGATTACAGCTAGACAGAATTGCAGGGGACATATTGTGATATAAACTGGCTTTGCTGCAAACAAGATAAGAGTCTGATCCCCCCCAAAAGCAGACCCCACAGACTATACTGCTCCTCATGACCAACTGGACAAAAATAGGTTTAACCGCCCATGCAAGTTAGATAGCCACCAACCAACACTGCAATCCTCAGAGCCCTGTGCTCACTCTATAGCAGAGCTAAACAGCTTAGCTGAAATCCTGCAAATGAGGGGCAGGCAGGCAAGCAGGCACACTGTGCTGAGACTTGAGCTAAATCAGAGACATTTAGGCAATAGGACCTGTGAGGGATTTTGTTCCCCATGTTGTTAGACAAATTGATTTTGACCTTTGAGCGATAATAACTTTGAGCATTTGTCATATTTGGTTGCACCTGTATTATAAACTGTTGTCTGGCTGGGGAGGAGGCAGAGAGGATGTTTGTGTTTTTGTGAGAGAGATGCACCAACTACTAAACATCAGCTTTTCATTAGTGGTCAATAGACTAGACTTCATGCTATTGATGTCTTTATTCACATTGTGAAAGAGGCGTAATAAGCTAATGAAAGAAAACTTGCCTTGATTGTCCTCGCAGCAGTTAATTTTGTAATGATCTCAAACAGACTTTTGTTTTTATTACCTTTACTCATCGTGATCTGTTTAGAGAATTTTTTTTATTTATGTTCAGCAGTGGGACAAAGCTTTAATGGCTTGCATTTTAATTGTAGTGAGTCTACGGTATTATCACAGCTGAACTTCCAAACGCATTAGCAAATCACTTCTTAAAACACCTCTGTGCTCATTGTCAATTCAAATTTTGTCTAATGAAGGAGAACTTATGAAAGTGTGCCATAAAGGTGCCCACTGGCATTTTAAATCTCTGGAGAAGCTTACCCCAAATACCTCTCTCTGCTGTTAGCCAGGGTTCCACCTCCCACTGTAGAAACCACCACCCAGAAGCACTAGTCGCTTTCATCAGTCAGCTGGTAAGACTCAAAAGGGTTCACTAGGCCCATATATGATATTTTTCTCTTGACTGAGTGAGGACGGCAGGCTTGTACAACAGTGAGCCATTGTAGCTAACGTACCATGTATTCCACTATTGGCTGTGGGAGCTATTACACTGTTCGCTTTTAAACCACCATAGTCTGGTTCCAGACCTCTGAATAGCTCAGAATTGTTGAACAATTCTTGCAGTTGTACTTGGAGAAACCAAACAGAGCTTTGTCGACATGCTTAAGAATGTTGTTATCATTTCCGGTCAAAACACGCTGGCCACTTAGCTATATCCTGTCCTAGCAAAGTCAACGTTTAGTAAGCTAACTGAAGCCACGTTTGAGTTTAAGTAACATTCTAACATAGGAAACATATGTTCACACCAAGATTTTCATCAAATTAAAGTAGTTAAATTAGCTGAGCATATCAATGCCTAACATTTGCTTGCAGTATTGCTAAGGTAACATTAGATAGCTTCCACGTCATCGCTAAAGAAGTTAAAAATTATGGTCTGCTTACATACATTTGGGTTTTTTCTTACTGAGCGAGCTAGCCTTATGTTTCCTTCCTGCCACGAGATAGCCTAGCATTTTTCCTTAGTTAAAAAAAATCCCAACTTACGTCATTCTCCACAGGCTGGTGAGAAATGATGGGAACTTTGGGCAGTTGGGGCAGTTGAATATAGCACTGGGTTCATTTTCATCTAAAACATCATAGTGAAGAAGTGCTTTATTTAAACTAAATGTGTCTCATACCCCCCTAAAATGGTTTTTCATTTTCTAGGCCAATATTGTCACACCTCCACCACTTTCTTTTTCCAAGTAAGGAACTAGAACATTAATAATTCACATTATCCAGTTGAAATTCATATAATTTTTTTTAAAGCGCTTGACGATCTGATAATCACCAGGCCATATGAATAAAGAAATAAAGCAATATTGAATAGGCAAAGATATTGACATTTAAGGTGTGTTGACTGATTTACCATGTCATAGACACACTCCAGTCCTGAAACAAATAGCACTACGCCACTGAATATTGTGTGTTTGAATATAGGAAACATTCAAGATCTGCATAAGGCTATAAAATGATACAGTAAATGGTGTATTTGTTTGAGCAATAAAAAGCACCTAGTTCCAGTGCTCTCATAAAATGCGCTCAATTACACATAACAAAAAATGTCTGCTGCTCTCTGTGCATCTTGTCATCTTTGCGGAGTCATTAGGCTGTAAGCATTGATGTGAACTGGTGTGTTTGCTTGTGCTGCAGCCATTAGCATAGCCATGTGTGAGTATGATTAAAATCATTATAAAAGACCAGCTTCTTTTGATCACTGCCCCTCAAAGATCAATGCACTGCTCTCTGTCTCTCAGACAACCACACAACACCTTTGCATACATACACTGTTGTTAGCTGTTGTATGGGATGTGTGTGTGCATGTACACGATGTGTGTTGGGTATGTCTGCACTTGTGCCCATAAATGTGTTTGTGTGCATGTGTTTCTCCCTCCTTCACATCTCCCTGTCACCAAGCTCTGATTTATAGAACATTTATTTTGGAGCCAATAGCTTGTGAAAAACGATGATCAATGCAGATGAGTGAATATTGATTTGGCCAGTAGTGAGAAATGTGGCGGCCATTGTTAGTGCCACTAATTAGAATTGGCGATGAGAATATGACCGAGAGGTAGCACCTAAATGTGATGTCACTGACCCTTTATCTTGGATTTATGAGAGCGGTTAAGTGAGTAATTTGTCCATGGTGATTTAGGTCCAGTCTGTTCGTAACCTTTACTTTTTTTAAGGTCAGAATTAGCAGTGAGCTGACCCACACTCATATCAATTAAGACCTATTTGGAGTTTGCATAGAGATCATGAGTGCATGACACTCACCGGTACTGCAGAGGTTTGGAGTGTGAATGATGTGTGGTTCTATCGTGGTTACTGTAAATGCAACATGTTAGAAATGAGCATCCAGCTTTCAGGTTATTTAGAAACCATGTACTAACCGAAATAAAAAAATGTTCCTTTCAATATCCTCAATTACATCATTAAATCAAGATTAATTATTCATGAAAATGGCAAGAGTTATTATCATGGGGTTTTCAAGGGATTTACTCATGGGGTTGATATATGGATATACTCCATGCAACATTTACATTTTACAGTCACAACATTTGGCACTCTTATCCAGTGCGACTTACATTACTCCGCAGCATTCATAATTTAGACAGCACCATCGGTTTAAGTTAAGGCAGAGTTATAGAAGCAATCAGTGCTCCAAGTGGGCCAGCACTCACTGCTCTGCATTACTGGCACGTCTGTACTGTGATTTTTACTTGCTTACCAGCACCTCTCACAAGTTCCTGGCACTATTTTCTGCCTTCTCCATATCAAGTTCTCTGGGCAATTTATAATGGTCCTAAATACCTGCATTACCCAGGGGGCTCTACGTGACGCTCACGTGTTACAATTACAATTAGTCATTTGGCAGATGCTTTTATCTAAAGCGACGTGCATATGAATTCACACACCGATGGCACAACATCAGGGAAATTTTGGGGATCAGTATCTTGTCCAAGGATACTTTGGCATGTGGGCTGCTGAGGCCAGGGATCGAACTACCGACCTCCTGATCGGTGGACGACCGCTCTACCTGAGCCACAGCCGTGTTCCTTTTTTCACCTGCCTGCTTTTGTCTTTCCGTCCCGGCTATACCCCAAAGTACATCCTGTCCTGATGACTTCATTGAACCACACACTAAAGCTGGTGTACATAGTCAGTCATTTTTTATTCTAACAATTAGAATAATTGTCCCCTTAGTTTCTTTCACTCGAGAAATTCAGAATGTAGTAGGTCTAATTAATAAATTGATGATACACATTCCAACATGTGAATAAGGGGAGTGCTGGCACTTGTTTTTTTCCACTTTAAGCACTGGAAGAAAACCTGTCATCCCAGTAATTAGCTGACCAGAAGTGCTTGATGTACTAAAAAGTGTAACAGTGTGTGCTGAACTTGTCTACCATGGATTTTTAAGTAGTGCATTACAGCCAGCTATGCTTCTTTAATGTTAAGTCATGTTTTAATGTGGAAAATACAGGACAACAAACTGAGACTGTGGCATTAGGGGACCAGCCTGTATCAGCAACATCTATCACTTATCACAGTATGTAAAACAAAGCGTTGAGAGTGTACTTACCAGTGACATCTCTATCTGGATATTCTATCTATACTTTATCTGGGTCCAAGAACACATACGTTGTGTGCCTGACTACCATTTTTAGAGCAGAGATAATTGTTCTAGAGACGTCTGTGACTTAAAATGCCACATCCTGATGATAGGCCTATTTTCAAGAAGCTTTCTCTGTGGTCTGCAGACTAGTACAGTCTTGTTTTCTTCTTTTTCTTTTTTGCAACAGCAAACAGCCAATAAAAGCTATGCTACAATTGGCATTTGGCAGGAATCCAGCCAAGCCTGCAAACCTTAAGTAACAGTGAAGAGACTGGAAAAGCTTTGTAGCTTAATTTTAATATATCAGGCCCTGTCATGAATTGTTTATTAATTACTTTTCCTTACCAACACCGTAAGGATGCATTTCTTTTTCTTACTTGTGAGAAGAATAAAAGCCACATTTGTGTATATCTCTTTTACTGGCTGGAGAGTGACACTAGAGGAAGTGTATTAAGAAGTTTCATTAACACCAACAGTTACCTTTGGCCTCAAGAAGGTTTCTGTACAATACTAACCTCCAGTTGAACTCGCTGCTTTTGAAATAATTCTTACCCTAACACACACACACACACACACACACACACACACACACACACACACACACACACACACACACACACACACACACACAGAGACAAAAGCGTGTCTCACAAAAAGTGAATCTCAACTTTGACCTCCCAGCTGTTATTCTCCTCTCAGTTTGTCTTTTCTCACCTTCCCTTACCTCCACCTCGGTCTCCCCTCCAGCGTAAAGAGACATAAGGAGTGCTCCATGCTACTGCCTCTCACCCAGCCCTCTGACCCTATTCTCCTTTCCACATCTACCAAAGAAAAACAACAAAAAAGGAGGTCACAAAATAGAAATGTCAGCCTATTTTCACCCCTCTCACCTTTGTTTCTTCCTCTGTCTCTGGCATGGCTCTTGGGAACCTCAGTCAGTCAATCTGCCATTTGCTCCAGAAATCAAAGACCTATTGTCTCCAGATGGAGAATCCTATTGACTGGATTACCAATAGGCCAAATATTCCACTTGTCTTGTGCATCCAAAGTGAATTGATGTCTGTCAGCTTTAGCTGTATCTTGAGATTAATGCTAATGATGGGAAAAATGGATAGAATTCATTACATTGCATGTAATTTTTATATGACAGTAACAATATGCAGTATTGTGTGATATAGTATATTTTTTAAAAATGATCATTACAGACTAACAGGGCTGCTTTGAGTTTTATTCTGTTTCCCCTTTGACATCTTCTCCCTCAACCCTCCGCCCCTAACCCTCTCTACTTTCTTGTTTTCTTCCAGACTGATGTATATCCTGAGGCTGTGTGAGTGCCTGCCTACTTTGAAACAGGCCCATTGTTTACAATGTGTTTGTGTCCCACTGTGAAGGCTGTGTTTACATGTTTAGTATATTTTCTTCTAGTGTTCAGTGTACCCTGCTAAAGTAATTATAGTATGCGCCTCCATATTTAGCTTGTCGCTGCTGATTGCATGATATTGAAGTTGTTATAAAGGTGGAAAAAAATCAGTAAAGTAATTTTCCAGGTCTGCGGTTTCTAGGTACACAGCAATAACTCCCCGTATTTTTATGTTCTGCTCATACCAGTGAATGTAACCTACAACTGCCTCGATTACCTTTGGACACTGTGTCCAATTCCTGGTGGTCAGACGCACCAGAGCACAGGAGTAGATGACAAATCTAAACTGTGTGTTTAAGTGTTGCACCTGAATATGAATGTGAAATGGTTTAGCAAGTGTAAGAACAGTTTGAAATGACACAAGGTCAAAGCCCTGGAGTCAAGTTCAGACTAAAGCTCTTCATTTTACCAAATTTCCTGCCAATCCATCCATCAGCCGTTAAGATATTTCATCCAAAAGAGACCACTGAAGTCTTAATCTGGGACCCTTGGATGTCTGTACAAAGTTTTGTGCTTATCTGTGAAGTAGATGTTGATATATTTTCAAGAGTCAATACAGGATTCATTGTCTGGGCATCATGAATGTCATGGCAATACGTCCAATAGGTGGACTAAAGTGGTGGATTGACAGACAGACTCAAATTGCCTTCCATTTTTATACAGTTTTTGCAGTCAGTCAGGTTTGAATGATGAATTATAGATTGAGGTTGTGTTTAGTTTAGCAGCAATAACAGTACCAGTATAGTGTATAGTGGCTTAGAAAGACATTGTACACATGGACCTCCCCAATGTAAGCTTTATTTATCCTTGATTACAACAGCAGCTGAAAAATGGCCAATTTCGTTCAGCCGGTGAACACTGGTCCAAGTGCATCAAAAGAAATCTGCAAACAATCAATAACCACTATATGAAGAATAAATAAGACGAGATTAAACATATAAAAGAGGGAATTGTAGCTAGTCGAGCTGATACCTGCTGCTTGTGTTTTTGTGTTTGAGGTCACACAAGTCAATACTGCACTCCAGTCTGCCTTCCAAAATCTGCCACTGAAATGATTCTTTTCAGGTCTGCTAGATGCTCGCTCAGCCCCCCCGTTTTGTTGTTGGTATGTATTGTACCCTCTTTTCATGCAGGGATCTGGATGGTTGCCCATTTTTTGAAAAGAGATATTGAGCGCCGGGCCTTTCAAGCATTTGTAAAATGCATTTACCTGGCCACCTGTCAGCCAAGGGGGGACTTTGTTGTGGCCAATGTGACTGTGAAGGGTAATTGACAGGGAGGGTCTTTCAGTGAGGTATTTCAAGCATGTACTTTGTTTTGCCACCCCCTCTATTCATCATTGACGTGCCATGCATGCAAATACTGCCCTGTCATAGGACACTGTGTCCTGACTAACTTCATCTCAACTAACTGGGCAAAAGTGATTGGAGTGATGCTCAAGGTGTTGATGCAAAAAAAACAAAAAAACTATGTCAGACGTGTGAACATTTCATTATAGGTACTGTCTTTCTCTCCCCCCACCCCCTCCCTGTCTCTGTCTCACTGTCTGTCACAGCTGATTGCCTTCAGCTACGGTCCTTCCAAGCCCACTACACTTGTGCCCACTCCTCCAATTCAATTACCAGCAGGCTCTCAGTGAGGAGCCTGAAAATGAGTCACTGATTATCCGTTTCCAGGGTGTTTAGCAGCATCCTGGACAACTGATGGCTGCTGCCCACTGAGTGGGTCTAAAAGTACGTGGTGAAAGTAAACCCACTGCACCAAACCCTGAACCCCTTGTTATCATTTGCTGCAGTTTTTAGCCAATTTAAAGCCATGCTTAACAGCTATGGGATGGGTTGCCATATAATCTTGGACAGACATTCGTGGTCCCCAGAGGATGAAGCCTAATGTCTTTGGTGATAACATTAGCCTCAACTATGTTTTCTGCCAATTAGCATGTGTTAGCATGCTTGCATGCTAAACTAAGATGGTGAACATGTTGAGAATGTTAGCATGCTGATGTTAGCATTTTGCATAAAGCACAAGTGTGGCTAAGAGAGGCTCACAGCTAGCATTGTTGTAGACTGTAGACTGCAAGGCTTCATATTCTAATCACAAATTCCCCACTTCAGTACCTTTGTTGCATGTCATCCCCCTTACTCTCTTCACATCTTTCCTCTCTGCTTCTGCAGTCACGTGTCAAATAGAGGCACAATTGCCAAGAACAAAAAATGAGTGACACTAAGTGAGGTTTATGCTTTCTGTGAGGTGAAAACTAAGAGGAAAATGCAAGCAAGCTGTTGATTATACACCAGAATCCCTCAAAGTAATTACAAAAACAACAAACATTCAAACATGACTGCATTGCTAAACAGTATTTTTATTGTCTTTTAATAAAAAAAAAAGACAAATGATGAGCCCTAAACTGCATGTACCTGTTTTGAATATTATAAAAGCTAACTCCACCTTGGTTTGATTTTACTATATTGCATGAATAAAGGCTGTTTTAAGGGAACAATTACAGCATCACTTAGTGATGCATTGTTTGTCGTTTTATTGGAGTGGCCCTTGATTTAGTTGGCTGTGAGCAAACACCAGAATGTAAACAATTATGGATTAGACAGTATTGTGTCCACTGGGCAGACACGCTCATTACTGAGTGGATAATGGGGGCTGAAATGAATGTGAGTGATAGTTCTCCATATATGTAGGCCAAGTTATAGAAATAAATCGCCTCTCATTTCCCTGTAGAGAATGTGATAAACGCTGTCTGAATGACTCTGATTAATCTTCCCAGACTCGCAGCCAAGGCGTTTGAACAGGTAGACGTCATTGTTCCATTTTTTTGTGCTCTCACTCTCGCACTGACATACATGCATATACGCTCACTCTCACAAACACCCAGACGCACACACGCGCACACATCTCTTTCTGCGCGTGTCTGTGGCTTTCTGGGCGTACTGCAATTCATAAACTGTGTTCTGTGCTGATTACCCAGGGTGACAAAAGCAATTGTTCTGCTACACTAAATCTGTGTGGATTAATGCTTGTCTCTGGAGCTCTTCCCACTGCTTTAGTGTATGTGTGTGTGTGTGTGTGTGTGTGTGTGTGTGTGTGTGTGTGTGTGTGTGTGTGTGTGTGTGGGTTGCCCTCACCTCTCTCCTCCTCTCCACTCTGACAGGCTTCACCTAACATGATTGTACGAGATTTCATGACTCTTGATTTGCGGCACTTTATTAACATTACTGCAGTGTTTCCCAACCTTTTTGAGCCACGGCACATATTTTACATTAGAAAAATCACAAGGCACACCACCAAACAAAAATGTCACAAAAAGTATATTTAATGAAATATAATGAAAATCTAGTCTCGGCTTACTCAATTTACTTACTCAGTGTGAAACCTGGGCCTGTTTAGTTGAACACAAAGCTGATATTCTTGCAGGAATTGAAGAAAGAAACACAGAATGATTGGTGCTCTAAGGCTTAGAGCACCAATCAGGTGAAACTGGATAATCTTCCACGGCACACCTGATGATTTCTCATGGCACAGTTATATGCCACGGCACAATGGTTGGGAAACTGCATTACTGCGCACTTAACAATTAAACATGTGCGCAGTACTGATATTGTATTTGAGTTGTCTCTTTCTCTGTATTCTTGTGTCATAACATGGACGTAGGATGTGTCCTTCACAAAGCTAGGAATCAACTTTTTTTGATCCAGATGTCATTGGGGGATTACCCATGCTGAGGGATTAACCCTGCCATGTGCCATCTGACAGCGCCAAGCACTGCAAAGAGCATAAAAGTCAAGTCATGGACTAACACCATTAATAGATTTCAGTAAGCCTTTTTTCCCTTCAAAGGTTGACCGGTGGCAATATTAATTCAATTTCCAAACCCCTCTCGTGAGTAACCCGTCTTCTTCCCCTCTGCTCTGTGAAGAGCGAGGCCATGGTCCACTGCCGCTCAATAAGAAGTCCCCTGAAAGGATTTTCACCAGCCTCATTTCACAGGAGACAATCTACATTATGTTTTAATCTTATTAGCCTTGAATAAACACCACATCAATGACCTGCTCATAACAGAGAGCTTCTAAGTCCATTCACTTTTTAACTGATATGCAAAACAGATTTAGAAACACTTCTTAAGGCGGGGGAATCATTGAAGCTATCAGTTTACTCTGGGTAACAAATCATGCTGAATGCACCATAAGGAAACCACTTTAGCTCTTCAGGGGAGACGGTCCATAACCTTGGTATCACATACATAAACAGTCCACTTCAGTCTTGCACGAGAGGGACAATTGAACACATACGTACGCAGCTTGAGCAAATTGATTTTGTTTCTCTGCAGAGGCTTGCTAGATCGGACGTAACCTAAGTGTGCAGATGCAGTGTGTAGCATAGTATAGAAGAGCTCTATCCTGGAAATATGATGCTGTTAAATGTACATATAGTGGTCAGATTGAGTGATGGCCTGTAATGTTCAGTCTCCACTCAAAAGTAATGTCTTTACTGGCTTCAGGCCTGAAGTCATAGCATGAAATAAATAACTAATGTTTCACTGAGAATCTAATCTGCAATCTATTTTGAAACTCCAAAACCTGATTTTTACCTTTTTTAATCCCAGTATCTTTTTCAAAAACAGCGCTGGGCATTTTGTACCATAAATCATTTTAGTTAGGTGTCATTTTTATGAAATGGAAGAAATTAAATTAAACACTAAAAATCTCAGTTGCACGTGTAATCTCAAATGCAATCACTTTATCAGCTCTCATCATCTTCCTCTCCCTGTTTCTCTGTATAGCACATTGCATCTTAACTTTGGCTCACCTTCTCGCCATCTCTGCCCCTCATTTCTCTGCACCTGCAAAGAAATGTTGATGTTTTAGAAATACATTTTTTTATCCTTTAAGTTCTTTTAGACTCCATTATGTTTTTCAAAAGTGGAACATTTCCTCACTCACTTGTGCATTGCAGTGCCCTACAATCCCCAAGAAGCATGCATACTCTCACTCCTTTCTTTGTGTCTCCCTCTCTCTCTCTCTCCTCTCTCTCTCTCTCTCTCTCTCTCTCTCTCTCTCTCTCTCTCTCTCTCTCTCTCTCTCTCTCTCTCTCTCTCTTTCACACAGTGACTTTGAACCCGCATTGCTGCAGTGCACAGGCACAACATCCACTCAAATCAGGCTATATTTCAATTAATTTATCAGTTTGTGCTCTATGCTCAATAGCCTTGGGCATGTGTAGACACAGAGCAGGGGAATCTCATCTCCCCAGCATGTTTGTGAGGTGAAAGAGAAAATTATCCGCTGTTCATTATTAATACTACAAAAGCCAGGGATGAGGGGGAGAGGGATGAAGACATACAAAGCCTGTTGGTCTGATCTCGGCTTCTATGAAAAACATAAAAACACCAATCTCATTTCAATGAGTCGTCACATTTCAGAGAGTATTCTTGGTAATGAGTGGAAAAACACTCAGCACAGTCAATACTTCAATAGAAATTAATGTCTAAATTTTCCTCTGCTGCTCTGATAGACTGAGAATTAACTGTGCTTCTTTGTGAAGAGGACTCACTGCTGATAACACACAGTAGGGAATGGCAGTATCCAATGTCTGGTACCTTGAAATCTACCGTAGATTTAATGGCAGTATGAAGTACTAAAGGCAGATTTTAAAATAATTCTGTAGGCCACTTGAGGGAGAGCGTATAAAATTAATCCAGGTGCGAGAATGTACTTGATAGTTCCTACATGCAACTCTACAATCTCATGCAGAAATACACTTTGGTCTGATTTGAACTTCTACAAATAGGCCAGTTTTGCTTAATAAAAGATTCCAGCAGACTATTTCTACCACTTTATCGCTTATCTTTTACTGTCTTAATTGGCTCTCTAAAAGATTTTCCCCAAGGCACACCAGAATGAAACAGGGTGATATTGTCCATTATAAAAATAACCTCAGCAACACTGGTCTGTGAATGATAAAATGGGAATAAACATGAAGTATTTGCTCTGCTGCCATTTTCTTTATACGGATCACGCAGCTTCTTTAGGGTTTCCTGGCTCTGTCTTGTCATTTGCTGTAAACCAAAAATGCTGCAAAAGTGCAGCAGGTGAATTATTTCTTTAGTGACTGATGGAGGCGCAGCGGTCACATGACAGCACTGAAAATGTCATGCTACTATTTCCGAATAAATATTTCTTTAGCAAGCAGGCTCATGGCTCATAGATATTAGGCTTGAGAACATTTGGATAGTTTATGCATTTCTGAGAGATATTTATCAGAAATACAAAAAAAACAAGCATAAGAAAATTAATATTCCACTCATCATATTACTCTACAGTTTATACAGCACTCTATCTTCCTCTTCCACAACCAACACTTTGCATGCTGAATGAGTTGTCTGCATGACTAAAACACCAGGATCATCCTGTGGGATTTATCTATGCAATCCAGGTTCCTATCCACTCCACATTACCAGTGTGGCTAATCAGTGTTGGACGATGATGATAGTGGGAGCCTAATGGGTGGATATAGATCAGACTGCAGTGATGGATGTTGTGGTCAAGTGCTTTGGACTGTAATGAATGCTCCCAGGCCAGGTGGACCAGGCTGACAGCAGGTGGCTGGAAGAGGAGCAACAGCTTTCCAATAGCTCCCATAGGCCTGCGCACATTGTGGCCATACGCACCTCTGGACAGTCCCTCCTCAGTGTCTCTCTGAGCTCTACTCCATTCACGCATGTTTTGATGAGTTGCATGTATGCATGAGACAAATTGTCAAGAGAGAAGGGCAATTTAGAGGCTGAGTGACAGAAGAGAGACATCACACAGCTCCAGAAGTGTGGAGACAGTGTTCCTGTGTCAGTTGTGTTCTTGCTGTACCGTAGGGGAGCTGTGACTTTTAAACAGATGCAGATGAGGCCTGGGCTGCTATAATTAGCAGAGGTTGGATTGTGAATCGCTCATTTCAACTTTCACTGCTTTGTTACCTGTTTCTCTCTCGCAGCATTTCAGCTAAAGCGGAGCTCACACTTTCCTTGAAGACTTGCAAATGTTAGATGTCTTGTTACTTCACATTGCTGTTCATCGTTAGTGAGTTTGACCAGTGTGCCCCGTGCTTTCACTAAGACAGAAAAAGAGAGGATGGAAGGAGGAACAAATAGCTGCCTCGGTGAGGTTGAAGACTGTAGTCCAAAGGCCATCAAACCAGGAGACATATACTGATGCAAAAATGGGAAAGACGGTCAGGGGAGTAAACTTTTTAGAACTGAAGTTTTTATGGAAGACAGCAGAAATAGAAGAAAACAGTGGTTGTCTTTGTGTTCGTGTTTGTGTGTCTCTGTGTGTGTTTCCTTTTCCTGTAGAGCAGCTCTTAGTCGTAAACTTGGCCTGTGCTCCAGTCTCCAGCCGTGAGGTCATTGATGTGTGTTCTATACAGAAGCCATGCTGGGAAACAGTAACAGATTTGAGCAAGGCCCCATGGACAAGCAGACTGACACCAGGAACCTGGCCAAATGCTTTTAGAAATTCACAGATGGCTGCCATTGAGGGCTTTACCATTCCAAATGTGTGTATGTGCATGTTTGTGTACATGTACCTGTGTCTGTCTGTGGGTGTGCATGTATATGGGCATTCGTGTAGGTGCGTGTGCATGCAAAAAATAAAGTGAGAGAGAAATATTCAGAGTATCTGCTGCAGATTCAGCAGAAATTATGGTTGTTTTAAGATTGTGGGGGAAAAAGCATGTTATTTGTGAGCTTCAGACTCCACAGTGTGCAGAAGCTCGTCAAATTGTTTGCATACCATCACAGACTATCAGTCTGTGTTTGTCCTACAATATCAGATGATGTTTGTGTTCTTTTATGGAAAAGCTTCTTTTTCGTCTCAATTTTCATGATATTTGTTCATGACTCTTTATTCACAACCAGACAGAGTAAAACAGCTCAAAAAGCCTCAGTTTCTTTCACCTGTACTCATTGTTCTCTGACTACAGCCATTATTGGTGTGCTCTAAGGTGCTATTTTTAGTTTTCTTGGTCATGATTACCTCCTACTCTTCATGTGCCCCCCACTGGTGTGACCACTAAATTAATGATAAAAGCAAGACTGCAGTGATTGTGCTAGAGAGCTGAGGGTATTCGGTATTCGGTATAAGACCTGTTTTTGTACATAATACATATGAATGATATAAATGAAATGAAATGAAATTTCCAGCCTCACTGTCAGCAGCATGGCTCTATGGATGGCTCTTTCAACTGGTCGTTCTCCCCCTTCGGTCCAGACTGAAACAACTCATTAAGTGTTGGATGATCACCAATTTAATGCAGACATTCATGGTTCCCAGAGGATTAATCCCAGTGGTGGTGGTGAACCCCTGGCTTTTCTCCGAGCACTATCAAGACTGGTCCGTCTGTGTTTTTCAGAACAGCTGTTCAATGGATTGACCTGAAATTCGATGCAGACATTAATGCCCCTCTCTGGATGAATTGCACGAACTTTGATGATCCCTTAACTTTTTCCTCTCATGCCATCATCAGGTCAAATTTTACCCGTGTCCAACACTTTGGTTTATGACCAAATATGTGCAAAACAAATGACATTGCTGTTACTCTGCGGTGTACTTAGGGTTACTTTAGGGTTAAGCATTATGCCTATTAACACAAGCATGTTAGCATTGTCTGTGTTAGCACGAGACAGTAGCATGGCTGTAGACCATTAGTCTTATTATTTTATATGTTTTGAATATTAAAATTGCAATGGCTTGTTCCTTATAATGGATACTGACAATTTTGTCTGTCCCTGCCAGTCAAGCGCAGTTCTGTTGTTTGTGCATGGCCTCTTCCAGAGAATGATTCAGAGAGACGGAGACAGAAAGAGACAAGACAGTCGCCATTGGAGACAGATGAAATTATGATTAGACCAAAGTCAGAGGACAGTACAATTCATCAGGCCATTTATAAGAGGATGATCAGATAAATGCTTGGTAAGTGGAGACCAGTCACAGCATGGGGTGATTGATGTGATAGCCATATAATCCAATAAGTGATTGTGGCCCCTGCACTGCAGCATTACAAACAAAGGATGCAGCGCAGAAAGAGAAGCCATAATTTGGCCAGAATAGATCTGACTTTCTCTGTGCTATCATATTAATCGTGTCCTGCCTTTGGACCTTTTACTGTGTTTAGCATGGTGTTTGAGAAATTGTCTGGATCTGTTACTTTTGGGACGTTTTGATATTGCTCCACGATTCGGATTTATTGATTGATGTCGCTTAATCCGTGTGTATATAACTCTGCGTGTGTGTGGGCGTGTACGTGTGTATGTGCAGCTCTGCGTCCTTTCTTCCAAAGCCCAATCATTTTGGGATTAACGAGTGATTGAATAGCTTTATGGATATAATCCTGATTTGATTTCATTATGATACGATTTTTTTTTCCTTTCTGCTGCCTCCATAGTGCACTGAATTTAATATCAGCACATTCAATTTGCTTGGTTTTCTGGAGGCTTTCGGCACCTTCGCCTTTTGGCAGGGGAAAAAATATTGGGGGTAACAGTTATCTTCAGTCACCCAGCTGAAAAATGGACTGCAATTATGTTAGTTACGGCAGTTTTACCCAGACAGAAGTGCAATTTAACGATACCAGGAAAAGTAAGTATTTCATTGTTGACTTTCAAATGTGAAAATGCACAGGAGAGATGTATCATAGCCTACCAAAGCCTCTCCTACTCTGTGGTTTGAACACCTATTGGCATATATCACACATGCAGGCTAAAAATAGAAGCCATCCACACTCCCATCATCAGCCCCTCCCTCTTTATCACCTCCCCTCCCTCCTATTATCTCCCCTTTCTCAACACATCCCTCTCCTTCTGTCTCCTCTCCACCCCCTTCACATTCATACAGCACACCTCTCACACACCACCGTGCAGTATATTCTAACATGCAGTCGCACACACACGCTTAGTCGAAAAACACACACGAAGATGAGGTGCTATTGGTTTTTTGGGTTTTTTTAGGTGTCATATTTTTAAACATGTCATCTGCTACACAGCTATTTGTGTTTCCGTGGTAACCCTAAGCTGTAAATGAGAATTAAATGTTGAGTACATAGTAAGAACACACGCACACACATTCAGAGCTGCAGCAGCAGAGATTCCCACCTAAGAGGATCAGCGGTGGCGTGTTTAGATCCCCCTCCTCCATTTTCACTGTATCCTAATCCCAAATTTGCTCCAAAAATGTGTCTCCATCTGTTTCATTATCACTGTGCGTGTCTTTCTCTCTTCTCTGACTCTCGCTTTCTCTTGTAGCCACAGCCGTATGACTTTAATTACTGAGTTGACCTGATAAAACACTGTTGCAGGCGTGTGTTCCTCTGTATTCCTCCCTCTCTTTCCCTTCAAGAGCAACGACGAGTCAATCAAACTATTCTTCATCCAGCACAGTGCATCTGATTAATACGCAGTGACTCACTTTGTGTGCCTTTGGTCTGCATCAGACACCTGTTGTGTCTCTAATTGAACAGTGGGGCTGTTTATCACGATCAGATTGTAGTCCGCATGGTTATATATGATCCGCCTTTGTGAAACATAGACAGGAACCAGCTGTTGCCACTGAACAGCCCTTGGCTTTTGACTGAGGTTTGGCTTGCTGTATGTGTGTGAGGCAAATTGCACGTCTACTCCTTGGTCCATTACTTCTGGGCTGCCTATTTGTTTTCTTCGTATCTTTGTCTTTTGCCTCTGTGTCTTTATAAAGAAGTGCATGCGTGTGTTTTTGTGTGTGAATGCCTCCCCACAGGCTCCTCTCTGCTGATGATTGCACTGGCCATTTCTCTCTGAGGCTCTCCCCGGATGACAAATTCACACATCCATTATCAGCCTCCTCTTTTCCACAAAATCAATAGTTTTACCTCGGTTTTCTCTGCATATATGGGATGATGCTGCTGCAGTTTCTTTTCAGCATGTGCACGCATTGTTGTGGATACTCCAAAGCTGGCCACACACATAGAGAAAAACATGGAGCATTAAAAGGCTCTGTTACTGTTGTTGAACACCACCCACAAGTTGCACTGACAGTATAATGGCAAATGCAAAAATGTAGCATAAACAGAAGCGCAAGAAGCCTCATTAAGTCAGGAAACCGATTCAGTAATTGCAGTTATGCAAGAATAACAGAAGTTTGCTAAATCTAACTTTGCCTAACATCAGCCACCATGAGCTACTGGCCATCCTAGACCTAGCAAAGCTACACAGTAGTAAAACCCCTGTGTGTAATTAAGCTGGGCCTAGTTTTGATGCGGGCTGCACGGTGGCGCAGCAGGTAGTGCGGGTGCCTCACAGCAAGAAGGTTGCCGGTTCGATCCCCGGGTCAGGCGGGGCCTTTCTGTGTGAAGTTTGCATGTTCTTCCCGTGCATGCGTGGGTTCTCTCCGGGTACTCCGGCTTCCTCCCACAGACCAAAAACATGCTCATTAGGTTAATTGATGACTCTAAATTGTCCGTAGGTGTGAATGTGAGTGTGATAGTTTGTTTGTCCTTACATGTGGCCCTGCAATCGACTGGCGACCGGTTCAGGGTGTACCCCGCCTCTCGCCCATTGTAGCTGGGATAGGCTCCAGCCCCCCGCAACCCCGAAAGGGATAGGCGGTATAGATAATGGATGGATGGATAGTTTTGATGCTTATGAGTTCAGGACAATAACAGAACAAATAATAGTCTCACTTTAATGCTAGCAGCCATAAAGGCACTTGGACCCTGTAGGAATTCAGCTGTCACAGGCTGAAGAGCCTTATACAGCTGAAGGTCAAGACAGTAGAGTCCAATATCAGGCCATTACCACACCTGAATGAAACACCTGTCAGAGACACACATGAGTTTATGTCTCATGTGTTATGACTTTGACGATGTGGAGTAACGGAGGGCGATGAAAATAAAGGCCAGGCAGGAAAATATGACGTGGTTGGGAAGAGTGTATGCACATTAAAGATGCACAGGATGTTGACGGAGTGCCATTCAGCAGACAGGCATGGAGATGCCTCCGACATTCATATAAAGAACGAATGGCAGCATGAAGCGTCCATCTATCATTGCTCTTTCTCTGATTCTTACTGTACTGCCACCATCTATTATTCATCAGCACAGAGGACGGGGAGCGACTGACATGATGAGTGTACTGTCAGTGAAAGAAGGGAGGCAATTGTGTACAATAATTCAGGCATGCACACACTCACAAATGCCCTTGGAGTATGAGTATTTGTACTGTATAGACATATATACTATACACGTTTTTGGTGCAATGTCATGCTTATACAAACACACTGGATTATTGTGTGATTTCCACACTGCAGCGATTAATAGTGCAAAGCACCAGTGAAAGAAAAGCATTTAAGGATTAATATGCCCTGTTAAAATTGAACTCAAAACATTTAGTGAAGTCAATCCTCTTCGTGACTTCACCCACAAGAAAAGAACGCAGGTGTGCTCTGACGTGTTCGATGTGTGTTGTTGGTTGTGTGATGCACGGCGCTTCTGTCGCCATTAAAAATCAGCCCCTTCATCATCTTGAATCGTCACCCAACTCTCTCGGCAGGAGTAATTAATTTCACACCAGTGATATTGAGGAAGACAGGGATAATGTGCCAAAGCTGACTTGCTCAGTGTGAGCACTCACTTCACAACATGAAACCAAAGACTGATTACTAATAATATTTACTAATTTTCCAGCGGATATGGTAACTTAAAGCCACACTGATCCCAGCAGTTTGCCACTGTTCGAAGCAATTATCCTCTGCCTTGATGGGTGGAAAAGAATCTTAAAATGTTTTGAAAGAATAATTTACTCCAACTTAAAGTCATCGTGGTGTATTATTCACAGCATGTATGTGGAGTTCCAGTTCAGGGGTGACAATTTTGTAACAGTGGTAGGTGGCTACATAGAGAACGAGACTGTGGATAAGAACTCATTCACATTGTACCTGTGCCGGTTCATTCAGTACCTTTTCAGAGCCCATTCAGAGCAGCTTGGTTAACTTATCCTCCTCCTCCTCCTCCTCCTCCTCCTCCTCCTTTTCTCACCTTCTCTTTTCCTTCACCCCACTTTCCTCCCACTCTGCCATCACTCATCTTTTCAAAGGGCTCCTGTGTTATTTACCAAAAATGTAATGGGGGTCGAAGGCCTCTCGGACAGGAAAGGGGGTGGGGGTGTGAGAAAAGAGGAGCAGGAGAAAGATGAAGGGCTAGACAGGGTTAGACAAGGCTGTATAATGACCTAGAGACAGGCTGTGTAATCAGCCTGTCTGTCTCTTGCCTTTACTAGAGCTCCAGGTAGCTTGTGGGGTCACAAGAACGGTGCTTTTGATTGGTACAGGGTTGTCATGGCAGAGTCATTTGGAGGGGCAGCGCTGGCAGAGAAGTGGCTGCAGGCAACCCGCTGACGGAATCTTCCAGATTGACGAGTTCTGACTTTCACCCCCTTGACCCTTTTCCATGAGCCTTTGTCCCAGTGAAGAGGGTGGGAGGTAGAAAGAGCTATTTTTGGTATCAGGGTCGTTGTCGGTGTTGAAAAGACACAATAAATGAGATGATAAGTGGAAAAGAGGAGAGCTCAGGCGGTGATGCTCGAGAAAATGGTGAAGAATGGGAAGAATTTGGGACACCACTACACATTTGAAACATCTTGACATTCGTCATGTCAAGATATTTTCCCACCTCAGTACATAAAACCATACAATCGAAACCCATTTGTAGTGTCAAACAAACTGTGCTGCAGCCTCTGAACAGGCGTGTGTATTTGACTCAGTGAATTACTCATAAGCTCTGTTGCCACTTATTACTCATAAGTAGCAGACAGCTATATATATTGGATGTTAGAGTATTACAGCTCTGTTTCTCTCTCTTCCCTCTCTCTATCTGCTCCATGATTCTTGGACATAAAAGATGCAGAGTGTCGTAGGTGGGAGAGTTGTGTAAGTGAGGAGGCGCAGAAAGAGATGGTAGGTCAAGTAGCCCTGATTATGTAAAAAGAGTCAGAGAGGGTTGGAAACACATGCTGCTGTACCTTTGGAGAGATTAGATTATGGGAAGATCACACCGAGTGGGATTCTCATAACGTGCTGATTGAGTAACTCAGACATGTCATTTGTATTACCCTGATCGAAATTTTTGGAGTCGGTCTCCAACTTCATGGGTTCAAGTCCTCAACTCAATTTTTTTTTTTCTTTTACTGAAACGCCCTCCCACTCTGTATGAGTCCCATCTCTCCTCTTTTCACATACACCCTCGTACTTTTTTTTTGCCGCAGCTGCTGTCCCTTTACAAGTTTCAGCATTTAGTTTCTCTTTTGGATGAGTTCATGTGAATGCGATTCTGGGCTGGCTGAGCCCTGAGGAGCAGGCTGTTTGTATAGCAGCACTGACAGCAGTTCACCCCTCAGGTACCACAAGATGGACATACAGACAAGCTGTCTGACACACATACAGAGATGCTCTGCAGTTCATCAACCTCTATCATTTCACTTTACAGCTGATTCTCTGCTCAGGTTCACTCTTCTTTTGGCACTTTTTATCATATTTTTTTTCTTTTTCTTCAAATCCCACACATCCATCGCTACCTCTAAACATTAGGGCAATTTGAGGTCATTCAGATTAACATGTGCTGTAGTTCCTTTGAATTAATTCAAATGCAATATGGAAAGTGTATCCTGAAGTACGTCAAGGCTGCAGTCACCCCAGATTTTGCTTTCTGGGCCAAATGTATTCACTGCTGATTGCAAAGTGACCCAGCCTTGTTTGCGCAGAGCTCGAACATGAACGGGTGGCTGCTTGGTTACCATGACTGCAATGTCATTAATACATGGTCGCAACAATGGAAATTTTCATAAAATGTATAGTTTTCAACTTCATGCTTATAACAACACGGATGCCTTTCTCTGCCAAACCTGCTTTTTGCCTCAGCACAGCAGCAAATTTCACCAGGCGAAATCCGATATGTTCTGTTGACACAAGGTGCATCCGCCGCCAGACTTGAGTGACAAGTTAACATTACAGGGCTGTTGTGTTGAACAAAGTCAGGAAACCAGTGGACAGTGGCTTTTAGGAAAGCCGACCTGCCAAAGTACAAAGTCCCACTTAAATTGTGAGAATTTTTAACTTAAACAGATGATTAAAGATATTCGTTTCCCACATTTGATTGGTGGTTTAAATTTTAAATGAAAAGTGACAGCCGCACTAGCATTGGTATTGCCCAACAGTAATCAGATGTAATTTGGAGTAAATATGTGTTTGTTCAATAACTTAAACACTGATATTGAAAAGTCCTTCACCATAAGTCTGAAGTCACATTCGTAGCTCATGCACGGGTTGCATGCAGCTGTGTGAGTATAGACATGTGTCAACAAAAAGGGGTCAGTATCAGGTTTTTCTCGATGTTGGCCCACACTTAAACACGCTATATAGCCTTGGATGGCAGAGTGGTACTGCTATATATATAACTGCCACGTCTCATGATTATTTCTACATCTCTTTATTCATTGCACATCTGTGGTGTTCTGCCCCTACTGAGAGCACAGATATTGAGTGTAAAAGAAATGGAATTACCACACTCTAAAATCTGTGCTTTTATTTTCCTCCCACATCAATGAACACCAGACATCTGATCTGAGTGGGGAATTAGCCTATATAGCGGAAATGGGCTCTATATTCACAATAGATGACTGTGTGCGTGCATTAATGCTTGTGTGTGCATGTGGGCATGAGTCTTAGTCAGACTCTGAGTGGGAAGTTGCAGGTGTGTGTGTGTGTGTGTGTGTGTGTGTGTGTGTGTGTGTGTGTGTGTGTGTGTGTGTGTGTGTGTGTGTGTGTGTGTGTGTGTGTGTGTGTGTGTGTGTGTGTGTGTGTGTGTGTGTGTGTGTGTTACTAGGGGGTGGTAGGAAGAGAGTATAAGCCGTCAGTTTACATGCCTGTGGCTATCCCACCTTATTCATGACTTAAATCCAGTGCCCCCTTAAAAGAGCGCCCCAATGGAGGGAGGGAACTCAACAAAAGTGAGCTGAGGGAAGAGGGGAGGATAAAACAAATGGAACAAATGGAGAAAACAAATGGAGAAGCACAGAAAGAGAGAAGAAAAGGGGTCATGGAGGAAGAAGTGGGAAAGCATGCAGGTGGCTGGGATTGATCATTAAAGGCATGAAGGTTGATGGGTAGCTGTTTGATTGATTGTGAGTTCACCAGTCTGCCTCAGAAGGATAAGGGGACTGGACAAATGGAGGGGGAGAGTTAAAGGTGCGGGGATGTGATGAAAGAAGGGATCAACTGTGATTTCCCAGAAGGGATAGCGATGGATGCGTGAAAGAGGGATTGTGGATGGAGCAGGCAGTGGAGGGAAAATGAGAAGACTTTATATTAAAAGCTTTTTGGTTGAAATTGATATAGCTGGTTACCTGGGTGGCAGCAGGTGTAGGGTTTGTTGTGGCTTTGAGCAACTCTTGAGCAAGGCACTGAACCCCCGACCCCACATCCTGACATGTACAATGGCATGGAAAGAGTCTGAGATGATGTGTTCTTAGTATCTTGTGTAGAAAATAATTACATTTGAATAATTCTGCAAGTCTCTAGTCTATAAACTTTCAGAAAATACTGAATGTGCCCATCACAATTTCCCAGAGCCTTGAAGGAATAGTTTAACAGCTTATTCATGTTCTTGCAAAGTTAAACGAGAAGATCAGAACCGCTCTCTTATCTGTCCATTGCATATGAAGCTACAGCTAAGAGACCTTTAGCTTAGCATAAAGACCAGGAGCAAGAAGAAACAGCTTCTTTCTTTTGTGTCTTTGGATAGAGCCAGGCTAGCTGTTTCCCCCTGCCCCAAGTCTTTATACTAAGCTTGATGGCCATCTCCCAGCTGTAGCTTCATATTTATAATAATAATAATAATAATAATAATAATAATAATAATAATAATAATAACAGACTGGAATGAGAGTGGTATTGGTCTTCTCATCTCTCTCAGCATAGCAGCAAATAACTTCCTTTTCCAAATGTTGAAATCTTCCTCTAAATGGTTGTTGTTTTTTTTTGTCTGGTGTGCAGTTTATGATGATATGAAGCTGAGGAAAGCAGCAAATCTGTCAGTTCAGTGGTTAAGATCAAAACAGTCATTGAGTCGATGAATCCACTAATCATTTCAGTGCTACTTTAAATATTACCAAGAGAGACAAGATATGAGGATGAAAAAAATTAAGGAATGAGTGTCAGATCATCATTGATACAGCAGTTAGATATCAGTTGGAGAATCAGTTAATATATACTGTAAGGATGCAGCAAAAACCACAGAAAAGCCTCCAGCCTTATACCATACTTCAAATCAGTATCTATGAATCACTGTGCGTACCTTCCTCTCTGCCCTCTTGTCTTCAGATAGACGAATGACATGCCTTGGGTTGAGAGTAGTAACTTAGCTAGCAGCTGGGGCCTGTAATGATAGAACTGAGTTAGCCCCAGGAGCATGCACACTGACGTCTTGCTAACCTTGGAGCAACTAGAAAATAGCCTCATTCATCTGCTTGGAACCTCCAGCTAATCCAGACCCGCTGTGAATCATTAATGGCTATTCATCTGGTTCGAGTGGCGTCAAACAGGACTCAGAGCGTGATCTAAACTCGTTTTCAAGGCACCGCTAGGCTTTTGTCTAGAATATCAAATGCGCACGCTCTATGCTTGGCCTTGCATAAAATCTGCAGTCCGGCCTTTCTCCAGGGAAGCATCACAACATTTACTTGTTGTTTTTGCTTTTGTATTAGCATGTTACATGGTCATAACGTCATTATACTGACAGCGGACATATGAGAAATTTAGGCTCATGGGGCTGTAATCATGTGAGACAGCTGAGGTGATGCCAGCGTGTAATAACGTGTTGAGAACTGAGATGTGCGATATGCATAAGGAGGGAGGGAGGGAGGGAAGAGCGAGTGATGTGGATGGATGGACCGAGTCCAGCCTTCCATCCTGTTCCCAGTGGAAACCAGTGAGGAGGAGTCCAAGGCTGCTTGATCTTAGATTAGATGACTGTGCTCTCGCTGTGGCATAGCACAGCACTCCACACATGCTTGCAAACCCATGTGACACAACTCCCTTACTTTTATTAAGATAATCCTGAGATAAAAATGTTTTTAAAGCAAAACCTTATTTAAAAACTTACGGTGTGGAGGGGTTTAACATGTTGAATAATTTCAGAGGCTCATTTAGTGGGCTGCAATCCCAGTATCTTTTCACTAGGTTATTTTTGATATCAGAATGTTTTACAGCCGCCAAAGTTCTCTTTAATGTGTGTTGCGTTCCAGTAGCATTGGACTTGTTGGTATTAGACTCGTGTTTAAGCTGTACATTCAGTGATCATTTGAATCATCATGGCTGAGTACTCGGGGATCTGTACGTGTGGTTCTGGCAGGCTTTGCCATGACAGATGGACAGCAGACCTGATAATGTCCTAGGAGGTCTGAACCACTGACTTTTAGCAGTGGGGTTCAGGAGAGGGGAGGATTGGATCACCCCAGGAGGGAGTCAGAGCAAAACAGGCGAGGCGAGTCTCACGCAAAGACACATAATGAACCAGGTGGAGGTGCCTGTCTCAGGTTGGAGGGTGCAGTAGGAGCATGGATGAAGGGAGGGACATGGAGGGAGGTTGGACACGAGTGATGGAAAGTAAAAGTGATAATTAACATGATTCTAGCATGACGCCATCGACATTGATGGCAGGGCAGAAGGCAAACTGGGTTGTAGCATAATTTGGCTGCATGTATGTAGCCACATGTCACTTCTCCATTCTCATTTCTTCACCTGTCCGTCAATCCTGCTGTGTGTGTGTGTCTGTGTGTCCTTTTGTGGTCATTCGGATGTGAGTTCACTTTATCCCTGTTGTTACCTATTTACAGCCTAGAGCAGAGATGGAAGTTTGTGTAAGTCAAGACCTTCTCCTTCATCACGAAGGGCTTCACAATGCGTCTTTTCATCTTCAATAACTGTTTACTTATGTTCCCTGTCAAGCCTGATGTTAAATCCTCCAGATCTTTGTCTGATGGAAATAAAAAAAACTGTGTGGATTCCTGGGGAGTCATAAAAGACAGAAAGAGAGAGAGAGAGAGAGAGAGAGAGAGAGAGAGAGAGAGAGAGAGAGAGAGAGAGAGAGAGAGAGAGAGCGAGGGAGTGCGAGGGAAGCAGTGCGAAGCGCGTGCTGTCAAAGACTAATGTTGGGCCCAGTGATGTGGGATAATCTGTCAGTGCTAACAGATTGTGTGATAGGTTAAATAGGGCTTGTTGTGGTGGCTGGCTGGCCGTCTGCATCTTTCTCTCTCTTGTCCCTCTTTTGTATTCATGGCCTGTGGAATAATGAATATGATGAGTTATCCTGAATCTGTTGGTCGGGAGAGGAGTGGTCAGTCAGTCTGAGCCATCTCCAGCTTCCTCTCTCTCCCATAGACATGCAAACATGCACAAAAGCTCACACACAGCCGCTCACGTAATCCCAACAAATTAACCATTAGGGGCTTCCAGATAGAGATTTTGACACATTTATCTTTTTCATTTGTCAAATTGGTATTAAGGGCTTTTGGGTATGCAGCCTGTGTGTCTGTGCATGCTTGTGTGTGCATTCCTTCGCTCATTCAATGGCCTTTACTTTGAGATTCAGAAAATAAAACCTTCCGCCTCCTTTCTTGTGTCTCATCAGCTGGGGACATTGTGTTAAAGTAGGAAAATGAATGAACATTAAGCTAATTTATTCCGTTCTGCATGTCCTCGTCCTCCACTGCTGAAAATGGCAGAAAGGAACAAGATATGTGATGCGAAACTGTCATTTTGAGCAGAATACTTTCCATTTCAAATAGGATGTCATCTTTTGGCTTTCAAGCTCATTTTCACAATGCTGCAATTTGTATTGGGTCATTTTGTGATGGAGAGCGACTCATCCTTTCCTTCATTATGTTGTTTAAAGTGTTTCAGTCCTGTAGAGAGAAGTCATTACTGCTCTTCAAAGACAGAGTGGAAATAGTGGTATGTGAAGGGAAATGCTTTGGTTGCAGATAAAGTGATATTGCATGAATTACTATTTTCATAACTGTTTTTTTGAATGAGTAGCACATTATGCTTCCTTGAAATTTATGTTTTCATCAACTGAAAACACCATTTTCATATCTTAAAATAGCATATGTGTTATGAGGCAATAACTTGCTTCCAGTTTCCTTCCTGGTGTCGCCATTAACTTGTTTTCTTTTTCTTAAGTCAACATCATTTTTGCATTATGAAATTCAAAGAAATATTTGGGCTGCACTTGTGCATCTCAGTGTTCTGATATGACTTGTTTCCTCAACTTTTACACAAACACAAACCTTTGGAGATTCAAAACTGTAAAAGGCATCAATGGTCCAGTCCAGTTTATCTGGACTTTTGCAAGTGAAAGCTATTATTTATCTTCTCTGGGAGTCCTTCTTTGGAGAGGCATGTCAGTAGGAAGCCCTTCCTACTCAGGGAGTCACATGATAGTTGGTACTAGTGAACGACACACAAGACAAGACCAGAGTATGATTGTTGCACTTCTAGCTTTTGCTTGTGGGGAAGTTCAGCACACCTCCGCCACCCACTTCCCCTTCAGCTGTGGAAAGACAATGCCTGGGCTTAATAAGTTAATCATCCAGTGCATAAGAGCTGGGCTCTTGCCCTCCATTCGCTTGTAGATGCACAGCTACGTAGCTTGTTAATCACACTTCAAAGTTATTGTAAAAGTGAACGAGAACAATAATAGCTGGATTTATAAAATCATCGTAACCGTAAGAAACAAAAGTCCACATGAATAGAAGTAAAAGGGTAAAATACACAACATCACAAGTTAATCCAACTCTAAATTAATAGTTAACTCCCTGCAATGTTGTATCAGCAACACGTTAGCCACAGACAGCTAGTATAAACTTGGTTAGTGCTACACTGAGAAAATGACCTCAAATTACAAACAACAGTTATAAAGTAGAGAGTTACCCTAACCCTAAGAACAATAAAGAGGGTATATACCATGACAACGTACCAACAAAATGCCAAGTTTGACAGTGCTGTTCACACTGTGTGTTTAGATATCTAGAAGATATCATTCCTGAGCCTCAGAATCAGCAGCCAAAGACAGATTTTCTTGGTTGTTCTTAAATGTATTCCTAACAGAATATAGTCATTAAAACTCTTTCCAGAGGAGATTATGTTCACTAAAAACATATCCACACCTACCAGCCAATCAGAAACCATAACCCTCTTTTGCACCTGCAGATAATGGTGCAACAAGGGCGAGAGTAAGTAAAAGATGGTCGTCAGCATTTCCTCAGTCACAGAAAGTTTTACTGAAACTGCCACCAGCAGTATCTACTGAAATATACAGTATCGCTTTTATTTACCAGCGGCTGCACAAAACAGTGTTGCTCTTCCCAGTTTTGGCCCAGTCATCAACTGCAGTGTTGCTCTCTGCAATGCAACTCGTCAGTGTGTCTCTGCCTTTTCCAGAATCCCTGTTTATTCCTACAAAGTTTACCTGCATCTGAATCCACCAGTTAACATTGAAAACACTTTAAAAGATAAAGCTGGTAATATTTTATATTTTTTGTTAACAGATGCCACAAAAAGACCAAAATCAACAGTATGTTAATTTGTATTGTTTCTGACCTCCCAACCCTGTCAGTGGCTCTCGGCCCCGAGACAACTACTGCTAGCAGCTACTACTAGCTACTCTTAACAAAAATCTTTAACCCTCCAAACCCCAGGCAGCTGCTGGGCATTTTTTGCCCCTGTCACATTTTTACTCACTGTTGGCTCGTTTTTGTCACTGTAAAATATATATATATATATATATATATATATATGACCAGCACCTCTATGGAAACAGCACAATCATGGCTAGAAGGACAGAGAACCCAAAAATGTCTCTCTTTTTTTTTTTTTTTTGCAGTATAACACAATTATAATGCCATAAATCATAAAAAATATTTGTTTTTTTCCTGATGGAAGTCTTCATCGCACATGACTCATTCGAAGACTGACGATAATCTCGAAATTAATGGTTGTAATTTCAGCAATATTTTAAAAGAAAATGTGCTTTTCAAACCCACCAGCTGGTTGTGGCGTTCAGAGCTAAAATAGCTTGGCACTATAGTTTCTACAAATGTGAATAAAAAATGGAGTAAAGTTGGTGAGAAGTATGTGTGATGAATCGAAATAAACTAGCATCGTCCATCATGATAAAGCAGCACACAGGGCAACAGTCTGTCTCACTGATGCATTTTTAATACTTTATGGACAAAAGTGGAGTTCTGAGGCACAGAGGAATAAGCTACGTCAGGTGATGGATGCACAGACAGTAGTTGTCAGCGCAGCAGAATCTATTCATTTGTGGTCTTTACATGGAATTAGTTGACAATAAGAAAAGCATTGAAAATGACCGGACTTAGTAATTTTACCTGTGGGACGGAGATGTTCTCACACTTTCCATCATTCACGTTGTCATACACATTGCACATACTACTATGGTATGCTATACAGGCAGCAACACACACCGTCCTACTCTCTCACTTCCCACTTGACACCTTTTTTTTCTTATCTTGAAAGACATCTTGCATTATCTATTTTTGTTTTGTTTTTCAAGCCTCCCTCAAAGAATTTTTGTCTCTCTCAAAGAGAAGCGTGTTTATTTGTCAAAATACCTCTAAATGCACTGCTTTAGCATCTCGGTTTTAATTCTGCTTCAGCAGAGATGTTAAACTACATTTTACCCTTTTATGGAATACTTGATAATTACACTGACCCAAAGGTCAAATAACAGAATCATAGTTGGAAATAAAATCAGCATGAATATTGTTTTTTGCACATGCATGAAAAGTGATAAATGACTCTCGGTGTGGGTGCGTGAGTCTGAGTCTGTTGCAGTATTTTTCTTGAGCTGATTTATTTACGAGCTCTGAGCAGATTGCCTGTTTAATTGTGATTTAGCAGAAGTCTCAGCTCAGCACTTTTAGCCAGGGAACAGTCTCGGGTGCAAGTGTGTCATGTGGGGAGAATGCTCAGAGAATCAGGAACAGGCGTCTCCCGTCATCCCAAGGCAATTTATCACTGTGTCTGTGCCTCTAATGTGAGCATAGTTAAACAGGAGGTCTTGATGGTGGCTGCACTTTTAATATTCGAGTCAATCAATAAAAAAGGCTGCTTTATTTAATAGCTTTGGCCCTTGAGGCTGTTTGGCCCTGTTTAGGTTTCTTTCCGCTTTCCTGTGTAAACATAAATTAGCTGTAATTGAACAAACCGTCACATTTGCACGGCTGAATGCGTGCTACTGTGTGCTGTATGCCAGCCAGCACCTGACTCAGTGATCGCCACACTTTTCTCCCTCACTCCTAATCTCACTGTCACTTCCTCTCTCTCCCTGTCATCATTTCATATTTCTGCCTCACTCATCTGCATCTCTCTTTCATTAGAATTAATTAGGCTTTTTAGTTAATTACCTGCCTGCCTTAGCATAATGGCAGCACCGCCGCACAGTCGTTTTATGGAAGCGAAAACAGCCGTCATTAACCTCCAGTCTCTTCCGCTAATTCTCTGTAGCACTTCAGTCCACCATCAGTATGTTTTTGCTCCGCACTCGCCTGTTCGCTCTTGTCTTACTTTTTAAATATTTCATCTTTTATCTCGTCTTTTGTGTGTTGATGTGCAGCATCCCACCTGACAGCTGGTATAAATCCATGATCTTTCAACACTATTGTCTGCTTCTCCTCGTCAAACGACATCACTCATTGAAAAGAAAAAAGCGTCTCTTTCTATTCAGTCTGTGTATCATCTTGGTTTGTTCTGGTGAGCCCTCTCATTTACTCAACAGGGTTTTATTTACTTTTTATGAAGCAAATCCTGCTGCTTTGATTGCTTTAAAACACTTCATCTCTCCATTATGCCTTATTAAAATGGCCTGATCCCACTACAGTGTGGCTGGCACTCCAGGAAGCCCAACTTTATTGTTAGTCTTCAGAAATTATCCTTCGACTGTATCCTGGTGACTTGTTATTCTGTGTTGGTCGTCTCTGCCTGAATCTCACTGCTTGTGTCTCTCTAAGTGCCCACTGTTGTCAGTAAAACGCAGGATTGGCCATAGCCAGGTGTGTGTATGTGTAATTATCAGTGCAGAGAGCTTGTCTCCATTCATTTTTAATGAGCAATGAGGCTGTGTTGCCCCCATTAATAGAGAATTAGACCGTCCATCAGCCGGCACATAAAAGCCTTGTTCTCTGCATCTGGGGTGTAGACTGTACTGCGAGAGGCGGTTAATGATGCGGCGTGGCGCCCTGTCTGTGCTGACAATAACTCAGAGAGCTGGAGATGGACAGAATGAAGTAAGGAGAGAGGGGAGAAGTGAGGGGGGAAAAAAGGAAGGAGCAAGGATGGAAAGGAAGACGCGAGGGAGCCCTTCAGCACTCACAACACTGTCAGTGTGAGGCAATGAGGCTTAACTACAAGTGCGGGGGTTTCACTGGGATTCATTAGCATGAGAATTTAGTATAGAAGTTTATGATGTTATAGGAACACATCTGTGCATGCATCTGTGTGTGTGTGTGTGTGTGTGTGTGTGTGTGTGTGTGTGTGTGTGTGTGTGTGTGTGTGTGTGTGTGTGTGTGTGTGTGTGTGTGCTGAAGGAGAATCTACTTTGTTTAAAACCTGGGTATTATTTCATAGGTTTGGCTGTTACTTCTATTGGGTATAATAACATTTTACTCTCCAAGTTAATTGCTGAGATGCATGAATGTGGCACTGCTGTTATTCAGCAGGGAAAGGAGCATGAGAGGTCAGACATGCCACAAGTTGGAGATGAACCTCCCGTTCGTCCATATTTTCGAAGCCATTGCTTTGATGACGATGAGGAAAAGCAGCGAGTTGAAGCAGGTCTTTTACAAAACAGATCAGACGATAATTTTAATGTTTGCCTCTCCCAAAAAAGGATGCTAAAACTGTTTTTTAAACCTTTCCCTGCTGTATAATGTCTGTTCTGGCAACATCACTCGAGGTGCAACAAATTTAAATTTATAGGCAACTATTTTGATAATACATGAATAGACTGATTTTTGGACTGTTGAACTTGCGACGGGTTTTCTGGTGTTTTACATACCAACCAGTCATTAGACAATCAAGAAAACAATTAACAGATTAGTCAATAATGAAAATTACCATGAGTTGCAGCCCTTAAAGTCACCACATCCCCATTTGCACCAATGATGTAAAATCCTTATCTACAAAAATCCTCAAAAAACAGAATATTCCTAAGATAATTGCATATGCGCGTAACCTGCCTATTGTATGTATCAAAGTGTGTGTGTGTGTGTGTGTGTGTGTGTGTGTGTGTGTGTGTGTGTGTGTGTGTGCGTGCACAAGGCTGCTAGCGGACTGTCTGGCACTGTGCCCTATCTAATCTCTCTTCCGCTCCTCCCTTGAGTGAGATATTTAAGAGTGGAAGCTCTTTTTTTACCATAATATTGAATCATATCCCTTCTTATGGTCAGTCATGAAAAATGAATAGTTTCTTCTGTGAAGCTCCTGCAGGAGATAGTGCCCCAGCAGTTTTCCAGTCATTACACACATGCACTCGCAGGCATGCACACACGCTGCCTGTTTACTGAGAGACTGGACCAACCTGCTGTAGCTTGGCCTCCATTCATTTCTAAGAGAATGGGAAATCACATCAACTGAGCGATTAGTCAAGCTTCTTTCTTTGTGATGTTGATAATTTAACCTGTATTAACCCAGCCACTGGGCGTTCTGGATGATCAGTATTGTCAGCGTGATGAAGCTCACACCAGATCCTCGCGTTGCGCTGGTTGCGGACTGTGATGGGTAGCAAGGGACCACTGAACCCTCACCTCAATTTTCAGGGAAGTGACGAGGACAGAGATTGTATGTTTCGCTGGCAGGAGCACTGAAAGCTGCGCAACACCTTTGTAATCTATGATACTCAGAATGGAACAGCAGGCGGCGTGCAGGCTGCCCTGCTGCCGCCTGATGTAATGTGCACCACATCGCTCTTCCTGTCACAGAAGGAAACAGGGATTTATCATGAGCTGTTGTGAGGCAGTAACATGTATCTGGAATTCATCGCCCCAGTTGTCTATTGGAAAAGTTGTAATGTACGTAACTATTCAGCCACAGCTGAGTGCCCTCATGATCTGTCTCTGGAGTGTGTTTAATTTGGTCTGCGTCGTCCAAATGTTTACCCGCATCACACGAGTGTCTAATGCCTCCCGAGAGACCTCTGTGTCGATATGTGTGTGGTATTGGCATGTGTAAGTCAAGAGTGTGTGCATGCCAGCATGTATTTGTGTGATTGTGTACGTGTTTGTGAATGCAAGGGACCTCTGTGCCAGTGCAACACTGTCAGGTGGGTCTCTGTGGGATTTGTGTTCCCACACTCTTTGCATACACACTAATTACAAACAGGCAGCTGAGACCGCTGTGGACAGCGACGACATGCTGATGCGCCGAAATCAGATGCGCTTGGACACACACTCATACACACTGACACAACACTTTGTCTTTACATAAGTTTGTTTGGGAGCAGAAAAGCTTATGCACATATCTCTCATATAACACGAAGTGACCTTCGCTTTCCAAAAACATGTTTTAAAAATTAGTAAATCCAACTCAAATTGTTCTGCTTCACCTTTTGCCCTTGTGTCTTTTCCTCTTGAGGATTTCTGGACAAAGAGGATTTGGGGCTTAAATGTGCACAAATGTCCTCAAAAGGCATTTTTAGGCGTACTGCTCGGTCAGCCAGTTGCTTTTTTTAACTGGCACAATGCCACTCGTGTGTTGGTCACCCACATTTTTTCACGGCAGACACACAAACCTATGCGCAACCTCCTGTGGTCGTAACAGCTCTTAGGAGAACTCTATGTAGGAACCAATCATTCCCTCAAATGACTCATTGCAGCAGGAGCAGCACCGTGCAACAGCATTTAGCCTGAGTATCAATGTGTATGACATTATGCATCAGGATGTGTGTGCCCTCGTTTGTTTGTGTATGTGTGTGTGTGTGTTTTGGACCAGAGAGGATTGCTCACTAGTAGCAGTGTTCTCCCTTACAGCCTTTACCCTGTCTTGGTAAATTAACTGCATTACTCTGACCCAGAAAGTCTGTCAGCCCAAGATGCTGCATTTGCCAAGAAACATGCATGTGCGTGGGTTATTGTGTGTGTGTGTGTGTGTGTGTGTGTGTGTGTGTGTGTGTGTGTGTGTGTGTGTGTGTGTGTGTGTGTGTGTGTGTGTGTGTGTGTGTGTGTGTGCGCGCGCGCATGCCAGTGTCTATGTGTGCGTCCTCTATGCTCCACTGACTTACTTTAGAGTCCAGTCTTCCTGAGTGCCCACATTAGCGGACACAGAGAGCGATCGGGCCTGGCTAGCGCAGTGGCTACCTGGAGGCCACAGTTGAGCACAACAGCACTTCTCCTGTGGCTTGGCATGGCTTTTTAGAGAGAAGGCCTCGTTTTATTATGCTCTGCCTGGAAAGTGTTGTGTGAGTTGAGAGAGAGAGAGAGAGAGAGAGAAAGAAAGAAAAGTCAGATATACCAACAGATATTAAGTGTCTTCTTAATATAAGCATGGCAGAGCATAAATAATTTTTATTGTGGTTTTGTACAGGGGAGGAATTTCTTCACCAGCCCATATAGAGGAATCCTTTACAAACAGATATGACAAATATGATGTAGTGCACTGTCCACCCACAGTTTACTGAAGAATACTATTGCTTTCTGTTGATTCTGCCTTGAGCTCAACATTCATTTTCTAAAGCACACTGGATCGGAAGTTGATTTATTTGGCCTTTTTTTTTTGCAGGGGTTTTTAAATCTGATGCACCTGCTTTTCAAGAAATGAGCCTCACCTGTGCTGGCTGCCAGGTTTGTGAGGTCAGATTTCAGAGAAGAAGCCAGAAAACGTGTATTTCCATCCTGACTTTTGCACTTTCATGTTAGTGATTTATTGATCCTTTAGGTGCAAATGTATTGACCTCAACCTGGTAAAATATTGATTTCTTTCGGTGGATCTATAATGAAATTAGTGGGTGTGAACTGTCCACAAGGTAGACGAGATCTCCTATTAAGATGTTGCTGCAGAGGCTGTTGACTACAGAGGCTCCACTTTCCTCCAGACCCGCTCTGAACGGATAATGAGTGCAAATATCAATCAGAGGTTATTTGGCTTCTTGAGATAATGAGAATTCTTACATTTAGCCTCCAGTGTAGAGGGGGTTGAAATGGAGTACTGGTTTGCATACACTCGCCCTCTTCATGTGTAAACCTGTGTTTGTTCTGGGGATGTCTGTCTAGACAGAGTGCATGAAACACTATGATGGGCCGTCAGCAATGTAGTGTCATAATGGTTGAAGTCTACAGCATGTAGCATTTTCCCGATTTGTATATGACTCAGACGTAACTATTTGGCAGTGGGTTTGAGGGTCCTCCCCCAAGAAAATGTTACTTTTTCAATACGAATGCAATTCCACATCATCGCCGATGCTTTCCATGTTTTTTACATTAATGTGGTTTACATGGTGCTGCCCAAAATGGCTTGGGCGCTGTGACTAAGCCTCATAATGGATGGCATCTGAAATGAAAAGGAAAAAGACAGGAAGTTATAGACAAGTATTGACATGGGATGTACAAAAATGTTATCCAGAAACGTAAGATAAACATGTGCAGAGCAATAAAAAGACATCATGTACACACGGTGTGCGCTTTAAGATGTGTATACAAAGGCTGACACAGTAACACAAATGCACACATGCACACTTGGCTCATTGTGAGAGAAGTCAGTCACACCCAGTTGAACTTTGGGAAATTAGGTTCGCCATGACCGCGCACGCTGCACTGCTCCATTTGATCCACACGTAGGGGTCACAGGTGTCACATTGACACACATACACACACATACCTGCACATGTGAGACATACTCGGTTTTATTCATTCTGTATTAGCTGTGTGTGTGCACAAAACAGAGAAATTTGCCAGACCCTCAATAAACCTTTTTTTTTCTTTTTGTTTATCCATTTTGATTACAAATCTTGTTTTCCAAATGGTCCAATAAGCGTGTAAACATGGACAATGCACACACAACCGCCAACACACACACATACGCACACACAAATTCTTTCTTTCAGCTGAGCCATTTCTGAAACCTGGGCTAATATTTGTATGGATTATTGGCCTTTGTGCTTATCAGCTGCACCATATTGGCAGACTAAAACCTTATTACCAGCCTATTGAATGGAGAAAAAAGGTTTTCGACAAGCACACATAGTCACGCACTCGCAAGCCGGTTTCACAAAGACGCTCAAACATTTGTTCAACATGCAACAAAAGCACACATTTTCAAGCTGAAATGCACCATGGCATGATAGCAAGAACCAGGGTCTTAGCAGCGCCGGCCAAAAGTTTGAGGCAGGTTCCGCCTCATTCATTCTGAAAGCTCCTGTAATAATTGCTTGTTTTTTTTTCCTTTATTTCCCTCAAGGGAAAGCAAACATACTCTTATGAAAATGCTACTGATTATGGATAGAGGCAACCACACTGCAGGTCTTTTCATGTATTTGGATGTGTAATAACATTATGTGGAATATATTCAACACTAATGGCAAACGCAGCTTCAGAAATATCTATTTCATGTGAGAAGGACTTTACTCTCCCTCTCCTCTCTCACTGTGCTCCTTCATACTGTGATCTCATCTGGTCATTGTAGCTCCTCCACTATTGATCAGCTGTCCTCTACCCTGTCGTATATATCTGTCCATATGTGTCTGGGGCCGACTTCCCTCCCTCACCTCTGCATGTTTTTAGCACCCTCTGCACACATTTAAGGGAGGGAGAGATGGATGGGTACAAGTAGAGATGGAGGGAGGGGGGAGGGAGATGTAGAAGTGTTACCTCTGGGCTTTAGTGAGTAATGACTGGTCTTATTGCTGGCAAATCAAGCAGGCTCTCGTGAGACAGAGATGAACAACCTCCCTGTCCCCTCCTTCACTTCAGCAGCGTTCTCCCATGTGTTCAATCCACACTTCTGGTTTTCTCCCACTCTTTGTTTTTGACAGAGAGATGCAGAAGACTTATTCCACTTGTTCTTTAAAACCACCTTCTAGTCATCCATATAATGTTGTTTCACAGCTCTCCAGCTCAGATCTCTCACCCATCCCCTATGTTGCAGCAGCGAGCGTTCCCTTAGCAACTTTCCTGGAGATGGATGAGGGCTTTTAAGGAGACACGAGAATAGGCAGAATTACATTAAAGCATTACAGTCGCCTACTGCTAAACAGGAATAACACAGACTGAGTGAGTTGCTCTCATTGACCCAAAGGGCTCTGCTGGTACAGTATGTACAAACCCGAATCCAGAAAAGTTGGAACACTGTGTCAGACTGAGCAGAGAGAATGCAGACATTTGCAAACAAAACTGTGTTTACTGACAGCGGTTTCACAAAGTGTTCCCGAGCTCATATACTAATATCCTTTATACAATCATGTGTTGACAAAGTGGTGAACCTCGCTCCATCCTCGCTTATGAATGACTGAGCCTTTCCAGGATGCTTCTTTCATACCCAATCATGACACTATCACCTGTTACCAATGAACCTGTTCACCTGTGGAATGACCCAAACAGGTGTTTTTGGAGCATTCCACAACTTTCCCAGTCTTTAGCTGCTCCTGAACCAACTTGTTTGAAACATGTTGCTGGCATCAAATTCAGTATAAGCAGACATTTACAAAAAAATCAATGAAAAACAAGAAAAATATTGTCTTTGTACTGTTTTCAATTAAGTATATGTTTTCCACAGCATTCCAACTTTTTTGGAATCGGGGTTGTAATAGACCTGTCGCCAAACCTCTTATAGAGGTTGTGTTTCAGTGTCAACAGAAAGTGACAGATATGTTTTTCACTCTATGAGATTGGTGCTGGGTGTCAGAGTGAGCTATAAGTTACTGGGTATTGACATCATACTGGGTGCCAAGTCCGTCTATGTGTTCATTCCTCTTCCTGACAGCTAATGAAAAACCTGTTTTTGATATGTCACTTTCGCTCCCTCATAGTACATATATAGCAAGGATTATATGGCAATATGACTGACGAGTGTGTGTGTGTGTGTGTGTGTGTGTGTGGGTCTGTGGGTCTGCATGTGTGGGAGGGAGACACGAGAATTGTCAAGTTGGAGAGGCAGAGAGAGAGAGAGATGGGAGAGACTCAACAAGAAGACAAGAGAGAACAGGAGGAGGAGGAGGACAGCACATAAATTGGTGGCATGTGTTCACACATCAGGCACATCTAGCAGAAAACACAGAGAGACATTCAGTAGGTCTCCATGTTCAAATGTCAGGCCCCAGGTTATTTATAGCCCCTCTAATTAAACCATGCACTGTGCCTCTCTCCTGCTGTCTCCCTTTCAGTTTCTCCCTCTAATTCTCCCATGACCCTCTTTCTCACCCTTTGGTCCTCCTCTCTCTCTCTCTCTCTCTCTCCCTCTCACTAACTAATTTTCTCTCTCACCCTCTTCCTCTCGCCCCTCTCTTTTTCCCGTCTTCTGCCGTGCTATCCTCCACAGGCCAGTCATTAGTGTGGAAATCCTATAAATCCTGTTTGATTGTGATCCCGCACTGTCTTTTATGGGAGTCTTATGATAAACACAGACACATTTAATCTGCTGAGATTAAACTCTGTCTCGCCCCATCAGCCTGGTGACAGGAACACACACACACACACACACACACACACACACACACACACACACACACACGCACGCACACACACATGCACACATACGTAAAACATACACAAACACAAGCTTGCACACATATCATTTTAACAGGACTTGATTGTCAGCTGGCGTACTCTTGGGAAATGGTTGCCATGGTGACTCCAGATGTAGCATCTGAGGGTCTTGCTGCTGTGTTTTTCCAGCTCTGTGCTTCCTTCCCTTGTGATACTCTACCCTCTGCATCCCACACGGCACAGTCACATGGAAGGGGCCTTACCCCAGATTATGCATCAACACCTAAATATGCATCCATTACATTACATCCTCTTTGGAAGACGATGCTTTACACAGGACGTCTCTGTCTCTGAGTATCAATCAAAGTAGATAGATCATTCACAAAATCCTTTTTTTAAATGCCCCATTTCATTTATGTGTGTTTGCGTGGCGCATGTGTTACATCGCCCATGTCGGTGCATGCACTTTGTACAGGTACATATATGCATGTGTATTGCCGTTAACTGACCACATGAGCTCAATGGCATGTGGCTGATAATGAGGCGGTGGGATTAATCCCAGCTTGTGGTATCAGATTCTGACCTTCACATTGCTGCCATCATTTACCATTGGCCCTCCCTTATCTCCCTTGGAAGCTTGACACCTAACACAAGGCTGCTCCTGAGGTCATGTGGCCTTGCCCTTCCTTCTTTCACCCCTCTTTATGAGCATGGATCGCCAGTAAGCTGTAAAAAAAAAAAAGGATTCTCACCACTACATTCCTTAATACTCCACAATGTATCATTCGTTATTGTTTTGTTGCAATACAAATTTCAACAATAAAGACACAATGAAAGGATGCAATACTAGATTCCTAAACCCCCTTTGCCCTGGTTTATTGGCGATGTAATAAAGTCCATTTTTCTTTTGCATCATCTCAAAACAATCACTGTAGAATGTCTACAACTAGATTTAAACCAAATCTTATCAAGCAAATGCTTTCAACTGGTAGCTATGTCAGCGCATTATGCACTGTATGTCACATGCCTGTGGCTTAATTGGTAAATATTTCCAAGCTGCAGCAATCTGATGAAAGCAAATCATGCAACAGCCCTGGTTTCACTGTAGAAATGTTGAAGCATTTTGACTTACTGCACGTCGAATTTTGACTTGTTGCTCCAAAAATGTCAGCCTTTGTCTCGATTTATGCAACTTTGAAGGCTTCTTTGTTCAGTTGCATCTCATTCTGTAAATGCAATACTAAACACAACACATCACGTATCCAAATCATGCAGTTGAACTGCTTAAAACACCACCTGACTAGTTCAGATGTAGAGAACTTGCCTGCAAACTGGAGACTATTTAAACTGACTGTGTGAGTCAGTGGTTGACGTAAGGAAAGCTGTGTTCTTGCCATGTTATCCACCTCATCAGCCATCAAGAGATTCGGTTTGCTGCATGTGGTAACACTGCAGTCATCATGCTGATGGCAGCTGACGTGAGGAGCTGCCGATAGTTGGATAGTAGAAGCAGCTCTGCAATGCTAAATATTCACACTGCCTTGTATTTGTGTGGGTGGGTGTCTTTCTATGTGTGTGTGTGTGTGTGTGTGTGTGTGTGTGTGTGTGTGTGTGTGTGTGTGTGTGTGTGTGGGGCTGTTGCTATTTATACATTTCTTCGTCCGTATGTGGTTCATTTTCTCCACATGTTCTCCACAATTACGAAGCAGGCTGCAAAAATAGAGCATCTGACAGGAATGGCTCCTGCTGGATGAGTACAAGCATGTACGCTTTTGTCTGTGCATGAGTGTCTATTTGTGAGTGTTAATGTGTGCGGAAGCAGAATGTGAGTCTGTGAGTGAGTCCACAAGCCAGTCTACGCGTCTCCTGTGTCCAGCGTGTGAGATCTTGCCCCTTCAGACCAATTAAAACCTTGTTGCACTGACACTAGCACATCAGGCGGGGGAATTGTAAATCAGCCTCTTATGTTCCCTTTGCCCTCTCATCTCTGAGCAGCTCATCGGCCTTGTTTACAGTGAAATCTGTGGCGTAGCTTTTTACTCTCGGCTTCTTTGTGCCATTCTAGCACATTACAATAACTTGTGTGGAAATGAAATGTTCTCTAATGGAACCGTTGACAAATACCGCAATTAGCCCAATCCAGAGGGAGCGGCAGCGCTCTATGCATCCCCAGCAACACCCGAGTGGAGGCAGGAAATAGCCTGACTCCATTTCTATTATCCCTTAGCTTTGCATACGAGGCAAGCTGTTAATGCTTTCTACAACCTGCCTCCTGTCCAAAACCAGCTTCTCATCATACACAGGCCTCATTACTTGAGCTCTGAACCAGCCAGAGTCATATTCTGTTGTAGAGAAACGCATTTCAGCATCACACCATCACAGACTTCAGCATGGCCATCTCTAAGCCCCTGCTCTGGACGTTGATAGTTGCTTTGGCTGGAGGCTGTTTCATATTCAGAGTCAGAGTCGATCAAAGGACCGGTAAATCAGTAATTATAAATGAGTCTGGATGCTTTTCACACCCACTAGCAGGCATTAGCCATCAGTAGGCAGAGAGGGTCTGCTACATTAATGGACACTATTTGGCAATGCCACACTTTGTCAGACTGTGCCAGCTGTGGCTTTTTGGAAGGGGATGGGAGAGGAGAGAAAATAGACGAGAAACGGAAGTGAGAAGGTGAAAAGAGATTACTTTTTTGCTGAGGGGCAAAATGTTCTGAACTAATCCTAAAATGGTCTTCTATTGAAATGGGGGATTTTGCGCATATATGTTAGCACATGGCAACCTTTTTAACCTCGGTATGCTCACTTTTTTATCTGCTTACTGTGGCTGCTGTAGCTGCTATAAAAATGATGATTAGCTGTCCTAATTGGTTTTTTTTTCTTCAGCACTAACACTGAATGCAACATATTTCCTGTTCCATATTGGTGATTATATGTAAAAACTGCAAACAGACATCCACCACCTTCATGTCATTTGTCTGTCTAAGGCTGGGCGTGGTCTCCTCCACTCTTCTTCTCCACTCTCCTAATCACCTGCGCACCTGCTTCGCATCAGGCTCATCAGACCAGCAGTATATAAGCCTGGTTTTTCTTCACCTCTGGTTGCCAGTTTGTCCTGATTTCCTCTTGTATCAAGAGTATCCACTGAGATTGTAATGATCACAGATTACTGGGAAAATACCCACAATTACAATTTGTTACTGTAAAAAAATATAGGAGGAAATCAGGATGAACAGGCAACTAGAAGTGAATAAAACCAGGCTTATATACTGCTGGTCTGATGAGCCTGATGCGAAGCAGGTACGTAGGTGATTAGGCCAGAGACAGCAGAGAGTGGAGGAGACCGTGCCCAGCCTCAGACAGAGAAATGACATGAAGGGAAAGGGGAAAAGGAAAACCCTAGGGACAGACAGATGAGCAGATCCTAACAACCTTGCTGTGTCTTTGTGTCTCTCTCACTCTCAGCTCAATGTCCAACCCCATTACCAGCAACACTGAGTTCACCAATTGGCCTCTCGTTCGGTCTCTATTAAAGGAGATGACTGTTTTTTTTATTGTGTGCATGTTGAGAAATAATGACTTATGACTGGCTAATGTGTGAATCCACAGAGGGCATGTGATGAAAGGCAGAAGACTGGTTTAGTGGAGGCTCAGCACTTAGGATTCATAAACTGGCAAACTGGAAGAAGAAAGGTAGGGGGACAGCGGAGAAGAGCCTCCAGAGAGACAAATTGGGACACTGTGAATTGGCATCAATCCCTCCTGATAAAGACAATGAGATTCATGGAAATTCTACGCCACTATTAGTTTTTAGAGCGGGAAAGGTCGCCAGAGGAGATGGGTTGGGTGACTCGTGTTATACTAATAATCCCCATGTGCCTTTGAATAGAGTATGGCGGGGCGCCAGATGACACTTTAATGACAGTTACATCTTCTTTATGGTGATATGCAGTCACTTTACCTTTCAAAGCATAAGGAATTTTATGTGAGTTCAATGTAGCATGTATAACGTTAGACGTGAAATATTTAGGCGCAAACCCAACTGGGTCCGACTGAGGCCTTTCTGTGTGGTCTAATGTTCATTGGGTAATAAGAAGCAGTGCATATCCTGAGCGATATGTTTCCAGGCATTGCTTTTCTTTCTCAACTACTAGCAAGTAGCTCATTCAAGTTGTACTATAGAGAACCCATTGACTGCAACGATCAGCCTGTTTGAAGTACATTCATATGGAAGTTTAGTTAGAGTAGAAAAACTGTCCCAGCTGGTAGGTTTTTGGGCTACAAAGCTACAGTGTTACTTTGAGGTTCAGTTCACGATGGGTGGCGTCCTGTTGCAACCTCAGTGAGCAGGACAGCTATGGAGATAGTTCTGCCATTTGGTATAGTATTTTCATGCCCTCAGCGAAGGTGGTAATACTTTGTGAAAGTTCTGTGGAGTTTAACATACTGGTCAGCCTATAAAGAAACATGATGTCAGCCACTGAACTCGGGTTCTTTGAGCATCAAATCCTGGATTAGAAGGAGGCAGGAGCTGCAGCATTTACTGTCCAATTTTTAAAAATAATTTCGCTCTCTTCTTGTTATCTTCCTCTGTCTTCTTCTCACCACTACAGGTATTTTCTTGGCTCAACACTATATTGATTTATTGAACTGCATTTCATTTATAATGACCTCAGGGAAATTAATTTTGGCTTTAGTAGATGAAAATACTTTTACCTTGGAAGTTTGGATTTTTTATTTATTATTTTCCAGGGTTCTCACCTAGTTTTAAGTTTTCTTGCTTAGTCTCGATAATCAACTTCTGATTTTATTCCCCCCTCTGAATGTGTCTCATCATCTCCTTCGATGTTGCATTAAAATAAGAGAAAAAGAAAGTCACGCCCGTACTTGGCAGTGGTCCTGGGTAATAGCAGAGAATGAGCAAGAGAGGAGAGAGAAGAAGCGAAAGAAAGAGAAAAATAGAGGTGAGAGAAGAGAGAGAGCGTAGAGAGGTATTCACATTATACTGGGTTATGTAATCTCCGGAGGAGCGCTTTTGTTTGTGTTGGTTTTGCATCCTTGCAGTGCCATGGATCAAACAGACAGACAGAGCCTAATTGGGTTTGGAAAGGAGTTTTGTGCGTGTGTGTGCGTGACAATTTACACCCCCCCCCCCATCAGATTTTTCATACTCCTCCTCTGTTGCATAATTCATGTCTGTGCTTTTCACAGCACAACACAAGCGCTGATTTCTCTATGCCTCTATTATAATGTTGATCTTGATAATAAAACTTGTCGTATCTATGAAATCTTTTTATGTTGCTGTTCAACAGTCAGAACAAATAATGCCTTTAGGACCGAAGTCGGGATCTTGGTTAGGCTAAATTCTATGAACTCTAAGACTTTCAGACCCGATGATGAAAACTATTTTGCCGCAGAAAACACTCTCATCGTTTATAGAACAATACGAGTCTTTTTTGAAGTTAAGCTAATTGTTTAAGGTGCTGCTCTCCTCCTCGTGTCAGTAAGTGTAATAGATCATGCTCTGCTTTATGCCTGCGTTCACACTGTAAGCCTTAGTGCTCAGTTTGTTTTTAAATGTGGCCAGTGTCAGATTAAAGTGTGAACTGGTCACAGTGAGGTGCGCAAAAAAACCCTGCAAAAGAACAGTAACAGGTCATACGACCTCAAACGCAGCACGCTGTCGTCTGAAATAAACATGGAGGCCGCAGCGTTTATGGTTTCATTTATAAGTTGATGTGCAGTGACAGCCAGTGAATTCTTGAGCAGATGAAAATGAGGGCGAGGAGAAATAGAGCCAAATTTTTAATTATGGCTTTTTATGGAGCAATGGTTGCTACTTCTGTACGGAGGTGTGTGTGTGTGTGTGTGTGTGTGTGTGTGTGTGTGTGTGTGTGTGTGTGTGTGTGTGTGTGTGTGTGTGTGTGTGTGTGTGTGTGTGTGCGGAGTCGGAGCCAGGAGTGGTGGGATCATGACGTGAATGGCTTCACAGAAACAGATTCCTGAAATTTAAGGATGTCAAGGGCTACTTTTAACATCTGTCAGCGCCTGTCCTCGAGACACTCGTGGCAAGACACTCACATCAGGCATTAAAGTCACATGAAGTCTGATAGGACTGTCCAGACTGAGGTCATATTACAAAATATGACACCTGTGTCTGATTTAGGACCACATGTGAACGTGGCCGTGTGCTGAAAAAAAACCGAACAGATCTTAGTCAAAAATTTGGATTTTGGCCACTAGTGCCCGAAGTGTGAACATAGCCTACGTCAGCCACCTGACACCCACAGCAAGACCTACAAAAGCATTTTGCCACTTTATTTTCAGATCGATGTGATTTTAGTCGGTGTGTTTCAAGCCACGGTAGCAGTCTGGTTCTACGGATACCAGTGTCAGTCAGTCTGTCCACCATTTTGGTCTAGACTGAAATATCTCAACAGCTATTGGATGGATTGCCATGAAAAAGCGCCGCTGTGCCTAAGCGTAGCTTCACAGCACTGCCTGCATAGCTGTAGACAAGATAATGGTTTAGATGGTTACTGCAGTGTTTCTCAATTCCGGTCCTCGGGCCCCACTGCCCTGCATGTTTTAGATGTTTTCCTCATCCACCACACCTGATTCAAATGATCAGCTCGTCATCAAGCTCTGCAGTGGCCTGATAACGAGCCGCTCATCTGAATCAGGTGTGTTGGAGCTGGAAACATCTAAAACATGCAGGGCAGTGGGGCCCGAGGACGGGAATCAAGAAACACTGGGTTACTGCATTACGAATATCAAAATGTTTGGAGATCCACCATTTTTCATACAGATTTTTTGTCTATGCCAACTCCAAAACATCACAGTCTCTTTGAACATGGATTCATAGGAAAATAAAAAAAGGCTTTTCATCCCTGTTGCTCTTGACATTCTTCAGTCTCATTTTCCGGTCTCCCACATCGTTATGAAACGGAGGCGTCCTTGGCGGGTGGGTGGCGCGGGGGGGGGCAGACTTGGAGAGAATGTGATGTGACAGCATATGCTGATTCCTATAAGATAACATGTCAGTTTTCTCTCTCGACGCACACAGTTACAGTACAAGCAGGCATGCACACCTCCATACGCGCCTCATACAAACCAAGGTCAAACAGCAGTGCTCTGTCCCATCTTGTCAATGCAGTTTGAAAACACAAATAGAGGCTGATGCAAGGGGAGAAGGAAGGACTGACAGTGGCTCAGAGAAACACAGACAAAGAGAGCTGGGCAGCAATGTGGGACACCGAGCAGAGAGAGCAGTGTGTGGCCGCAGGCTCTTGCCTCACACTGGGCAGGATGAGTGGAGGATAAAGGCAGGAATGCAGCGGTCTCAGGAGGAGAGAGGAATGCATTATTAAACACAATTTTGACAGCAGTATGGGCTCTGTCTTAGAGCCTCTGAGGAACATGACAAGCAGCTTACCAATTCATTACAATTTACATGCTTTATTAGCATAGTACAACTGTTTCCCAGTCAACATAATGTCATAGACTTTGACAGGCGGCTAGCAAAAAATGAATGTCAGTAAATATTAGTTTTATATATAGTAATACACTGCAAGAATGTGTTGATGCTCACCATACATACAGGCCAAACATATGCAGAAAACCCTGTCCACATAGTTACGTTCCCTTCTTCTCTTGGGATGCCTGTCGGGGTTGAGGCAAGGCCCTTTAAAATCAGTTTTATTAAACATTCATGCTACAGCAGACAATGATACATAAGACAACTTCCACCTTTGTGGCAACAGCTTGGGGAGGACTCTTTCCTGTTTCAACATGACAACGCCCTACTGCACAAAGGAGCATAAAGAGATAGTTTTCCATGGTTTTAGTGAGGAAAAGACTGACTGTCCTGCACAGAATCCTGACCTTAAACACATCAAACATCCATGGGATGAACTGGAACACCAACCGTGAGCCAGGCCTTATCGCCTAACAGCAGCGCCTGACCTCACTACTCTTGTGGCTAAACGGGAGCAAATCCCTGCAGCCAGGTTCCAAAATCTCATGGAAAGCCTGAAATCAGAAAAGTGGATCCTGTCATGCCAACTTAATGCCTGTGGCTTTGGAATGAGATGTTTAATAGTCACATATTATGCACACATTCTTTGGGCCATGCAGTGTATTTCTGAAGTGGCGCACACACGCATGGACTTGTTCACTAGTCTGTGTTGTCTGTCCAGTGCGGTCGTACAGAAGGAAAGGCTTTAAGAGTGCGCGTTTTTGTAAATTAACCTTAGGACCGCATACATGGGTCACTTACAGTAAGTGTGTGTAGTCTGAAATGAATACTGTTCCCACACTGAAGATGTCCCGCTAGGGGCATACAGTTTGTGTGGTGTAAGGGCATTGTTGGTTAGGTGTCTGAGGACGGGAAGGCTAAAAATAGCTCACAGCACAGAGGTGCGACTCCACAGGCTTGAAAAGAGGTTAGTGTGCTTGCACCTCTCCTGGTGTGAGCATCATGTGTCCGCGAGGCTGTGTTGTGGCCTTTCCTGTGCACCTGTTTGTATTACTGTGCGTGTACAGCACGCTGCCATTCATCTGTGTTTCCAGGTTTGCATCTGCAAAGTCCAATTTGTAACGCAGACTGCATGCTTGACCTTGCTGTCTCCCTGAATCATCTCTCCCTCTCAGCCTCTCTAATGAGACAGTAACTATAGGCAGAGAAAGTCACAGAGAAGGGACAAAGTAAGATTTCCTTTAGCTTCACAGTTTTTAACCCACCCTGTACTTTAGCCAAGATGCAAGGGCAAGGTGATGTGCAACAAATCCCCACCAGTGCTTTTTCACAGGGAAGAGGAGTTTAAAAGGAATAAGTGATTACAGGTGTTCTATTTGGGGACAGAAAGAAAGGGGGAAAGAACAAGGAAGAAAGGAGAGAGAGAGAGACAAAGAAAGAAAAGGTGCCAGTAGTGAGAAGGGCAGGAATTCTCTTTGTTCCTACTTCAAAGGCCACTCGAAGGCATCCAACGCCTTTTAGTCAGGCCTCATTTGAGATATCATGCATGAATATGAAAGCATGACTTTGCTCTATGAATATGGGGTCTCGCATAGAGGATGGATTGTGACAGAAGATGTGAAGGAAGTTGTGCAGGTGATAATGAATTATGAGAAAGTGAGAACCGGAGATGTGGATGACTCCAGCATGGCAGCAACGTTGCAGACGTCTCATTTTGAAGCTGTCTGGAAGATGCCAGATGCCATAAGTGTCATTGTGTCGGTCTGTGTGTGTATTTATTTAAGAAATGGCCACAGGTAGGCTAGTAGTGAAACACAATGTATGTTCCAAGCAGCAGACCTCCTGGGAACAGAGCCATCCCCACAGGGGTTTAAATTCTTGCCATTGCCAACACAAAGTCCCTGCAGGTAGAATCCCTGAAGTTCACCTGTTATCTCACTCGCTGCAGGGCCCCAGAGCTTTCCCTTGACTTCTCTGGGCACTGTGGCTGTCATGGCTTTCTCTCTGTAGTTTCTCACAGACGTGGAATCCGTTAGATAAAGCGTGGCCTTTCGGCTTCCGCACATACTTATGTCTCTGTTACCGAAAAGTTCCATCTTGATCGCTCCACCCTGACTCGACTGTTTCCACATGGAGCTGCTCGTGCGGCGCAGAGCATCTAGCACACAGGACCAGGCAGTACAAGAGGTTTATTTATTAGGCAGGAGATTGTTTACGACAAGACCTGCTAAGCTGTCTTTGTTATCGCACCGTCAGTGCACCATCAGACCAATTTCCAGCCATTTTAACAAAAGCATTGCAGCTCACATAGCTTGCAAATATCAAGTTCTGCAGATCTAAACTGATCTCATGTTTGGTTTACAAGCGACATCAGGAAGGTTATAATCTGGCAAGGTAACTGCTTTTCTTTGTAGTGCGATGTTGTGGAAAATATTACTCAGTCTTATGCTGGCAGATTGCAAGAGCAACTTTTACTGCTGATCTGAAAGGTCTGGTCGACTCGGGCACACTTCAACACTTGCGCATTCAAGTAGTCAAACCTATTCGTCTGCCAGCAGAGCTGAAACTTTTTAAAGTTTTCTTTTTTTTTTCCTCAGATTTCTTCCTATCATTAAGCCATGAAGGATAAGACCTCAGATACAATGCAGGTTCAAGTTAAAGTGGAGGCCACAGAAATGAGGGGGCTTTGTGAGCCTTAGCCTTTAGAAGCTGTGGGACTTCAGCACCAGATCTCGCCCCTTTGACTGTGAGCCACAGTCCTGAGCCCTTGTTCCCGGTGGGATAAATCTCAATCTCCCCTCCGCTGCTGCCTTCCAAAATGTAAAGCAATTCTTTCTTTTTTTCTTGCTTTCTTTACATCTGTCTTGGATCTTTCTTCCCTCTACTTGTGCTTCATTACTAAATCTCAGTTTGCATGTGGACAAACGCTATAAGATGTAGGCAATCATGCCTCTATGCAGATGCTTGTGTTTCATTCTGTGCATTTTTAAATTGTACCATAACAGCTGTGAGGCAACACACGGAACTTTAGCTATAACAACAGAGAGACGAAAAGGCCTCAGGCCGTGATGTGAAGCTGCACCACTCTCTCACCAGGGGGTAGAAAAACTAGGATGAATTATTCACTGCATTTCATCTCATCATGTGCTACAAATTGTGCTGTAAATGTTTAAGCCAAAGTAAGTGCATCACATCAGATGCAGCATGGTGGCATACACAGGTGACAGGAAGGTCTAAGAAGAAGTTCCTTATTTATTCCAACATTATAGAAAGCCAGTTATCCTTTAATAAACATTTCGACTGCACATTTGGAATTAGTTGTTGAGTGATTACCCTGTAATGGCTGAAAGAAGTGAGGATGCAAGCTGTGTTTTTAAGTGAGAAATATTTTCCTATTACTGTAAGTAAGTAGTGATGCTGACAGTTATTTAATTTGCTTGTTAGAAAACTCAGCTGCAGCACAGAAACAGTGGCTGGCCACCACAAACAAAAGGGTTTTCATTTGTTATTGGAAACTATCTGCCTCTGTTGTGTAATAAGTAAGCACTGGGCAGTTATTATGTCTGTACATTTTTTTCAGACCAGCTACTTACAGCACTACAGTTTTTAGTCTAAACTGATTTTCATTTGCATATCACACACTAACAATTCACAGGAATCTCAACCAAATTTTCATATATTATTTATCTGAGGGATGTGCAAATGTTTACCCGTGGGGTTCATTCTTCTAAATGTAGTAATCTGAGGTGATGTCATCCTCATTAAGACGCTTGCTGCTGCTCCCACACACACCGCTCACCACTGCGCTCAAATAAAATAATGGAAGAATACACTCAGTTGTATTTTTAGAGGCTTTGCCTATCGACGCACAATGGCATGCTTTATTCCCTACCTTTCATTCATGTGCCCCTAAACCAAAGCCGCCTTAGCACTTGCTGGTTATGAAGATGTCTCTGTGTTGCAGTTTTTTTTAGACAACAGTTGTCGTGAAAAGGGTGTACATTCATTGTTCTGTTTGCATTTTCCTGCAGCAGTTGAGCCATCCTGCATCTCCTTCTTATGATGTTATTGTGTTTCATCCTCCTTAATTTCCTGCTTTGTCCGTTTGTGTTCACTCTGCCGCGAGCCTACATACACCCTACACACACACCTCCCATCAGCCCCTTGAGCTACACATGAAACACCACACTGTTGCTCTGCAGCCAGCCAGCGCCCGCTGCTTCGGAGTCCAAGCAGCAGGCTGACAGTCGGCAAAGCTATTCTCAGCTGCCGCTGCTGTTACTGCTGATGACCCGCTAGACCTGTTCTCTGGTATACTGATGCGGTTCGATATGCAGCGTGGGCCGCGTAGGAGTCACAACACTTGTTTAAACACTCACTCTCTCTGGCTCACTAGAGCTCGCCCTGCATGCTGAATTTAGCTCCCCAGCTCTGTCTTTTAGTGCCTTCTTACTGCGTAACTGCTCTTTTTCTTGCTGCGTTGCGTTTTTCAGTTTTGCTTGCATTAAGTCTTGCTATGTCACCTCACTTTGTCTGTTCCTCTTGCGTTTTATATATTACTTTCTGCTTAGACTTTCTCATTCCTTCTGCACTCTTTGCCCTTTTTGCACCTCCCTTTGCAGCTCCCGTTTTGTCTTGATTAGCGCATAACAAGGTTTCTTTCTTATGTTTGTGCGAGGATGTGTAGCTGCAGACTGCTGTCCCAAATTTCTTTCTCTCCATCTCATCTCTCTCTTTCACAAGTCATCTTTGTTTCTCTCGTTCCTCCCTTAGAGTGAGAAAAAAATCTGCTTTCTTAAATAGTCCTGTGGGAGTGAAAAATAAATCTCTACTTTATGTGTCTTCTCAGCCTACAAATGACTGTGCTGAAGTGGGTATGGCCACCGCAGCCCCAAGCCAGTCATCGCCTAAAACCATGCTGGAGGCGGATGCAGGTTGAAGGCAGAACAGATTAAATGAGCCAGGAGTCATTGGAGCCCCAAGGGCACCACATTTTGCCCCAATTAATTGTGTTTGTCGGAGCGTGAAAGTCCAAGGTCCCCTCACTGGCAGTAAGGAGAGAGGACAGAAAGGTCTGGTATGGCTCACTAGTGCCATCACCTCCCAGACTTCTGCTCTCCTTTTTCCCTTCCTGGGGTGTCTCAGCAGCTGGCCTGGGGGCTTCAGGTACATACAGCTTTGAGGCTGGTGAGTTTTTTTCTAGTTTAAGTTTGCACCACTTGCTGATGTAGTGGTTAATTTAAGCCAAACTGGAATGGTCTCAGTAAGTTGATTACATTTCAGCCAATTACGGGTGTTTTGGAACAGGGCTTGAACGTTGTGTAATGGAACACAGCTTTTGGCTGCGAGGGACCAGAGGGGCTCTGGGTTATTGTGAATGTAATTGTGTGGAACTAAACAATGGAGCATCACACACACAGACAGCCTGTGGTTAGCCCAGCGCAACCCTCACTGATATATTTGTTGGTCTATGTGTGTCCTTATGTCTGTTTACCAGGTTTTGTTCACATGTACACGCAGTTTGCCTTTTAACACATTCCATTCAAAACATTAACCTGAGCCATGTTTTGGCTCATCTAATTTGGCTCTTGTAAAGGTCAGTGCACAGACTTTGACTCCAGAACACAACATGCTTTTGACTATCTCTGCCGTGAGCCCCTGTTCTTTTTTTGGGCACGTTTCGCCATTGGAGTAAAAACTCTTTTGACGTGTGGTGAAATATTAGTCCTGTCATCTTTACCATGAGCCCTCGTTCTGGGACGGGATGTGAGAGAAATCATGTGTTTACTTAGTGTGTGTATAAGAATGCATGAAACTGATCTAAGGCAACCCTCCTAGATCAGCCCCCACCCATGTAGCAAAGAGGCTAACGTAGCTTGAGTATCTGGCCAATGGATGTTTCTGTGCTCCAGGCATGCACACATATCCTTGCACATGTTGCTGCTGTGTAAACAATGCATGCGTGTATGCATGTATGTGTGTCTGTGGGTGGGTATGTGTGTGTGTGTGTGTGTGTGTGTGTGTGTGTGTGTGTGTGTGTGTGTGTGTGTGTGTGTGTGTGTGTGTGTGTGTATACGTGTGTATTGTATGCACACACACACACACACACACACACACACACACACACACACACGTCAGGACCAAGAAGCATTCTGCTTCAGTAACATCAAATTATAAGACAGGCTAATATGGAAATGGGATAATAGTCATGCACAGTTACACACTCATATGTTCACGCTGCTGTCTTGCAGACTTGGGCTCTCTGAAATGGAAAAGCTTTCAGCTCAACTCCAAATGTTTACCAAGGAGAATTGGAGTGTTCATCTGTGCTTTTTCCATAACCCTGTTAGTTAGTTGCTTTGAAGACGCTGACCAAATTAATAGGTTGCACTGCACATCATTATAAACACTTTTTTGTTGGGCATAGACTGCTACCGCATTTCACTATCCTTGACGATTTTTCCCACAGTGACAGAAACAGTAATATCTTCATCTAGATATTAAGCGGAGGACTCTCTAGAGAGACAGTCTTGTGGTACAAATGATAGTTGTGCCCATGAAGGGACTGCTTTGCCTCCTGTTTCTCGAGTAAAGCAAATCTGTCTCAAACAATTTTTCTTGCTCAGGAGAGTGCACTGAAAACAGGGTTTTAAATGAAAATTTTGCTCTCCGTTGACACCAATTAGTTAGCAGAACATTCAGTAAGTGGAAAGTAAGAAATAATTTATTTGATCAGGGTCCCCTTAGGTTAGCTGAAAATCTCTTCCCAGCTTAGGGTGGCCCCTAGCAATGGCTGCCAGGCAAACGGCATGCACATACAGTATGCAGAGAGTAGAGCGCTGCTCTCTGTTCCCTCAGCACAGAGACACAAATGTACAACAGCAACAGATTTAGTGTGTTTTCCACCTTTTATACTTTTTTGTCTTTGGACAGACATGTTTCCAGAGGCAGACAGCAGTAATGTGCGTCTGAGTTTTGTATGTGGCTGGAGGTGTATTTATGTGTGTGTGTGTGTGTGTGTGTGTGTGTGTGTGTGTGTGTGTGTGTGTGTGTGTGTGTGTGTGTGTGCATGTGATAGACCTTGCACAGTCAGGACTTGGAGCTGTATATTCCTTGCACAGCCGTGTTGAAATGTTTTGACAGAGCGATTGGACGCAACATACACAGCTCAGTGGAAGGAATGTCAGGCTGTCTACTGTAGCACCGTGTGTGCATGAGAGAGTGTGTGTGTGTGTGGATGTGTGGATGTGTGAGGAGGGAGAGAGACTGCCTGGATTTGCAAGTATTTATATAATAGTAATAACTTTATTTATATAGCACTTTTAAAAAACAAGTTACAAAGGACAAAGACATAAAAATATGAGCAGATAAATAGTAAATAAAACTGAAATGAATACAGTTAAAATGACAAGTAAGGGCATAAATGACTAAAACAGTAACAACAAGTGACATTAAAATGCAAGAATGACCAATTCCAGAGAAAGCAACAGAGATTTAAAAGAAGAAACATAGCTATCGGGCCTGATCACCTCTGGCAGGACATTCAAAAGTTGTGGAGCTTGGACTGCAAAGGCTCAGTCTCCTCTGGTTTTTAGCTTTGACCTCAGAATTACTAGCAGACCTCTGCTGGAGGATCTCAGGTTGCATTCGGGCTCGTGAGGGATTAGTAAATCAGTGAATTAATTGAACTTTGAAGAGTATATACTGAGTAAGACAGGAATACAGCGAGTTAGAGTAGTCTAATCGTGATTAATAAAAACATGGATGACAGTTTCCAGATTCTTTTCAGATAAAATGATCTAATTCACAATATTACAAAGTTGCAGAAAGCACGACTGGATGACTGATTCACCTGACGGTCAAAGTTAAGTTTGTTGTCAAAGATAACGCCTTGACTTCTGCACTGGGTTTTGATGCAACAGGATGGAGATTGTGAGTGAGAGAAGTGCTCACTGGAGGGGTCTGGACCTATGATAATGGCAAGTGTGTAACACCAAGTGTGTATCACTGCAGCATGTACACACACACTCTCAAGAGTGTGGATTTTTCTGCTTGTGCATCTTTCTCTTCTCCACAGTGGCACTTTGGGCAGCACAGAGGGACCAGGCCTGCTGCTGCAACCATTAACAAAACTATAAATAACATGCTGATTTCCCTCTCTGCTATTTGTATTAGTGTTGATCAGGGTTTTGTTTGCCTCCTCTAGTCTGGGAGGGTGATGTCAGATGTGGGGAACAGACATGATGTCCAAGATCGGGGCCTTAGTCATGTTTGTTCCTGTTGTGAATGGTGTCTCCTCATTGAGATACTGTTCTCTTTTTTCCTTTCAGCTTCATTGGCCCACATTTATTTGCAGGCTTTATCCATGTGCACACATTCACTGCCTCCTCCATAGCTTCTTCAGTCCTTTGGCTCAAGGTTAAGTCACCTATCTGTGCAGAACACACATTTGTGTGCATGGGTAAGTGGATGGATGGAAGATAAAGAGATGGAGGAAAGAATGACGAGAACCAGATTTAGAGGAAAGAGATGTTTTCATTCCAAACTGGTCGAGGGGGTCGAGGGCTGCAGGCAAGAGGGCAGAGGTTTGGCTGGCACACCAGCTGCTTGGGTGCAGAGACGGCAACGAGGGCAGCAGAAGGCTAGAACAGCCAGCTGGAGAGGGCAGAGAGCAGGGCAGAGCAAGTGGTAGAGAGGACCAGGCACGCCGGCTGTCGGGCAGTCTGCACAAGCTTCAGATGCAGGTGGGCTAAGACATGTAAATTCTTCTGGGGGGGATTTGAGCTAGTGTGAGAGAATACCAGAGAGACATGGATAAGGAAATGAAAAGAAGCTGGGTATGTGTACACGTGTCTCTATCAACATCTGTTACGCCTGCAGAATTATTACAGGTGTAAGAGCTTGTGTACAAATGTGTCAGTCCAACCTTTCAAAGAAAACAGAGCAAGACATGCACTGTAGGTGAGTAGCATTTCCGAGGAACTGCCACTATTTTATAGTTTCCATTAACACAGCTGATTCTGTACATATATGTTACCTACTGAACATGACACGAGCGTGTCTGTTCTTTCTAGAACTTTTAAGCATCCGTTTCTCTTTCTTTACTCTTCAGCCTCCTCTGTGACATGAGTGGTATCAAAGCTATCCCTCTGAAAAGTGCTAGGTGGCAAAATGCCTTCAAAAAAAGCATAAAACCACGACCTGGCCACAGAGAAGTGTCACTTCCTATATATTGATATACTGTACAAGAACATACTAGACTGTGTCTGGCTTTCTAAGTGTGTGTGTGTGTGTGTGTGTTTGTCTGGACACGAGCCAGACAGGGATCCCAGCCAAAGAAGGAAGAGTTTAATACAGAGCACATCTTAAAGGGAGGGTGAGGGAGCTGCTCATCTGCCCACGGAGAGTGGCAGAGGTTAATGCAATCCCTTTAAGTGGACATAGAGCCAGTTAAGAGGCGATCAAGAGAGCAAGAGACTAAATAAGTCATGTGTGGAAGCCCACTGTGGAGATTACCTCTTTTTGTTTATTTCATAATAAACTGATGATAAGCTTAGAATCCAATAACTCTTCCCAAATTGTTTGTTCTAATATGTATGAGAGGCTTGATGTTCAAGCATGCAGTTGGTCTTTATGGCTATTCCTTCCTTTTTTAAACCTCAGAGATAGAATTGCTCTGAACACTGTGATTCAAACAATCAATACCTTTGAGTTTGGTTACCCTGAAAGACATCACGGCGTAATTTTATGCTATTGACCGACGGATGCTGTGGGTGCTGTGAGGAATAAGAAAAACATGAAAGAATTCATTCACTCTCATCACTGCCGAGCCTTTGAAGGGCATTTGTGAATGCGGTTTGTTTGTACATGTGTGCTCACGTGTGGAAAGAAGTCAGGGGAAACGGAGGTTGCGTGCAAACCTGATAGATTGGCTATCTGCAGTATTAGAGATGGCTGTCTGATGGATTGCTGTGAGTGGCATTAGCACTGATGTGTGATGGAAGTGATTTATGATGCCTGGATTCCCTGATCTGCCATCCTTCTCGGCTGATCCCATTAAAACACAGAGGCTTTAAATCATCCTAAGGCTCTGGTTAATGCGTGTGTATGCATGTGTGAGTGTGACGCACGCATGTTTGCATTCATACGTGTGCCTGCATGCGTCTGTCATGTTTACATAATGTGTGAGTAGTTATAATGCGCCACAAACTAAAAAAGAAATTGTGTCAAAGACAGCATGTTTCTTTCCTCCTTCATTCATCACCATGGTTACTAATTGGCTTATAGCGCATATAAACAAGCTGTCCTTTTCATATTGGCCCATGCTCTCCACGTACTATATGCTTCCTTTTCTGAGCTATGGTTAATCCCCAGCAGTCCTACAGAGTTACTCTTTTTCCCAGCCGCTCTTCCTTCGAAGGTTGTTTTTACTTTTAACCTTGAGGAAAAACTGACCTCTTTGAAATTAAAATTTAATAGTTCCTCGCTGTAGCCTGCCCTCTTTCCTGCACTTCCACCCACCCACCCACTGCTCTCTCTCACACTCCCAGATCAGTCAAGACACAATCAGACAGAATCGATACATGAAATGTGAGAGTAGGTCAGCTCAAACACTCTCTCTGTGCCATACTACATCAGAAGACCACACCTGGCTCTGCTCACTGTTCTGACAGGTAATAGATCAGCAGCTCTGTAAGAATTTTCATGTTGCTTTTAAAAATAATGTATTACTTTTTTAATTGTCTTCTGAATTTTAGTACTTTTTTTTATTTCCATGTAAAACAGCTGCTCAAAAGATGTTGTAGTTCCTGCTCTGACTTTGCTTTAGTTAAATCTACAGTTTCTTCTACACAGCAACTGTAACACAACCCAAGTCCTCATTACATGTCAGGATACATGACCAGCTAATTCTCCCATCAAAACCTAACCTGGCAACCCGACACTGCACACACACCCACCTCACGACGTGCTGATGACAGTGCTGCAAGACCGACATGGTCAAAGATCAAATAGCTGTGCACAATTCACACATTAACCTACATTTCCATTCTGATTCGATAACGAGGGCTGGTCATTGAAGGCTAGAGTTGCAAGAGTGAGATGAACCCTGCCAGCATATAGGTTTACAGAAGGAGCTGGGATGGATGTAACTTGGCCCAGCACTAAAGGGCCAGCATGTCAGTTCAAAGACTGGCCTTATTTAGCAGGGGGAAATGCCAGGGATGAATTAGTGATGTGTTGGAAAGCTCTGGAGGAGTGGAGAGCAGGGACTGGTAGATAAATAATGTCTGTCATAGGACAGTAAACATTGCATGTGGGTGGGTGCATGTGTGCGTGCGTGTGTGTGGGGGGGGTGGGTTTATGCCTGAGTGTGGGTGTGGGAGCACATTATGTGCTGTGCTGTGCTGTGCTGTATGGTGCATACTTGTGAAACTGTACAGCATATATTTACAGTGACACTCGACAGCTTATTTCTTGCACCCACACAGCCAAACAAAAACACCTACATACACACTTCCCCCACCTGTCTGTGCTGCCTTGTTCGGCACTCCTTCCTGTCGTGAGTCATCTGCCCAGTTGGAGCTCACACACACACACACACACACACACACACACACACACGCACACACACACACACACACACACACACACACACACACACACACACACACACACACACACACACACAAACACAGGTGACAAATTCCAATAAAGCTCAGAGCAGTTTTCCAGTATGTGTGGACAGACTGTCTGACATTTGGTCTGTGGCCTGGGGGCTTTTGCACATCCATTCCACCCCAGCAAAGAGGCCTGTCACTGGGCCTCCTCTCTCCCACAGGTAGCCTCCCTGGAGCTCACCTGTTATCTCTCTTCCTCCTGTGCCTGAAGCTTTCCAATGACTTCCTAGGGTGCTCTGTTGAATCACACACACAACAAACACACATGCCAGTCTCGCCAGGCAGTGAAATAGGACAGGAGGCTGGGCTGGAGACACCTCTCCTGAGCCTCAGTGATGCCCCAGTTTCTCCTGCAGCCTACTTTTCTCCACTCACACACACACATCCAGACAGCTACCTTCATCCACAGTGACCCATGCTGATGCTTGTTGTTAAATACTGCCACAGTTGGTTTGGGGCAATATTGCTGCTTTTGATTCTTGCATTTAAGACGTATGAAATAATTTTAGGTGCTGCCAACCTAAGCTAGCATTTGCTAGTATTCAGTCTTACCTTGTTAACTTTTCATGGATTGACATGTCAAATTGAGACGACGTGCTGTTATCTCCGACACTGACTGGACAGCACATTGACCAGCCTGAAGCGGTTTAGAGGCACCAGCCAGCTCTCGTTTGCTGCATTGACTGCCTCTCCATCAGACTTGGTCATAGATCAGTTCAGTCGATGCCGCCGTTGTGCCGGACACTGATGAGAAGAGCCATGTTGGCCATGTTCACAGTCAATAAGTCAGGCAGTGTAAAGCAGTGTGTGATAAGCTCGGCCCGCAGCGAGCCAATATTCTTGGCCACAGATAAACAATCTGACAGAGACATCTTTGATTCAAGGAGGGATGAGCAGCAAATCATGTGCATCAACTCCTGCTCTCCCCTGAATTTACTCTCAGTGATGGAGTGAGACCCTTTTTCAACCCTTTTTGGATATTCTTCTGCTTGGTGAAGTGAAATATATTTTGCCCATATTTTAAACTCAGCAGCATGTACTTTAAAGCTGTACAGCACCAACAAGAAAAGTGCCTCTAAAGTTGTGGCTCTCAGAAACTAGTTGAGCATGAATTACACTTAAACCAAATGGGCTGAGTGTTCACCCCTAGTATGATAGATTAGTGCTAAATGCTAACCGTGCTGGCCCTGCTACCGCAAATGTGTTTTGCTACCACTAATGGGTAATGTAGCCCCGCTCTAATGTAACCTGCCGCTGATGTTAATGTAACCCTTTTAACCGCAGTGACATGGCACTCTGCATGCTGCTCAGCGTTGCAGCACTCCTGAGGTCCCCATGACAACAGGCAACATCAAAGAACTGAGAGTAAGAGCCAGCTTTGGTGTTGAAATGGAGTATGGATGAGATCGTATTTTTTCTCGCCAAAATATTGAAAAACACCTGAACGCAGTTTTTTTCCTGAGACATATAGGCAGCGATAAAAACACATGGAAGCTCTCGTGCACAATTAACTTATTTCCCTTCCTCTCGCACCAATTAGGCAAACGGTAGTGTTTATGGATCTGTTTTAATTGACTGGATAGGCAACAATTTAATCAGCAAGGTCCACGAGCATGGAAAATGGCTTCACCTGTGGAGTCACATGGGAGCGCAGGCGGGAACGCTGAACCACAGCTTAATTAATTTCCATCTCCTTTTGGGGAAAAGTTCAATAGTTCGATACTTTAGTCAAGTCAATCATTCTAGACCTGCTGCACCACCAGGACCTTTGAGAGGGTTTCTTGTATTGAGTTTGTTGCCACATTTGGTTACTCACTGACGTGCTGACATTGAATTAAGCTGTGAAAGTCTGGCGGTCCCTCACCAGTGGAGGCCTGAACCAGGGAGTGAAGAAAAATCTGCACAAAAATAATTACACAAAGGGACAGTAACTAAATGTGTGGACCGCAGGCACACACTCACACAACAGAAGCACACAAACATGCATGCACTCATTCTGTTTCACATAAACACACTGGTTCAGACAGGAGGAAATGGTCTGGCCAAGTTAAACAAATGCAATCACTGTGACCTGAATGGGAGGCAGAGTAGATCTGACGTCCTGAAATGTGCTTTACCATTCTCTTTCCCTTTTCCTATCAATTTATCTCTCCTCCCTCTGCCTCATTTGGTATCTATCTCTGCTGGGGTCACCCTCAAATCCCACAGCAGTGCCCCTTCCCTTTTGTTCCCTCCTCACCACAGTCTCTTTTTCCGCATTTGCATTTCCCTCTCTTCCCCTTCCTTTAATGTTTTTTTTTTTTTTTTTTATCTTCTGTGTCTGTTCCTTCTTGCCTTTGATCCCTGTGTGAAATCTGTGCAGGGACCAGCCAGCCAGTCACCTTGTTGTTATGACCATGGGCTCACTGTCGTGTAGAGATGACCCCTGAACTCCCGGCCCTGACCTTTCTCCGTCTCTCCTCTCTCAGCTGCAGCCTTATCGCTCCGCACAGCCTCGCTTTGTTTCATCTGTGAACATCAGTTCCAGCAGGGGTCAACCACAGGGAGGACATGGAAGGGCTGGAGTGAACTGGAAGGTTCTGTTAAACCAAAAAAAAAAATACAAAATCAGATACAGTTAGATCAAAGAAGCACAAAATATAATTTAAGCACTTGACAATGCTGGTGTGTAACTGCCTTGGAGGACCAGCGTACATGGGTACACTGGTTTGAGGTGAGCAACGAGATATTATTTGTATTATTTTTTTATTTATTTTTATTATTGAAACAACAGTCACATACACTGGGACACTGGGGTTTTCAGGTACAAATTGAATAAGTGGATATCAGATTAAGTGAAACGGTCAGGTGACACCTACCTAAACAATATAATCACATAAGTAAAACATAGCAATAGCTTTAGAAAATACAAATAGAATCTAGCACAGGCACAGGCTCCCAGATGACCAACATTGACCATTATCCATTAGTGCTTTATTTTAATGTGCTGATGTCCTCTTGATCACATGAAAGCACAGGTATAAGTGCACCCAAGGCTCAGTGATCTGATCTGCCAAACCACCTCCAGAGGTGGTCAGGGACACATTGTGATCACATGGAGCACAAGTTTAAATGCATTTTCACTCAACTTCGCGGCAGTTGTTTGTCGGCAGAGGCGGAGCATAAGTGTGCGTCTCTTCAGGACTACAGCGGTCACAGTCGTCCACACATTAAATAAAAGGTTTGACAGTGCAGACGTTGGTTTAGCACCCAGTCCCCATCCATAAAGGTCCCCATCACTATCCTCTCCCTGGAGTCTTGACTGCATTCACATATCCAGATCATCCTCAGGACAGTGGGGGAACTGACTACAGCTGAAATAAAATCAGCTGCGTAACACAGTATTCTCCTTTGCTTTCTTGTCCGCCATTCCAGTTGCTGAAGACCCCCCCCCCAACACACACACACACACACACACACACACACACACACACACACACACACACACACACACACACACTTCCAAATCAATCAAAAGTCCATACAATAGCACAGCTTCACAGATGGCTGCTGTCTTTTGTTGCTGTTGTTGTTTTTGAGGGTGTAAGAAGGAAGAATAAGAACAAAGTGGACACAGCGATCTGATCTCAATCGTATATCAATGTGGACACTGGAGACACATTCATACCAAGTGTAAATGTTATCAGGTTCAATCGTATCTAGATATAATCTGGAAACGAGACACATTTTGATGCCAGGTGTAAAGGGGGTAAAAGTGGAGGACCGGTCAACCAATAGACTGATATTGCTGTAAAACATATTGTTACTTCAGTCTCATTTTGCTTATCTGCCAACATTGATGCAGTTCCATACATCTGTCATAATCTGGAATCCAGTCTCCTGTTTGGGCTTTAATTCTGTGGCTGACATTGTAATTGCTTCCTCATTGCTTTTTGTTCCCTCCCCACCCCTATCCTTAGACTGCTGACTGTAATGTCACACACTGCTGGAGACATATAACAGTGGAGTTGTGCAGTGGTTGTAATTGCCCTGCCCTCTCTTTTAGGTTTGATTCCCAAGTGAAAGAATTGCCCCGTATATACCTGTACTTTCTTTTGTTGTTGTCTTGCATCCAACAAAAAAGATCAATCTCAGAATTCAAACATTTCTCCAGAGATTTATGTTTCAAACTAAGCGCAGTTAGTTCTCATTAGCAGCTCAATTGAACCACATATCAAGGTTATTGTGGCTCAGCTCCTCAACTTCTCTCCTCACACTCCGCCAGACCGGCACACTGCTCAGTGTACTCAAGCTCACGGAGATAGATGGGTTCCTGTTTCAATTACCAACAGCCATTGCTGGTTTTATCCATACATCCACTCATATCAGCCCTGCGAGGCTTGAAAATATTACAGCACTTACAGAGATATGACTATTATCAGGAGTGTGCACGTGACCACACTTCACATGCATAAAAATTATGCATATGCACATAGACACACGCACATTCAAATGCACAAATGTGTTAATGGCACTGCTATTTTCTGTGAATTAGACAGTATGCAGGCAGTCAGTAGTGCAAGCTTTGGGGACTCGTCCTATCTCAGATGTAATTCATATTTAAATGTTGTTATGCTCCCTCTCTTCTGGTAATTGTGTTTGCACTTCCTGGTTACTCTTGGAAGTGGATTCACTGAAGCGTTCTGTTGATAGCAGTCTGGTAATCGCTAATTATAAAGACAGACATACGCATACACAGGCGCACACACTCAGTTCACAAACACACATGCTCACGCACAAATGAGCAAAGCTTGTAACAGGGTCCCTGGCTATTATTCACTGACTTCCTGGCAAGTAAGTGTACTCACGCTGCTTAATGTGGCTCTTCGAGAAAACTGCATCTGTAGCATCACATGGAAGGTTTTGAAGAGATGTTAAGAAGCTTTCATTTGGGCTTTTCATTCTCAGCGAAAAGCTAAATTTGAGCAATGGCGCGGTGCCTGCATGGAAAACTAGTGGAGCAAGTGATAACCACCAGATGCTGAGTGTTACAGTGACCTGTTAATCAATGTACAAAGAAACAGGCTTTAAACACACCCTTTATGTTGATGTGGCAAACTCATTGCCTGTTTACACATCCTGCAGATACATAGCAACATCAGCATTCATTTGGAGGCTTATTTCTGATGAACGCCAGTCCTATATTCACTCTCCTTTTAACGTATAGTGTCCTGTTGGTGCACAGCCTGGCAACTGTCTGCTGGTTGTTGCTGAGCAGGTAGCATACAGTGGGTTTGTTAAGCTATTTCCACAGAAGACAGCTGGTGAGAGCAGTGGACGAACCAAAACGGTTAAGTTGTGGGCTGTAAAATGAAAGCAATGAAAAGAAATCCACCGAAATGCTCTGTAGTGCTAAGAGGTAATAATTCTCTGCGGGCTCATCTCTACAAGCAACCCCTTTCACATGCAAGTAGTCGTGAGCTTCTGTTGATAGAAAAATATTGATTACAGTACATTTCATATCCCTTATTGGAACAAAGTGAGCAGTTCTCCAACAGACATGTTGAAAGAAGTTAAATTAGCTTGAGGAGCCCTTTTGTGTGGTTTTGACACCATCTGATGTCATTAGCAATAAGCATATTAAGCGTTGATTTCAGCATTGTGATGATTTCTGCTCCCTGTCTATTCCTCTTAATGTGCATTCATACAGCTTTTTTCTGCAAGCCCCCAACAACAAGACATACAAGATGGGCAGCTAGTGTAATGATTACGCAGTTATTGGAAAATAGTGTTAAGAGGTTGAGTGTTAAGAGTGTTAAGAGGCTAAGATGCTGACTAAATTTTACTTTGAGTGTGTTTTTGTTATTGATAACCACAATGCCTGGTGTAAATTATACTGCTGGAGGCATCACCACTGGCCAAAGGTTAAAATATTGTTAATAATGTGTATTCATGTCTGAGGTGATTCAATAAAGAAACATGATTTGTCTTTGTCAACCTCGGGCTATCTGAGAGAAGCTATTGCCTTGTAATGGCTAAAGCCCAGAGTGTGTTAATTTAGCATGGTCATAAAACCAGAGCTGTGCACTTACTTATAAACAGTGCAACAAAAAACAAAAAACAGAAAAACGTGCTCAATGAAAACATAAAGCTGTGTGAAGTCAGCGTTGGGATTCTACAAAGTGTCAAAGTTTGTTTAATTCTAAGTGACAGCCAACTGAGTGTGTGTTCGTGAGAAATGGTGGCAATCCCTCAGTGTGATTCACTGTAAGATTGGTCGGGATGTGAGTGATGGTAATGACCTTTCCTCTGTGTGCAGTGTGGTGTGAGAGTAATACCCTTCCCTTTATCAACTTATCTGTGTGTTTCTTTCTCCCATTCAGCTCTTGACAAATGTAAATGAGGAAATAGCCTGCCTCTCGCTGCACCCTGGAAGGCTTAGAAACAGGATTTGGCCATAGTCTTGCAGTTTTGCTCACTTTTGGTTGTAAGTGAAAAAGAAAACACCGACTGCCACAATGTAGCATGTATGTGAAGATTGATTATTCGGATGTAAAAGGGCAATCTCGCTAAAGTGACGTTTTGCTGCCATAATCCTATTACTGTCAGGCACAGATGGTTATTTGTTGTATTCTCTATGAAAGGGAATACAGCAGCGCTCCAGCAGTAGACACTAATACTATACATAAAAGCAAAAGCACCTTTCTCGGGTAAAACTGCTCCACGGTGCCACACAAGCATTTAGCTGGTTCATTAATAGCAATGCAGATATTGCAATTCAAGCTTTGTAATCTCCCACATATAAAATGTCCCACATATGAAGTCATATATGAAGCAATTGGATTTGGAGCTGAAATGCTGCCATGGCACTTTTATAATATGTAATATAATAATGCAGTAATATTCAAATAGTCAGTGCAGAAGGAAGTCCTTAATATTACACCAATGCAATGGTTCTTTTTCAGCTTTGCAATATTTCCCAGGCTCTGGTGACCCACCTACAGCACAATGAACACAATAGATTACTCTAGCCGTTTCCGACTGTAGATGATAAGAGGTGTTTAATGGAAGCATTATGTGGAGGTGAATGACAGTGAATGCATTGGAGGAGCTCACAGATCAAGTTTTAGATTTCAGCTGTTGGCATTGTTCCCACCTTTCTCAATGGACTGTTTTTTATTGTGGAATTGTTCAAAACAAGGCTGTTAACACGCCATTCAGAGAGCAGTCATTCACGTAGGGGCTGCACACGGTGCAGCACTTCATGACATCCTTGCTGTGAAAACAACATTCATGATTTTATGCTGCTGATTTCTTTGGCCTTGGCTTCTGAATAGGTTGTTTGATTGGCACAAGACGGGGTGCTGTGTGCAGTTATTCATGATTTGGTACATTTTGAACAGAACAGTTTTGTTTGCATTAAAGACAGTGATGCACCCTCCATTTTTGATTCTGATGACAAAGATGACAAATTCTGACATGAATTTGGATATTTGTGTACCCCTAATACTGATTTAATACTGGTTTAATTAATTAATTAATTAACTGCATCAAATGAGAACAAAATCTAAACATGAAATTACAATTATATCACAAACTAGATTAAAAAAAAAATATTAATTAAACAAATAAAATAACAATCAGAAGGGGAAACAAAATTGTTTGTAGGTGTTAAGTGCAACTGGACTCATAGACACAAACATAGAATTTAACTGAAAGATCGGCTGTCACCAATACACAATCCAGCTATTTGAGTCAGTATCGGACCAATATCTGATATTGGTCAGCATTGATCTAATGAGCAAATCTTGTGCAGACAGAATTCTGCAATCGGTTGTAATAATGATAAGTAATGTGAATGAGCCATTTCCATATTGTCATGATGCACGCTCTTACTGTAAACAGACTTTTATGCGTCATCCATTCAGAAACTCACTGGTTATTTTCCTGGAATCTAACTCCCTCTGTGATTTCTGGCATTTCATAACAGCTGCATAGCTTTTAGCTTCCTTTTCTGCGAAGGATCGTAAATCAACACTCTCCAAATGAGACATCCCCGTCATCTGATGGAATAACTGATTTTGAACCTTCTTGACTTTCTTAATAAGCGCAATTGTTCGGCAGTCTGTTCTCTCAGTTAAGTCCTTGTCGAGCCCCACAGATCAGGATTGCAATCAGAGTTCATGTCTGTGTTGAGCTGTCTTGAGGGAGTGCTGAGATTATTACAGCTCCATTGTATCTGATTTAATCCATATTAAGACATCGTTTGAGGCACATTTAAGCAAACATATCCGACCCTTTGCAAATTAGCACTGACACAATCTGAATCTCAATCTGTTTCTGTCGACTCGCTTCTCTCTCGGTTGCTCTCTCAGGTTCTCGTCCTCTTCTTCTCCCTCCGTCTCCCTACCTGTTGTTCTTCCGCGTCCTTATTTCTTGCTTTCCTGCGGTGACATTTGTGTGGGTGATTATAGATGGTTGTCCCATCCCTGAAGAGCCATGTGTCATCAGAGTTACTTCCATCTGAGTGAGTGGCCATGAAATGTCAGATGAGAGCACAGATGGATGGATGGTAGAGGGTTAGAGGCCTGGAGAGACAATCTTTCACTCTGCTGAAGCCAAAAGAGCTAAGCTTCATTGGCCTGTGACAGGTTGCCCAATGAAACTGGAACTCCACTACTACTTATAGATATCTTTATGAGGCTTCATCACTCATGGCAACTGTTGTACTCTTGTATTTTTCATAGTGGAAATGATTTTTCATTTTCTATATTCTTAGTCAATACAGTGGCATTTGATGTTTTTGTGGGAGTAAAACTGCATTAAGATCATATGAAATGTCATTTTTAAGTCTGTAGCATTGCTTGCGCTGGGTGATAACTCATGATTATCATTCATCAGCTTTTGGTCATATAATTCTCCTTTTGCAAAATAAAGTTTTGTAAAATGGACTATCTTCTTTTCCAAATTAAGTTTTCTGAATTGAAAACTCCAAATAAATGTTTAAAATGAAATTAATAAAATGGATGAAGAACACAATGACAGCAGTTATCAATCTGACCATTTTATATGTCATTTTGCATACATTTGCCATATCCTGATACATTATAGTGATATTTTAGAGTTATTTCCCAGCCTGAGGTTTTTTCTGCCTTGTTTAATTTTAAAGCCTCTGAAAACTTGACTTAAAATCCTACATATTTCTCTATAAAATGAAATAAGCCACATTAAAGCAAAAAACAAAACCAAAAAACACATTTTTAAATATGATTTATTGAGAGTTGAGCAGTCAAAAACTCATTTTAATCAGATGTAACTGACCATGACCAAACAGCTCACCAGATTCTGATTTAATACTCCTGATTGGTGCAAGGAAGTGTGTGACATCACCACTTCAGGCCAGTGAGAATAGCCCTCTGATGAAATAGCTAAAACTGTGTGGGATCCTGTCATTCATAGTAGCTTTTACAAGTTGTGACCAACCCCCCTTTTTAAAAGAGCACTTGTCTGCAAAGCTACTTAAAGGACATGAAGGCATCTGACTTAGCGGTCTCCATGGAGTTCGAGGACTGTGGTGCAGACAGATGTTGGTTTAATGTGTGTGAGCAGGGAATTTAGACAGAAGCTGTCGTAGCTGTCCATGGTCCTGAAGGGTTGCAGTCTCCTTAGCAAACGTTTTGTGATGAAAGAATTTCACCTAGGATTAAAATGAGCAATTAGCTCAACACGTATGTTCTTTTTAAGTGATTCCTGTCTCACGTCTGTACTGTAAATGATTACCCCCTTGACATAAACACACATGCAAACTGAATGTACGTGTCATGCACATACAGCAGACAAACAAACCCACTCATTATTTCTGAAATGCTTCCTCCAGTAGGTGATTTCAGTCCTCCAGGGGGTCAACCCACCGGAAGGGATTGTGGTCCAAACAGAATCACTTAGCCTATATCTGAAGGGAGCTGAGGAAAATTGCAGAGGAAACACATGGGATTTGGTCTGTAAATAGAAAGCCAACCCTCAACACTTCATATGTCTCTGTCCTGCCCCTCTTTCTCTCTCTCTCTTCCTCTCCATCCTTCTCTTTTCATATCGTCACGCACATATCAATAAAAATGGCGTTATGAGCTTGCACCACATGCATAAAAGCGGTTTATGACCCACAAAGTGAAAACAAATTCCAGCAATAAATATTTACTTTGTGACTAAGCTCAGATCAGATCATCTCGAGCTTATTGTGCAGATGGTTTTTAATGTGCCCGTACAATGAAATGACAATGAGAATCATATATTTTGTGCAGCATGCATTTATATAATTGCACAAACAACATTTATGGATGCTGCCTCTTAATTTTGGCCACTTTCATACTTTTGGATTATGCTTGCGTGCTGGCTGGGTTCATCAGCAGGTATTTAAAGGGATGAGTTATGCTGCTGTCCTGACCTGAACTGACATGACTTGACCTGCCATCATCACAAATGTGTGTGTCTGTCAGTCCTCAGACCATCTCTGATAAGCCCATCCATCACGCATACCTTCACAAGAGCACTCAGTCCCACTCAATAACTCCCCCCCAAATCCATCCTTCCCAGACTTTATTAATATAACCCACTGAGACCCGGCACTCCTACGATTGGATGCGACAACCCTGACCGAGGACTGACCTGCCCACCTGATGGCCTGGGGTGTGTATTCAGCCTATAGTTAGGATGCTCATATATTATACACAAACCTATGTGTGTTTGTGCCCATGTGAGGATATGGTATGAGATGGAGCAAGAGGACTGATGGGAAGAGAAAAAACTCCTGGGTGCACAGCATCAGCTGAGAAAAATCTCTCCCTCCGGTATACTATCTTTCACTGCTTATCCGTCTTCTTCCTTCCTGAAACATTTACCTGCACCTCCATTGCCATCTTCAATGAAGTCTTGCAGAGTCATAAATGGCTCCAGCATTCATCCAGACAGAAGGGGAAGAAATTACATCTAACCTTGCTTATCACATGCACACACACGCACATGCTCACCCGCACATTACGGCTTTCTCTTTCTTTAATGTGCACAAGCCCAGCTTTATCTCTGTGCCATGTATAATGGCACATAGATGGTATCATCAGAGACGGGCCAGCTTGACTAAATGGGAGCGGCAAATTGACTGTAGTATTAGGAGAGAGGGGCCTCTATCAGGCAATCTGATAGGATCCCATTAAAGAAGGCTTGCAGATGAATATGATTAGCTTTTCATTCCTCTTAATGGAAACATCTTCTGAAGAGGGGAGGAGATGAAATGTTTTGTGGTGATAGGGCCTGTGTACCACTGATGGGATTGTTATTGCCTAATTTGGGCAAAAAGGCCATTAAAGTTCTTGGAAGGGACGATAAATGTTCTCTGTAAGTATACTCTCAGTTATGGCTTCAGACCAGCGCTTCCCTGTGTGTGGGCAGCGCTTTGGTTTGTTGATGCGAAAAACCACCCTCCACTTAAATGGCTTCATATTGGGCTTGTTTTTGCCGAAATCTGTGACAAATGAGTATGAGGTTTCATCTCTTGTTTCGTCTCCCCCACCAAAATCAGCTGAATGGGGTTTTTTTTATGTGTGTGTTTGTGGTTTATGAGTGTGTTACCATCCTGTGTTTTTACTATCTCCAACAGACTGTGACAGAAGTGTTTCATTTGATTATAAAACGACTATCACGAGCACAACTTCTTAAGCAGATTATTGTTTATGTATGGAGAGCCTCTGGGCTATGGTTTTCCTAGTCCTCAAATAACAACCGGCATTATTCTCTGTGATCTGTCACAGTGAATGAATTTGAAGAGTGATATTTCAAAACATGTTTCTGGATATGTGCAAGACTTGGAAGAACTGTTAAAATATTAATTGGGTTCTTCTTGCTGTTTAATGTCATTACCACTCAAACGGCCTCAACCCTCATTTCAATAGGTTGTGTGAAGCAGTCAGTTCTTTGATATGCATACGCTCCCAGCAGCAGTAACAGGTTGACTGACTAGATCTGCATTCTGCCAAGTCTACAGGGGCCTACGATATACATTACAGATGGATCAGGGTAACAATGCCAAATGTTATTCTATCCTTGTGGCGTTAGTATCTGTGTGAAAATGTGTCCAAGAAACCACAGGGAGATAGGATGCGTGTTTTTTCCTGGGTTTTTGTCTATGTATACAATCTCAGAAACCAGTTTATCAGGAACACCTGGTTAAAATGTAATCCAATACAACAGTCCTGCAATAGATCGTACCTCCATGAAGGTCATCATGTTCAGTCTTTGTGTAAACAGTTTCAAAGATGTGATGATTCAGTTTTGGAAACTGTAGTGTGGTGATACTGAATAGTGCTTCTAATATTCTGGGCACTGTGTTTATGATTGAGGGCACACTAAATAAGCCTCCCTTAGTTTTAGCCAAGTGTACCTAATAAAATGGTAACAAGGAAGTGTACAGATATTTTACTTAAGTGAAAAAATAACAGTACCATAGTGTAAAATACTGGTATGTAAGTTTTATCAGCAGAGTGTCGGTGGTACTTAATTGTTTATTTTACTATCGTATTATTATTACTGATGCATTAACATGCAAGAAGCATTTTAATGTTATAGCTATGGTAGAGCTAATTTTACCAGTTTTGTATACTGTTGGGTGATTTAATTCACATTACAAGCTATGGCCATATGCAAAATAAATGTAGAGAAGAAGCGTAAATTAGCATTAAATCTGAAAACTAGTGCAGGAGTACTTTGGTACTGTATGGTACTTGAGTAGATGTACTTTATAGCACGAATGCACGAATATGCAAAACTCAAAGAGTGTCCCCTTCCTACAAAGACAGTGTTTTAAACTGGCCTTGCAGCATGTGAGTGTCATTTCATTCCTGCAGGAGTTTAACCTCTCTGTAATTCTACTTACTGTATCTGTGGCTTATTTCCGCTACAGCTCACTGATACGACCGCATCCCTCAATTTTAACTGTTTCTGACACGTCACATTGCTTTTGTATGAGTGTGACGAGACATATTCCCTTGCAATATTTTGTTGCTGTCTTTCTGGCTTTGCTTCTGCTGCGACTTTTCTTTCCAGCCTCTCGGCGCCATCCAAACTGCAAATTTGCAAAAGATATGTTCACAGATGAGTGTCTCCATGAGTCATTATCTCATTTGTCTGTTTACCCAAAAGAATCTGTAATAAGCACACATCAAAACGTCTTGCACATGTGCTTTGTAGTAATTGTACAGTTTGTGATGGCCATATTTTGTAGAAATTTCTATTGTGGGGATATAAAACTGAAGTAGGATAGGTTCTAATAATTTACAGTTAAACAACAGGCTGCACCATGATTCTTACAGGATCATGGGCTGCAGTGAGGCTGTTTTTAGTTGCCACCAGCAGCTCTATAGCTCACTCATTCCATTAGTCAGTCCGCAAAAATTTCCCCATCCTTTGGCAGCCACAGTTTTCATCCTTAGCGGCTGAAATTTGGCATGGAGGTCAAGTTTGTGTATGAAATTGGTGTTTTTGTTCATACTAATTAGCTAAAAAGGGGAATGGCAGTAGGAGTGGCCGATCGCTAAAAGGCACAGAACTTCCAAATGGATTCACTCGCTCGCACAAAGTTTTGTGGAAAGGTTGGTCATGAGCTAGAAAACAGCAGATTAAGTGTTCATGCAAATATGGTGAAAAGGCAGATGTGCCAGTGGGAGTGGCTTATAATAAAATGACACATAACTTCAAAGCAGATTCACATAAAGACACACAAACACACACACACACACACACACACACACACACCAGTTTGCCATGCCGTCTTTCATGACTCATGAACTGTTTGTCATACGCTGTTGTGGGAGGCGTCATTAGACTCAGCAGAGTATCTTTTTCATTGGCGTGTCGGCCCGGCCTTAGCCATGCCCCTTTCATAGCTCATGAACCATTTGTCATACAGACCTGCAGAAAGCCATCATTGGACCTAGAAGGGCTAAGAAAAATCTACCTGTTCATTGGTCCACAAAGCTGTGTCCGCCCTATAGCAACTACAACTTTCTGTATATGAGGGTGAAATTGGTTTTTGAGTGTGTGTGTGTGTGTGTGTGTGTGTGTGTGTGTGTGTGTGTGTGTGTGTGTGTGTGTGTGTGTGTGTGTGTGTGTGTGTGTGTGTCAGTGTGACTGCACGAACAAGCTCATACGTGGTCACAGCTGTTGTGAATTCACACTTGTTAATATGATGAAATTAATCTAATGAAGGTAATTGACAAAGGGAAAGTTACTGTTTGCATTTCTAGGAGGTATTTCTTGAGGTTAGATTATTTTAACGGTGAAATACAGCCTTAAGTCACCGTGAAGGGCAAAGGATTTGTGTTGAAAATGCTACCTTACAGACAGAAATCAGAAGTCTTAGCGTAATTGTATATAATGTTGGATGCTTAAAGGCTCTTTCTTTCAGGTTTATTTGTAGTCAGACAGAAAGTCAGTTGTAATAAATTCAGTAGAACCTCTTGTTTAGCTGGAAAACAAGAACAAATTACCTGCACTTTTTACTCATGAATAAGAAATGAACACCATTAGAAATAAAGGTTGCTTTTCCAACTTATGTCGTGCTCTTTTAGCTTTTGAATTTCTCCTCTTCCATCTTCTTTTCCTTCCACGGTTGATTCCAACAGTGTGGCTTCTTCCTTTGAAAAAAATAGGAGGGATTTAATGTAGTTATTGTAATTGTGTTGTCTGTCTTTGAACTCAAGACGAAATTGCTTTTGACTTGCAAATATTTCAGATTGAATTGGGCTAAATGACTTTTGGGAAATGTCTCTGCTGGCATTCACGTGTCCTCTTTCTCTTCTCTAAAGGTTAATAGTATCTGCTCTCAGTGAATGAGTCAGCGGACTTTACTGTGCTATTCAGTGACAGAGAGGGTTTGGTCGGAGCCTCTCTCTATCTCCCTTGAGGTGGGATGGAGTCAGCAGGTCAAGCTTTATTCTGGTGGGGATGGACACATGCAGCATGGAGAAGCCCAAAAAACAGAAAGATGAAAGCTTTGTACAAGAGAAATGAAGGGGCAGCAAGTTGAACTGGTTGATACTGTGTGTGTGTCTCTGCCTTCGTGATGTGAATGACCTCCAGTCGGCTGTGCATGACTTGGAGGTTGAACTACCACAGACAGATTTTATTGAATGCATAATAAGGCGTTTCACTAAACTTACTCTCTCTTTCTGCCTGTCATTGCTCGCAGGTACGGAGACATGGTTCCTAAGACGATTGCAGGGAAGATCTTTGGCTCAATCTGCTCTCTGAGTGGGGTGCTGGTAATTGCCCTGCCTGTCCCTGTCATCGTGTCCAACTTTAGCCGCATCTATCACCAGAACCAGAGAGCAGACAAGCGGCGGGCGCAGAAGGTACAGGTGAACACAGTTTTATTTCCCTTCAACTGAGGCCCAGAGGGTTGGACCTCCAGCCCAGAGGGGTGCTTTGACGTCTCTGTCCCCTAGAGGAGAGGGGTCCACAGGGTTCAAGTCGTCCCTGAGACTAATGATGGTGTGTGTATAATGCGCACTGACTTACATTCACATTAACAGTAGGTGCGTGATACATATTCAGTGAGTATCAGCTATACTTTAATGGACCTTCTCCCTTGACATGAATACCTAAACCATGACCTTCCTATTTCGCTTTTGCTCTGTATAAATATAAATCAGTTTTTGAGACTTTTTTTTCAGTCAGTTAATACTCATATCCTCCTTGCAATGCCTCTGTTTGCAGCTGAAAGAATAATTTGATATATTAGCCTACCATAGCTCAATATCCCAATGGGATCAAGAGGCAGCTCCTTCCCAAAGGAAGGAAAATTAGCATGAGATCTGTATTTTGTTACAACTTTTTAATCAGGCATTTTTAATAAAGGGCCTATGAACTACAGTTAATGGCTTTACTGATGGTTAATAAATCATCAACTAATGCTTTATAGATCAGTTAGAAGCCATTAATAAGAACAATTCTTAGGTTGCCAGGTTGTAAAAAATTCTTCTTGTTGTTTGGTATCCACTAGCAGGACACTTTGTCCTCTTACCTCAGTGATCATCAACTGGCAGCCCGCCAAAGCGTCCTATCTGGCCCACAGAATATGATTAAATTCAGAAAATGTGCGCATTTAACATTATTCTCCAGTGGAAAAGGTCCAGTCCGTTTTGACAGTGATGATCAATTAGATGGCAGCCGGCCAAGAGGTCCGTAAATCATAATTCACCCGCTCTTCAGGAAGCGATTATTCTCCAGCTCCATCCTCTCTACTCCGTGGACCCGCCATCAAAACACTCAGCTCTCCGGCTGGTCGTTCCCTGGAGCTGACAGCAGCGCACTGGTCAGGCTGTGGGAGGTAACTCTGGAGTTGTCAGAGAATCACGAAGCTTGTCTGTTACACAGAAGAGACGCCTCTCTGTCTTATTTACATTGGCCAACTGTTGTGTCTCACAAGCATTTCTGTTTGGATCCTGAAGAGTTTTTGTTGAGACTGGTAGTTGAATTGTGGGTTTGTATTGAGCACTGACTGCCTCCTTGGAGGAGATCTGAGAGCATTTTCTAGTTCAGTGTCCAGTTATCATTATGGATTTTTAGAGGTCTGTTCACACTGATATATGCTCATAAAAATAACATTGATTTTGTAAGAAAGTGAAAATATGAAAGAATAATAAGCTAATTTAACCTTTTTTTCTTTTCTCAAAAATCCTCTGGCTCTTGGACAGATGTAGTTGAGGACCCCAGCTTTAGCTCTTTAATTAATCAGGAAATGATCTCTAATGAGCCACTTACCTGATGAAAAAACCTGGAGCAAGCCTAATCTGGAACCAAATCTATTCATTAAAAACTGTTAAAATGTATAACCGGAGGCTTAAAAGCATATTAGAAAATGTGGAATACACACGTATTTGCCAATGGATGACCAGTTTTCCTATTATTACCAAATAGAAACAATAAACACACACAAAAGGGATTTTACACCAACTGGCAACCCAAAACTTGTTCTTACTGATGGCTTTAGCTGATCTATAAGGCGTTATTGAATTATCTATTAACCATTAATAGTTACAACTCATAAAACCTTTTTAGATTGTCAGAAAATGATACAGGATTTGTATACTGTTGCAAAATCATTGCAGTTAAAGGCGCTAAAATATAGATTTTCTCAGTTGGCTTCTGATTAGAAGTGATCGAGTCTTACATCAACACAGTTTGTTCTGGTAAAGTTAAAATAGATTTGGTAATTGGTAAGAGATATTTCTGTTCTCGTTGATGCAGCAACACATTTCAATCAGGTTGGGACAGGAGCAACAAAAGACTGGAAACGTTGTGGAATGTGCCAAAAACACCTGTTTGGCACATTCCACAGGTAAACAGGTTCGTCAGTAACAGGTGAAAGTATCGTGATTGGTTGGAAAGGGGCATCCTGGAAAGGCTCAGTCATTCACAAGCATGGTTCACCACTTTGTGAACGCATGATTGTATAAAGCATATGAGTACATGGGCTCAGAAACACTTCATGAAACCATTTTTGGTAAACAGTTCATTAGCCAATCATTCTGTTTTTATTTACGTTATCCATAGCCTCCCTACTTTTCCAGAATTGAGGTCATAAGCTTGCTGTTCTCTTAGGGAAAACTCTTATTACTATGTAAAATGTCGACATTTCACAACCTAAATGTTATCAATAGCCCAAACCTATTTATAAACCCAAGGCTTAATCCTAAAATAGCCCGTCAAATATGTGAATATCAACAATTTCCCGCCCTCACATGTTTTTTTTTTTGGTCCGTCCTTCTGAGGAGATTTTTTCCCTCTAAGTGCAGCAATAAAAACACACACAGGCACAAATTTACAAAAGGATTATGTTAACTCGTGTTTAAACTGCAGAAGATTTAAAGATCCTATCTTCCTTTGGGTAAACAGCCCAGCTGCTAGACCTTTAAAGAATCGTGTCTTAATGTGTCCATGAGCCAAACTGGGTAGCAGCATCAGCTGGCGCACATACAGAACTGGACTGGTAATCAGTTTGAGGGCAAGCCTGAGCCTTTTTGTTCTCCGGAGATAGATAGCAGTGTGTTTGTTGTTGAGCTGGCAGACATGCACACACTGACACATATTTTCAGTCCATTCCTCTTTTCATTACTCTCGTTCACGCCTCTCCTAGCAAGGGTTTTTTCACTCCCTTTTCTTATTTCTTCTCCTCTCCCTTCATTTCTGGTCCTCTGCCTCCACACCCCGCTCTCTCACTCTCTCTCCCACCCTCCCTGTGATTACTGCCATCCATCTCGGCACATGCTCTCCGGTTGTAGTTTAAATCTGTTTAAAGTCCTGCAGTCCGACCGTAGCCTGACCGCTGGCCCAGTCTTAACTAACTGTAACCTTGTCTGCCAAGCAAGACGCCGGTTTAACACAGCCAAGTGTGCGGGGAGATAAAGACACACAGAGGGGACGGAGAGGCGCAAAAGTAGAGATTGAAAACAGGTTGGATCGGATTAGATGTATAGAGTTGATGCAGAAGAGAGATAGGAGAGGAGTGGTGACGAGGAAGGCCAGAGGGAAGGAGGAAGCAGGAGAGGCAGGGAGGGAGTAGCAAGGGGGGAGAGCTGGAGGCAATGTGCGTCCTAATGCTCTGTTCTTTCCTGAAATAGCCATCACCCAGATGAGGTGCTGGCTGGAAGGAAGGTGTGTGTCTGTCTTCTTGTGTATGCATGTGCATCTGTTAAAGTCAGCGTCTGTGTGTGTGTGTGTGTGTGTGTGCGTGCGTCCACTGTACTTCCTGTCAGTTTAGGCCCTGCCCTTGGTCTGTCCCACCCTCCTGTGTGTTCTTCAAAGAGCCGCAGTGTGGTGCAGTGTCCCAAACACCAGAACAGACACCCACACCTCCAGAAGCACCCACCAACTGACCGGTGTAGCATGACGGCACTGTCGTCATTAACCAGTACTAAATTACTCCCTCGGGCACTTGAATGCCTCCCTGGCTTGCCTGCAGTGAGGTCAGCAGTTTGCTCCACCACCCACACATCCAACAGATAGGTTTTCTCTATTTCATAACAGCGTGACTCAAACGTCTCATCATTGCCTTCATAATAATATTCCACCTGGATGCCTTGATCCTTGAGAGCATTATTACTATGGCAAATCAAGGTCTAAGTGGCAAGTATGATGATAGGTTTGCAAATTTGTACCATCTCTGTCTTTAATTAGCCCGCAGGATTAAGTGTTGCTTAGCATTTAAGCTTGTGTGCTTAAGAACAGTGGAGTGTGTCTTGAATTGCATATTGTGCGAGCTTTAATGGTAGATTCTGTGGAAATTATTTAATTTTACATCCCAACTGGTTGTTCGCTAAAACATCCTTTTTAGCCAGCCAAGCAGTGTGGCTCAATGGATGGTAGTGTGGATCTGTGTGCACTTCCACCAGACTGAATTATCTTGACACATTCGTGGTACCCAGAGGACAGATCCTTATGACTTTTCCTCTAGCATCACCATGAGGTTCACATTTGTGGATCAGTGTGAATATATTACAGATATTACATTTTACAGATTTGATTATACAGATATTTCCACGATCTCTTGACTTTTCATCTAGCGCCATCCATCTTCGGATCGAAAATTCAATTTGTCCCATGCTTTTATTAATGACCAAATACCTGCAGAACTCATAACAGTCCCATCAGCCAGAGCTGTAGTATGCGTTCAGTGCTAATTAACAAATGTTTGCATGCTAACAGGGAAGAATTTGGTAGACCTGCTAAACATCAGCTTGTCAGCATTGTCATTTTGAGCTTGTTACTGTTACATGCTGTCATTAGCATTTAGCTCAAAGCGCTGATGTGCCTAACTACGTCCTCATAGAGCCACTAGCACAGCTGTGGACTCTTAATCTTGTTGTATAATTTGCAACGACTACAATGGATTTTACTGCCTTTTGTTACATCTGTTGCTGACATGTGTTCAGCTAGTTTCATGTTACGTCACATTAATTTAATGTGCTCTATGTTGGCAGTCTCTCATGCTATAAAAGATCAGTGTAGAGGGTGTATGACAGAGCCATTACCATTGTATGGTCCACTCTTTCACCGCTAATGACAACTGTGATCTTTAATGCCTCACCCAAGCCATAAATTGCTCAAGCATGCCATATCCTTCAATACCCCATTACTGCCGTCTACATAACATGTACTGTTCTTTAATGCTCCATAACCTTAATGACATATGACCTTGGCAGCCATTAAGCCAACCATTTAGCAAACGTCACTGGTCATTTACCGTAACAAAACGTCATTTGTTCGGCATTTATTACCTGCACGTGGTTATATTTCACAGGAAATCCATTCCTCCTCAGATCATTTCTTAGAATAAGGGTATGTTTAACTGAGAGTAAAATAGGCTAGCCAGTCAAGATAGCCTTTCACAGTACTTAAACTTGATGAGGGGAGACCAGACAGGAGGAGAGGAAAGGGGAATCATTGAGGAGAGGAAGTGCAGCATCCCTCAGCATTTACCAGCCACATATCTTCTCCCCTTTTTTTCTCTCCTTACATGCTTTCCCCCCTCCCTTCCCACCCCCTATTCACATCCATCTTCATTCAGGTCTAATTGTTAGCTGTTCTGGGTGCCCATTACAATTAGCCATCCATCTGGGTGGTGGTAGAGACAGCCCCTGATCCATCTCACTGCACAAAGGGAAGATACATGAGGATGCCACCAGTTGCCGTGTGGCATAGGAGGAACACACATTTGAGACACATATATTCTCTATTGTGCCTCCCCACAGTCTTCAGTGGCACTACTTTTGTCGTAGAATGAATTGAACAGTGCGTTGAAGTCCTTCCCTGTCTTTACAAATGATCCCATAAAGTGATCTGAAACAAAGAGTCCAATCTGCAGAGGTTACTCTTTAGTTGCTCCTCAGAGCTTATTTGCATGAAGGTAATATCCTTAGGTATGTCTAATTAGAAATTCTGAATAGTACACCTGAAAGAGGGCAAGATTTAAATGGAGAATCACAAAGGGCAAGTGATACAGTAGGATTAAAAAGGGGGTGTGGGTGGTAGGAATTTAAATGAGCTTTTCTTTAAAGTGTGCCTGTGATACTCTCCTGGATCTGTTCCTCTGGTGCTGTGAAGAATATCTTCTCCAGTCCAGACAAACTTGAGCCTTGGTATTCTAGGATAGACGCAAATAATCACCCCTTTACCCAACGCACTCAGACATAAATATGTATGCACATACAAGCTGCAACAAAATGAGCCAAAAGACAGAATGAAATGTCTAGAAAGCAAGTAAGAACAATGGATCTCATGCAAGCACCTCTCATACCAACAGATTCATTTTTAAATGGCATGTATGAGTGATAATTTCTTGTCTTCACCAGTTTTCTCATATGTGGAAATTTTTTCTTGGTATGAATTGAATTCAGGAGGGGTTCAAACCTGTCATAGGACTCAAATAGAGTGAGACTCTCCCTCTCTACACTGAGAGGAAAACACTCATTCAAGAATTAAAATGAAACTGAATGAATTCATACTGAAATCCACTGAAATAGAAAATACACAACGTTATGCAAACTTAGTGTTCTGTTCACTATATGATCATCATCATGGTTTGCCAAATTACTCAGAGGCTTCTTTCAATTTTCTGATTTTACTGGCATATTTTGGCACCACTAATTAAATAATTAAGTAGCTTTTAGGAATATTCTCAATATCCCCCAACATCTGCCTCAGGGTCTTTATGGAGATCGCTGTCCATGGAACATCCTCCATGACAATATCTCACACTGTAACATCACCTGCTGTGTACTATTCCCTCCTCTGTCTGCATGACTGTCAAAGGCAGCTCTTTGGTAAGTTTTTTAATTGTGCATTATTGTGTTGTTTACCTTTTCCTGTTCTTTATTTCCAAATCACAGATTTTGTAAAATGCCCCGTGAATTTACCCCACAAAGACAAATACAGCTTGCACCATGTAGAGGTAAACAGTTATTGGTTCTTTCTTGACAAAATGCCTCAGTGGTAAGTCACGAATCCTGCCTCAGGCGTAGAACAGCAGAATCTATACGTATCTCATTGTTTGTTTCCCCATTACTGTTCCAGCCATCTGTGAAAATTCACTTGCCATTTTTATTGTATTGTCTTGTCTTTTCCTCACTTTGACTGGAAATCTTTCTCTGGTTCGACCAGTTGTTGTCCTCAAACTTAGCGAATAGTAAAATTAGTCTGTTGCGGTTCATGAGCATCACATTGGCTCGGGGCTTACATGGCAGAAACAAAACAAAAACAACTTCCCCTCCCTCCTTCCCTCCCCCTCAGTCTCACTCCCTTTGCTCTAAATCATCTCGCTATTGTTTTTAGCCCTCCCTCAGAAGGTTGAAGTCAAAAGGTGGAGATGACTTCTGGCTGAGAGTGTTTTGCCCTTCCAGACAATCAATAAAGTCGTCTGCACTTTGCAAGCAGGCAGACCAGAAAGAGAGATGGAAGGATGTTGACTGGGGACTTCACTGAGGGGGGTCAAGAGTTCTGCTATGAATTATGTCCTTTGTTAGGAAAACATCCTAAACATCAGCAGCACAGCAGCTTGCTAGCAGAGCTGTGCTTTTCTCTATAAAGAGGAGGTAATCCAGGCTTAGTAAAGGTATTTTGTCTCTGAGTGGTGTTAGTCCGAGGTTAAGCTGTCTTTGCTACAGAGGCAGATATCTGTGGACCAGAGGGGTTGGAGGACTTGATTTCCACCGAATCAATTCTTGCCAACGTCCTGCCTTCATCAACTCCCACATAGATTTTCTGAAGTCAGTTTTTCCCAAATTTCTTTCCTTTTCTCTCAAGCCTTCCTCTTGTCTGTGTCACCGTCTGTGTGTGTGTGTGTGTGTGTGTGTGTGTGTGTGTGTGTGTGTGTGTGTGTGTGTGTGTGTGTGTGTGTGTGTGTGTGTGTGTGTGCGTGTGTGTGTGCATCGTAAAGCAACATACCTCAGACTGACTTATTTCCTTGTGGCAGAAATGTCAGCATGTATAAAAGCAACTCTTCAGATGAGTGGCAGCTGCAAAACAAAATGAGACTCTTTCACGGCTATTTATATATGTGCGTGTGTGTGTGCATGAGTACATGTGCGTGTGTGTGTGTATTGCTGTGTACGTGCTCATCAGATGGTCTCCTCTTTCACTCATACAGTTCCAAGGCAGGCCTGAGGCAGAACCTAATCTGGTCTCATAGCTCGATTGCTCCACTTTTTCACTCAGCCAAATCCTACAGTATATAGGCAGTCTAGCAAAGCTGTAACTCACAAGGTGCCATGAAATTTTTAACTTACTTTCAACAAAAAAAATGAACTTCGAAGAAAACTCCCTGGCATTGCTCAGTGGGATATGGCATGGGAGCTGAGTGGATATGTAGCGGTTTTTGATCAGTTGAGGATGTGCCAGTTGAGATCCCTCAGCTGGCAGCAAATGGTGTTAAAACGAAGCATTTGTGCTGGCTTGTATCCTATAGCTATAATCTTTAAAGTGTGATTGATCCTAAATCATGGCTCTGTGGCAGGAAGAAGAAAAACAAAGAGGAGAAAAGGTGTTTGGAATGGTTTATTGGCCCTTGGGTGTGTGGAAACATCTGGACTGTCACCACCAGTGATATTGAGCATCACTAATCTGATTGGTTGGCAGGTGTTACAGTAGTTGAGTTTTTTGAAAGATAAAGTTTTTCCAAGTTGGGTTGAAGAACTAACTTCCATACAGCCAATCAAAACACTTCATATTTGCATAAAGCATTAACATCGTGGTTCTATCATAGGCAGACGATGAGACTGACTAACAGCAGCCAACTGCACAACACAATTAGCTTTCCTGCTAAAGTCATGTCCAACTTACAAACATGAACATGCACCTTGTGCTGCACCTCAGCTTGTCAAAAAAGCAACCAAACAAACACTCACTGGGGACAAGTGCACTGCTAACATCGGTTTGCAGACTGAATAGCTAATTGGCTGCTCAGCTGCAGCACATTAAACAGCGTGTAAACATACCTACAGATATCACCTGAGTCTGTTTAGATGCTGGAGTCGTCTTTCGTCCTCAGTATCACTGCAGACAACACACTGTCTGCCCATTGCTTGTAAGCTACAGGCTGAGTTTGTTTGTTTTGGTGCTGGCTCCCCTGCCAGGGCTCAGCCTGCCAGCTGCTGTCAATCAGACAGACACAACTCTCCAGCCACTCGAAAGAAGCATTGCTGGTATTCCCTTCTGACTATTAACAACACATTGAAAAACACATTGAAATTATTTTTGACTGCAAAAATTGATGAGTGATTCCAGCTGGACTTTGAAAGACCAACATCTGTATGAGACTGAATTTATTGTCCCCCATGTATTAATTAGACCCTCATTTGTATCATGGTGACGAACTTCTGAATATTTGAATGTGCAGTACTGTGGAGCAACCGCAAACAAATTTTACATTGAAAGTATATTTGATTATGTAACAAACACCTCATGCTGAATCATCTGTTATATGGCGGTTTTCTGTAAACATATGAGCTAATGTAAATTCTGTGGAAGGGGAAATACTGTTGCAGTACTGAGAAACTGTTTATGTTGTTATTACACTTTTAAATTTCAGTCTGTGTGCTTGCTGTGTGTATGCGTGTCCACGTCTGTGCGAGTGGATATATGGTGTATATGATGTGTCTCTGTGTGAAGGAATGTGCAGTGGATACATTGTTGGCTATGTAAACCCTCCACATGGTATTCTGTGTATGTGTAGGTGTTAATGAAAGCTTTGTGTCCATGGTTTCCGTACACTTCTGTGTGCTCTCAGCGAAACTTCAGCAGCAATTCAGGCTCAATCTGTCGCGCCGTCGCTCTGCCTGAAAGCACAGATGGGCCTTAGACACAAGCGCCTGGGGTCCCAAAGGCCCTGTGAATCTATCAGAAAACTGCAGAAGTAGATTCAATCTCACAGGACATGTTCTTACCATCCCCTCCATTACCCCTGCGCTGCCTGGCAACCGTGGCCACAGTCAAGGGTTCGTGTGTGTATGGTGACCCCTGAGAGACAGTACCACTGGCTGAGCACAATGCCAGAACATAAAGAAGGGTTATCCCAAAGGCCTGTGGGAATGCTGCGCCAGCACTAATGTCCATTGGTGTTAGAGTGTGAGGGCACAAAGACAGCGGGGAAAACTTGTCAACGAGAGAAGGAGGGAGAGTGAAAGAGACGAAGGGATAAAGATGGAGGAGAACAGGTGAAGGCAAACAATTTGAATGGAGCTAGGTTTGTGCTGTAGACACTACAGTACATATTGGCAGCTGTGCATGTGTGTGTTTACGTGCACTTCTGTTTATCTCTTTAGATTTGCTTCTCTTCAGATTACAAAATCACAGCATGAGCTACCTGCAGGTCAACAAACATTAGCATGTTTTAAATGAAACTCAAGTGAGGGGATGAGCTTAAATTTCCATACATTACCATACTCTCACTGAGCCAGGTATTTCGGCTGGTATTCTATGTGGCTCGTATGTATATGTATGGAAATTCAGCTACAAAGACGGGACGTGCATGCACAAGCACACGTGGAGATATGCAAACACACATCCACACACTCAATTAACCCCCCAGCAGTGCATGGGCCCCCTACTAAATGAGCTGTCTGTCTGCTTATTATTGATATAGCTCACATTATCCTCATACCAATTTCCCTTCACTGAATCCGTCATTCTATTTTAAAATGCAGAAGGCAGAGCAACTGGAACACACGCAGTTTGTAGCTGCACCGAGCCCGACACCCAACTCTTGACTTTGATGGGAAAATGGCGCGCCTTTGAGGAGTGAGTGACTCAGATTACCCTATCCCGTAAAAGCAGTTGTTCTGGTCACTGAGAGATTTATTGAGACGCACATTGTCACACAGGCCTGCGCACAAACTAACACGCACTCAGACATGTTTTCACACATTCGGGAGACACAGTTCGCTCTCGGGTAGAGCAGACAGCAGGACGTTGGAGTGGAATCCTTCCTCTGTGTCAGAGCTACTGATGTATAAAGAATTCACTCCCAAGGACCAGAGTGTGTCTGTTCTTCCTCATTTTCCTTCTCTTCTTCTTGTTCATCTCTGTTGCTGAATGCCTCACAGGGAGATTTGACAGTGTGAGAGAAAGAGAGGCAGAGAGGAAAAAGAGTTTTGACTGTGTGCTAACTGCGCTGTACGAGTTTGATGACTCAATGTGCGTTTAAACCGATGCTATGCTTTATTTCGTTAGGCAAAACCACAAACATAGCAGCACAGCAACAGTCCAAATAAATTGAATTCAGCATTTTAAATGCAGATTGACACTCAGCTGCTTATATCATACAGGTTTTACCTGCTCTACTCCTAGCTGCCTCTCTAACTGATTTTCAACCCAAGGAATGTGTTATCGTGTAGTCACCATAAATCATGCATAAGTATCACAGGAGATCAGAGTGAATTTATCACAGGGGATCAGAGGGAATGTTTTAGTAGCACATGTTTGATTTAATCTATAAGATCTCAACTAAAATATCAAGCATGTGAAAGGGCTGTAGCTCAAATCGGTGGGTTGTGTCAGGATGATACCCAATCATTCTGACATGGGATGTGGAATGGGCACTGACTAACAGATGGCTTCCTTGGTCTCTTTCTCTTTGCAGAAAGCCCGCTTGGCCAGGATACGAATATCCAAGACAGGAAGCTCCAACGCTTTCCTCCACAGCAAGCGCAATGGCCTGTTCAACGAAGCCCTGGAGTTCACGGTAAGACCGGCCTCTGAGCCACCGACACTACAGCGCTTCACTTGTGTCCCATCGCAGTTTTCCTCAGGATTTCCAACCACATGGGACATATTTACATTTGCATCTCTATCTTCATTTGCCTCCTTTAACTGACGACCTCCGTGGCTCTTTGAAAAAACTGTTCGGAGGATTTCAGGCGGGCAGTAAGCAATAAGTCACTGGATGCAGCCCTCCCTTTAATTATCAGTTCTTAGAATGCACCCAGCATCCCATCAGAGCATCCCAGCTGAGGAATAGGCTTCAGGCAATGCAGCAGGAAATGTAAACACATCTCAAGGATGTTCCTTGCCTCACCAAAATGTTGTGGTTCACAAGCACTATAGTGGCCCGGGGCTGACACAGCGCAAAAACAAAAACAAGTACTTCTTCCTCCCTCTCTCTCTCTCTCTCTCTCTCTCTCTTTATGTGGCTTAATCTCTCTCTCCCTCTTCAATAGCAGTTGTTGAGAACAGCATCTGAACGGCACCAGTCTTTAAATTCAAGCTAGGGCTGAATAATGCATTGAATTCATATTGATATTGCCTTACTGCAAAGGCTGCAGTGTGGTTTGTATATATGTGCTTGTGTTTCCATTTATCTTAATGGCAAGCCAAGGGTCATGAGTAAAGCTTGCCTGTGCAGTTTAAATGCTGTCTGATTAAGTTGCCTTATTGAATGTTTTTAAAGATTTAAGATCCCTTCTTGACATAACAATGTTAGAAGAAACTGAGTTGCAAAGTTTGCAAAAATTCTATAGAAGCACTGCTTTTGCTGTTTGTTTTATTTATGACAGACAAAAAAAGGCATCTATTTATTGTTTATAGTGCTCCATCCGTATGATGATTTGGTTCTATTAAAGGTGTAATTCATTATAGGGTGCACACTGCCTCATTGGGACTGCCATGGCCAATTTAATGGGTTATATAGTATTCTATATTTTATTTTATATAAGGGAACATTATCACTTCATACAGAAATGCATGCACCTCTTCAGTATGCTGATGCTGCAGTAATGCAAAAAAAATGTGAGCAATATAACATTAACAGTGTTTGTCGGAAAAACCACAATGAGCGAACTTGTTCTGCAGCAACAGCTCAAAAGTAATTGAGTACAGTAGCTCCTTTATTTCTTTGCATATATACAATCAAATATATGATGCGTCTTTTATCACATTAATTGTGTCAGTTTGGACTTTAGTGTAGTAACAGTTAACATGTCAATGTTGCTGAGGACCACCAAACTGGCTGTCCAAAGTCAGCAGTTAACAGCCCATCTAAAGAACCTGCCCAGTAAAATGTTGATTGTTGTCCAGTTTAAGTATAATTCTGAAGCAGGTATTTACTGACAACATGCAGAGTGGCACAGTGTGTTTCGTCGCTCGGCTGATCAAGTTTCCAGTCTTCACAGCGTGGTGGGCACCTGGGTGGTGAGCCATAGCCACCTCCAGACAGACTGCTGATGTGGCCTTGTGGTCACATGTATGGAGAAAGACAGAAATAACACAGCCTCAACACCTCTGTTTTATTGCTGTGTTAGGTACAGATAAGCAGCATGAACACAGATGAGCGGTCTTGGCTAAGACAAACCGAGTCATCAGCACAGGAATGTACCCTCTCAGCAAAGAAGCCTCTGCCTACAGCACCAGCCGCCCGCTTAACAAACAGAAAATTGCTACTACAAATCTTCCAAACATGGCATTTTACTTGCCTTTCGGCAGTGCTGTGGAGCATGCAGGATCAGGGCAGTATTTTTTGCCTTTGTTTTTTTATAAACAGCTCAACTACAGATTGTGCTGGCAGAGACTGATGCAACCCGTTGAAAGTCTGTGCATGTGAAACACTGCTTTACTTCTGACAAGAACAATGATGGCATTCGGCATTACGCTGAAGAGATATCTTCCCAGGCTCAAGCTAAGGCTATTATGGCCAATGCTTACAACGATAATGCGGAGTAATTAAGGTGTTTTCTGTGTACTAGCTCCTCCCAAAACCTGCTTAGAAGTTAGATGGCAAAGGATATAGAAATCCTGGGTGCAAATGTTCTACATTCTACATATTCTTCCAAATATTCCCAGAAAAGTAGAATAAAGCAAACAGATAACATATATTTTATACTTCTGATCTATCTTGGCTGCACAGAGCAAATGTTTCCAACAGGTTCCTCAAGACCTGACCGTCAAATGATTTATTGGTTGAGTAAAACAATATAAACTTATGCATAGACGCATATAACCAAATTAACTGTTTACCGTCAGATGTTGTTTTTCTTATTTTTGCTGTTTTATTTTTTTTTCTTTCTTGGAGGGTCCACGACGCTCCCCATCAGTCCACTTACTCTCTGACTCACCTCAGCCCAGAAATGAGCTTCGCATCCAAACCACTGCAGAAAAGAACTGATAGCGCCCACTTGTTTCACACACAGATACACACACAAACAAACACATAAACAGGCTGTGGCATAAAAAAATAAGGAATATGGAAAACAAGTCATTAAGGAGTTGCCTGGGGGTAGCCTTTGCAATTACAGAGATGGAGGCAAAATGTCACGATGGAATTTTTTTATATGAATACTGTATATCCATTAGGATTGAGTTGTGCTAGAAGTCTCCCTTCCAGCACAGATCAATGCACTGGCTCCACTGATGTTAGCAGACATGCCTCTCGGGGTCAGAATAGCAATGTTCCCTGTTTCTGACTAGCATGACTGCGGCCTTGACGGGTGTCTGTTCTCGGTGCTGACCTATGAACACGAGTAAAACTCTGCCTGTCTGTTCTCCTTTTGTCTCCTTCTCCAACTGAAGCAACTTCCATACAAGATGAACCTTTCAGAGCAGGTACAGAGACAGCAGCCGGCCACGCACCTCCCACATCTGATTAGTGTCTTCCTGAAAGAAAATGTAGCATCGCACTCATTGTGTGTGTGTGTGTGTGTGTGTGTGTGTGTGTGTGTGTGTGTGTGTGTGTGTGTTACAGAGTTCCACTGAGGAGGAGCAGCGGTTAAGCAAGTCTACCTCTCTATTAGAGAGCCAGCACCACCACCTACTGCACTGTCTGGAGAAAACCACAGTGAGTGTACACAGATACGATACAGACACACTTTCAACCTATTTATTTTAGTAATATTGCAATAATTTGTCTATTAATGATAAGTCAAAACAATGTACACAGCCTTTGTTTTGTAGATTTTAAGATACATTAGGAGAAACCCCAAACTTTTCTCTCTAGCTGTGGCTCATTAGGTGAAAGTAAGTGACAGCCAGGCTCAGTGTGTATACATCTGCAGTATTTGTATGTGCATGGGCAAGTGCAGCCCACTGTAGCATGATGTCTAGTACACTGCATTTCCCATATACACGCTCATCTGCCTGCCGGTGATATGGACACGCTGTCGCTTTCAGCCTGGCACAGCTTTGCAGATGAAAGGACCTCTGCCGTGTGCCGCACATGTCCGAACTCTCATTTTTCACCTTGCATGTTCGTGACAACGAGCCACATGAAGGTCAGCGTGAATGTTAAGTTGGATGTGGAATAGCTGGGTGTCTTTGGACACTGAAGAGCAGCTGAAACAAGCCTCAAACACAACACAGTCACATTGTCAGCTTCAAATTGATATGGCAAATGTGTTCGCAGACAGTCCCCTATTTACACATGCAGCAGAGGGGCAACATTAATTCATCTGGAGTTGTATTCGTGCCTGATTTGAATTTAAGTCCGATATTCACTCTCCTTTTGGCTCTTTTTTGCTTTCCACCAACTCCTGAGGGAAATATTTGGCTCTTACTTTACTCTAACTTTGTCTGTCTGCTGTTTGCAGCTGAGCACTTAAGGTACAGTGGGTTTTTGGAACTTTTTTGCTCAAAACAACTGCCTGCTGTGGCTGAAAACAATGCTGGAGAGTCCAGTGAGCGTCAACCAAAACAGTAAAGTTGCCAAAACAAAATCAACCAAAGTAGATATGAAGCTCCGTAGACCTGACAGGCTCTGCAGAGTCGGGTGATAACTCTCTGTGGGTTCATTGCAAATGACCCTTTTCACATACAAGTAGTCATGTGATCCATTATTTATGGAAAAGTATTGATTATAGCTGCTTTAAGGAACTGTAGAAAATCGATTCTGAACTAAGCTTGGGCACACAGAGCCGCACACACTTTTATAAAAAGGAATCAGACCTTCTCAAGAGTTATTGATCCAGGCTATGAAACAGAACATGACAGGCATACACAGTACATGGCCATAAATATAAATGCGCTAAATGTCACATCTTTTTAATGATGCCCTCTCTGATTCGTTCTCTTTGTCTTTGCTTGCAGAACCACGAGTTTGTGGACGAGCAGTACTACCAGCAGAGCTACCTGGAGGCGGGGCTGCAGAATTACCCGTCTCGAAGCCCCTCCCTCTCCAGCCAAGATGGCGTGACGGGCACGTGCTGCACCCGCCGAAGCAAGAAGCACCACACCCCTTTACCGAACGCCAGTGCCCCAGCACACATGCAGCCTTTGACACACACGCACACACACCAACAAGGCTTGCAGGAGCTCAGCACCATCCACATCCAGCCCCTCAGCACCAGGTGAGCAGTTCAAAATCAGTTTGTTTCAGCCGCATTTGTATTCAGATGCTGATGAAGAAAAGACGCCTATGATCGACCGATCAGCTTTATCTTCCTTTTGGTAGAAAAAAGTAATATTGTTTTTTTTTCTTGTAGCAGTGGCCTTCATCATCTAAACTGGTAATGCAACTTCTGATCAAGTAACTTCTAAGCTGATTCACTGTTAGAGCTCATGGCCACTGTAACAAGGATTTCTACATTAGCTTACTAGATATGATTTAATACTAGATACAAATTACAACTGACAATGAGGTGCTAATTTACTTTCAAATTGTCTCCACAACATTACCACGTTTAATCATCTGTGAACCTCAGCAGGTCCCTCTCATAAAGTCCTTCCACAATGACCGAATCTGCCAATTATGTCTCTGTGCTGGCTGGAGGCATTATGTTTTGGGGTTGTCTGTCCGTCCCATTCTCATGAACGTAATATATCAGGATTTGTATATTATTTTTTGTAATTGTTATTATGTAAAATTATTCAAACATTCACTTGGACTCAAAGACGAACTGATCAGATTTTGGAAGTCAAAGGTCACTGTAATCTCACAAAAAGCATTTTTGGCCATAACTCATGAATTCTTATGCTGGGTATGACTCAACTTCACATAAATGTCTGATCGGACGAATCAATGATAATTCATATCCAAAAGGTCAAAGGTCAGCTTCACTGTGACATTGTAATGTGTTGCAGAAACACCGTGCCTTAATTCAGGAACAGAAGGGGAGATTGTGACCATATTTCACATTTGGTCAGATATTGGAGAGGTGACACTAATCTTGGGTGTCCATCCTGAAACTGTGGTGATTGTATAGATCTTCTGTGCTGCCGGGTAGAAGATGTGTGTGCAGCATCAATGTTTTTGAATTTGTAAATTCCTTGCAGCTTCATCCATATTTGAAGAATTGTAGCTCACTTCACAAGTTCACTGGCTTTGCTGATACTGAGCTCCAGGTGATTGCTGTTGCACCATGTGATGAAGCTCTCTTCATGTCTGAAGACAGACATAGATGTAAACTGAAACTTGGCTGGTTGGTGGAGGCACACAAACATGAGGCATGTAGCAGCAAATCTTCACAGTTGAGAAGCTGCAGCCAGTGAACGTTGCCATTTTTGCTTGAGAAATAACTAAAATAGTCCAAATAGTTGCTGAATTTTTAGTCAATCGCCACTGACTAATTAAATGATAGATAATTGTACAGTCGCTTTGCCTGCTTACACACCCAGAAGACAAAGAACAACATGAGCATCCCAGCTGGGTTGTTGTTCTAAGAAATGTAAGCTGAATATTCAGCCATATTTCATCTCTGGATTGGTCCGCCAACTCAAATATCAGGAGGTGTTAAGTTTGCTTGACGCTCATCTTTTTTCACCAGCCACACTTCGAGGTGGCTCACCGCTGTTTCCAAGCTTATTTGCAGGAAACGTGGATTTGACACAAGAGCCAATACTTCAACAATTACACCTGGGTTATTTTTAAAGCTGCAAAAACATGTTGACCCATTCATACTAACTGTGGTTTAATGGGTTTCTGAGGGTCGTTTGTTGTGTTTTAGGGCCTGTCCAAGATAATTTTCTCCTTTAGGAGACAATAAAAGCGACCTTTACCTTAAACAGTAAGGTAAACAGTAAGCTCTCAAAGGAAAGAGGAAGGCTTCCATCTCTCTAAAGGTCTCGGCTAACCTTTAGCAATCACAATCCTATCCTAAGCCCTAATTTTCCTTCCTGCTTTCCTTCCTGTAGCCGCTCCAGTCTGAACATGCGTGTAGACGAGCCAGCACCCCTGAACTGCCAGAGCAGCCAGATCACCACAGCAATCATCAGCATTCCCACACCGCCGGTGACGACCCCTGAGGGTGATGCTCATCTGCCTGCGGGCCCCGCTCACCCGAACGTTGTGAAGGTGTCCGCACTGTGAAGACTAGAGTGCAGGCGCGTCGCACAGAAAGACAGATAAAGACTCATCGAGACAGACTGAGGGACAGAGGACCGGGAATGATGGAGGAGAAAGCGTTTAGAGTCCTAGTCTGGCTATGGTGGAGCCTGCCCTCTGCTGGTCATGTACTGTAAAGACATGGACTCCCTTTACAGACGGAGGATGGCTTTTAGATACAGTATATTCATGTATTCATGCATGTGTGTGCGTATATGAGCGTGTGTGTGGGTGAAAGCCTGGAGGGTGTCATTTAAGACAAGGAGGCATGTGGGAGCGTGCCTCCCGAGTGTCAGAGATGAGTTCTCAGAGTAAGTCGTGTCACTGTGCACAAAGCACCTTTTATGATTTCTGCTTCAGTTTGACTCTTAATGTCTCTTTTATTTGCAGGATATAAGGGAGACGGAAGGAAACGTACATATTCAAAGCTTTTTCCCGCCCCCACTGATTTAACCCTGCCCTTTTGTTTTGTGTCATCTTGGTCCACTCACCTGTTGATAGATAAATACGCCACCATTCCTTTTCAGGTCCACTATAATTCCACTTGAGTGAAAATCCTTGAAAAGATGAAACATGGTCGCCGTGTCTGTGATGGCGTTCACAATGAGTTTCATATTTGTGAATGAGTGTATGTGAATTTTTGTTAGACAGAGGAATTGTGACATTTTGGATAGGAGGTATGTGCCTGTGTGCGCGTGTGTGCGTGTGTGTGTGAGAGAGAGTATGTGTTTGTCTCAGTTGATTGAAAACTTGTGTTTCAATTCTTCTGGAAGTCTCTATGGCTCAGTATATGGTATATTTGACTAGCTGCCACTCTAAAGGGTTCATCGTACACATTTCTGTCTGAAATTCTCAGCTCCAAGCCTTTTACACAATATGTGCCTGTTTTGCTGGAGTAAAAAGAGATTTTTTTGTTTTTATAGCCCTCTGAATCTTCCTCTTCTCCCTTGTTCTTTTCCCTTTTGGCTGTTGCAGCCCAACAGACCTCAAATAACTCAATTCTCTAACAGAGAAACCAAAAAAAAAAACCTTTTGAATTCAAACCGCCACAAATAAAAGCACAGGGCGTCTTGCTGAGAATTTCTGACACAAGTCTGTCCTGAACCCGGGTTCTTTGTGAATATTGTTAATAGACTATTTTGTAATATTTGACCATCGTTTGGCAGAACCAGTGAAGCTGTCCTCTCGTACTCTTTCTCTCTCCCTCAGTCTGTCTTTCTCTCTGCATTTCTCTCTCTCTCTCTCTCTCTCTCTCTCTCTCTCTCTCTCTCTCTCGTTGTTGTCCTGTTGTATCCCTACCTCCTGTGTGAACAACAGTATGCTTTCAGTAGTCTTTATAGCTGTCAACGTTCTTTCTTCCCCAAACTCAGCGGGCATTTTTCAAAGTTGTTGAGTATGTGTACTCTATGTGGTTAGGAAACTTGGTGTTTGTACTTTTTGTCCTCCTTGGTGTTTCAAAGGATTTTATTTACTTTATCTTCTGGAGAACTTAAAGCAGGGAAGTCTGTTGCAACGGTGACCGCAGAGACACGGAGGACACTGGATGAGCCATCCACAGATCTCTGTCACCAAAAAAAACGTGCTATTCTTTGTTCTCTCAACTCGCAGCCCCTACATTTAACTTTAGTATTACTTATCATCAAATCCCATCAAAGTTGACCTTTGTAACTACAGACGCTGACCTTTTTAGCTCTGCTAACCTCCTAGCTGTTGGCCTTTTTCATCGTGAATGTCATTCTGAGTCCAACAGCCACACAGACATTTAGGTCTGTCTTTGGGTGGATGAGACCGCTGCTGGTGGTTTCACCAAAGCAGAGCAGGGCAGCTTCAGTCACAACAGGACTGAGCACCCATTTCTGCTCTGCGTAGATGAAATATTTAGTTGATCAAGAGCACACAGACAGGGCAAGAGATGCACCGATGTATCAGCATACTGTCCATATCAGCCAAGAGCATATTTCAAAAGCAATACTGGAATTGGTCAAACATTATGTCTGCCCATATGTAGCAGATCTTTTTTCTGTAGGAGTAGATTGTATTTAAAACAACTTTCAAACTAGCAGCAAAATGTACGTATCGCGGTCTTTTTAGAATCGTATTTACCTTAAGACGGAGGTATCTGAAAAGCTGGACTAGTTTTACACATGCATTTGTACTAAGACTTACAAAAAACGCATATCATGATCATATCAGCCAATATGAGTGGAGTTGTATCGCATCATTGATCCTATGTCAGTGCATCACTACACAAGACTCTAAGGTCCCTTAGACTCCTCTGTTGAGCTTTAGTTCTCTCTGATCCTGAGGTTAGTGCCGACCCAAAGAAAGCCCAGAATATTCTACAGAGTTAAGACAGAGTGAGTTTTATGTCTGATATTCCTAGCAGTGACCTTGAACTATTGCTGGTAATTTAGTACTGTACCCAGTGACCACAGCAGCCTAGATCCAGTATTACTGTTTAGTCAAACTGTGCGCAAATTTACATGGAATAAAAAAAAAAGAAGAAGACGACAAGCACAGGCACGCAGAGCTTTTTCAGTGTAATTTTAAAAGTGGGGTCGAAGACATGGACTTCATATTCACAGCATCAAGTCCGACATTTAGAATCTATTGAAATCTATAACGAGGGCGTGACACAGGTAATAGCAGAGGTGAGGTTCCCAGTATTATGTGTTGCTAGGACAGTGAAAACGTGATTTATTTACAGCTTCCCTGTTTCAAGACAGGTTGTTTTTTGTGTCAGCTGCACCTTCAAATGACACAGTTCGAATTATTATGTAAGCATATTTCTGCTCAAAGTGTCAAAGGATTGCCTTTTTTATTTACATACAACAAAAACAGAGGCCTGTGATTGTGTTTGTCTCTCGCTTCCTCTGTTATGTACTCTCCTTTGATTGTCTTTTTTCTGGGCTCAGTCACTTTTCCTATCACTTTGCTTTGCCCTCCTATGCCACCTGTCATTGTTGAGACTACTGCTGTGCGTATCTTGTCAGGTGTTGGATATTATTTATGACCTTGTCTTGTGTCCCGACTGTGAAACGCCTGATAAAACATCTATATCTGCCACAAATACAAACTCTGTGGGCTCTCTTCTTCTCTCCACATGTGTATAAACACTAGGCAGTGGCTTCAGTTCCCAAAGGTGTAGTCTGTGTGACCCAAATATTCAAGTGTTGAACCTTCAGGCCCTCAGCTTTAGGTGACACCCTGGGATGGAAGAGAGGATCTTGCGGAGTTCAGAGCGAAACTGTCTGGTGACTAGAGTATAAATGAGGGGATCCACTGCAGCCTGCACACAGGTCAGCACCACGGCCGATGTCTCCAGGTCCATCAGCAACTGTGGGAAAAACAGGGGAGAGCTCAGGATGGTGCAAAGACACCGGACGTCTTTCCTAATTGCTGCTGCAGGGCAGAAATTGAGGATTAATCTGACGAACCCCAAACAGATTCAGTAACACATTTTCACATTGGTGCAACTGGAACCAGCAGGATTATTTTTATGATAGATTACTTGTCAAAACTTGTCAAACAATTACTCAGCTACCAGTATGATGTATTATTGCACTGAGTAATCAGAATAATAGAAATAGCCATGCAAAGCAACCATATTTTACACTTTTGTGTATAGTTTGCTTTCCGTGATTTGTTTGTATGAGACTGAATTATTCAGAAGGATGTTTCTAATATTTTGTACAGCTCCACTGGATTTTAGAAACCTCATAAATCACAAGTATTTATTGCAGGATTGCAGTACTAGTGATGTGTCCGTCGCGAACGAAACAGCTCTTAGAGCCGGCTCTTTGAAGTGAACGATCGGAGCCGGCTCCTGCCTGGGAGCCGAAGTGGGAGCCTTTTTTTGTTTTTGTCTCGACTTTTTTTTTCGTTCACACCGCACGTGATTGGTCAACTACATGATGTGTGGCGGCTTCGGTGTGTATGCACTGAGCAGGAGGGGGAGGAGCGGGGGTTACAGCCACAGCGCGCGCCCACACGCATGCACGCACGCACGCGCACACACACACACACACACACACACACACACACACACACACACAGAGCCGCAACAGACAAAACGCTGGAAAGGTGAGAAAATGGGTGACCGCAGGAAATGCAGTAAAATTTGATATAAAGTATGCTTTGTGCATTAGTAATTAATTTCACACATACATTATTTTGGTAATAAATTAATTTAAGCAACAAAAAATCTGAGGAGCCACTTGGGAGCCGAAAGAGCCGGCTCTTTTATGAGAGTCGAGCCGTGAGAACCGGCTCTCTTAAAAGAGCCGGAATTCCCATCACTATGCGGTACACTGTACAGGGTTTATATATTTTAGTGTACGGACAACTACAGTAATAACCTGGTGTGGGGAGGGGACTGCTCCACTTACTTTGTCTGTGTCCTGCCAGGAGATGACGTTTAGGAGCAAAATAATCACCATGGGCACCCAGAACAGCGTAAAAGCAATGATTATGTACCCAAAACGCTGGGCCAGTTTCCCCTCCATCTGTTTCTTCCCCCGCTCCCTAGCCCCGGGGGTCAGGAGACACACTGCCCCCACAATCTGCGGAGGTCTCCCAGGGGCGCCTCCTGTGGACGAACCCCCACAGGGAGCACCGGCTTCGGCCACCAAGACCATCGTTCGGCGGGGAGGCAGCGGGCTGCTGGAGCCCACAGAGGGCAGAGACTTGGAGGCCAGCGGAGCCGTCCGCGGCGCGGCAGCAGGGACACTCATCAAGCTCCAGACGTGTTCCGACACCGTCGGTTTCCACTGGACTCCCCGGTTGAACACTTTCTTTCGGTGCTGTCTTACAACTTTGAATATCCTCACGTAGTGGATAACGATCACAGTGAGAGACAATCCCCACACCGGCACCAGCACGTAAGGTCCAAATGGATCCCAGTTTCGAAGACGCTCGTCGCCGTGCCTCCAGGTGTGCGGGCGGCAGAGCATGTAGAAAAGCGCTTTTTCGGAAAGAGTCAGAGAGATGAGAGCTAAAATGAGGCCGGCAGCCCAGATGGACAAGATCCAGAGACGGACCCTCGCTTTCCGCCTCTCGGTTTGAAAGGGAAACGCGATGGCTTGGAAGCGCTCCACGCTGATGCTGACCAGCGTGAGCAGCTGGACGCAGCTGCACAGCGCATAGGTGAACTGCTGCAGGGTGCACACAGGCACAGACACCTGCCGGCTGTCCTTCCCATAGCGCAGAAAGGAGAAGAGCAGCAGCGGCGTGTCCACGGAGCACTTCAGGAGGTCGCTTGCGGCCAAGCTGACCAGCAGCGCGTTATTGCAGGTCTGCAGGCTCTTGGTCCTGTAGACAACCCAACAAACCCACAAGTTCCCTGGTAGGCCCAGGACCAGTGTTAAGGTTAAGACTGTGCAGTTGAATATGAGAAACATCATATCCGCCAGAGACTCACAGCCTGCAGCTGTTTGGTTCCAGCAAGTGTGCGCATCCATAATTTCACCTCCCTCTCATGAAGCCTTTACATGTGAATCATCTCCTGCTTTCATCCTGAACAAATCCTTCTCCTACCTGTTGTCCACATCAGTGTGCTGCAGCAGAGCTATTCACCTCTGATGAACAGTGATTTAAATTGGTAACACGGAGCTACCCCTGGTCAGAATAAGATGAAGTGGGCCCCTGGTTTAAATTAATGCATTCAAGGGTCTCTGCCTTTTGTGCTGCCCAACACTGATTGGATGAATGCTATGTAGCAGCTGATTAGGCTGTAATCAGGGGCATGTGGAGTTGTCTGACCTTGCTGTGTTCAGATGAAGAGATTACATAAAGTAAATTGCGCAATTTTGCCCCTCTTCTTCATTTTGCTCTAAACATCAGGTAAGATCAACGGCTAGTGAAGTGGATGACCTGTATCCCTTAGAAGAACATATTTTTACACGTATTAATATAAATAAAACAAATAGAAGACAGTGCCTTGTTGTGAGAGCGTACAAACCTATAACAGGAAATAGATGCTCCATACTGGTACTTTATTAGAAAAACCGTACAGTTTGGTACGAATAACTGAAAAATACACACTCAAAACATTTAAGTGCAATGTGTTAGACTGGACGTGCCAACAGCTGTGCCCGAGTCCTTATTGAACACCCTGATTAACAGTGTTAGACCTGTCAGTATTTCAGCAGTTCTTCCATGTAGACAGCGTTCATACGATAAGCTGCCATCCAGTTGTGGGCTGCACTGTAGTAGCTTTGGTAACCCGGCTCTTGAAAAGCAGACATGGAGGTGTAGTAATCATGCCAGGCTCTGTAGTTGGCCCTCCAGTAACTTTCAGCACTCCACTCCTCCTCCTCCTCCTCCTCTTCATCATCATCATCATCATCATCATGTTCTCCTTCGTCCCTTTCACTACCTTTTTTCTCTTTGCTGGTCTTCTCTGAAATCTTTTTGCCCCATTTCCCATTCTTTTCTTTTCTTGATCCATTCCTGCCGGTCTGCGCAGGAGCCGGCTGATTGGGTCGCCTGCTCGGATTCTCCGCAGGTCCGGATTCGTAGTTGTCAGGCTGAGACCAAGCTCTCTCATTTGACGCGCCGGCTGTCTGGGGATATATTTGAGGTGCGGCAGAAGAACAAGCTTTGTTCTCCTCTGCCTTTGGTTTGGGCGCAGTGGGTGTCTGTCCCACTTTAATCTGAGGCTGAGTGATTGCTCGGTATTCACCATTGTCCCGGTCACACTGCGAGCTTGATGAACCAGAAATTGACCTTGAACGTGAAAAGCCCGATTCCCAGCGTTTTCCATGCCGTTTCAAACTCTGAGCTCCGTCATCGTTCAGTGTGACAGACTCTCTGTGTGCATTCTGCTCATCGGAGCTGCCGTCCTCTCGACCTCTGAACTCCCTGATGACCTCCACTGATCTCCCCAACCCTGTGGCAATGAAGCTGTGGAAGTCCCACTCAGCCTCCTCAAAGGTCATCAACTCAGACTTACAGCTCTTAAAGGAGCTGAGTGGAGGGATCTTTGGCAGAGCATCTTGCAGCTCTTTTCGACTCTGCACCGCCTGAGGAGGACTCTGCAGAGGAGCGGCCTTTGCAGGAGACACTTTTCTTGGATTCCCTTCACTGTGTGCTCCCTGTCTGGGTGCTGGATGGGTCTTCTCTGGCCTTCTTTGACTGCTGTGCTCTGGAGCTTGATCTGTGACTGGCTTGGCCCGCCTCTTCTTCTCTGTCCTGGAGGAGAACTGGGATAAGGGGCCCGGTGTGGCAGCCTCAGTGCAGACGTCCCAGTCACACGGCTCGTCCATCAACCCAGGCTCTATGATGGCTTAAGAGGACAGAAGACAGATGAGACTTGGAATTACTTATCCCCATTAAAACCAGACATTTGAGGACAAAGTCAACACATGCTACGTCTAAAACTCACATGGCAACGCAGACAAAATCAGGCCACACTTTTGAGCAATGGCCATCATCTTGTTCTCCTCCTCACCATGGCAACAGTAGGTTACAGCCAGCCCCTGAGTGCCTACAAATAAAACATAATCCTGATAAGAGCACATTCAAGGAGCATGAGGGGATTAAAGGAAGGTGTCAGTTGTGCGTTCAGGGACGGCAGGTTAATTGTGAATTGCCTTCTGTTTCGGAGACAAAAGTTAAGCCAAGATAATTATAATTAATGCAGATGATTAGGAAGCCATTCACCTTGATCGGTGGGTCAAACCTGCTAATGCTACAGAGGCTTAAGCAAGTCTTCAGAATGGTGTTTAATGCAGGCAGGAAGAACCAGGAAATGTTCACTGCCTGAGCAAATCAAGTCCAATTCAGAGCAACAAAAGGGTGAAACAAACAGTTTCTGTACAAATAATGAATTACCACCAGGAGAGAAAATGGTTTCTGCATCAGATGCAGCAGTGAACAACAACAGCCTTCTGAATAAGAATGAAAGACTGCAGCAGAACTCATCTCTTAACTGTAAGAATAATTTACAATAATTTACATTAAGCTATATTTGTGTTTTGAATCCAAGTTAACGTGCTTATTTCTGCTCTAAGTGAACGTTATTGGAGACTAACCGAAGCGGCCAGCCCGCCCGATTCGGTGCATGTACGTCTCCCAGTCCTGCGGCACGTCCAGGTTTATCACCAAGTTCACTTTGTCTGCATCAATGCCTCTGGAAGTCTGACGGGAAGGAGAGGACGAAAAGACAAAACAACCAGGATTAAAGAACAGGAGCTTTACATGAGATGCATACAGACAAGAAAACCAGTGATGGGTGACATATGGAGAGCAGCACAATGGAGAGGAGGTGTGTGTCTCACCAGGTCAGTGGAGATGAGCACCCTGCATTGGTACTGCTTCAGTTTCGACATCGCCTCCAGCCTCTGGTCCTGACTAAGACCACCTGTATAGGTCATCACACGCAGTCACATTAGATCACATCAACTGAAATCAGCTCCACTCAGACAGCCAGCCAGTCTCACCTTTGCAAAAGGGAAAACTACTTTAAATCACAGCAATTAAGGCTTCAAGTTTATTTGCAATTAGTAGTTTTTTACATTCAATGGATTCAATGGTATGTCCATCCCAAACTGATCAAAAAAGTCAAAAAACCCCAAAACAGCCAACTTATAATCATACAAAAACATAAATTTAGGATAATGAAACCATCAAATGTTGGATATTTTGAATTTTTTAATTAAACTATTATTCAGTTAGAAAAACAACCGTCAATACATTTTCATCACTACACTCCCAAGGTCCTCTCACCTGAGATGCAAACAGCAGGTAAGCCTTTGGAGGACAGGATGTCTGCCAGGTGCTGAGCCCTGTGGGAGCAATCCAGAGCAACAGCATTCAGAAACTGCTTCTCAGAGATACATCATCAACATTAGATCTAATGAATGACCAGTATCAATTCAAAATCACACAAAGAGCAAATGCACATCTGAGATGTACTTCTTCTTGGTGACAAAAGTAATTAAGAGCCTCCATGAAGACAAGGACACACAAAACAGCCATGTGTTACCTCGTGTGCAGGTTGGAGAACACGAGGGCCTGGTTGAATGGGATTTTACTGAAAAGCTCCAGCAAATGCTGCACCTTCTCCTCAAAAACCTTGTGAGGTAAAGGATGGGACTGTACCAGCTTGTAATACTGCTTCAGACCTGGCAGGGGGCGCACAAGAACAATGTGTTTTTTAGGGGACTTGTAAGCCAGCCAGAGTGTTTTTTGGCATTTCTCACTATTTATTTTGTAGACAATGTGAAAAAAACATTTTCTACCAAGTAATAACCCCTTAAAAGATGTCTCGCTGCAAACTTTATCAGCCTGTCCATGTGGTCTTATAATGAGGATTTATACAGTTTAAATATATAAACCAGGTCAAGTAATTTGCCTCTCATAAAGTGATGCATTTATCCTTTGAATTCGAGTCTTACCTTTCAGGCCCATGTCACTGGGATTGAGTCTGACAAAAGTGGGCTCTCTCATGTAGTGGGTAAGGTGGTGAGCAAGGGATTCTGGGTAGGTGGCAGAGAGCGCGAGCATCTGTTTGTTCTCAGGCAGAGCAGAGAAGATCCAGCTGGAGAGACAGAGCAGAGGAGACGGGTGAGTTTCTGCCTGTGTTTTTTGTTGTAAATGAGCACACAATTTATGTTATTTCATCAACACAGACTTGTTTTTGAAGGACTTTCAGTGCTCTGGTTAAAAAACACCACCAGCCTGCTGTCACTATCATGTAACTAAGGAAATCTGAGTATGATGAAAGATGTTTCTGTCCATCCCACTTTATCTGTTCCTGGAAGCTGCCCTCCTCCAGCAGCTTGTCTGCCTCGTCCAGAACAAACAGTCTGATGCTGGTGGTGGACAACATGCCCAGCTCGATGAGCTGCTTGACGCGACCTGCATGCAAAACCGAGAGCAGAGTTACAAAACACGAGCAACGGCGTGACGCTAACATAAAGAGGTAATGCCTCTCGACAGGCGTCTTACCAGGTGAGCCCACGGCTACGTGGCACTTCTTCAGCTGGGGTTTGTCCTGACTCACGGGCCTCCCCCCGATGAAAACATGGCACTCGAGGCCCTCCATAGCACAGCCTATGGCCATGACCACTGAGTGGATCTGCACTGCTATCTCGCGTGTAGGAGCCAGGACAAGAACCTGAAGGAGGGGGAAAACAAATGGGGTTGTTTGTGAAAAAGGTTAGATGTCAACAACCACTTACATTTGATTGAGAGCAGATTAAGCAGAGGCAGGTGTTGGGTCACTCCCAATCAGTAAGACCCCACGGATAAGAAGATTACAGAGCACTAGAATGCTGCTGGTTCATCAGCAAGACTAGACCTACTTCTGCTTTATCAATACTTGCCCCCTTTCATTTACTCTTTTGACACAGAGCAGCTTAAACTCATCAGATTAAAAAGACCCTGAAACCAAAGCGATTAATTCTCATGACCATCTGTTGTTGCTAAAATTGAGCAGACAGGTATAAACTTCAAAATCAAAGTTTTGTACTTTGTTGAAAGATCCTGCATCACTGACATTAAAAAAGACAGGAAAGATACATTTTTCCACATGATCACCTTGAGCGGTTGGAGTTAAATCCACTCACCTGAGTTGCAGGATTCTCCAAGACCAGAGAGTCCAGGGCGATGGTGCAGAACACGCATGTCTTCCCCGTGCCAGACTTGGCCTGCACAATCAAATCTGAAACAGCAGATGGACAATGTAGGGCTGCACAACTCATCTGAATAATCAAGATCACAGTTTTGACTTCGGCTGAGGGACCAGTGCGGAAGATTTAGTTGGGATCTCTCAGCAGAAATGGAATTTCATACTCAGTTGTCTGCAATCTGCCGTCTCACCGTTAGATGCCGCTAAATCCCACAAACCGGTCCTTTAATTAAACTTGATTGGATGCAATAATTGATGCTTCACATCGAGAGTGCCTAATCTGCAGCAGCTTAACATCCACAGTTGAACAGTCTGACCAATCAGAGGCGTTTACTTCAAGTACACTGTGATTAACTGCTGTCTGCTTCACAGCTGCAGCCCACAGCGTTTTCACTGCGAGGCGACCTGCAAGTGGAGAGAATCTACAGCTCCCATGTGAGGATAAACGATTTTATGTCGCTGTAACCCTAACCCTGGAAGTAAAACATTCGAGTGCAATAAACTAGTTTATGACTAAACTACCTAACTAAATGTTTGCATGTTCACATGGTCCCTATGCAAAGCTGTACCCAGAGAATGAAACAAGTTCACGAGACACTTTTCTTTGTCACGTTACAGACAAAATGACTGATCAATCAGGAGAATGATCACAAGATTAATCCATCATAAAAAAAAAATTAACATTAGTGGCTGCCATGTATCAAATTGCTCATTTTATCTGACAAAGAGTCGAAAACCTGAAGTTATTTTGGCCCTTCTGCTACAAAATGAAGAGACAATATCATCACTGAAGACAAACAAACAAATATACAAATCATCATTACTTAGAGGCTGAAAGTTGCTACACACACACATACATACACACAAACGTGTTCTGTCAACCCACCGAGTCCGCAGCGGCCCAGCGGGATCGCCTTGAGCTGGATCGGGGAGGGTTTCTGAAAGCCTGCGGCGGAAAGTCCGTCCAGCACGGCTTGAGACAGTAGCAGAGAGCCGAAGTCGATCCCGTCGGACAGAAGCACATCATCGGTCCGCTTTCGCGTTTCTATGTCGTGAGCTGCTTTCCTCACGGAGGCAGCCATGTTGACTGTTTACGGCCGGTGAACAAGCGCAGCTTCTTTAATGCGCCCCGGAGCTGCAGCCTCTGCTGCCCCCTTGTGACTGGGAGGTGAACTGACTGTCAATAATGTTGCATAGAAAGACTCAATATGTCCCTCTTCCTCATGCTGGACCCAAGAGAAAATCACATGGGGAGAAAACACTTGAAAAAGCTTTAATAACTATTGATCAGAACAACTTTTGAGATGCCAGATTGTGAAAAAATCCTCTGTATGATGTTTTTCCTGTAGACCATTTGGTAATAATGCAGGTATAGATGGTGGTAATGTCATTAATAAATAACTGTGGGTTTCACATTGTCTAATAAGACATTAAGACTGCAGTTAATGAACTCATCTATTTAAGACATTATTCAATGGATTTGGTGCTCAGATGTTTCCAGAAGAGATTCATTAGGGGGTGTTTTATACACAATCAGTCTTGAACTTCCCCTCTGACCTTTACCTCTGACCTCTCTAAAAGAGGAATGGCAACAGGAATCAATAAAGTGTAAGTTTATTGCATTATTGACAATATTTCATTTGCACATGCCTGTAAACCAAACAGTTGCCAATTTATAGTTACTCTGTTTGGCTGTCCGTTGTAAGATAATCCAAAAGCAGTGGCCGTGCAAGCCATGCTGCATAGAATCAATGTTAATCCTCTACATGCTGAGTTATTCAGTGTATACAAAAATGCATGATATTAACAAGCTATAACGTTCCCTCTGTGCCTTTAACCAGCAGACATGCACTTAAGTCTGATCCTAAAAACCATATCGTGTTACTGAATCTCTGCTTCATTTCTAGGGAGCAGCTGTAAACCCAGCAATCACGGAAAGTGCGGTCTTACAAGATATTAGACAGAATTATTGTCCTCACAATCCGGATCTATGGATTTGGCTTTCACCAATTAAATGTCATGGTCTAGAGCTTCTCTCCTCTCACTGGGCTTATTAAAAGGGTCCCATTTCCATCTCATCTCTGCAGCTGCACCAGAGCAGCAGACATGCAGCATCTGTAGGCAAAGACTTCACTGGTTATTGATTTTGATGGAGTTAGTAAACAGACTTTTTCACTAAGCGCCTTCCTAATCTCTTTCGTTTTGTATTTTGTGGAACTGTATGTGGATATTTTGGACTTAAGTTGAATTTGTTTACGGATGAGTTTGTAGATGGACCACTGACACTTAATTTTCAACCCAGGAAGCAGTCACCTCATCTACGCTGAGGACGATGGAGCACCTTGTCCTGCTTGGAAACTCCTCATCGTCTCACAGCTCAGTCAAGTCAGAGCTTCTGTCTCGGACTGGCTACACAACACTGGCCGTTATCATGGGTGTGTTCACTGTGGTGGGGATCATCCTCAATGTCCTGGTGATCATGGTGACAATGAGACACAGGCAGCTTAGACAGCCACTCAGCTATGCCCTGGTGAATCTGGCCATATGTGACCTGGGCTGTGCTGTATGTGGGGGTCTGCCCACCACAGTAACCAGTGCCATGGGATACTTCAGCCTGGGGCGCGTGGGCTGCATGTTAGAGGGCTTTGCTGTAGCCTTTTTTGGTGAGTCATTTCAGAGCCTCTTTTTGTTCTGTTAGAGATTTTTTTTTTTTTTCGTGTACTTTTCTCAAATCTTTCACGGGAAAACAAAGATTTAAGATCTTTGAAATATTTCACAATTCTATACATTTTGGGGCCTTGGAAAAAATGAGAATCTGAGCAGTTTAAAGGAGAAAATCACTCATGGGAGAAATTCAATGTGGCAATGGGTCCCAACTAGACATTGCTTTTCCATAAGGCACCATGAGCCAAAAAAGGTCAGCAACAACTGGTTTAATCTTTAACTTGTTGTATTTTATAAGCTTATCATACGTGTTTTATGCAAAATCTTAATGAGAAATACGAGTGGCTATAGCTGTCAGATGAATGCAGAAGAATAAAAATGACAATATTTCCCACTGAAATGTCAATCCTCAAAATTGCCCTTTAGTATAGTACTTAGGTAAATGTACTTAGTCACCTTCTACCACTAAGGTAGCATGCCATTAACTGGTGCAAAGCTCAGTAGCAGGATATTTTCCTCAAAAAATAATGTAGCCTTTACATGTCCCTTCCTTTCTGTTAGGTATAGCAAGCCTGTGTACCGTAGCAGTCATTTCTGTTGAACGCTACATGGTGGTGTGCTATCCCATGGGTGCCTGTCTGTTCCAGACCAGGTACAGTAATGACCATGAAGACTGAGTACAAGTGATGATTGCTCCGCCAGCATGTGACACACCATCTCTGCTGCCTTCAGACACGCGGTGGCTGGAGTGGTGCTGTCCTGGGTGTGGTCGTTTGTGTGGAACACTCCACCTCTGTTTGGTTGGGGAAGTTATGAGCTGGAGGGCGTCAAGACCTCCTGCGCGCCTAACTGGCACAGCCGGGATGTCGGGAACATGTCCTACATCATGATGTTCCTTTTCTTTTGCTTTGCTGTGCCCTTCTCTATCATCACTGTGTCTTACTCGCAGCTCTTGTGGACCCTCCGCCAGGTGAGCAACGCAGACAAGTTTACTCAGTGATGAAAAGATACTTCAGTTGCTCCTATCAGCATCACAATGTAGTTTTTTTGCTTACGTTTTGGTGGCCTAGGTGACCAAACTGCAGGTATCAGAGGCTGGCAGCACATATCGCGTAGAGGTGCAGGTGGCGCGTATGGTCGTGGTGATGGTGCTGGCTTTCCTGGTGACCTGGCTGCCATATGCTGCCATGGCCCTTGCTGTCATCATGGATTCCAGTCTATATATTGACCCCATCATCGCCACTATACCTGTTTACTTGGCTAAAAGCAGCACTGTCTACAATCCCATTATATATGTTTTCATGAACAGACAGGTAACCCTTCATCACGCGCAGTTATATTCACGCAATCAAAGGAATTCAGGCACATATAACCATACACTGTTATTCATGTGTATCAACCGTGAGTGCTGTATGTGTGTGTTTTCCAGTTTCGACGATACGCTGTCCCCACTGTCCTGTGTGGATGGAACCCATGGGCCTCAGATCCACAAATGTCTGAGGGTGAGACCACAGTTGCTTCTCTCAACAAGAGCCAAAAAATCTCACCTAAAGGATCTTTGAAAGAATGAAAGTGTGCATAAATCCCCGTGGTCTCACTCCTGAGGCAGCTTCAGATCACCAGGATGACAGACTGGAATGAAAGCCATGAACGAGACAGTTCTGTAATGTTGAACAATGGGCATGTAAATGTAATCTGTAATGTAATAATCTTTTACACTGGGCAGTGATGTGTAGTTAAAGGATTTATGACAACAAGGAAGTAATTAGATAATTCTTAATATTTTTTTTATGAGGTATTCCTTTGCTTCTTGAGGTCTGCAGTCAAACATGGTACACACTAAAGACAAGGTAAGATAAGATAAGATAAGATAAGATAAGATAAGATAAGATAAGATAAGACTTTATTGATTGATAAAGACAAGTCTTTGTGATTTCATCTCTCTATATATGTGCATGTATTACAAATAAAAAAAATAATTGTTGAAAGAGTTAAATCAACATTTCACAAATTTCAAAATAAACTTGTAAAATCCAAATCACATTGGCTTTTGCAGAATATGTCACTCAGAAAATGTGAGGATTTTTTTCAAAAGAATGAGGAATGGGCTCTTCTTCTTTGCGCATACATGTGATCAATCAGCAAAGATATTTTTTCTCCTAGGTTCAGCATTAGAGCATATTTGTCTCAAAATTTGGAAAACAATCCAATAGCTGTCAATACATTTCCATCTAATGTATCGCAGTCATTTACAGAATGGGTCCACAGTAGTCAGGCAGCAGGTTTTGACTGCTGTAATCCTTCCTCCTGTCCATACGAATCTAAATGCCAACAATGTCTTTCCCACCTAAAGGATGACTGCATGTTCTTCAGCACTGACACTGATCCTACATCCACCAAAACACATGAAATATCTTGAGGCCAACCTCAGGCTGGATGTGAAGCTCAATTTAGCTTAAATGAACTTTTCATCGCTCAGATTTAGACATGGTATTGTCCTTGTTGTCAACCAGAACTCAACTAACTGTAAGAAACACTTCTATTCATCATTCTGACATTTTTAGTGTTCTGCAGTGACGAAACCTTCCACTGCTACCCAATGTGACTGTTCCACTGTAAGTGTAAATCAGAAGGAAAGGAATATGCAAGTATTTAAAAATCACAGCTGATTTTTACCAAGTTGAGAAACTCAATAATGCAATATTCTATGTAATATAATCAACATGCAATGACATGCAACGCTTGTGAAGGCTCTTTGGGCAGATTTCGGTTTCTCTTTCTTTGTGCGTCTGTGATGTTTCTGACAGCACTGGGTTTAATGGTCTTTTTGAAAGCCTCACTCATTCTCTCAATGTCTGTCTTCTCTTGAATGTTAGCCATCCTCATCTTATACAACTCCCACTTTTCTCAAATGCCTTCCTGTCCTCACACATAGCCTCTTTTTCAGTGTTAAAAGCCTTTCTCCTATTGTTGTTGTTCAGGTTCTCTCTTGAAGACTTTTCTTTCATTTTCTATGTTCTTCATCTCCAAGCAGAATGTGTTCCTGACCTCGGCCATTTGAGCACACTCTCTTTAAAAGGCCCCTCTGATCGTTCTTTGTCGTTCCATATTTATGAGTGTCTCTTCACTTAAAAGTTTGTCACCTGTCTCAAGCTGGCGGTGATCATATTCTTTACCATCACTGGTAATTTTCTAGAACACAGAGAAATTACTTATCTGTTTTTGTTACAAATTATCAAGGTGGTTGTTCTCCAGGTAGCTTGGGAGCTGGCTCCAACACAGGTGGGACTCATCATAATCAAGCAGAGCATAAAGACTGTGGATTGCAGAAGACTCATTGTCAGAGTGTTCCTGCTGCTTAGTGGTCTTACATTACATTTAGGCAAATTTGGTACTTACCACTGTAAAACACAGGATTTCTAAAGGTTCCATCAATGAAATTTCTTGTAATAACTGCAAGTGCAATGGGTATCTTTAGATTTTTCTCCTCTCCTGTCTCACTGTGTTCAACTCTCAGTGCTCTGTGTGCTGAAATGAAATGGCTTCTCACCACACTGACCATTGACCAGTGTGACCAAGTTCTATGTTCCAGTTCTCGAATTCCACAGAGCCCAGTGACGCCTCAAAACAAAGTTTGATGAATGCACTTGATTTTTAATTTTGATTCTCTTTCAACACACTTCATGTGGTAGTTTGGGAAATTCTTGTATTTTCTTGCATACTGTGGAGAGCTGTGGGGCTTTGTTCCTGTGTTTCCTTTTCTGGCAGAGGCTGGGCGTGGCTCTCCAGGTGGCTTGGGAGCTGGCTCCAACACAGCTGGGACTCATCACAATCAAGCACAGCATGTTTCCGCTGCCTGGTGGTAGAGTTGGCTGTTTACTAGTGCTCCCTGCGAGAACTTTATATTTAGTTTTTGTTTCTCTCGTGTCGTTAACCCGTGCTTGATCTTGTGTCTTTTTTCTATGCGCTCGGTGAATTGTCCTGCACCAATCTCTTGCTCCAGTGTCTCTGCCTAACAACACGCTGCCCAGCCTCTTGCCTCCACCTGCCTTGAGCCTCCAGGCCACAGTCATCACCACCTAGTTTCATCTGTGCCTCAACGATGTATTCACACCACCTGAGCTCTGTTGTATCTCTGAGCTGCTCTCCACCTCAGTGCCTCACCTACTAGTCCAAGGACTTCCCAGTTATGAGTTTCCTTATACCTGGAGCCTCCCTTCATTATCCACTCCATAAATTGAGTAGAATTTTATTTTATGGCTATACTGAATACTGATGCATTGATAAATGTGGCACATTTTGTTTAATGAAAAGTAGAAACAGGCTTATGTGAGGGAATTTTCTATCACAGGCCTTCTGTACGGTTGGGCACCCAAAAGTCTCAGGGTTGGACAACACAGAGGCCTCAGACAGAGACACATTAACATAATATTTGGAGGCCATTCTAGCAGACAGTAGATAGGAAGTCTCTCCTTGTGAGGTCTTACAGATAAACTGTATAGACTGATATCGGACCAATTCAAGGAGGAATGCTCGAGGTGACATTTTAAGAGAATTAGGTCAAAAGTGTCCTCAGTTAGAGGGGTGGATGTCAGGGCATATGTAAGTATGGTAGGAGCTATTGTTTGGGTATTGACTATCCAATAGAGTACCAGAAATGTAGAAGGAGGGTACAGAATATCCATAATAGGGGAAACATGTTACATTGGGGGTATTAATACACCCCATTAGAATGGACATCTTCAGGATTTGGTGTGGCACTACCTTGCTTCACTTGTGGACATTGTGTTGCTCATCACCTTCTCCTTGATGCATCAAGCCTGCAATACATACCTCTGCATAACACATCTGAAGTCTCCTGGTGAACTCCCTCCTTCAGCTCACAAGAATTTCCACCACAGTTTATATTCCTCAAACAAAATTCCAAAAGATACCCAGCCCTTATTACCACTTTTAGTTTCATCCCAAAATAATGTTGGAAAGTAGAGATACATAGTTTGAATGTCATTACTGGCTATAAAGACTTAGCATCTATTGCATGAAGCTGTCACCTGACTTTCTGTCCATACTGTCTCATGCAGGCAGGAAGAACCAGGAAGCGTTCATTATCTGAGCAAATCAAGTCTAATTCAGGGCAAAGGGGCTGTGAAAAACGTTCAGAGAAAGAGTGACAGAATGCAGCAAAACTGCTCTCTTTTAAATGTAAGCAAAATTTACATTTAAGCTATATTTGTGTTTTGAGTCAAAGTTAACGTGCTTATTTCTGCTCTAACTGAATGTTATTGGACACTAACTGAAGCGGCCAGCCCGTCTGATTCGGTGCATGTACATCTCCCAGTCCTGTGGCACGTCCAGGTTTTTCACCAAGTTCACTTTGTCTGCATCAATGCCTCTGGAAGTCTGAGAACATCCAGGACCGAAGAACAGATGCTGATCAGAAGCCTTATAATAGATGCATACAGACAAGAAAACCAGTGATGGGTGACATATGGAGAGCAGCACAATGGAGAGGATGTGTGTGTCTCACCAGGTCAGTGGAGATGAGCACCCTGCATTGGTACTGCTTCAGTTTCGACACCGCCTCCAGCCTCTGGTCCTGACTAAGACCACCTGTATAGGTCATCACACACAGTCACATTAGATCACATCAACTGAAATCAGCTCCACTCAGACAGCCAGCCAGCCTCACCTTTACAAAAGGGAAAACTACTTTAAATCACAGCAATTAAGGCTTCAAGTTTATTTGCAATTAGTAGGGGTTTTTTTACATTCAATGGATTCAATGGTATGTCCATCCCAAACTGATGCGTGGTGAACAGTCCAGACCATTTACAGTATTTCATCACTACACTCCAAAGGTCCTCTCACCTGAGATGCAAACAGCAGGTAAGTCTTTGGAGGACAGGATGTCTGCCAGGTGCTGAGCCACAAGGTGAGGACACACATTACAGCCATGTGTTACCTTGTGTGCAGGTTGGAGAACACAAGTGCCTGAGTGAAAAGCTCCAGCAAGTGCTGCACCTTCTCCTCAAAAACCTTGTGAGGTAAAGGATGGGACTGCACCAACTTGTAATACTGCTTCAGACCTGGCAGGGGGCGCACAAGAACAACATCCAGGAGAAAATATCAATTTCACCTTCTGTTACACACCTTGTGTGAGTTTGTTTTTGTGTTATTTAGGGGACTTGTAAATTTGGTAGAATATGTGCACAGTCACTCTATTTCTCACCATGTATTTTGTACACAATAAAAAAAAAAATCCTCACAATTTAGAGGCTGGAAGTTTTGGAATATTTGCAATGCAATAAAAAATAACCCTGAACATTTATTTGCCATGTCTGCTTAACATTATTTGCTATTTCCTCTGATTTCCTCTACTTCTCAATGTACCCACTCTCTTTTGGATTGAATCTAAATGTCTGCCTTTATTGCATTATCTTCATGCTGTTGCCATTGTTGAGTCACCTTTCACCACACGATGCCGTTCCCCTCTATTCCATTCCCCCGGAGCTGGGGCTGCAGTCTCTGCCGCCCCCTTGTGACTGGGAGGTGAACTGACTGTCAATATAGTGGCATAAAAAGACTGGAAATGGCCCTCTTGCTTCTGGTGGACCAAAGGAAAATCACCTGGTGCTAAAAAAACAAACAAACTTGGAAATCACATCAGTTAAAGAGAAGATGAAGGACAACCTGTGGTCTTTTCATTGTCCCTTCTTAATCAACCTCAAACATGCATTTGGCTCTGATCCTAAAAACCATATTGTGTTATCTCTCAGTTTTCTCTTTTGTATTGTATTTGTATGGAACTGTATATGGATATTTTGGACTTGAGTTGGATTTAGCCAGTGCCATGGGATACTTAAGCCTGGGACGTGTGGACTGCATGTTAGAGGGCTTTGCTGTAGCCTTTTTCAATCAACCAATTCAGAGTTCAGATTTTTATTTTTTTTTTTTTGTTAATTCTTCCTCAAATGCTTGCTTTTTCACAATTTTATCAATTTTTCGTCTTGGAAAAGTTCTTCAAATGATTAAAATAGACATTGCTTTTTAGTAAACCACTGGTTTAATCTTGAATATGTTGTATTTTAGAAACTTGTGGTTTTTGTAAAATCTTAATGAAAAAACAAGGAGAAGCCTTTTCTGTCAGACTAGTAGTCGAGTAAAAAGTACAATATTTTCCACTGAAATGTCATCAGAACTTTTTATCTATTGTGACAATAAAGGCAGCCCCTTTGTCTTGTTTTCTGTCACAGATGTTGCTCAGCATGTTTAATTCTTCTTGATCTTACCAGCAGGAGTGCAGGAATTCAAATCCACATTTACACAGAGAGATGCTAAAATGAATGATGTGCATGCACATGTTTATTCGATTTATATAAAACCACTAAACTGTGCTTACAAAATAATCTTCCTTTTCTCCTTAGGTCTTTTCGTCAGTGGCTGGATTACTTGGGCTAAGAGGCTTACATATGGTACTGTATAAGCTATAAGAAGAGCACGCACAAACACGCTTACTTGGTTGAGTCTCAGTGAAATGTCTATTTGCAGATCTATGGTTTTCTTTCATTTCTAACTTGAATCAAACATTAGTTTGACTGATCTCAAAATTTCCTTTTAGCACGAGTTCAAAACTAAGAAGCAAAATAAGTCAAGAAATTCAAATGGAAGCTGTGCAGCAAACTGCAAAAACCCTGTAATCAGAGACAGTTTTGTAATGCTGAACAACAGCCGTGGAAATGCAGCTGATTATATAATCTATAACACTCGACACTGATGTAATTTCAAAGGATTTATGACAAAAAGAAGGTAATTAAATGATTTTTTTTTTTACATTTTTATTAGGTGTTCACATCCCCTTTGCTTCTAGAGGTCTGTACTCAAACACGGTACACACCCCTCACACACAAACACACCTTTCTCACCTATATATGACCTTTATGGCTTTCATTGATAAAAATCAAAATAATCAGTGTGTTATACTCCTTTGCAACACGATACTTCACTCCAGCCTTTTGGATCCAGCATGTTAAACAGCAAGAAAAAAAACCTGTCATCAGTTCAGTCAAGTCTCACAGTTTGATCATTCACAGTCATTTCTCCCTCTCTAAATGAACACAAATGCAATCATACTCATCCTGTTACCTTGGCTTTTTATTGATTACAGAAATATTGCTATGACTTTCTTTAAAGAAAAGCACAAAAAAAAAAAAAAAAAAGCCAGAGTGTGAATAGCTGTATCAAACCTGTACACTTTTGTATATACAGAGTGAGGGATCATCTATGTACATGCTACATCCTGTCACACTCTGGGTAAATAAGTAGTCCTTCTGACAGACACGGACGGGGGAGAGCTTCACCCTTTCTGGATCCATTTCAGAAAAAGATGGAGAAGTCACCCGACGTTGGTGCCTGAGGAACAGGAAATTCCAATCTACACTCACAGGTCATCTCATGGATACAGTACACGTTGACATGTCAACTGATTGGTGTGTGGAACAGTTGTGTGCTTGAACACCGGGTACCTGTAGGACCGACTTCGGTCCTGTTGTTTCTGGCAGTAGCAATAACAGCAGGAAACAACAGTGTGTCTGAGTGCTTCAAGTCCTGCTAAATGTTAGTGCCCAGTTACACAGGCTACACAACAGTTATAACTGTACTCTACAACTTGAAGTTTAGTCAGATTTGTCATACAAATGATCTGGTCCCCATGCCGGCAGCACATCACATTTTTGCTGAATAAGGTGTTGTCTTCATCTTCTTTAAGGTCTCCAGACTCACCGAGGACTTGCAGAATGATGTGGTGTTTGGTGTAAAAGTTAAGTCCCATGCAAGATTGAAACCAACTGGAGGTACTCCTTTTCCAGCAGCAGCTATTTCACATACCAACTGAAAACAGCTGTGTTCAATACACAAACATGCTTGAAGAGATGACAGGTAAAGACATGGGTCAGGTAGTCACTGAACAGCGATATGACTGTCAAATGAACAGAGAATGAAGGACACACAAGACTGACAGTTTGATGCTGAGAAATGATTCTTCTTCTTCTTCTTCTTCTTCTTCTTCTTCTTCTTCTTCTTCACATATCAGTTTTGCAAAGAGTTTCAGGCCGTGTTCGACGTACCCTGCTTTACTGGGGAGACGTACAAGACCAGCTGCACCTCACAGCATCCACAAAACAACACTAGCAATAAGTCCTGAGCTCAAGGAATGTGCAACACGTCCCCAGCCAGTCGCCACACTGCTCCAGCGGGAACACGGTAAAGACTGAGAACAGCATCCTGGAATTATCATTGCTTCTGACAACTAAAAAGTATGATCGTATATACAGACTGAAAAAAAAAAGAGTAAAAATAAATGCACGTGGAGTTGGGCGGGAGAGGTTTGGGGTTGTTGAATGTTCTACTCACGATCTAAAGAGGTAAAAGTCAGGTGCAAAGAGAACATTTCAACATCAACACCTGTACACCACACAGCAAATCAAGACAACTTCTGAGTCAAGGCAAAAGAGGAAGGGGGTGTCTGAGAATAAGCAGGTGAGGGTTTGTACACTTCCTTTCCTTCTCTGTCCTTTCAGGTTGCCCTTCTTGTGTACTGAAACAGGAGCGTCTCGCAGCGTTGTCTTCTTTACAGCATGTGACCAATGCAATTATTGTCTACTAACGGTTTGTGAGTGTTTTTCATTGCAGTGTCGTGATGTTCCAATTCCATCAGTGAAGGGAAATACGTCTGTCCTATGGTTAGTGAGTGGTTGTGTCTCTTTTTTGGTTTGTTATTTTGATTCTTCTTCATTCTACTATCTAGAAAGTACTTTACATCCTACTCTGCTTGAGTGACTGATGAGGTAATGACAGCCACCCTGACCTCTACTGGACAATAAGGTGCTAAAGTTTATCTCTGTAAACTCCATTGATCTACACACTTAACTTTTAAGTGAGCCATCAGAGTGTGTGTGTGTGTGTGTGTGTGTGTGTGTGTGTGTGTGTGTGTGTGTGTGTGTGTGTGTGTGTGTGTGTGTGTGTGTGTGTGTGTGTGTGGTTTGAAAAGTCATGTAATAAAGGGCCAAGAGGTTAGGCGAGGGTTTTAGGGTTGAGGTGCAATATTCAGAGTTTGGATTCAGGCTGAGGCGTGTTATGAAAAAGCAGAGGTCTACAGTTCAGTCTTTTTATGTACAACAATAATCCAAACCAAAAAAAAAAAAAGCACAAGAGGAGGTGACAGGTTTCCTCTCTTTCTCTGCCTTCGAATCATGTCCACTCTTCACTCCTTTCTCCTCACAGCTCACTGATACAGCAAGTTCGGTTCGGTTCAGCCCACGTCCTAAACGCTGCCCTCTTCTGGACAGCAGCGATAGTAGCAGCAAGGAGAGTCTTGTCCTCTCCCACTTTTCTTCCAGCGCTTCTCTCATTTTAAGTTCTTTTTTCTGTCTTTAGGGTTGAGCTGAGTGTTTTTTTTTAAATTACGTATGAATTCTTCAGCCTTAGTTCTGCATGGTGTTGTTTCCATGTTGATGTGTGTGTGTGTGCTGTCTTCTTCATGGTGTGTGTGTGTGTGTGTGTGTGTGTGTGTGTGTGTGTGTGTGTGTGTGTGTGTGTGTTAATATGGCAGGTTGTGTGTCACTCCTTCAGTGTGTGTGTGGCAGGGTCAGTGAATGTATGTCTGACAGGACAGCTCCACATGTCACTGTCCTCCTCACCTCAGCGCCCCCGCCAGAACTAAAACAACACACTCTGCCTCCTGCTCTTCCCCTGGGCTGAGAGAGAGAGAGAGGGGGGAGGGGAGAGAGAGAGAGAGAGAGAGAGAGAGAGGGAGAGAGAGAGAGAGAGAGAGAGAGATGCAAATGTGAAAAAAAGTTTGGATTTCATTCAGACACAAACACACACCACCACACACCTGCAAACATCACTCCATGGCAGCAATGCAAAATAACAAAATACAAACTATAAGGCCAAAAGCACTCGACACACGAAGGGCTGCAAGTTCTCCATTGATCATTCGGTCTATGAAACATCAGAAAATAATGACAAACGCTCACCACAATTTCCCAGAGCTTGTGGTCACATCATCAAATGTGCTAAACCCCAAAATATCTCATTTAGTATTATATGTATACATGTACAATTCCCACAATCAAATGTTTGGCATTTTTTGTGAAAATGTTAGTTGCTAAGAGTTGATCAAAATCGAATCAAAATCATAATGAAAAGAAACACTGAAAAGAAAAAGCACAATGGGCTCTTCCTTTCTGAGCATGCAGGTGATCAATCAGCAAAGATTTCTGTAGTCCTTGGTTAAGAGTTAAGAGCATAATTAAGTGTATAGAGGTTTGATAAATAAGGGGGGCAGGGCTCTGTACTAGCCAGTGAAGTACTTCCATACCAAACTAGAAAAAACATTTGTCTATGAACCTGAATTTGTGCACAAGATCGTTGTCATGCTGAAATCTTAAAGCGATTTCCTCAAACCGTTGCACACTGTTTCATCACTATAAAAAAGGTCTGTGGACAGATACTTTAGATGATATAGTGCAGAGGTGGATCATATAGCTCTATAACCTGTAGAAGTGTGTGTAATCTCACATTGCTGAAGATAAGTCATACTTACCAGTAACTGTAACACACTGCAGTAAAACAAACACTATATCCATGCTGATAGAAAATGCATGTATCACACACAACCAACCAACACACACTAAACCAAACCCCACTTACAGACTCAATAAAAAGGCTACATCTCTCGCTGAAGAAACCTAAACAGGACTGCAAATGAAAAGAATCAAATGACTCGATCCCCGTTCTCTGATCACATTCTTTTCTTTTATGAACGTATTGTTGCCCCTTTCATCCCTGAAATAAACACTGTGAGTGGCTCACTCTGAGAAAAAGAGAGTTAGGTAAGTGAAAGCTGAGATGATGTGCGTGGGGGCAGGGCTGGAAATGTGAGGGGAGGCCGGCAGGTGCGAGAAGAGGAATTAAAGAAAAATATGGAGACGAAGAAACAAACAATAAAAAGACTGAAAGGATGTGAGTTCGAACAGATGACAGATAGTGTGTTGTTTTGGTTCGGGGAATGCAAGGTGAGAAGTGACATGTACCAACATTTAGTGCAGCTCAGCAACCGGAAGAGCCATACAGTAAGTGGAACTGCCATAAAGACAAAATGCAAAAGGACAGACAGAAAGAGGCTAGGTGAAAGCCAAACAGAAAAAAGAGGAGGGGGACTGGCTAGAAGACAGACAGAATGAAAGAGACCGTATTTACCAGAATGGTAGGGGCCACTCAGCCAGTGGAAGTAGAGGAGAGATTGTGACTCTGAGCCCTGGGATTGGCTGCTTCTCTCTGGAAGTACTGCGAGGGTGCAGAGCCTAGCCTATGGGCCATCGCTTTTAAGGGTTAGGGGGAGAGGGGGAAAGGTTGGGAATATTGAGGTGTTATGGAGGAGTTGGAGTAGGGCACACAAGGGAGATAGAAGGGATTAAGGAAAAGATGAACATTGCGAAAGAAGAGAGAGAGCATGGGTACCGAGAAAGAGAAAGGACATTTATCAGAACATGACAGAGAGGTAGCAGAAGCAGGAAGAAAGAGACATACACAGGCTGAGACTGATAGAGACAGAAACACTGAAGTAAATCTATGCAAATCAGGTATGCACAGTTAATGCATCGTGGTTCAGACAAAGCGAAAACTCCTCAGCTGCTTTTCACTGACCTTAGTAATATAACGGAGAGCCGATTCAGTGTTTGGGTGGACTAGTTATTTTGGATATCAGCTGTCGATGATGGGACTTCTGCCTTTAGCCTGAACTCTTAGCATCTTTCTAAATGTTTACATTGTAATGACTAAATCTGACAGCTAGAAGCAAAGCTGATAATTGGCAGAACCTTCTGTTGGATAGCTTGACATTAATGACACTGCGTATCTCCAACTGTTATGGGCTGTCGGCAGGATAGCTTTTCTTTTTCACTGTAGATTTGTTCACTCACTGCATGGCACAATGCATTTTTGAGCACATCAGTCAATGTATTACTATTCACTATTTAAGCAAGCGTCTACAGCCATGCTAGCTAGTCTGTGAGGCAGTTAGCATAGTAGTGGTGCTTTGAGCTAAATGCGAATGCTATGCTAACATGCTCACAGTGATAATGATTTAGCCCAGATAATGTTTACCATGTCCACCATCTTAGCATTGCTGTGTGTGTGTGTGTGTGTGTGTGTGTGTGTGTGTGTGTGTGTGTGTGTGTGTGTGTGTGTGTGTGTGTGTGTGCGTGTGTGTGCGCGCTAACCTTTGCTAATTAGCACTGACCACAAAGTGTAGCTGAGGCTGATGGGAATGCCATTAATTTTAAAGATATTTAGTGATAAAGCAAACCATAGCCATTAGGATTCACATCTGTGAACCATGAAAATTTCATAGCCGGCCTTCAAATAGTTGTTGACATACTGTATTTCAGTTTGGCCCAAAGTGGTGGACCTTCCATCAGACTGCCTTTGCCATCCCTACAGACATGCTACTAACTTGGCAAAAAAAAGCATCTCCTGTTCCTCCTTCACAGAGCACAGCAGTAACTGTAAAGTGTATTGCACTTGCTGCTTATATGCTGTAAATATTGAGATCTGTATGCAGAGGAAGCACGAACCTCTAAACTGTGTGACATGTATGACCACACAGTGACATGAGAGACGACACAAAGCAAACAGATAGAGAAGAAAAGAAGAGGAAGAGGACAGGGAGTAAGACCTATTCTCTATCATATTCGCCCTGGGATTTCCTCACATTTTGCCCCCCCCCCGTACTTTTCTATCTTGGAGGACTTACTCGACTCTGGGTAGACTGAGGATCTCTTCCCTGGATCTCTCTGGAGCTGAATGCCTTTTACAGAGAAGATGGATGCAGCTGAAAACAACAGACAGTGGGTGAGACAGTGTCTGTACACTAAAGGTGTGTGTTCAATATGTCAAACTGTATATACTCACTGTCTGCCAGTGTTTGAACATGCTCCCCGAGGCTTCTGAAATACGATTGTCTGAGAGCATCCTCAGCTGATACCCGCTTCTTAGCTTCAAACTACACGCACAGAGACAAAGAGGAGATATAAAAGCAGGACTGTTAGTTTTTAACTCATTGCAGTAGGTGTGCATATATTAAAAATATCTCTTATGATGGACAATGTTCCTTACCTGTAGAAGCATTGAGAGCAAGTCATGGCCATCATTGTCTATCCTGTGTCATGGAAAGCAGGAGAGGAAGCAAGAGAGAGGAAGGGAAAGTGACATGAAGAGAGAATTGAGTGTCAGTGTGGTCAAATGCTGAGCTGAGCCATATAGAGAGGTGTAGTGTTCCTGCCATTTCAACAGAGGCGGAAATGCTTGACTACAGTTCCTACTGAAAATCAATCCTTATCTTGTTACATCTAACGTATCACAGTCACTTAGAGGAGGGGTCTACAGTAGTCAGGTGCCCATACGAACATTGCAACAGGTTTTGCTTGCTGTAATCCTTCCTCCTTCCTTCCATACTGGCCATTAAGGGATCTGTCGCCTAATCAATCTGCACACACACATGCAGTACACACCTGGGTGCGTGGTTGACGAGGGGCTCCGCTTGGTATCGCGGGAAATTGTATGTCTTGAACTCTTCACTGGTGGTGATACCAGGCCAGGTCTCTTCTGTAGGAGTACCTGTTGAAGATTAAGAGGATATATGTAGAGAGTACACACACACACATACATAAAAGCATGAATGTTCCACAAGCATCCGAATCCGACTGGTGTTTTCTCACCAAGGATGCGGAATATGAGGTGAAGCTCGTCCTCCACAGTTGATCCAGGGAAGAGAGGTCTGCCAGTGATCATTTCATAAAAGATGCAGCCCACACCCCTGCACAAAGGCACAGGAGTGGAATAAGCAAACACAAGAGTGCAAAATACTGCGTGTGTTATGTGTGTGTGTTTGCTCACCACATATCAATGGGTGTCGAGTACTCAGTGGAGCCTAGAAGCACATCCGGCGGTCGGTACCATAGCGTCACTACTTCATTAGAGTAGGTCTTTGTAGGGACGGACTTGGCTCGTGCCAAACCTTAATTCAAAGACAAGAAGTGACGTTAAGTGGTGTTTGCTTTTTTCATTGGTTTGCTGTTGTAGGGCACCTCACGACTCATCACACCAGAATCAAACTTCAATACTAAAGAATTATTTTGACTCTACAATTCACTGTTACTCTATCAAATCTACAAAAACTTTTGTACTATTATTGTATTGCTATTATATTGTACTTCTTAATGTAATTATTAATTCCTGTTTTATCTCATGAACAAAGTATTATATAGCAATTTTACAAAGAGGAATAACACTGACTGACACCAGAGAATGGACAACAGTATGCCATGTCATTTCAATGGCTGCCCACAGAGGGCAGTGTTTAGGTGGTTAGTCACGTCAAACTCTGCTGTCAGGTAGGGTGGCAGTGCGGTCTTTCGGGGCCACTAGTGGAGCTTTCAGACTCTTGTTTCTGTTTTATGATACCCTTTTAAAAATAGGAAATTTCAAGATAATATACAAGGCTCATGTGTGCTTTTAGTTAGTGAAGCGATGTACCAAAGTCTGCCAGTTTGAGCTCTCCTTTTTCATTGATGAGCAGGTTCTGGGGTTTGAGGTCTCTGTGAAGGACCTTCCTTCTGTGGCAGTACGCCAGGCCTCGTAACAGCTGGAACAGGAATATCTGGAGAGTAGAGGAGAGGAGATTAGTATGACTTGCATGACTACCAAGTAATTTATTGTTACAGCAAAACTTCTGTGGTGTTATTACAGCATAGTGATCAAAGAACAGAGACTTTTTTGATTTATTATTCAGAAGTCAAGCAGCCTGCCAATGTTTTTCCACTGTATGAAGTATAAATCAAGACACGATGGAAGCTGTAAGCAGGCATTTTTCTAAGCTTTAATTGTCAACAGCAGTTCTTTCCTCCAACAGAATTCTCCACAGTACTGAACAGATGTATTACTTTGCATTACCTTGACATTGTGGACACTCATGATGCTCCCACAGTCATCCATGTACTGCTTCAGATCTTTTTCCTGATGGAAAAGAAAGAAAGAAAGATGTAGTGCAGATATTTGCTCAGATTGGTATGATAATCCCTCAAAAGACAAGACAATATATGTACAAGCATGCATAGTACAGACACTCACCAGGTACTCAAACACGAGTGTCAGGCACTTGTCAGTGTGAATAATGTCATGGAGAGTGACAATATTCGCGTGCTTCAAGTCTTTTAGGAGAGACACTAGAAGAGGGAGACATATCAGAGACTGTCAGTCAAACACAGACAACCTGGAAGAAGAACTAAAAGAGATCAAAGTTCACTGAAAGCTCGGGGGGCTACAGGGCAATACAGATGAGCAGCTAGTGTAGGTCCCAACACTCTCAAGGCCTTACAAGCTTCTTGACTTTATGGTCCCGTGTTGACCTGAAAGCTTTTCACTTCCAAATCGCGCTATCAGTTCGGTACCTTCTCGGATGGCTGTGCAGGGCGCGCCCTCCTCATGCTCCAGTCGGATCTCTTTCAGAGCGACTAAGTTGTCGGTTAACTTGCTTCGCCCCTTAAACACTGTAGCGTAAGTCCCCTGCAGAGATAGAAAGCATTGAGATTGTGAGATAGAGCAAACTATTTGAGGAGTTTGTACATCTGTCACATTTGCGGATGTTCTTTATTGATCTCACCTCCCCTAGTTTGTCCAGTTTGATGTAGGTCTCAAGTTTCCCAAAGCCGATTTCAGACTGGAGAAGACAAGAAGAAGATAGTTGAGGGAGATATGAGCGTTATCAATGCACATTATCACTAAGCCAGTTTGCATTTACTTCAGCTGCAGCTTGATTGTAGGCCAGGCTAGGCTAGGTTAGCTATCTTAAGAGTCAAATCCTCCAGGCCACAGCTGTTAGTTCAGATTTCAGTACTAACACTGTTGACGTTTGGCCTACAACTGTAGGGCTCTGAGTCACCAGGCCTTGCTATTCTGTGCATGCCTGTGGAAAAACATTAGTTTGGTTTCTCCAGCACTTATAGTACGTTACTGAGCATCTCTGCTACACTCCATGATGCTGTGACAGTTCAGCACCATGAACCGTGCACGTCGTAAACAGCCACTTGCAAATGGGATGTGTCTGGTTTTGATTGAGTAAACCTTTCCCCAGGTCGTAGCTGGTTCAACCATTTTTATGCCTATTTTACTATTTTTGAGCGTGTGGTTCATTTTTCTTCACAGACCCTACAGGTGTAGATGCACAACACTTACAAAAAGGGGGTTAACCATTTTCCTCTATTTACTTCTTCTTCTTCAGTGCTACAAAGTGAGTCATTATCACCTGCACATATATTCTTTGGCCACAGGAAGTCAGCATAACAAAGACAAGCAAATATGACATCCGGTCTTCTACCACGCAAAATTTAGTGGGGATTACGTGTTTACTTGTAAACAACAAAGATATTCAGCAGTCGTGCTTCATATCTGTATGCATTGTGAATTAATCCTGAATCCTTCAGTTTATCTGCATAATGTATGTGGCCCCTGGGTTTCGAGGTCATGAATTATAGATGGATGTAGCTATGTCAAGCTGTGATACCCACGGGCCTGTCTGTGTTTATCCCTCTCCCTGTCACTTTTCCGCACTTCTTTGTCTATCTCTGTCAGGGTCGCTTCAGCCATGTTTTATCAGCGTTCATCTCTCTGAATCCACCCATCTCTCTCAATCTTGCGCTGGCCCGTCCCATCATGATGCTGATGTGAATGCCAGGCCAATGCTCGGCAACGCGCTTGTATGTGTGCGTATGAGGGGGAGGGTCTCTGGTGACCAAGTTAGCTGATGAAGCATGTGATCTCTTTAAAGGCATGCCTAAATGCCAACATCAGAACAAGCTTGGACACAAGATGACACACTTAGACACTGAAACAAGTGTGTGTGTGACGGTACGCACATTATTGCAATTTGTTTAATTAATTAATAATCATATTTATGCTTCAGAATGAATGTCTAGTTTTGTATCTTGTCATTTGTAATGCCTGGAAATATAAAGAAAGAAAGAGAATAAATGACAATCAATACAAACTGCGTGTGTTTGCGTGTGCATTTACAATAGTATGTGCATGTGGTGCATTAGTGGATAAAATAAGATAAGGTAAGATAAAATAATCTTTTATCTAAATGTGCAATGCATGGTGTACATTGGCTGCATATGACCGTGTGTGCTTGCAGGCAAGAGAATATTTGTGATGAGACACACAGCCTATGTTCAAATGTAAACACACTCACCCTGCACACACACAGACACACACAAACACACCGCTCACATCTCTGTGTTTGTGACAGGAGCTGTCAGGAGCTGTTGCTGAGCTGTGCTGCTCTTTTGGCAGGACAGTCAATCTCATGAGCAAAGCCCACACACACACACACAGTGACACACACAGACGTTTCAAAACATATAAAACACACATATGTTGTGACCACCTCCCCCACACACCGACCCCGCTCCAGAAAATAAATCTGCGGCCTCTCATTTTGTTTAAGTGTCTCTAAAACGAAGTAAGGCCCGGCTCTCTGCTCGCAGCATGCAACTGCGCTCTCTGTCCATGCACCTTTCAGTCCTTTTCTTACGCGTGTGTGCGCCTGCGTATGCTTTCGATGGCAACGGGTTCATTTCATTCCCAACGCTCCAGCGAGCTTACTCAGCAGAACTAGGTCAGACCAAGTTTTCCTGACAAAATTAAAGCAACATAAAACCAAACGAAATGGGTGTGTTTGTCCTGTGTGAACCTGGACGGGAACCGAGGTGACACGCAGATAGATGGACTGACAGCCGAGCAAAGAAATGTGAGAGGAGAGATGTGTCCATTACCTTGACCACATATCATTTTTAAATAGGCTTTCTCTTTGTGCAGCCTGTAAGAGGGCTTGATGGAGGGAGAGAGGATGGATAGAAGTATTGAGCGGGAGAGGGAAAGTGAGAGCCTTCTGCTGAGAAAAGAGGCAGCAGGCGAGGGGAGGCGGGAGGAAAGAAGAGCCCTTTCATTAACATGATGTAGGCAGTCCTCTGGACTTCAATCAATCAGCCAATAAACATCGTGCACCATGTCACCCTTTTCATGTAAACCCGCTGATATCAACACACACGGTGTGAACACACACTTGAGCTCTGTTATGATGATTTTTTTTATCATTAAACAACAAAAGCACAGTATACAGTGTGCTATAATTATAGTATAATATAAACAAGAGCTGAAAGGCACATGAAATGCTGTCTTGCCTAACTGGACATTCAGTTTTACAGTTATAAAGTTTAATACTGTGTCACTGCAGGGTTGAAAGGGTTAGAAAAAAGCGAGCGTTGCATTACACGCTTAAGTGTTGGTGGATTGAGATAAAATGACATCTCTTTCCTCAGCCCCATGGAACACTGACTCTCATTGGACTGCTGTGAATAATTGATCATTAATGGGCAACAGCCATGAGAGAAAACTGATACCAACCAACTTCACTTATATTACACTGGAAGCCATTCAGAGATCAAAATACACAGCTTCAATGCCAGCATCTGTTACGGGACACCTGACACATGTCCTGTGTTACGGTAACAAATGACAAGCACAATGACGGCCAAAATGCTGTTACATCAGCGTGCTCAGAAATATATAGTCACTTTTACGCACTCATTCTGGTAAGGTATGACTGAGGAAGAGCACTGACATGCATTTACTACGCTAACATTTTTCAACCCGGCCTGGGTTTTGACCCATTCGAGCTTCTTGTCAGTTCCAGCCACAGGTGTTCAACGTGAATTAGGGAGGCAGAGGTAAAAACGAATGAAGAACGCCTGTGAGTGGTGACCTAGTTATCTCCAAGTCTCCGGATCAGAGAGTCAAAAGTAGGCCTGAAACAAAGTGAAACTTTTATCAGTGCAAACAGTGCACTGTGCACATGGGTGCACCACACAAAATAAAGTCAACAACATAAGCCTCTCCAATAAAAAGAATCTAGCAGCAGCTTCTTAGACACACTCTGCAGGCTCAGCAAGATGACCGAGGCACAATGAAACTGTTCCTTTCCTGCTATTCAAGACTTAAAGACTGCTTCTAAAATGTATCTCAGCAGCCATTTGTCTTCCACTAATGCTCCTCCCCACACATTTGTTCACCCTGACAACTCAACATGTCTTAAAATTATGTCTTCCTGTCCTTTATTCCCTAAAAATTCCCTTGTCATCCCTGTCTGCATCCTTCCCTCTTCCTCTGCTCTCTGGCTCACTTCAAGGTGTGTAATCCTCCTCGGGCGAGGAGCTGCAGCTGATGAGTCTGACACTGCTGCTGAATTATTGATTGATCTATTACATCACATGCATACAACAACGCCTAAAGATACACGGCTACACACGAGTGGACAGACCCAAGCATGTGAGGAAATGTCCGCCATTCCTTTAGAGTGCAAAGACAAAAACAGAGAAAGTCTATCCCCTTCTTCTCATCTATCCTTATACCATAAACCTCTCTTCTTCCCTGCAAACCTCTCCTCAAAGATTCTCTCCTTTCATCTCTGTTAGACTCCGGCAGAAAAGCTGCGTCATTAAATCACTTCAAGCAGAGAGCTGGAGGCAGGGCGCTGGCCCTGTTCAATAATTACAGCAAAAATGGTTGATAGAAAGCAAATCCTTTATGCTTTCCCATAGTATATCAAGGCTTTTTGTAATCGTGTTAAAATTGTGTAGAATTTATCAGTGAAGCAGACTAAATATAATTTAAAGCAAGCATGTAGGACTGAGGGTGAAACAGACGCCGCTCTTGCTTCATTCAGTCGTGCGTGAAGGAATAGTTGAGACCGAAGAGAAACAAAAGAGTAAGTTGAATAAAGTGTGAAAGAGCTGGAGCACTTCAGCAGCCACACAAAGGAGAATACGGGGACAGGCTGCATATTCATGAATATCTGCCATCATCCCCCTCTCTATGCATCCAGTAGCAAACCCCTCCTTTCTCTCCCACCCCCAGATTCATACCCATAATGCTCTTGGCCTGGATACATAATACAGAATGAATTTATCATTCATCCCCCTACTGAGCCATTGTAAGCTCCATAGCATAACATTTTAGTTGTGCACAATGTCATTCAAAAGTTCATACAACTTTTTTTTTTTTTTCCTAAACAAAGCAGCATCAGAAGAGCAGCACACATCCAGCTGTACTCACAAAAGTGCTAATGCTAATAAGCAGCAACCAGCGCATCGCCAAAGCAGCTGACTAAAAATTAGTTTCGGTGGCATTGCACGCATATACAGAGACACACAAATAGACACAGACGCAATGATTACTGACCAATGAAGCACGTCGTAGCCTGCGGCTCATGGGCTTGTCAAAGGGCGGGCTGTTCATGGCAAACTTCTCCAAGTAGCCCTCCGGTAGCCTGATATCAGCTGGGAGAGACAGACGTTTGTTTATGTCCTGAAACAGAGACAGAGAGAGAGAGAAGGAGAGTCAAGGGGACGAACAGAGGTTTATATATATCATTCAAGATTTGATTTATATTTTTTTGCCTTAGTTTGAAACCTGTAACCCCATGACAGGGGGGGCATGTATGAGGGAGGAGTTTCCCTACAAGTTAAAAACAGTATATTTGTGTTTATAAGCAGAAGTAATTAAGCTAAGTAATTCAGTAACATCCATCCATCCATCCATTTTCTATGCTGCTTATCCCTTTCATGGGGGGGCTGGAGCCTATCCCAGCTGTCAACTGCAAGAGGCGGGGTACACCCTGGACCAGGTCGCCAGTCAATCGCAGGGCAACATATATACACAGACAGCCATTCACACTCACACCTAGGGGCAATTTAGAGTCACCAATTAACCTAATGAGCATGTTTTTGGTCTGTGGGAGGAAACCGGAGCGCCTGGAGAGAACCCACGCATGCACAGGAAGAACATGCAAGCTTCACAAACCGAACTGGCGACCTTCTTGCTGTGAGGCACGCACACTACTTGCTGCGCCACCGTGCAGCCCCGTCCTGTAACATGTACTGTTTTATTCAAAATAAAATAAATGAACAAAGTAAAAATAGTCACATTTTTTAGCTGTATTGAGTCATTTGTATCATTCTGGTCCTTGTAATTCCACTGGACCACCGAACAGACTCAGCATTAGTGTATGAACCATCCATCCCAGGCTGTCTTCTTGCGCTCAACACTTCGATTCATCTGACATTATGTGACGTCATACTTGTTGGCCGTTTGACAGTTCTTTGATCGCTTCGCCTCAACTGATCGTGATCTGGCTAATTCTTTCTCAAGCCTTGGTTACATGGCCTACTTTTGGGCCACGTAAAAATCTGTTATCTGTTTTCTCCATCTGTCACTCCTGGCAAAGAGTTAGTGACGTGACTGCAGCTCAGATACACACTTTTGGTCTACAGGTGCCATCTGCTGTTGTGAATGACTGATGAATGATGAAGTGAATGAAATTCATATCTAGAGAGGCTGAATGAAAGGCCAGTCCAAGACCATTACATGATGGGACTGATTCCAGACGAGATCCTGGCGATATTCAGGCTAATTTTCAGAATGGATTGCTGGCAGAGTGAGAAGGTTGGCATACCACTATTTCCAAACTCACAAGCTCATCTGGAAAACATCTGGAACCAGCCTTTTTATTACTAAACAGGGCTGATATTTTGGTACTCTTCTGCCTGGTGTAGTTGACTTCTCTTTGTGTGTGTACTTTTAGCCTACAAGGATTATATTTGTATATATACATGTAGCACATGTTGAGTGGCCGACCTACAATGCATCAGCTGGAATCACTTCCTGGCTCTCGCCTGAATGCACATTGTGTGATGCTACTTTTCCCACAATGCATCGCTCCTATATGCTATCCATGTAGGACACTGGCAAGGTGCCAATCACACGTTGTTTCCATGGCAATGTCGGCTGGCTGGCCCAGTCCCAACAGCCCCACAGTATGTCTTCGATGAAGTGTGTGAAGTGATATGTGTGTTTACACGTGAGCATTAGTGGGAGGGTAGAAAGCGTATGTATGCCTGAAAACGAAAGGCAGACAGGTTTTACGCCTGTGATGGTTTTAGCGGAGTTCACTGGCTAACATAACAACATGCAGAATTACATACAAGCCGTCACCCTAAGGACAGTTACACACTCTAAATACACCCTGAAAACATACACTCACACATACTGAAAACATCAAGCAGTGCTCTGCACACTGCATCAGCAGTAAGCCACACACAGATGCGCTAACACGACCTACGGACTTTGACCTGAGTAATTTATTAATTTCTAGCTGCACTGAATGAATCAGAAAAGAGAGGAATACACTGAAAGCAAATACTACAACACAGTAACACAAAAACACACCACAGGTGCATAATCCTCACAGAAAAACACAAAATTTTCTTTGCTTTTTCCACTAAATCACTAATTCACCATTCATTTCACACAATTAATAAAACCAGCGATGGTCAAAACAACAGAGCTGAACTATTCATACTCCTTTACAAAAGGGCAACAATGGACAAAATGACTCATGACTTCTTATTCACTGGTATAGATTGACTAAAGACCCCCCCACACACAGACACACACACATACGCACACACACACATACACACACAAATACACATGTTCCCATACTCACAATGCAGAACAGCTCTAGTAGCTCCCTCATTGTCCTCCTTAAACGTGTCTCTCTATACAATCACACACACGCGTTTTCCACGATGCATGTCTCTGACGTGCCACATGACTGCACACACACTGACAGAGAGAGAGAGAGAGAGAGAGACAGACAGAGAGAGAGAGGGAGAGAGAGAGAGAGAGACAGACAGAGAGAGAGAGGGAGAGAGAGAGAGAGAGAGAGATATAGAGAGAGAGAAGAGAAAGAGAGAGAGAGGCTGGCACTGTGATAAGAGTGCCATCCACATGCTCAGAGGAGAAGGAGGCGGAAGAAAAAATAGGAGGGGGGCGGGGGGGTAGCAAGAGCAGAGGAGAGAGGAATGGACAGATTCCTGGGGGGAGAAAGGCAGATGGGGGGAAGGGGTGAACGGAGAGGGATGGCTGAGAGAAAACATTGTTTTTCTGTTCTTTTTGTCCTCCATCTCTCCTTCTTCCCTCTTATCATCCGCTCAGCCCTGTTCCTGTGGATCTCCCCTTTCTTTGTCACACCAATAATTATTCCTACTTCCATAATTACGCTCTCACCCCAGCATTTTCCTCTCCTACACTGCCCCCCTCTTCTCTTTCTCTCTCTGTGGTAAAAATGGTCTAAATTAGTCCCTTCCACTGTTCACAGCAGTCACAGGCAGCAGCCTGTGTGTCCAGAGGCATTTCTTCTAATACTGCTGCACTCATCACTCTGCAACTCCTTCACACACACACACACACACACACACACACACATACGCGCGCACTCTCTGGCCTAGACGTGAGCACACACTCAGGGATGCAGCATAAAAACACAACAAATAGCAACTTCACCTGCCCATAGACAGCACAGGTGCACTCACGTGGACAGGGGACTTACTGTATGTTAAAGCTGCTTACAACAGAAACAGTGTTTTAGCACTGTAGCACATAATTTCCATCCAGACTAACTTGCTTATAAACATGTGTCATATGACGCACACTGAGCATCTACGTGCCGGTGTTTGCCTCCTGCGCACTAGCAGCACGATAAAATGCAGAATTTAACTGCTTAATAACTGCTAGCATAGACAACAAGGTCAGCAATGTCTGTAATTTGTGTCCAAATTTGCTTTTTTTGCCATTTGCCATCTGACATAGCCCCATTGACCCTGGACTTTTGAGGCCAATACTAAGAAAGATATATCATAAGCAACCGATCTTGCTACGGCTCCTTCAGATCTGTTCTACATTGTAAAAATCATCTTTCTAAATGACCTCAAACCTAGTTTAGCATTACTGTACTGCTATTTCTTGTTACTTGGTTGCCAGTTATACCGATATATCTGCAATAAGCTAATAGCAGCTGAGACATGGGCTTGGCCAGTTTATCAGCCTAACTCTACCATACATAGTCTGCTTAGAATTCCCTATATAGCATGTAGTGAAAACTGGATAGTGAAGAAGCAAATGTTTTCAGTGAGAGGTGTCTCTGGCTTCCTATACCTCATTAGAGATGCGCCGATGGTGGTTGTTCCTCATCCGGACCCTGACTGGACTCTGGACCTCATCAGAGGATGTCCCAGATGCCTGGTCGCTCTCCCCATCTGAACCCATCTTCACATTCTCATGGACGATACCTACAACACACGGAGACAAAAAACACACTGTCATCGTCATGCTTTGCACTTTTATTCAACTGGACTGCTTGTATTTCTTTTGCTTTGTGATGCTACGCCTCTTCGACTCTCTTCTCCTCCTCTATCGCTCTCTCCATGTACCCATCAAAGGACACAACCTTTTGTCTTTCTTAGATTTCATTCATCACTCTGAGGAAGCCATAGTACTGTCGCAATCCCTAGATGATGGACTGTACCACCAGCCAAGCAGCGGTGTTAGACGAGTGTGTATAAAATACCATTGGTAAGATGAGGAGGTCATAGATCGATATCACCCTCCATGCAATGGGAGCTTTCCCGTCTTTGCCTCCCACCCCACCCACACACCTCTATTCCCCCCACAGTCCATCTGATTAATGAGTCAGTGCAGCAGACAGGACTGCCTCCTTCTATGGTGTGTGAGTAAATGTGGGGGGAAGGGAACAGGGGTTTCTCTTTGGGCTTCAGTGCATGGTGAATGATAGCTTTCAAGTCTGGGTCATGTACAGCACCTACAGTACGTATGTGCATCGGTGTGTCCATGTTTGTTTTGTGTTTGGTGTAATGAACTGTTTCCAGAGAGGGACCGATAGATGATAAAGGTCACTGGTAACATCTTACTTTACCATCATCCGATGTTTATATTTCAAACAGCCAGCAAAGGCAAAAGAGTGACAGGTAGAAGGAAGATTAGGGGATCGGGGAGGATGATTTTGGTGGGAAGAGTATGTGGAAAGAAAAATCCCTTGAGTGATTGCGACACGTCAGCCATGAGACAGAGCGACTGAGAGCCAGATTGGAAAAGCTCTTTATTATAGTGCAACCTTCTGTCAGATGTATAATGGGGCAACACCACCTTTGGCTAATTCTCGGTCATTTGTGTGTGTCTCTTTCATGTAGTCAAGGTTAGGATTTCAGAGAGGCAAGTTAGTCTATGGAACAATGAGTGTGAACTCAGTGGGCGGATGCTTTCTCTGTACTTTAGTTCGTATTTACAGTATCTATTATTGAATACTTGGACTGAACATATATAGAAAATATATAGTATGTCACCCTCTGACTGGGTCCTCCCCTAAAATTTCAAAAACCTATTTATACACTCAAAATCATCAAAAAAGTTTTAATAGATTTCTCTCAGCAGCCATAGCTACATATGAATTTCATTACAGGTTTTCTTACTGCCACAAACAGTCTAGATCCCAGCTGCTATTTACTGCCTACATCTGCCAACTACTCTATCTGTTGACAAAAGCAGCATATGCTCATTAGCAAAACACGACCCAAACACAATCCATCTGTGTAAATGCTTAGTAAACCTCTTCATAGTCATTCAAATCTTGAAGTCTGATGTACTGCCTCTGGCCTCAAAGCCCAACATGAATACAGGCTACGCATATGCAAGGGCTTGGTAAGAAAAGTGAGCGGCCAGTAGTCATGTCAGGAATCAATCTTCACAATCCCGATGGTGAAACATTAAACGCAAGGCAACTGACACCAGAGTGAGGGGAAATTGATCCAGGATATCTTCATTCTGCCAGGCGCACACACATGACCACACACTCGCGACGAGCGAGTATCCAGTACTGCTATTAGGTCACAAGTCTTTCTCACTTTCGAAAGAGATCCTGATCTCGCCTGTTTGTGTAAACAGTCGAGCAGATGCAGGTGGACCAGACTGACCTGGGAGGAAAATTCCATCACCTGGGCCCTGAAATAATACAATACTAATGTTCTGCTAACACATACAGGATGTACATTTGTCTCTTGTACACCAGGACTCCCTTAAAACTTGGTATTTCACCCACATGGGCGTGGTTTTGCAGGGCATTGCCGTGCGTGCTTCTACAAGCTCTGTGACTACTTCATATGACAACATGCATGCACCTCTGTATGTATGAGCTGGTTTTATTTATACATGTCAAGTACTGGGAATCTATTGATGCAACATACAACACTGATATCAGAATACAGATACCCCCCCCCCCATCTGAGCAGATTTTTGTTTTTGGACATAATTTAGTTCAAGTAAATGTCAATGTATTTTGGCACTATTCAGTTATAAATATTTTCCAGTATAACTTTATGATGGTCAACTAGAGGATGCATCAGCAGTGAGATAAAAGTCATTTGAAAACCCACAATTGCAGTCATGCCAGCAGTGCAAGGAGCAAAAACCTCTGAAAATTGCTGATCATAAAAAATAGAAAATCATCTCTGCTTGAGGTTACAATTAGGCGTGAATCTCCTGTAGAGGGTTATGCTAATTGACAACTTTAGGCTACTCTTTCGCTAGCTTATCCAAGAAGTGGCGAGACGACTCAATGCCAGCCAACGAGAACACACACCAGGCGCACAACACTCAGTGTGATGCAGGACATAAGGCAGCATCCCCGGGTCAAATACCAAGTTTTTAGGAGTCTCCAAAATAAACACACTCACACGTACTTCCTAATCACAGAAGACATTCTTTTCCGGTCCCCTCCAGGTTCTTTCTGCTCCATTTCCATAGCAGACTAAGAGCAGACAGTAAATGTCACGAGCTACCACTGCCTCCCTGTGTGGAAGCCAGCTGGCCTAGTTAGGGTTGCTGACTCCCTCCTAACACGTCTGGAAGAGTGAGTGGGCTGCTTTTAGGACTATCCTTACCTTTCCCAGCTCTGCATGTACTCCACTTTGCTAGAAATCCATCTCTGGTACATGTTAGCAGTGCCTCAGAAAATGATTGAAACACCAGTGGGAAGGATGTTAAAAGAAGTAAAGCAAGGGTAAGATTTGCTTCAAGAGGCCTTCAAAGAGCAATGGAAATCCTGGGAATTTTTTTTTTTATCGTAAGCCTTCACTCAGCAAGACCAGAGCTCGAGTTCAGTGGGGTTGCTCGAGGGTGCACTGGTAGAATTAACAGTCACTGTCCGCATCCAATGCATTACTCACTGTTATTACAAGGCTTTGAACTGGATCATTTTACTGCTTTTTTGGCTCTTCGGCCAGAGGTTCTCAAAACTGTTTTTAAGCAAAGGACATTATAGCATCTGAATCACAGGACTAGAGATACTGCAGTTATTGTGCTAACAAGCAAATGAATACAAAAGAAGAACTTGAAGGTCACATCACGTCTCTGTGGAACGTGTGGGATCCCTGAAGATACCCACACGCACTGCTCTGAGCCAGTCCACTGCATCTCAAATCTTTAAACCAGCCACATAAAGGAAATCGTACTTTGAAGTTAACAAGTTCAAGAAAGAGATGAAGATGAGGGATCAGCAGATTCCGTGAGGAAACTACTTAACAAAAATCTATGTTTTTGTGTCCAATGAAACCTCAGGACACACATCTCACCTCATCTTAATCAAATACCCCACAGAGTGAAACAATACATACAGTATATTACATGTGGTAATGCAATGGGAACTATTCTAGGCCTTCCTCACATATGGAGTTACTTACAACATCTTCTATTTAACAACATATACCTCTGAACATCTACCAAACTCATACACATTCATCAGTCATCAGTATAGTCTTGGAACTGGAACTGGATCTGACGAAATGGACGATCAGGATGAACGTGGTGATGGAGAAGGCAGTGACGAGACTCACCAATACGGTTTCCTGGAGGACGGCATGAGTCCAGCACTCGAAGCATACGGAAAGGTGACAGCCTCAGCGGGGTGTCCCTCTCCCCAATTCTCATCCCCTCTCCCATTCTAGCCTCCCCCATCCTCGAGTCTCCCACGCTGGGAGCACGAGCAGAGCACCCTTGAGGGTTGCCTGGCATATCCATAGTTCCAGCGGATTCAAAGCAGTTGAAACTGCAAAATCAAAAATACATTTCACAAAGAGACAAGACAAAAAAAAAAAAGAGTCCTGGTGTCCAGTCAACAGGTCTGGGTGGGACCCAGGCTTCAGGAGTTGAAGCTGATTGAGGGTCAAAGCTTTCTGGGCAAAATCCAATCTTCAGACTGTCTCTGTATCTCCAGGAGAGCCCCATGCAGTAGAGAACATGTCTTATATTGGGAGGACAGTGCAGATTGCACAGGCACACTAATCACAATGCAACAACTCCCTCGGCAACTACTCCACTTTAACACACTCTCTCTCTCTCTCTCTCTCTCTTCCTGTAGACACTCCCTCTCTCCACCTCTCCTTCTTGCTCGCTCTTTTCCTCTCTGCAGTAGCACTCTGCTTGCTGACTAAGGAAGGTCAAACACCGTGCAGGTAGGCAAAATGCTGCAGAGACAGCCCAACACACACAAGCTGAAAACTGTTACACCCCATCATCTCGGAATAACAGGTGTTCTGTTTCCATCTATGTGATTTACGCTGAAGCACACACACACACACACACACACACACGCGCACACACACGTGCAGAGACCCAAACTTACAGCTCCTGCTAAGGAGAAAAACACTTTGATCTGTCTGGTGTTCAACTATCTGCCCTCTTTGGCTCCAAGCTTTCCTTCCCTCCTGTCACTTTTTCAGGCGCAGCGTCTTCTTCTTTTCCTGATGTCTTCCTCCTCCACTCAGATCTCTTCCCTTTGTCCTCCCTGGTCTTCCACTGTTATTCAGCACACCACTCTGTTCAGGCTGTTGTGCTGCTCTCCTTCTTTCCACTCCCTCTCTCGATTGCTCCTTCCTTGCCTCTGGCGCCCCTATCAGTGCTTTCAGTGTTGTTAGTCCTCTTGCTCCCTCCCATCACCTTGCTATTACTCTCCTCCCTCTCATGTGATACCAATCTCTCTCGCTCTCTCTCTCCCCCTCCTCCTGTCTCTATCTCTCCCTCCCTCGCTCTTCCAATCTTTGTCTGGATCCAGAGATGGTGTTGAATATACAGTACGATGGTCTCTTTCTATTCAGGAGCCGATGACAACATTTTCTGCCTGATCAGCCTCTTTCTTGCACTCCGCCTCTATCACTGTATCTCATTCGTCTTCTCTCTCCCTCTTGCTCCTTCCATCCTCTCCACCCTCTGCCTCCTCGTCCTTATCTCTCTCTAGTACAGAAATTGAAACCCTGAGGCTTTTGAGTGACGCCTCTGGCATCCTAGCTTCCATCTTCCTCCTCTCATACGTTCTCTCCAACCTCCTCTTTCTCTTTCTCCCTCCATCCTTCCCCATGGAACTGAAGTACAGGCCACTGTTCATGCTCCACCCGTGCACACATACACACACACTATCCCCGACACATGCCACTGCACACACAGTTACTGTACATCCCTATGAGAACTGCACATTTACATGGCTCTATCTGACACACCTGCAAAGCATGCATAATATATAGTATAAACACATTCCTCAAACAAGGAACGATCTAGCATGATGGAGAAATGTTAATCCTGATGAGTTCAAGCTTCCATTCAAAATAAAAAATCTGCAGTATCGACAGAGGGAGGCAGCACCACAAGCATCACAGGCTTGTTTTTCTGCACTAACCAGCATGGTTAAAGGTCCCAGTACTTCCTCAGTGTGACCTATTTCCTGTTGCAATACAACACTGACAAATCACCTCAAGTGTAAAGCAATTGGCTGTTAGTTATGGAGAGGATTGATTTGATTGGATGGACGGACAGGTGGGAAAACTGCAAATTTAAAGATGACTTCATTGGTTGGCAGATGTTACACCTATTAGTACAGTCACCACTGAAGGTGTTGTTTGCTAGAAAAGTGCATTTATCCTAGTTCTGTAATTAAGTGCTGTTTTAAGCTGCTTGTACTTCACTTGTTCCCATTTTTTTGGTACTTTACACTTCTAATCCGCTACATTTCAGAGGCAAAATGATTGTGTACTTTGTATTTTACAACAATATTTAGCAGAGATGACGGCTAGTTACATTTCCAGCTTGGATTCTACACGCAAAACATAGAATCAGTTTATAATATGATGCCTTGTTACAGGTTAAATAACTCAACACTGTATGTTAAGATGAGCTCCAGCTCGACCAGCTACATCAAATAAGTGCTTACATGTTAATGCATCAATAGTTTGCTAATCCAGTTCTTTGTCGCACAAAGGAGGAAAGTAATACAGTTTTCCAGGACATTCAGTGCACATTTCATGGGACATTTCAGGTGTCAGTGTTTTATACAGAAGATAATGCAATGAAATTGTGTGATGGAAGTATATATTTTTTAAGATTTTAGCAGACAACTGTAGTGTAAACACTACCACTGTGTAGGCTTCCACAATGCCACCATTTGATGTACGTGCATGTATATTTCCATCAATGTTTCCGAAGGACCCGTGGACCACGCAACCATAGAAGCTGACATAAAAAGACATTTTTCTAGAACGCGAATGTGTTGAATGTCAAGTGCATCTAAAATGTCAGCAAGATAAAGCATCACACGTGACCTTTCCTCATAATATTCTCGAGGATTCACACTTTAAAGAGCTGTGCGTTCAGTAACTGTGAGGCAAAACCTCGTCTCGCCATGCATGTCAATAATCCGGCTGTTGACACGCAGAAAAGCTCTCATACCCGACATGTCAATAATGATGCACCTTTTACACATACACACAACCATTCTTCGCAACAGCTAAAATAATACAATATAATTGGCTGAGATATGTAAATATGCGAGATCATCACCATAATGTATACTTAACACATCTTTGAAAAACTTGCTAGGTGTGGAACGTGCTTTAAAATAAATCTTCGAGCCATTACTATGAACTTTACATTAGATTCAAGGAGAGAAATGGCCATTTACAGTGGATCGACAGGCATATATTGACGTAGAGTGCTGCATCCTTGAGTTTAAAAAGTCAAGGACAAAAGCTTGCCACTCAGCCCTCCACCCATCACTGTCTCCCCATCTCTTTGTATTCACAAGTGCAACTGTACACATCAAAGGTTTCTCTCTCGCTCTGCAGCCACCTCCACACAGCTGTTCAGCCGTCTTTTTGTGCTACCTTGCTTTAAACATCTTTACTGTCACATTTGCTTGGCTACATTTGAGCCTCCAATTAAAATATATTGTTTTCACTGACTTTTTTTTTTTTACCATAAATACCACAGTCTGCCTCCAGACTACAGAGACAATAAAAATCAAAGTGCATATAAGATCCCTGAGGAACACACACACACACACACACACACACACACACACACACACACACACACACACACACACACACACACACACAAATGCACTCACAAGGCTGGAGGGAGGGAGAATTTAGACTGCAGTAATTACCTCTAAACCTTTTATCTGCATCTAAGGAATCTTATTATTCAATTACTGGGCCCAGAGTGCCTACTGTCAGCTACCGGCTCCGTATGTGCTGGTCCCCAACTCCTCACCCACCGCCTTCCCTTCCCGTATCTCCAGCATTCTTTAGCAACATCTTCGCTGCTAACATAAGCTACACTTAGGGCAGGCCACCCTATAATACATGAAAACCTTACAAGACCAACCACATGAAAGGAGTCCACTCCATTGTCGTTAAATCCAATCTGGGAGTGAGCGAGGAGGGTTAGTGTAAGCAAATGGGTGGCTGAGAGTGTCAGGAGTGAGGGAGCGGGCAACAGCGATTAATGCAGTGTTAATGCATTACATTTAATCCCTGGCATAGACGAGGTCTCTTGTGGTGTGCAATACACAGGGAGAGGTAAGGGTGGTCTGAAAAGCTTTCCATCTTTTATCTTCTGGGTTTATCTGGAGGTTAAATATAGTATTCTGATGTATGTGGTGAGATAGAGACAGATAGAGACACGAGGGAGAAAAGAACGAGAGGAGACATCTGTGACAGCATCAGAAATAGCAGCCTGCGACGGGTTTTGCAGAAGAGTCGGCAGCTTTCAGCAGAGTCCTGTTTCTCAGTGAAACAGACAGCAGGGCCGGTTAATCCTCAACAGTGCTCCTACAGATCTTCACACAGCGAGGGACGAGGTAGCCGGTGAAAAGCAACAAATGTACAAAAAGTGCAGTGCTCATCTTTCCGTACTGTAAGTACACTGCGGTGGGAGTGGGATGAATCACAAACCTGTAAAAGCTCTCTGGTTCTGGCTTCTGGCCAAACTCCTCTAGCACACACATATAACAGTGAAGTCAGCCCACTTACACAGATGAAAAGTAATATTTAATTGAATACCCCTATGGATGGATGGAGCATGTTAGGGAAAGACAGTGAAAGGGTGGGCAATCTCTTTAGTGCAGCAGGAAAGAGAGATTGCATCATCGTGTCGCTCTATTAAAGGGTGCGACGTGCTCTGACTGCTGAGTGGCACACAGTGAGTCAGCGAGACCAACCAGTGGGAAACACACATGTACGCACGCACACACGCACAGAAATTCTAAACTACACCTTATCATGATTTTAATAATAGAATAGCTTCTATTCTAGGTTCTGAGTCAAGCTATGTCCTTTTTAGGGCTTTTCTGAGCTCTGTAGACTTCACAGAATGAAGACGCTCTGCCAGACCATCAGTCTTTGGGCTTAAGACCGGTACGCTCACACTTTTCTTACATTTTACACAGTGTATTGGAAACATTTATGAGGATTTAAATTTCCAGTGTGCAGGACTTAAGGGGATCTACTGACAGACATGGAATATAATATTCAACATTATGTTTTCATTCGTGTATAATAACCTGGAAATACGAATCCTTATGTTTTTGTTATTTAGAATGAGTTCTTTATATCTACAGAGGGAGAGGGTCCAGGCAGTCCGCCATGTTGCATCCTACCTCGGCTCATCAGATACTACAGCAGCAGTATATTTCCTCAAAAACCTTTTAAGATAACTTAAATGCATCAGTGTTCAAGTTTTGAAAAAGTTCTCCAGCTTCTTGTGTTTAGAGAGCATCCAGCATTTGCAAACTTCTTTTGTCAAATGAAAAATAAAAACTACAGCCAGCCCTATGCTGCTGTCCCTATATCTTTGCAGGGATCACGCAAGGTTCATCCATCCATTCGTAATGTATTCCCAGCTTGCAGGATCACAATGAACTGTAAGCTCCTGACACCAGACTAGTTCCCTCGCCGGCGAGAGTTCAATGGATGCAAGGAGTCTCGTTGTGGTCTATCTGCAGTTCACTCAGCCGAGGACTCATGGGATGCACGGCACAAAGCTAATATGATTCCTTTGGAACTAACGCTCCCCTTCCTCTCTGTCTGTCGCTCCCTCCTTTCATCTATACTTTTCATTTCTCATCCTCTATCGCTCAGTCCCCCATAATCAATCGCCATTTTCTAAGCTCCATTTCATTCTAAAGCCCATCTCTAACATCCATTCTTCAGGCCCTTGCATTTGCCTCCATCACTGACTTTCCCTTCCTCACTCCACGCTCCCTGCTGCTTCTGATATAAGCCGTTCCACCATAGTGGGAAATAAGATTACTGAGATTCATATAGCTACAGACCACACGTTCCATTACATAATGCAGTCAGACAGAAGAAAAAAGTGATTGTGTGAGCATGTGGGTGTTATGAGCATGCGCATGTGTGTGTGTGTGCGTGTGTGTTTGTGTATGCTGGATTAAGGTCATTAGAGTTTTAGCCTTTCAGATTTGTAGTAAATGTTGGGAGGACAGTCAACTTGCATCAGTAAATACGTTTTTTCACTCACTGAAACCCACATAAATGCATGCACGCAAAACACACATGCACACACACACACAGACACACACGCACGCACACCCCTGTATGCTAAGCAACATTGACATCTACATGACATCAGTGTGTGTATGTGTTTTCCACCCAAAGGTGGCAGTATTGCTCAAGCCTGACATTGCTCTGCTGAAATATTCATAAAAAGATACACAGCAGCTGAATATTAAGTTATTCTTGAAGCATGCAAGGACTGAAATATACAGAGGAGTTCTCTTTACTAAACTACTGACACACGGAAGAAGTGAAAATATGCAGAAAGTGACAAAGGAAAAACTGGACTGGGAGGAATGCAGGAAACAGTGTGGTGAGTTGTCTGTAAGCGCAATGTGAAGGAGTGTTTGTGTCACTGGTGGAAAAAGTACTCAGATCCTTTACTCACTTATTTGTGCAGAAGTACAGAAGTACTTGTAGCAAAATTGACTTACAACAAAACAACACTAACAAAAGCATCCTGTCAATGTTATATTATATTATTTGATGACTCTTGCTGATGCATTACTGTGTATTTATGTTGTAGCTGGTTGAAGTAAAGCTAATTTAGATACTAAATACTTTATGTACTGTTGGAAAATTTAATCTGCCCAAGATTTCATAAACGAACCACAATAATCAAGGATCGATTTGTGAGTAAAACCTTGATCTTCAGAGTAGCTAGTAACTACAAATGTCATATAAATGTAGTGGAGGACAATATTTGTATATTTATATAATGGAAATACTCAAGCAAAGCACAAAAAATATTGTACTCAAGCAGAGTTCTTGTGAAAGTATTTAGTTACGGTTCATGGCGGGTTTGTTGAGTATAAAATGTACTTCAGGCTTTGGTTTCACTCTCCAAAGTTTAGAATTCAAGCAGTTTAATGAGCACATCAAGCTATATTGTCCTTACAGGTGCATGCATGCATCACTGCGTGAGTGTGTGTGTGTGTGTGTACCCAGAGATCCAGTCCTGTGCAGGCTCAGGTAGGCTCTGTCTCTTTCCAGCCCCCCACCCGGCTCTCTGCGCAGGGCGGTGCGGCCCAGATGACCGGCATATTGACGCAGGAAGGAGGGAGCACTGTGTGAGGCGGGAGGGTGCACAGCACACACCACCATGGGCTCTGAGACACGCGATGCCAGACGGACAGACAGGGAGAGGGACAGAACGAAGGCGGGAAAGGAGAAAGCTCAGAAGGACAGCGGGTTAACCAAAAATGAGAAAGAGGAGGGGCAAGACAAATAAATAAAGCAAAACCGAGAGATAAAGAGTTGAGGAGAGGACAGAAGAGAGGGAAGAGAAGCAGCCAAACAGAGACGGGCGGATGAGGAAGGACGGGGAGAAAAAGAGGGAAAAAGACGACACAAGGTCACAACACAGAGGCAGCAGAACATGTAGGAACAGTACAATATGCAGTAGTGGTAGATTAAAGGGTGGGAATGCACTCGTGTTAGAAGAGGGAACAGTTGTGAAGCACAGTAATCCAAATAGCCATCGAGAGAGTATGAGGCATGGGGCATGCATAGTGGAAAATATGGTGAGTCATAGACTGATTAAGACTGATTTTGAAGAACAGGAAATCCAAAAAAAAAAAAAAAGAGACACACACATGAAATGCTAGCAGCTGCACAGTTGGAAACAGGGCTGGAGTAGATATTTAGATAGCTTATACAGCTCGGGCATGTTACATCTTTCAAATAATCCCCAATTTCCTCGCAAATTGCACTGTGATTCTTGAGCATTAGGGTTTAATGTTTCTCTAAAAGCCTCACATGACTGCCTGACGGTCTCGCCTCCAAGAACACGGTGGAAGAACAGATCTGAGGTCAACGCAGGAATCCATGTTGCCTCTAATTAGCACTTTGAAAAATGTGAGGAGTATTTTTCACCGCTCTTTTGCACAGTCTGACTAAGATATATAGAGATGTGGGGGGGCGGGGTGGGGGTGATACAGCAAGGGAAAAGGGCAGGAGGAGATGGTAAGTGCAAGATGTAGAGCAGTGGTTAAAGTTTAATGTCCCTCTCCTCATCCTCTACATCACTTCCTCCATCCTACTGCCTGTCTCTTCCTTGCTCGTTGCACTCTCTGGAAGTGAACTGACATAGCTGGAGCTATTAAAGCCTAAAGAGAGGGATGTAAAAATGGGGGGAAGAGGACAGAGATGGCAGGGAGTGAAATTAATCAGGTAGAGGTATGGATGTTGTGGTATGGGAGCTGCTAACAACGAGTAACAATGAGCAAATATTATCACTCCTTGTATCCAAACTGCAAGGCAGCCAACATCTCTGGCCCAAAACACAGCACAGCTATATTTGAACACTTTTCTTCTTGTTTTCTCACTTTCTGACTGTCTGTTTGCTGAGACAAAAGTGTCTGCCGATACGAGAGGCAACCTCCCTCGCTCTGTGTTCTGACCTGGTTTCTGTCTGGAGCCAGAATAGGACGCAGACACACACAAAGACCAATCACACGCACGCACACGGACGCCGTGATTGTGTCAGGTGAGTTCTCTGATATTTCCAAAGAGGAGCCTGCACACATGGAAGATGCCCAGCAGATGGCACCCAGAGTTTCAGAGAATGACACGGCTTTTTGCACTTTCATCTGGAAGCTGGGATTCACGGGAACACACAAGTGAATGTATCTGAATCCTCAACTAAGCTTTGTGAATTCACATACATTTCCAGTATACTGCTGATTTCAGTCTTGATGACTGACAAATGGAGTGAGGTGAACAGTGGTGATGACGAGGTGAGGATGATGAAGGTTAAGTTAAGGTGAAGATTTGTGTGTCAGTTTTAGGTGTGCATGTCTTCATGAGAGTGGTGCATATTCACATACTGTTCCTGAAATACAAATACATGACAACAAATGCATTATTTCAGGCAGCAGTTCAGTCTAAATGGAAGACGGCAGAGGGCGGTGCAACATATGCTGTCATAATTTTGCATAACCTTCCTGCATCTCCTGCACGGATCAGTTATGACCTCTGTTTTGACTCTCTCCACCTCCGCCATCATTTACAAACCACTACATCAGGTGATGCTTCTTCATGTACCGCAAAAGCTCCGACGAGGAGCTGAAGGTCTTGAACTGTTGAAGCACATTAGAAACTGCTCTTAATAATGTCTCCGCCTGCTCCTGTGTGGTAAGACACTAGCCGTGACAAACGTTGGAGTCAAAGAGGGTTATGGTGGGTCACAATTGCTCTTCATCACAATGACAGCCCACACTGCCTTTCTCTTCTGTTTCTTTTCTCTTCTTGTCTCTGCACTCACATGCAGCATATAGACATAGTTCACATATGTACAAGTATTACACACATAAAAGTGATTCACAAGAAAGATTTTTCAAGTTTGTGTGTGAGCTGCAATGCCGGAAATAGGTGCTGGCGTATACCTGTGTGTGGCTGCACTTGCTCACGTGTCTCACCATTGTCCCTGGCTGCAGATGGCTCATCCAAGGCCATCTGTTCAGCCAGTTCGGACAGGGAGTCATCGACAGGCCGAGCGCTGCGTAGAGACATGGACAGCCTCCGCTTGATTATCTTCATCCTGTCCATCTTCTCAACCGCACCACTGGGGCCCACGGGCCTGAGGGAGGGGGGAAGGACAACAACCAACATCATCATTATCATCATCAGCAACACCTGCATCCCCATCATCATTATCACGGCCATTGTTCTCATTATAACCATCAACAGCTAGATCCACACTGAACCGTTAATCTTCATTGTACAGTGAAACTACTGCAGTGCAGCCTCGGCGCATTTTCTACAGTTCTTTGGGCTCCCAATGATTGTGTTTGCTCACGCGGCGTGTGTTCTCATTGTTATGTATCCCAAGTGCAAACATTGCAGAATGAAAGACACAGAATGAGAGAGCAGACCCACAGAGACACAGAGAATGAGAGAGAGAGAGAGAGCAACAAACAAAAAATGGCCAAAAAAAACATGTAAATGGCTGACAATGCAGCTCCCCGGAGGTTTCAGACAAGCGCGACTTTCCCAGATGAGCTGTGATTGACATACATTTCATTGGCTCTTCTGTAATCTACAGTATAGCTGAGCGAAACTGGAGGACAAAACATGGCCTGAATAAAGTCTTCATATTCTATATACACACCATCTATGGCTGATTCTACAGGAGCCCAGCCTGAGCCAGTGTACGCTGATGGAAAGCTGGGTTCAAACAGTGTATACACCAAATGTGCTTACAGGAGACGCATTCCATCCTTAAAATAAATGGAGGAGAAGCGCATATTGTTTTTCAAGCAAAGTGCTCTTCATATTCACCGATGACCCGCCTGGTGTGTACTGCGTATTTGCAGTTGTATACCTCTAACGTCAGTGAGCTTTCAATGTTCTATGTTGTTCAGAGTGCCCCTCAGCAGACATTCAGAAACTGCTTTATGCGTGTATGTACAGTATATATGTCTTTGCATGTGTGTATTTCTGTGTGTTGAAGGCCCTGTGTTGTCTTCCTCTACGCTCTGCTTTACTTGCCTGGAGGTAGAGGCAGATACGGCAGAGTATTTCTGTCCCCCTTCCACTTCCTGCTACTTCTATCTAACCCATAAGGGCTCCAGAGCTGACATGCACAAGTGCACACACACACACACACACACACGTACACACACGTACACACACGCACACACGGCACCCACTGCCTTTCTCTTTGTGTCCAACCTTGCAGGCTTCAACAAAAGCCATTCATCCTTTCAGGCTCTCAGTCTTTCAGGCCTATTAGAGACAGCCAGTGCTCTGAGGGAATTCAAACCCAGCGATCCTCACTCAGGACAGCTGGCTTTTTTTCTTTTTTTTTCACTCGAAGATGCGCTTAAGCGAGTATCCATTGCTAACAACATTGCCTCCGCCAATTTACGTGAGCCCAGCTGGATGCGGTTTGCGCCTCAGCTGGAGGCGTTTCTCCAAGACGAAAAAAAAAAGTTAAAAAAGGGAACAAAGGAGCGAAAGGAGAGCAACTAACATTCATTTCATAACATCCGTCACCCATGGATTATCAGTATGGAACGAATCTCCCTCCCCCCTCATTTGCATGTTTTCCCAGACTTCAGTAGAAGCCTGCTTGGACAAGGACACTACATTCTCCTCGTGCAACCTTTCAGCCGTCATCCATGATTTTTTTGGAATAAATGATTCATATTACGGGGGAACAGCTGATGATATAATGCAGCTTATCACCCAGATAAATACATACCAGTGTTATCTTTAACACACACTTGTGCTCGTATCCATCCATGCCCGCACAGTAATGACTAATTTCACAGTCTCCATCTTATCTTAGAATTAACACAAACAGTAATGCAGTGGGAATCTCATCACCAAGCAGCTCATAGAGGGAAACACATCCGGGTATCACGAGATTTCCAATTTCATTTCTAATATGATAAATTAAGGAGCAGTCTGTCTAGTAAACAACGATGCAAAATAAGCAAACAGCACTCATTTAAGTAATAAGTTACTAATTTACTTACTCTGCAAACTTTTCCCATCTGCTTTTAAGCAATATTTTATGCAATGCCACAAATAATGTGTGGATTCATGCTCAAACATAAACCTGCCTAACAAAAGCATTAAAGTGGCTCTTAACTACTTTCTATGCCAGTTTTGATGATATATTAATATTTCTGTGCCTTTCAGTCTTTGCTACAATGCTACAATATTAGCTACATGTAAATAAACTAAGAGAAATATTGTATTCAGGATGTGTGAGACATTTCAGAGTGCATACGTGTATCTGTGTTCAGGAAGAATAAGGTGTTATGAGTGGATACCGAGCCATGTCTGGTGCGGATGAACGTGGCAGTGTGAAGAGCCTGGCAGAGGTGCAAGAGTGAGTGGGATAGGACATGTGGCTCCAGGCTGCAGCATGTGCAGGCCACACTCACCAGACACCCGGCATACCACGGACAACTCTGATGCATCACTCCCACTGAACGGAGGGACACACTCCAGATGACGGAGGGCGCTCCGACTCCTTCAAACGCGCTACAAGCACTTCTGCTGTTTCAGTTGCGTTTGAAAGCAACACAATGAACGGCTGGGGAATTCACAAGCAGTGTAACACGGGCCGTGCAATAAAGCGAGCTCAAGAGCAAAGGTTAAGAGGTTAAGGACGCAGAATAAAACCTTCTCTAACTTTATTTGAGTGCGTCTGTTAACAGCACGCGCACATGTGTTTCAACATGCGCGTGTGGGTGGTTGCGGATGTGGTAGGATGGAGGTGAGGTGAAGTGACACACCCCTGAGGAGGACAGGAGGAGGAACGGCGTCTGATTTATTCAAGACACACACCATTTGGGTTGCTAGGTTACAGGCCCAGGCTGGAACCGCAGTTTGTGTCTCTAAGGTAAAGAGAAGAAGAAAGGAGACAGAGAGAGGCGTAAAGCTGAGAATTCACAATTCACATCTCGTCCCTTTTCCTGTACCCCCCCCACCACCACCACCACCACGCGCACGCTCGCGCACACACATACGCTCATGTCAGCTAGAAAACTTCCAGCCCTCCAGTGCTTGGGAACGCCACACGGTGCTGCAGCATCCTTCCCTGCCAGCCTTGCTGTGGGATTCCTCTGCCAATTAAGCCGAGGCGAAAGAATGAATGTCTGCAGCACATGCACAACACGAGCGAGCTGCAGATTTGACAGACACGCAGACACGGAAATCACTTTTTATCAGAACAGAAGGGAAGATTTCAACAATTTGCTCCGATTATCTTTCAGTCTTGCCTCCTGTACCTCTATTTCTTTGTCTTTTGTCACAAACAAACAAGCATTCTTCTGCATTTCGGCGGCACATGAATCACACGCATGCATGCACTCACATACAATGTGGCAGAGTGGAGTGGGCACTCAGTGGCACTCCGAAGGCTGCCTGGCGCAGCGGCCTCAGGATGCATGAGTAATGCACAAATCTGCCCAACTACAGAATCCTACACACATCCACACAAACACACGCACAGACCGACAGATAACCCAAAAAAAGTAGTCCATTCCCCTTATAAGCCCAATGGCTCCTCCTCAGCAGCTTTTCTGTCACTTAACCTGAATCTCTGGAGTTAGATGAGTGGAGGGAATTACAAAAAGAAGATGAACGAATAAGCAGAAGTGCAAGACTGCAAAAAGACAAGGCAAAAGATTTGAAATGCCACTTTTGGGCCACAAGAGGAGGAAGGAGAATTGAGCGTCTGCCTCTTGTGAGTTTGGGGCAATCTGGTTCAAAGGGGGCACAAAGAACTTCACCTAGGCCTGGACAATGTGGCTGAAATCAATATCACAAGAGCAAAATGAATATTTTTCCAATACATTTTTCTAACATATGGCAAATGTATGCAAACATGACATATAAGATGATCAAATTGCTGTAATGACCTGTGTCCCACAGTTACTTATTACACCTGACAAAACTTTTCACACACATACATGTGTACATGTGCAACTGGCTTTGGATACTTCATAGAAGAATGATAACAAGGAATGATCACATCACCATGACATAATGATAACTGAACGGCCAAAACATCATCATTATTATTATTATTATTATTATTATTATTATTGGCTTGGGCACTCCTTATTTACACATAATACTGTACAACTGAGTGACATTCAAACCAGAAGATACATAAAGGTGCTTTACAGTACTTCAGGACATTACACTGTGCGACAATAAGACAAACATACGTTACAAAAGTATAAATATAAAATATAACGAGGCCCAAACCAAAACTGGTCCAGTTGTCATATTGCAATACGACAGGATAGCAGAATAACACACGGTCATTATTGGTGTGGGATTATTAGTGAGATTTTTTTCAATCGGGGTGGAAAGGCAAAGGCATTGACGTATGCGCATGATTTCCAATCTGGACATCCCACACTGAGATGGACATTCATAATTTAGCGCTAAATGAGTCCCCCGACACGCCGCTGAGATATGAAGTGTTCGGAGCTTTTGCCTTCAGTCTGTGTTGGCGTCAGAATCGGCGAACATCCACGAGGTTATCGACAACACTGCGGGACCGCAGGACTGGACTGTCACATTTGCGGACGAGCGAAGGTCCCGACAATCCCCCCCGAGCCTGAGCATGACCGCGGGGCGAGCGCACAGCAGCGGGCGGCGAGCGGCCGCACGGTAAACATCACGGGACTCAAACCAAATACGCGGCGGTTCGCGTCGGGCCTGGCTGGCAGAGATCCCTCTACCTTACAGGCCTTTTGCGTTTTCGGTCAGTTCCTCTCTCCCCGTGTTTTCCTGACTCAAGTATCCGGGAGGAGGAGAGTCAGGCAGGGCAAAGAAAAGTTCCACAGGCGCCCGGCCGGCTCAGAAACTCCATGGAAATGAGACTAGGGTCATATGCCGATGTTGGGATTGTGGATTTACATGTTAAGACCTCGAGGTTGTAGTAATATGTCAAATATATTCCTCTGGGCTCTTAAATCTGAGTCGCTCTGCGGTGTCCTTATCGCTATTTATCACTTTTATCTGCCATGGTGCCACTTCACATATTGCGATTCGGCTTTTTACACTGACCACATCAGCTCCGCATGGGCGCGCACTTATAACCCGGCCAAAACCAACAAATACCTTTGTTTTCGTCGTAAAACAAACTCCACCTGCAATGTCAGGTGATAGGACAGCCGTGGCTGTCGTTGCCCCATCATTATCATTACGCGATCGAAACGTGGAGTGAAGAAGACGGGCTGAACATAACCAGGAATAAATAATAAAAAAAAAGATAGCGCTGCCACTGACCTGCTAGTGTTTCTGCTGCAGGAGACTATTGTTCCACTTGTGTGTGGTAATCCAGGCAGCACGCTGGGATGAATCCACTGCGACAAGTTCCTCCAACTACTTTGCCGTAAAACACACCAGATTGCCTTTAACCCGTCAGGCGAAGTCTTATCCCTGCGTTACGCGGCGTGTCGCAGTGTCCCGTCGCCTGAGTGGGTGCATTGTTGACCTGTAATTACGCATTATTTGGCATTACTTTCGCTTATAAACAGCGACGTCCCGTCCGGTGATGATCAGCCATATCTGCTGCTGCTGCGTGGATCCCGAGTGGAAGCAGTGGCGTGATCCCGGAAAACACCGCAAGGGGTGTGTATGTGTGTGCGTGCCTGTGTGTGACTCTCCAACCTCTACCCCCACCTCCAACCCTCCGTGTCCCTATGTATAAAAGGGGGGTTAGGTAGATAAATTTGGGGGAGCAATGCCACCGGGGAAATTAGCCTTCATGATCCAAGCCCCATTTCCATCTAAACATGCACCTCCGAGAAATTCCTTGTGAATAATGCATGGACTGGAAATTATGGAAATCCAACAGTGCCATCCAGCACTACTTAGTTGGCACCATCATGAGTGAAAATATAGTGGAAGCTTTGAAATACATTTTCCTTTGGTCCCAAAGCTTGAGGTTTGAATACTAACGCACAAATTACTGGCCAGAGTGTAAAACACAGGATGAGTTGACTCAACTGGATTACATTTAATTACAGCTTTAAGCAGCGCAGATATACGTGTAGTAACAAGCATGTTCTGCTTTTGGTATAAAATGGCCACTACCTGAATCAGTACTGTGGAGGTCTAATGCCAAGGTCTCCACGCAATGCTTGTATTTTTTTATATTAATATATATAAAGCTGAATAAAAGCGAGTCATTTCTGTGTTTTTTCCATGGGGATCACCTGGATCCTTAACAATTACGTCACAAATCACGGATGACACAGCAAACAAAGTTGATGAGGAGAAGTCTGCCTAATGGTCTTCATCTCCACCGTGTGGTGTACCTAATGAACTGCAGCAAGATGTTTTCATTCAGGACAAATTCATTCACTGGGCCAAAGCTTACAGGAGCAGTTTCAGCTAGTGCCCTACGTTGTTCTAGAAATATAGCAGAATATAGGAAAGATCTGTACATTAATACAATATCATGTGAATATGGCAATCAACAAATGCGTTTTTTGAAGCTTGTAGTGATGGTATCTTCAATTTGTGTATCAGAAATGTGCTGGTGGTTAGACTCCTCATAACTCTGCACTGGATTATTAGATTGTTTGAGGTTACATGCACCATATTTACTCAAAGAACTCCTGAAACTCTTGAACAATGGGCACAGATGACTGAATATTCTGTGCAGCGACACAAAAATTACACATGATGGGTTTTGAAAGCTGAAATTATGATATTTTTAGATAATGCCTTTTTTAAATTTTGCTTGTTTTTTAGGTCAAAAGCATTAGAATATGATTAAGGGATTAACTGATTTCACATGTGAATTACTCAGCCTGTAACACAATTATATAATATCTTCTGTGGCTTTGGAAGGAGCTTTCCAGTGTCAGAAAAAAGTACTGTCACTGGGGGTCATTGAGGTTATCTCAGTTTGGGCTCAAGGCTTGAGATGTTTAACAAACTGGAGGTGTAAGGTTGAAAAGAGGAGGACATTTAGGAGGAAGACACTGTGTAATGAAAGAAACAAGTTGCATTGTGGAGAATTAGGATCAAGTGTTTTTGGAGTAGGACCCATACTATAGAGACTAAAATCAAGATATCTCTGCCTCTGGTGCTTCCATTTTGACCATTTTAAAACCACTGTCTTGTAATTTCCCTAACTTCATAGAAGTGCAGTGCTAAATTGCTGGAGTAGGCCACTCCTAGGACTATATCCCCCATAATTATGTCCTGGCAGAGGGAAGGCTTTGAAACAACATAAAGGATAATAAAAACGAACAGAAAATGTAATTGAACAGTTGAAATCATTTATATAATGAGGAATGGATGAAAAAATCTAATCAAAATGTTTTGGTGACTAGTCAAAAATTTCTGCGGGATTCAGATTTATGACTAAAATCCTGCCTACTGTCACCTCCTCTGCAGTGCAGTGGTGGAAAAATGTATTAAAATAGAGCACTTCAGTACAATTCTGAGGCATGGAAAGCCCGTATAAGACTTAAAATGATAATATGAAAATTAAAATGTAATATTCCAGATTGCATTTTCATTTACACATACTCATATGGGCATTTGATGACCATATTAAAATGACAATGGAAACACTTAGTGAGAGACTTAACCTGTTCTAAAGTGGGCAATATTCGTATCCAATGGGGAAAAGGTTACTGCATTTACACTTAGATGTCAACACTATTCTTTTGGTGAGGTGAAAATGAAAATGCAGTTTTCCAACAATCCAAACAAATTTTAACAAATTAAAATAATGCTATTTTAATTTTCAAGTTACATTTACATTTCATTATTGACCTTTATCCAATTGTATAGTACAGCATAGCATAATATATATACTTTTAACAGTTTTCTTAAGTATTTTAAATTTATGCTGCTGTTTACTGAAATCCAACTAGATTTCTCAGCACTCTGAGAGCTATTACCTACGAGATAACACATTACAATGCACTGATTTATATTGTTGTACCAGTTCTTTTACTTAAGTAACTAGTAGGAGTACGTACTCGTCCTCCTCCCTGTATGTTAAAAGGTCAGTCAGCGGTCCTCGACATTGTTTTGTTCTGGCGTCGACCAATGGAGGCCGCTAACGGTTTACTGTGAGACCACAAATGGCCGCTCATCTGCAGTCGTTAGTTTTTCCGTCTTGTTGTTAGGCAGGTTGTCAGGGGCAGCGCACCAGGCAGTTAGCTATCACGGGATTAGGGGACTTGGGTTAATGATGACACATTTATTTATCGAAGAAAACGACTGTCGGCATACTTGCTTTTTCGCTTGGAGCCGCCCTGTTTCTCTGGCTAAAAGCAGGAGAGACGACAGGGTCGATTTATATCGAGACAGCCAGAGGTGTGCAGTGGGGTTTGCCCCGTAGCTAGCTCTTAGCTAGGTTTGCTAACATCAAGCGGGCAGCTAACGTTATCAGGCAGACGCATAGTGATAGACGTTGACAGGAACGTTACCCAGTAACTAGATATCTCAAGCTTTCCATTGCGTTTTATTCATTCGGTGCGAAAATGGAAGACGCCCAGGAACATTTAATCGAGCAGGAAGAATACGACGACGACGACAAACCGTTGTCGTCTGCTTTCAATCCCCCTTTCCGCCGCACTCGACTGCACATCCAGAGAAGCAGTATCTGCTCTCGGGCTTATTTCGTTGTGGTCATGGTCTTCTTCCATGTCTATATCTTGAATGTTATCGGCTTGCTGCTGTACGTGCACTACAACAACGGCCCCGGGGATCTTGTCAGTGGAGACGGGGCCCCTTCAGCATCAGTCAGCGACAGTGGAACCCCATTGCCCCATCCTGTCCCAGTTTCAAGGGAGCTGCATGTGGACGACTACAGTCAAAGTTTCAGTCTGCCTCGCATGGAGGGGATACGGGTAACGAAACTGAAAAACTATTCCAGTAAGATGAAGCTTGCCATCTGCACTCAGTGATGGGGAAAAAAATCCTGCAGTACAATCAGTGTTGCCAAAGTAAAAGTATGGTCACTGATTTATTTATGTATATATTACAAAAAAATAAGTAAATTTGTAAAATGCTCACAAAATGCCAGTATATTTTAAAAAAAGCTAATCAGTCACAGTATCAGGAGTTACTGCCACGTCTGCCCTTGCTAGTAAATATCCATTATTCACAAGCTGTAAAGCCACTAATCCTCAGCTCTGTAAATCACAGCTGAAATTTAAAGGATTAAATCTGTGATTTTGTAGCCTTGCTGTAATTTAATTGCATTGCAGCAGCCCTTCCTACAACATTTTAAATCCCTCAGAATTTAATGTCACCCAGATCTGCTACAGCGGTGACCATGCATTCGAGCCCCGATGTTTTGAGTGTGTTGATAATGCATCTTGTTCATCTACAGGTGGGTCATGTTCAGCAGGTGTCTCTCGTGCCAGACAGAACACATGAGATGAAGACCATCAGCCTGAAACCTCTGCTATTTGGTAAGTGCATTGTAGTCTTTCAGTATGAGCTGTTATTCATAAATAAATGACATTTCATGTAGAACACATTTATTTTTTTCTCAAAGTCATACAAATATATACCAGTGGTATTTACTTAAAATTCACAGATATGTACATTTTCTATTAAACATCTCTTATTTCTTTGACTTACACTGTCTGAGAGACACACTGTTGGTTATTTATGACCTCCTTTGTGATCCGCTGACTGCATGTTATCATCTGATCAACAGGAGTTTGAACATGATTTGAAAAGACAAGCATAATTTACAGTGGAAGGTATTTAGGCAAATTCGAAATGCTATGTCTATCCTTTCACTATGCATAGCTGTTTAATGCTTGTTTCACATCTCAGTTCTTTCAGAATTTTCTAACCTAGCACATAATCCTAGCTCCTGCATCTGTGATGTTTCCATTTGCGCGCAGCTGCCATCAGGTTCTTGTCTCGTCTTTGCCAGGCATAAGCCTTATTGACCACCAGGCGTTCCCCCTGCACTGTGCCTGTCACTAGGAAGGTCCCACCTCGTGGGTGAAGCCGTGTCATGTTCCTTACACAGGTGGCATCCCTCTCCAACCACAGTTCAATGCGGGAGCGGATCTGCCCACCTAACAGCGGTCCATGCTTCAAAACATCCAGTTTGGCAGCCAGTGAGAACTGAGACAGGCTTACTGGACTATACTTAAGCCTTGTTAGACGCAATTTCACAACTGGGAAGAAAGTAAATAAACAGAAAGTTAGAAAACATATTATCAAGGATTTGACCAGACAGGAGAGAAGAATACTGATACTCACCAAAATCATTCCTACAAAATGTCTCAAGTGTGTCTTTTGAAGAGGAGGCCTCCTCCAGCTCACAATCCCGACAGCTTGCCTGGGGCACTGAAATAGTCAAACCACTAATTGAATCATTTGTTGAATTAAGTTGACTCAAGCACACGTGTTTATGTAGTCAGTTTCTCACCTCTCCGCCCCCCTGTGTGAATACTGCTGTTGGTGATGGAGGAGATACACATGAGATGATCTGCAGGATACTGATCACAGCGGAGAATTTCTGGCCAGGGGTAGCCATAACAACTCATGATTGGTGCGCAGCTGTCCCGCACAGATTCGCACAGACTCCTGCAGGGTGATATAAACCTGATAAAGAAGAGATAGTGAAGCAATGTAGGCAACATTGAATAGATGAGAGGATTTGAATCCACAGCATTGTGGTGGGGAACAAATCAAGACTGGATTAGAAAACATTTGGTTGCTTGCTTTTCTGTTTCTAAACTGAGAGGTGCTAGTTTGCCAAAAGGGAGATTATAGTGCTTTGATGGATTGGTTTCTGTGCGAAACCAGGGCCTGTACTCAGATAACAGCACCAATTTGCATAGCTTTGAGAAGGTGTTAACTCTCGACTACCCTGCTCCTATTTAAATTTACCATTGATATGAAAACTTGCTTGACAATATATGTTAATAGAAACATTTTGTTTATGTGTAAACTTACCTGTCAAGGCAGATGGGTGCAAAGAGAGAACAGAGGAAGATGCGGGCATCAGGGTGGCACTCTCTGGCAAGTAGTGGCAACCAGCTGGCACTTTGTTGTACAGCCTCAGCTGGAGACTCATGACCCAGTAGGTTGGGCATCCTCATGGTGTCATAACCGATGTTTTGGCACAAGGCCATGCCCATCGGGATAGGGACACAGTGAGAGGATGTGCGGGGCTCCCACAGTCCACCCTCAGCTATAGAGAGCATTGACCTGAAGCCAGTAGTAGTATCAGGGTCCACCCACGCCTCACCACCCTCTCCTGCTGCAGCTCCCGGTCTAGCAACACGAGTATGTCCATATCCAGTTCCAGTGTCCCCACCTTTGTCCTTGACTCCAGATCTAACCCGATCCTCAGCACTTGTTCGTCCTTCCAGCCCTGCCCTTACCCGACCAGGACCAAGCACTTTTGTGCTGCTAGGCCCAGCGAGTAGAAGGAGAAATAGTAGGGAGGCTGAATGGGAGGATTTTCTTGAGGTAAACTGAGGGCAGAACACTGCAGTCATCCTGGGACAGACGCTGGTAAGGAGGAGTAATCCTGAACTGTGTCTCTTGAATGAGGGAAGACTCCTGTGTGACAGTGCAGGAGAGGATGGCAGAATAGGTGTATTTATAGTGGGCGGTAATTACATTTGCATAGGAAGGGGTAAGGGGAGGCGTAGAGAACAATAGAGAGAAGGGATGGGGGCACACATTAAAGTGTTATTAGAGATGCAAATCCACTTGCATTTTTGAGCAGATTTAAGTGTGTTTGACAGAGCTCAAGATTAGTAAGGTAGATGATTTGGCATTTGGATACTGTTGGCTTTCTGCCATTTCCATCCCCACAGCTTGAATTGAGGAACAGACCACCCCTCATGTAGTGAAACTTCATGACCCCATCCATCATGCATTTTCTCCCAATCTACACCTAACTACCCTGTCCCGCTCTGACCTCTTAGCTTTTTGCACTTCTTTTTTTTATCCTCCCCTGCTGCTAAGAGAGAAAGGGTGGATATTTTTACAAATATTTAATACTTATTATTCATTACAATAGTGGTTATCCACAGAGTGAGGTCATTGCAGAGCTATAACCCTTCAAGAGCAGATAATCTGCACCCAACAGCAACTATTTTGGTAATTGGTACATTTTGAAGGCATTTTTTGTGGAAAAATGCCCCAAATTCATTGGTTGTATCTTGCCTGATGCAACAGTTCACTGATTTATATTGTCCTCCATCGTAGTAAACTGGGCATTTGGGGGTTTCTCAGTATTGGTCATATAAAACAAGACATTTAATGGCATCACCTTGTTATATGGGACATTTTGATGGGAATTTTCCACTGTTTCTGGAGTTTTTATAGATCAGATGCTAAATCAATTGATTAAGATGAATCAATACTGTAAATAATCAGCAATTGCAGCTCTAGTATACGCTGCTTGTGTGTGTACATATGCCTCAGACACAAACAAAATTGGTGCGGTCCTGCTGCGCAGCCATGGCCTGATTCCTGTTCAGACAAGCAGGTCACTTCCTTTCCGGGGGAGAAAGAGACAGTAGTGGGAGGGAAAAGAGGAAGGCACAGTCCCCCTTCATTCATATCAGTTATCCAGATTAATGAGGCTTGACTGGACAATAGGGATTAGCCAAGTGGGTACAGTGTAAAAGACATGAGTGACAAACAAGGTCTCTACTGTACAGGCAGCCAACCTGCCGGAAGCCTTTTATTAAGAGGGGAAATGACTGACAGATATTAATGGATTGAGAGGAAGAAGAGAACAGGAGGGAACCACGAAACAGTAATTTGGACCTTCTCACGAATAAGTTCAATAAAATTGTATGTAATAGAATAAATGTAATTTTTACAAATCTAACTCATGTTCTCGGACACCCAGATGGACGTACAGAAAGGAGTGTTAGGGACAGATCTCAAAAATAGAGACCAAAATGGAAAAAAGACTTCCACTACTTCTAAGTATACTAGGTGTAAGTGATTCTTTCACTGCATTTGCACTAATTAATATTAGCAATTACATCTTCTAGAATCCCACACTTTTCCCACCCTCCTCTGAGACAAGTCCAGTGTCGTCACTCATTAAAACTACCCGTGGGAGAGGCTATACCACTAGGGGCTCACTGGGGAGTGACAGAGGGGAATAGCTTGAACTCATTATATACACGGTCAATGTTTACTGTCACTAAAGAGTACTTAAACATGCAAGAAAGATAATTAATTAGCACAAAGTTATGTGATGGTGTTCCAAAATTAAGAGGTTTTTCACAGCTAATTGCAATGTGATGTAAAGACCCTATATTTAACTCTTTGTGCCTGTAGTCTGGGTTAATACAACATATAATTTAAGTTACCATCTTCATCATTTTTATTTTATGAACACAGAAAAATAACGTGCTGAAAGCAATTGTTACAAGTCCATGTTTCAATGAGTCTTTTAAAGCACTGTGATAAGATGTTTATGGGATTTCTCAGACATCCTAATCATACTAATTAGCATAGACTGATCAAACTCGAAATTCCCTTCACATTGAAAGGTTCTGGTAGGCAATCTGAAGTAATCCTTTTAGTCTGACAGATCAAGTCAATGCCGTCAACAGAGATCTCCTAATCCATTTAAAAGTCCCCCACCCGCTCACCATCTCAGGTGTGCAGTATACTGTAGATCCATGTGACATGTTTGGGTGCAGAGGTTGTGAGTGGGAATTTTCAGCTTTAAGAAATTTCAAAATGCACTTTGATTGCATAGGCACCAATAACGATGTTACTGGAGTGAGTTCACTGTTGAAAAGGTTTTCTGTTTCATCAGTTAGTGGCTTCACTGCTACCTAGTCATCCTGTATAATCTTCACTTTTCATTAGGTGAATCATTATTTACTATTAATCTGTGAACAAACCCAGAATGTCAGCCACACATCGCATGTTTTTGATGAGAATGGCATAATCAAGCCACTCTCTTTGACAGATTATATATCCTTGATGCTCACTCTAATCTGAGGGCCTGTCTGTATTGTAATAAGATCAAATTTTCATTTTGGTTATTCTGTATTTGGTCACATGGTGTGGCAGTTAATTGGGGATTTTCCAAATATGTTGACTGAGATTTATTCATATTTCCTTTGGAGAAAAAATTGACTCTATAGACTCCATATGATTTGTGATAGAAAAACTAATTTCCATGTACTTTACACACTCAGGAATACATAACTACAGTTTTGGGTAAGTTTGCAATAAACTTGTCCCCATTTTAGATTAGGGTGGTTGAAAGGTATTGCCATCCATCTAACCACAAGGTCCTAACAATCGCCACTGTTGTCTTTTTCCTCTTCCTGTCAGAGATCCCTGGTTTCCTGTCAGAGGAGGAGTGCCGTGTGGTGGTGCAGCTGGCTCAGCTCAAGGGTCTGATGGAGAGCCAGACAACAGCACCCAGCCAGGGACAAGAGGACTCAAACCAGCCTCTGCTTTCTCTCAGCACAGAGGAGGTCTTCAGTCTGTTGGACCTAAACCAGGACGGGCTGCTTCAGAAAAAGGAGGTGACGAGAGAGAAATATCTTGTGATCCGTATGTCTGTAGAGCTGAGCGAGAAAAAATAGATTTCCAGAAAAAAATTCCAGTTAGATGAATTGTCAGAATGTGTTGCGTTTTTTTGTTGAAACATGAAAAGCATTCTGGTATGTCCTCCAGATTGTGAGTCACTCACGCTCTCAAGATGGAACTTGGTTGAACCCGGAAAATTTACGGCAGATACTCGCTGGTCTGGAAGCCTGCCCAACAGGTTGGTGCCCCCGTTGTTTGTGTGTGTCAGTACGTTTGTGACTCTTCTCACTGATTCCATGCAGAATGCTGCACAGTTAAGTTTTGGGTCACATGCAAATTTGAATGACTTTTTAAAGAATGTGAGACACTTGCAGAAAATGAATGCGACTTAAAATGGAATCCTGAAATCTGATTGTGACAGATATGCAAAAATGTAAGAAAAGTGACATAAAATGAGCAAGGACGCAGTACAAATACAAAACACAAAGACTGGTGCTGCTAATGTGTAAATAATAAATCTGCTGGACCTAATTCATTCTTTTTTTGTGTATGAGTGTTTCAGCACTGGTTGTGTGCTGGTAAGAGTAAGTGGCTGATGGGTGGCTGTGATTGCGTGCGAGTCTTTGTGAGTGGCAAGGCCGGAAGAGGGGTGACACCATTTTGACCTGATGCCATTGTGCCAGGCGTTGCACACATCCCAGTCCGGATGTGCCTCATCCTATCTCATTAAAAACTGATTATTCTCCAACCCCTTTTCTTAATTTTCCCCCGGATACCCTGTACCCGCCCCCCCATTCCCTCCTCCACACTCTTTCGTCAAACCCCCCCAGCCACCTCTTCCCTGGCACCCCAGAGCTATTGTTGCGGCTGGGGCGCGGTCTCCCAGGGGTACTGATGGGGGCCAGACATTCATTCAGCTGAGAGTAACAGTATACGGTTTGACAAAGAGGGAAGGAATGGAGGAAACGGAGATGGGAGGCTGTTATATCCTGCTGTTCACTACATTGTCCAATAATTCGAGATTAAATGAAACTGAACTGTAATCGTGGTATTGTGGAATTGAAGGACGGGCTTAATGATTTTGCTCCATTCATATCTATGCTTTTAAGGTTGTATTTGGTCTGTCATGTCCCATCCCCTAGCTGTATGAAGGATTAAAAGTTGCCTACTAAGGGATTGTGTGTGTGCATGCGCGTGTGTCCATGCATGTGTGTTTTCCTGGCAGGGATGCTAACCTTGGAGGACTTTAGGCGTGTTTATGATGTGTCCCAGCGCCCAGGACAAAAGCGAAGCAGAAAGCTCCAGCATCAGTTCAAACAGAGAAGCAAACATACGTGGCTATACCAAGGCCCGGGGTCCCACCATGTACTGCACACGCTCAGGAACAGGTAGCAACACTCTTCCAGTAGCAGCCCACACTGACAAGATTTGGAATATACTTCTATATCTCTTGTGTTTTTTTCTCAGAGTAACCAGCCTGACACGTCTGCCCTCTGCATTGGTTGAGCTGAGTGAGCCGCTGCAGGTGATTCGCTTTGAGCAAGGTGACTTCAGTAATGCACACCATGACAGCAGTCCTTCTCATTCAGAGACTACCTGTGCACACACACGACTGGCGGGAAACACATCTGCTCTCACAGAGGTCTCTTGCCGGTGCGTATAATAGTGTGCTCTGTTTAGTTTTGAATCCAGTTACTTTGATAGTTTAGCACTAATGTAATCTCACAAACAACCTTAATTGTCTCCAAATTTGCTAAGCTTTTCATTTGACTAGTCTGACTGATTACACATTTTTACACATTTTTATAGTGAGGTGTTTCATGGTCAATGTTAGGCATTCATGTCTTTGTTTTCCCCTTTTATCTCCCAAAACGATTACTTTCAAAACATCATTTTATTGTCAAAGTATTGTGATTGCTTTGAGACTCTTTGGAGATGAGGTGACATTTTTTCACAATTTCCCTATCTGTATTTGTTGCTTCCCTTCTTGTTTCATACCAGGTATCTTACCATGTTATTCTACCTCAGCTCTGTAGAGGAAGGTGGTGAGACCACCTTTCCTGTGGCAGACAACCGTACCTATGAAGAGCAGGTGAGTGTGTTTTCACGACCCACGGTCACGCACCAGCAAAGCCTCTTTTCATTTCTGTGAAATGATGATAACTGTACATGACCTGAATACTGCTGATAACATGCAGACTGTGCTGAAGCATGACAAGGAATCTGATACCTAAGTCAACACGGTGTGCCAAAATAAACAATTAGACACAAGCTGTTTACAGTTTGTGTGTCCTAGGCACTCATCCAGGATGGAGTTGATTTGACAGACACCCAGGAGACATGTGGCAGGGGAAACCTGAGAATGAAACCTACTGCTGGGACAGCTCTTCTCTGGTACAACCATCTCTCTGATGGTAGAGGTAAGAACAGGAAGCTTTAAGCCGGGGGGGGGGGGGGGGGGATATGGACATCGACATGTCCATATCGATGTTCGGCCCAGATTAGATGTGAGGAGTTTACAGACAGCCAATGACAGAGACAAGTTTACATGATGGAAACGATGACGCTGCTGTTGTTGCCAAATAGCAGTAAACATTCTAGCCCGGGAGGCTAACGTCAGCTAGCATACTCCTGTTGACACATATTCAAACTAACAGTTCAAATCTCTCTTTTCACTGAAGAAAAGACAACCCATGTCACCACAACCATTTTCTCACGCTGACTCTTTTAGCCTTCTGCTTTTTTTTTTTTCTCACAGCGAAGTGCTACTACAGCAATATGTTGCAACAGTGTGCATTTTGTTTACATCTGCCTCCTCAGGATGCGATCCAAACACCACGTGAGGTGCATGCACGATGTAAACAGTCATCTCTTTCAGAATTTGTTAAAAAATACAAACAAAAAAAAACATTTGCCAGTATCAGCTGATAGGCAGATGAACCCCACAGGATCTCAGCAGACTGAGAACCTGTCGGGGGAACAGATTATTTCAATTGAAGTTTCCCCTTTTTTTCTGTCTTTTACTGTCTTTCACCATGTCATCTGTCCTCTCAATTTCCATTTTCTCTCTCCACACTTTTTTTTTTCTGTAACTCATCTCATTCAATCAGTTGTGACGATGAGCAGTTCTTGGTCTGAAATTATTATCTGATCGGATTCTGGGAGGGCAGACCAGCTTTATACAAGGCTGGATGATTAGCTTATTGAAGGAGCTACTGAAGCAACAGTGCGCAACAGCTATGCCATAAGATGTAAAAAAAAATGTGGTGCCTTATGGCCATATGATCATCACAGCAGCGCCAATATCTGACTCGATAGCACGACGGCAATATTTCAGATGCATCATAGCAAAGACAGAAGCCTTGGGTTTGCACAGAAACATTAGTCCTCTGCTGAAAAAAAACATGCTTTTTGTCCTTAAATCATCCAGTCTTATCTCTAAAAGGGCTTGTTGTTGACATTTATCTGAATTTATTCATCTTCTCTCCTGCTCTCTTTAGGATGGATGGGTGAGCTCGATGAGTATTCCCTGCACGGCGACTGTCCAGTCAAGCGAGGGGTGAAGTGGGTGGCCAACAGCTGGGTAAATGTGGACCCAGATCACCAGCAGCAGGTCCGCTACCAGAGACTAGTTGCTCAAAGGCATCGAGCCAAGTCGGGCATGGAGGACCATTACCAACCTCTCTCACACAGCAACCTTCACCAGGATCTATAACCTTTATTGTAAAAGTCAGTCTTGCATCTATGAAGCCAGTCAGGCCTGACAGACTTTTCCACAATGTCAGATGCAAAATGAGAATTCCACAAAAAATCATGCCAGATATCTTCTCCTTTCAGTAAAACTGTCTGGCATTATAATATGTCTCTCAAGCCATTGCTTGGCCCTCAGATTTACTCATAAGTCTTCATTAGGTTTTTTTTTGTTGTGATATTTAACATAGAATTGTGGGCGGATGCATTGGTTTCCTCTCAATTTATTTATAATACATGGATAACAAATACATATGAATTAAATAGGGTGAATGCCATCCTCTAGCGCCTTACAGAAAATACCACTGATTCTGAATAAGAGGTATATATGGGCACGGTGATGTGAGTTGGAAAAGATGCAGTCACGTCTAAGAAATAAACCTGCTTATCAGCCACCCATTTGGGTTTGCTAGGCACCTGCCACAGCTGCAGGACGTTGTTGTTTATTGTAAAATTTGAAGAAGCCTTTTGTTCCAAGCCATATCATAATATTCATCTGTGAATGTGTTCCCGAGGGACGTTTTTGTGAGATCATTTTTATCTGTTCTCTTTCTGTTTTCAGAGTTTATCATGAATTGTTTTTTAATGTGGGGTTTGCCCCACTTACTGCAAGTGAAGGACTTTTCTTGACTGGACAAAATGATTGCTGGTCACATTGGCTGTGGGGTCAGCCCTTCAGGTGTAATTTAAACTCAAGTCTTTGGTATTCCTAGGTTTGTGTTTCTTATCCTCACAACTCAAAAATATTGAGAGTATTTATTTGAGTGTTATTTATTGCCAGTATGATTTAAGTTAAATGAATGCATATTTATTACAGCTTGATGTTGCACTGAATCTGTTGCTGTATTTTATTGTACTTGTTCTATGTTATGAAATATATAAAGAAATGTTTTATAAGTGGCGTTGTGTGGTCACTCATGCCAACCAGATATAGACTATGTCCACTAGATGTCGCCCCAGTGTCAAACAGAACAACAATATCTGTGAGTCAAAGTGAGCTAGCTCAGAAATGGTTCCCATTGCGGTGTAATTTAAAAGTGCTGATCTAGCATCTGGTTGGCACCAGTTCCTATAGGTCCACTCTGTCTGGAAGCATATGGCGAGACATTAGTCAGTATGTTAAGGCAACCTTTCTCTGTGTCCTGTCTCCAATAATTCAGTCTTTATTCCCGCACAGTCAAAGTCCTCATATATCAGGCATTTTCACTACTGGGGAAGGTGGTAGTGAAGATTATAAAGACTGCCGCTAGAGGGGGCCAGAAAGTTCCATTAGGGTCTATTAAAGGCTAATTATGTGGGCACCAGAAATCCTTGTGAGAACATAATAGCCCCATGCAAAGTGGAAAAATATACAGAATAATTAAAATATGTACTTATTCAAAACATTCACAAACTCTTAAAGAGACGACCCGAAAGTAAGTTCATTTGTGTGGGCGCCACTTGGAGCCCCTCAGTGCCCCTGGACCTCCTCCCTGCACCCAATGAGAGCAAAACGCCACCAGACAGCGCTTTGGGGCTTTATCCGCAGTTATTTGTGTGTTTTCAGGTCAAGGACGTATGCAGTGCAGTGAAGCCATTCTTGTGACTCCTCTCATTTTGGCTGAGCGGTGCTGCTGATGCTGTGCTCACCGCACTGGGCTGCCTTCAGCCAATCACGTCGGGCGGCGGCGGGAGGAGGCGGGGGGAGCGTCAGTCACAGCGGGCCGACCGTTGAGCTGGTCTCATTCTTCGTCTGTCGAGCCGCGGCATCACGTACAGGTTCATGGACTTCTGACTGGGCTGTTTAAGGAAAACATCTTCATCCTAAGGCGCAGCATACTTTTCATTTAACTGTTATCCATGAGATTCTTCAGGCTTACCTTCAAGTGCTTCGTCGACTGCTTTTGAATCTCCTTTGTCAACGTCTGAACTGACTGCGGCGCCTTGTGAAAATTTCCATCTCTTGGCTGAGCTGAGGGTTTCCAACGTGTGATAATCATTTTAAAAAAAAGAACTGCGACTTTTTTTTTAATTTCAAGAAGGCGAAATAACAAACTCAGAATCAAAAAGACAACCGGAGCACTGCCTGCGGTGGCTGCACCTCTCTGCCTGCCCCGCCGGGTGCCTTGCTAGCTCGGCACATCAATAAAACTTCGGCAGCCCCCGGCTCCACCAACACCCGGCTTGCTTTTTGGAAGAATTAAATTGATTTTTGTGCCGGCCCCCCAACAACATGTCACCTGAGTTGGAAGAGAACAGCCAAGGTGAGTATGATATGTGACCTCCACTGCTTAATAATGGCTTATTGTTTATCAACCACTTGCTAAAACAACCACATGCTGATGAATTGGAGCATCCCTGCCTCAGCCAGTGACATTATTCACTGCGAGAGCGACCCCGCATCAGCGGCACTTACCGTGCCTCAGTGATATTTCTCATCACAGTTGACGTACATTTGAAGCTATTTGGCCATACACTTCACATCAGAGCTGACTCAACAGAACACAAGTCGATCTGGATGCTAAGTATGGTCTTGGACAGGTGTCACTTCCTGGCGCATACTGAAGACCCTTATTCCACAAACAAATCGTTGTCAAGTTTTACGTCACTGCCATGAGAGAGCATCATCATTTAGGCTTGTGAAGTCAGATGACTCATGCAGATACATCGGTCTCTAACAGAGAGCCGAGCATTATATTCTCGTCATAGAGCAAATTTCTGTCTTTTCTTGTGTTTGAAAAAATGAGAGAATAAGATCATCGCATGCTGTGTGCAGCTCTTTCTCTCACAAATATGGTTAAACCACAGGTATCCTCATGTTAAGTTGCGCTGTAGATGCAGACATCCCTCACCATCCCCACTCTTCTCCCCTCCTCTGTCCACACACCCCCTCAAACTGCTCTGATCTGGATTCAGCTGCCTTGCTTTGCATCCAGCACACAGCGGCTGACTGATATCATGGAATAGCACTGATGCTGCTGCTGCTGCTGCTGCTGCTTTTATTTGTGCATGCATTGGTTCGTTTGTGTGTGTGTGTGTGTGTGTGTGGAAGAGAGAAAATGGAAGCTTTGTGAGTGACAGAGGAGCTTGAGATACCTTGAACTGGCTCTCTGCTGTGTGGTGCCGCAGCACACTAATCCCTCTGTCTGTGCGACAGGCAGGGAGAGAGCATCAGGGGAGGGCTTAGTGATGACAATACAACTGCAGCGCGATTGTAGCCCAAATACTAACTCTAAGGACAGTATACACAATCAAAATCTACTAAATTAAGCATCTCAGCCCTGTTGTGGCTCAGTGGACATTTGTAGTAATTGGCTAAGGTTGCACTGACGCTGCATTGCATTGAATGGAGACTGCACGCTCTCCCGCTTCCATTCAGTGCAAGTCTGACTCAAGAGACTGTGGTTTATCTGTCTCCAGTGCTGACGCGCAGTGTGAAGTTGTGAGTGCATAATGCTTTAGCTAGAAGTGGTGTTAATCTGCTGTCTTTTGTGATAAGAATGTGAGTGTGTTAGTGTTGCACAAACACTGCTGTCTTATCCGTTTCCGTTCACCCTCCTTGCCTCCTGGCTTTCTATTCTTCCTTCTTATCTGACCCTTGTCCCATCTTTTCCTGGCCAGGTGAAATCAGTCTCCCCCAGTTAGAGGCAGGCACCCTGTCCGAGGAAGAGGGTGGGTCAGCTCGCCCCCTCGTGCCTGTGCCTGGTGCGGGCCCAGGGTGTGGTGAGGGTGGAGGGGCCGGGCCACCGCAGACCCAGGACGGGGCTGCGCCTGGGACTGGAAATGGGGCTGTAGCAGTACCAGCGGCAGAGAGAGAAACCTGGACCAGACAGATGGACTTCATCATGTCCTGCGTGGGTTTTGCTGTCGGTTTGGGCAACGTGTGGCGGTTCCCTTACCTCTGCTACAAGAACGGAGGAGGTGAGCTTCAGTGGCAATGTGTAGTTAATGTAGGTCTTATGGATGCGCACCAATAAACACTGCTACAGTGAACATAAGAGGAGTATCACTTTTAAACCTCTAAGGCCCACTTAAGTCCTTATTCAAGGTTGATATCCAAAAATACAGATGATGAAATGTTAATGTGCGAGCAACGCTTATTGAGTACTTCATGTTTAATAGTGAGTTGATGCATGAACTACTCATTCAAGGATATTCATATGCTGCACCACTCTGAAAACTTTCTGATTCCTTGCCAGAACGGTCCATCATTGTTGCTTGAAGTCTGGCCAGTGATGGTGGCTTCATCTGCAAACATAATAATTCACTTATATTCACCTATATGTTGGGAGATGAAGTCATGTCTTGCAGGTTGAAAAAAACAGGGGTTGAGCACATAGCCCTGAGGGTCACTGAAGGAGGTGTATCACCTGCCGCAAATGTTGCATCAATACTATTGTCTTGCTATTAGTACAACACACATACACACATGAAGGGGAAAACAAAGCTCTTGGGGGCTGAGAGAGTGTCCCCAAATGAAGAATTGTCCTGGTCTTTTTTTTTGTTTTTTTTATCCTAAGTTAGTCTGTAAAGTTTAGATGAACTCAGATACTTCAGACAGCTGGTAGGACGACAGTGAAAGGCAGCGTCTCGAGACCTCATACTGGAATAAAGGCAATAGGTGGCAAATAACAGGGCCTGTGTGGCTGTGAGCACGTAGCTGAAAAGCCATGCCCACCCACGTGCTTTCGCTTTATTTATTATGGCTGCCTGCTGCTTAACAGACAGGCTTAGTGCAAGCTGCCCTACAGTATTCCTGCTGTTCTCTCGCTGGCATATAAGGTTATTTGCATTGTTGTTGAACTTTCCCTGCATGCTGGCCTTTTCCATTCATGCTACTGTGTGCATTAGTAACCTGCTTTTACTGCAGCTTTTGGCCACTGACTTCTCTTATCGCTGCCCTACCCACTTTGTTATTCTTTTATGAGGTGTTACATGGAAATCATACTCTGTGTGTGTGTGTGTGTGTGTGTGTGTGTGTGTGTGTGTGTGTGTGTGTGTGTGTGTGTGTGTGTGTGTGTGTGTGCGTGTGTGTGCGCGTGTCTTAGTCCAGCCCTCCCTCTCCCTCATGTGTGTGTGTGTCTTGTGACCCATGGCTCTGATACCCACCTTCTGATATCGTATAACAATGGCCTGCCTCACACAGTCCACCCCCTGTGCTCCTGCCCAGCACTCATATCGTACACAAAGGTGCTCTCTCCCATTCGCCTCCTGATAAGGAGGCATATGGATATGTCACACAATAACTGTCCTGTCCCTGCGCCTGTCCTCTCCTCCACATCTAGCCACATCCACTACAGTGCTTCACTTCATGTGTTTGACCGACCCATGGTACACCTTGTAACTCAACAACGTTATCAGATAAGGACTGGGACTCTCATTCAGAGCTGCTTGTGACTGAAACAAGGACGCACTCCGCTGGGGACAGCTCTAGATGAATGTGCTCTGAATGCGTGGAATTAGCGCTCTGCAAATCTCAATTATTTATTTATTTGTAACTCAGCCGCTAGGCCTGATGTGTCTGGACCTGTTATGATTAGAGAGGATTTACTTAAGCCTATTAAGGGTGCAGTTCCTCGATGATTTGGCCAATATGCTGGGGCACAAGCATTTTCTCCATTCATTCCATTCACGCCTCCTATTACATCTCTTTCCCTTTCTCTTTCTCTCTCGCTCTCCCACCCCTTTCTCTCTTGGACTCACACTCACGAATGTTTCCTTATAAGGCTACAGCCCTCTGCACTCAGAGAGTGACATAAAGAATGATGGACTGAATGAGGCACGGATTGTCAATCAATAGCACTGTCGCACAGCCAACCAGGTCAATGCCTCGGTGTGTCATTTTTGTATTTGTTGAACCTCCCCTACCACAGCGTTGTCCCAGTTTTTCTGCCTCCCTCTCCTGTGATCTATCCATCTTTCCCTCCTTTCTTCTTAGCCTCTCCCTGCTTTGCTCTGCGTCACAGCAGGTCATGTGACTCCCTCCCATCTGCGCACCGTGGTGGCATCACCCAGTTATGTTATTATTCAGACCAAATTATTGCAATAGGATTTTGTGAGTCAAATATCATATGGCGCCTTTTTTCATATCATTTTCTGCTTTGTATTCCTGGTGCACAGAAAAAAGCCTCTCCTGCAGTATGGAATACAAAAAGAGATTATTTATAGAAAAACACCGAGCACAAACCAACTGCCTGAGGACAAACTACAACTAATCAAAAAGGAACAAGTCCTCGATGTCTCTATCAGGACTAATAACTCTTGCTGAGGTCTATTGTCCTTTTCCCCGTCTCCATTTGATAGTCCTTCTTCTGCCTCTGCTCTGTGCAGCTTTCAAGTTCAAGGACGGTAAACTGTCGAAACACATGATGTCGTCATCTCCCACATACACTCTCAATGCATCTCTTATCTGTAGCCTTGTCTGTCCTCCTGCCTGGCTTTCGTTCTTTTGCCCTTTATTGCCTCCTCCTCCTCCTCTTAGCTGTTTCTTGTTGTGTCGATTGCTTGATTAGCAGGAGCCGTGCCAATGTTTGTGCAACTCGAGTCCTCAAAAACCTGATAAACATGACTTTTAGCTCAGATGTGCTACTGCAGAAGCGCTGCTCGTATATTGTGTCTTCCAAAAGCAGAAGGTGCTTTATGAGCCTGTTCCTGATAGTTGAGCGATAAAGACCTCACCATTGATTTTAATGTGAATAGCTTAATGTGATGTTAATGAAACAATTATCTCAAGTCTTGGGGATACTGATGATGATCGCTGTGATTATTATGATAATTCTGTCTTTACATTTGCAAACCTCTTTCTCCCACTGTTATGTCAAACACAAATTCCACGTATGAAAGGAGTGATCCAGTTAAGAGCCTGGATCTTAATTAGGTCACTGACCATGTACCATGACCATGGACTACATGATAATTAAGTCTTAGGACAACTTTCAAACTTCACGTGAACTCATGTCCATTTCCTCCTGAAACAACTGCTGTTTGAGGCATAAAGAATGACAAATATGTGATCTTTTTAAGGGATTTTTTAATTTTATTTGATACCATTATTAACATTGTTATGTCACTGTTAGGGCTCAAATACTGTAGTACTACATTTCCTGTTAAGTTTCCAAACCTCGCAAATGCTTTGGAACAGAAGTAATCATTGTTTTTGAGGTAGGCTGAATGTTCCCTCAGTATGAGCCTGCGTTTCTACATGTATACCATGTGATGAATGTGACCATGTGATGAATATGTGTGTTGCAGGGGTTTTTCTGATCCCCTACTTGTTGATTGTGTTCATCGGGGGCATCCCGGTCTTCTTCCTGGAGATTGCACTGGGGCAGTTCATGAAGCAGGGGGGGGTCTCTGCCTGGAACATCGCACCCCTCTTCAAAGGTATCTATCTCTGTGCATGTTAGCGTGTCAGACACAGAAAATGCTGATTATCACCTCTGATTTGTAACTGTCATGCCAACAAACCTCTTCTCTCTCTCTCAGGTCTGGGCTTGGCCTCAATGGTGATAGTGTTCTTCTGCAACACGTACTACATAATGATTCTGGTGTGGGGCCTCTACTTTCTCTTCCACTCCTTCGCCAACCCTCTGCCCTGGGCCACCTGTGGACACCCCTGGAACACCCCCAACTGTACGCAGGACTTCCGCCGCGCCTGCCACAACCGCAGTGCATCATCTGCTGCCACCCCCTCCAACCTCCTCTCCTCCATGTCCCTGTTGAACCTGTCTTCAGCCCAGCTCCTCACCAACGGCAGCTGCACAGAGGCCGAGGGCATGCGCTCCCCAGTCATCGAGTTCTGGGAGTATGTCAACCGTCTTACAAAGTGCATTTAAACTAAAAGCTATACAGATTTTAACACACTTATCTACTACCAAATTGAATTTTAGGGGTCTAAACAAGTTTCTGGACTTTTATTTTGATCATGCCGATCATGTTTTATGGCAGTTACAAAATATATTTCATTTTTCTGGCATCTGTCTGGCCTTTACGAGGACTGTAAAAGCTTGCGAAATATGATTGAAGTTGCGGGGGGGCGGGGGGGGGTTGCTGGGTTTTTTTTTTTAATGGCCGCACCTCTGTCTTCTTCCTCCTAGACGTAAAGTGCTTCGCCTGTCTGGCGGGCTGCACGAGCCCGGCGACATCAGCTATGAGATGGTGCTCTGTCTCATAGCCACCTGGATCATCGTTTACTTCTGCATGTGGAAAGGAGTTAAATCAACTGGCAAGGTAAAGCATTTTCTGGCTGTACAATTCACCATTCTTCGTATTATAGTACATGTCACTGTTTGGGTTTATAGTGTGCAGAATAATATTTACATTTGCTGTATGTAAGGCGTTATTTGGCACATGTCTGGGGCTATGGAGTGCAGACCAGTTTTTGCATGGCTTCATGCAAAGGTTTAAATAATGGCAGCGTTTTACCCTTTGACCCCAAATCAGCTTTGGTATAGTGAGAGGATCAGTGTCTAGACTGAAACACATATGAAAACAAATATAAGCAGACACGTTCATTCTTTACCTGCTTCCTCACGTGTATTTATATACAGTTTATGTGCAGCTTAATGTACTGTAAGACCATAATCGTCTGAACCGTAGATCCCCATTCTGTTATACTGTACATACACTTTGTTCAGAGTGACTTCCATTTAGTAGTTTAAGAAAAGATGCCCACTCCCCATTCTTTTGAATCTCGCTGCTCTCATACATTAGCATAATGAATGCATCTTTATTTTGTAGCACATGGCGATGTCTGTGTTTGCATACTTGTGTCTCCAGAGTAGCTGAAGCTCATAGAGCGAGGGAAAAAATAATGAAGGAGATTGAGCCAGCCGGCTGTAAGCCGATTAGTAACTTTCCACCATGTAGATGTTTGAGAGATGGAAAGGGGCTTTTCTGCAAATGCTTGCCCTAGATCAAGGCAAATATGTGCTTTCTCACTACTTTACTCTTACCGTACTGATTTAGCAAGGACTTGATGCTTCTACTAGGTAGCAGGGGGTGGCTTTCGCAGCATAACTTGACAAAGACTACCTTCTAAAAGGTCTGCCAAAAACCCCTGCTATTGCAGGAGGTTTACAAATTGTCTGGCTTTCCATTTACAGGCTACGTTTTCTTCAAAGTAACATGACAGGGCCCATTACACATCTACTACAGGAAGGACCTAATGGGCTTCTACTTAAGACTTGAGTATTTGCAAAGCAGGTAATTGATTAATCAAAGTGATAAAAACATACTTGGGTGCAATTCTGTTGAAACATTTGACCATAGCTGATGGACCATATTGATAATAAGCACTAAACTTTTCCAGCTATCTTGTAAAATTCATCATATAACTACATTTTTCTTTGTACTTACTTCATGTAATGTGAGAGGTTTAAATGTTTTAAGGGTGTAGTGTGGAGTTTTCTACTTTCACTTTATGCAAGTTCTAATGCTTAGCACTCAAACTTCACCCCCCCACCCTCAAGTGTATTGCACAAATTGGACCTACGGTATCTACAAGTGTACTTCACAGCTCTCTCCTTTCCTCTTTCTGTAGGTTGTGTACTTCACAGCTCTGTTCCCCTACCTGGTTCTGGTTGTTCTTTTGGCCCATGGAGTCACTCTACCTGGAGCTTTAGATGGGATTGTTTACTACCTGAAACCAGACTGGTCCAAACTTGGAGAAGCACAGGTATAACTTTAGCCGCACTTTTGTCTGGAGCGCTGTGGTGACAAGAAACAGATTTGTACAACAACATGTAAGATTATTCCATTTGTGATAGGTGTGGATTGATGCCGGCACTCAGATTTTCTTCTCTTATGCCATTGGACTGGGCGCCCTGACTGCGCTGGGCAGCTACAACCGCTTCCATAACAACTGTTACCAGTGAGTTTATACATATGCAGTATGTATGGAGGCTTTCCTTCAGTCTGTCTTCACGAACAACAATCACTTCCTTTACTGCTTTGCCCTCTTGTAATTGCGTTGAATGAACGTGAAGGCCTGTGCTGTTCTCTGGCCACTGGAACAACCAGTAGACTTAAATGCGCTGCATGAGCAGGCCAGGAATTATGATCGAGCGTCCAAGACTTCCTAGCACTCACATTGCAGACGTAAACTCGTTTCCCTGCCTGATCAAAATAGAAGTGAATAGGCTGTGAGGAAGAATCACAGCAGTGTCCTCCAGCCCTGAACACATAACAAGCCCTGTTTTATTTCGCCATCATTCCACTATGCTCTTTTTAAAATACCGTCGAAATGAGCTGGAACTACAGAAGGTCAGTAAGACCCTACATTTTCTGTTTCTAGCAACAGCTGGCCTCACTATTGCTGTTTTTGTAGGCTGGTTGATAAGCTTCCATGTGTTTACCCTAAACAGACAGACATGTAAACAGATTAAAACCGTTAAGAGGTAGTTTGCTCCATAGCAGTAATAGGGATATATATAAAATTTTTCTCTGACTCTCAGCACTTGCTTGCATATTTGGAATGCCCATAATAGGAGGAGCCTGATGGATATCCTGCCATCAGACATTTTCTCTGCCTTGACCTTAATTGGAAGTTGAAAGATGAGTTCAGATTCTGAGGTATGTCAGCTCAGCTCTGCTTCTCACACACACTTAGAGTAGCGCAGGAGTAGCTAGAATAGCTGCAGGGATGTGTGTACACGCTGCTCTCAAATGCCAACATATATTACACGTAGAGCTCAGGACTGAATTTTTGGGTTGTGTTTACTTGCTTCCAAACTACACAGCTTGACTCGTATGACTTTTTTTAGCCATGCTAGGGGTTTAGCTGTAGAGATCACAATGTCAGTCTGTCCATCTGAAGGTCCAGAGCGACATATCTTGAACCACTGGATAGATTTCCATGAATTATGATACATTAGTGCCTAATGTGGCATGCTAACGTGGTAACATTATCCGGTGTTTTCGTGCTAAACTTTAAAATGCGAAACATCAGAATGATAGCATCCAATAGTCCTGTAGAAAACTTTGATCCGACGCTCCCACCCACTTCAGGCAGTGATTGGCCAGCTGTGCAGAGGTGAGAGAGGAGCCACGGACTGCACCTCTCTCTCTGGTTCACTTTGTCATTGTTGTCACAACTATTTCTGCTGCTTTTCATGTGAGCAGTAGAGCGCAACACTTTCAGTGCTTTCCAAGAGAGATTGATAATGTGTTAAACCCATTTTTAAACAGTATCGCATCTCCCCTGTCTCTCTGGGTCTGGCAGCATAGAGCGGACCTTGAGTCTGAAATGTCCCAAAATGACCTTTCTACAGTCTAGAAATACTTTTGATTTAGTGGTACGGTCCAGCACCAGCAGTAAGCGTTTACGCAGCTAGTGCGGTTATAGCTATTCTTGTTTAATAATTGTGGTCTTGATATGGACTGCTTTCTTAACCCAAACACTTACTCTGGCTTGTGTTGATTATACATATCCATAAGTGTTCCTTCCTCTAACTGCCGTTTCAGATTGATACAGCCTGTTGACGGTAGACTGAGCGGAGGTTGCTTCTGAACACAGCTGCAGCGTTGTTATAATAATCATCATGGTGCAACTTTTGTTTACAAATTCTTCATATCAGAAAGCATTCTTGACTAGTTTTGCCAGCTACGCTTGTCAGGAACAGAAGGTCATTCCTCACCGTGTAGACCATATAAGCAGACTTCATACTAAAATTAGAATTAGATCGCCAACATGCATTATTGTAATGTCTGTATACTGTCTTTATATGTAATGAGCAGTCAGTAGGGGTTTTCCTTATTTCTGCTCTCTACCTGCCAACTGCTAACACAACAGCAGCTTTCAGAGAAATTGCTATTGATCTTCCATTCACCATCACAGTCGGTCTCTTCTGTTGCCAGTGATTGTCTTGAGTATCTTACATGAGCCTCATGTTTCAGCATATTATAGTGCATCTTTTCCTCAGTGTCCCTGTTCTGTTTCACCTATCTCTCCGTTCCTCTTCCTTTCTCTCCGTGTTTCTCTGTAGGGATGCATTCTTGCTGGCCATCATTAACAGCGGAACCAGTTTCTTTGCAGGCTTTGTGGTGTTCTCTGTGCTAGGCTTCATGGCTGCAGAGCAAGGCGTGGACATCAGTAAGGTAGCTGAGAGCGGTAAGAATACAGGTTCTCTGTGAATTGGCTGCCTGAAACCCAGTGCAGAGCTGAGTATTGACTATTAGAGCGACTGTATATTCCCTCGATGCTCTGCCTCTGACTCGCTTTCTTGATGTGCAGGTCCAGGCCTGGCCTTTATAGCCTACCCCAAGGCTGTGACTCTGATGCCTCTGGCGCCACTCTGGGCTGCACTTTTCTTCTTTATGTTGCTCATACTGGGCCTGGACAGCCAGGTAATCCTGATTACTGACACATTTGAGTTTGTTTATATAAACTTTTACTGTAAACACATTGGAGAATGCATTTAGCTTAGAGGAACTTTATGCAAATGTAAGTATTCTAGATTTTACTGTCTTCCTGATTCTGTAGCACTTTATGTAGAATAGATAGCTCATCAACATTTCTTTGGCTCTTTCTCTCTCACTTCCTCTCACACAACGCATCACGTCCAGTTTTAGCATTGCGTTTCTTAGCAGCCTGTTTGTTGTGTATCAGTTTGAGCCTGTGCCTACATCCATTGTTTTGCAGCCCAGGGATTTGTCAATGAGCTTCTGTCTGATTCACACAGAGAGCGTCTGTCTACTCTGCAATCCATTCATTTACTCTCGCTTTCCATTCTCTCCCTTTTTTCTTCTCCATCCACCTCTCTCTTTTTCCTGCCATAGCCACATGGGTCATGCGTATGCTGCCATTTCTGGTAAACGATGTAAAAATAACCGCACAGCTGTTCTAATTCTCTCAGCTCATCCTGGAGGTTGAAATATGTTTCTGCAAAGATGCAAGTAAACATTCTTGCATAGGGAGAATGAGGAGGGATGTCTGGGTCTGAGCCGACATGCTCACCTGCACCTGTTACATGTCAAGCACATCTGCAGCACATCCCTCACAACGCTGATTGGTTGAGGTTGTCGAGTCGTAGTGGGGTCAGACCAGCACTCAGGAAATAAGCAAACAGCTTAATTCTGCATATAGTTCTTATCATTCTTACTTATTTACTTACTCATCATCTCTGCTGTCTCTCTGTTCTCTTTTTCAGTTTGTGGGGGTAGAGGGTTTGATAACGGCAATCATGGACATGTTACCCCCTAAATCCGCCCTGGGCTCTCTGCGGCGAGAGGTGGTAGCGGCCATCTGCTGCGTCATCTGCTTCCTCATCGACATGTCCATGGTCACTGAGGTACACTGAGGATTTCCTACAGTTTTCTATTCTTAAGAATCAGGTGGAGTACATTGTCATTTGTAGGCAGATTGTAAGACAGCAAACTTCTCCAGTGCCGTTCAGAAACAAGATGAAAGGACAGATTCTCTTGGCTGAGCTTGAGATTGTTTTATTTTATTGTTTCATTAATATACATGGATTGCGCACCTGATGCTCAATTGGGCACAGGAAAGCATTGCCAGGAATGAGCTGAGATGAAAACCTAAACTGTCAAGACAAGGCTGGAAATAGGCCGCACATAAAGTATTAACGACGTGGTCTTGAGGCTGACAGTTCTCTCTGTGTCTGTCAGGGAGGGATGTATGTCTTCCAGCTGTTTGACTACTACTCTGCCAGTGGCATCACTCTGCTGTGGCAGGCCTTCTGGGAGTGTGTGGTGATTGCATGGGTCTATGGTGAGGCGATACTGCACAATTACAATACACACAGTACATACAACACAATTCAGAGCATTCTCACGACATCCTTATGTCATTCCTGCCAGGCGCAGACCGTTTCATGGACGACGTGGCTCGTATGATCGGCTATCAGCCCCTGCCCTACATGAAGTGGTGCTGGTCCTACATCACGCCTTTTGTCTGTGTGGTAAGTGCTGCTCCCTGTGTTTTTCGACAAGTTTCACCAGCCAGTTGCAAACAGCTGACATTTTTTTGCAGGGAGTGTTCCTGTTCCACGTGGTGAACTACAAGCCCCTGACCTACAACACAGTGTACACCTACCCCTTGTGGGGTGAAGTGCTTGGCTGGACATTGGCCCTGTCCTCCATGCTCTGTATCCCTCTCACTGTTCTCTACAAGCTACTGCGCTGCAAAGGATCATTGCGGGAGGTCAGTGCGCCACTCATGTTTTTGTCTGTAATCAGTAGAGCTGTGTCACCTTGGACACCGCCCTCCTTCTCCTGTTAGTTATTTGGTCTGCTGATATCTTCACCACTCATTGGGTGAAGGCTGAAGCATCTCTCCAATAAACAACTCATCATCTCTGTGTCCTTGTTCCTCTCCATGTAGCGGTGGCAGCACCTAACCACCCCAGTTTGGGGCAGACATCACCTGGAGTACCTGGCCCCGGAAAGCGAGGCCAAACTGCTGCCCCCTGCAGGAACCAAGAGTACGCTGCTCTTTGAAAGTGTCATCTGACAAGCTGAGCCCCTGCAGAACACAGAGCCAAGGTTGCCCTTGGCACCAGCACACACATACAAAAACTACACGTGATACATGCACACCACACAGGCCTGGTAAGAGCAAAGCGCAGATTGGCCGCACACCCCACAGTTTTAAGGCTGCGGAAAAGCCCTGGACAAATGGACCAAAGATTAGACGAAAGAAAAACTGAAACACTCACACAGTCATCACATGCTGATACACCCTCTGCTCTGCTTTCTGACTCTACCTCGCTGACCCTCCTCTCTTTCTCTCTCTTCTCCTTGCCTTTGTGCTGTCCCGTCCCGTCTTGTCCTGTGAGTGTGATGTGTCCAATGTAGTTGTGATATCCTCCCTTTCCGTGCCTCTGTCTGTCAGGGTTTCAACAGACTCATCCGTCCCCAAATGTTCACCATTTTGTCCTGAATGAACTGAACCATAAAAGATCTAAATGAAAGGCTTCATACCTCCTGCTGACATGCCATGGTCTGTATGCGTGCGTGCGTGTGTGTGTGTGTTTGTGTGTGCGCATGTGTCTTGGCATGCGCACGTGTCTCTATGATGCCGTGTGTGTTGGACCGTGGTAGCGGTGTCTTCATTTACATGTGACATTGCCTTTCACCATTGTTTTCTGTATCCACTTAATTATCTGTACAAAAATAACTTCCATTTGTAAAAAACAAAAAAAAAATAATCAAAATGAGACAATGCATCACCACTTCCAGCTGTGTGTTATGAACTAACTTAAGTATCCAGTGTATTGTAGGGTCTGTGAATCAGTGTTAACAATATTTGGAGGGGGTGATGATCAGTATTTCCACCTTAAAGAGAAGGAGAGAAATTTTAGACTGAATTGTGCAAAGAGCAGGAGACTGGGTTGTGGGGAGGGGAAAGAGACTTGATGCCATGCCAGGAAAGAAGCAATAAAAGACCAGATGACGATGGATGCGTTGTGTTTTTATGGCTTTTTATTTATATGGTCTCATTCGTACTTAATTCATAAAACATACGATAGCTATATACAGATAGTATTTAGGTTCAATCACATTCAAATATGTTACACTTTTACGTCTGTATAAAAAAATAAGCTTATGAGATAGACATTTCACAGAAAACTGGAAGTATAATCAGTCAGGTAGTGCAAGAGTGAGCAATAAGCACTGCAATTTGCCGCACTTGACATTGGTGACATTGGGGAGGTTAATCCAAGGAACCAGTAATTCCAGGATCCCTGACAAAAACATCAGTAGTTTGTGCAGGAAAAAGCTTATGAGCTAAAATGATTAGGAAAATGGACCTTTCTTGCAGAGCTTTTAAACATTCTAAAGTAAAGTAAAAGAGCAGATATCCTTGGCAATCCAAGTCAGTTCGATGCGAGGGAAAACACATAGCATGAATTACAATACGGTGTTTGGCTTCTGACGGTTATGACCGCAGATGATGATAACATGACACTGGGTCCCAAAAATAGAAGGGAGCTTGAGATATCAGAGGAATCAGATGTGTGACTGTAAATATATCCGCATTGTGAATTTAAAACCTTCCGCTCTTTTGAAACGTAACACCTATGACACCATATTTCCAACTGAGCTCATTCCTGCAGGCGTTTGGAGCAATTGAATGATGTTTGGACTGAGAACCCCTCCCAGAGGGAAAGGCCCGGCGTTATCAGTGACGAATGTTGACACTGTATGGATTCGTTGTGGGAGACATTTGGCTTTCATATTGTAAAAGAGCACGAGGGCCAGTTGCATTGGTTCAAGAGAGTAGACTGACATACAAGCATATACACACACATCGCTCATGACATACGAGTTTCCCCTTATAGTCAACCTTTCACTCACTTTCTACTCTCTCACACAGGCTATAAATACAGACTCCTATTAGTCCAGTGTTACATTCTCCCACTCAACCCCCACCCCTCCCCTGTCCCTCACACACACACCAAGAGAGAGAGCTGCAGTGACGTATCACTGGCTATCTCATTAGACGATATCATAAAAAGCCTGTTGCCACAGCAACGGTTCCCTGTGTTTCCATGGCAATCCACCGCCATGTCAAGGTGGCGCATTCTCCCCCACTGAAGGGGGAGGAGACAATGGCGACCAACGGTGAGAGATGGAACAGCCAGCAGTCTGAGAGGAGGAGCAGGAGGAGGAAGATGGAGAGTTGGAGCAGTCTGACTCCTGCTGGTCACATCTTAGTAGTGCAGGTCATGTCCTGGAAAAAAAGGTAGGAACGTTTCTGAATATATTACAGCGAGGACAAGTGATAAGTGAAGCCCAGAGAGCTCAGAAGTGCAATTAATATTCATTGTGATGAACTCACAAGTGCGGTGTCCGTGCATCCCACTTTGTGGAGAATATGAATCACCGCATCATGCACTGTGACAAACAGCCTGCTCTTTGAGATGGACTCTGAGAAGAAACCCGCAGCTTCCAGCTGCTCCACGACACAAGCTGATATTTGAACACAAGGAAAAGCATGTATGACAATGAGCAACCTTGCGGGCACATGAGGCTGAAAACATTTCGTGATTAGAAAAATAAATATTTTTGTTTGACTGACATGCACGACAGGGAACAGTGTGGCGCCAATGAGGCAGAGACCTTGACGCATCCATTATCTGAAGCCTCAGCGCCTCGAGTCTGCATTAAGGACATTAACTTTGTCTCTGTTTTGTCTGATGTGCCGCTCACCTTGGCAGCCTGCTAGATAGATGTCCAAACCAATCTCTCCAAAGTCCCTGAATACCTGGGAGAAAAAGACAGACTTTGGATTTGTTTTTGTCTTCTTTCTTTTAAAAATGTAAATAAGCATGCATGCCCTCTCCTGTCCCTTATTTTAACACTGATGATTAAATGAATGTCAACATTCACAGATCCTGGCACCCACATACATTTTTCAAGGTCTTCACAGCGACTGTGTCCACAAAGCTGGCTGCCGAAATGTCCAAGATGATGCTGTGCGTGCCTGATCTGCAGGCCAGGCCCTTTTCCTCATCACTGTGCTTGTGTGATACCTGGGTGCTGTCATCACCATGGCAACCAGTGTCTGAATCTGAGTCTGACATGGTCGTGTCATGTTGGTAAGCCCAGTTTACTCGGCCTTTACTGAGGCCATTTGTAGAGATTTCCATCAGGCTTAGGGGCCCCTGTTCCTTCACTCCATTCACCTCATTCACCTCATTCACCTCTGACTCCTTCAAAAAAACAGCCTTTTTCTACCGAAAGGTTGAAAAAGTGAAAAGTATTAGTTCTAATCCATCATTTGTGCAACTTGAGATATATCTAAATGTGTTGTTTCGGATATCATACTTGTTTCTTTTCCTCCTTTTCAGCTTTCTTTTTCTCTTTCTTTTCTTTACGCTTCAGCTTCGCCTCTTGTTTCTTCTTCGCCATCAGCAGCTCCCCAGTATCAATTCCGCTCTACACAAAAAGCCGAGCATCACATTAAAGGGAGAGAAGAGAAAGTGAGACAACAGAGAGAGATAATGAAAGCAATTAAGGGTGCTGTGGAGAGCGGGCAGGGATTACATCTTGTAATCATACACACATCCACAGTTACGGACACACATACACACACCTTCTCTTGCAGGGCCTCCAAGTACATCTCAGCATTCGTGTAGTAAATAGTTGCAGATGAACGGAAGATTTTAATTCCTGGAATCTCTTTAGCCTGTGGGGACAGATTATGAGGGGGAAGAGTTCAGACACTCACACCCTGTTCTGCTTTCATTTGCAGCCTCCCCCAGGTATTCTTTGACTAAATTGGATTTTCCCTTCACTTACTGACTGAAAGTTAAATAAACTCTATCTACAGAGTATTCCTGTAAAGGGTCAGTTCACACAAATTTAGCTTTAGTTGTATGTAATAATGCAGATAGTTCTGCTCTTGAGATGTTTGTTGCCAACACAGTACAATGTGGATGTGGATTACTGTATTTTAAGGAATCTATAGCTATGTATCCCCAAAAGCTGTGTGAGGATGTTCTTAGGCACAGCTGTGCTTGAGCCAATTGCTAGCCTCAGCAGGAGTCAGTCCAATGGTGTTTGGGGTTAGGATTAGGGTTTTGACCTGAAATAACTGGGAATCATAGGATTCTGGGAACCTAGATTTGCTCCCCAGCAGTATGCTAATATATTCACAATGACATGCTAATTTTAAGCCAGTATAATGTTCATCATCTAAGCTAAGGTTGATGAATGTCTCTTTCATTTTGAAAATATTTGCAAGCCAAACTATGACCAAATTTATTGGGCTTCATCCTTCGGCAGCAATGAATATCTGCACCAAAATTTCATGGAAACAATCCAACAGTTGTTGAGACATTTCAGTCTTGACCGAAGTGGTGGACTGACTGTCTGGCATTGCCATTCCTAGAGCCTAGCATGGCTAAAAATTCCTTTCTGCTGCAAAAGTAGTCCAATGAAAAGTGAACTCAGTGATTATTGAACTGGTCCATTTTTCCTGGAAAGACATTCACCACCATCTAGACTCACCCATTTACTGGGTTGTGGCAGAAATCTCACCTCTTAGGCTACATTTACACTTAGGGAAAACGCATATAATTTCATGCGGTTTGGCCTCTCGTTTACACACAAAGAGAGTTTTTGTCATGGAAAACTATAATTTTTAAAATCTCTGGCCAAAGTGGAGATTTCTGAAAATGCTGGTTATGTGTTGGCGCGTAAACAGGGTTAAACGGCGTTTTAGGTTCCGAAACGTCACAACATGCAACTGAAAATATTTGGGCGACCTATGTTTACACTCGCGCCCATTGGTTTGGCATGGTTATGATGGCGCTCGAAGGCGTATTTATCCGGGTTCATGTAAACGACATCTTTGAAAATGATGTTGTGTGCACAATGTTATTTTTGAAAAGGGAGGGGGCAAAATATCAGTTTTCCAAAATACCCCGTTACGTGTAAATGTAGCCTTAGAATCTGGGCTGTTCTCTCAACTCATTGCTCACCTACACCTGCTCCTTGTGCCAATCAATGACCACAGCTGCAGCCAATCCACACTCATCAGCCACAGGATAAAAACCCAGATCTCCTCACCAGCCTTTGCCAGACTGTTGTACTCACTAGCCTGCTAACACACCCTGGCCTCTTTGCTCTCCTTGTACTTTGTTCTGTGCTCTAGAGTTTTGCCTTGCCTGTTTTTCTGAGTCACTAAGTCTGCTGTTCCTGTGTCTCAGGATCATCTCCTCTTGTCTCAAAGCTTCCAAGTCTGCCTGCACTTGGAGTTCAGCCTTTACAGAAGCCCTTAACAAAACAAATAAATACAAAGTTGTATATATATGGCTAAATACCACAAGTGGTAAATAAGAAAGTGTTTTTTTTTATAATTTGGTGAACCGACCCTTTGACTAAATAAAGATGAATATGATAGAGAGCAAATGTCATCTATCACTAAGAGACTCTTACCTCCTTGTAGTTGTCTATGTCCAGATACAATTCAGTGCCTGACAAATGGCCCAAGATCGAGTAGCGGGGTCTGAAAGGCATTAACATGTCATTTTTACAGAACGAACTGCCCTTTAGCTTTGAAAAAATCAGCAAATACTGTCCTTATGTTTGTCTATACATCACTAATGAACGAGTGGTGTGTAGTTACAGTTGTGTTCTGAAGATGACAGTGAGCATGGAAAAGCCAACAGAGACAGCCAGACCCAGGTCCAGGTTGAGCAAGATGGTGCTCGTGAGTGTTACCAGCCACACCAGCTAGAGGGCAGCATGAACACTTACAGTCAGCGGGTTCAAAGTGCTATAAGGCTCATGCAGTATTTAACTGAGCAGAATCACTCTTAAAGAGGATTTAGTCTTACCAGATCAACCTTGTTGGTTTTCCACAGCATGGGTATGTCTGTGAACTGCTTGAACATTCCTTTCAAATTCACAAATACTATTGCGGATAAGACAGCCTGAGGAACACACACACACACACACACAGATGTATTTGCTGCTTTCGCTGCCAAGAGAGATATTGATCATAAAAAAGATATGGTACTGGAAAGGAGAGTGTTACCTTGGGAAGATCTTCAAAGAGAGCACCTATTTTGAGAATCGTGATCAGCACGATGACGGACGAAATCACTCCTGCAACCTGATGAAACACACACGAACAAACACACACTTATTGTACAATAAATGGTCTCAAGTGAACACGATAATTGGATGTAATCAGAGGTATTTGTGCTGTTGGAGCACATATGTCTTTGCGTCTGTTTACTTGTGTCTTGCCCCCTGTGCTCTCCTGGACGAGGCTGCGAGACAAGGAGGAAGTCACAGCGTAGCACTGAAAAAAGCTTCCCACAGTGTTACTAAGACCCAAAGCAACCAGCTCCTGGAAAAAGAGAAGCAGCAAGACAGATGCAACATTTCATATTCAAGTAGAATATGCACATCCAAGATGAGAAACAGATTACGTTTGATGCTGACATATGATGCTATTAGTATTACTATTAGTATTAGATGAAATTAGTCCGTGCATGTCTGGAGTTTGTAACCTTCAGGTGAAAAACAGAATGCATTGTTCATTATGGCCATGTCAACACATCCATGCAATGCTGAGAGCAGTGCCAAGCACATTTAAGGCACCCTTGACTGCGTAAAGCTAGTTGGGCATTAATAATTTAGCAAGCCAGCTCTTAGAGGCTGTGACTGCTCCCTCCAGAGCAGAATGATCCCAGTCACATGCCTCTGCAAGCGTGTGTACGTGTGAATAGTGTGCTATCGGCTAGAATAAGAGGTTTAATAAAACCCCACGTCAGTATGTCTATACATGCGTGTGAGAAACAGCGTTGTGAGGAAAGCATGGGTTGTTGGATGCTCTTTCTTTGTGTGTATGTACTGTATCCCCAAGGGAACATTAATCATTTTTGTGAAATGACCTGATGTACCAGCAAAGAGAGTGCAGTTCAATGTCAGGCCATGGTTTGGCATGATGATGACCTGAGTGAGAGAACATCTCCACGACAGAGACAGCAATACATACTCTTCTGTGGCATCTGTGATCCCATTTATACATACTTGTTTGATGCAGCATATATCCACACTTTATTCTACCAACCATAATTCACTTTTGTCAGATTCATACTAAGTAATCAAAAGTAAAACTGGGTTGCTCTCCTGTGCAAAGTAAATGTTGTATGTGTTCCACTGTGGGGTGAATCCTGGATGGCTTTGTTACATGACGTTATGGACTGGGAGAAAACATTTGTAAATTGGCTTGTACAACTAATGGCTGAAATGCATCTTTGGTCAACTCCTTAAGAGGTTTAGGCGATCCAGTTTCAGTCTGGCATTACTGTTGGGATATAATTTAGACATCCATCCATTATCTATACCGCCTATCCCTTTCGGGGTTGTGGGGGGCTGGAGCCTATCCCAGCTACAATGGGCGAGAGGCGGGGTACACCCTGAACCGGTCGCATGTAAGGACAAACAAACAAACATTCACACTCACATTCACACCTACGGACAATTTAGAGACATCAATTAACCTAATGGGCATGTTTTTGGTCTGTGGGAGGAAGCCGGAGTGCCCGGAGAGAACCCACGCATGCACGGGAAGAACATGCAAACTTCACACAGAAAGGCCCCGCCTGACCTGGGGATCGAACCGGCAACCTTCTTGCTGTGAGGCACGCGCACTACCTGCTGCGCCACCGTGCAGCCCATAATTCAGACATTGATGTTCATAAAAAGATTGGTGGGGGCGGCCTCTGAGGAAACAAAACAAACTTCTCGTTGTGAAATGTAGAAAAACATTTATCAATGGAAAATGATTCTTAATATTATTGTTATTATTATTTTTCTAACCGAGACAGAAGAAGTTTGCCTTAACCATCACATTTTATCTATTTGCGTGTCTCACACAACAGGCAGGCTCATGTTTCAGCTGTGTCTCATGGCTGATGCCGTTCATTTATTCTTCAAGTCTTTTGTGGACAATAACTGCGAAACCGTGAGGTTGATGCCACTAAAAAGGCACTGGAAAAAAAAAATGTTGACTCACATCCCTATAGAGATAATAATATTATTAACCTAAAATAATATTATTAGGTTACTACTCCACTTCTTTGCACCAAATTTGCTGAAAGCAAAGAATTTGCTATGTGATAGAGCAACTGCAATAATATTACTGAATGTTATTTTACTTTGTTACTACAAAAAAGTATGTGTTACTGTAAATAATGCATTACTTTTACTATGTGAACAGTAGCTTTGAATACTGTGTGTGTGTGTGTGTGTGTGTGTGTGTGTGTGTGTGTGTGTGTGTGTGTGTGTGTGTGTATGTGTGTGTGTGTGTGTGTGTGTGTGTGTGTGTGTGTGTGTGTGTGTGTGTGTGTGACTTTCCTCACCTGGTTGCTGTCCACCTTGTAGCCATGTTTGAGGGCAAATGTTTTGCTGAGGGAAATATTGATGGCGTAGCCCACAATGGCCACTGCAAAAGCATCGCCTACGACCTTTGAGAACCATGTGACATCTGGAGTACGAGGAGCATTGAGCCTGGAGCAGCAAGAGAAGATGAACGTTTCAGGGTTTTATCACTGTCACCTTGCACAGTACACAGTGTCCTGACATCAGGGCATCTCTACAGACAGCTCAGGGCATCAGGGCGGCTCACAATGTCCCATATGGTTGAGTTTGCTGATAACAATTTGATAAGATTATTTAAAGAAAGTTTTTCAAATCTTCCCATGTAGAAATTAATGTGTTAATGTTCATGACTCTAGCATCTAATTATTAAAAACACTGTCTTGAAAGACAAAGAAAGTAATGATGCCTTATACAACTAACCCCTGGCTATTATATCCTGCGGTATGTTTACAAGACCTAGTTTTCTGTGTGTGTTTGCTCTCTTATGCAATCAATCTTATGCTATGTTCCATGACAGGAGCTTTTCCAGGACCAGAGGTGTTTTAGAAACTCACTCACACTGTGACTCCATTACTTTGTGTTATCACAGCCCCACATATCTTCCAACCAAGAACCGCAGTACTTTTGTGCCTGTGATCCTGTGAACAGTCCACTAACAGCTATCCTGCATCTCACCGCTCCCCTTACCTGTCTCTTTCTGTTGCCTACACACACACACACACACACACACACACACACACACATTGTGTTTTTAATCACTTGTGGGGACATTACATAGACTTACATTCATTTCCTGGACCCTTACCCTAATCCTAACCCTAACCATAACCCAGGGGGGAACCTTCAGGGCCTTCTAGGCCTTCAGAGAAGGCCTTAAAAAAATCTGGACCAAAAAATATAAGTATTAAATTATTATATATAATCTATCTAATTTAATTTAATACAATACATTAATACATTTTCTCTAATCTATGTTCTAAAGTGAAGTTTACTGTCAAGTTCACATCAGCAATGAAAGGGTTACTGTCCTGAAACATATTATCCAATCAGAATCTTCCGTCTCTATCAAAGCCCGGTTAGCTGGCTCATTAATTGGTTAGGACTTCATGAATCCAGGGGAAGGCCAAGCTATGTGTTTTGGTTTGGAGAGTGATGGGAAAATTGACCAATCACGGTTTGATTTTAAGTGGGCGGGACAAAAACAAAAGATCATAGGCCTTCGTGAAGTCCGAAAGGCGGGCAGAGTGGTGAGAGCGGTGAGAGACAATTAAATGGCGGAAGATGAGAACGAAGTTGTGGCTAGCTTGTTAGCATCGCCTTTTTCAAGGCGGCCTTTCCTCTGTTGAGCGCTCTTTCTTGGCTCTGAAGCGCATCAAGACACACGCCAGAAACAGTACTGGACAGGATCGCCTGGGAGCTTTGGCACTGATGTCCATAGAAAAAGGATTTCTTTTGGAGCTCAAGTCAAAGGACAAACTTTATGAGGCTGCCATCACCCACTTCACAAAGAAAGACCGACGAATGGACTTCGTTTTCATGTAAGGTAGGCCTATGTTGCAAGCCACCTTGATTATTATTTCAAGTGATTAATTCGGGCCAAGTGGACATTCAGTAATTTGTATTTATTGCGGAGGTTGTCTGTAAAAAAATCCAGCACAATTTGCGCCTTTAATTCCTTAATTAATTAATTCAATATGTAAACTTATCAAACTTATCAGAAGTGTGTGGTTGGACTTTTGTTTTTTAGAGGGTTTTTATCCCCCCCCCCCATGGCTCCCCCCTTTCTGTCCCTTTCCGAGAATTAAGGAGGTGTAGTGGAACCTATAAAAATTGTGACTTTTGACATAAGTATTCATTGCGCCGTGCGTAATTGCGCATGGAGAGGTATTTGCACTTCAATTCAACTTTAAAAAAAACTCCAGCTACCAGCTTTGTGTAACTTTTTCTATATTGTGCATTTGAAATTGTATAGTTTGACGATGCTCGTGAATTTATTTGTCAATGTGTGTATGGCTTGCTGTGCGCTGTGATTTATAGCGCTGTCCATGGTGATGAAGCCTCAGTGTCGGTGTCAGCAGTGTCACGTTCTGGGTTACCTCATTTTATATTTCCAGATTTTGGCTTATGTTTATTTAATGTAGCCTCCAGTTTTATGAAGGTACTGTTGAGAATGTTTCTTGTTGCGGAGAATATTATTGATGTTATGGTCTATTTGTTTACATTCTTGTCATCGTTAATTAAAGGATTGCAGTTGTTGAACGCTTTCAATTCATCGTGCTGTTTCTTTTTTTCCGCGATGATTTCTTTTCTTGGCAGTGAGGGCTGAGGTGAAGGCCCAGCTGTAGTGCTCACAGTTCGCCACTGCCATAACCACTATTTGCCTATTCCTAATCCTGTACCAAACCTAACCTTACCTAACCCGTAACCCTGTCTTCACCCTAAAATTTAATGATTTACATTGAGGGGACCTGCATTTTGTCCCCATAAGGCAGGTGAGTCCCCACAATGTGACTGTGTAAACGTATTTTTGTCCCCACAACGTGATAAATACCAGGTCTCTCTCTCTCTCTCTCTCTCTCTCTCTCTCTCTCACACACACAAACACACACACACACACACACACACACACACACACACACACACACACACACACACACACACACACACACACACAAACTTACCCACTGGGAATCTCTCCAACCACATTGATGCTGTATCTACTCCTAAGTCCGCAGAAGTAGGTGATGACTGTTGCTAATATGACCTGTTGAAAAAAAGGCACAAGGAATGTTGTTTGGGGCAAAGCTTCCAGCACATCACTGTGGCCAAGATGCCTCCTGCTGGTCAATTTAATGAACACATCTGCAGCTCAAGTGAGGGCTTACCACTATGAGTTCTATAGGGATGGGCATAGGCAGCTTCTGTCTGTAGAAGGCATTGATTTCTTTGACCAAAATGAGAACAGCGAGCGCCACCAGGCTGACCACCAGCTCTGGCACTTTAGTCTCTGGCAGCAGCTGGCAAATATCCACCAGAATCTGTGAGGAAAAGCGTGGAGGAGAGAGAGGGAACAGAGAGAGAAATCAGGTTAATCCATACGGAGTGGAGAATGCAATGAAGTGTGCATACGTTCAATGGTGGTCTGCCCACAGGCGTGTCCTTCTTGCTGCCCCAGTAGTTTTTGCATATTTTATGAGACTCTAATTTGCATTGGTATGACTTGCTGGCGATTAGCAGGGAGAAGAAAAAATAAAGGAAAGGAAATGTCCCACGACACAGGTCTCTTTCTTTTTGTTTGCTTTGTGATGCTGTGTGCTCTTTTTGTTCTGTAAATTAGACCGAGGTGCACTGTGTTTCTTTGCATTTAATTAGCATGATTTCTGTTCTTGACAGATTATGTAAGTTTGAGAGAGATGCTGCCGGCGATCATCTGCAGCTTTTACCTGGTTACCTTAAGTTGAGTTGAAAACACACTTTTAAAGGTTATACAGTATGTGACACACCCAAGTCGACCATGACTCCCCCAGGCAGAACACAAACGTACGTTGCCTGCAGTAGCATTATTGTATTCTGGCTGTTTGGCTTGAACAAATAGTCATGTGAAGTGAACTGAAGAAATAGCACAGCATTTAGGACAACTGCCTGTAAAATGGCAACTTGTCATTTTAATACTGTGGTGTTTTAGATAGTCAGAAAGGGAACAACAGACTGAATTAACACCTCTAACAGTACCAACAGAAACAAAACACAATGAGCTTCACCAGACCTGTGTTTACTACAGTGTTATGGTAATGCCCTCCATTACTTTGCTCTAAGTCTATCAATCAGTCCCTCCGACAGTATCCATATGTGATTTGTGTAATGCATGATGACACACTCACATAAATAAGGGATAGAGGACCAGTGAAGCGTCCCGGCGAGACTCCAAACAGGTAATGGAGCTGGGAGACGCACACATGACATGCTGATCCTGTGGTGTAGCCTCGAACCAGTGGCTCAGAGAGGTAGTTAACCACGAAACCAAACTTCATCACACCCAAAACCACCTTCGGAAAAGACAGCGAGTTAGTCAAAAGGAGTGAAATATGACTTGAAAAGGTATCTCTGTGCGGTCAATAATTGTTTTCAATTAGTTTTCCATTTTGCTCACAATGGACACACAAACACACCTGGAAGATTCCCGCCAGGATTGCTATGGAACATGCAATCTTTACTCTGGATGCGTCCCGTGCATCGATGTCCACGCCTGCTGTTCCATTAGTGTTGTTTGCAATAAATTCACTGTCTGGTGCCAGCCTCTCCGTCACACCCCCAATCATGACACTGATCACAGCAAACGTACCTGAATGTGAAGTACCCGAGCATGTAGACACACAGTCATGCACAAAGACACAAGCAAGGATGAGTTTAAGTTCAATTTGAATCAGTGACACCTTCTCACAGACTCTCTCACTCACCTATAGAGATGTGTCTGGAAGTACCAAAGAGGAAGTAGACTAGCACCGGGTAGAGGGAGGTGTAAAGGCCGTACACTGGGCGTAAGGAAGCCAGAAGAGCATATGCCATGCCTGGTTAAAAAAGAAAAAAAGGTTGGGAAATACACTTGTTTGCTTTCTCTCTCTCAGAGTGTCACGAGAAGACCATTCATCTATTAGCTTAGCCTAGCATCTACACTAGAAGCACGTGGGTACAACTAGTCTGGCTGTTTTAAAGGGTTAAAAAAAAAGTTAGCCAACCAGCAGAGACTCCTGTAAAACCACAGTTTGAAAAGTGACCTTCAGAGGTCGTGGTGGCTGATTTTGTTACATTTGGACAGAGCCAGGCTAGCTGTTTCCCCCTGTTTGTAGTCTTTATGCTGACCTAAGCTAATCCTCTCCTGCTTCATGCTGAATAAACAACAGAGTGGTATCAATTATCTCTTCTCCGTCTCAGCAAGAAAGAGCATAAGTGCACGTCGTAAAATGCCATAAACTGCTCTTTAAAGTGAAAAGTTTGTTAAATTTGTGAAGCACTGTGCATGTTCATTCATACAAACCCTGTGGCAGATGCATGATGCCCACACTGCAGCCAGAGATCAGGTCCCCTATGCCATTCTCCCTGAAGGAGTACTGAGGCAGCCAGCCGAGAACGGGGACCCAGCTCAGCACTGTGTCCTTCAGCCGGGGCACTGAACACCTGCAATAGATATACTAGAAGTAAATTCTACTGAGCATACCATTTCCAATCAGTTTGAGTAATTTTGTGAGAAAAAAAATAGTCAAAATCCTTTGATTCCAGCTTCTTAAGTGTGAACATTTTCTGGTTTCTTCACTTGTCTATGACACCAAACTGAATATTTTTGGGTTGCATACAAAACGACATTTGAGGACGTCAACAATGTCTGACATTTTATAGGCCAAACAACTAATTGGTCAATTGAGAAAATAATCAACGGATTAATCAACAATGACAATAATGGGTAGTTGCTACCCTAAGGTCTATATATATTTATATTGTTATATATTTTTACTTTTTTAATAGCTTATTTTTAGTAGATGTGTGGTGTGTGTGTGTGTGTGTGTGTGTGTGTGTGTGTGTGTGTGTGTGTGTGTGTGTGTGTGTGTGTGTGATGTGTGAAGCACCAACTTCACCAAAACTCCTTGTTGGTAAAATTGTACTTGGCAATAAAACTTTTTCTGATTCTGATTCTGATTCTGATGTGTAGGTTTTTGGTCTAGGTTTTGTTAGTTTATGAAAAAAAAAAAAATGGAACGGTTGTAAAAACAAATCGAAATGTCCGAAACTAGACTTGTGAATTGAAACACCTGCTACAGTTTTTATCAGTCGGCCTTGGAAAACAGTGACACACTGCATAACACCAGCATGTGAATGTGCTGCTGTTCTCTCCTTATGACATACACGGTGCAGTAGTGAACACCTACATGAACAAATATTAGATCTTTTATTGGATAGATATTGGGTTAACGTGCTTACATTGAGAGCACAAATTGCTCTGCTGAAATGTTACTAGATTATCATACATTCACTGCACAGGAAGTATCTGGTCTTACAACATGTCCGGTATTGTGATTCCTTAACATTTAATACTGACTGGTTGAATATTTGTTTCACATGATCTATCACAGGCTATTATGAAAGTTTCTAACTTAATAAAACTGTGAACTTTGCTCATCTGTCGTTAAACGACTCAGATGAAACTATTTCTCAGCGTTTTTCTTTAATCATCACTCTACACTAACATCCACACACATACATTTGGATGCACATGCACAAACTCAAGTCTCAAGTCATGCATGACGCAAATATGTTCACATCCAAACACAAACATATCCTTTTTGCCAGTCCGCGTCATTGTTTTTCCCAGTGTTTTCTGGTTCACACCTCCCTCCCCCGTGTCCTCTCCTCTCTGTTTTTACCTCAGAGACTCCTTCATCCGTTCACCCAGTGTTGGTTTAGCAGACCACATCCCTTTTTGTGCCACTTCATCCAGACCTATCTCATCCAGAACCTTCCGCTGCACTAAATAATGCCCAGCTGAACAGTCCATCTTCTCCATGTCTGTGTCTGTTGGACAAATTCACCAAACCTCCGTAAAGCCAGTGTCTATCTGAGCTCCTCCTTTTATGCCGGAGTCTTCTTGACTGGAGAGGACAGGTTCAGTTGCAGAACAAAAGCCAAACCTCCTCACCATTCTGTACTGATTGACAGTAATTGTTTTTGGACTGTGGGAGTGATCACTACTTTCCTGTCTCTCTAAGACAACAACCACCGCCCCGCATGTCCTATTCTGCATGTGCACACACACCAGAGATAATGTGCTTTTGTGTGTGTGTGAGAGAGAGAGAGAGAGAGAGACAGAGAGACAGAGAGAGAGAAAGTTTCAGTATGTCACCCTGTAGTGAAAAAACTACAGCTGAAAAGCCAAAATTTGGGAAACATTGTTACTGTAAATTTGTCAAACTCACTGAGAGTGAAACTGAAACACTATATATAGAGAGAGAGGTGTATAGATAGATAGATAGATAGATAGATAGATAGATAGATAGATAGATAGATAGATAGATAGATAGATAGATAGATAGATAGATAGATAGATAGATAGATAGATAGATAGATAGATAGAGAATTTAGTCCACTGGTAAAGACTAAAGGTTGTATTGCAGTATGCTGGTTAGGTTTATGTTTATGTGCCAGACTTATTGAAACATCTTATCTTTATGACAGAGATGAAGTAACACAATTCTCATTGTCAGCAGGAAACTCCTGATGCTTCATTCTGCCGACATTGCCCTATAAACTTTATGGAATTGGCCAATCAAGAAAGAAAGAAAGAAAGAAAGAAAGAAAGAAAGAAAGAAAGAAAGAAAGAAAGAAAGAAAAGAAAGATCCCAAAATTCTACATACTCTTCAAATGGCTGAAAGGAAACTGCAAGGTTTTGCTTAGTGCAAGTTTGAAATCTGTGACAAGGCCAGTTTTTTATTTCATTTCATTCAACCCTTTTTCAATTACTCTGTCAAATGGCTAAACCCAGACTGGAAGTCTGTGCTGCATTCATGTCCTGCATTCAAAACATCACTTAGGTAAAAGCATTTAATTAACAATAGTGGCATAAAGTGTCAAACATGAAAGTACTCACTGTGCAGGAAAATGCTCTCTTTCAGTGTTTTACTATTACATCTGATGTTTTTTAGATTAATATTACTGCTGCATTCATTTGTTTGTTGTATTTCACTGCTGTAGATATTTAAGGTTGAGCTCATTTTAACTACTTTATAAACAGCTGTGTACTTTAACCTACAGCAATGCATCATATTTTGTAAGATCACCATATGTTTGTAGTGTCAGAGAACCACGTAAGTCTAAACAGTCAGCTTTTAATGAGCTCAGTAAAACAGCCCTGTTTTCAGCTTTGTGACAAAGCATTTTCAAGATAATCCAAGAGGGTTTTTAGATAGTTTATTGAAATTAAGAAGTAGAATTTTCACATAGTTGTCCCATAAAGGAGCACTTTAATTCTTCAGTTTACAAGGAAAATTCAAAATCACCAAAATTTGCAGATAAGTGGTTTTCACTGGACGTGAAGGATATGAAAAACTGTAATGTATATATATTATAATAAATATAACTTTAGCTTCAAAACTTGTCCAAAGGCCAATTTCCCTTTGAACCAGATAACCTTATAACACAAATTCATCAGTCACGGTCCTGACAGCACTCCTTCAAATCAGCTATTTGATGTTTATTATCTAGCAGGTTAACATTTAATAGGGTCTTTGTTAAAGTATCTTTCACTATTGATTGAAGTTTATGTTGTTAGTCTGTGTGGAAAGGGGCAGAATACGCTCAAATGTGGACAGACAGGTGAGATAAACAGCTTTAAGCAGGACAAGTGAATGCAAAAAAAGGCAAAACGTGATGAGACTCATATGTTTTTACTGGGAGCAATTTAAAAACAGTCCGTGAACTGAATAGAAGATGGATGTATTTAATAAAAAAAAAAACATAAAACATAAACAGCACTGAAGCCTGAAATCCTATTTTTTTTCCCCCACTGTCTATCCTTATTATTTTCCTGTAATGCACCCTGCAATGGGTAAATCAGCGATACGTGCAGGACTTGACAGGACATCTTTGCAATATCATTAATGTTTCACATTTAATGTTGTCTTTAATGTTTTATGTTTCACTTATGATCTACTGACAAGGAGTGGTTGAAGTCAAAGAGGAATTGTCCATGTCAGTGGACAATAAAGCTGTAAAGTTAAATTTTATTTTATTTCAGCCTCGGATGAAGCACGGCAGCTGGTGCACTTCTGTACTGATGATCTACCTGTGCCACGAGTTTTAGGTGTACGTACTGTTACATGACTGTTCACAATGTCTTTCTTTGTGCTTTAATTATCTTCCTTGATGTCGTAATTTCTGAGTGTCCTCTGGTTTTCATGTTTCCAAATTACCACCGGCAAAATTTTCTGGAAAATAACAAGCAGTTGGCTCAGAACATTTTGCTTTGTGACTGAAATACCTAACAGCAATAGATGAGCGTTAGACATGGCAGAAAACATTCTTGCACAGATTAACCCTGGCCCCTGTCACACACACTGATGATGAGCTGATGATGAGTTAATGATTTACATTGTGGGGACCTGCATTTTGTCCCCACAAGGAAGGTGAGTCCTCACAATGTGAGTGCATAAAGAGTTTTATGTCCCCACAACGTAAGGAATAGATGGTACACACACACACACACACACACACCCACCCACCCACACACACACACCTATGTGCTGTTTAAACTCAGGAACACTGCAATGACTAAGCACAGCGGAAAGCATGAGTTGTGCGAACTGAGAGAACATTTTAGTCTCACTCACGTCTCACCTCACTGGCAGAAATATTTCAGTGACAGACACCATATTCAGAGGCATTTTAATGCATCAGAGACTAGAAAGGTATCGTGTCAAATACACTTCAGTAAACATTCATTCGTGCTGGTGTTTTCGATCAAAATGTGTTTCATGCGTAAGATTGTTATGTTTGTTGATGTTATTGTTAGAAGATTTATTACTTACTTCTTTTTTCAGTCTGGTCAAGATTGTAATCAGCAACACGTGATGCTGAAGTGTTACAGGTGTGGGAAGCATGTCCTGTGGTTATAGTAACAATAAATATACTAAATACAAGCCTAAAAACAAAATATTATTCAATTCATATGTTTATTTTCACCATAAACACAAACATGCTGATTGTTTTCCTGCAGAATCAACATTTTTTTAGTTAAATTAGACAAGCTACTCCATGATTGTGGCACGGACCGTCATGCAACTGCAGAAGTTGCCATGGAAGCACACTTTGATGGATAAGTCTGGTGACATTCAGGATTTGTCTTTCTGGCAATAAATTCCAAAAAAGACCAAAAGCAACAATGAACTGACCCTGGAAGTATTGTCAGTGTAGCTACAACCTGTTATATTTTATTCCTCTGTGCCATAGACCTCCATTGTTGCCTCATTAAAAACCCATCAGTGAGCCACACTGGGTGACATGTTTCTCCAGTCGATTGTGTGACACTGTCAATCTGTCGTAAAAACTCAATAGAGCACTTGATGTGTGTTAATCTGCCACTGAAAATAGTTCCAAACAAATGCACATTTACAGTTCATGAGAACCATTTGTTAAAATGACATCTGTGCCATCTGTTTTAGGAAATTTTTGAGCCGTTTGTTTTAAATGGAATAATATATCTGTAAGCAGTTTTTAAAGATTAACATGTTCAGACTTGGTCAGGAAGTCAAAAAGTAGTGTAACACGCACTAACATGATGTTGGTTTTGGTATTTTCAGGGGATTTGTTGACTTTGAATAACACTAGCCTTAGCAAAATCATAATGAACATTTGTTAATGCAGCCTGTGGTCTTGTCCTGGACTTGGACAGTCCAGAGCCACTCTGAAAATATGTTTCAGTAATCTTTCATGTTTTCATCCTGTGTCATGTTTCACTTTCATGCAGAGCTTGATTTTTACTGTTTTGTATTATGTCTTTAAATGTCTGTAACCCCACAATATCAAATCTGTGTCCTATATACAACATGTTTATTACCATTTGAGTGTGTCAGTGTTCTGCTACTTTCAAAACCATTGGGGGGTTTTCAGCTTTAAGGAGAATGTTTTAATTTGGTTGACAGAAGCTTCAAAAAAGACATCCAGGTAGCATTTTCAACAAAGCTAATATTTGCTTTTCACTCTCAAAATCTGTGCTAACAAACAGAATAAGTCAGCTGAGCAGAGACAAATATTCAGAAAAATAAACCCACTCTTATCTTGTGATTGATGAGCCATTAACTCCGTGTTACGTGTACAAATATAGAATCTTGTCGCCTATTAACTCGTATTAACTCTTGGGTAAATAGTGAGATGAATCATTTAACAGCAGGTGTGAAGAGGTGAGGTGTTTGATAACCTGTTAAGGGTTGTAGATTTCCTCATGGACACAAGTCATGTTTTTTTCCTGACCTAGTTTCTAAAAAAGGTTTCATTTGTAGATGAAAGTGTTATTGGGATGGGGCAGGCAAGACAGGAAGGAAACTTTATTTGTAAACACATTTCCTGCACCATGGAAATTCGGGGTAATAAAATACAGAAAAGGTGACAGATTTACTTTTTTTTTTTTTTTTTTAAAGGCAAAAGTACAGGCAGGAAATCCAAGAGATGCAAAATATTAAAAATTAAAAGAAAGGTCGTGCAGTTTAAATCAAATGAGAATAAAACATAAAAGAACACACCAAATACTGGAAAGTTTAAAACAAAAATTAATGAAGGCTATTTAAAAGCTAAGATAAGATATGTTTTAGCTTCCACTCAAGAACAAAAGCCTGTTACGACACCTGATATGGGAACGTCATTCTGGCACTAGAGAAAGGTCAGACTCAGAAGAATTTCTCCTGCAGAGACCATGAATAGTTTTTAAGATTATACAGCAAAAAAGAGTTATAAAACCAGAGAAACACTGAAAGAAAGAATTGCTGCTTTGATGCCTGGAACTGCCAAACGTCCAGTCAACTTAAAGTTGAACCAGATATGCATGAAAAGATGCACACTTGTCAACAAAGTGCTCTAAAATGTGCTTCTAAATGTATGCATGCCAAATTGGGCAATTTTATCCACTTTCACTCCATCAATAAATGCAGGTTTCTGCTCTGTTAACTGTTAACACTCTACCAAAGGTCCTGATGAAGAGCTGGGATCAGAGCTGGCAGCGTGACAGCACTGTCACTGGCCCATGTAATCACGTTTCACATATGGCAACAACACATCCTAACCAGGAGTCACTGATTAATCTACACGGCCCATAAACCATAAGGGCCACATTTTTTGGCTCGTGATGTTGCGTAACACATTACGCTCAACTGTTAATGGAAATATGGTTAGAAAACAATTACCCTGAGGTAACACCACCTGTCGTGATTGGACCTGTGACAGAGTGTACAAAATGATGATCAGAAGCTTTGTGGCTGTGTAGTGGTCGTCATCACTTGTCCAGAAACACCTTATGAAACATACCACTGAAGGCTTGTTTGCAGCAGCTTTTCTTAACTAAGGTTTCTCTGTGTCTCTGTGAATGTTGCCAGATGCCACGCCCCCCCCTTTGATGGCCATGTGGGGGCCATGTATCTGAAACACAAGCACATCAACTGAATCATCATCTTTGGAATCTTGATGGGGACTATCAGACAACTGTATAACCATAAAACAAGAAATCTGCTTTCAAGCATGCTGCCCTTTTAGGGTTGTTTTAAAGTGGAAAGATTACCAGATAAAAAGATAAACTACAATCGAATCCCATTTTTTTCTTTGTCTTTTTTTTGAACATAGAAAAGTTTGCGATCTTGACTGCAGTTTTGATAAGAAATATGGTATTGGGTGTGTTTAGCCAAGGCGACATGACAAGGTGATATAATTTCCACATCTTCTGTGTAAAGTATCAAATAGATGGACTGATGTAGTTATTTCCCTGTACTCCCCATGTTGCCAAATGCTTACTAATAATATGTCCTTGAGTGTGTGTCTGTGACTGCAACTGCAAATTTCAGGCTGTGTTAATAGTCCCTGAGCTTCATGGTGGCTCTTCAGAAACCAATGGGTGATGTCATGTTTCATACAGTCTATGCTCTGTAAGTCCTCTTTAAGTCTAATCACAATCTGTACATTTACTTTTATATTGTCAGCACACTGTGAAAATCCTCTTCTAGTTTATTTTGTGTACAGCCTGTAAATGTTATGCCTCTGAATGACTGAAACTCTTGAGGTTTCTAGATGAATTCCACACTTTAAAAAAAAAAAAAAAGTAAAGAAGACTTGTAGACTGTTTGCCCAACTGCCTCTCGAAACCTGAACAGCACTACAAGTACAGCACTTGCTGGTCTATTTTAAACCTTTTTACCAGCGAGCATGCTATTGCCCCCACTCACAGGCACAGCAAATAGCACAGAACGCAAGCCAGACCTGCCAGCAGACAAACATAAGGCAACCTGTGAAGAGTAATTTAAGACATCAAAGCTGACGTCGTCCCAGTTCAGAAACTTCTGAATCCTGGCACTGACATCCTCAGGACACCACTGGTATGATAACTGGCTTTTTTTTGTTTTGTTTTGTGTTGTTTTTGCATGTGCTTAGCTTAAGTCATGCTAGCATGCTTCTGCTCATACTCTGAACTTTGTGCATGTCTGCCTGGAGTGAGGTGACCTGCGTATGACCTGTGTATGTTTGGCACACCCACTGACAGTGTCATTACCGTCTCCATAAGCATGTGAGTTGGTAGGGCAGCTGCATGGGGGCGGAACCAGTTTACGATACTGTTCAACAAGACAGGCCTCTAAGAAGAGAGCAAAGCCATTCAGTACCTGTCCCAACCATCCAAACACCATCTGCTGTTTGTTCTCAGTAGTGTTTCACCGCATGTCATGCAGTAGCCTATAATTAAATAAAACAAAATATTAGAGATGTCTTCCTAATGCTGGCTTCTTTGTGTAATTCATTGGAAACAACCAAATGTTTTGTGCATTCATTGCATTCGCACTATAGCGAGCAGTAGCAGTAAACTGATTCATAACCTCAGTTCGAGAAAGTGGAACCAAATGTGCTCTGTACAAGGATCCAGTTCACTGAACATAATTACAGCCTAAATGCAGCCGTCAGTCTTCACCTTGGAAAACTTTTTTGGTTTTCATGCAGCATTTCAATCAGACCAGTGGATTCATGTTTTGATTAAAATTACATCTGTGGTTTGCGCTCAAATTACAGATCTCAAAATCTCTCTACAAGGGAAACCTGGTGTTTAGCTGTGAGCCTACGATGATTTTCTTTGCTTTGCCCTGGTGAGATGACAAACCTCAACATAAAATGGATTTTCAAAATAATAATGCAACAAAATAGAAAATACTGTGAAAGATCAAACCAGCGGTTTCCAGCCATTTTTGGTTTGTGACCCTTTACGACAAAACAATGTCTATTTGCAGCCCGTTGTTATGTTTGTTGTAAACAGTTCCACAAAAAGAGACATTTCCCCTCTAAACCTCTCAGCTTTCATTTAAATAACTGTTTGAGGCTCGAGAATGATAGATTATGCAACATTTCACAAACATACTGCTAATGCTGTTAACAGTTTTGTACTTTTACTTAAGAAAGATGCTGATTTTTTGTATGAACCAGAACTCCACGACCAAGACTCTCTTATTGTGTGTGTGTTTGGCACAGCGCTGCTTCAAGGTCTTCCTCTCTACGCTGACCAAAGTGGCGCAGACATTCAGCGCAGCGATCCATGGATGCACCAGCGCTGGGCTCTGTTCAGGCAGAGCATGGCTCGCTTCTGCTCAGGCAGCTGGAGAGGATGAGAGCGGCTGAGGAGCTCACTGATGTGGTGCTGGTGGCGGAGGGGATTCCCTTTCCATGCCACAAGGTGGTGCTGTCTGCATTCAGCCCTTACTTCCAGGTAAAGTGGCCATGCAGTTATTGAGAATGATTGTGCTGATACAGGAAAATTCAAGTTGATGCAACCCGTGTTTTGCATTATTTGATGAATCCTGTTTGTCCAGGCTATGTTTACATGTGGTCTGAAGGAGACCCGTGGAGGAGAGGTACCTCTCAGAGACACTCCAGCTCAGAGCCTGGAGCTGCTGCTGGACTACATGTACCAAGCTCATCTTCCACTTTCTAATGACAACATCCAGGGAGTGGCTGCTGCTGCATTCCTGCTCCATGTAGATGGAGCCTTCAGGTAAGGAAAGAGACTGGGAATTGATCATTATTCTAAAAACTAACATTTATCTGTTTATATGTCCATTATGTCTCTTCTCTGTAAAGCACTCACTTGGCCCATGTGATTTCTTTCTCGTAAAGCAGTTTTATTATTACTATTAGTATGAACAGGACGTGTACAGTCTTCCTCTGCAGTAAAGGACAATAGGGACATCATGGTAATTTTATTCTACCTGTAACATCATTTGTGAAGAACAATAATAGTCAGGTGTGTAAGCAGTATAGAGAGCAGTGACCTAAGTATGTTAGAAGTACTGATGACATCTTGTTCCCATCACTACCTTGTTGCTACTGCTTCAGGTTGTGTCAGAGCCACATGGAGGCCCGCATGGACGCCTCCAACTGTGTCGGTCTGTACCACTGGGCCAGAGACCTGGGGGCCAGTGGTCTGGCCAACAGTGCCTTGCGATACGTCTGCCAACACTTTGCAGAGGTGGGACATTAAGTAATAATTGTGTCAAATATTCTCAGATTCTTGGATCTAAGGTGAACATGTTGAAGAGAATTTGGCCTGATTATCATTTATAACAATTACTGCCTTACAGTATGTGTGTACAGGCGACCCACTTCCTATCGCAGGTCAGAACAGATGATGTGATAATTCTTTGATGATGCTCTTTGTCAAGTGCCATAACATTTTTTGGGGGGCAAAACAATGCCTGACAACAGTATACAAGATGATGGGACGGTAGCAATAAAGAAAACACTACTTAATGTTGCCACTAGGCGGCAGAAGGTACTTGCATATTTTTTGCACAGTGACGCACAGTCAGGTGTTGGGATACTCAGGGAATTACCAGTGTTGATATGATTCCCTTCAACACTCTTCATTGTTTTACCACTTCTTTATCTTGCTGTCTCGAGGTTTGTGAGGAAGAAGAAGTGCTGGAATTGGATGCCCAGAGTCTTGGGGATCTGCTGGGTTCAGATGATCTCAACATATCACAGGAGCAGGTTGTGCTGGAGCTGGTGCTGCGTTGGGTGGAGAGGCGAAGGGGGGACTCACAGAGTGAAGCCCGGGCTGTGGAGTTACTCAGGCGTGTCCGACTGGAGCTTGTGGATCCTGGATTCCTCCGTAAGGCCAGGAGAAGAAACCCGGTGAGAGACGAAAGGGAGGGAAAATGTGTCCTCATCCACATTTATCAGTAGACTGACAGACTACCATGCCTGTAATTAATCCTCCAGGTATTGTTGCGGGATGCTGAGTGCTTTGGGATGATTGACGCTGCTCTCCAGACCTCAGGTCTCTGTGCAACATCAGCTCCACCTCGGCCAGCCCTTCGTTATGGCATGGAGACCACAGACCTGCTGCTCTGCTTGGGTGGGGTGAACAAGGAGGGAGTGCCAGCTCGCCGTGGAGGAGTTGCTGACCTCAGTTTTTGCTTTTCCCCCCATGGTAGAAAGACTTACTACATCTCCTCTCCACTGAGGGCCTGTGGAAGCTTGGGACAGATCACAGCTGGGGCAGTGACGCGGGACAACAACATTTTGGTTGCCATAGAGGCAGAAGATCAACACAGGATGAAGAGGGTGGATATCTACAGGTGTTCATGTGTGCTCATGTATAAGAAATCCATATTTTTCAGTGGAACTGTATTTAACACCAGACATAATGTTTATGTTCCAGGTATGATAATTCAGAGGAGAGCAGCTGGGTGGCGCTGTGCACAGCAGCATACAGGGACATGTATGCAGTTGGGCTGCTAGGTGATGCCCTCTATATGATAGGCGGTCAGATGAAAGTACGAAATCACTACATCATCACCGACAGTGTGGACAGGTGGTCGCTGAAGAGAGGAGGCAGCTGGCTCAGCTTCGCCCCACTGCCTCTCCCCTTAGCCTGCCACTGTGCCGTCAGTGTGAAGGAGCATCTCTATGTGCTGGGTGGCTGGACACCACAGGTACACACACACCTGTCAGAAAACACTGAAAGTCAATATTAACAGTGCTGTAGATGTGTGTGCTGAAGTGTCCTTGAGCAGCAGGAGGCAGGCTAGTCTGCTGACAGTAAATAAACTGAAGACTTTGCCCACAGGTAAAAAGTCAATTATTTAAAGGCCCTGAAAATTTGTTTTCTCAGGGTCCAACATGAACACACACTTTTTGACCAGAATAGTTGTCGGTCACATATTTCTGCACACTGATCAGGATTTTGCTGTGTTTGAATCTAAATGTGATGAAGTTGTAGAGTTGTTTGCTCATGTTGCAAGCACTGTTAATCAAACGCCCTCAGTCCACACCCACACAGTCCTGATGAAGCTGAATTTTCAGGTGTAAATAAACTTGAATTTGATGGTTGCATATTTACTCATAGAGAAATAGCTTTCATTGGCTGTAAATCCTCTGTGTGTTGAATTTCAAAATTCCAGACTTTTGTGCCCTCCAGCAGGGCTGGACTGGGATAGCAATTCAGACTGGGAACTGAACATCAGCCCGGCCAATCTCCACACATCCACAACAGATACACTGTACCCGTTTTGTTGAATTATGTTTTCTGTTGACTGTTCATGGCAGTAACATATTTTTAGTTTTATTGTTGCACACAAAGACTGCTTTAAAAACCATCCAAAATGGTTAAAACCCAGCCAAGAATCTCAGTTTTCAAGAATTAGCCAGTTGCAACCTCCATAATCCTCCTATGGAAATAAATATTCCTACAATAATTTTTGTGCACTTTTGGAGTCATTGATTTGCTCCTCAATGGCATTTCCTCAGTGACTGCATTTGCCCAATTACCCATTTTATTTATCATTTTTAATACTGACACTGAGATGAATGGGCTGAAAGACTGTAACATCTACCAGTTAGCAATGGTGGTTGTTTAACAATGAAATCAACAACTCCCGTGATCCCCCGCTCCTGGACAACGTCATGAACTACTTCTTTTGTTATTGTTTTGGTTAAGAGACCTCTGGCAGCAAAAATGAGATACTGTGTGCTTAAAGCAAGTCAAGTGATTTGGTGGAAGACTTCGTGTAACGCTTATCTTCTCAGTCCTTCACTCTTTCCCCTCTGCTGCTTCTCATTTCTCAGCTCTCACCTCACTTTCTTGCCTTTTTCTTCCCCCTTCTGTCCGACTCTCTCTTCTCCCTCCTCAGCACCAGCCAGATGAGGAGCCTGACAAGCTGAGTAACCGTGTGTTTCAGTTTGACCCTGGCAGGGACAGGTGGACAGAGTGTGCCAGCATGAAGTACTCCAGGTACCGCTGCGGCACGGCTGTGCTCAATGGAGAAATCTACATATTAGGTCAGACTCTAACACAGACTGCAGTGTATTCCTAGTCATTCTGAATGAGGAAGAATGCAGCCAGATGACGTGTGTGTGTGTGTGTGTGTGTGTGTGTGTGTGTGTGTGTGTGTGTGTGTGTGTGTGTGCGTGTGTGTGTGTGTGTGCGTGCATTCTTCAGGAGGTATAGGATGTGACGGAGAGGACCGTGGACAATCACGTCGCTGTCTAAGCTCAGTGGAGATCTATAACCCAGACACAGACACCTGGAGGGCAGGACCAACCCTTCCCTCATCTTTACTCTCCCACCGAACCAACGCCTCCAACATAGGAGTAGTGGAGGGCAAGCTTTACCTCTGTGGATACTACAAGGGGGCCGGTCAGTTAGTGAATCAGCCCTTTTTTCTTTTTGCTTTGTGTGGTCTCTCACTTCAGGCTGAAATGCCTCCTGTTGCACTGCATCAGAGTGAGCAATGGCAGCTAACTGGTGAAGCAGCACCTCCGGAAATTAGATTGTGGTCAGCTGTAACTTATATACTTCCTCTCATGCCTGCAGGCCGTCATGAGATCATAACTAAGGAGATTCTGGAGTTGGACCCTGCAGACAATGTGTGGACGGTGGTGGAGAGACGAGCAGCCATGCATGACAGCTATGACGTCTGTCTGGTGGCTAACCTCAATCCTCGAGACCTCTTCACACCCTAATTCATCTCCTGACTCTGAGCAACGGTGCCAGGGGTCAGGATGTGCGGGAAACAAGCCTCTTTAAGCGTCTTTTAAACCTCATATATCTTTATCCAAACCTGGTTTGATTCCTTGACTTCACATGTAACCATCAACAAATCGTCACACCCAAAACAACAAAACTGGTCAGTTTCTTTGAAAATGACCCACATGGCCTTTACAAAAACATTTCATGTGAACGTTTTCTCATCTCCCACCGCAGCGGTTAAGGTTTGGTTTCGTTTAGGAGATTTAAACCACTTGAGTAAGAGTAGGGAGAGATTGTGGTCATGGTTAAAAGAAACCAGTGTTGTCTGTTGGTAGGAAACATGATGCAAACAGCAGTCTCTGGCGTCACACATCTCCTCCGCCTTGCCTCTGACAAACAACAGTCAGTGATTGCATGACCACAACGGGCTGATTGTCCCAAAACATGTTTGGCATTTTAAGGGAATGGTTCGCCACTTTGGGAAATATGCTTAGTCGATTTCTTGTTGAAAGATGAGAAGGATGATTTCCCTTTCACGTCTTTCTTTAAAATATGGAGCTATGATCAGAAGATCAGTAGTTTAGCTTAATAAATAAGCTTAAAAATGTTTGCACAGAGCCGGCTTTTCCAGTTTTTATGCTAAGCTAAGCTAGCCATCTCCAGACTCCAGCTTCATAAACAGCTTCAACAGAAAAGTGTGGGAGTGGTATCAATCTTCCTGTCTAACTCTGAGCAAAAAAAAAAAAAAAAAAAAAAAAATCCCCCAAATGCCAAACTATTTAAGCATTTCAACAAATGACACGTACTGTGATTTTTGTTGTGCGCTTTTTAAGAGTTAGTGTAGTTAATTAGTCATTGCATATGTCATTGCATAAGCCTGGATGTTAAAAATCTGCCAAATTACATTGCTTTAGTCCTTTCGGATATATAAATTAGGATTCTTGTATGAAATTTTTGGTTGTGCAATAATTATTTGACATCCTTAAAAGCACATAAATGATTCGCTAACTGATACATTTTTGCCAAAATAAAGGCTAAATATAAGTAAGTGTTATTGTATCGTGGTCCTGTAATCGTACAATCACTTTTTCTTTTCTTTTTTTTTTTAATTTTTATAAACTTATATGTGGGGTAAGAATCTAATACCAGTTAAGCTGTCTTTCCATAGATCAACAAGCTCTTATGTTTCCTTATTTATACGTCGGTTTGAAATAAACCGAAATCCTCTCTGACTTCAAAGTCTCTGTTTCCTCCCAGTTTCTTCAAAGTCTCCTCCAGAATTTATTTTTTCAGCGCTCAGCGCGGGGCAAAGCATCAACAAACGCGTCTGACTGAAGTGGGGGATTTAGGGTGAGTGTCTGACCCGCATGGCATTCCATGCATGCCTTCTTCCCCTCTCTCCTGCTTCTGTGCCGGTTCAACATGAACCCTCGGAAAACCCAAACGGATCCCAAATGAGTGTGACGCCCCGGGATGTTGCTATCCGAGCTGGCTCCACCCATCGCTCCGGACCATGTGGTTCTCATCGCTCCTGTTGCTGTGTGTTTGGGCAGAGGGTGAGAAGGAGAAAACAGCCGCTGCTCAAATGGATCGTTTGTCTTGTTTGAATGTGCTCGTTTGTGCAGATCCGTGGCTTTGATAACGCTCTATATGCGCACTTTAGCTGCTTTCCTTCTAAACTCAAAGTCATTTGGGGAGTCCAGTCCCAGTGAACGCTGCGCCTGACAGGTGCGCGCAGTGCGCAGAGAGGATGGGCAGACGTGAGGCAGACAGCAGAGGCGCAATGAACAGCAGCCACCAGTCCGAGCTCGGTTGTCTGCAGGACGCGGCATCCAGTGGCCACCATGCCGGCGAGGAGTCGCCGAGGCTGGACAGCCGCCGACCCTGCAGCGCGGACCACCCTCAGATAAAGTCAGATGTGGAGGCGGTGGGCCGGGCACCGACTGCCACAGCGCGGATGGAAGTGAAGAAACACCAGCACAAGCACAACTTGAAACATCGCTATGAGGTGATGGAGACTCTGGGGAAAGGCACCTACGGCAAAGTGAAGAAGGCGGTAGAGAGGGCAAGCCAGAAAACGGTGAGTGTTGGTGAGCAAGATGCAAATATGATTTTAAGCTTTCCACAGCTGTGATCTGCGTCTCTTCTCTAACCTTAAACATTAGACATGCAGAAGGAAGATGGTGCTAAATGATGTGCATTATGATGTACCTCTTCATGAAAATCTTTGACCTCTTAACCTGCTCTAATCCACACAAACGATATATAGAGATGGTGTCATACACTGCTCATGCTTTTGTCATCCTGGGAGGTATTGAGCACACATGACATCCAGGAGCATCCAAGACTGTTGCCCTGGATGCTCCTGGATGACATGTGTGCCTCTTAACTCTGTGTGTGTGTGTGTGTGTGTGTGTGTGTGTGTGTGTGTGTGTGTGTGTGTGTGTGTGTGTGTGTGTGTGTGCGTGTGTGTGTGTGTGTGTGTGGGTGAGCTCATGGGCTGATGCTGAACCCAGTTCTTGCTTCCTGTGCTGCCAGCCTGAGATTCCTTTGGTCTGACTCACTCAGCACTTGACCAAGGGGATAAAGTTACTACAATAGGTCTCCTCCAATAAGAGTCTGACCCCCTTTACCAGAACACAATCACACACACACAACAGGCACACACAATAATATAATATGTCTCTATTTAACTTAACATTTAACATTCTCAATATCCAGGTTACATACAGAATGTGCAGCCAGATTACTTTGAATAATCGTGGGTTTATGTCTGCAGTCCGGGTTTAATCCCTCACTCTGCTGGGATCTGAGCACAAGGAGACAGATACCCCGTCAGCTTCGAATTCCCCTCCTTTTTTTTAGTAAACAAACACGCTGTAATAGGGATAATCTTTTTTTTTTTGCAATCAGATTGTGGAAGTGAGACTGCTTTCAGTGTAACTGTGAGACCTACATCGGCAAGAGAGAAAGGCCAGAGAGAGGCAGTGAAAGACAGAGGAAAAGAAGGAGACTGATGGATACAGAGATACAGAGAGAGGAGTGTGTGTGTGTGTGTGTGTGTGTGTGTGTGTGTGTGTGTGTGTGTGTGTGTGTGTGTGTGTGTGTTTGTGTGTGTGTGTGTGTGTGCACGCAGGATGAGTGGGTATGGTGGGACAGGGGGAAAATGCTGAATTCTTTGAGCTAGTAGCCAGCACATACCAAGGATTCTTTGAAACAAAACGGACATTATTTTTGGAAACAAGACCAGGGGGCTGTTGTTTGAGTGCGGGAAGGAGACAGAGGAGGAGACAGTTTTAGAGCAAGGAGGAAGAAGAGGAGGAAGAGGAGACAGCAGCAGTGGTTTGAGATTACAGTAAATAGCTGACTTGAGATTGTCCCTGTACAATGTCTGTGGTGACTAATGTACAGGATGCAGTGGAAGGAAAGGATGATGAATACTGGGTCTTGGCTATGCAGGGTTGCTCATCTGTGCCATAGGTCACTTATGCTGGCTGGGAGCCTGACTCGTCTTTAAGGTTAAATTATGTTTGAAAAAATAGCATTAAGACGTTTTTGTTTGGTGCAATGTACATTCTGATGTTGATAAAAGTTCTATAACTTCACCAGATATGTGCAACTTTTAACTTCCAAAGACAGAAAAGCATGCCATGCAACAACCCACACACAGATATGCCTTTGTTATTGCATGCAGGCCCATCACGCTTATTACATAACATCACTTGATTATGATTATCTGAGCTACCGCGATCATTTTGCGTAATGTTAGAAACGTTTCCACTCACCTGTGTATAAACAGCTTGAGGAAACTAACAAAAATGCATTTTTTTCCATCACTGTTTCCACATAGTTTTCCACCATTTGAGGGGAGCTCTGTCAATGGCATCATCTTGTTGCATCCCCTCCCTCTGGTATGGTTTAATGGCGTCTCCTGAGTGGAGAATTAGCACCACCAACTGTTTATCTGGAGATGCTTAAGTTCTAATATTCAAACAATGGTAGTGGATGGAAAGACACATTACTTTGCATTTTCTTTTGAGAAAGAGCATTAGGTGTGTTTCCATCAGCTGGTTCAGACAAATAAGCTCCCTCAGCACATGGTTCAATGTCAGGAAAAAACACATGGGAAAAAAAGAGCTTGGCTGTGTAGACCTTAATACTTCTGGACAGGTTCTTCAGTTTCAGCTCATTTGAGAACATACTTAAGGTGTATGTGTATTAAACTCTCATTTTATACTGTTATAGTGACATAAAATAAACAGAAAAAATCATCATTTGGAATCATGTGACATCAACCATGCTAGTTTTTGTTTTCTGCCATGCATGTATACATTTAGATGTCAGTACTGAAACTATATTGTTTGGCCCTATTTTTCTTTATGCATTGAGTTTTTGTCATGTCTATTTCCTATCTCCCATCATAAATACACAGCACAGTACTCCAGTAGTACTAGTTCCTGGTTATGGCAGGGGACAGTGTGCATAGCTGGATGATGAGGTCAAGAGTCTATTTGTATTTGGCTACAAGCCTGTATAATCCTGCTGTTAAATCTTTCACAGATGCAGCAGGGATCTTTGCTGATGCTCAGGCTCTTGGGATGTGTGTGTGTGTGTGTGTGTGTGTGTGTGTGTGTGTGTGTGTGTGTGTGTGTGTGTGTGTGTGTGTGTGTGTGTGTGTGTGTGTGTGTGTGTGTGTGTGTGTGTGAGAAAAACAGCACAGGAAGTTCATGATTGGCCAACCCCAACCCCCATCATGACTTCACATATTAACAAAACACCTGTAATAAGTCAACAGTCTAAAGATTTGTGCAACTGGGGAACATTGTTTTGAAGACACAAATAGTACACTGGAGCCACTGCAATACAAATGAAGAAGAGGAGAAGAAGAGGAGCAGAGGGAAAATAGATGTTCCACTTTGTCTGGTTTAAATTAAGCCTTGAGATGGCTGAGCAGAACGTCGAGCATTTCTGTACATTTTGTACATCTGTATTGGCAGTACCATTCCAACATGTACGGTGTGTCCCTCTGCTGCTCATCTGATTACATCTGTGTGACTCACACACATGGCTACTTGTGTCTTCAACATGCATTCTGTTACAGTTTGGCACTTTTGGCTAAAATCTCACACACAGGACGTTATTTGGGTGAACAATGAGACATTGTTAGGCAGGAGGATACTTTAGAGGTCACTCTTAGTCATGACGTGTACCCAGCACATTTGCATTCACAAGGATGAGATCATTGCACCCACATACACACACTTCCTCCACACACACGTGCCCCTTAAAAAAATGCTCTTATTGCCCTGAAGGCTGAACAATAACCAGAGTGTGTCTCTCTTCTCTGTGCTCTACTGAGCAGGCCTTAATGCCATGTCCGGGGGGTAAGTCAGAGCTCATACAAGCCTTTTTGCCCTGAGTCCACATGCTTTGACATACTTTATCCATTCCTTTCACCTGCTAGCTGCCTCCTATCCCCTCCCTCCTCACTCCTCCAGCTTATTTCATAGTCTCCCCTTTCCTTGCTTTCCCAGCCAGCAGGTATTTGGGTCAGAAAACATTCACGAGCATGCAAGCGTACACGTTAATAGCCCCCCAAGCTTGGACATGTGCCACTCAGCTGACAACCACAGAATATGTGTGGCCTAATCTCTGACCCAGTACTTCTGGATGGACAGGGATGCCACGTAAGTCTGGAGAGTCTGGTGATGTGAGAACAATCCTCATATCTCAGCACTTGTTTATAGGAACGATATAAACCTAAAAACACAAATGTTCTCCCTTGCTGGATAGCGTCACATCAGCGATAGAAGGTCAGGTCAGTCCCAGCAGTTCCCTGGAGTGTGTTTGTGTTGCATAACCATGGTGGTTGATGGAGCGTGTGAATTGTTTCTTCCAGTGTCTTGTAGACGGTTTTTGCGGCAGCTGAGAATGTTGGAGTTGCGACCCAGAGGAGAGGCCTGCTCGCCTATAGGGACATTGCAGGGTTTGACAGAATTTCACAGGGGTATGATCAGTGCTATGTTAGGATGTTAACCTTACAAAGTGGTCCTGAAGCCTCATCTGCACATTGTACCACATCTGCCAACTCTTTGGTTGTCCTTTTTGTATTTCATATTATGTCCTTGCATGGGGCCATTTTGGTGACAGCTAGTCTACCCAAAGAGGTTTAGGGGCTCATGTTGGAGTGTCTGTTTTGGTGTATATGTGTGTGTTTGGTGGTTGGGGGGTTCGGGGTACAGTAAGTGCCTGGGATTAATGAAGTAGAGTGTGAACAGTGCAGCTGTCAACCTTCTGCTTCTGAGCGTGCTCAGATCACAGGAGACCTGCTCGCACCATCCAGCCCTTAAAACCCACATAATCACCTCTAATACCCAGAGATTTGATTTCTGTGTGTGTGTGTGAGAGAGAGACAGGATGTATCAACAGGATGCATGTCTTTGTTTCCATGCATGTCTATACAAGTAGTACTTGAACTGTGCATTTGCATGTGCATTACTCAAGTTGTGAAGGAGGTGATGGAGAAATTAGCTGAATGTTGGGTTTGCAGAGTTACTTAAAGAGGAATCTGTGTTTATTGGCACCAGATGTCTCTTCTGTGAAGATGGGCAACAACAACGAGGGTTGCAAGTATCCCCTAATGCTGAAATATTAGCTCTAGAGCTGTGTTCAAGTATTACAGTGATCAAAATATGTGTGATTTGAACACAAAGATTCATATAATGTTTGCAGACGTACTCATGTGTCTTCTTTCTCAGGTGGCGATCAAGTCGATCCGCAAGGAGCGCATCACCGACGACCTGGACAGGATTCACATCCAGAGGGAGATCGAGATCACCGCCTCACTCAGGCACTCCAACATCATACGCTTCCACGAGGGTAAATCCACAAATGCAGTATCAAAAAACGAGATATCATCGTGAATGATTACTTTTTATTCTCATCACCAGGCAGATTTTTAGACTTTAGTTACATGAGACTATATATTTGTGAACCATTTTCATGGATTTCTGTCTTTAAAAACGGTTTTGAGAAGAGATCTAACACACTGTGGCTTTGGGTATTTTCAGCAGATTCATTTACAATAGCAAAAATATATCAACCTGATCCGTCAGAACTCTTTAATATTTAATACCCATTCTTGGGTTTTATCCTGTTGACACTTTTTGTCATGTGAATCCACATATTTGAGCGTATTTCAAATTAATTTCAAACTACAAACATCAACAGGGAACCAGCAATCCTCCACACGTGTTGGTCACTTGCACTCACTTTACCTAATTATGTTTTTGGATTGGGAAACCTTTATCAGGTTGGAATATAACCTCATGGAAATTGTGTTGTGTTCTGGTTACAGTAAACAGTTTAAGTACACAGCTTCAAGTGGAAAAGACATACAGAAATTCAGAAACATAGACTCACAGACTTTCACCAAAGGAATCAGATGTAAACTCTACATTGATCTACACATATGAAATTTCCAACGTCTTAATTGTTTGTGTCTCCATGTTATTCTGCACATGCAGAAAAGCAGCTGTTGTTGTTGTATAATAAACATATGCATCATGCCGCACTGTAAATGTGTCCTGTGCCCTGTGCAGTGTTCGAGAGCCGGGATAAGATTGTGATAGTGATGGAGTACGCTAGCAGGGGAGAGCTGTACGATTACATCCAGGAGAGGAGGAGACTGCCAGAAACAGAAGCCAGAGGCATCTTCAGACAAATCACATCTGCTGTCCACTACTGCCACAAGGTTTCCATACATGCACATACACACATACTGTCGACACACACATACTTTCTGCGAAAACACCACTGGAATTTAGTATAAATTGACCACATGTAAGCACGTGCTGAATTGCATGCTGCGGTATTCAGCTGTGCACAAGCAAATACTGTACCACTAAATCCACTAAATCCTAATCCTAATTCTGCAGGAAAACTTGACTTGAGTTTTCAGATCTCTCTGGGTTAAGAGCGCATTATCCCTTGATTGTTTTTTACAGTCACACACTGACACATTTAACAAACACATTGCCTAAATGAGCCTCCTTCATCCCTCCACAGTACTGTAAGCCCTGGCAAAGGAACAGATTCTTCTTTGTTTCAGCTGTTGTGTACATAATATCAAACGGGAAGCCAAATAAAAGGAATTATTGAGGAGATGAATAAATCCTATGAATGCAGAAGTGCAGTGCGGAAGAAGTGAGGATCTGGGCCTGACAGACATGTTTTTGTTTCCTAGCAGTCTTATTTTGGCACGTTGGCTTCTTCATGAATCCCTCACATTAAACTCAGAGATTATCATTCAGCTCCTGCAGCTTTTTGTAGCAGGCAGGGAGGTGGATTTTGTGCCCTCAAATATTGTCCCAAAATAGACATGAATGTTCCAGCATGAATGAATTATTGAATGTGCCTCTGAGGTATGCAAGGCACATGGAAGGACTATTGAGGCTTCAGGAGAAGAATGAAAATAATTCTAAATCATTTGCTGCTTTTTTTATCTTCAGATCTGTTTGAAGTCATTTGAAATAGAAAGAATAATAACATGGTCAACATATATTTCTTCTGTCTTTCTTTCTGTTTCTCTCTGCCTTGCATACACGCACACACATACAGGCACATTGAGGCTTACATTCTGTACATACTGTGCACAAAACATTGAGTAAGGTCATGAGTCAGGTCCTCCGCTTAAGTGCTCTGAAGAGGATGTAATTAGCAAAAGAAAGGGGGCTATTCTGGCTCATTAACCAGTGATTTGAGAGAAACTGACAGCAATGTTTAAAGTTTCCCTGCATCACAGGGCTTCCTGCGTGGCCACAGTTATCTAGAGCGGCACTGTCTCTTCTTATGGTTTGCCACCAAATCAATGTCAGGAAAACACACGTGATCCTGCAACAAGCTTTTCCCCCCATCAAACATCCAACGTACTCTGGCTTTTCCTCGCCAGGCTCCACAGCTGTCTACACTCTCTGGCCTCGTGTTGGCTTCCAGGTGCTTAATGCTATCGGGGATCAGATCGCATCTCATCAGATGAATTAACCCAAACAAAGCACTTCCTCATGCCTTTTGACAATTAAAAAGTCTGAGAGTCTTTCTCGAGGCTCTCTGATATGTTGGCCCTGCAACATGAGGCCCAAGTGGAATGTTAATGGTCAGAAAGTTTTTAATAAAAGATGAACTGCCCATGCACCACAGGCTGGGTTTATATTGTAAACTTCACACTCTTCAGTCTTATGTTTGCATGCAGAGGGAACACATCTAACTGTAGACTGGAGGGAGCACAGGACATCATGCGTCTCTGCTTTTTCTTGCAGAACGGTGTTGTGCATCGAGACCTCAAGCTGGAGAATATCCTATTAGATCAAGATTTGAACGTAAAGGTAAGATCGATAAAACACACACAAGCTGAGCTCCATGTCACTTTCAAACAAAGAGGGTGCTTGTGCGCGTTTGGGAAAATAAATGAGAGATTCCTTCCAAAAACAAGTCATTCATGCTTGGATAAAATAACAGATGTCCACTGACAAAAGCAATGTTGGCCCAAACGTTAAATACGTCATGGATTATTTTCATGGCTCATCTGAAGACCCCTGATTAGACTTTTATTTTGGAACATAAAAGACATACATCTTTATGACACAGTGGCTGATATATTTCAGGAAAAAAATCTTTTTCCACTGCTGCACTTAGCATGCCGGAGTGAAGCTTCACGTAGTACAGATGATAATGGATTATCTTGCTAGCTCCAAAATAAAATACAAACAAAATGCACATTCAGAACATACATTGGAGCAGTTTCTGCCCACAGCAATTTTTATGTGTTGTTAAGCCATGCACACTCAACCAGCACAAACATACTGCTGGTCTTATAAAAGAACCCAGGGGTCGTTTTTTGCCTTATTTGGGTGCCTCCTCTCCTTATATGGGAGCTGCGCACAGCCAAAGGGGAATGCAGGGAATCCAGTGGCAATCGCGCCAATCGGAGGGTTTTAATATAAGTATGCCCCGTCTGTCCGTCAAAAGAAAACACGCCGTGTCAGACCTCGCATTGGCTCTTCATTCATTGCAAACCTGAGGTTCACCACACCGCCCTCTCACAGAATCCGCTGCAGGAAATGACCAAGCCTCTGTGCAATGCATCTGCAAGTTATGCCAACACTATAGCTGCTCAATGGCATGTTTTGACATGACAAGAGTTTCTTCTTGTCCAGTGAAAAAGCACTGATACTGTATTAAGCCAAACATGAATAAGATCGTAGCTCAGACAAGCCAGATGATTATGCTCGTCACACCAAATTTCACTTACTTCTCACATGATATTATCACAAGAACCTCGCAGGCTGCGAGCCACTGTAGAACACCAGTGATCAGCATGCGTGTGAGAGACGGTGGCTTTTCACAACAGGCCATGTGATTCCCAGACATGTGTACAGGAGGCATCTGTATTAACCCTTTGAAGAAAGAGCGCGTCTCATACAAGTGTTCGGCACTGAGGAATGTCTCTTCAGGAGCCTCACACAGATGTACAACTCTTGTGGTGGAGGAGAATTTACGCTGCAGAACGCACACACACAAACACACTGTAGCTTGCAGAACGTAAAGCTGTATAAACTGCACAACTCACATGCTCAGTCTACACATCATCATTGCCACTGTATGCATAACATGAACTCTTATATACACATCTGTGAGGTCTCTATTCCCCTGAACCTCTGTTCCACGGAAATAAAGCTGTCATGTTGAGTATTTTTAACACCAGAGGGGCTGATAGCGGACTGGTGCCCATGTTAATAATGTCCTCAGATAGAGAGGAGCCTCGGTCTGTCTGCGTGTGGCTCTCGCAGCCTCAAGTGAGTGATTGTTCCGTGACGTGAGTGTAAGCAGCCTGATGTTTTTGGCCCTCTTCTCCTTCCTCACTCACACTTACACTGGCAACACTCCAGCATACCTACTTTTGGCTCCTTTAAAAGGAATTGCTTTGAGTTATTGTGTTTTTACCACATGGGTAAGAGTTTGCAGTATATGCTCACTAAATTGGAATGTGGATCGTCTGACAATGAGCGTTGAAGTGAATTGGTGAGTGAAATTTGTAAACAGTGCAGTGTTAATTGATTAGTCCATTCAGTCATAAAGTTAAAGCCCCTTACTATTCCAGTAAACATGAGCCTAAAACGCCTATCAAAGAGTAAACTGGAGGACCATTTGGAGGACATGCATGGATTTGGTCTCTTTTGAAAGGAAACACTCTGAACTTTTACCCCCCTTTTATTGAGCAATAGAAGTTTGAAAACACTTTTTTCCGTCTGGATATTTTTTTTGTAAATGCAGCTGTTATGTCATCTGTGACTGAGACTCACTGTCACATGAACCCAACAGACATGAACACACAGCTACACACACATGCTGGACTGGTCTTTTGTGCCCACAGCTGAGAAAATTCTTTCTCTAAAACTTGTTGTTTGGTCGTATTTTTTTTTACATATTTTTCAAGGTTTCATTTCATATGTATTGTTGTCATAGTTGTTCATTTTTTCTGTGACAGCTGGCTGACTTTGGCCTTTCCAATCACTTCGAGAGGGGCACTCTGCTGCAGACCTACTGTGGAAGTCCACTCTATGCTGCCCCAGAGATAGTGAAAGGACTGCCCTACCAGGGGCCAGAGGTGGGTCAAGACACAGCTATCACTGGTTTCCTCATTAGACAATTTTCCAAACTATGGATGTTTCTGAAGTTACATCATAGCGTGCTGTTCATACCAACTCAGTAAAGTTGTTGCCCTAGAACCAAAACAAAGAGCTGAAAGACGATAAAGTGCTAAGCTGAGAGGAACTACAGAGTCAGGTCATTATTCTGCATGGGCTCACCACCACCAGGGACACCTGTCATGTCACACATGGCTTTTTATATATATGCAGATAATATACAGATATTTATTAGTGCCGCTTTAAAGCTGAATGTTCTATTAAATCTGACTTTGTTATGTGTTTCTATGTGCTAGGTGGACTGCTGGGCGCTGGGGGTGTTGCTGTATGCCCTGGTGTACAGCAGCATGCCATTTGACGGGGCCAGCCACACCACGCTCACAGAGCAGATCAGCCAAGGCCGCTACCGCAGACCCAACCCCCCCTCAGGTAATCCTTTACAGTGTCTATGTCTCCATCAGCATTATATTTCTAATCATCAGAGTGTCTGATGTTTGTTGTTTTCAGTCATATCTGTTAATTACATTATTTTCTAGTGTAGCTGCTATAAATACCTTCTGACTATGTTCCCTCCAGACGCCTGCGCTCTTATCGACTGGTTGTTGACAGTGCATGTGGATGAGAGGGCTACGATAGAGGATGTGGCCAACCACTGGTGGGTGAACTGGGGTTTTGAAGAGAGTGTGTGTGACTGCCCTTCATCTCCGCATCAAGAATGCCCCTCCCCACTGCTGGCTCGCTACATCGACTGGCAGAATCGGGTCGCAGCTGCTAGCAACTTGACTGTTGACCCAGGGTGCCTATCCTCAGACTCTTCCTGTCCCCCTCAGCTCTCTCCCCACCCCTTTTACTTCAGCTTACCTCTGAAGAGCGACCATGGAGGAGGAGGGGGAGGAAGGGTACGCGGAGGAATGTCGAGCCTCAGGAAGTCACGCAAGGAGAATGCAATTCCCCAGACTGCACTGGGAGCTTGTGGTGGTGCTTGTGGAACAGTTGCCACCTCTGCTGCAATTTCCGCCACTTCCACCATTGAAAGAAAGAAACCAAAAGGTATTCTGAAACCCCAGAGGAGTTTTGACTCAGTCTTTCACAGCCCTCCTAAAGAAAACTCTCCCTCCCAACCATGTAATGCTACTCCCCAGCCTTTTCGAGCATATATACATGCTGATGTCCTGTCCAGTAGTCTGCCGCCTCCGTCTACATTCAGTCAGCCCTCATCCAAAATGCCCAAGAAGGGGATACTAAAGAACTTGTATGGAGGGGAGTCGGGTTATGGCTCATCCTCAGAAAAAATAATCTCTGGAGCAGGAGTTAAAGAGAATGATGCAGGTGATTTGTGCTCCCACACCCAGCACACTTGTGTCCCAACGGCAGGAGACAGCCCCACCATGCGCACAGAGGCAGTACGGAGAAGGAAGGGTATCCTGAAACGTAACGGCAAGTTCTCCCGCAGTCTGGATCTTCCCGACGACCACCACTCATCTCTCTCTTCAGCACCCACGATATTCCCTGAGGCCCTGCAGCAGCTCCTCCATGCCACAGGGGGCGCCGAGGGCCGCCGCAGCCGCCCCTCCAGTGTGGTGAGCGAGGACAGCCTCTTCTCCTCCGATTCCTTTGACCTACTAGACCTCAGCGCCCAATCACGTCGCAGGATTTTCTCCCGGGTGATGCAACACAGCGCCTGCAGCTCTGAGGAGAACCTGGAGCAGCTGAGAGGCGAGGCACACAGGGTTGGTGGAGACGAAGAAGGACAAAAGGAAATGCTAACATGAGCCTAAGGAATAATGGACTCATCAGTGTGGTGAAAAATGGGTTTGAATAGCAGTTGTTTAGTCCACTTTTCTGTGATAATCACTGTCTGCCATCTTGAAAAGACTTTAGCAAAAGAGAGGTTGCATATCGAGTACATGGACTCAACTCTGCATTTTACTGTCAATGTAAAAGTGTATTCACTGACATTTAAATTGTGTTCTGAATGCAAGACAGTGACACTGCCGAACTGCAGACATGGGATCTGAATGCAGCAGAATCCACAGTCCATTTAATGAAGTCACTCTGACCTCACTTGCACAAAAGATCCTCTTTGGAGATTTTACAGCAGATTTCTGTTCGGATGATCTGACTGTGGATGCTGGGATCTGGTCAAGTCAGCACTGCAGGTTTTTGGAAACCATCTTGTGCCATTTTGGATATGTGATTCCATGTATCAGTCTCTTAGTGGTGACAATAAAATAGCAAGAGATATCAAGAGTGTTTCCATCCACCTGCTTTTGCCATTTTGCACAGAAAAAAAGCCTGGTGGAAAAGTTGGTGTATCAATGAAAGTAAAATGCGACAAAATGCAACTGAAACAGGCTCAGTGAATAAACGAGATGAAAACACCAGATCTGTGTGGAGCGATGAGGAGACTGTAACAAGCCACAAATTAATACATGAAACAAGCATAAATGCCACAGTTTTCTGCTGTTTTGGGTTTGACTGGCACTCATCTTCTGCAGCGGTTTTAATGGCACGGGACTGGAGAATTAGCCCCACCTACTGTTCATTTTACACTCAAAAAGATCTGTACAGTGGTGGTGGATGGACATGCACATTAATTTGTGCTATGTTTGAATGCAATCTTGGCTAAAGATGGCTCTGTTGTGAGGATAGATACTACTAACCTGAACTGTTGTGATCAGCAGTACTTTTTTGACCCTTTTTATGAGCTCTATATAAACATTTAATGGTTTATAATTCGCAAAAATGTAGTCGTAAGCAGATATATAAGGACATTTTTAAGTGTTTATTGATGTACAGTAGAAGAAGTAACATTTCTTCAATGATAACTTCTCCTTTAAAGACATATTTTAGTGTTTTTAGAAATGTGTTTTACTATATTGTCATTCATTATCTGTTTATTCACTGGCCTACACTTATAGGTGCCCACAGGAAGAGTTCTAAGTAGTTGACAAATCCATTATTAGATGCTTATATCTGCTTACAACTACAATATAATGTGTTATGAATCATTCATTAAAGGGATGGTTTGGGTTTTTAGAAGTGGGGTTGTACAAGGTACTTATCATATGAATAGTCAGTGTATTACTTACAGTAGATGGCAGTCAGCACAGGCCCTGGTTGGAGAATCAGACAGGAGCATCGGCACGGAAGCTAAGCATGTACTGCTGTGGACAGAGTTGACACCCAAATGTATTTTATCTACCTACACGAAGGCCCACCTAAAATAATCAATATCAGTTTGTATTTTGAATATTAGAACGGCTTTACCTTGCCATCAAACAGCCCTCTCTTTTCGACACATAAACAACACTGCACACACTGGTCCAGAGCACTGCTAAATAGGCCAGATGGACACTTGCTGAAGAGCACTGCTGTACTAAAACATCAGGTCCTATGTAGCACTAAGTAGTTACAAATAATTGAAACAACTTACCAAACAAGCAGTAAAGAAATGCAGGTTCCACAGAAATGTCCCCTCTCTCTCTCTTTAGGCCTCTTCTGTCTCCATCTGTGCACTCTGGTTCATGAAGGTGTACTCTTGCTTCCACAGTGAACAGCATTTTGTTGTTGTTGCAGTCATAATTGTTCATTTTTATTTTCTTGTAATTGTCATCTATTTCATAAACTGCTGAATAGTACATTGTGTTGCTTCCATCCTGGTACTACTCTCTACTTCTCCAACCTGGGTGCATTTACTGAAGGTAATACATTAACTATGCATAAGTACCTCATACAGTCCTGCTTCAAAAAACCTGAGCTATCCCTTAAAATGTTCATATGCTGTCTATACACACGAAATAGGGTAAGTTAAAGTAAAGCATTACCTATTTCACTGTGTTATTGAGTATATTTGTATTACACAGTAATGAACTGTGCACAATTTGCTCATATGCACCAATAGACACAGTTTGAAAGGGTGGATCACGTTGCTTTTTACCTTGACAACACCAGTGCTGCTGTGGACATTTAATAAGTCATGTATGCAGTAGATGCAATTTCTCTGTAATTTTCATACTGTGAGAAAAGAATTCTGTTAACTTTGTTCGAGCATTTCATACCTATTTGTTGATGTCATTGAAAATTTTAATAAATTATGTGAAATTGAATAGTTTCCAGTTGTTTTTCTGATGCGAGAACTAGGAAAAGCAGCAGGAGATGAGAGATGAAATGAGCACAAACTGCAGCTTTAAAAAGACTGAAGACAAATATTATGAAGCACAGATGTTGTACTGTGAAAAGGGGCATTTTAAGACAAATCACCCTATTATTTCAAATGTCACTCTACAGTTAGGGACCCTCTGGCCCTGAACACAACACAATACAGAGAATTCAAGGAACGTTGTTTATGACGACCAAAAGCTATCCATTTAATTGACTTCCACAGTCCTGTGTCTCTATAAACATACAGCTGTATTTACCTTACAGACTGTTTCCATTATGGTGCATGCACTTAAATAATAATACATTTGAAAGGAGAAAACACTCAGCAGAAGAGGTCAGATAAGGCTTAAGTGAAAACATTTGAGTACTGTTTAAGGTCTGTGGTAATTTGAGGATAAATGTGCCTTTGAAACGTCCCTTCATTTCAGGTTAAGTTTACATTTCATTGCCTCGTTTTGTATAAAGAGAAGGAATAATAAGTGCAAAACTACATGTTGGAAAAAAGTGATGAAGCATTGAGTGTGACGCATGCATGCTTTCCCTTTGTTTCCTTGACTGGCTTTCACTAAATACTTTTCCAAACACAGAAGGCGTGGTTTGCAGCCTTCTCCTCTTTATAATGGAGAAAACCCATCATTTCTGTCAGGTAAAAACCTCATACCACTAGGTTTCATGCTCTAAGACCTTGATGGACTGACAGAATTCTCCTACCTCTTCATCTAATGAAATCCCTTCAAAATGTTATTAGATAATGTCAAAAATCTATGTGTCCCTTCTTTGCTGAAAAGCTGCCCTTTTGGACGTGCGGGTTTTCACAGCATTAAGATGAAACGAAGCAAAGCTCACCAGCAGGTCTTGTTTAGATGTGAAGACGTCTGGTATGGCTGGCATATACACATGGCTTACTTTACACCACACACTTGCGTGTTTTTAACACATTTAAGTGTTCTTCCCGTTGAAACATATAGTCTAATGATGTTAATGTAAAAACATCAGCAAAGCACTTTGTTCATTTGGTCAGTGGTGGAGGAAGTCGTGAGCAGAGTTCTCATGGTGACGGTTGAAAACAGTTGTAATCTCCTGTCAGTCACACAGACTCCATTCCGTGTTTAGCTAATATTTACAATGCATAGAGATTGCCCAGATGTCATGGAATTGTGAAAAGCTTACATTTTTCATGTTAATGTGGACAAGATGAACAATGAAAAGTGATCAAAAAGAAATTCAAACATCTATAATTCCATGACAACATGGCAAGCTCCATGTGCAGAGGAAGATCATGTGATGTCAAAAGCCCCAGAACTGCTGCTGAGTAAACCTTGAGGTCACACACAGTGCATACTTTATTTTGACTAAATTACATCCTCTACAATAACCAGTTTAAAGTGGTTGAGGACAAATAAGGCTATTAATACAGGCATCCTTGAAAGGCTCACAAGCAAGAATGGGGGGAGGTTCATGATTGCATAATATCAAGAAGCCTCTTACCTTCTCTCTTTCTCTGTGTTTACTCTTTCTCCTACCCTTACATGTGTCATGTCAAGCTTTCCCTGTGTCTGTCCTTGCAATCTCAGTACATCTTCACCTGTTCCCAGCTACAATCAGCCACCACAGCTGCAGCCAATCCAGACTCATCAGCCACAGGATAAAAACCCAGATCTCCTCACCAGTCCTCCTCACTCACTAGTCTGCTCACAAGTCTTGGCCACTTTGGTAGTCCTCATGCTTGCTGCTGTTTTAGAGTTTACATTGTCTGTCTGACTAAAATGAGATGCCTCTGTCCAGCTCCAGTCCACCACCTGAAGAAACCACTGACTCATTTCATCTGCCTGCCCACTTCTTGTCTGGGTCAGCTTGGATCATCTCCCTGTGAACATTATCCAAATTTTGTGACAATAAATCCCTTTCACCATTCAAATACTCTATTGTGTTCTGCATTTGGAGTTAACTCATTTATTTCAGACCTCATAGTTTTACACAGTGTCCCAACTTATTTGGAATCTGTCTTCTAGTATGCTGCTCTATACTTTATACTCCACCACAATTTGGAGGGAAATACTGTACTTTTTACTTCTGAGTTTAAGAGTTTACCTAAAGCACATATGATGCTGTAACGCATTGCTAAAGATTAAACCAGCGATTTCTACTCTTCTTAGCTCTTGACCCCTTACAAAACTGTGCCTATGTAGGGCTCGCCACAGACACATTTCCCTTCTGAACCTAAGGTAGAAAACAGTAATCTCCTTAGTCATAATCATCTCATGACCGTTCAGATTTAGCTTTTAACCTAAGTAAAAGATCTGAATACTTCTCTCTCTGTCAGACAGACACTGCTTCACTGATTATGCCATTGCTGGCCATGTGTCTTTTCGTGTCACCTTTTCGTGTCATGTAATAAGGTAATGGCTCATTTGAAATTTGAAACGTGAGTAGTCTTGAGCAGTAAGCTGTATGATCGGAGTAATGGTCTCCATAACTCAGGGGAGCTCAAGAAACTAAAACAAAGACTTGGCTTTAATAGTCAAAGGAGGGTAACTGTGGGGTAACAGCAGCTTAAAGTATTTATGCTGTGTGTGGGCCTCCTGTCAATCATATTGACAATTTCCCTAAACAGCACGGACTCAATGGCCCAAAACTTTAAAGATGTTGAAGTATTCAAAATATCTGCAATGGCTACTAATGCAAACCAGGGGTAAGGGGTTCACAGCTAAGTCTAGCAGGCCAAGAAGCTTTTCTTTCTGTTCCCTCACGTGTGGATAAAAGAACCGTGGAGTGAACAAAAGCAGCCAGACTTTACTGGTTTTTAGGCTGATTACTGGGGCTCAGGCAGTTAAGGAACAGTGGCATTATGATGGAGAAATCCTTGACTACCCACATGCTGGTCCTTGAATTTGGTTTTTTAGAGGATACAGCCTTCAGACCTGGAAGAGGCAGTCATATAATAAAACAACTGCAGTGATCATTAAAAGTCCTCCATTTGAAGTGATGTAAAGGTAGAGTATTCTGAAGAAAATGTACTAAAAGCACTGATTGTGACTACTTTCACAGTGTTACATTACAATCATGTTACAACTGTTTTAAATGTTGCAGTGCAATTCCATACATTTTTTAATGAGTGATCTTGTTTCCATAAGTTTGAATTTCCTAATGTTTTGTCTTCATTTCTGCTCAGTATACTCAAGTTCATCTTGACACAGTTCATTCTCAGTTCAAATTTAACATCTATTATCTTCGCTTTGTGTTCTGATCTTGTTGCTGAGATTGAATAGTCTCTATATAACAGAAAGTTATGTTTTAATCAAGGACATTGGCCTGGAAATAAGCTCCTATCATCGTGATGATGCTGAGATCAACCACTCAGCCCAGTCTGATAACAATTCTGAAGTCAGCTGAGAAGGCCTCTGAGGTTTTCTGACCTGACAACAACAGTGTCGAAAAGGGACGTCTGCACACAAAGCATCTTAAAGGCGCCATCTATGACCTCCAAACCAGAAAATCTTTGCTTACCAGACAAAGTAGGAGCTGATTTCTTGCACTTGATAGAAGCACAGCTATCATGTTCCCATTCTGGACAGAACTGGAGGAGAATGACACACAAAACTTCTGGAGATTCTAGAGAACTGGAGTGGTTCAGCGTCCTTTGTTTGGATATAAATACTTCTGGATCCACGTCCTAAAAACATGGGACAAATTCACCATCATCACAGACAAAGAGGAAATCTTTGAGATGATCACACAGTCCTCACAAAAGGAATGAGTATGGTGGAGCAGAACACATCTTTTACTTTCACTGACTAGAAAGCGAACTGAACCCTAAAGAATTGAACAACAGTGTTACCTTGTGGCCATTTGGTGTAGTAGGCCAAAAGTACCCATGTACTTACTGTACAATAGCTGTAACAGTGTGTCTTCATTGAAGTGTGTACTCAATTATTTCCTGACATTAATGTTGTTGTTTTGCTCAAAGTGACTGTTGAAATATTTTGTCAAAAATCTGCATACAGTAAACTGTCTAACTGTGGCTGGAGTTTCTGCACAAAGACCATTATTATTAACATTATATCTTGTGTTAACTGAGAAATGGGATGTTAACTGCAACAAATAAAGTCTCAAATAAAGCTCTGATGGACCAGCGAGTTAATCATGACCAGGGTCAATCCAGCAAGCAGGACGAGAAAATGTGTGGTTGTAAGATCAGATGAATGTTTTTCTGCACATTTGCAAATTTGTGAATCAAAATGAAACTGTTTTTCAGGAGATCACATTTATCACTTCTGAAGGAAAAAGCTCAATTCAGCCCTTTAGGATTCTTTTAGGGCTTTCCAAACACAGTGTGCACCAAATGTTGCCAAACAGCTTTTTATAAACTGATGCATCCTCATAACCACAAGGTCTTGTGGAAAAAGTCAGGCGTTGTTCAAACCCTTGTTGTTCAGCAGGTCTGCCCTGATCAGCCATGCCAACAATGTGTTTGCATGACAGTCCCTACATATGTACTGTTCGTCAGATCAGCATCAAACAAGATGCAGACGCAACCTCTGATAAGTTATCATTAATTTATTTTCCATTGGCACATTTTAGCATAATAATTACTATTATGGCTATGATAGACATTCCAATATCCAAACAAAATCAGTCTTCAAAGATATGTCCATTTTCTATCAATGATTTGCTTATTATATATTGATTCATTGTTTAATCCTTTTTTTATTCAGGAAAACATTTCTGTAACCTGACATCACATCACATGTCTATCTCTACATGTGATGAAAACACACGGACAGTCTTACTGTATGATTTTTCTTATTAAGCAACAAACAGATGTTTTAAACCAGTGGTTCTCAACTGGTCTGGCTTTGAGACCCACAATCACCTCTTCATGACAAGCCACGACAGGAACTGACGGCACTCCGCTGCATAAAAAATCCCCTTCAAAAATAAAAGCACAGGATTTTTTTTTTTTAAATTTATTTATTTTTTCACCTGTCAAAGGCCCGCAACCCACTGAAAATGGGACCGCGACCCACCAGTTGAGAATCATTGTTTTAAAGTACATCATTGCACAGTGATCAGTCTTCGAGTGTCAGAGGTGCAGTGACATCTGTAGTGTTTGTTGTGGAGATTAACAGCCACAGTTGAAACCCTGAAAAGGGATAGTTGGGTATAGACGATGGATGGATGGATGGATGGATGGATGGATGGATGGATGGATGGATGGATGGATGGATGGATGGATGGATTAGATTCAACTTTATTGCCATCATCAGAGTGCAGCACAGAGACACAAAATGCTGTGCAAACATTGAACGTCAGCATTATCTCCGGTTGGCCAAAATTATGTGTGTGTATATATTGTACAATAGGTGCAAGAGTATGTCTTCACTGAAGTGTCTAAACATTATACATTACGCATCAATTATTTCCTGACATTAATGTTTCAGATTCTGTCTCAGAATCTGTAGAATTAATAAATGCTTAAAGTGACTGTTGAAATGTTTTGTCAAAAATCTGCATACAGTAAACTGTCTAACTGTGGCTGGAGTTTCTGCACAAAGACCATTATTATTATCGTTATATCTTGTGTTAACTGAGAAATGGGATGTCAACTGCAACAAATAAAGTCTCAAATAAAGCTCTGATGGACCAGTGAGTTCATCATGACCAGGGTCAATCCAGCAAGCGGGACGAATTGTGTGGTTGTAAGATCAGATGAATGTTTTTCAATGTTTCTGCACATTTACAAATTTGTGAATCAAAATGAAACTGTTTTTCAGGAGATCATATTTAATCACTTGTGAGGGAAAAAGCCTAATTCAGCCCTTTAGGATTCTTTTAGGGCTTTCAAAACACAGTGTGCACCAAATGTTGCCAAACAGCTTTTTATAAATTGATGCATCCCCATAACCACAAGGTCTTGTGGTTCTAATCAGGCGTTGTTCAAACCCTTGTTGTTCAGCAGGTCTGCCCTGATCAGCCATGCCAACAATGTGTTTGTGTGACAGTCCCTACATATCTACTGTTCGTCAGATCAGCATCAAAAACATTGGTCAGACACAGTCACAACCTCTCATACTTTATTATTTTATTTACACATTCACATTTGTGCATAGTTATTATTAACACACGGACAGTCTTACTGTATGATTTTTCTTATTAAGCAACAAACAGATGTTTTAAACCAGTGGTTCTCAACTGGTCTGGCTTTGAGACCCACAATCACCTCTTCATGACAAGCCACGACAGGAACTGACGGCACTCCGCTGCATAAAAAATCCCCTTCAAAAATAAAAGCACAGGATTTTTTTTTTTTTAATTTATTTATTTTTTCACCTGTCAAAGGCCCGCAACCCACTGAAAATGGGACCGCGACCCACCAGTTGAGAATCATTGTTTTAAAGTACATCATTGCACAGTGATCAGTCTTCGAGTGTCAGAGGTGCAGTGACATCTGTAGTGTTTGTTGTGGAGATTAACAGCCACAGTTACCTTATTATACACTGAAATATTAGATGATTATTACTGATCCATTCATGTGTGAGCAGCATTTTAATGTTGTAACTGATCAAGTTGGAGCTAGTTCTCACTATTTTGGAGACTGTTTCAATCTATAACAATGTGTCATTTTATAAACAATCATGTGTTGGATGATATAATGGAGATGATCATTTTGAATTTGTTCACACAACACTGACTCACATTCTCAGATGGACAAATTATTATCATCTTGGGCATAAGCAAATTAGGTAATGCAAATTACACTTTCACTTTGAATAGATTAGATTCAGGGGCGGCACGGTGCGGCAGCAGGTAGTGCACGTGCCTCACAGCAAGAAGGTCACCCTTAGGTGTGAGTGTGAACGTGAATGGTTGTCTGTCTTGTATGTTGCCCTGCGATCAACTGGCAACCAGTCCAGGGTGTACCTCTCGCCCGTTGACAGCTGGGATAGGCTCTAGCCCCCCGCAACCCTGAAAAGGGATAGTTGGGTATAGACAATGGATGGATGGATGGATGGATGGATGGATGGATGGATGGATGGATGGATGGATGGATGGATGGATGGATGGATTAGATTCAACTTTATTGCCATCATCAGAGTGCAGCACAGAGACACAAAATGCTGTGCAAACATTGAACGTCAGCATTATCTCCGGTTGGCCAAAATTATGTGTGTGTATATATTGTACAATAGGTGCAAGAGTATGTCTTCACTGAAGTGTCTAAACATTATACATTACGCATCAATTATTTCCTGACATTAATGTTTCAGATTCTGTCTCAGAATCTGTAGAATTAATAAATGCTTAAAGTGACTGTTGAAATGTTTTGTCAAAAATCTGCATACAGTAAACTGTCTAACTGTGGCTGGAGTTTCTGCACAAAGACCATTATTATTATCGTTATATCTTGTGTTAACTGAGAAATGGGATGTCAACTGCAACAAATAAAGTCTCAAATAAAGCTCTGATGGACCAGTGAGTTCATCATGACCAGGGTCAATCCAGCAAGCGGGACGAATTGTGTGGTTGTAAGATCAGATGAATGTTTTTCAATGTTTCTGCACATTTACAAATTTGTGAATCAAAATGAAACTGTTTTTCAGGAGATCATATTTAATCACTTGTGAGGGAAAAAGCCTAATTCAGCCCTTTAGGATTCTTTTAGGGCTTTCAAAACACAGTGTGCACCAAATGTTGCCAAACAGCTTTTCATAAATTGATGCATCCTCATAACCACAAGGTCTTGTGGTTCTAATCAGGTGTTGTTCAAACCCTTGTTGTTCAGCAGGTCTGCCCTGATCAGCCATGCCAACAATGTGTTTGTGTGACAGTCCCTACATATCTACTGTTCGTCAGATCAGCATCAAAAACATTGGTCAGACACAGTCACAACCTCTCATACTTTATTATTTTATTTACACATTCACATTTGTGTTTGCACATTTTAGCATAGTTATTATCGTTATGGCTAGGTTATCTTTGTAGATTTTTAACTTTTTACATATTTTCTCCCACTTTCTACGAGTGTTGAGCAAGTAGTACTGCAGCAAAGCACTTTTGTTTTAACACATTCAATGAGGAAATACTCGTTCAGTGATCACTTCGGACAGGTGGAAGTGGTTTTTACTGGTAATCGGCTGTGTCATAAATAGACAGGGTGTGTGTCTGCTTTTTTGGCTTTTGTTCTACCAGCTGTTTAATGAACGCCTTGGCATGTTTTCCAGCATGTTTTCGAATAGTGTGGTGGCGTCCACACAAGTTTCATTTTCCCAAAAATTTCTGAGGCTTTAACACAGCAGAGCTTTCTGATGCTGTCTGAAATAAAACTGCAAGGATCTGTAAATGCCGCCACCACCATACAGACGTGTACGTGCAACCAATAGAAGCATATTCCAGTGAGATCATGTACCAATCCTTGGGCTGATGCCGACAGGTTCACTTCTCTTCTCACGTCTCTCTCTCTCTCTCTCTCTCTCTCTCTCTCTCTCTCTTTGATGATTTGGGTAAATTAAACAGTTTAAGTTTCACTTTCACTCTGAAGGCCGACACGTCATTAATGGGTGTGGTGATGACATAAAAGTCAGGTGTTGTTCAAGCTGGCCAGCTTTCTTATGTAGCAGGTCTGGCCTGATCAGCGCTATAAACAATGTGTGTGTCTGCTTTTTTGGCTTTTGTTCTACCAGCTGTTTAATGAACGCCTTGGCATGTTTTCCAGCATGTTTTCGAATAGTGTGGTGGCGTCCACACAAGTTTCATTTTCCCCAAAATTTCTGAGGCTTTAACACAGCAGAACTTTCTGATGCTTCATGACAAGCCACGACAGGAACTGACGGCACTCCGCTGCATAAAAAATCCCCTTCGAAAATAAAAGCACAGGATTTTATTTTTTTTTAAATTTATTTATTTTTTCACCTGTCAAAGGCCCGCAACCCACTGAAAATGGGACCGCGACCCACCAGTTGAGAATCATTGTTTTAAAGTACATCATTGCACAGTGATCAGTCTTCGAGTGTCAGAGGTGCAGTGACATCTGTAGTGTTTGTTGTGGAGATTAACAGCCACAGTTGAAACCCTGAAAAGGGATAGTTGGGTATAGACAATGGATGGATGGATGGATGGATGGATGGATGGATGGATGGATGGATGGATGGATGGATGGATTAGATTCAACTTTATTGCCATCATCAGAGTGCAGCACAGAGACACAAAATGCTGTGCAAACATTGAACGTCAGCATTATCTCCGGTTGGCCAAAATTATGTGTGTGTATATATTGTACAATAGGTGCAAGAGTATGTCTTCACTGAAGTGTCTAAACATTATACATTACGCATCAATTATTTCCTGATATTAATGTTTCAGATTCTGTCTCAGAATCTGTAGAATTAATAAATGCTTAAAGTGACTGTTGAAATGTTTTGTCAAAAATCTGCATACAGTAAACTGTCTAACTGTGGCTGGAGTTTCTGCACAAAGACCATTATTATTATCGTTATATCTTGTGTTAACTGAGAAATGGGATGTCAACTGCAACAAATAAAGTCTCAAATAAAGCTCTGATGGACCAGTGAGTTCATCATGACCAGGGTCAATCCAGCAAGCGGGACAAATTGTGTGGTTGTAAGATCAGATGAATGTTTTTCAATGTTTCTGCACATTTACAAATTTGTGAATCAAAATGAAACTGTTTTTCAGGAGATCATATTTAATCACTTGTGAGGGAAAAAGCCTAATTCAGCCCTTTAGGATTCTTTTAGGGCTTTCAAAACACAGTGTGCACCAAATGTTGCCAAACAGCTTTTTATAAATTGATGCATCCTCATAACCACAAGGTCTTGTGGTTCTAATCAGGTGTTGTTCAAACCCTTGTTGTTCAGCAGGTCTGCCCTGATCAGCCATGCCAACAATGTGTTTGCGTGACAGTCCCTACATATCTACTGTTCGTCAGATCGGCATCAAAAACATTGGTCAGACACAGTCACAACCTCTCATACTTTATTATTTTATTTACACATTCACATTTGTGCATAGTTATTATTAACACACGGACAGTCTTACTGTATGATTTTTCTTATTAAGCAACAAACAGATGTTTTAAACCAGTGGTTCTCAACTGGTCTGGCTTTGAGACCCACAATCACCTCTTCATGACAAGCCACGACAGGAACTGACGGCACTCCGCTGCATAAAAAATCCCCTTCAAAAATAAAAGCACAGGATTTTTTTTTTTTTAATTTATTTATTTTTTCACCTGTCAAAGGCCCGCAACCCACTGAAAATGGGACCGCGACCCACCAGTTGAGAATCATTGTTTTAAAGTACATCATTGCACAGTGATCAGTCTTCGAGTGTCAGAGGTGCAGTGACATCTGTAGTGTTTGTTGTGGAGATTAACAGCCACAGTTACCTTATTATATACTGAAATATTAGATGATTATTACTGATCCATTCATGTGTAAGCAGCATTTTAATGTTGTAACTGATCAAGTTGGAGCTAGTTCTCACTATTTTGGAGACTGTTTCAATCTATAACAATGTGTCATTTTATAAACAATCATGTGTTGGATGATATAATGGAGATGATCATTTTGAATTTGTTCACACAACACTGACTCACATTCTCAGATGGACAAATTCTTATCATCTTGGGCATAAGCAAATTAGGTAATGCAAATTACACTTTCACTTTGAATAGATTAGATTCAGGGGCGGCACGGTGCCGCAGCAGGTAGTGCACGTGCCTCACAGCAAGAAGGTCACCCTTAGGTGTGAGTGTGAACGTGAATGGTTGTCTGTCTTGTATGTTGCCCTGCGATCAACTGGCAACCAGTCCAGGGTGTACCTCTCGCCCGTTGACAGCTGGGATAGGCTCTAGCCCCCCGCAACCCTGAAAAGGGATAGTTGGGTATAGACAATGGATGGATGGATGGATGGATGGATGGATGGATGGATGGATGGATGGATGGATGGATGGATGGATGGATGGATGGATTAGATTCAACTTTATTGCCATCATCAGAGTGCAGCACAGAGACACAAAATGCTGTGCAAACATTGAACATCAGCATTATCTCCGGTTGGCCAAAATTATGTGTGTGTATATATTGTACAATAGGTGCAAGAGTATGTCTTCACTGAAGTGTCTAAACATTATACATTACGCATCAATTATTTCCTGACATTAATGTTTCAGATTCTGTCTCAGAATCTGTAGAATTAATAAATGCTTAAAGTGACTGTTGAAATGTTTTGTCAAAAATCTGCATACAGTAAACTGTCTAACTGTGGCTGGAGTTTCTGCACAAAGACCATTATTATTATCGTTATATCTTGTGTTAACTGAGAAATGGGATGTCAACTGCAACAAATAAAGTCTCAAATAAAGCTCTGATGGACCAGTGAGTTCATCATGACCAGGGTCAATCCAGCAAGCGGGACGAATTGTGTGGTTGTAAGATCAGATGAATGTTTTTCAATGTTTCTGCACATTTACAAATTTGTGAATCAAAATGAAACTGTTTTTCAGGAGATCATATTTAATCACTTGTGAGGGAAAAAGCCTAATTCAGCCCTTTAGGATTCTTTTAGGGCTTTCAAAACACAGTGTGCACCAAATGTTGCCAAACAGCTTTTCATAAATTGATGCATCCTCATAACCACAAGGTCTTGTGGTTCTAATCAGGTGTTGTTCAAACCCTTGTTGTTCAGCAGGTCTGCCCTGATCAGCCATGCCAACAATGTGTTTGTGTGACAGTCCCTACATATCTACTGTTCGTCAGATCAGCATCAAAAACATTGGTCAGACACAGTCACAACCTCTCATACTTTATTATTTTATTTACACATTCACATTTGTGCATAGTTATTATCGTTATGGCTAGGTTTTCTTTGTAGATTTTTACCTTTTTACATATTTTCTCCCACTTTCTACGAGTGTTGAGCAAGTAGTACTGCAGCAAAGCACTTTTGTTTTAACACATTCAATGAGGAAATACTCGTTCAGTGATCACTTCGGACAGGTGGAAGTGGTTTTTACTGGTAATCTGATGTGTCATAAATAGACAGGGTGTGTGTCTGCTTTTTTGGCTTTTGTTCTACCAGCTGTTTAATGAACGCCTTGGCATGTTTTCCAGCATGTTTTCGAATAGTGTGGTGGCGTCCACACAAGTTTCATTTTCCCAAAAATTTCTGAGGCTTTAACACAGCAGAGCTTTCTGATGCTGTCTGAAATAAAACTGCAAGGATCTGTAAATGCCGCCACCACCATACAGACGTGTACGTGCAACCAATAGAAGCATATGCCAGTGAGATCATATACCAATCCTTGGGCTGATGCCGACAGGTTCACTTCTCTTCTCACGTCTCTCTCTCTCTCTCTCTCTCTCTCTCTCTCTCTCTCTCTTTGATGATTTGGGTAAATTAAACAGTTTAAGTTTCACTTTCACTCTGAAGGCCGACACGTCATTAATGGGTGTGGTGATGACATAAAAGTCAGGTGTTGTTCAAGCTGGCCAGCTTTCTTATGTAGCAGGTCTGGCCTGATCAGCGCTATAAACAATGTGTGTGTCTGCTTTTTTGGCTTTTGTTCTACCAGCTGTTTAATGAACGCCTTGGCATGTTTTCCAGCATGTTTTCGAATAGTGTGGTGGCGTCCACACAAGTTTCATTTTCCCCAAAATTTCTGAGGCTTTAACACAGCAGAACTTTCTGATGCTTCATGACAAGCCACGACAGGAACTGACGGCACTCCGCTGCATAAAAAATCCCCTTCAAAAATAAAAGCACAGGATTTTATTTTTTTTTTAATTTATTTATTTTTTCACCTGTCAAAGGCCCGCAACCCACTGAAAATGGGACCGCGACCCACCAGTTGAGAATCATTGTTTTAAAGTACATCATTGCACAGTGATCAGTCTTCGAGTGTCAGAGGTGCAGTGACATCTGTAGTGTTTGTTGTGGAGATTAACAGCCACAGTTGAAACCCTGAAAAGGGATAGTTGGGTATAGACAATGGATGGATGGATGGATGGATGGATGGATGGATGGATGGATGGATGGATGGATGGATGGATGGATGGATGGATTAGATTCAACTTTATTGCCATCATCAGAGTGCAGCACAGAGACACAAAATGCTGTGCAAACATTGAACGTCAGCATTATCTCCGGTTGGCCAAAATTATGTGTGTGTATATATTGTACAATAGGTGCAAGAGTATGTCTTCACTGAAGTGTCTAAACATTATACATTACGCATCAATTATTTCCTGACATTAATGTTTCAGATTCTGTCTCAGAATCTGTAGAATTAATAAATGCTTAAAGTGACTGTTGAAATGTTTTGTCAAAAATCTGCATACAGTAAACTGTCTAACTGTGGCTGGAGTTTCTGCACAAAGACCATTATTATTATCGTTATATCTTGTGTTAACTGAGAAATGGGATGTCAACTGCAACAAATAAAGTCTCAAATAAAGCTCTGATGGACCAGTGAGTTCATCATGACCAGGGTCAATCCAGCAAGCGGGACGAATTGTGTGGTTGTAAGATCAGATGAATGTTTTTCAATGTTTCTGCACATTTACAAATTTGTGAATCAAAATGAAACTGTTTTTCAGGAGATCATATTTAATCACTTGTGAGGGAAAAAGCCTAATTCAGCCCTTTAGGATTCTTTTAGGGCTTTCAAAACACAGTGTGCACCAAATGTTGCCAAACAGCTTTTTATAAATTGATGCATCCTCATAACCACAAGGTCTTGTGGTTCTAATCAGGTGTTGTTCAAACCCTTGTTGTTCAGCAGGTCTGCCCTGATCAGCCATGCCAACAATGTGTTTGTGTGACAGTCCCTACATATCTACTGTTCGTCAGATCAGCATCAAAAACATTGGTCAGACACAGTCACAACCTCTCATACTTTATTATTTTATTTACACATTCACATTTGTGCATAGTTATTATCGTTATGGCTAGGTTTTCTTTGTAGATTTTTACCTTTTTACATATTTTCTCCCACTTTCTACGAGTGTTGAGCAAGTAGTACTGCAGCAAAGCACTTTTGTTTTAACACATTCAATGAGGAAATACTCGTTCAGTGATCACTTCGGACAGGTGGAAGTGGTTTTTACTGGTAATCTGATGTGTCATAAATAGACAGGGTGTGTGTCTGCTTTTTTGGCTTTTGTTCTACCAGCTGTTTAATGAACGCCTTGGCATGTTTTCCAGCATGTTTTCGAATAGTGTGGTGGCGTCCACACAAGTTTCATTTTCCCAAAAATTTCTGAGGCTTTAACACAGCAGAGCTTTCTGATGCTGTCTGAAATAAAACTGCAAGGATCTGTAAATGCCGCCACCACCATACAGACGTGTACGTGCAACCAATAGAAGCATATGCCAGTGAGATCATATACCAATCCTTGGGCTGATGCCGACAGGTTCACTTCTCTTCTCACGTCTCTCTCTCTCTCTCTTTGATGATTTGGGTAAATTACATCTAAAAGTCAGCATCACTAACTGAAGGGTGTGGCTTTGTGTGGCTCTTTAATTAAACAGTTTAAGTTTCACTTTCACTCTGAAGGCCGACACGTCATTAATGGGTGTGGTGATGACATAAAAGGCAGGTGTTGTTCAAGCTGGCCAGCTTTCTTATGTAGCAGATCTGGCCTGATCAGCGCTATAAACAATGTGATATAACATTATTTGTGCGACTATCCCTATATATCTACTGCCTGTCAGATCAGCATCAAAAACGTCAGTCAGTTCAGACTCACAGGAAGCCTTAAAGGAAAGGACTGTGGAGAAAAAACAAGAGGACGAGCATGGAGTAAGTGTCTTTCCTTGTTCCATCGGATTGCAGTGTGTAAAAAATATAGCAATTCCCGGTAGGAGGAATTGAGTAAAAAGCAGTTTTTTTCTGAAGTGGTGGCAGTAGAAATTTGGTGCAATAATAACCTGACTGGATTTCTTTGAGGTTTCACACCTCCCCACTATGCTCTTTAATATTTTTTTCATTTTCTATAGGAATAATGACAACAAGCAACAATGGAAGGTAATATTTCATGTGCCTAACCACACATGCCACTACATTTTCAGATCTGGAGAGATATAGTTAGACAGACTAAATAGAGGAAAGATTATCAGCTTGTAGAATAAACAGCAAAGCAGCATGTAAGATACCACATCAGTAAATGAACCTGTATGACAAAGCCATGAATGTGTATGTTTACTGTCCATTGTTGAGTCCACTGTCATTCTACAGCAAATGATGAGACATGTGAAGCTGGAAAAAATCAAGATGATTGCCGTATGAACAAACTGATTATTCAGGAGAACTGGGAGTGTTTTTTACTGGTACTTTTTAGGGTCATAAATAGACTTGGTGTGTCAATATTTGTCTGTTTTGTTGCCTAATGATCCCATCTGCATGTTTTTGTTCTTTGTAGTTTTGACCTCATTATTTGTGCTCATTGGCCTAAGAGCATTTTCATATTCTTATTCTCGAGATCATTTGCAGAGTCTTCAGGAGAACAGGAGATTTATTGATACCCTTTTTGTTAATAACTGGACCGAGTTTTTGTTCATTGTCTACATCTACCAGGTGTTCAATGATCCCATCCACGGGCACGTGACGTTACACCCTCTGCTCATCAAAATCATTGACACGCCTCAGTTCCAAAGACTACGATACATCAAGCAGCTTGGAGGGGGGTACTTTGTTTACCCTGGAGCATCCCACAACCGCTTTGAACACTCCATTGGGTATGTGTGTTTTTGTATGTTTCCAGATAGGCACAGTTTTGCGTCTTGAGGTAATCACAATCCAAATTAATCATTGTCAAGTTTGCTGCTTAGCACCTAATAAAAGCAATAAGCCCAAAGTGAACACATAGCATACTTTGTCACAGGTGTAATAAGCTTTGTAGGATTCTCATGTGCAGTAATGTGCAATTTGTGTGTGTGTGTGTGTGTGTGTGTGTGTGTGTGTGTGTGTGTGTGTGTGTGTGTGTGTGTGTGTGTGTGTGTGTGTGTGTGGCGTTGAAGTGTGGGGTACTTAGCAGGACAGCTTCTACAAGCTATGAGAACAAATCAACCGGAACTTGACATCAAGGAGAGAGACATCCTCTGTGCGCAGATTGCCGGTCTTTGCCATGACCTGGGTACGTTTTAAGTGGTAATTGCTTGGTGTGATTGAAAGAGTGAAAATTAAACTGAAACAATACACAAATTGTCAAATATAAGCCAGTGTTAGTCTAATAAACAGGGTTATGGCCGGCAACAATTAAAGGCAGGTCCCTAATGAAGACAGAAAATAAAAGCAGGGTATGGCATGATTCACATGAATGTAAAGTGTAGGTTTCTGTTCTTAACAAAACTACTACTGCCAATTAAAAGTCAATAGTTCCATCTGATCTTTCAGATTAAATGTCTGATATGAGGGTGATTATGTCCATTGAACTACTGGGAGGCCTTTAATGTGAAATAGGTGTGAAAGTGTTGAATTTCATAGAGAGCAGCTTAACAGTGAAACAAAAAATGGTAAGTGGAATGCCAGGGCTATGCTCAGAAAGAACTACTTCTTATGATGTGTTGTGTGACTATGTCAGAGGCAAATGTGTTCATAGCTGTTCCAAATGACCTCATTTGAAGGCAGGGCTCCCGTGGCTCATTTGCTGCGTGTTGTCCTCTCTCTCTGCCCTCTTTCCTGTTATGTCTTCAGCTGTTTCTGTCACAATGAAGGCAAAAAGTCCAAAAAATAATCTTAAAAAAAAAAAAAAAAAAAATCAGCCTTCAGAGAGAGAGGGGCAAGAAACAAAAAAAAATCATCTGAATATATGTGTTAAGTGTGTGGAACACACTCAGACCCGTAGGAGGCAACTCACAGTGATGGACTGAGAGAGAACACAGGAGAACAGGCAGGTTGCGAGAGCAAAAAAACGCTCTAGGCTGGTCGCGAACAAAATATGATTTAACAAAAAGTGTCCAAAAACTAGTAACTGAGGGACAGAGCAAAAAAAAACAAAAAAAACAAAAAACGCTCTAGCAGGTCACAAACAAACTCCTCTCACAGGCTGAGGGTTTACTGACAGGTGGAAGCTCCTGAAAAAATAAAAGAGTCCAAGTCAGGACAGACACAAAACACAGGAGAGCAGAAAACAGGTAGAGGAACAAACAGGTGTACCACTGAGACAAGCAGACAATCCTACGAATACTGGTGGACTGAGCCGGGGTTAAATACAACTGTTGATTAGGTCGTAGGTGAGGTGATGTCTTGCAGGTGCGAGAGGAGGCAGGGCTGGAGGAGCTGGGCGAGCAGGTGCAGACAGGAGAAGACAGACAAGACAACATGGGGGCAAGGAAACACAGGGAAAATACAAGGGGAAAGGAGGAAACCAAGCACTGCCTAACAATATGAGAATGGCGCACATTTCCAGTCTTTCCCAAAATGTACCTCATCCTGAGTTGAGCAAACCAACAAATGAAACATGGAGGAAATGCTGAAGTTACATTAACAGCAAACTATAATAATAATAGGAAATGTTTACAGATAACAGAATGGTTTATTTTATAAAAATGTGATCATTGGGTTAATTGTTTATTTCTCCATATCAGGACATGGGCCCTTTTCCCACCTGTTTGACAGAATGTTTCTCACCGAAGCAGGTAAAGAAATAAAGGTAAGAGAACCGAAGACGTGGAAGGTAAAGAAAAAAATTATTTCTATTGTTCATGACGTATAACATAATAACCAACCACAAAAATGAAGCACAGCAAGGAACTGCATTCAGGAAGCAAATCAGGTGGACCCAAATCGTAACAATTAGCAAAGCTGAAGGAGAATAGTTGTATCAGGTACATGCAAGGCCATCAGAAATCAGTACAAATTCTGATAAGCTCTTTCTACTTGTGCAGTGAGTCACTGTATTTTCACTCTGAATTCTCAAACTAAGATTCTGAGTCTGTTTCTGCTGCAGCATGAGAGCCTTTCTCTGAAGATGTTTGACCACATGGTGAAATGTAACAATCTGGAGGCAGAGATGATGAAACATGGTCTGAAGCCATCTGAGGACCTGGACTTCATCAAGGCCATGATTGACAGACCTAAAGCAGCACAAGGACAGGTTGAACCAGTCAGTCCTGCTCATGTGAATTGTGTGAAATCAGTCAGTATAATCATTGCCACAGCAACCATTGTCTTTTGCCACTGTTGTCTGTCATCTCCATAGTGGCCATATAAAAATTGGTCAAAGGACAAGTCCTTCCTCATGGACATCGTGTCCAACAAAAGAAATGGTGTTGATGTGGACAAGTGGGACTACCTTGCCAGGTGGGACTACTTGAACAGCTGCTGTAGAACAATTGACAGTTGAACAATTTTTTGACATCAAATGATGAACTACTATGCATTATTTCCCCAGAACAATTCCAATATTCCAATATTCTCCTGATTTTTTTTAACAATATGCTGCATTTTCCTCTGTGCCTCTGTTCCTCTGATTAGTTTATTATAAACTCATCACCACATATTTCTTGCCTCTTCTCAGGGACTGCTACTACCTCGGCATCCAGAACAACAACTGGGACTATCGCCGCCTCATAAACTTTACCAGGGTGTGTAAGGTGGACGGGCAGATGCAGATCTGCTTTAGAGACAAGGTGCTGCCAATGTTACTTTTGCTTTTTGATCAGATTTTGAATAGTGATCCATTTATCTGGTTAGTTGTGACTGAACTATAGATAATACTCTTTACAGGTGGTGGACAATCTGTATGACATGCTCCACGCGAGGTACTGTCTCCACAGAAGAGCTTGCCAACACAGAGTGACCACTAGTATTCAGTTGATGTGAGTATCCACTCGTCCCATACTGGTACTCTACCACATTTGGCTTCATCTGCTGTCTGATGTATCGTATGTCATCTCTCTCTCAAAGGAAACTCTCTTGTATGCTCCAAGGCAAGGAAAATTTATTTGTATAGCACAATTCATACACTAGGCAATTCAAAGTGCTTTACAGAAGCATAAAAATGCATTAAAATCATACATTTCAAAGAACGAAAGAGAGAGAGAGAGAGAGAGAGAGAGAGAGAGAGAGAGAGAGATTAGAAGAGAATAGCAAAATAAAAATAAAATACAATTAAAGGAAAATTAAAAACAGAAGCCAGTAAAAGACAATAATTTAGCATTTAGAATGATTGAAATCATTGAGCAAATATATTTACTTTAAGTAAAAGCTGTAGCAAATAATAAAGCAAAATGTTCTGAAAAGGGATGTTTTGGGTATGGTTTTCCAGGATCAGAGATGCCTTTTTAAAAGCAGACAAGCACATCCAGATTGAAGGCTCAGGCGGGAAGAAGTTCACTCTCTCCACAGCCATAGACGACATGGAGGCCTACACCAAGCTGACAGGTCTGTAGATATCACTGTGTGTAGCTCCTGTTTTAAGAGCATTAAGACACAGGGACGAGTGAGCAGGATACACTTCTGTCAGACGTTCTAGACAAATTTTACAGGTGGGCCCAAGGAGGGGCCAGTGGTTAACCAGAGGGGCACATTAAAAAAAATGGCAACAAATGATATTTAAAGATTATAAACTTTCTTTTACTTTAAAATCAAATAAACATTTATTTTGTTCAAGAGTGAGTGCAAGGGAGGTAGAGCAATAAAAAATGAAAAATACAGTACAGGGTACAAATACAGGGTGTTAATTCAATGTGAACAAAACTCCAGGGTACAACAATGTGCCATTTCCTATGTATGGAAGCTCCACTACTGTGGACAGTACTTGAATATTCCACACTTGAATATTTGAATTGGCACAGTGCTGGCACAATGCTTTCATTCTAATTGAATTTTAATTAGAATGAAAAAAAAAAAACCATAGGGACATGCATTACATTTTGTTGCCTAACCATCCCTCCCTGCTCAACACGGGCAGACAGCCTACTGTTGATTACTTAACTCAAATGTATTTGCTACCGCAATGTAGCAGCCAAGATGGATGAAGTCACATGGTTATCATCACAACATTGTGTAGACCTAGCAAGGATACTGACATTTGGATATTCGCATCGCTTCGATGAATTTGCTTAGATATGATTCATTTTCTGAACATATCGAGACTTGATTTCATTTTCAGTGAGGAACAACAGTTACGCGGTTATGTGCAAGAACAACAAGTCACTTATGAGATGAAATCGTTTTGCTGACCTTCAACTCTTGCAGCAGGAGAAATCATAGCTCCTCTCTCCAGGAGTAGTTGCTGAGCTCTCATTCACCGAGCACCACACCTGGCAGGCTACAGTGTTTGGGTGCGCCACTCTAATTTACCCGTGTAGAACGTTGCGTCGCATTAGTTCACGAGCCTCCCTAGGCCTCCATGTAGAACCGCCACTGGCTGTCAGTGTTATTATCATTCATACATTAATTTATTTTTATTTGTTTACATGAAGTGATATAAATCCATGATTATTATTCAACAATAATTCCAGATTTACTCACACACTCCAGCACTTCAGTTACAAGGTTCATCCATCTTTTTTTATGCACAAATTAAATTTGTGCTTAACAAAAAAAAAAAAAAAAACCTCAGTGGAAATGCAGAAGATTTGAACAAATCTTGCAAAAACATTGTTATGCTTGGTTAAAATGGAGCCACATTGCTCTTGTTCTGCAGATCGTGTGTTTGAGGAAATTCTCCACTCTTCCTCTGCTGAGCTGAAGGACGCCAGGGAGATTCTGAACAGGATCCTCCAACGAAAGCTGTACAAGTGTCTGGCTGAAATGCAGATTGAGGAAACCTCAAAGGTGTGCACTATTGTCTTTGTGTGTCTGTATTGCATTACACTTGTGTTTGAACAATGAACCTGTGCTGCGTGTCGGCTACACTGACATTTAAAATGAGGGATCACAGAGAAATTTACAGGTGACAGAAAACTCTTCTGACACAAAGCCCCCTGACAAAAACTGTGCTGGCTTATGTCATTATTTTGCTCAAGTTCAATTTTCCCCATGGAGACTAAAACAGTTATACAGTTATACATTCTGCAAAACGTTTTGGAAAAGCTCCATTATGAGGTGAGAAAAATGTGTTTTCATGTGGACAGACAGCCAAAACTGACAAATATGCATTTTCAAATTAACTGTGTATCGTGGATGCACCCTCACTGTATTTTTTCAGGATAGAATAAAACTTAAATCTCTTGTTCCTCCCTGTTCTTACCTTTTCTCCTCCCTCCCACAGGAGGAGATTCGTACATGGAAAGGGGAATTGACTCAAGACCTTCCTCAGGGGCTGACATCAGAAGACTTTGAACTTCGTGTGAGTTTTTAGTCTAATTACTTTCCTCTGTTGTGGCATAATTTACTTGCAAATATAAAAACAGACTGTCTCTCACCTGTCTTTTAGGACTGTCAAATGGACTACAGGATGAAAGAGGGGGACCTCATCAATAATACGTATTTCTACACAAAGGAAGCCCCTGACTGGGCATCAAGGCTCTCCAAAGACCAGGTCAGAACTCAAGCAATGACAAAAAAAATCATCTTGGTCCTTCTTTGCATGAGCTGTTTGTTCCTTGTATTTTGTTATACGGCAACTTCTGTCATGTCATTATTCTCAAATTTATGCTGCTGTCATTCTTGTCAGGTGCCCAGACTTCTCCCAGTATGCTTCTCTGTGCACCTGATCAGGTTTTACTATAAGAAGGCTGATGACAGCAGTCTCGAGTGTGTTGTCGAGCGCTTCAAAATGTGGTGCGCAGAGCTTCAGGTACATTTAAATTCAGGCTGTTAAATATACAACACTGTTTGGGGCCCTCAGGTTGGAGGTTTTATTAAATAACTGTGATGTTCCAAGTAATATGATGGGAACATAAGCTAACATATGAAATATAAGTTACACATATTACAAATGCCTATTAAAGTGCCTGTCAGTTTCCTAAAACCCACAGTAGTGTCACCAGTGCAGTCTATAAGCCGACAGTAATGTCAGTAATGCATCTCTTTTTCTGCACTGCTCTTGTTTATACTGATGCACATGTCTGTGCTGTCTGTGTTCATTTGCAGGCTGAAAGGGGAGAAACAAATTGGCAAAGGTTTTGGAATCAACACGTAGGAAACTTGAGATGAAAAGTGAAGAAAGAAAGTGAGCACTCACTGATACTCACTGGTTCATTCTGATTAAAAATTCTTCAAATGTTTGATAAGGTTATCATGTTAATGAGCACAGTGTAGTACTTGCCACCATTTTTCACCCCCCCCCCCCCCCCAAAAAAAAAAAAAAAAATCTTGTAATAAATGAGCATAAATGAGGATGTGTACTCATTGTGTATTCAGGCCATGTACTCAGGTTTTTTAGAGGCCTGTTCAGTACCATACACATATGTTTGTTTTAGTTTGAGCATTTTAAAGTAATTTTTAGACTTCTTTCTCCATCTGCAGCTGGAGGTTTCTCATTTTAAAGCGAACCACCATTTAAAACCACGTTGGTACCTAAATCAAGCCACTGTGTAATTCTGTTGTGCATAATCAATCAGGGCTACTGAAAATGTCTGTGTGTGAAACTGAATATGTGATCAGCATGTTTCAGGGTGTGGTTTTATTCAGCTGTCAGTCACAGTCGTGCTTCTTGTATTCTCTGTGTCTTCCTTACGATCAGGGCATTCAGTGAAGCACTGTCAACATGTGTAATGGAGTCTGTCATTTAAAGAAAACATTTAATTTGTGCTTTAGGGATTTCAGGTACTTAGAGATGTGTTGTTTTGATGTTAATCACGTGAATTAATGTGGAAATCTGTGTCTTGGGAAGAGCTTTGGGTTTCATTTATCAATATGAAATAAGAATTTAATCATTTGTGATACTCTTGCTCTTTAGCTCAAATCGGCCTTTTCGATGTAACCATCCATATGAATGTAGTTAGGACAAACTTTAGGTGTCACTGTGTGAAAATGCATTATATTGTTAATCTGTAATGGGGTTATAAAGGGAAACCTACCAGACATTATTGGAACCTTTCAACTTTATGTCTATGTAGATGGGTTGATAACAGATTGTGTCTGCTCTGTTTGAAATAAAACCCTTTTTCTCTTCTTCAACATGTCAAATGCTGACACTGAGAAAATTTTTGAAAATGACATCCTCATTAAGAATTTGATGCCAGCAACACATTTAAGAAAATTTGGGACAGGGGCAACAAAAGATTGGAAAGTACTGAAACACTAAAAGAAAATTGGCAACAGGTTTGTCACATGATTGGATCTGTATCATAACTACATCTCTGACGTTTGTAACAAACCAAACCGTGTGAAAAATCGGGTAAAAATTAGAGGAGTTGTGATGATTATAGTAGCTGGGCATACACTTACCTCCATAGAAATTAATGCACTGGGGACGCATAGGAGACCCATCCAAGATGGCGGCCGCGCTGAACGTCAGCTCCAATAGGAAGCGGCAGTCAATGAGGCGTCTACGTATGGTCCCATTTACCGATGGTTGATGCGGCCTACGGAGGAGCCTCCGCGTTCTCCGTGGGCCGCGTAGGAAGGGTCCTCCGAAGGATGCAGCCCCTGAATTGGGACACAGCCACAGACGCACGACCGGGGTCCTGCGTGGATCCCCTCACGACAATTTTGCTGGCCTTAGTATTTCCTGTGTTTTAGTTTGTTTATTATTGTTAGATTTAGTGTTCATGTGTGTGTGACAAACATGTATATTGGACATTTGTGAAAATACGGAACAAATCGCGTCCCGTATTAGTTCAATACAGGACGCAACATTTAATTGTCAATTAAAGGACGATTCCGTATTTTATGGGACGGGTGGCAACCCTACATATAATTGACCTTGAACAGCCAATTATGTGGAGAGATTGCTGCCCCATACAAAATAAAACAAATATAGAACAGAAATATGTCAGCTAAGACGCGACATTAATGATCCGTTAATGTCAAGAAGCACCCAACAAGCCATAGCTTCGATGAGCCATAGACGAACGCAGTTCGATTCGCCTGATCTAATAAGCAATTGATGAAGCACTGAAAAAACACTTTAAAAACCTTCTCATGGTCAATTCTTTAAGCCGAATTACTCAGCAGAGCATACTGATTACTTACCCAGATCGAAAACACGCGGACCGACGCAGATTTTGGAGAAAAAGCGAGATAACTTTAAATTTGTGGATTTTTGACTGGGGTTCGGCGAGCCCCGCAGCGTCCCGTTAGAGTCCTCACTTCGGGACGAAAGCGACTGCCACACTGTCAAAAACAGTTATATTTCTCCGTAGATTTTACAAAAACATCATAAACTATCACTGAGTTTTAGGCATGTTATTCAAATGTGTACTTTTTCCATAATGAATCTTACCTGGCCACAGTTTCATGCAAACGATGTCCTCGTGCGCCTGAGGTGAACGGCAGAGTCCCGTGATCTTGCTGGGCAGGTGGAGGTCTGCTATCCTGCACGTTCACATACAACCACATTGACTGTCCGTGTACATGTGTGAAAGAAGATTCACCGACCGGTATCGAGGAACACTTTTAGGTCAAATTTCAGGTTTCTGTGTGAGCTCAGAGCGGGACACAATGGAACTACACTGTTAAAAGGGATTTGGGCTTTTAGTCAGAAGGACTATTGCTGTCAAGCTGAGAGAACTCTGCCCATTACAACAAAGTAAGAAGAGTTCAAACAACTTCAACTTGAAAAAAGCGCGGAAACTCATTAAAAACCCATGATAATCCATTCAGTTAAATTCAGAAAAAGGTGGGCATTTCAACCAACACGCATGCGCCCGCAATGTGACGTCACGCGCAGTGTTGAACTTTAAATCCGAGCCGACCGCCATCTTTTTACCTCGGAGCCAGCCGTCCAGTAAGTACATTTAAAATTATTTGAGCTTAGTTAGTTCATCTGTTGGTAATGTGCATTGGTCGTCTAATGTCTCTCCATCTCAAATGATCCGTCAAGATATTAAACCTGCGATGAATATTTCATGTTCATTCTTTTTCGGAAATACTTTAGCATGTAGCGCTAGCTAGCTAGCGCCGCCAGAGTGAAACAGCAAGTTAATGTAGGGTTGAGCCTCATATTCGACTGTAACAAGTATTCGGCACCGACAATGTCCTCTTATAGGAGTGAAACAGTGCGAGACTTGTCTTTATTATAACGGAAAAATGTGTCAACTGTGGGAATATTATACCTGGATCAACCCGCTAATATACGTGACGTTGCGACTTGTACAAGAGGCTTTGCTCGCACTCAAAGAACCTGGCACAGGATTGACAAGGCAGCGAAACAACAGAGCAACTTATGTTCTATGAGGAAGAGGAGTGGAAAAACACTGACCACTGCCGTAGTGTATGGATATTTTTTATGTAGAGTTAGATGCTGTATAAACACGTAGTTATAGGTGATTGTTTTCAGGGGGGGTGAACGGCCACGCAGCCCATCGGCTGCGTGTGGGTTTTTTGGCCAGTGGGAAAGGAGCCCTATGCCGTGTGAAAGCGGGTCGACCGAGTTTAAATTTGAAAAAAAAAACGTGTCAGCCCGGTAACTATGAGCCGCTTCCCCAATGAAATAAGCGGGTCGATGCGGGTTTTTTAATGCTAGTCGACCCGCTAGAGATCGGCATGTAGCTCCTTTCCTATTGACCAAAAAAAACCCGGGTCTGATCTCCATCTGGCAGCTGCCACCATAGACATAATATACGTAGACGCCTCATTGACTGACGCTTCCTATTCGCTCCGTGCACAATATGGCGACCGTTGACCTTCGATCTAATGAGGCGTCTACGTATATTATGTCTATGGCTGCCACCGCTGTGCGTTGCCATGGATACAAAATGTAACGGTACACACATCACTCATGAGAAGCTCTTATTTTCTCGCTGTCTTGTCAGTGCTGTGCGATGTGGCTTCTGTTTTTACAATGTAATCACTTACCATTCAGATGAGTGACATGGGCAAGTGTGTCCACTTTATAATAAAGTCGTGTTTATTTCATGTTAGGATACATTAAACTCTGGAAGCTTTAAATTGTGAACTGTGCAATTTTTCAGAGATTTGTGGCGATGCACAGTATTTTGCACATCTAAAAATACACATACACAATAAGGAAACTGAACTTAGTGTGTTTTGTGCTGATAATGGTTGTATATCTTTCTTTCTTTCTTTCTTTCTTTCTTTCTTTCTTTCTTTCTTTCTTTCTTTCTTTTTTCTGTACAGGGTTACTTCACTTCAGTGTAGGCTGTGCTGTTTGGGGCAACTGCCCCTCAATGAGGTGGTCCTGCAAGTGTTTCTCCTCGCTGAACCAACGCACACTAATTGCCCATTATATGTCCACCTTGTTTTCATTTTCTTACTTATTTCTATTGCTCTGTTTGGAGGAACACTAATCCATGTGATGTTATGGAGAAATTGTCAAGAGAGTGGACATTTGAGTAATGTTTGAATGTTTTCATTTTCAACATTTTGAGCAAGTTTCTCAGATACATTTTTTTGTTTGTTTTTATGAATCTTTGCAATTTACTGCAGCAACTCTGAACATTCACTCAGAAAGGATGGGTGCTCTTCTTTTTATGTATTATATTATTATTATAATTTATGTGTGGGACAGTGTAATTTCAGTTTGTGAGCAAAAGTGTGTTAGAGGGTTTAAGGGCTATTTTTTTAATATGTCCCAAGGAAGGTCTTTTTTGATGTCTTGACATCCATTGACACTTATTTTGAAGCAAGGCTGCTTGAAGTTGGACTTGTTGGGGGTTAAATAAAGGTCCTTATTGAATTGTCTGTTCAGCTATTTTTTCTTGTGTTAATATTTAGTTTGTCTAATTCTCATGGAGCTTCTTTGTAGATATTATTTTGCTTAAAATTTTGAAATCTAGCAATTTCTGTAAACTCAAGTAACTTGGCAATAAAGCATGAGAAAAAATAATAATGTTGCCCTAACTTGATAAAATAAGTTCAACCAACATCTTTTTTAGTTCTCTTAAGTAATGTTTTCCAGTCCACATTACTTGATACAGAAAGTTGAGTCAACAAATCGCAAGTTGTATCAATTATGTATTCCATGTTGAGCCAACTTGATCCACAGTTGTAGGAACTTGATAAAATAAATTCAACCAACATCTCTTAAAGTTATCTCAAATGATTTTGAAGGTCAACTTACTTGATACAGGAAGTTGAGTCAACAGACTATGTTGCATGAACTCATGTTTTGAAGTGTATAAAACTTGACACTACAAGTTGACTCAAATTAACTCAGTCAAAGCAACAAGATGACTTGACATAGTTAAGTCGGGTCACCTAATTTTTTTTTTTTTTTTTTTTACAGTGCATGCTTCCCGTGAAATTATTTTCTCCGCATTTATCCCATCCTCGGTCTGTCGATCCTCCGCGGCAGACCAGGAGCGGTAGGCTGCCAGCTGCCAGCCGACGCCGGCGCCCGGGAACCAGTTCTCCTTCGGTGCTTCGATTCTCCTTCCTTTGGTGATCTTCTTGCATGTTTTTAGTGGGAGTTATTTAAGGAGGAAACCTTAGGTTCGTGCAAACTCCACACAGAAAGGCCCCCTTTTTTCCTCGAGCAGCAGGCACCGAAGGCGTGGTGGAGGACACGCCACCAGCGCCCACAGCGGGATTCCGGGGACCTTCTAACTGTGACGCGACAAGTGTGACCACTTGTGCAACCGTGCTACCCTACAAATAAGTGTCTGACATTATTATGGAAAGAATCCATACAGAGATACTTTTTTGTTGATGAGTAAGATCTGTTTTGCTTATGCAGAAACAGCTGTTGTAGCGCTGTCGCCAAAGCCACCAGACTCCATCCAAAAAAACAGCAATTTTAGCATTTTTTTAAAAAACTTCTTCAAATGCATCAAAAACAAAATAAAACTCGACAAAAACCTTCTTGGATCACCTTTTTAATGTTTCGGCAACAATTACTAACTCTGGATTGCTTGAAATAAACTTTCAATTCACGGAATGGTTGAGAGGAGCGAGAGAGCTGGTGACGTCAGAGAAGCGGCGGGGGAAACAGCACATTGAGTCGTAATGTTTAATATTTTGTGTGTTTACCTTTTGTCATGCTTCACTCATGTTTAGAACAATCCTGCAGAAAATGGGATTGACAAAAAATGATTGACAGGTGCTGATGTTTTGTTTTTTTTAATTTTTTTTTCCTGTTTGATTACGTTCTGTGTTAGATTTAAATTGTTAATTAAAAATATTGTGTTCTAAATTAAAATCTTATAACCTCGTTACATTATCTATTCCATTTCTTATTTACAGTATAAGTAAACTTTTGAACTACTTTTCAGTGACAACACAATTATTTTATTTTTTCCGTGATATTTAGAGATATAGGGCTGCACGGTGGGTGGTGGTGGCAGGTAGTGCGCGTGCCTCACAGCAAGAAGGTCGCAGGTTTGATTCCCGGGTCGGGCCTTTCTGTATGAAGTTTGCATGTTCTTCCCGTGCATGCGTGGGTTCTCTCCGGGCACTCCGGCTTCTTCCCACAGACCAAAAACATGCTCATTAGGTTAATTGGTGACTCTAAAATTGCCCCTAGGTGTGAGTGTGAGTGTGAATGGTGTGTGTATGTGCCCTGCGATCGGCTGGCGACCGGCCCAGGGTGTACCCCGCCTCTTGCCCGTTGACAGCCGAGATAGGCTCTGGTCCCCCAGTGACCCCGAAAGGGATAAGCGGCATAGAAAATGGATGGATGGATTTACAGATATTACAAAGATACAATATGAATATTTCTATTTACAAGTGGGCATTCTTAAAATGTACAACTATTTACAAAAGTTCAGCAGAAATGACTATTTACAGAGACTTGCAGATTTACAGAGAACATGTTTACAGTTGAGGCTGAGCAGGAGTCCCTGGTGGTGCTGCAAGATTATTGAAGCAAACAGTTTCCTGTTCCGATAACAGTGACCATGGACCGCTTGGAGGCTTGATCCTCACATGGCAGCCATCGATTGCTCCAGCAGCTTCTCGAAAAGCTCTGTGTCTTTTTTTTTTTTGGGGGGGGGGGGGGGGGGGGGGTAATATAATGCTGTTTAAGGGGAGTATCAAAAGTACAAGTTAATGTCGTGTTATGACACAAAGGGGCCACTAGGTGGCGGTAGTAGAACGTTGAGTGGCCGGGAGCGTCTCTTTCTCGGTGAAGCGGAAGCTCCTCATTCATACGAGAGCTGCCATGGTGAAAACAGCAACTTCTGCTCCTCGTTTCGTCTGTTATATACAGGTTGGTCCAACGTTAGTCGTAAAATAAGGTTCGTAGCCTTAGCGTGTGTAGATTGTGGAAACAGTCTCAGTTGTTTATCTGCGCTAGCATCGGTGGGCTAATGGCTGCTGCCCAGCGTAGTGCTAAATGTGTACTCCCGTTGTATGAGATATCCCGCGCACAGGTTATTCTTCTCTTCTGTGTGTTTAAATTGTTTTGTATATTGCATTTCCGGTGTTTCAGAATGTACTGTGTTGAGTTGAACTGTCGTTTACTACTGTGTGTATTAGCTCTCAGGAAGTTAAATGGGTGCCTCATTGGTTGAGATGTTGTGGACAATGTGAAGTGAATGACAGAGTAATGTCAGTAATGGAAAAGGGTTTGTATTCCTGGTTAAACATGGTTTAATACTGTATGCTATATGTGTACTTGAAGCACTTTGGTGAAACGTATTTTGAGTATTTGAAAGCATAATAGAAAGATGGAAATATTGTGTTCAGTTTGAATAAATTCATACGAGAGCTGCCATGGTGAAAACAGCAACTTCTGCTCCTCATTTCGTCTGTTATATACAGTAATCTGCCTGCTGGCCCCATCACCTGGGACCTGCAACACTTGCCACCACAACTGGAGGATGTCCCACTCGCCAGCCAGAAGAGACAGACCAAGGTCTCTATTGTGGCACCCCATCCGTGTCGCCTTTCCTGGTGGAGAAGCTCCAGCAGCACCGCCAGGGACTCTCTGCTCAGCCTAAAATCTCGTCTGGTGTCATGATCGTTGAAAAATAATAGCAGAACAGGAACACTGATGTTTATGCAGCAGTACATCACCCTTGCCTGGATGGAGAAAGGAGGGTAAGAACAGGAGGATTAAACAAGAGCAACTGAATTTTAGTTGATACAACAACTCTAGTGAATGTTAAAGCTTAGACCAATAATGCTTCATTTCTCCATTTATTACACTTTGGCTCCTCAATATGGTTCTGATCTTTAATAACACAACATTTTAATAGGCTATTGAATTAAGTCAGGGTTATTTACAGGGTTCGTACACATTTAACTATTCAATTCAAGGACTTTTCAGATCTTGAAAACATAGCATTAAAATTACAGCATACAGAAGTATCAAGTCTCATGGTTAAATGACATATATGTCAGTCCATAGTTTATATGGCAAGCGTTTGTCACTAAACGGTATCGTTTATTAACGGGTAATGTATGAACATTAATATGGGTTAAAATAGCCGGTTAATGTTACCTCCCGACGGCGCTCTCCCAGCCGGAGATAAACGAGCCGCCGGTGTCGCAAAACCTCTGATCCCATTGTCCAGGACCCCGGTCGTGTGTCTGTGCCTCGCGGCCTGCGTGTGTTCAGTCAATGAGGTTTTGTTTTTTTTTTGTTTTTTTTAACTTTATTTAACAAGAGCAATGACAAACTCAGATGTATACATAAGTACACCAAATTGAGAGAACAATCACACCTCCTATAAAATTGAGATTGCATAGAGGGAAAGGAAATAAATAAATAAATAAAAAATGAATGAGGGAAAAATAAATAAATGAATGAATGAAAAATGAGTACTTAAATAAATGATGAATAAGGAAGGAAAATCATATTGACAAGTACAAGGGGTTCAGGATAAATTGACAGTTGTAATCAGAGTATCAGAGTATACAATTTGACTGCAAGGGGAGTATTGATGTGTTTTAGACACTGTTGAAATAAGGAGATTTCATTTTTAAGAGCAGTCCATGAAGGGGGGGATTTAGCGTAGCGACACTTGTGAATATAGTATTTTGTAAGAATGATCAAATTATTCACTAAAAATTCATTTTTTTAATTCTTAAGAATTACACCAACTTGAATGTTTTGAAAAGACCAGAAATCTATGTTGATGGAGCTGGACGATATTAAATCATGGAGAGACTTCCATATATCTTGAATGAGCTCACATCCAAAAAACAGGTGCTCTATTGTTTCTACATTCATTTTGCAAATATAACAGTTATCTACAACTAATTTAAATCTTTTGTTAATGAATTCATTCGAGGGATAAATGTTGTTGATGGTCTTAAAATGTATTTCTTTACATTTGGGGGAATTTTAGATATTTTGTACAAATAGCTGATATTTTTGATTTATCATAATCTTTGAGAGTAAGTGTGCTTTTGGCTATACTTGGATAGAAAGTATTAACTAAGTACTGCCTTAAAAATGTATTATTACATTTGTCATTAACAAGGTCCATATCCTCTATTTTAATTTTGTGTAGATTGGGAGTTGGTATGTTTAACATGTTCTTTATTGAATGAAGGAGGACTTTTGGGATATTTTGTGTGACTTTCTTGTAGATCTCAATGGAGCAATTAATGTTATATTTTGCATTAAAATCATCCAATACAAGTATTTCTCCAGTCCCATCCATTAGATGTGTAATTGACCAAATTTGTTTTACCATCCAGTCTTCCATGAACATAGACCTCCTCCTGCTCGGTATTGCTCTGTTGTTCCACAGTGGGACATTATGAGGGCTGAAGTTATGTTTGAACATCATTTTCCAGTAAAACCTGCTGGTCGTCAGTCAGTGAGGCGTCTACGTATATTATGTCTATGGTGGCAGCTTCCAGCTGGAGATCAGACCCGGGTTTTTTTGGTCAATAGGAAAGGAGCTACATGCCGATCTCTAGCGGGTCGACTAGCATTAAAAAACCCGCATCGACCCCGCTTATTTCATTGGGGAAGCGGCTCATAGTTACCGGGCTGACACGTGTTTTTTTTTTTTGTTTTTTTTTTTTAATTTAAACTCGGTCGACCTGCTTTCAAGCGGCATAGGGCTCCTTTCCCACTGGCCAAAAAAACCCACACACAGCCGATGGGCTGCGTGGCCGTTCACCCCCACTGCTACGCGTTGCCATGGATACAGAGTGTAACGGCACACCTGAAAACAATCACCTATCACTACGTGTTTATACAGCATCTAACTCTACATAAAAAATATCCATACACTACAGCAGTGGTCAGTGTTTTTCCACTCCTCTTCCTGGTGGAACATAAGTTGCTCTGTTATTTCGCTGCCTTGTCAATCCTGTGCCAGGTTGTTTGAGTGCGAGCAAAGCCTCTTGTACAAGTCGCAACGTCACGTATATTAGCGGGTTGATCCAGGTATAATATTCCCACAGTTGACACATTTTTCCGTAATAATAAAGACAAGTCTCGCACTGTTTCACTCCTATAAGAGTACACTGCTGAAATGCCCACCTTGACGTATTTTCTGAAGTTAACTGAATGGATTGTCATGGGGTTTTAATGAGTTTCCGCGCTTTTTTCAAGTTGAAGTTGTTTGAACTCTTCTTACTTTGTTGTAATGGGCAGAGTTCTCTCAGCTTGACAGCAATAGTCCTTCTGACTAAAAGCCCAAATCCCTTTTAACAGTGTAGTTCCACTGTGTCCCGCTCTGAGCTCACGCAGAAACCTGAAATTTGACCTAAAAGTGTTCCTCGATACCGGTCGATGAATCTTCTTTCACACATGTACACGGACAGTCAATGTGGTTGTATGTGAACGTGCAGGATAGCAGACCTCCACCTGCCCAGCAAGATCACGGGACTCTGCCGTTCACCTCAAGCGCACGAGGACATCGTTTGCATGAAACTGTGGCCAGGTAAGATTCATTATGGAAAAAGTACACATTTGAATAACATGCTTAAAACTCAGTGATAGTTTATGATGTTTTTGTAAAATCTACGGAGAAATATAACTGTTTTTGACAGTGTGGCAGTCGCTTTCGTCCCGAAGTGAGGACTCTAACGGGACGCTGCGGGGCTCGCCGAACCCCAGTCAAAAATCCACAAATTTAAAGTTATCTCGCTTTTTCTCCAAAATCTGCGTCGGTCCACGCATTTTGATCTGGGAAAGTAATCAGTATGCTCTGCTGAGTAATTCGGCTTAAAGAATTGACCATGAGAAGGTTTTTAAAGTGTTTTTTCAGTGCTTCATCAATTGCTTATTAGATCAGGCGAATCGAACTGCGTTCGTCTATGGCTCATCGAAGCTATGGCTTGTTGGGTGCTTCCTGACATTAACGGATCATTAATGTCGCGTCTTAGCTGACATGTTTCTGTTCTATATTTGTTTTATTTTGTATGGGGCAGCAATCTCTCCACATAATTGGCTGTTCAAGGTCAATTATATGTAGGGTTGCCACCCGTCCCGTAAAATACGGAATCGTCCTTTAATTGACAATTAAATGTTGGGACGCGATTTGTTCCGTATTTTCACAAATGTCCAATACGCACACACACACTCTTGTATTTGACTCTTCAGTGTGTCACGTACTATCACAGCTGTTTGTTTCTGCAGCCCATCTCCAGAAGCTGATGTCGGATAAGAAGTGCGCAGCAGAGAAGAAGGCTGAGATGGAGGAAGTCATCACTCAGGTCGGTGTGAGCAAAATAAGATTAAAATGCTTCTTTTTGAGTCACGATGAGCAAAAGCTGTTTTGGAGTTTTAAATAATTCACTGCTTTCATTTTCCCTCTGATACAACCTTCAGTTGGACAACTACACCCAGCAGCAGCAGGAGCTGACTGATCTCTTCGGGAAATACAAGGTCAAGTTGCCCGCCACAGGAAATGACCTCACACCTCCCATCTCCTTCAGCCTGATGTTTCAGACGTCCATCGGACCCGGGCGGAATATGCCAGGGTAACATGAAGCCTAACGCCGTGGAGAATCTTTCACTTGATGTTTTCATAATGAGTATCAGCGTGGACTGAGTGGTTTAATCTAAATTTGCAGCTATCTGAGGCCTGAAACAGCTCAGGGAATCTTCCTCAACTTCAAGCGTCTGTTGGAGTTTAACCAGGGAAAACTGCCCTTTGCTGCTGCTCAGATCGTTTCCCAGACTAAAAATGTTTGTAGAGCTTTCTGTGTAATCTATGTCAAAATGTTTATATTTTTGAGGAATACAGTGTTCAGTGATCATTACATAAATTCTTTTATTAGTGTGGTTTAACTGTTTGGATGACATCTGATCTATCTCATTAACTAGGCTAATTGATTGTGCAATAACTAAATTGTGTGCATATGGCACTTTGTTATATATTTTCCTCATTGTAAGTTAAATAGGAATGCATGTAATTGCGGCTTTATGTAGCCTAATTAACAGCACTTTATGCAACAATGTTGCACAATAAAGAATGTGTTCACTGGTAATGAAGCATTTCAAGCTTTAAGTATGACTAATTGCTTTCTTGATCACCCCTTTACCACAAACAGTGGCACAAAATAAAACGTGGTGGTCATGGTCCCGAGGAGCTGTGGTGGACGTCCCTTATTTTCATTTCTGAAAGGTGGCAACCTTACCGGGCGCCGGCGTCGGTGTCGGCTGGCAGCCCACCGCTCCAGGTCTGCCGCAGAGGATCAACAGACCGAGGATGGGATAAATGTGGAGAAAATAATTTCATGGGAAGCATGGCGGGCAAATGTTAAGATGACATTTGTGCATTTGCACACAGGTAAGCACACAGATTATCACTTCCTGATAAGAACCAAATGAAACTTTGAAACATAAACTGTCTAAATGTGTCCCGGTTTGTTTGTTGCTGCTGATATCAGTCGCTGAAGGGAAGTAAAACAAACAGTAGAAGTAAAAAAAAGTAAAAAGAGCCGGACAAGCAAGCAGTATCTACAGGGCCAACAGAAACAGAAACACAACTGAGAGTCCACAGGCGTGCTCGCAGCTCTGTGAGGTGCTATTTTAGGCTTTGAGCTAAATGCTAACATTAGCATGATAACATGCTTACTATGACAATGTTAACATCCTGATGTTCAGCATGTGTAATGTTTACCATGTTCTCCATCTTCGTTTGGCATACTAGCATTGCTAACATTTGCTTAATGGCTAATTCACATCATATGGCCTGGGTGGTAAAGACGAAAGAATGCCATGCCACTAGCCTCTGAACTGTGAGCGGAACAATTAGATTTGACTGATTAGAAATTGCTGATATTTTACCGTACATGCACACATCCTAAAAATAGAGTATAGACATTTTTAATCACCTTGTCTCTGTAGTGTGTACCTAGCCAACACCCTCTTATGTTCACAGACTGCGAACAGAAAACAAGGGGCTGTAAAATGGCTCCATGAAATCCTGTGCATCCACACAGCCTGTGAAAAGCATGCAGCATGTCTAAACTCCAAACACTCAGGAGAAGATAAGCAACTGTATCCTGAGGAAATCGCCTCTCCCTTAAAGCTTTACCGTAATGAGGCATCAGCGCTTGGTCTGCAGCCAAAAAATGAGATGAACCTGTGAGATTAAGGAGATTTTTAAGTGCTAATAAAGCCCCTGTAAAGACGCATAACCTCAAAATACTGAAGTACTTAAGAATTTCATATCTATCAAATGACATCGCCACCCAGTTCTTCTATTTTGTAACTTCTTCAGCTTTAATTCCTTTGAATTCAGGCGAATAACAGGAAAACCTGACTAAAAGTATAGAAAATATTTGAGAACAGTGCACAGCCACCCATAAATCTACAGTTACCATTCCTCTTTTCATATCTCCACGCCTCATCCGACTTCCCCACACAGGTAAGCACTCCGCTGGAACATACTGTATTGATGTGTGCGGTACTCGAGTCAATAACAACACAAACTGGTGTGACTAGAAATGAGGAGGCTGGCAAAATGGCGCTGCAGTGACAACCAGGTGGTGGTTTGGTTTTGATGAATTAATAAATTAATTCATCAAACGTAAGATTTCAGCCTCGAAACAACCTGGCATCCTGAAAAGAGCTATCTAACAATAAAAATAAATAACAGCAATAATTTAATGAGGCTGAGACTCGAAAAGGCCGTAAAACATTGGTAGCTGCATTGTTGTTGATAACTGAAGTATATTACACATTATACAGTTTATATTCTAACATGAGTGTACAGCCCTTCTAACAAATTTTTGAGGCTGTACTTGGGCACAGTAGCACTAGCTAAATACTAACGTTTGCATGTTAACATGTTCACAGTGGCAATGCTAATGTGCTAATGTTTAGCAAGTGTGATGTTAATAGTATGCATAATGGTCAACATGTTAGTGTGCCAACACTTGCTACTTAGCACTTAACATAAATCAAAGCTGATGGGGTTATTTTTCTGAGATATGTGTACATGCACCAAGTTTTTGACCAAATGATGGCACTACAGGTGCTGGTCATAAAATTAGAATATCATGAAAGTTGATTTTTTTCAGTAATTCCATTCAAAAAGTGAAACTTGTATAATGTATACATTCATTTCACACAGACCGACATATTTCAAGTATTGACTTCTTTTAATATTGATGATTATACCTGACAACTAATGAAAACCCCCAATTGAGTATCTCAGAAAATTAGAATATTGTGGAAAGGTCAATATTGAAGATATCTGGTGCCACACTCTAATCAGCTAATTAACTCAAAACACCTGCAAAGGCCTTTAAATGGTCTCTCAGTCTAGTTCTGTAAGCTACACAATCATGGGGAAGACTGCTGACCTGACAGTTGTCCAAAAGACGATCATTGACACCTTGCACAAGGAGGACAAGTCCCAAAAGGTCATTGCTAAAGAGGCTGGATGTTCACAGAGCTCTGTGTCCAAGCACATTAGTAGAAAGGCAAAGGGAAGGAAAAGATGTGGTAGAAAAAAGTGTACAAGCAATAGGGATAACCGCACCCTGGAGAGGATAGTGAGCAGATAGTTGACCAGATGATAGCACTAAATAAAAAGGGCTAATAAAAGTTATTACAAATCATTTTATGGCGCCAGACAAAAAACTAGGGGATCATCAAAATCAGGAGTAGGACTGTCAATTAATATCCTAAATTCTAGTTTATATTCAAATTGTTGAAAAATCCATACATTCGAATATGTAAATGAATACTGGATTGTGGGAAAAAGCAGCATTTTTTTGGTGCCTGCTGAAAGAACTTCATGATGGACAGGAGCCACACAATCAGAGTTTCCATTGTGCTGTACGTTACTATTATTTATTTATTTATTTATTTATTTAATTTATTTATTTATTTTTACCAAGAATCTGACATGTTTATGTCTATGTAGTAGTGTAAAAATATTAAACATTCCGACTCAATGTGCTGTTTCCTCCGCTGCTTCTCTGACGTCACCAGCTCTCTCGCTCCTCTCCCCATTCGGCGAATTGAAAGTTTATTTCAACCAATCCAGAGTTAGTAATTGTTGCCGAAACATTAAAAAGGTGATCCAAGAAGGTTTTTGTCGAGTTTTATTTTGTTTTTGATGCATTTGAAGAAGTTTTTTTAAAAATGCTAAAATTACTGTTTTTTTGAATGGAGTCTGGTGGGCTTTGGCGACAGCGCTACAACAGCTGTTTCTGCATAAGCAAAACAGATCTTACTCATCAACAAAGAAGTATCTCTGTATGGATTCTTTCCATAATAATGTCAGACACTTATTCGTAGGGTAGCACGGTTGCACAAGTGGTCACACTTGTCGCATCACAGCTAGAAGGCCCCCGGAATCCCGCTGTGGGCGCTGGTGGCGTGTCCTCCACCACGCCTTCGGTGCCTGCAGCTCGAGGAAAAAAGGGGGCCTTACTGTGTGGGGTTTGCATGTTCTGTGTGGAGTTTGCACGAACCTAAGGTTTCCTCCTTAAATAACTCCCACTAATAAACATGCAAGAAGATCACCAAAGGAAGGAGAACTGAAGCAAGGAGAACTGGTCCCCGGGCGCCGGCGTCGGCTGGCGGCTGGCAGCTGGCAGCTGGCAGCCCACCGCTCCTCCAATCGGAGGGTCGACAGACTGAGGCTGGGATAAATGCGGAGAAAATAATTTCACTGGAAGCATGTACTGTAAAAAAAAAAAAAAATAAATTAGGTGACCCGACTTAACTATGTCAAGTCATCTTGTTGCTTTGACTGAGTTAATTTGAGTCAATTTATAGTGTCAAGTTTTTTACACTTCAAAACATGAGTTCACGCAACATACAGTCTGTTGACTCAACTTCCTGTATCAAGTAAATTGAACTTAAAAATATTGAGATAACTTTAAGAGATGTTGGTTGAATTTATTTTATCAAGTTCCTACAACTGTGGATCAAGCTGGCTCAACATGGAATACATAATTGATACAACTTGCGATTTGTTGACTCAACTTTCTGTATCAAGTAATGTGGACTGGAAAACATTACTTAAGAGAATTAAAAAAGATGTTGGTTGAACTTATTTTATCAAGTTAGGGCAACATTAATATTTTTTCTCATGCTTTATTGCCAAGTTACTTGAGTTTACAGAAATTGCTAGATTTCAAAATTTTAAGCAAAATAATATCTACAAAGAAGCTCCATGAGAATTAGACAAACTAAATATTAACACAAGAAAAAATAGCTGAACAGACAATTCAATAAGGACCTTTATTTAACCCCCAACAAGTCCAACTTCAACCAGCCTTGCTTCAAAATAAGTGTCAATGGATGTCAAGACATCAAAAAAGACCTTCCTTGGGACATATTAAAAAAATAGCCCTTAAACCCTCTAACACACTTTTGCTCACAAACTGAAATTACACTGTCCCACACATAAATAATAACAATAATATAATACATAAAAAGAAGAGCACCCATCCTTTGGGGAAAAACAATAACTCTCCGAGTTCAACAGAGTCCTTTCTGAGTGAATGTTCAGAGTTGCTGCAGTAAATTCAATTCAATTCAATATACCTTTATTTGTCCCGCAAGGGGAAATTCCAATGTACAGCAGCACCAGTAAAAGACAGAATTAGGTAAAAAACAGCAAGTATATACAAAAGAGTGCAATAAAAATAAGCATTATATAAAAATAAGCATTATCAAATTATAAATTGTATTTGCGGACTGTTAGGTACAGGATGAATTGCACAGATCATTGCACCAGCTATTGCCCAGATTATTGTACAGATCATTTACAAATGATTTACAGATAAATGCACAGATTATTGCACCAGTTTTTGCCCAGATTATTGCACAGGTAATTTACAGATGATTTACAGATAAATTATCAAAAAATTACTTTCAGCAGTTCTTGTTGTGTAGTCTGACAGCTGCAGGAAGGAATGACCTGCGATACCGCTCCTTGACACACTTTGGATGTAGCATCCTATCACTGATGGAACTCCTCAGTGCAGTGAGTGTGTGTTGGAGTGGGTGTGGGCTCTCCCCCCCAAATTGCAAAGATTCATAAAAACAAACAAAAAAATGTATCTGAGAAACTTGCTCAAAATGTTGAAAATGAAAACATTCAAACATTACTCAAATGTCCACTCTCTTGACAATTTCTCTATAACATCACATGGATTAGTGTTCCTCCAAACAGAGCAATAGAAATAAGTCAGAAAATGAAATCAAGGTGGACATATAATGGACAATTAGTGTGCGTTGGTTTGGCGAGGAGAAACACTTGCAGGACCACCTCATTGATGTGCAAAATACTGTGCATCACCACAAGTCTCTGAAAAATTGCACAGTTTACAATTTAAAGCTTCCAGATTTTAATGTATCCTAACATGAAATAAACACGACTTTATTATAAAATGGACACACTTGGCCATGTCACTCATTGGAATGGTAAGTGATTACATTGTAAAAACAGAAGCCACATGTCACAGCACTGACAAGACAGCGAGAAAATAAGAGCTTCTCATGAGTGATGTGTGTACCGTTACATTTTGTATCCATGGCAACGCACAGCGGTGGCAGCCATAGACATAATATACTTAGACGCCTCATTATGTGCTGGAGCGTAATCCAGCATCGCCGACATATTGGGTGGGTCTCCGCTAGCACCAGAGCCAACCAAAGTCAACGTAAAGAGAGCAACTATGCCCCTATTGTATTTATTTATTTTATTTTATTTAGCTTCCCAGCCCCAGTTGCAAGCTTAACGGGGTAGTGTAAGACACTGGAATGACCTGGAATTTTAAAGCTTACTTTTCCAGGCCAATGAAGTGCCGAGGTTCTCACCCTCTGAAATGCACATCGCCTCTCCTTAATCCTAAAAACACTCATTGTGAAAAACTTTCTCTCTGCTTATCTCTGGTTCTCGGTTGCTGTTGTCTCTTGCTGTCGGACGCGCACCGGAAGTATTGCCCAGAAGTACTGCCCCGCACACTCAAGATCGAAGGTCAACGGTCGCCATATTGTGCACGGAGCGAATAGGAAGCGTCAGTCAATGAGGCGTCTACGTATATTATGTCTATGGTGGCAGCTGCCAGATGGAGATCAGACGCGGGTTTTTTTGGTCAATAGGAAAGGAGCTACATGCCGATCTCTAGCGGGTCGACTAGCATTAAAAAACCCGCATCGACCCGCTTATTTCATTGGGGAAGCGGCTCATAGTTACCGGGCTGACACGTTTTTTTGTTTGTTTGTTTGTTTTTCAAATTTAAACTGGTCGACCCGCTTTCAAACGGCATAGGGCTCCTTTCCCACTGGCCAAAAATCCCACCGGCCGTTCACCCCCACTGCTACGCGTTGCCATGGATACAGAGAGTAACGGCACATCTGAAAACAATCACCTATAACTACGTGTTTATACAGCATCTAACTCTACATAAAAAATATCCATACACTACGGCAGTGGTCAGTGTTTTTCCACTCCTCTTCCTCGTGGAACATAAGTTGCTCTGTTATTTCGCTGCCTTGTCAATCCTGTGCCAGGTTGTTTGAGTGCGAGCAAAGCCTCTTGTACAAGTCGCAACGTCACGTATATTAGCGGGTTGATCCAGGTATAATATTCCCACAGTTGACACATTTTTTCGTAATAATAAAGACAAGTCTCGCACTGTTTCACTCCTATAAGAGTACACTGTCGGTGCCGAATACTTGTTACAGTCGAATATGAGGCTCAACCCTACATTTACTTGCTGTTTCACTCTGGCCGCGCTAGCTAACTAGCGCTACATGCTAAAGTATTTCCGAAAAAGAACGAACATGAAATATTCATCACAGGTTTAATATCTTGACGGATCATTTGAGATGGAGAGACATTAGACGACCAATGCACATTACCAACAGATGAACTAACGAAGCTAAAATAATTTTAAATGTACCTACTGGACGGCTCGGCTCCGAGGTAAAAAGATGGCGGTCGGCTCGATTTAAAGTTCAACACTGCGCGTGACTTCACAATGCGGGCGCATGCGTGTTGGTTGAAATGCCCACCTTTTTCTGAAGTTAACTGAATGGATTATCATGGGTTCTTAATGAGTTTCCGCGCTTTTTTCAAGTTGAAGTTGTTTGAACTCTTCTTACTTTGTTGTAATGGGGAGAGTTCTCTCAGCTTGACAGCAATAGTCCTTCTGACTAAAAGCCCAAATCCCTTTTAACAGTGTAGTTCCACTGTGTCCCGCTCTGAGCTCACGCAGAAACCTGAAATTTGACTTAAAAGTGTTCCTCGATACCGGTCGATGAATCTTCTTTCACACATGTACACGGACAGTCAATGTGGTTGTATGTGAACGTGCAGGATAGCAGACCTCCACCTGCCCAGCAAGATCACGGCCTCTGCCGTTCACCTCAGGCGCACGAGGACATCGTTTGCATGAAACTGTAGCTAGGTAAGACTCATTATGGAAAAAGTACACATTTGAATAACATGCCTAAAACTCAGCGATAGTTTATGATCTTTTTGTAAAATCTACGGAGAAATATAACTGTTTTTGACAGTGTGGCAGTCGCTTTCGTCCCAAAGTGAGGACTAACGGGACGCTGCGGGGCTCGCCGAACCCCAGTCAAAAATCCACAAATTTAAAGTTATCTCGCTTTTTCTCCAAAATCTGCGTCGGTCCGCGTGTTTCGATCTGGGAAAGTAATCAGTATGCTCTGCTGAGTAATTCGGCTTAAGAATTGACCATGAGAAGGTTTTTAAAATGTTTTTTCAGTGCTTCATCAATTGCTTATTAGATCAGGCGAATCGAACTGCGTTCGTCTATGGCTCATCGAAGCTATGGCTTGTTGGGTGCTTCCTGACATTAACGGATCATTAATGTCGCGTCTTAGCTGACATATTTCTGTTCTATATTTGTTTTATTTTGTATGGGGCAGCAATCTCTCCACATAATTGGCTGTTCAAGGTCAATTATATGTAGGGTTGCCACCCGTCCCGTAAAATACGGAATCGTCCTTTAATTGACAATTAAATGTTGGGACGCGATTTGTTCCGTATTTTCACAAATGTCCAGTACACATGTCTGTCACACACACACACACACACACACACACACACACACACACACACACACACACACACACACACACACACACACACACACACACACACACTACACTACACCCGATACTCCACCACGTCCTCAACAGCGAAAACGCTTGCAAAAGTACAGACGTGAGTGGGAAGAGGCACATCCTTGGCTGGACAGCGTCAGTGGAGATGATTACTATTAGACTATTGTGGTTTGATTGATTGTTTAGGATGTTGAGTTTTTAAAGTCGGATGAATGATCATTTATTTAATATACAGCAGTATCAGCCATTATAAATGGCCATTTAAAGAACAAATCACACTAATGGATTAACAGTTAATAGATAAATATTGTTAAGAGAAAACGTTTATTTTTAAAATATATATACATTTCCAAAGAGCTGGAGGGAAATGTCAGTTCCTGAAAGACTCCGAGACTAATTGGCTTAGATGCTGAAAAGAAATGACATGACCAAACTTGAAAATGGAATGGATCTGCTAAAATATGCCGAGTCATGTTATGTAATGCTTTGGGATTATGAATGTCAAATGACATCTTTAGCTGACTCTGTAACGACGATTAAGTCATCCTGCTGAATAGTTTAAGTCATCCTGCTGAATAGTTTTGTGCCTTTTGACCTTGGGACTGCTCACAAACTGAAATTACACTGTCCCACACATAAATAATAATAATAATAATAATAATAATAATAATAATAATAATAATAATAATAATACATAAAAAGAAGAGCCTTCCTTTGGGGAAAAACAATAACTCTCCGAGTTCAACAGAGTCCTTTCTGAGTGAATGTTCAGATTATCTGATTATCTGAGAAACTTGCTCAAAATGTTGAAAATGAAAACATTCAAACATTACTCAAATGTCCACTCTCTTGACAATTTCTCTATAACATCACATGGATTAGTGTTCCTCCAAACAGAGCAATAGAAATAAGTCAGAAAATGAAATCAAGGTGGACATATAATGGGCAATTAGTGTGCGTTGGTTGGGCGAGGAGAAACACTTGCAGGACCACCTCATTGAGGGGCAGTTGCCCCAAACAGCACAGCCTACACTGAAGTGAAGTAACCCTGTACAGAAAAAAGAAAGAAAGAAAGAAAGAAAGAAAGAAAGAAAGAAAGAAAGAAAGACATATACAACCATTATCAGCACAAAACACCCTAAGTTAAGTTTCCTTATTGTGTATGTGTATTTTTAGATATGCAAAATACTGTGCATCACCGCAAATCTCTGAAAAATTGCACAGTTCACATTTTAAAGCTTCCAGATTTTAATGTATCCTAAGATGAAATAAACACGACTTTACTATAAAGTGGACACACTTGGCCATGTCACTCATCTGAATGGTAAGTGATTACATTGTAAAAACAGAAGCCACATGGCACAGCACTGACAAGACAGCGAGAAAAAAAGAGCTTCTCATGAGTGATGTGTGTACCATTACATTTTGTATCCATGGCAACGCACAGCGGTGGCAGCCATAGACATAATATACGTAGACGCCTCATTACGTGCTGGAGCGTAATCCAGCATCGCCGCCATATTGGGTGGGTCTCCACTAGCACCAGAGCCAACCAAAGTCAACGTAAAGAGAGCAACTATGCCCCTATTTTATTTATTTATTTTATTTTATTTAGCCTCCCAGCCCCAGTTGCAAGCTTAACGGGGTAGTGTAAGACGCTGGAATGACCTGGAATTTCAAAGCTTACTTTTCCAGGCCTTAAAAAAAAAAAAGAAAAAAAAACTGAGCAGGTATATATGGGAGCTTTGTATGTATGTATGTATGTATGTATGTATGTAGGTAGGTAGGTAGGTAGGTAGGTAGGTAGGTAGGTAGGTAGGTAGGTAGGTAGGTAGGTAGGTATGTATGTATGTATGTGTTAAAATCAGTGTATATCACAAACATCAGCAGTTTCAGTCCAGACTATTGTGGAATCTTTGTCATCCTAAAGCTGTGAACAGTTGTTTAAATTTAGACATGTCAGGCCAGAAGGTGTGTGTTTGTGTACATGTGTGTGTTTGAAAGCAGCAGTGGACTGTGGGCCGACACACATGATGAGTTGGCTAAAAAGAAAAAAACCTTCCTCGTTTCGACAGTTTGTTTTGGTGAAGTTTTATTCCAACACAACTGAGTAAAAAAACTTACTCAAACTTTAACACGCATGTCAACAGGTTATGTGAGATGTCTGGTTTTTGTATGTGTGTTGTGTGTGCGCGCACGCGTGCATGTGCCTAACTTTACATTAAAAATACTCAGCGTGCAAAAACAAAAATGAAGAAATTCTTGTGTTATTGGTGTGTACTGAAGGGTCATGATTTTGTGTGTGTGTGTGTGTGTGTGTGTGTGTGTGTGTGTGTGTGTGTGTGTGTGTGAGAGAGAGAGAGAGAGAGAGAGAGAGAGAGAGAGAGAGAGAGAGAGAGAGGGAGAGAGAGTGAAATAAATTCAAATGAAAAATCAAAATGTTTCTTTATTAAAATATAAAATTGATTAATTTATACATTTATTAATATGCCATACCATATGTCTGTATTCTGCTCTTTAACAAAGTATTTCAGCATCAAGCACGTGTTTTTAATGTGTGACAGCGTCCTGTGTCATAACTACATCTCTGCCATTTGTAACAAACCAAACCGTGTGAAAATCGGGTAAAAAGATTGATTATGATTGATTATTGTAGTTGGACATACACCTTCCTCCGTAGAAATAAATGCACTGGGGGCGCATGGGAGACCCATCCAAGATGGCGGCCGCGCTGAACGTCAGTTCCAATAGGAAGCGGCAGTCAATGAGGCGTCTACGTACATATGTCTATCATAGACATAATATATGTCTATGATGTCTATGGTTATCTGTAATGTCCTGTCCTCTTCCGGGGTTTTGACGTCAACGACTCGTTCGCTCTGCTATATTTGGCTCCACCCTCCGTGTGCCAATCAAAGAGGAGCGACCTGCGTCAAGACTCCCGCACGAAGCTAGTATTATACCGGAAGTAAGTCGTTTTCGTGGCGATTAAGATAATAAAAAAATTTTTGGGCGTTTACTGATGCTGATAAACAACCCAGCTCAACAGATTACTGTTCGATATGTCAGATATGTTACTTTTCAGTAGTCTACAACCAAAATAATTCCACTTGGCATGGAAGAATTGGAAAAGAAACTACTCACACTATTGAGTGTTTGAATAACACAATAAAGTATGTGTAGAAATAAGTAGGATTGAAGTACAGTCTGGTAGGTTGATCGTGAAATGAGTACCTATCGAATGCTAGCATGACACTCCTGATAAACACTGCGGGTAATATGAGAAAACAATCTTTATTTTCTTATCATAACAGGTTGAGAAAACAAATCTCATTTTCAATTAAAAAAAAAAAAGGCATAATTTACTTGTGATCTTGAGATAATGACATTAAATATCAAAATATCCCTGTTGCAACTTTATTCTTGTGGCTTTGAAACAGCCTTTCCACTTTGATGTCAGGGAATAACATTAACATGCAATATATTTTCACATAAAACAAATACAACTAAACAAAAACATGATAACTCGACATAAAACATTTTTGAGGGTGTGGTAGCTCGTGAGCTCAGTATTTCCTGGCTACGTTTTGTATGATACAGCCCTGGTTTTATTGAGCCGTCAAGGGCTCAACAGACTTTTATTTTGAAAACAGTGGCCGGAAACCTTGTTTATGTTTCGGTTCGACTTGACGCACCTAGCATTAACACAAAACCCGGGTATTTTTCACCGCCTCAGTGTCTTCTGTGCAGAGCTACCCAATCAGCTGTTGCAGTCGACGTGGGAAACATTACCGGCAGTAATCTTGCAGGACTCTACTTCTCTGACTAACCCACATTATCGCCTGTTTGTCAGATCAATATGGAGAGCAGAAAACGACCGGCAAACGCACTTTTGACCCCTTGTGACGGCTTCAAAACACCGGAGAAAAGAGTGGCAGTGGACCGGCTGCAGGACTCGGACTACATGCGATGGGGAGTGGAGGAAACGTGTGGATACCTTCGAAGAGAGGGTCTCGGAGAATGGGAAGAAACATTTAGAGGTTGGTTTTCTGACAGTGTGTCATCTACATACAGTCAGTCAGGTGAGAGCTGCTCATATTATCACACAGGTGAAAGTATGTGCAGCCGACCTGCTGTCACATGTGACATACTGCAGAGCTAAACCAGCATCTAAACCGTCATGTTTGCTCTGTTACAGCACAAGGAGTCACAGGAGTCGGGCTGCGGTATCTCAAGGATGCTGATCTGGAGACGATTGGCATACAGTAAGTTTGCCCTCATGTGAAAATTGAGTAGGAGGAAATGTGACCCAAGCTACTAAGAGTAGTGTCAAAGAAGGGCAAGAGCACATGGCACACCTTTTTTAATTATTTTTATTTTTTTCAAATTTTTAATTTTGTCTAGGCGCCTTGGTGACCGTCTGCGGGTCCTGCACAGCCTCAGGAAGCTGTGGCAGATTGAGGCAGAGCGAAGTAAGGTATGGACTGAATCACTGTAGAGACATAATAAAGATTAGGAACTTGTAGGATAAACAGCAAGGAATGTTAAGATATGAAGGTCATTGCGTGAAACAGAAGATTGTTCTTTTCGTTTATCTCCTCTTTTGGCCCTCAGCTGGGGAAAAAAGAGAAATGATGGTTACAAGCTGAAAGATAACTGTCTAAGTGGTAGACTGTGTGGTGTGAAATGAAGAACGACTAGTTCCTACATCCCTTAAGGGTGATATTTAGTGTTTCCAGGGATGGGCTCACTGACCTGCCTTGGTTTTCTAATTGACCTGTTTGTTATCCTGCCTCCTGCCAGGTGTTCAATGATCCCATCCACGGGCATGTGGAGTTACACCCTCTGCTCATCAAAATCATTGACACACCTCAGTTCCAGAGATTGCGAAACCTCAAGCAGCTTGGAGGGACCTACTTTGTTTTCCCGGGAGCTTCCCACAACCGCTTTGAACACTGCATTGGGTATGTCCTGGGTTACACACAGTGGTTCTTCATTTGGGTGTATCATGAGGCTTTGCATACGTTTATAAAGCAGTAAAACCAAGGGGAGGGCACATTAAAACTCATGCCATCACATGCTCACGTACACCGGCATTAACTGGTGAGGCCAGACGCTGTCGCCAAAGTGACAGAGGTTTAACAAAAGGTGGCTCGCTGATACAGCATGTTTTTCCTCAGTCATCATTTTTACAGCTAAACTCAGGCAGTGCCGTCAGGCCAAGCAGGAGGCCTACAGAAGTGTGAACAAACACACTCACAAAGGAGCTCAGAGTAGCAAAGATCCGCCATACCAAATCGTCAAATCTCAGGTTTTCAGCTACAGACCCTGCATCAGTGTGGCGAGGCCTGCAGCACATCACCAGAAAATCATCCCCTCGCAGACGACCTGAACGTGCTTTGTGATGTTTTCATGGTATTTCTTGCATGGTGTGAGTTGATTGGTTGTGTGCCGGTGCAGGGTGGGCCACTTAGCCAGACGACTGGTACAAGCTCTGAATGAGAGGCAGCCAGAGCTCCTCATCTCTCGCAGAGACATCCTCTGTGTGCAGATCGCCGGGCTCTGCCATGACTTGGGTGAGTGTTACGCAGGTGCTCGCACGGTTCAGGTTTGGGCATGAGGTGAGAACGGAAGCCGAAGTTTTGCTCTTCATTATCTTCTGCTTTCCACCCAACAAAATCAATAACTTTTTTTCTGTATGCACCCATCCGCCCCTTCCAGGACATGGGCCTTTCTCCCATATGTTTGATGGGAAGTTCATCCCCCAAGCACGTCCGGAAATTAACTGGAAGGTAATATGATAATAATAACAATAAGTTTGATTTGCGTAACACCTTTCATACAAGAAATGCAGCTCATAGTGCTTCACATACAAAAGAGATGGAATGAGTATTCACAACAGGGATACAAAATGTATGTTTAATAAGATGGAGATTAAAACATACTTGATAATAAAGGAACTGTGATTTATATTTTTCTTCTTGTTCTAGAGAGCCAAAGCCAAAGAAAGTCCACGTGTTGTTGGCATGTGCTGCTGTGCCAAGGTTTCAAACCGCTGTTATGATTCACCAGAAAACAATTTGGCAGTTAGGGCAGGGACTAATGTTAACTTTCATTTTCGAGTAATCTGTTGACTGTTTTCTTCTTGATTGATTGATCGGTTGTCCGAAAATGGGTTTCACAAAGCCCAAGACGACGTCCTGAGATGTTTTGTTTTGTCCGCAACGCAAAGATAATCAGTTTACTGTCACAGAGGAGTGAAAAAAAAAAGAAAATATTCACATTTAAGTATGTTTATTGATTATCAAAAGAGCTGCCATGACATGAGCATGCCATTGAGATTAATTTGATAGTCGACAACTGATCGATTAGTGGTTGCAGCTCTATCGGAAAACAAGGAAAAGCAAATAAACATCCTTTGATTCACACCATACTTATACTCAGCATACTCAGATGTGCACATCTGTGGGCTGGAAACTGGAAAAGGCCTGGAGCTCTCACTTAGTCAGCCACTGCACTGATCATTACAGCTTGAGTGCTGTTAAGTGAAGTTCACTACAGCCAAGCCAGAGTCAAATAGATCTTAACCCCTAAGTATGCTGGAAAGATCTGCATTAATCCTCTCACCTACCGATGAAACTCCCTCCTTGGCACTACAAGGACATTCCTCCTCGAAATTGGTTGACTAATTCCTGAAGCTACAGCATCTTTTTTTTTTTTTGAATGACCGTTGTAATTACTGTCATTCAAGGCTGCTGTAAAAAGCAATTATGGCCACCTGAGCAGTAAGCATGACAGCTGAGGGTCATGATTGTACTGTTCATAATGAATCACTGATAAGAGCTTCTTAGCACATGGCCGTTATGTAAGTTAGAACCGCAGACCACCTTTGTGATAAACACAGATAAGACAAGCATTCATGTTTTTCATCCAGCTTGTTTCAGCTGAGATAAGGTCTTTCTATTTGATTAATGAGTCACTGTGCTTTCATTTTCACATTACGGCCACTCACGTTCCTGTGTTAATATAATGAGTCTGTTTCTGTTACAGCACGAGAAGGCCTCTCTAGACATGTTTGACTACCTGGTGGAAGACAATCACCTGAAGCCGGTGATGGAGCATCACGGCCTGGTGCTGCCCGAGGACCTGGACTTCATCAAGGAACAGATTGGTGGACCGCTGGTCTCTAATGCAGGGCAGAAGGTACCAGTTCTGTAGCATCATTGTGCAGTAGTTCTTCAAACATGCCTTGGATTCTCACACACTCTTACACTACTGTAACCAGACAAACTTGTTCATGGTTTTCAGTGTGAAGGTGGTTGTTACTCAGTCTCAAAACATCAGCCAGACATTAGGTATGACACAACATTCAGGAAAATATGAATACACTGCTTCTGTCTGTATGATTTTAAGAAGTTGGAATTGAAAAAATGCATAATTTAGGAAAAATCAGAGCCATATGATCACGTAAAAGTGGAAGCTGGCGAGAGATATCTGTGGTAGCAGCTCACTGCTGGCCCTGTGTAGGCAGACTCCAGGCTCCGTATTTAGCAGTCTCTGGTCAGTCTTTTGCCACAATATGATGAAAAAAAGTGTATTAAATGCAGATGATAACTGGATTTCATGGAGCAGAAGCTTCTGGCTTTTTTCTTTTCTATTTGTTTTCCAAAGTCTCAGTTTGTTCAGTCACACAGCAGCTGATAACAGCACAACAGATGTTTTTAAAATTCTGCCGTCTCTTAAAACGGGACAAAATTTCATTTCTTAGATTCATTTAGCTTTGCTGACTTTGTTTTAGCTGCATGTCTGCGTGTGTCTTCCTGCACATTGTACAAAAACAGTCACATTCCTTTTATGCTCAATCATACTTGGCTCATAAAGCTGAATCGAATGACACTGCTGTTTGTCTTCTCCACAGTGGCCATATAAAGGCCGTCCAGAAGACAAATCTTTCCTCTATGAAATCGTGGCCAACAAAAGAAACGGCATTGATGTGGACAAGTGGGACTACTTTGCCAGGTGAGGCTTGTTGATCATAATTTCCCAATTCATATATTAAACAATCAGATTTTTCTCTTTAATTACCCATCTTTCCACATACTTCTCCACTCTGTCTTCTCAGGGACTGCTACCACCTGGGCATCCAGAACAACTTTGACTATCGCCGCTTCCTGAAGTTTGCCAGAGTGTGTGAGGCAGACGGGCAGAAGCAGATCTGCGTCAGAGACAAGGTGCTGCCAATGTTACTCCTGCCTTTTAATCGGGCGTTAAAACAATCCATTTCGATGATTAGTTGTGACTAAAATGCAGGTAATTCTTGCAACAGGAAGTGGGCAACCTGTATGACATGTTCCACACAAGGAACTCTCTCCACAGAAGAGCTTACCAGCACAAAGTGGGCAACATCATCGAGACCATGTGAGTAGCTAATCGCTCTGCTGCGGCTTGCTTCCTTTGCTTCGTGATTCATGCATGGCTTCGCAGCAAAATGTGGTCATAATGTTGGGTGTGATCATCCAGGATCACGGAGGCCTTTTTAGAAGCAGACAAGCACATCCATTTTGAAGGCTCAGGCGGGAAGATGTTCACTCTCTCCACAGCCATAGACGACATGGAGGCCTACACCAAGCTGACAGGTGTGTCGCTACCGCTGTGTGCAATAAATGTTCTGCCCTTCACCAGCTGTGAGCAGTGTGATGAGCAGTAAACATGTTTAGGGATCGTCCTGCTTTCATGAAAACAAGTTCAAACTAATGAATCACTTTTTATATTATACGCTATCAGTCTTGAACTATGTAGAAAGAATAGTCATTTAATGCACAAATTATTTGAAACCCCACTGAAACACAGTGAGATGAATAAAAATGAATGAAATTCATCGTAAAATGAGACTTTTTGTAACTGTTTTTACCTCACAACCTGTTTCAGTGACATTTCTCTGTATGTTGGATATGTTAAGGTGATTTGAAGTCTGCGTCCTGTGCTATTATTTGAGCCTGACTCATTTCCCATTTGTCCTGTAGATCATGTGTTTGAACAAATATTGAACTCCTCCTCCCCGGAGCTGGCTGAGGCGAGGAAGATTCTGCGCAACATCGTCTGTCGACGCCTCTATAAGTGTTTGGGCCAAACCCAGGCAAACAAACCCATGGATGTTACCCAGGTGTGTGTTTGTGTCTTTTTATGGCTGTATGCTAATGCTGGATGTTAGATGAAGATGCTTTGAGTTTTCATGTAGTGCTGCAGCTAACAGTAATCTTAATGATCAATTGAGCAATCATATCTGTATCTGTATTATTTATCTTAACAATAAATCGATTGTCAGAATAGCTGACATTTAGTTTTCTGTTGACTGATCATTTCAGACTCATTGTATATGTTTCGATGAAGCCAATGAACTCCCTGTGCACAAAAATACTGGAGATCGCAAAGATCAGATTTGAGGCAGGTTTGGTCAAATGTTGACCTGTTGACCCCTTTTCTTCTTGCTCTTTCTCCTCTATAAGGAAGAGATTCGCTCCTGGGAAGCAGTTTTGGCTAATACCGTCCCTCAGACTGGCGCCCAGGGTGTCCGTCTGGAGCCAGAGGACTTTGTAGTTAGCGTGAGTTCTTAATTGAAAGACTCTAATGCAGTCCTTTTTCTCATAGCTCCAAAATCTTCTTTTTGTGTTTTTATTTAGTATTTCAGCTCCAGCTAAGGCCTTCCCCTTCTCCCCTTCTCTTTTAGGTCATTTTGATGGACTATGGGATGAAGGAAAAGAACCCCATCAACAATGTCCGTTTCTATTGCAAGGACGACCCAAACACAGCCATCCAGATTTGCAAAAACCAGGTCACAACTGAAGGCCACATAATTCAAATCTTAATATTTCTGCGCATGAGCTTCTCTCACATTTAAACAGCCGTTCGTCGCTGCCTGTGTTTCCAGCATATGCCTCAGAATGAACTCTGTGCTGCTCTCATTCTTGTCAGGTGTCTAAACTGCTTCCGGAGCAGTTTGCCGAGCAGCAGATCAGGGTCTACTGCAAGAAGACGGATGACAGGAGTCTGGAGGCGGCCAAGAAGCAGTTTGTCCAGTGGTGCATGAACATGGACTTCTCAAAGCCTCGGGTAATACTCCTGCGCTCAAGTCAAGAATTGTACAGTGATAATGTTGGTTGCTGAACATGTGGCAGGTACTTTGCCGCTACCTCTAGAGATAAATGTAGAGCACAAGTAGCACTGTGGAGCAACATAATGAGCATGCCAAGAGCACAGTGGTGATAGGATGCACATTTCAGCAGCCTGCAGAGGGAGCAGTGACAGCTGGTGCTGGTAAACTGATTTAAAATGCTTGTCAAACACAAGAATTTGCATTGTGGGTGTTTTATGTGGTTAGAAATACCTTTGCCATGTTAGGGCTTAAAGATATACATTACAAATGTAAAAAAAACTACACACTTTTTTAACAAACAAGTAGTGTTGGGAATAAGGTGCACCAACTGCTGCCTCATTGTTGTAGCCAGAGCAAATCTGCAGAACCGATAGTTATTACGTTCAGGAATACTTTGAGGTAATAAAAGACCTGAAAGAAATCTGTAGAAAGGCTGCAAAGTGTTCGAATGTGTGTTTGTACATCATGCACTGCCAAGAGAATAGCACTGTTGAATTGTCTCTCATATAAAACGCTGGTTACGTTTCTCTTGTTTTTACTCAATCACAGGATGGAGACATAATAGCGCCTGAGCTGACGCCTCTGAAAGAAAGCTGGTCGAACAAGAAGGGCGAAGATGATAAAGGCGGCAGCTCCAGACAAGTAAACTTCACCCAGCTAAATGGACAAAAGAAAGCCAAAACTCGGCTTTCTGACAAATTTTGACATCTCCCTGTGGCACACATTTGGTAGATGAGTGAAAGGTCTGTTTTCTATGAGGTGAGTGTGTTGATGAGCATGGTTAATTGGCTTCGAAGCTCAGTTTTTCCACCAAGAAGAAATAAAGGGGATTCATGAATGCACATTCTTTCAGGGCCCGCACTCAGGGTTTCTACAGACATAGGTCCCCCTTCAATAGTTTGTTTTTATAATTTGCTTTCGATTTACTTTGATCGTTTATGATCAGGTTTCATTTTACGCCCCTTTCCATTTGAAGCTATCATGTGTGTTCTTTATGAACAGTTCATCATGATCAATCAAGATGTTTTACTCTCTGCATGCACAATATATATATATATATTTCAGGGCAGTGTTTTCACAGGGTTTTCTTTTATTCAGCTTTTAAGAGAAACATGTCAAAAGGTAGTCGACAGAATCATTTTCTGACATTTAAAATGAGCGTTTGTTTTTACTTGTGGAGTTATTTGAAATTTTTATTCTTACTTGGTATTTATTTTTCAGAGGTGTTTTTCTGGGTGAATGTGTTATAGAGTACTTTATTTATTCTTACGGCAAGTTGCTCAGCTTGACCACTGTTTATTTTTGTTTGGGTTGTTTATTTGTTTTCACCTCATGGATCTGTGCAACATTTTAATGTCTATTTGGGATACCGTTTAAAATGTTCTGTAAAATGACTCCTCATACCAAAATGTGACACAGCCTCATCAAACTTGCCTCCTAGGCGGTTGTTTTGTTTTGCTTGATTGTGTGAAAATGTTTTTGAAAGAATGTAAACCTACCAAAAGGATATGGGAAATGTGAATGCTATCCCCACTGAAAGGTGTTGAAAACAGTTTGAAAATTAAACTCTTTGTCAGCTGTGTCCTCCTGTAATTACAGCTCTTAAACACCAGAGGGCAACATTCTCTCCGTTTAGACCACAGATGTGTTGCAGGAAATGTTTCATTGAGAGGGAAGTCAGATTTTGTGTCCTAATAACTCTTTTGTTTTCTGACATCCAAATTTAGAGTTGTTGCTTTGTTTTCCCCCACACACATCAGGCACTGAAGTGCATAAATAACTCTACTGGTCACAGGTTTATCCTGAATTTCTCTGTGTGGGTTGTTATTACAATATAAAGGCATAAATAGGAAAGACAAACTCCCCAAATAGTAATGCAGTATATAATATTTTTTAAATCCTCTAACAAATGAGAATAATACATCAAACAAGTTATTAACAGCATACAATGAAACAGTTTCACACAGAAAGTATAATAGAAAAAAAACCCCATCAGTCCAAAAAAAGTGAGCGAAAAGAGAGTATGTGAATCATTTTCTAGGTTTTTTTTTAATTGAATTAGATGAAGTAACACATCAAAGTCTGCAGCCTGGGCAAAACTGTATTCCAAAGGTTATCTGAGGTTTATTTAAGACTTCAGCAGTCCCAAGCCTGGATAAACATGGAAACATAAACCAGGAAGGGCCTCCATTGTAAAAAGTGCCAAATCAAATATGCAGATCTGTCTACGGTCCCAGGGTTGAGGGACTGGTCGCGCTGATGATCCGCTCTTCAGTCGGGGACTATGTACTGGAAAAAAAGACTTTGGACTATCCATTTGATTTGTCTGCTGAAGCCTTGACTTTGGAATATAGGCTAGTTCTGCAAAAAAAATGTCCTCCATCACTTACATTTGAGGAAGATCTTTTTATTGCCAGGAGAAATGATTGCAATTAGCAGAACAATACGTTGAAATGTGAACTGTGACTACTTTTTGAAGACACAAAAACTGTGAACCTCTCCTTCAACGGAGAGTGAATGCACAGTTTCCCTTCACTTGAAGCCAAGCTCTGGGGACATTTGGTAGCCTTTTGTTATCAGGCCTAGGAGTAATCTGGATAGAAAGCAGAAAATGATGATTGAGTATCAGATTGTTTCATTCTGATTGGAGTGAACTGGAGTGAACAGTTGAGGGTTTAATACGCCATTTAGGGACAAAGTCAGTGTAGTGCATGGCATGTTTTAGTGCAGAGATGTTTCATGCTCTTTAAAATAAATATTAAAATATTGAAAAAATTACTTTTTTCAATAATTTTGTAAAATTGTTTGTTTTCTCTCGTGGAAACAGTTTTTAAGGCTTTGCAGCACACTGGTCAGGTGAGATGTAGTCCTCCAGTGTTGTTATTAATGTCATTACAAATACAGTACAAAGCTGACTGGTTACATTCAGTATGTAGGTAGGCAGATGTGGCTGCTTGAGGGATAACATAGTGTTTTCTATTACTTTCTTAATCAAAATAGGTTTTACTTGCGTACATATTTTATCCACACTGGCACCAGGAAAATAAATTAATAATTAAACACTGAGGAAAGACTCCATTTAACAAACTATAAGCAGTAAACATTCATTTCACTTAAAAAGCATGGAAGTAGCAGTTACGTAAACTGGATGTATTAATCCATCACGTATGAAGTTCAGGAAGTAACACGCTATATTTCTTTGTTTAATCTGTACAAAAAATGCACAAAGATTAACAATGACAGTTTGCCATTTCACGGAGAGGTCATGTCCCGAGCTATTTCTCCGCTGGTTGTCTGTCAATGGCTCACCACGAAGTTAACACAGGGTAGAACCACACTAGCTCTTTCCAGTATTTGTGCAAAGCTATGCTAAATTAATCTGCTCATCTGGTGAACTCGCCCTCAGTGTATTTCACAAAATATCAACTACTCCTCTAACAAACTATGAGCAGACCTGGCAAAGTATAATTATGTTTGTTAAACTTTCTGTATGCACTATAGCTGAAAAAGCACTGACTATGTAAACTGACTAAACTAGTGACTAACTAGTGATGGGAGAAATGTCTTGTGAAGTCATGTTTAGGCTTGCAGTTTTGTGCTTTAAGGAAACAGAAATCATTGTGGCCCCCTCAATCAGGACAGACTGATATTTCAATTAAGGAACAGATGCTAGACAAAATGGGCATTTAGTACAAAATCCTGTGTCCCATCTCTGATTATATTAGACACACCTTTAGTGTTGCAGTGATGTGGTGACTGTGGCAACCCCCAGAAACAGCAATACTTCATGGCCAATAATGAGATGCTTTTTAGTCAGAGGACCACTCCAGGTTTACTCCATTTCTTCCATTCTGTAGGAATTAACAGAAATCATATGCATCTCAAATCTAATACACATCTGTGTGAAGTTTGCATGTTCTCCCCATGTTCACCTGAGGTATCCTCCTTAAAAACCCCCACCAAAAACATGCAAGAAGATCATCACCTGACCAATGGTGACGGGAAGGAGCTGGGTCCCCGGGCGCCGCTGTCGGCTGGCAGCCCACCGCTCCTGGTCTGCCGTAGAGGACAGAAGACCAGGATGGGTCAAATGCGGAGGAATTAATTTCACAGAAGCTTGGCGTGTGTGCATATAATGTAATGCATGTAATGTGGAGTGATTAATAAAGTATGTCTCTTATCTTCTCTTCTTATTACATTAAGGTTCTGGGTGCTGCTTTCTCATCAGTCTTTCCTCAATGTTGAAGAGGGAAAGAAGCCATTTAAAATGTCAACTCTCAAAATACTACTGAAACTAGCATAGACTGACTCAAAGACACTACTAACCTGAGAGTTTCCAGTCTATAGTTTGGACTCTCCTGGATGTCACACAGCAGCTTCACAGCTGATTCCTGCAGGTTGTTTTTACTCAGGTCCAGCTCTTGCAGACAGGATGGGTTGGACTTCAGAGCTGATGCCAGAAAAGCACACCCTTCATCTGTGACCATACAGCGTTTCAATCTGCAGAGATTAGAGGATTTTATGAGGGTACTTCCCATTTTTACCCACATCATGCATGAACAGCATTCAAATAACATCTAACTGCAAAATCCTACACAACAGATCCTTGTTCATTACTTAACAAAATTATTTCTTATCTTCATCTAGAGCTCCACACAGAAGAAAGATAAATTCCTTACATCAGAGTCTCCAGTCTACAGTGTGGACTCTCCAACCCAGCAGACAGGAGCTTCACTCCTGAATCCTGTAGATCATTTTCACTTAGGTCAAGCTCTCTCAGACTGGAGGGGATGGACATTAAAGCTGACGCAAGAGAAGCACAGGAACTCTCTGACAACCAGCAGCACCTCAACCTAAATAAAAGAATAAAGCATGTAGTTAGAGGATGCATTATTCCTAGGTTTGAATGCTAATTGAAAACATCCAGGCTTTCATAAAAGAAAAAAACTTTGTTTTTTTTTTATTTTAAAGTCACCTCCTGGCAGTGCTGTTACACTAAAGATGCCAAGAGTTTCACAGACACTAAATACATATATCTGCCTGAATGTTGCATAACAGCCACATTTTTTAATGCTAAAAGCTCTCATGTATAAATATTTCACTCAAGTCTGATTCAAACCTCACTGAATTCCCAAATCTCAATTTTGATACTGCATTGAGAATTGCAAAGTATTTATATGTTTATTTCATTTCCTTTTTTGATGCGCTGAACACGAGAAGGCTGCACAGCCGGATCTAGTTTATGGCTGAGGGATTCCTCTGGTACCTTTACAAAAAGTTTAGATCAAAAGTTTAACAATAATGTGTTGAATTTGTGACTTGAGAGTGAACTACTATGGATAATGCTGTTCATCCCTTATTATTTAAGGTAGCTCAACAATGCTATGAAGTACTTTATGGCCTCAGTAAGGAACTCGCCCATTGTGGATCACAATACTTTTATCCTTCATTACAGTGTATCAAAACTATTGTCAGTGTAATATTTAATATGCATGTTATTGTAAAACTGAAAACAGAATGACTGACCTCAGAGCTTCAAGTCTACAGTGTGGACTCTCAAGTCCTGCACACAGCAGCTTCGCTCCTGAATCCTGTAGATCATTATTACTCAGTTCCAGCTCTCGCAGGCTGGAGGAGTTGGACTTGAGAGCAGAGGCCAAAGACGTACAGCAGTTTTCCGTAAGCCCACATCTATCAACCCTGTAATTGTAGGATTTGTATTAAATTTGATATGCAGTACTAAATAAAACCCTTTGTTTGTAACCTTAGTTCAGTTAGCACAGGCAGAGTCCTCTCCAACAGGCTCTACATACTTCCCTACTCACTCCTGTGGAGCAGCACATTAAATTTAACATGGACTGATCAGGGTAGGGTCACCAAACCCCTCGACTGCTGCCTGTCTAAATGGTGGTCTTACCGAACCTTGGTATTCTTGGAGTCAGAACTAAAGGTGTGAAAGGTTATGGTCAACATTCCAGTTTCTGAAACATTCGGAATAACCTGTTTACATGCGTGAGCAAACAGGGGTAATCAATTGGGATACCCCGATCAAAACAGCTACGCACGGACAACATATCGACACACGGAGAACGTCATGACGCAATGCGCGTCATTTCAGCTTCTTCTTCCTGTATCCAAAAACAACAACAACTGCGGTAGCAGTCGCCTTCGTTTGTGCTTTGGTGCTGGTGCTGACCCATCACCAGTACTTGACACTATTCTGTCTCACTTTCTTCACTAATGGAAGGTGAGAATGTGAAGAAATAGGAAATGGAGCTGGAGCTGTGCCATCCATATCCATGCTAGCTGCACTCAAAAGACCAAGATTCCTTGTGAATAGAACATGCGCAGAACACAAATTAATGTTCCATCCAATGGGGATATTCCGATAGGCGTATACATGACCAAAAATTCGGGTTAGAAAAGGAGTAACCTAGGGGTCATATTCGGGTTTTTAAAAACCCTGTCAAAAGGGTTATTGGTGTTTACATGGCCGTGCGCAATCGGGTTATTGCTGATATTCCACTTATGAAAGGGTTACTTGACTGTATGTAAACGTAGTGACTGTACACTCTGAAACCATGGCAGCCAATCAGAGGTGATGACTATTGACAGTGCTGAAAATGCAAAATCAAATTAATATGATGACTGGACACAATTTCAGACAAGCAAAACTAATAATATTGCTGCATTCTTCACTGTCCACCTCCGGGGTGAGAAACACTAAAAGGGAATGACTCAGTGCTCCATCACTCTCCATGTGGGAGGAGATGAAGGGGCTAATGCCTGGGAAGAAACATCTTGCCGGAACTCTGATGGAATGGCTCTGCAGAATTGAGCTCCAGGTTGGAAATTTTACTTGTACCAACAGTGCAATTTTGCTTAACCACTCGCAAAACAGTGCATGAAAGCCTACAGAGCCTGTTAGCCAACGTCTATGACAATAAGAATTTCCCCTTTATTCTTTAGATCATTTTCCAGTCACCATCTGCTGAAAAAAAAGATATAAGATCTCATGAACTCACCTCAGAAACTTCAGTTTACATTCAGGACTCTCCAGTGCAACAGATAGCAGATTTACTCCCGAGTCCTTCAGCTTGTTTTTACTCAGGTTTAGCTCTCTCATATGGGAGGGGTTGGACTTCAGAGCTGAGGCTAAATATGCACAGCAGCTCTCTGATAACCTGCAGCAACTTAATCTAAAGAAGTAGAAAGAATATAGCTATTGAAGGAAACATTTTTGGATAGAAATTCATCTCTAAACTCTTTACTGTTTCAAACTAAACTTGCGCACTCAACTACAAACACCTAAACCTGAAAGAGTAGCAGGTTAAAAAGACTCTCATATTGAAGATGCCACTGTTTGAAAGAAATATTAATAATTAATTATTGCACAAGGTTAACAAAATGCCTAACCTCAGAGTCTCCAGTCTGCAGTGTGGACTCTCTAGTCCAGCAGACAGCAGCTTCACCCCTGAATCCTTTAGATAGTTGTTGTTACTTAGGTCCAGCTCTCTCAGATGGGAAGAGGTGGACTTCAGAGCAGATGCCAGATAATCACAGCAAATCTCTGATAAACTGCAGTTCTGAAAAATACAATGAAGGACAGAGATTAACACAAGGTAGGGCGGGGGTATATTGCCATCCCTCCTCTTCACAACATGATTATGTGTGCATGAGCTAGGGCTGCCTATAAACAAACAGCACAAACACACACACACACATCAGCACACACACACACAGAACAGAGACCGACCGGAGACATTTGCTAAATTTCAAAGCAACAATCTTTCTCCAAAATTAATTCACCCCACCTTTCAATCAGATCTCTTTGTGTCTAAATCTATGGCTCAATGTTGCTATAAGTAGAAGTCATACAATACAGTTACAAGCAGAGAGAAAGAAAGAGTCCAAGCTCCATAGAAATAAATATTGTTATGAGAGCATAATAAAAATACAGTCACCTACATGCAAGGTGAAAAGATGACTACTTGAATATGGAAGAAGAAAGAGGAGGAGGAGGAGGAGAAGAAGAAGAGCTGTCTGAAAGTTGTCTGACCTTAGAGTCTCCAGCCTACAGTGTGGACTCGACAGTCCAACAGACAGCAGCTTCACTCCTGAATCCAGAAGATAGTCATTTTCACTCAGGTCCAACTCTCGCAGATGGGAGGGGTTGGACATCAGAGCTGAGGACAGAACTCCACAATGCCACTCAGAGAGCCCACAGCAAGAGAGTCTGCAAATACATAGTCAAAGTCATAATTAACCAAAGCAACACAAACACAGAGCAGAGCTAGAGCTAACTGCAATTAATTATCATTAGTATGAGTGATAGCAATACTGTTTGTAAATAGTGATAATGATTACTGTTTACAGCGGAGATAGCTATAGTCACAGCTATAAACACAGTCAACTGAAGTAGAAACAGAATCAGACTTTAGGGTATATTGAGCTAATCATGACTTACATGAGTTACAAATTATTAAATAAACATGTGATTAAAAAAGAGCTCAGCTTCAGACCTTTTTACCTTACAGAATTCATAAAAGTCAATATATTAAGTACATAAAAATTTTAAACTGCACATGTATGAGAAACAGCTTGTTAAGGTGGCTTCACACTATTGATATTCACATCTGGACTTACTGAGCATTTCTGCAGTTTCTCACAGCTGGGAGCAATCTCCGTCTTCCATCACCTGAAGTGTTGTACTTCTTCAGGTCCAACACATCTAGAACCTTTTCTGACATCTGTAGCATGTAGGCAAGAGCTGAACAATGAGTCTTAGTGAGTTTCATCTCTGATCTGTTGTCTGACTGCAGGTACTCTTGGATCTCCTCGTGCACTGAGTGGTCTTTCATCTCCATCAAACAGTGGAAGATGTTGATGCTTCTGTCAGGAGAGATATCATAAGCATTCATCTTTTTCAGATTGTTTATTGCTCTCTGGATGCTTTCTGGACTGGTCACCGTCCAACCCAGCAGAACTCCTAAGAGACGATGCTTGGACTCTAACAGGCCATGAAGGAAGCGAACAAAGAGGTCCAGGTGTCCATTTCCACTGTTCAGAGATTTGTCCACAACTTTGCCAAGAAAGTTATCCAGACTTGGCTCTCTGCCATTCTTACCCCAGTCCTCTTCCAAGAAGGTCGCCAGAACTTCTATGTTTTTGCTTAGGTAACAGTGGACCATGTACACAGCAGCGAGGAACTCCTGTATACTTAAATGAACAAAGCAGTAAATCATTTTTTGAAAGAGTGTACACTCTCTTTTGAAGATCTCTGTGCACAGTCCTGAGAAGACTAAGGCTTGTCTGACATCAAGACCACATCGGTCCAAGTCTTCTTGGTAGAACATGATGTTCCCTTTTTCCAGATGTTCAAATGCAAGTCTCCCCAACTTCAGAAGGACTTCTCTGTCAGTCTGCAACAGCTCTGGTTGGATCATCTCATGCCCCTCATCATACTTCTGCGTCTTCCTCTTGAACTGAACCAACAGAAAGTGTGAATACATTTCAGTCAGAGTCTTGGGAAGCTCGTTCTTGTTGGTGGTCAACATGTGTTCCAAAACCACAGCAATGATCCAACAGAAAATAGGGATCTGACACATAATGTAAAGGGTCCTGGATTCCTTAACATGCAAAATGATTCGGTCGGACACTGGTTCATCATTGAATCTCCTCCTGAAGTAGTCTTCCTTCTGAGTATCTGTGAATCCTCGTACTTCTGTCATCCTGTCAATATATGAAGGAGGGATCTGACTGGCTGCTGCAGGTCTGGAAGTTATCCAGAGGAGAGCTAAAGGAAGCAGATTTCCCTTAATGAGGTTTGTTAACAGCATGTTGACTGATGATGTCTGGGTGACATCAGACACAACTTCATTGTTCCGGAAATCCAACAAAAGCCTGCTTTCATCCAGGCCATCTAAGATGAACAAAACTTTACAGAGAGCAAGACTTTCTGCTGTGAGCATTTTTAATGTTGGATGAAAATCATGAATCAGCCTAAGAATGCTGTACTGCTTGTCTTTGATCAAGTTCATCTCCCGGAAAGAAAGCAGAACCACAAGGCTGACATCTTGACTTGTCACACCCTCTGCCCAGTCAAGAGTGAACTTCTGCACTGAGAAGGTTTTTCCAATGCCAGCAATGCCATTTGTCAGAGCTACTCTGATCTTTTGGCCAGGTAAGACCTTAAAGATGTCATGGCATTTGACTGGAGTGTCATGCAGTATCTCCATTTTGGACATTGTCTCAAGTTGCCATACTTCATGTTGGCTATTAATTCCTTCACACTGTCCTTCAGTGATGTACAGCTCAGTGTAGATCCTATTCAGGTGGGTTCGAGGTCCTGTTTCAGCAGTTCCTTCTAGTGCAAATTCGCATCTTTCTTTGAGACTGATCTTATGTTTGTCTAAAATCTCCTGCAGACTGCCAGTGACTGAAAGATAAGCAGAAAATGAATGAATAGGGTTAAGGACTTATACTGCACTTCCTAAAAAAAAATCAGAAGTTCAGTTGTAACTTCAACGTGTCACATCTGCCTCAGTTGATTTTTTCCCATTTTGCCTCTCTGGTCCTTTCAGCCACATTGCCACATCCCCAGCACCCTTCCTTGCCATTCTCTACCTGTCCACCAGATGCCCTCAGACCTTTCCATCCCAATGAATGAAAATGAACAAACACTTCAATATAAACAACCATACTAAGTAAAGATATATAAAATGTATGTGCACATACAGATAAAGCACACTATTATTTGATACTAAACACTATATCTCATATATCCTCAACTATGAACAATGTTAAATAAAATAATAGTCTTCCTCCTCTTACACATTATAGGCACCTATTAAGGGCTTTTATATAAGCCTTGGTGGTAACTCTGATTCTTCTCCTAGTCTTCTTCTGGTAAACTAAGTTCGGGAGATTCTCGAAAAGTGTGTGTGAGTGTTTCTCCCTTCAACTTGATGAGTCCACAGGCATCACAGTTGTGGCAGAGAGTATTAGTATATAGCATTAGCAATAGCTTCCATGTGCAGAGATCTATAGGAAGGAGAGAAACACTGACTGCTTTAATTCACAGACTCAAAAGACACTCATCAAATGTTTAAAAGGTCTGTGTGCATAATGCCATTTTGCTCTGCACATAAGAGACCTGTCTCTGACACTGAACTGTGTTACTTCTGAGAAATGAGTAGCTGTGTTTATGCTAAGAAATGCTTGTATGGGGACTTCCCACACCAGCCAGCTGGAGAGACCCTGTTTATAAAGATAACGCTGCATGGCAGCAGGATGATAGCAGAGCAGAAGCTGCGTGTTGTGTGGCTTACACACGTGATGACCATATTTGCAACATCTGCCGCTTTAATGTTTGAAAGTATGATTTTAAATGCATAACGTGTGTAGGTCAAGGTCCCTCTAGCTTTAGCCCACTAAGAGAGATGAAACACAGTGAGCTTCATCTGAGACTTCTTTTTCTCAGACTTCTTTTTTGGGACTTCCTGATAGACTCACCAGAGACTCTTATTTATCTCCCTTCCCCATCCTTTAAGGAAGCACTTTTCTTCTTACTTTCTTACTTTACTTTTATATTTTAAAGTTTTAGGAGATCCAAGATTTCTGTTCTCCAACAACGGAATATTTGTGCAGTACCTCTAAAACCACATCCTGACACTGATGCTAGTGTTGGATTTTGGAGGTCTAGCAGAACCAGTGAACAACACTCACCTGCCTGACAACGAAAGTGACTGCAGGGACACAAGAAGATTTGCTTTATAAACTCTATACACCTACATGGCTCAGTCCTTTTTGGACTGGGTGTCTGCACTTCCAGACTTCTGGATCTTTTTCCACACTGGGGACATGAGACACCTCCAGCTGATTTCCATTCTTCCCCACAAGTGGCAATGTGTTGCCTGCAGTAGCTGTGCCCACAGTTTGTAGACTCTGGATCCCTCAGGACCTCCTGCTCCTTGATGACCCCATAAGTCCTTTTCCGCTCTCTGTGAAGATAAAGGCATTTTCTTTTAAAATCAAAACCATTTATTTATTGTTAACAATATCAACTGTAACTCAGTGTAAAGATGAAGGAATATATCAATCTGATGTAAATGGAAAGCAACTCCTTCCACTTTTGTGAGTGTTCTCATTTGTGGATGCAGATCTGACTCAATCTTAAGCAATTTTGTCCATATTGTCCACCTCTGTATGTATACTGAAAAGACAAGTCCAGATTTAGCCTACGTTTACACTTAGGGAAAACGCATATGTTTTCATGCGGTTTGGCCTCTCGTTTACACGCAAACTGAGTTTTTAAAATCTCCAGCCAAAGTGGAGATTTCTGAAAACGCTGGCTATGTTTTGGCGTGTAAACTGGGTTAAACGGCATTTTAGGTTCCGAAACGTCACAACATGCGACTGAAAATACTTAACGTCCTATGTCCTATGTTTACGCTCGCGCCCATAGGTTTGGCATAGTTATCATCATGGCGCTCGACGGCGTATTTATCTGGGTTTATGTAAACGACAACATTTTTGAAAGCAATGTTGTGTGCACGATGTTATTTTTGAAAACGGAGAGGCCAAAATATCCGTTTTCCAAAATACCCTGCTACGTGTAAACGTAGGGTAAATTATGAGTTGCATACTCCCTGCACCAATAAAGGGATGGTCACCCTACTCCAGAGTATTCCCTACTTAGTGAATTTCTTCTCCGATCATGTTGTCTTTCCGATATGTCTGGTTATCGCCTCATAACATTTATCATGTCATTTAAGCCCTAGTCCACATGTGCACAGGTATTTCTTAAAACATTTTATTTCCTCCTTCATTCTCAAAAAAATGAGTAAAAAAAATCTGTCCTTACACGCACTGTTTTAAAAAACAAAATCTCCATCTGTCCATATGAAAGCACAAAACACAATTTAAACACCATCAAAAGCATGCCAAACCACAAGCAGCTCCATTTTCAGTGACCCAAAACTACATCTGTGTGAACAAAAGGCCAAAACATATAGAAAATGCTGAATTTTGACAAATACCCATGTACATGTGGGCTTAATATACATATCTATATATATAATTCTCTGTCATTCCAGATCCAGCCACTCCCTCCTACCCTGCAGTAACCCTTTTCCTGTCATTTACCTCACCTGGCCCACCCAACCCCTTCCTCACCTGGCCCTAATTTTCCAATCAGCCTAACAGTACTTATGCTGGCCCTTCTTAACTCATTCTCTGCCAGATTGCTTGCCTGCCTGATCTTCCTGTTTGTACCTTTACTTGATCTTTGTACCTTGGATTCCCAGTTTTCCCCTTGTCAGATAATTTTGCTTTTGACCCTTACCTTCTTAATTATCTTAGCCAGACCAATCTCTCATTGTCCTGGAGAACAGGTGAGTGTACTGTGGCCCAACCATCCATTTTGTGTCCTCCTACCCAGTAAGAGGCCAGTTTCACCAGCAGTACAGAGAGCAATGTGAGCTGAACAATTAATCCAGAAATGCGCTCTCACCTTCTGCTCCACACTCAGCTCATCCTGTCTGGACAATATTTCATTGTTTACTGACTCTGGCGGAGAACGCCTTTTGCCACTCAGCTGGGAATCAGCTGGCTAATTTTGGATCCTGCTTATAATACATATTTCAGTATAACCATGGCTCTATGAGTTGTGAGTTAAGCAACGTGAGCAGAGCCACACCTTCAAACTAAAATGCATATCCTTGCAAAAAAAAAAGAGTCAAAACCTTGTCCTGAGTGCCCTGACTCAAATATAAATATATATATGGGGCATAACGAGGTATAATCACAAGCAGTTTTCTGTCCTAATTTGCTTAGTTTGGTATGAAAGCCTGTAGTCATAAGCACACAGCTGCATGACGAGGAGTCTGATCTGGAAACACCAAGTTTTTTCTGTCATATTATATGAACACAGGTCTGTTTTCTGTTGTAAATTTGATGGTTCAACAGTAGGCAAAGAGAATAAGAACTCTTACTTTGTGTTTAATAGTCCAGGTTGATTGCTGAAGCCAAGAGGAGTGTCTTTGGACTGGTCACTCTTCATGGACAGACAGGTGGAGACTGGAGACCCTGCTCTGTCCTCCTCGTCTTCCCCAGAAACATTTGTTCTTGGCCTAATAGGAAAGTCAGTCACAAACAATTGAGGGCTGTTCAGAGCATCCATGAAGAGGTGAAAGGAAATCTGCAATACATGAAACATTGATTGATTTATTCCGTGAAGCAAAGAGAATAAGGACAACTCGTACTTTGTGTTTAATAGTCCAAGTTGATTGCTGAAGCCAAGAGGAGTGTCTTTGGAGTGGTCACTCTTCAGAGACAGACAGGTGGAGTCTGGAGACCTTGCTCTGCCCTCCTCGTCTTTTCCACAAACATCCATCCTTGGTCTAGTAGGAAAGTCAGCAACGCAAGCTCACGTCAGACTCTGAAATCAGTGTGACTCACCACAGGATGCTTCTGTAGATGACTGTCCAATTGTCACATTTTGGGACTATCTGGTGCATACATTTGCTTTTTAATGACAGCAGACAAGGGCTAATAATAGACTAGTTGTAGTTAGCTAAGGTTGAGTTTGTGGGTCACATTATTAGTAATAACAGACGGGGTACAGAAGGTAAGCTCGATAATTATAAAAGGACTGAAACCACTGGTCTTGTTTTACATTAATTCACATACTAATTTGCATTATTGTTTTCAATCTTGTACCAACAAACATAATTATACAATAATTCAACTCTTTAATGTTGCAGCTAGCAGAAGTGGGATTCATTGTAATTAAAAAGTAACAAATTAAGGTTATCAAATAAATGTTGCGGAGTTCAAAGCGAGTTAACTGCTGTCATTGTTTTCACTCACGCTTCAAAAACTTAGTTTCAGTTTTGATTTGACGCCATCGCTCGCTCGAAAGAGCAAACATGGACTATGAAAGAACTTCCGTACAATCATAAAGAAGAATAACAACAGTGCTGTAATATATAAAGCTATACTAATAATAATAACAACAACAACAATAACATAACAGTAAAGCTTTTTATTACTATCATTAGAGTAATGCGTTCAGGAACACCTAGGGCTTATGTTTATATTAAAAAAATAAGGAGTGCGTCATTACAGAGACGTGGAGTTCGTTTCAAGAAAGGCTATACAATTTCACTTTTAAAATGTACTTCATGCTTTTCCTAATGGCTTCTAGATTAATTTAAACTCGTGAATATCTTAAAACCACATTTAATAACATAACCACGCACAGCAGCGCCTATCGTACATACTATTGACTTACCTCACTGGACTTTTTAGCCGTTCACTTCCACAAATCCATCCAATACGTTCTTAAACGTAGTATACGTAAGTTTTGTTATTCACAGTCGACGATGTGTAAAGGAAATAGAAATTGTCACGTCGTCTGACTTCTCGATTTAGAAAATGACGGATTAGTGCCCCCTAACACACCCATGGTTAAGTCACAGTTACGTTTCACTATAAGGTGTTGCCTCCCTGCCACCAAACCAGTATACCAGACTTGTTTACAGACCATTAAATGTCTTTGTGCCACTCTTCCGGCTTTCAAAATAATTTCATAATAATTTAATAGTTTAGTTGTAGTTTTCAGGTCACGCTTTCAATCAATAACCAATATCACTTCGACTTCAGTCCTTATCAATATCATACTCAGAGCAAAACAGGCAATCAGGAACAAATGAATACTTGAGGGTGACAAAGATTCGTAAAAGAGATGTGAAATTTATTGAGATTATGTGAGAATGCAATCATTATAAAATAATAATAATAATATAATAAAACTAGTTGTTAGTTGCTGGGTCACAAACTACACTGGAAACACAGGGCGCCAGAAAAAAAAAAAAAAAGTATATATTGTCCCTCGAAATCAGATCTCAATAAAAAGAAGCTCACTTGCATCTTTATCTTCTAAAATCAGCTGTCTTTCTTCATTGGATGTTCCTCATCCGTGGCTGCTGTGTCAGTTTCCATCAGTTATCACAAACATCCACAAAGTAGGTTAAAGTAAATTTAATTTAACTTACACTTACTAACATCTGATGACCACCAACATGGTTTTGACCTCCAGATGTAATCTTCAGGGTGACAAACCAGTTCCAAAGTTGGGCCTTTCTGGCATCAGTGCTTAAGATTGTTGCAGAAATTGTTGTTGTTGCGAGTTACAATCACAGTTACAAAAAATTCTGATAAGACAAATATTTGTATTGCTCTTGCCTCTTGCTACAGTCAGCGGTTTGATGCACGAGACAACACAACCTCATTATATACCCCATAGATGTGAAATTCCAGCAGACGTCCACAGAGTGCATCTGCTATATGATATTTGTCTGATAGCCTCTGTGGAAGTGTGTCCCAGCTCCATAAAATCTACTGACAATCAAAATAAACTCTGCACAAGAAATGAATATATTTGGTGCATACAGGAAATCACTGGTAGCTAATATCACAGGACACGTCTGCCTTGTCGTCACATTAAATTCGACCCTGGCAGACACTCCACAATAAAACCTGTGGAGGGAAAAAAAAAACACTACTGTCCAGCAAGGTCCAAAGGTTGTCTGAAAGGTTTTTTTTTTCCTTCCTACAACCTTCAAGAACCTTTATGGAAAGTTTCCTGAGGGTTTCATTTTTGCTGAGCTCTGTCTTTTGTTGTTTAATTATTTAAGTTGAATCAGCTTCATTCTCTTTGAATGACATCATACATGCAGCAGCAGCCATCAGGTGTGGATTTCAGAGCTTTTTGCGCGTCATGTGGTAATTACACTTATGTAACACCAGAGGGGGTCATACACTCATGTGTGTCTGCTTGCTGCTTGTCCATTTGAGGTGGGCCATGGACTGAGAGTCCTCAATTCTTTTCAAGACAATGGATCACTTTCTAACAGCATAAATATACCTTAGCAAAATTGCACAATTGTTGCTTTAGATGTTAAAGGAATGAGGGACATATGTTTGTCATAGCACAAAGTAATTTACATGAGAAATGAGTTGCTTTCTGCCAGAATTTGTTGTTCTGGGACATTAAATAATTCAATTTCTTCACTCATTACATTACTAAAATTTTCAATTAATCCATAGTTGTTATTAAAAAAAAACACGTGTGTCATCTTATTACACTTTAACTTAGATATTACATATTTAACTTCAGATTTATATTCTTAAATATATATATATATACGGAAGTACTAACACGTTCACTTTTCTGCACAACTGATGGATAAAAACATGGGATGAGCCTTTGTTATTCAACCAGGAAGGTTATCTCACAGGATGTATGCAGAGACACATTGCCCTGATGCACTGTGGGCACACACACACACACACACACACACACACACACACACACACACACACACACACACACACACACACACACACTCTTGCACATCCTGTGGCACTGTGGCAGGCAAGCAATATCCACCACACACACTCACACTGTTCGCCGGCAGGACCAAGGCCAACTGCCTGCTAGTATTTTTATAATCTTCATCCTCCCTGACCTATTGCTCCCCTCCTGGCGCCAGTGGTCTCAGCCCTCCCCCGCGATGCCTCAACCTTACACACACACTTGCAAACACACATACTCCTGTACACTCGGCAGCCCCTCCACGGATAATTGAGACCAGCTGTTGCAAGGTGCCTCTTCCCCCGACCCTGCACCCCTCCTTCACCCTGCTGCTGCTGCACTTGCCTTTCTGACAGAAAGCTACTCCAAAGACCCCCCCTCCCCTTCCTTTCTCTCCCCAAACTCACATCATCTCCTTCTCACATGCCTCTGAGTGCTCTTCCCATCAGCTGTGTTGATTGATTAGTGTGTTTTTGTTTTGTTTTTTTTACTCTTTATCTGTCATTAATGATACTTCAGTTGAGTCTTAAGCAAGGCAACAATGCATTCAGATTTCTGTCATTAACTAGTTTAATTTACAGCATTTTAGATTTCACAGTTGTGAAAATCAACTGCATTAATTATGACTCATCAAAGTGGTCTGAGGCTGAGCTGTGAAGAAAATTAGTCCTCTTCAGGCACTCCATGATCTTCAAAATTAATCATCAAGTCCAAATTGAGTTTAATATTGAATAGAAAATTAATCAGCAACTATTTTGAATGAATTATGGTACAGAACATTTTAGAACATTTCTTGAGCCAGCATGTCGAATAATCCCTGCTTAAAGGTTCTCAATTGTAAGGACCTGCAGCGTTTTTGTGTGATAGTTATACGCTCATTGATAGATCATTTTTGGGTTTTGGATTGTTGGTTGAACAAGCAATTTAAAGGCCTAAATTAAGCTTTCACAAATCAAAACAAGCATTTATTTCTTTATTTTCTGAAATTTTATTGACCAAACATTTTATCAATTAATCGAGGAAATTGATAATGAAAAAAATCATTAACCACCCCTTGGTCGCCCCTTTGGTTCCTCCTCTGGGTTTAGGTATATTTGGGAAGCGAGACATGACCCAACCAGTGGTGACTGCGAGCCACTGATGGTTGGAATTTGTGGAGTTTGGGAGAGGAATGGAGAAGGCGAGGGGCAGGAGGAGGGTTGGGACAGGCATGTCAGACTCTCTTTTCCAGCTGGTCCTGAGGGGTCAAACTGTGTGTGGATGTGTGCATGTCATGGCCTCTCATTAGGGGGTGAGACGCTGCGGCTCCAGACCCCCATGGTAGGATTGCTGGGTGAGTCTGCAATGATCCTGCCACTTTGATGCCCCTGACCCCCATCCCCCCCACCAGGAGGTTAATGAGCCACAGTGAGCTCTGCAGGCGTGCTGGTGTGTGTGTGTGTGTGTGTGTGTGTGTGTGTGTGTGTGTGTGTGTGTGTGTGTGTGTGTGTAGATTTGAGGTGGGGGCATTAAGAGGAGATGCAAGGAACCTCCAGACCCCTGATATGCTTTTTACTGTGGTCCCAAGCAGCAGTCAGATCAGATGACCCGGCTGTGTATGTTTGGATGTGGAGAATAATGTTAGAATAACTCTGAAATAGCTAAAAGAGCACCTGCTCCTCATGGTGGATTTATCCATTCCTGTACAGTGAATAAACAACATAACATTAAACTTTCATGTAAATGGACTTTAATGGCTTGAAGTAACTATATCAGCACTGAAAACACTGTTTTGAGGGAGCATCATATTGGGTTTTGTGCCATTTAGCAGAATCGTCCCATGTTTGTCTGGACCTGTTCCTTAAAGCTCGAGCTAAAGCTTTCATTTATTGTTATATTTGTTGAAATTATCTTTACATTCCAACAGCAATCAGTAAGTCAAATTCCCTGGCAAAAAAGTTTGTGGCATTTATTTATTCATATATTCATTAAAAGAATCATCCTCTCATCACAACTCCTCAACGCTGCCACGTGGACTCCAGCAGTAGTCAAGCAGTGCACATTGTGTTTTGATGGAGTAGCTTTGGAGGGAAGTATGAAGGGAAGAGATGGGATTTTTTGGTTAGAAACTTTCAAAATCATCAATCATCATCAATTAACATCACCAACCCCAGCTTTAATCAACATGAGGCTGGAGGAGCATCTGTCATAAACAGCAGCTTGGTGGACTTAATGACCTCCATCACCCTGATCTGTGGCAGTAAAGCATATTTAAACTTTTTTTAAAGTTTCCCAAAATTTCTGTATACCATCATTAGAGCTTGATCAAATTTAATTTAAATAAATAAATGATATTAAATAAATAATTCAAATGAGAATAAACTTTTCCAGTCTTGTGGATTTCCTCAAAGGAGCCATGAGAATTTTTACCTTCTTTTGCTGCACACTCTCTCAGTTGTCTCTCATGTTGCTTTGAAATCTCAAACATTGTCCAACATTTTCAGGCCTGCCACATGTTAGTAACCAGCACTGAAGCTAAAATGACCCACCTCTGTGTTTGCAATTGAGTATGTCTACACATCTACATGCATGAATTTTACACTGTGAGGCAGAGTGAAACTCTGGAGTTGAGCTTGATTCACTGCCTTAATCGTCAGTAATCACTGACCATAATTGCTAGTCCTTTTTTTCTCTCCATTTTTGTTCATCTCTAACATCTGCAAATTGACCCAGCATTACTTCGCATAGCTGAGCAGGCAGTGAGACATGAATGTGTTGTTTTGGGCGGGGCAGTGCAAGCCCTGGCCCGCAAAAGGAAGGCATGGCAGTCCAAAACAGGTGCTCAGACTCTCTTTTTTTTCTCAATTCTTTTCATCATTCACTCGCTTTCCCTCTTTCTTCTCCCCACACCTGTTGAGGTGTGAGAACTCATGCTGGTTCAGCCAGGCAGCTTAGCCAAACCTAAATAGCATATACTTTATCTCCTCTGCCACCCCCGTCTGCTGTCCCCAGTCACTCCCTGCTGCCCCTTGATGTAAGGTGTTATTTTAGGGTTGATAAGTTGTGTGCCTTTGAGCTCTGCAGCTTAGGCCAAAAAGGGGAAGGGGCAGAAAGGCAGAAGTGGGAGAATGGCATGGCTTGTTTGGAGCAAATTTGAAACCCTGTATTTAAGAAAAAATGTTACAGACGGGTGAAAACGAAATTATCCAGAACCTGTTACATTACACATGCGCCTTCTGCTCGGCGATAAAGGGTGTTGGGTGTTTTTACTGTAATCACACTGTAAAAATCGAATTTTGGAGATTTGATCCTGGTTTGACTGATGGCCTCACCAGGAGACAGGTGGTCCCTGCCCCCTGGTGGAGCACCTTACTGGACCTGCAGTAAGCCGTCAGCCCCCCTGTCTGTTGTCACCATGACAGAGATCAAGATTTACCCAGCTGTTTAGGACCTGTGGATGTGCGGGCGCATCAGTGGCTAGAGAAAGTCTACAATTATCAGCCAATAGAAGAGCATCACTGTCTGCTGAAAACCACCAGAGTTGGTGATTCTGAATGTTCCAGATAACCTGAATTATTCAGTCTTCCTTTATGAGATTAAAGAAATATGAGCCTGCCCATAAGGCTTTCCAGAGTACAAGAGTTCAGTATTAGTAGTACGTATTAACCTCTCTAAAGTCCACATGTATCCATTCTTTAAGGCTGTTTTTACATTATTTATCATTTCCCGGTAACGTGACATCGCCTCGTCATTTCCTACCACTGTGGCTCTTTGCTGTAAGCATTGCTTGTTGGCAGACAATTTCATTACAGCCACCTATTATTTGATTACAAAACCAACTTTTCCAGCCAAGATAGGATATTCTGTGGTGTAATGGCGTGAAGATAATGTTATCATTTTTCAAACATCCCCTCTGTTTGGTTTTCCCTCCGTCATCTTTCTGTTTAACGCTCTGTTCATAGGTGGAAACAGCAATGATTTGTTGACTTTGAAGATGGTGCCAGCATTAAAATAGAAAAAATGTCTCAAGTTATCTGAAAACTGACAGGCTCTTTGTAACATCCTGCGGCTGGTCGCTGAAATATATAGACCTGTAACATAATCACATGTAAGTACGGTTAAAGAGTAGATAAAACGTATAGTGCATTCATTCAGACCCACTTCATGTTTTAAATTTAAGATGTGGCATTTGAAAGTGAAACAAAATTAAACAGAATTTATTAAAATGTCAACACTATGTTTACACATCATTGTGTTTAAATAAAGAGGCAGACGCCTCAGCTACAACCAGAAGTGCAGTTGATTTTCCTTATAAGAAAATCCTCTTTCCATTACATGAATATTCACAGCAACGTGTTCAAATGTGACATATTTTGGTGTGAAACAGACTTCCCACCTACGTCTGCATGATCATATTTTACACGGCAACACTACTCACTTTCTCTGTAAATAAGAAAATGAACTGTACCACGCTACTATAATTTGCATTACTGATGAATTGTGAATCTGCTTGGCGCGGTATAGTTCCACTGAAACTGATTTGGGCACATCTGGAAAGGCTTTATGGGAAGATTCTAGTTTCAAATACTGTGTTTGTGTGTGTGTCTTTGAGTGGCTGTCATGTGGGAATCCTCTCAGCATTCTTCACAGGGGGTTGTTTTCTTTGGCTTTCAAAAAACAAGCTCTCAGGTAATGACTTCAGTGTGTCGGTGTGTTTTTATTTAATTTGTGTGACACCAAATTCAAGCATCCAGTAAGCACAGTGTACTGTGTTTAGTGGCGGGGGGGGGGGGGGGCATGTTTGTGAGGCTGGTGCACGTGTGTGTTTGTGCTTGTTTGGGCACATGTGCGTGCATGCATGCCACCCTCTACTCCTCTCATCTGGTCAGCCCCTCTAGCTGGTAATCTGAGCATAGAGATTAGAAAGAAAAACAGCAGAGAAGAATGTCTTTGGTTGAGCCAGCGAGGAATTTACAATGGCCTTCAGGCTGCTTTGACCTCTCCCTCCCTTTCTCTCTCTCTCTCTCACACACACACACACACACACACACACACACACACACACACACACACACACACACACACATATCCCTAAAGGAAAAATTCATTTGTTTGTAACCCAGGTCTGATTTCATCGTTCAGTTATGATCCCATTTTTTCCACCAACTTCAGTTAAGATCTGAGGATGCACTGACATCACTAGAAAGGAGTCCAACGTGCCCAGCAACAGTCGGTCACGTGATCGCACAGGTTAGGAACAAACCCTTAGTTCAGACATCTCATTTTTTGGAACTAAAGCAAAAGTGACACACCTGCCATGTTGTAGCCTTCACAGTGGTGGGTCGAGCTATCAAATTATTTTGATGCCAAATAAAATTCTCAGGTTAGGCTCTGAGATTGCCACTGTGTTCCACACGGACTGCTTGCCTGCATGCCACCCGCATTACCAAAGCCTGCTCAAACATGATTGGTCAACACCACCCTGACTACGAATGGACACCAGAACGCTTACACGCTGCCAAAGTCTGTCCCTTGCCTACAAATCCTGCGTTCACATGCAGATATCTCTTTCTAGAGAATAATTTGATGCTTCATAAAGATTTTTATTAACATTAAAGGGATTTTTTATCAAATCTGACAGACTATATTTTAAAAAGAAAAAGACATTGTCTGAATCATGATGTGTAGACTTTTATAGTATTAAGTATTATTATTTGTTTTGTTAGTTTCTTTATTAGACATTTATGGATTCCCAGGTAGTGATCACAGCTGGAATAAAGGAATTTTTAAAACACACACAATAAATGCAATGAAAATAGTACATAAACATGACAAAGATTGACATAAGATAAACATAAAGGATATTCACTTGTACATAAATATATAAAACAATGGAACTTAAAGCACAATTTCTATGCGTTTCAAGTACTGTTGACCTTTTCAACTTGTACTTCGAAAGAATTGCTGTCATGAGATAATTCAAACAAACTGAAATTGAACAGTCATATTTAGATTTCACTTATGTTTGACGATTCAATTAATCATCAAAAAATCAAAAAATAAGTGCATTTGTTTGAGCTACTATAAACGTGCCAATCACATTGTTTCAGATATATTTTGTGAAATCTGAACTTTTCTGTTGTTACTGGATCGATGTCTTTGCATCCCTCACGTCTTCGTGGTGAAACTGGTGAGTAAATCCTCATCACAATCCATAAAAATGATGAAAACTTCCAAATAATATGTGAAAACTGTTGCTGCTGTTGGACATAGAGAAGATATGTTTTCATACATCTCCATCTGTTGCTGCACAGATGTAATGGTCCAACAGCTTGCAGCGATGTCAGCGTGTGGACACCATGTTGTAGGACAGACAGGGAGTTTGAGGCAGAAAGCTCCAATAGAGTTCTAGTTTCAGAGGGACAGCTGTGTGGACACTCAAGACAAACTGGCAACCAGACCACCTGATCTGACCCCCCTCGCTCAGTCACAGCCCAGCAACCTGCCCTCCTCCCAGACAAACCTCAGCCAGTGTGTGTGTGTGAGACAGAGAGAGGAGGGGTATACAGGTCTTTGGACAGACGAAGGGGACAGGTGTTAGGGACAGGAGGTGCCGTGTGGCCCGGAGGCGTGGTCAGGTGGTGACACACCTGTCCCTACTTGCACAAGAGGGTCTAGTTACACACACACACACAAGCATGCACATCAGTCTGACCATGTGTTCTGACATGCAACGTTAAGCCAACGAGCCTCTCATGCAATGTGAATCTGCTCAGTGTGACAAACCAGGGCTGATTCTTGTTATGCCAAAGACAACATGGCGAGCTCACTCTGTAGCAAAGCAATATGATCGTTCTGTGAGAAGTGAGGGGGCACATGAACTGAGCAGCGGGCACACAATACAAGGCTCTATGTGGAGATTTGGTTACCCTGAAAAAGTGTGTGTGACAGAGAAAAAAGAAAAAAAAGTGTCTGGATGTGATTAATTATTGTTTTTGACACACGGTGGCTTAAGTGTCTCTGTGATCCCTGTGGATCACGTGACCTGTTGTGCTGTTGCAAATGGAGCAAATAGCTCCACAGCAGGGCAATTGATTAAGAAAGGATCCCATAAAACCCAAGGCTCATGCTTGTTCATTGAAGCTCTTTATTTTAGCATAAAATCAATGGTAACTAACAGTTCAGTAAATACTGTTTAGAGATTCAGCCTGCTGCAAATGTACATTAATCCAATTTGAATGATTCAGAAATGCTTTCATTTGACTTTGAATTCTTCTGATTTCTGAGATCTAAAGTACGATACAGCTTGATGTCCCTCTGTGCTCCCTTTTTAAAAGAGTGTAAGTGGACACCAGTGTGTGTGGCACATGCAGTGTTTCTGTAAAACCTTGGAGATGGGGGGAGATAGACGTCTGGCCCTGGGGTTTGGATTTCAGGCAGGTGCATTCGCCTGCCCTGCGGCTCCTGGAGGGACAGGATAGGACGGGACAAGGCGGGAGGAGGAGGAGGAGAGGGGAGGCAATCTCTGCAGTCACACACACACACAAACTCAAGACTGATCCCCACCCGTCTTAGCCCCCCCTTCCCAGCACCCTCCATATCCCTCATTGACTGGAATGCGTCAGGACAATAGAACTGTCCTGGTCCTTCGGCTGGCGCTCCCCTGGGCCCACACAGGCCCTGACAGGAGGACAAAAGTGCACCTTGCACCTCTCAGCACCAGTAGCAGCACCCTGTGGGCAAATACCTGAATACCTGTGGTAAATAAGAGGGAGAGAGGGAGAGAAAGAATGGCACAACATGAGGCAAGAGAGAGGGATGAATGAAAGAAAAGGAAAAATAGTCGGCACAGGCGATTTTATGCTCTCAGCTGCCAAGTGTAACACAGACTCATCCAGAAGTCCAAGAAAAACACGACAGCAGTCTTCCTTGATACCCTCTCCTCTCTTTCTAAAGTAATTCATTGTGTCGCTCATTCTTTCATATCTATTCTGACACCTGCTTTCTTTGCACCATCCCCCCAGTATGTGTTCTCCACGTCTTACTCTCTGTCAGTACGCTCTTGCTCGTGTCAGGACTTGCAGGCCGCTGCCTAGCTTACTCTGTGTGTGGTTTGTGCACATTTGGCTCAGACGCTCCTTTTCTTGCAGCACATTTAAGCCTGATTGGCTCACCGTTGAAATACATCTCAGTACACGCCTCTGAAATTTCAGTCTAACAACTGGATGTGCAGGAGTTGTCTGATTTCACTGACTCCTTATTAAGCAGCAGCTCTCAGTAAATCAAGGCCCAAAGGGTTTCCCTTCGAGTAATCCCTGTATTTCACTGACTTGTCCCCACGCTCTGGGTGAATGTGTGCTAATCAGTGAAATGAAGTGTGTTAAGCCACGGTCACATTACCGCTGATGCAACCACAATCACTTTGCTCTGTGCAACAAACGTGGGCGTAGCGAGACTGTGAGGTCATGCTACAGGATGTGTTCTGGAAGGGAGAACTTTTAATAAAAGGTACAAATACTTCACTGCGTTTTATTATTAATAGAGGGCATTGGAAAGTACTGATATTTCATGCTTAATCTAACTGTTGTACAGGATACTGAATATTTTTATTTTTGTAGCTGCATGTACATTAGCTTTAAGCCTCCCACTCCCGAGACAACGAGGGAAGCCAACACCAAACAGATAGGAACGTAGCTGCCGAAGTCCCTCTGTTAAAATAATGATAAAAGAACAACTTCATGGAGCATGTAAACCATCTCCTCCTGTGTACCACCACACAGCAAACAACCCAATCACCAGAATAAATGTTGTACGTTTCTGCAAACCACAGATATGCTGAAACTTAGTGTTTCTTTAAGTTCAAACTTCACATTTCTTTACTTTCTTTAGATTCAAACTTTATGTTTCAATTCAGAGTTGTATGTTGTGACAAGAATGTGGTTAAGGGATGGTTAGGTAGGCACGAAAATCACTTGGTTGCAGTTAGGAAAAGATCATGCTTTGGCTTAAAATACCCGGCTTAATCACTGCAAACACACCTAGGTAATTTCCCATCATCTCATTAAATATGCCTAGTTTTGTCGCCTCGAAAGCGGCAGCTGTCTGCTGCTTGACAGTCGTCTCCTCTCATCGTCTCATATACATGGAACAGTAATCAGAGCTACGTCACACTGATACCTATTCTAGATACACGTGAAACGTACAGATTTAATTTATCCGTGGTTTGCTGAAAAGTACAATGCCAACTTTTCATTCTGTCAACTGGGCTGCAGTGAATCACACCTGCTCCCTTTTCGTTTGCATTACATAACATTAATCAGATGAAGTGTAATTGTGCCAGATGGCAGGAGCCTGCGAGATCAGATTCCGAGATGTGTGATATTCAAGCCTGAGGTCACTGTGACATCGAGCATCTCTATTTGTCAGCCTTGTTCAGTTAAGTGTGGTGGTGGTGGAAGAAGTATTCAGATCTTTGAATTCAGTAGAAGTAGTAATGCTACCTCGTAAAAATACTCCAAGTAAAAGTCTTTCAAGCATTACTTTATGAACCAGTTTTCCTATGTAAAATCTAAATATCTATAGCTGTCAGATAAATGTAGTAAAAGCACAGCATTTTCTTTTAAGTACAAGTTTAAAGTTGTGATATATATTACATTACACTCAAGTACTCAAAGTACCTCAGAACTAAACTTCAGTACTGTACTTGAGTGAGTAAAGTTACTTTACTTTCCATTTACTTACATTACTTTCCAATGCTGTTAAAGTGTGTATGATTAGCCATTAAGTTCACTAGAATTTCTACACTGTTCTACTGACATTGTCTCTTGTCTTACCAGGAAATAGACCTTCCTTATTTAACTTTGCCTATTTATATCAACCCCTGATGGATTTTATCATAGACTTCATCCATATTGCCCCAACAACTTGCTCTTTGCATGATTATGTAAGTGAACAGAGCTCAGCAGTATAATTGGGTGCAATGGAAAGTTGCATATATGCAGCTCTGGATGACACAAGCCTGGAAACCTCTGTTACACACAACGCATCTCATCTGTTTACTCTCCTGTCCCTTTATGGCTCATCCTCTACCCTCTGACCCTTTTGGACAGAGAGGGTCTGTGTTTAGGAGGAAACACAGCACCAGCACATAACACACACAGGCACACACACACCATTGAAAGGGGACAGCAGGAGTGCGGAGGTGGACAGGAAATGGCGTGTACCCCCTCCTAAGGCCATATCCTGTCCTTGGGTAAAACTGGTTTATTTGTCCAGAGATCTGAGCTCTTTGTGTGCACCAAAGCGTCCACGCTGGTGTGCCTGTTAAGACATAATGCAAATCCTGAAACCATCCAGAATTGTACAAATCTCTCACAAGAGAAGCATCCACAGAGACTGTATCTCTCTGCCCTCTCAGCCCAAGTCATTGATCAAGTGTGCATTGCAACATGTGGCATTCCTCAGCAAATTCTACTCCCTACTGATTTGATAAACAGCCCACGGACAGAAACACTCATTCTTCACCAGTCACCCACTAACCCACCCACCTCCCTCCTCCACCTACTCCAGTGCCCAATCTCTTTCCCTCAGTCTCTTCTCCCACGTTGCTTCGTCTTTTCCTCCTCCCATTGTCATCTTCTTACCCCCAGTTCGCCCTCTCCTTCAAACTGCATGCTATTAGTTTCCCCCACGCTATGTGCCTGTTATTTTATACAGCCTGGAAAAATGCTGTCAGCCTGGAGAAGTCTAAATCAGATTTTATTAAAGCAACATTATGCAAGAATTTGAGTTTTTGCAACTTTGTGCCCCTACAGTTTTGGAGTGCGGCTCACTTTTAAACCACTGTTGTAAATACAAATCACACTCTTCCTCTGTCAGTATCCTCTTCGGTCTCTTCACCTCTGACATGATGTCCATATTGAGCTAGCTTTGTTACTTTGTGGTGTGTACCGTTGTGCCGTACCTGCTCAACCCAAGCTACGCAGTGCAGGAAAAGGCCTTTGGGTCGCAGAGTGGGAATGAAAAAGGTGCCGCTCTCTCTGTTACAAGTCATTGTATCATTACAATAATTTTGAAGCTGTTATTTTAAGGTAAAATAGCTACATGGTGATGCTTTTAAAAGACAGGTAGACAAGAGAGTGCAGCTCCAGCAGAGGAGGTTGGCGCTGAAGTTTTGGGCAGTGCCATTGTGCAAGAGCGCTTGTAAGAGGGTTTGAAACTTTAACCCAGTGACTTAACCTTCTTGGCTCGAATCTGATCCCGAGTGATTCAGCTCTGAAACCCCTGCCAGCTCTGATTTCGGCAATATACTGTACGCTGTCTCTTCCCCGAACCCCTGACAGAGACACTTCACAGAGACCCACAAACACGCTCACATATCCGTGTACACACAAACAGCTGTAGCCGCACCCAGATGCTTTATATCAGCACTTTTTGGAAGAGCTGTGTTTATACAAGGCTGACAGGCCGCTTCCTGTGTCCCAAACATTACTACAAACACATACACTGAGAGCAGAGTGGTAGAGGGAGGAAACTGCAATTTCAGCTGTCAAAAATGTTAGTTCTACGTGTTGGAGAGGGTTTGTTTCAGCGCTGACATGCACAGTGGAGTTTATACAGCCCCATAATCTCCTCTGTTACACACATTCGAAGCCCCACTTATGACTCTCCACAGGATAATTGTTTAGAAAGAGGCATATATGCTCTGTTTCCAAGATGACGCCACTCCGGCTGTAAACCGTCAAACATCAGCTTTTGTGTACACGAAACCCAAGTTGAATTCATGAAGCATCGTCCAATTCACGTGGGAATCTGCAAACGAAGCAATTTAATTTTTATTGTTTTCATTTATTAGACTGAGGCAATAATGCTTAGACATTCTTTCCATGGGAATAACACATGTGAGGAATTAAAATGAATGGCAATTCCCCTTCTCTTCGTAATTAGGTCAGCACAACATTATTTCCTGTTAGGGGAAAATCAAATTATTACTCTGACCCAAGAGCAGACTGCAAGGCCAGCAGACAGAGCAGCCCTCTTTTTCTGTTAGATGATGGTATTGTATGTCTGTCACTAATGGCACAGGAATGTCACATTAGTCAGGGGCCGCATGCGTGACGCTGCGAACATTAAAACACTTTGAGGGGACTGATATGATATTACACACACACACACACACACACACACACACAAACACACACACTGAAAAGGAAAGGTGACAGGTCCAGTGATCTCATTGCCTCAAAGCTAGAGAATGATAGACTGCCTCCTACACACAGCAAAACAGAAAAATGTCCCTCTAGCAAGATGTCAGAGTTAAATTTCAAAACGGCCGAAACACATCAGAAATGACAGTCTGTTTGGTGACATGGTTCTTATTGAATTTGTAGAGGTAGACTTAAGATATCCCAAGGATAACATGGAATATTATCTAACTCTGAAGCATTATTTGACATGCAGTGTGTCTTCTCCATCTTTTAACTCATCCAACCCTGCTGCCCTTTCTCTGTGCCCACTAAATCTGATGCTGTCTGCAGTTCAAGCGGAGTTCAGTCCTCGGTGGCCTGCCTTTCTGACTCACTGCCTGCGTAGGTGTGCAGCAGCTAAATGATTCTCACCTCTTGCTTCAAAACAGCCCCAGAGAGGTATAGGCAGACAAATGAAAAATCCCCCTTGATCAAAGTAACGCTCTTCATTCAATATGCTTGCATCTGTGTGCCCGTGCACACATGCAGCCTTTTGGGTGCTGTTTACACTGGGCAAGCTAAGTCATGCAATCTGATCCCAAGCTTTTTGAGAGGCTCCTCAACACCCCCGCCCGCACATCCACCTCTCAACACTGAGAGCTATTGGAGGAAGCGTGTTGTTACCTCACTAAGACATGCTGGCGTCAGTGTGTGTGGGTCAGGAGGGCAATGGGGATTGTAGACACATTGCTGCCATATGTGCACCCTGGATGTTCACCCTCAGCTGGGCCCATAAGTACAGACTTCCTCCAAAAGTTCCTACAAGGTAACCAGAGTTTAACCATTACTGAGCAGATGGCTGCACAGACTGTGTGGGATCTGTGTCAGGCCTGAGGTTCTGCCAGCGCTGTCCGGAGCCTGACTCTCTGGAGTGTATTTGTTGGTCCTGTGCCTAAGTTTTCTGCTTCCTCCGCAGCTTCTCCTGCAGCAGGAAGTGGGTCAGTGGGATTCCCACACTCAGCTAATTTCACACTGACTTTCTTTTGCAGAACTTGTCTGCTCCGGCACTTGGAGAGGATCTCTTTTCTTGGTTGACATCTTCTTCATGAAACCATTTTTTGCTCCCTTTCTCCCACCTGCAGTGACTCTGTGACCCACCATCACCTCTTTAGCATGTGCGTTTACGGACAGCCTTGCAGGTGTGTGCAGGTGCTCCCCTTTTCACTCATCATCACACAAACCTGTCCCTGCTTCTCCTAGCACACACGCACACACACAGCTCTATCTTCCCATTCAGAAACTGTCATGTCTGTCCCAGTGAACTCATTTAGAGTTGTGAGTTAATACAAAGCCTGTTGAAATACTAATTAATGTTAGAGCACAAAAGCGGGTCGACAGCAGTCTTTTAAACAAAAGCTTTTATTTACACGTGGCAGAAAAACAGTACTCCCCATATGAAAGGCATTTTCAATGTGGTGAAGGTTCAAAGTGGTTCATAAAAACCGTAGGTCAAAACTCGTGTCAAAATAAATGTCATTTAGACTAAAATGACAATATTGGTGAAGGCAAGTTGTGTACCATTTTGGTCAGGATTAAGTGGTCCTTTCATGTCTCATAACACGCATCGAGTGTGACATGAGGAGGGGCGAGCAGAGGGTCACCTGTTGTCGAGGCCACAGCTAACCCGTCTCTCAGCGCCCTGCCTCCACAGCACACCATACACAGGCAGCTGTCTCAACACACACACACTTGCTCATACACACACGCCATGTATGTATAGTATGGTGAGGAATGACATCCCCACATACACACAAACACACCCAAGCAGCTGCAACATGGCCAGAGTCCCGGACCGGCCGGCACCGATGGAGTTTCCTGGGAATTAACTGCATGTCCAGCTGCCCCCAAATCATGCACACACATACACACAGGACACGGCAAAAATGTGCTGTACATACAAATATGACCTCAAAACAGTTGAAAAATTAAAGGCACCTAAGAAGTTATTTTATAAAAGCAACAGTCCAGTTTTCCATCCCATCACGTCATTGTGCAGCAGCTTTAACTGGCTCATAAGAGCAGCTCAGGGAATGTGAGTCTATGAGGCAGGGCAGCAGCCAGAGGCGTTGTGTTTGTGCAGCAGGGACATGCGGCTGAAGGTCCGCGCGCAGGAGCCGCACTGATACTTCTTCACTTCAGAGTGGGTCTGCAGGTGGGCGCGCAGGTTGGAGCGATCAGCAAAGGCCCGGTTACAGTGTTGACAGGAGAAGGGGCGCTCACCTGGTTAAAAGAAAAAGAAGAAATGAAAAAAAATTAGCATCAGGAAAACACTTCATTAGCAGGCCAAAAGGTCTGTCCTCTGGTCAAATGGCCTACAGGCAACTAACAAAAGGGCAGGAACACTACCCTAACATACTTAATGCAGATCGCCTTTTTTCATGCGCAACCATCGGGCTGAGATTAGATTGTCCCATGCTAAGCAATAACATTTGCTCACACGTCAGGAGACATCAATGAATATCAATGAGCACAAGGTGCAACCAGCTGATCTTGGAAGTCAATACAACCACTCTTGCATACTAATGTGAAAGGTTGCTTTTGGTGCATACCTGTGTGTGTGCGAATGTGTCCTCTGAGCAGCCATGGTCTGGAGAAGGCCTTCCCGCAGGTGGGGCACACGCAGGGCAGCGTGTGTGAGCGAATGTGCATCTTCAGCGCTCCCAGACTGGTGTACTCCTTGGGGCAGTGTTTGCAGTGGAAGGCTGGGCGTGCAGACACTTCAGTGGGAAGAGAGGGTGTCTGCTGCAGGGGAGCATAGTGGGTGACCTGGTGGTGGGACAGTGCCGTGAGACTGGTGTAACTGTTACTGCAGTGCAGACAGTGGTAGATGTGCTGGATGATATCTGGGCTCGGAGGATCTGAGGTACGTCCACCATCCTCTTCTTCCTCACTGCTGCTGCTGCTGCTGCTGCTGGAGGGAGAGCTGCTGAGGTCCAGAGGGCCTAGCGGTGAAGGGGACTCCGGGGTGATCGGAGACAGAGGTGCAGGCAGGGTGTCCGTGCTGCTGAAGAGTGGGCTGGTGGGGTAGCAGGTCAGGGCAGAGCTGTTGTTCTGAGTTGGAAGTTCAGCCCGTGGAAAGCTTTCTGGGACAAAGGCTGGTGACATAGAGGAAAGGAAGTCAGGTGGATGGACAGATAATCTAATAAAGCGCTAAACTTGTTTTCATTCTTGGTGTCTTCTTACAGCCTGCATTCAAACTAACCCTCATCCATCTAGCTTTCCCATTAGCAGATTTGCCAGGTGACCCAAAAAACACTTTTGTGAGCATTTTGCGCCCAGGGAGTTACATGCCAGATAAATGTCTATGTTAACTGCCACATGGGTTTGTTTGATGCTTGATAAGCTTTCACTGTGATTTACTCAGCATGTCGAATATAATCACAGATGCGTCAAATTAAGTCAATCAGTGAGGAGAAAACTTACCAGTTTGGCTCTCCAGTTGGTTCTCCTTGTAGTATGGCTTCTTGTTGGAATAATATTTCTTGACAAGGAATGACCGAGGCATTTTGAGGTCTGGCTTCTCCGATAAAAAAAAATAATAATTCCCACGGAGTACGCTCGGAAACAAGGATCTCGTCTTTAGAGAGCTGCAGAGGAGAACGCTTGCGACACCTAAAAGACCACTTCAGAGGTAGGATCAATATTGTTGACGGATCGCAAAGTTTCCTCCTCATATAGTAACTAGAGGGGAGAAGCAGCGGGGTGGGTGGGCAGATCTCCGCCCAAAGACACACCCCGCGTGTCAGGGCGCCACCAGCCCAACTCACCACAGGTGCCCAATGTGCCAAAAGCTGCGCCAAAGCGCAAAACGAAGTGCTCATTTCACGGCTCTAATGGCTCACTCTTCACGCGCATGCATGCTCGTATTGTCTTTAAATGTGAGTTGATGACTCAAAGAAAAAAAGACCTTTCAAAAAATGAGATCCGTCTAAAATGTTTTTTTTGTTGTTGTTGTTTTTTGTCCTTGCAAGCTGTTAAATGTGCTCAAGAAAAAGTGGCAGACACGCCAAAAAAAATGTGGAATCGATCAGGAATTGTACGAAGAGCTTTCTAACACCTTGTGCATTACTCACTGTGCATTCCTTCACTAAATGCGTGGTGGCAAATTGAAGCTGGAGCGTCCTCTGTCGGCTCGTAAATGATCTGATTCATAAATGATCTGTCTGTGTGAGCAGGTTGGTTAAAGGATGGCCTACTGTATTTGTAATTAATTTGGGCTGCTCTCTAATACTATTAAGTGTATCTTCTATCTTGCAATTGTTTAAGGTCATTTAAATCCTTTCCGTGCCAACGTAGGGACATTTTCTGCAGGCTCTTTTGTGTCCCTGTGCCTCGGGGTTTTTACGCACCCTGGTGAGGGAGAGGCGTTTTGAGAAGTTGCAAGAGACAAACGCTCTGTTCTCTTTGCTCCTGTCAACACAAAACACAAGGCACTCAGTTCATCCTGACCGCATATCTCTTTCTGTGTCTCTCTGCGGGAAATAAGTCCATTTAGTCAAAGAGACATAGTTCCCTTACTCACAGCACGATCTGAGGTCAAATTAGCCGATCTGACAGGAACAATATGATGACGTAAACCCAGGCAGGGTCCTGTTAAACCTTGTGCCTTTAGGTGCCATGAAATGCAGCTACCCAGGACAGTGCCCCGAGAGGAAATGGGCTTAAATGTTTGATCCGTTTCTTTTCCCCGCATGCTTACGTGCGCGTCAAAGTGTGTGCGCAATCGACAGCAGCTCCGCTCTCCAAACTCAAATTTGTGCCCTTGTTATCTTGATAATTGAGAAGCAGAGATGACTAAGATCTGTTAGAAAATAGTACCAGGAAAACTCATTACTGTGAATGTTGATTAAATTATTATCATACAATTTTACAGTGAATATTGACCCCAATTCTTTTGTCTTATTTTGGAAAGACCACCTTTATTTATTTATAAGTTCTTAATTTTAAACTTTTTTTTTGCTTCTGTAGGTGCATCTATCGGACCCCATGAGTCCGAAAATCAAGTGCCAGGCCATCAGACAGGAATGTCGCAGTTTTCAACTCCAGTTTAGCATTGCAAAGGGCTAAAAGCTCCATGGTGGCAGGGTGAGTGGTGGTGGGTGATGGGGGTATATGCACCTGTCTAAAGGCGCCATTGTCACGGCATGCCCAAAAGTTCACACGTCGTTAGCGAGCTTGTTGACGCCGACGCCACGTAGACTGGAGGTCACGAGGGCAGGGCAGCAGTAAAAACAAAAAGCAAATAGCAAAGACACACGTGAAAGTAATCTGAGCGCTGATGAGGATGAGGGTACACATGATGTTTGACAACCTCAATGTCATAAAGAAGATCAATATTCAATAATTCACATTAGTGACCTGGATTGTGTTTTCTGTCTCTATTTCTCTCTCTCTCTTTCTCTCTCTCTCTCTCTCACACACACACACACACACAAATGATGACAAAATGAACCATCCACCTGACGCACACACAGTGCAGGAGGCCCTAAGAGTGAAAACAGCTGATTACACACTGTTGAAGTTGCTCTTCTGTGGAAAGCAGTTTGTCTGACTGCAGACAATTTGTGTTACAGCATGGTTGGAGTGACCTCATGACACACAGAGAACGTGAAGACATGAAAAGTCTGCTGCTCAGAACAGATGTTCTCTCTTCTCTGGCCTCAGGGGTGAACCAGCCGGCGTTCCCACAGAAGCTCAGCTGAAAGACTTCATGTCTGTGTGTCCATCAGGGACAGTAAAGTTAGTTACTCTGTTGTATGATTTGTTGTGTTTCTGTCATACAGAACAGTTCGAGAATCAAACCACACATCCTGAACTGCTCATCCAGACAGGAAGTTGAATTCATCCTAGTTTGTCCTGGTTGAAGGTGAAGGCTTATCACACAGCTAGACAGTGGATACGGAGGCTCTTCCACAACCCAGAACTAACACTACAAGGACAAAACATAATATACATGGTCTACATAGGATGTCCATTCAGTGGCATCATTGCATGTATCCTTTATCAGTAAATCCCTGAATAAGGCTGCTTAAAAGAAAGTGTTATAGCAGAGTTTTATAGGCTTCAAGGCTGCTCTAATGGACACAGTGTTTATTATGTATTGTGACAAGAACAGAATGGGAATTCATGTATTTGTTTGCAATGCATATGCTGCAGCACTGCTGATTATGTTATAGACTCGTATTGTACCTTGTTAATGCATCTGTTAATCTATTTATGTGCATATATATGAGATATTTTTTGTTTTATTTTGATTGATTTGTTTGATTGAGCTGCAGTATTTTTTTTATCCTGGGGACCCCGACAGGAGTAGCTGTGGCACTTGTGACTGCTGATGAAGAAAATAATAAGAGAATTAATGAACAGAAAATTTCCATTTAAAGGGGAAGTCTGCCAATTCTGCACATCAGTACCTGTTTACGAGTCTTGTGGAGTACTGTTGCATGTGTGAAAAAAGCTTTGGTTCTGGGAATGATGAGGCAGCCACGGTGCTCCTATCTGGTCTGAATCCAGCTCGCCCCGACTCGTCCTCCCCACTGAATCACAAACAGGGAGTGCCACCTGATGACAGACCCTCGCAGGTGTGCCTTAATACATAATACATACATCAGTGGCAGCTGATAATAACTGTTCAATTATTAGCTCTTATTTCAAACAGAGTGGCAGGAGTATTTCTTTCAAACTGGATTTTGTGATGGTTGCCAATCAGCTTGGGAGATGCTAATTTTACCTTTTCTATTGAGTCCCTTGGTGGCTTTTATTGTGCTGTTATTGTTGTTACTGTTATATGTTTTCCCTTGTTGAATTTATTGTTGAATTAAGGCATCATCTGAAGTATTATTCAAAGTTCAGTCTGATTACAGGCTTGATGGGTTTCTTATATATTGTTTGAAATAGTTTTTACTAGTTCCATATGTTAAAGGAGGCACAAGCTTTTTTTTGTGATAGCTAGCTGTGTGTTTGAGGTAATAAGAATTTTTTTTTTTTATTTCTTGTTTTCATTTCTCTGACAGGATGATTTTGGATGCAGATATGAACAAAGATAATGAGAAGAAAGATGCATCATGTCTAACTTCTTCAATAATAATTGACGGTTTTTGATGGAACTGATAATGATGTTGTTATTAAACCCTCAACATGCGTTAATCTAATTTTTTAAAATTTGATCTCAATATATTTCACATCATGCCTGAGCTGATGGGTGGCACCCAATTCGTACTCCAGTGTCCTTTCATGTGTTTGAAAAGGAGCCAACTCCCAAACACCTATTGTGATGGTACAAATGTGTTTTTCTCAAGTGCCAAGTACACAAGTGCAGCTTAGAGCCATGTTTTACATTTAAAAAACCCTTGCTGATAGCCTTTGAACAACTGGGTGCTTTGTTGCCATTCAGTACATTCAGACGACAGGTAACGATCACTTGAGCACATTTACATCTGATGTTTTCCAGACTGGCCCTGAAGCACAGCAACAGCACAAATGCATTGATTCGAGTTCTCTTTGTTCATGTGATTATTTGCAGGATACAGTTACAGTAGATTTAGCAGCATATCAGTCAGTCGGGGGATGTGACAACACGGTGATGCTCCAGCTGAATCTGAAAGAAAATCAGTGAGTCTGTGATTATAATCTGTGCCACCATCAAGGCCGTTGAGGTTTGCTGTCTCTTCAAGTGGAACCAGTTTACTATCTGTTTCCCTCCAGGTTCAGAGGTCTATAAGCACAGCAGGAGGGAGATAAGATTATCCCACTGGAATGCAGAGCTGGTCGCATGGACTAACACTCCCACACACACACACACACACACACTTGGTTGTTCAAGGAGGCTTCGACAATGAGAGAAGCAGCCAACGCATCCTGCAGCAGATTAGATATTTTGCAATATATTGTTTCAACCAGTGGATTACACCACTGTGATTTTATTAAAATGGTTAAACAAAAACGTCAGAATAATTTAAAATATATTTTACTTCCTGCTACTGTTTCTCCCTGGTGCCCACTGTGCGAGTCAATTCTTAAAATACACAGCTTCCTACATGTATCTTAAAAACATCAACTAATTAAAAATAATCTTTCATCACACACCAAAGAGTGAAAAATTAATTTGTGGTCAGACTGTTAATTCTTGGTTTTACTCAAAATTAAGGAGAGAAAAATACATAAAGTTTGATCAAAATGAGTGTATGAAACCTCTTTTGTACCCAGCGGTGGAAAGTACTGTCGCTGTGAGTACATTTACACAAGTACTATGCTTTAATACAATTTTTACGGACAGCATTCAGATGTTGCAATACCACAGAGTAAAAATACTGCATTTCAAGAAAAAGCATTGCAAATTAATGGGGTAGTTATTAGCATTAGTATACATTTAGTGGAGAAAAGTACAATATTTGCCTCTGAGATGTAGTGGAGTAGAAGTATATAGGTGCAGAAAATGAAGATATATTGATGTGAAGTACAAGTACCTTGAATTTGCATTTAAGTACAGCATTTGAGTAAATGGTAAAAGGTACTAGTAAGTGATCAGTAAGTAGTTCAAAATTGTACTTAAGTATCAGAATTAGAAACAGGTTTTCACATAGGAGGAAGCTGCTTTGATATTTTGGTGCGCAACAGTCACAATAAACACAGGAAGAGAAAAGATAAATCTCACAAGTATGTAAATACAGGGCATCTGATATGGAAAAATGGCGATAAATCAGAAGAAAACAGCCAAGAACTTCACCACAACTGTTCAATGTATTGAGTTGAATGGCAGTTACCACAAGAGGACTTTTCCCTTGCGTTCAGCTCTTTCACATGCTGCATGTGCTGCATGTGACGCTTCTAATCCATACAGCAAACTTGTGTCCACTGCATGTGCTTGTGCAGCATGCGTACATACAGCTGATAAACTGCTCATTCAATATACCCGTAGTTTTAATTCATCTGTCACCAACAGATAATTAATAACACATATTTGGTCAGAGCACAACTGTTGCACGATGGCCTGAACAAACATTTGACAAGACAGCGGAGAGTTACATGTGAGCAAACACACTCTCATATCCAGTGCATGCCAGTTACTAGTTATGAAGCACATGCATCGTCACGTGATCAAATGACATTGGACAATGTCAACATACATATAACCCCGCAATCATCACTGCAGATCAGTCTATGATAAAAATACCAAATATACGTTATTCATTTACGAATAGGTGTTTATAGTTAATGGGATGTGGAAAATTAGGAGACCAGCCTGGACCGGATATAGAAACATCTCCCATCCTTCTATAATGTGGTAAAAGCTCAGAAGACAATGTCAAAACATAACATGCAGGGTTTTTATTTGAAACACAAGTCTTTTGTGCCCCATCACTGACACCCAGACAACATCAAAAACCTTCAAGAAATGCTAGCAGAGGTGGAATTTGCCCAGATGTGTGTGTGTCTGCTCTTACCTTATCTGGACAGCAGGCAGACTCGGCAGCCTGACCACAGGCACCCTTTGATATAATATATGGCACCGTGAAAGGTCATCTAATGGTCAGTTGTTTACGTTCTGAGGGAAACTAACACTTCTGGAGAGACCACATAAAGAGTCAGAGAGCTTCCCACACCTACCAGGTTACCACTGATGTCTCTCACTTCTGTTCTGTGCTACCCATTTTTATGTATTTAACTTTAATGTCTAACACCATGTCTTGGAACAGTGTCCACCCCTGAAAACCTGTCACGATATGAATGTTTCCTTGCTGCCATGTACCGACACTTTCTTAAAATAAATAAATAAAGCATTAAATGCCATTACAAAGTTCTTCATTTGAGCCTTTATGGTAAAAATCAGGACATTAGAATGGACACATTTCAACAGGATTTAGAACGGAAATACCACTAAAATAAACCAGAACATCACAGTGATGGAGCAATCAAAGTAATAGTAAGACAGAATTCAAATAATACATAATGAATTAATAAGAATTAATGATAAAAAAAAAAGGCTTGAAATGTAAAAATATCTCTTAATTTTGAGTTGAAACCCATCATCATTGCAATAGTACTGTTCAAACTCTGATTTATTTTCCTTCCAACCAAACGAGATTTTTGAAAAGCCGAGCAGCATCTCTTGAATTACGTGTAAACCTGTCATCACTGATCTCTTGCAGAGACTAAGTTGCAGTTTTCATGTCAGGATCACTTGGGGTCAAGAAAGGAATAAACGAGGAAGTTGCACCACCCACTGCCCATATGGTGAATTGACCTACAGAGGTTATTCTGAGATAAACCAGAAGGGGGCAGTCAAAGACCAATAATGACCATGTCATTGACGTTTCCAGGTCAGCGGTTAAATCAGAAGTCGGACACAGTATCATCTTGCCTGCACAAAATATCCAGCAAAGGTGCAAAGATTACAATCATTGAGAGGATCTTAATAACAATTAAATGACATCAGAAACCCTACAGTCTGCTTTTGCTCACACATGCAAACACACACACAGGTGTGTACACACCGACATCATGGGTTAAATTAAAGAGGCCAGACACTGAGGAATGTGTGTGTGTGCGTGCGTGCGTGCGTGCGTGCGTGCGTGCGTGTGTGTTGAGCCTAGCCCTGGAGCTGGAAAAGGTCAACAATGTTTGTTGTAGTCCAACTCGGGGTGACAGATCCACATCGACCTGTTTTGTCTGATGACTCAGCAACAAAACCTTCAGGGTGGACGAAACAATGTGTACGATAATGACTTGGTGATGCGCAGTGACGAAACAGAGAGACGCCAGACCTGTTTGCTGTTTTTGATTCAAACAAATTACATCCCTTTGCAGTTCCATAGTAAGCCTTTCTTGGAAAATCAGGCAAATTAGCAGATTTAATGCATGTACGACAGCTTTGACCTCGGAGGTTTAAACTTATACCTCTGACCTTTAAACTCTGGGATGTGACTGAGGCTACACAGCGCGGGCATGAATGTGGTTTTCTGACCAGGCTTGTTTTTATCCCTCTGGTTAACCACCTTCACTGCTGAATTTCTGGGTCTTAATGTTTCATAAACTCTACTGCGTGTATTCTGCAGTGTGATGTCCAGATGAAGTACAGTCTGCTGTAGCAGCTTCAGACAGGAGTGACTGATGTCTCTCCTCTTTTTCTACCATCAGGAATGTTAGCTTGACACCTGGGGAATGTGGCAATTATGTAAAGGCATTTCTTTAGGTCATAATGTGCAAGTATATAGAATGTGGGTTAGTCAGTTATGGACACCTGAATAGCACATGTGAGGGACTGACCCTCAGAGTAGTTTTGTAGTGTGTCCTGCTGGACAACCAGCCTTGACTTACTTGCTAAAAGCAGATGATATTAATTTATGTCGGCCTTGTTTTTTTCTAGGTTCAGGGTCTATCTGAGTGTGTTCATATGCTGCTCCTTATAACTTTTTACCCAATTCCAAAATGAGTGTTGCCCCTGGGTTTCTGTCTGTCCTCTCATTCCTTCTTCTGACAGCTTGCTGAGACAGCAAACCTCTAATTTAAACATCCTCAGTGTAGGCTGGGTTTCTTACGGAAGCCCTAAAAGGTCATGGATCAACATAATTTTTTTGCTCCGTTTTACCGTGATAATGAGATAATATTCCACCGTTTTATCGTTTTAACAACATAATATTCCACCGTTTTACCGACATAATATTCCACCGTTTTACCGTTTTAACGACATAATATTCCACCGTTTTACCGTGATAACGACATAATATTCCACCGTTTTAACGTTATGACGAGTTAATTTTCCGGTGAGGTAGGATGTCAAACCAACCCACCAAAAGTACAAACAAACACATGAACATGCTTAACTTACCGAGTGTGCAGCTGCAGGAGAGCATGTCCAGGCCTGGCTTCAGTCAGTGGTGTTCAGGGCAGCAGAGCACCGTCTGGTTTGGCGGGTTGATTTGACATCCTACCTCACCGGAAAATTAACTCATTATAATGATAAAACGGTGGAATATTATCCCATTATAACGATAAAACGGTGGAATATTATGTCATTACAATGATAAAACGGTGAAATATTATCTCGTTATCATGGTAAAACGGAGCGAAAAAAATATGTTGATCCATGGCCTTTCAGGGCTTCCCTATTTCAGGGCTTCCATAGTTTGTTTACAAGAAGTGTATATAAAGATCAAAATCATGTTTGAGAGTTCCTCATTTTAAATGAATTTGATTAGAAACTATTGGCCTGTAGTTTTCAATAAATCAGCCACCATACACAACATAATTGAACACACTTGAAGTCATTTTTCAGTTAATTGTACATTATAAAGAGATAAGCAAAGTTTTTTGGGACACGTCCATTCTTTGTGAAGCAACACAACTCGGATACTAAATCGTGTGATATCTGTACTGTCGGAACATGCGGAACCGGAGGAAAATGTAAAACGAAAAGAGTGGAGATGCCGGGGATTGAACCCGGGGCCTCATACATGCAAAGCATGCGCTCTACCACTGAGCTACATCCCCTACCACCATCAAGTGGCGTTACGAGGCATATTTAAACGAAGGCACATGTCAAGGCTGTACGTATTTAACCCTGTAATGGGAGACGAAACGAGTAGAGCGAAATATTTTTGTCCAGGCTAAGGCCAAGTTATGTAATGCGAGGTCTCTCTTTTACCCTGGTTTCAACCCTTGACCCAGCCCTATGGACTATATTTGTCCGTGCGTGTATGCGTGCAAGTTACCTTGGCTCAAGAGTCCCCTTTTTTTTAATGGATTAAAAAGGCTCAAAACACTCCATCCCAAGAGACTCTGAGCTGTTTATAGTGCTGATTTGTAAACAGGAGAACTGAATTGACGTCAGGGTGAATGAATGGAAAAGAAGCGGCTGCATTTGTAGCTCAGTGTTCTTTGATTTAAGTCTTGCTTGGTGCTATTTTCGGTCTGCAGGTCATGTTTTGGTTTTAGTTAGGGGTCACATCTGAGCGAGGGTCTCCTCTTCTTCCCACACTAACTTGGGACATATTGGTGAGGACGAGAACAAACGTCATGAAAGACAGACAAAGCGATGGACATACATCATATTTTCCAAAATTCAGTGCCTTCATACCACCCAAGGTACTCTAATCCTTTGAGGAATTTAAAATAGCTCCCTCGTTATGTTTCATCCTCCAGGGGAGCGTGAATGAGGGGCAGCCACCCCTCTCGGGAGAGCACAGCCTGTCCTCACTCATGCTGTGTTTATCAGCACACCCTTGCCAAGGACACCACTTCCAGGCCCTGTTTGCTTAAGCCTTGTAGGGACAGACCCATGGGATACACGCGTGGCATGGGGGCTTAAAGAGAGATGAAGAAGGGAACAGGAAGGAAAGAATGAGAGAAAGTGTGAGAGACGAACACCATCCCCCTCTGTCTGCAGATTGAAACGCGCTGGCCTGCAGAAGGGTCTCCCAGGAGGCCGGGGGGACACTGGTTGATATCAGCTCTGTTGTTGTTGTGTAAGTTTGGACTGGTGACAGGAGCCCACCATCTTGACCTGTGCTGAGTAAGGAATAGTAGGCGAGTGTTATGTGTGTGGAGCAGGGTTATCTTGGGACTGTTGAGTACTGGTGAGGGCAGCATGTACAGACAGGCTGTATGCAATATGAGATGCAGAGAGAAATTCTTTATCTAAGGCCACAGACCTCCAGACGTTACAGTGGACAGCGGCCTGCCAAAAGGGGATGGTGTATTAATAGGAAAGTATTCATGCGGAAGTGCTAATTATGCAGAAGAATGGCCCCTGCTAGTGATGATTATACATTCTACTTAAATTGTTAATGCTGATGTATTTTACTGCTGTAGCTGGTCGAGATTTTACAGCCTCAATTTGGGGAGTATATTCTACAAATTAGTTTCTCAATTCATCATTTGGTTGAGAAATTCTCACAAAAAATAGTGACGACACCTCTTGCAATTTCCGTAAGTCAAACATAAGCAGCCAATGAAACCAGCAGATTATTGTAATCTTTGCTTGAAATATGTCATTAAACAATCAACTGTCCAAATAGTTGCATGTTCATTTGGCTCAAATTTGGCCACAGCTGCATGAATTTTTACACATGTTGTTTTTTCCTTGTTACCTTGTGAGATTCATGAATCTAGATATGGTGCGTGTTCAGGTCTGTCCTTGTCACAATTGTCAAAGTGTGTATTTTGGAGATGGTGATGTAGATGCAGATATCGATCCCTTTACCAGTGTTAGATGCAGAGATTGATGACACTCTCATGTCTGTGCAGTAACTGTGGAGCAATAGCCACAAATCCATTATCTTAACACGCAAACTGCAAACAGGAAGAAACAGATATGCACAAAGCAAGTGTAAAAACAAGATGTGGTTATCCAGTGGATTATATGCTGTTGTTGTTTGGTGATGAGCAGCCAGGTGTTTTAGTAACTTTTCGCTGATGCGGTCTCGAAATATAACAGCTACAGTAGCTTGGAAAACAGCAAAACAGGGCACTGAATTTGATTAATTTACTGTGTATCAGACCACAGATGAGACAATAATTAGCTAGCATGCTAGTTCCTAACTGTATGCTCAGTGGGTGTCTGGTGATAAGTAATGACAAACGTTAATTCTGAAGGACAATGAGTTACATTTTGTCTTGTGTACAGATTACATAAACTAGATAAAATGTGTTAAATATAAATTGGTGGTAGGCTTATTTCAATTTTTCTTTTCTTTTTAATTGCACCAGTCATGCTGTTTCTCCAAATTTCTAGTCCTTATATTAAGCTTACCACCTTCCTGCTCCACCTCCCTGGTTAGTACACAGACATCTTCTCATCTAACTCTTAAAAAAAAACAAAAAAAAAAAAAACACTTGAGACTATATAGAGTACTGTAACTGTAAAGAGATCTGCAACCTGAACAGTTCCACTGTGTCGTACTATATGGTGCTGCTGCTGCTGCTGCTGCTGCTGCTGCTGCTAAGGTGGTGGTAACGCAGGAAGAAGGTCTGACCTACTCTCCTCTGGGGCTGCCGTCTTATCATCTGCCAGCAGCCAGCTATGCAGAGGCAGATCAGCCTGAGAGAAGCGAGGAGAGAGAGGCACCAAAATAAAGGCTGCCAAGCACATGAAAGGAGGTCAGTGAGGTCATACAAGAAGCCATCTAAAAAAAAAAATAACATTACACAAAATTTTCAAGTTCCAGTTTATGGAATTTATATGTGATCCATTAAATTTAATCAACAAAATCATGCCTGCTCAGAGGGAGGGGAGAATGGTTTACATGTGTTTGGTGTTATCCTTTCCTTTCCATGTTCTAATAGTTTCTCTTTCTCACATGCACCCCTACAGACATATACGATCACACACAGAAACATCTTTCAACAGAATATTGTAACAAACCAACAAACAAACAACAAAACACGAGAGGCCTGTTTGAACTTGTGTTAGCACTGCCTTCTACATACCCCCCCCCCCCCCCACACACACACACACACACACTCAGAGAAGGGATGAGCTGTCAAATCAAATAGCTTCTCCCAAACAAGTCACTTTACTGTCTGTTTCGAGTGTTAACACAAGCTGCAAGCTGGACCTCTGAGTCAACTTGTCCATCGCCACACCTCGGCCTTTAACCACAAACAAAATAGAAGCCCTCTGCGTGCCTTAGTTAGCAGTGTCAGCTGGGGCAAGGATAGGCATGCCGTTGAACAAGAGCTGCATGTCACGTTCATGAACATGAACACACACAGAGACACAGAGAGAGAGAGAGACAGAGAGAGAGAGAGAGAGAGAGAGAGAGAGAGAGAGAGAGAGAGAGAGAGAGAGAGAGAGACATTGCTGTGACCTCTCACCTATTTCTCCAACCAGCTTGAGAAACTGTGGGAATCCTTTGAAGCCAGGCAACTTCATTGAAAGCTCTGGCATGGATAAAAAGAAATATAAGAGGCAGACAAGTGAAAACCACCACGTCTTCTCTTTCTGCGTCCTTGCAGCAGTGCACTCACGGCCGGGTTATTCGCGAATGATGTGGCTGTGATCACATCTGTTATAGGGTAATTGCTACGAGCATCTTTTTGTATCCATTGTGCACGACATGGCAGTACATGCTGCAAGAACATGACATAACAAGTTCCACCAGGACTGTGACTTCTGTTGATAAGTTTAAGAACACAAACATTAACACAATCACAGATGCGCAAAGCGTTCTTGCTAAATGTTTGTATCTGCTGTGTTACCAGGGTGTGGATATCATCATCACTGCAGGGTGAATATGCGTACTTATGTGTGTGCGTGAGTTGCCTAGCACCTGGTAACTGTATAGGCTGAAACCTTATCATTGTGCCTTTAGAAAGCTAATGCTGTGCTGGACTCTTGCTATCAGCTCTCAGCGCCGTGGTAATAACATGACAAAGTCTACGGTAGAAGAAGTAGCATCCAAAGGTGTCTGTATGAGACACAGACGTCTGGAGACACAGACCTGTTAGGTGTGGTTCATTTGTTTTCGATTTGCGTTCAAGCCGTACTAATGAACAGCCAGGCCAGATTATTCACATGCACACTCACATCTATTATAAAACATTATATGACAAACTGAGTGAAATGCGACACTGTAATCCTACATTCACTGCCAAATGCTGAAGTACACACCCAGTCTCTGTTAATCCCTAATAACTTCACTCAAAGTCAGTGAACAATAGACCTTACTCAGTATAGGTGTTTTACAATCTGTATCCAATAACTACAGTACCTTCTGGACTGTTCTTTGGCCAGGAGGAACAAACAGAAAGCATATCACACAAATACATTACAACATCGGATTTGATTTATAACCTCGTAGATGTAGAATAATCAAAAGGATCTTTGGTATAGAGGGTGTCTAAGAGGAGATGCACCAGGATTGCAAACCGACTTAAACTCACAACTCACATATTTCTTTCAGATGAAATAAATAATATCATTATGTCATCAAATCGTATGTCATAATTAAACATAATTCTGATATCTGCCATTAATCAGGTCAGACTACAGGACTGCTCTCAAATTTGAGATGGGTCCAGTTGTGCAGATTAAATATGATTGATATCAACATGATGGCTCCTGCTGGGCTAAGTTTCAGTTGGCAGTGAGGACAGAGGAATCCCAAATCCATTTAGAGTACAGGATGATGTGTGCAGACTGCCTGAGTGACCACTCCAGTTTAGAGCAGACTAGTGCAGATCCTGATGGATCCTGAAAACCAGCCATCATGGCCAGACTTTGGAGATAACTAAGCTATAAATAGTGTAGCATGTTGCCAGCTTTACTGAAAGAATTCCTTCTTCCACAATAATTCCCCAGTGGCATGCTGGTGAATACCACATATACATGCACATAGCCACACACACTCACTCATGCACGTGAACACAAGCAAACTGTGACTGTAGGCTGTGAACAAAATAAAGTACAGTTGAGTATTCTGCACCAAATTCGACAGACTTCATCCAAACACAAAATGATCTCTCACCTAGACAACACACACACACACACACACACACACACACACACACACACACACACACACACACACACACACACACACACACACACACACTTATATCAACACCAGTCTGCACAATCTGCAGGAATAAAAGGCACTGGGTATTCTCAAAGCTTTACAGACTGCAGAATGAAGAAGTGACCACCAGGGGTTTTCAAAACTTCTCCACAGCTCATTGGTTACTTAAATGCTGCATTCAGAAAACTCACATCTGATTGGCTGGTGTAGGTTGAGTGGCACGCGGAGGTCCTCCCCTCACCAAGGCAAAGAGAAAAGATGGATATTGAGGGGGAGGGGAAAGAGGTCTATTTACAAATGAAATTTAAAGTAACATCACCAGCAATTGTTGAACAAGGAAAGCTAAGATGGTTTGTGCACTAGAACTATGAAATAATTTGAATGTTCAAGGTTGCAATGAGCATTTGTTTGAGTAAATGATTAATTTTATAACTCTGTCACAAGAGGAGGATATGGAAAGGAGATTGACTTGTCTCATTCGTGGTGGACAATATTCAGCGCCTGGTGAAAAGTATACACTGAAGTGAAATGAGACAATGCAGCTTATCATTTCAGATAAATAAGCATCCACAGTGTAATATATACAACACAAGGACATGGATGAGAAAGAATTTGCTCTGCCTGTGGTCCAAAGTCCGCTCAGGAGTTCATGTAACATGTTAGTTGCAGCAGCTTCTGTTCTCTTCTTTCTGTAACTGAATGCATTTAATTAAACACCAAGCTGACAATTTAATCACTTTTGCTGTCATCAGATCTTCATCTTTTCTTGTTGTAGAAGACTTGTACTTGAAGCTATTGGAGCACAGACTCAGGATCAGTTTACCATCCCCCAGCTCTGACTCCAAACTGCAGCGACGCTGAAAGTAGAACCTGATCAGGGATCAGTCTCTAAATGAAGTCCCCTTTTCCATCTGGGTGCAGGTTGACAGCTCCTCTCGCCCAGCCCCCACCCTGTTACCTAGAGGCCCGGCTTGTGGCTTGTGTAATATTCTGATTGGCTGGTTAGTTCTGTGTGGGCGGGGAAAGGGGCGTGGACGATCGTATTGTGATCTCACAATCAGCTGTTTTGTACGCTCTACATTCTGATCCGAGGATCAGCTGGAGGCAGCAATAAACAGGAGGAAAATCTGCAGCGGAAAAAATAGAGAGGAGGGGGAAAAAGCTGCAGATGTTATGATCTGAAAACATCAGTGTAATATTTTTACACGAAGCCCTTCTTCTAAGAAGAAAGCCTTTTATTTTTGTATAATGGTGTTTTAACTACCTCACTTAAAGAAAATCTAAAGCTATGCTTTAAGAATTGTTGTCGTTTCTACTGTGTGTGAGATCTCGTTTACAACTTGAATAATATTGCAAAGGCAGGTAAGCCACTCTTTACTTTTACTGCTTTAAACCTGATACTTGGTGTGTTTTTGTGTCAGTGTGTCCTCGAGAGGTGTCAAGCTACATTTGTCTCTGTCAGTGAAACGGCTGCATTCCTCATATCTACAGAAATATCCATCAGACATCAGCCATCGTGAAATTCTTGTAGAATTACACAGCTTTGTCTGCCACAGACTCGTTTCATGGGCTGCCTGTGGCTGCTCCGTAATGACCTATTATTAGGTCAAAAATAGCCTAGATTTGATAGCAGTATCGCAGGACAAACCAAGCATTTTATTTAGGTCGATTCGACGTCCTAACCCGCAAATGACATTCATCTTAAAGGACGCCAGCAGTCGTTGTTGTGTAAACTGCACCAAATGCTGATGTGGAGTCAAGTCGATGGCGGATGTTGATGTTTTTTCTGGGAGGCGGACCTTGTAGGCTTCGCTTTTCTGCAAAATAATAGCCACTGATGTTCTTCTGTGAAATAACAGTGTCATTGTGCTGCCAGTGGCCCATCCAGTCGATGTCTTTCTTGCTGTGTCGCTGAGCCACAACTGTCATTGCTTTGACCCTTCAGCTGTGCAGCTTATACGGATAATTCATGTTTAACCTGGATCCTCTGCTGAAAGTCTTGTCTTCTCTCGGCCAGTCGGCCGTCGACAGCTTGAAGCCGATTTTATTTTGGCTCCACTAATTTAAGGCTATCTTTGTGTATTTCAGATGTAAACATTGTTGCTGTGAGGATTTTTTTTTTTGTAGCGTCAATGGGTTTCAACTCCGGACCATAACTGTCGACAATAGCACCCGTTCTCGTATGGATTCTTTTGCATAGCGTTGCAAAATGCAGATTAGACGGAACAATCCATATAGGTCGCATCTACGCGGTCCTGATATCTTACATTTTCGCTATGTTTGCCATTCAGTTCCCCCTTTTTTTCCTCCGCTCGCCAAATAGGCTGGAACCTCTCCGTCAGCGTCAGTGACGTATGCAAGACGTCACAGGGCCTCTTGTTTTCATTTCGTGAGTCCCCTCCCATCCGGCTCCACTCCGCCTATTTTTATATATTTATTTGTTTTTTGGTAAAGACCAATGTCAAAAAATAAAATAAAATAAAAAAAATATACTTTGGATTGTGCAGTTCTGCCTGCAAAATCTTTTTTATGGTTTGGCATTTGAATAAATACACAACGTAAGACCTGTCAGTGCTCCTGATGACCATATAAGAATAAGGCAACAGCTCCCTGCTGTAGTGTGCAGGCTTGAGCTATATCCTCAGGTAACTTAGGTTTAGTCTTGCTAAGTTATCAGATTTCCCAGATTTTTCTTGAACTTTCTTTACTCGTTACAGTTTACTTTCTAGGTTTATTAGTCAGGAACACGGCTCATTGATCAACATAGGAGAAAAAAGAACTGTAAACACTCCTATCTGTTGTCCCTGTCCATTCTAAAAATAGAATAAAGCAGCCTGCCTTATCAAATTAATATTTACAAGATAATAAATAAACAAGATAGCTCCTCACACATCCACCATTAATTAATGCTACGATATACTTACTGTAATGTAGCTGCAATCTGGACTAATAAGTAAAATAGAGGACTGTTAAAAAGAGAGGAGGACTGAACTAGACAGAGAGGACAGCCAGACTAACATTACAGCATGCTAACAGTGTCTTGACTACAAGTTTTCAAACAAATGCCGTACATTTGTCCCCCTGCTTCCTCACATAGAAAGGTTTTCACATGTTAATGTCTTGTGTTAATGGCTGGCAGTTGTTAGATAATGTTTTCAGACAACATATGCCATATTGTGATGAGCTGCCTCTTCCAGGAGCCATATCAGTGGTGGTTATTTTTGCTTTATTAGCAGCATCAATAGCTATATTTACACCAGTCAGATAGGCCTGAATTAGCTGCCAAGGCCACCATACTGATAAAAGTGTTTTATCACAGGAGTGCTGCATTTAGTCCATATTGAATGTGTTTATTTTTTTCTTTTTTTAATGGGGTATCTGCCACACCTTATGCAAAGCAACCCTCAGGCATCGCGACCAAAATTTTGTTTATCTGGATTTATTCGTCACAGTCTCATGACTTAAGTTTCTGTTAGTGCAGGAATGCATTAAAACAATCTCAGTGTTGAGGAAGGACTGCAGCGCTTCAGTTCAGACTCAGTCCACAGTGTCTTTTTGGATTTCCTTTGCAAAATCCCCAAAATATGACAACCACGGGCCATTTTTTTATTTAATGCACCAGATAGGATTTTTAACACATGACCTAGAAAGTGAGTCAAAATGAACTCATGCAACCCTGAGTACTTTTTTTTTTTTTTTTTTTTTGGAAAATAGGCTCCTGTCTTTGCAACATTTTTCTCCCCTTGTTCATTTGTCTCTCACTCTCTCTTGCTATTTTAAGCATACACCCATGTAAACCATCTGCTAGACAGCGACCATATTTGTTAAAATGATTATTATTTCATGTGACATAACAAATCTCAGGAGCATGTACTGTATGGTTGCAATTAGGATGTCTCTTCCCTCTGTTCCTCGTGGCCGTGGTGATTCTCCAAATAAGGATAAAAAGTGTCAGTTTCCCAACAAGCATCCATGCATATCTTCTTCCATGTCTCTTAACTGTGTATAGAAATCTCGCACTTTGTTTCACCTTTTAATCTGTGCTCCTTCGGTATTATTAACCTCTGCAATTTCGTTTAGTTGATGAAATAGTTGAATGTCGGCAGCGCGTGTTGGATTTCCATGAGAAAGGCGGATCAGGCTTTGGGTCAAACAGATGGACTGAAAAGGGGTATGTTAGAGTGCAAATAAGTGAATATATTAATAAAAGCATAAAATAAGAAATCAACCTACAGTTCAAGAGATATCTTTAAGTGTGTCAGCAAGTTGCAGAAGTATTGGCAGAGGTTTGCACTCTGTTATCACTTCAGTCTCTCCTTCTGCACTAACACAGTTTAAGTAAATAAAAGTCAGCCTTTGAACATGTAGGGGTTTGTCATGTAAGCGATGGCTGTTCAAACATCTGTTCAACATTACATCATCATGTTAACAGTTAGGTCAGGCACTTGTCCTTTGCTTCAGTACCTTCTGTTCTAATGCCTCTGTCCTTCTCTGCATTTTAACGGTGTGCTCGCTCACTTTGTTTGACTTTGTGAGACTGTGGCTCTTTGTGTCACCTCCTTCCATCTCCTCCTCCTCGTCCTCTCTGGCCTGTCCATCTGTCCTGAGATTGTGCTGATTGGTTACCTAAATTTCACGGGGGAAGGGAGTGCAGCTATTGTCTACCAGCTTCTTGCATTTATTTCATAATAAAACACATTTTTATGTATTACCACCCACTGTAGCTCAGTGTTCCTCAGCCACAGTTTATTCATAGGTTAGGTCATCAACATGTGAAAGTTTAAATGTATATATAATTTTATACACAGGACGTACTGTACAGTCACTGCCATGTTGAAATCTCATGACTCAGTTTTCATTACACACTGGGTCTAGGTTGAACAGTCTTAACTGTTGTGCTTGACCCCTTCAAAGCCCATTGAATAACCTAAAATTATTGCATTGTCATCCATTTTTAAAGCTGCTATAATCAATATTTTTATATTAACAATGGATCGAATTACTATGCGTTTTAGCATCTTTTAGGTCACTGTTAGCATACAGATTTGCTGTTTAGGTAATTTTCTTTGTGTCACTCCCCTCGGTGTTGTTTCTGGATGCAGCAGACAGAAAGTGAAAAAGCACAAAGTTAGCGAATAACTGGAGAACATTGTGGAGCAATGAGCAGATAGAGAAGAGCCTGATGTTTCTTTGAAGAGCTGGTGGAGACCAAAACAGAGGTAAAACATCTCCTGGATGTGTAAATAGGCAACTCTGGGCTAACAGATCTGCCGTATGAGCTTTATAAATTTTTACAGCTTGTTGCTCTGCCCCCAAGTGACCAAAAACTCAATTAATGTAGGTTTTTAAAACAAATACCATTTCCAGTTTTTCCTTATCTAAGATGCAAGCCATCTAGCGATGTTTAAGTGTAAACTTAAACCTGTTCTGAAGACTCATTGTTTGTGTCAGCCTGCCATTATAATATAAATGCTTTTGAGGTTTGAGGCCAGAAAATGGCTCCAACTTGTTGCGTGTGCCTTGAAATATCTCTGAGAGAGCTCTTACCACACACATTGCTTACATATTGTGCTTATCCAATGTACCCTGACAAAGCAGTAGGAAATTAACTCAATATGTGACTCCTTTTTATGTCCTTTTTTAAGAAAATGTGTTGGCAGTGTTGCACCTAATCATCTTATTACCACTAACCACCCCCTTCTCTCTCTCTCTCTCTCTCTCTCTCTCTCTCTCTCTCTCTCTCTCCAGGCCTTTGCTCCGAACCAAGTGAAACCTTACATTTGCACTAAAGAAGCCTGTCTAGTCCTGTTTATCAAAACCGAGATCCAGCAAAGGGCTTCAGTTGAAAAAAGAGACTCAAGAATTCTGATAAAGAATTGCATAAAACAGCAACAAGTGATACGTAAACACAAATAAGAAATTCAAAAAGGCAGCTACAGCTTTTTCTTTGTGGACAACAAAAGCACCTGAGTCATCAATACTTGATAATATAGGCAGTCATGTTCCAGCGTCTGAGCAACCTGTTGTTTGGGGAGGTAGAAGAGGTGGCAGCTGAGCTGAAGGGACCCAACCCCTGTGTGACGGAGGCTGACGAGGAGGGATGGATGCTCGTCAACCTGCCTGGTGAGTCTCAGTAGAGGACGTCCCGTGGTGGCTTGTCTGGATATTTCAGTGTGGCATTTTAGAGCCACACCGAACTATGAAATTCTAAAAATGTGATTTAGGTAGCTGAGGAATGCTTCTGTTCTCTCTTGAATGCATATGCTACTAACAGAAGTAATGATGGGGATGATGGGGTGAGGTAAAGAATCAGTCGGGGCGTGGTTCAACTACACTGATGCTCACCCATTATGGCTGCCACACCAACAGTGTTGTCTGTCTGAAGATGGAAACGCATAGCTCTCTGTGAACGTACATCTCCTTCCTCTTTGTTTATGATCTCAATCATGACAAAGGCAATTACTGAGTATGAAATTTTGCTTTGGTGTGTGTTCAGAAGCCAACCAAACATCAAAAGTGCCTCTCAGCAGAATCAAGACAAACATTATGTCAATGACATAATCAAAACCTTAGAGGGTCAACACAACTAATGATGTGACTCTTTTATGTTTTGTGTTTCCTTACCCCCTCTTCTTCCCCTCCTCCAATTTTTTTAAACACCCTTACATTTCCCACACTGGTATGTGTGCGCGTGCGTATGTGATCCCTTAAAAATTGCCCCCTTCATCCCGCATGGCTTTTTGAAAATCTGCCACATTTGCATCATTTTTGCAACCTCCCACCTTAAACATCTGTCTTTATTGGCCGTCTCATCCCCGATGTCATCGCTGCCATGTGCTCAAAAGAATCTGACTGCATGATGCAGGCGGAGAATGAGATGGGAGCCCCAATGATTGCACAATCATTTCCAGATAGTAACCAATCAAATCATCAGGACACACATACAAGGACTGAATGCCCAGCCCCCATTCCCCACGCGCCTCTCAAGCGCCGTAGAACACATAAAGGTCGGGCACGAGGTGCTGTAGCATCATCAGACCCGCTGTCTTGTCCGAGTGCTAGCCCGTCATACTTGGGTGCTACTACACCTGTGACCCTGCCGAGACGGGCCAGACTGTCCACGCCCTCCTCCACCCCGTCAATGTCTCCTGGCTCTGGAAGTGAGTGTGGGGGCAGTGGGGGTAGCAGTAGGGCAGGCCCAGAGAGAGGCAGCATGGATGAGAGCTGGTTTGTCACCCCTCCCCCCTGTTTCACTGCAGAGGGAGCCACAGCAGAGGCCAGCCCAATGGAGGACCTGCTCATCGAGCACCCCAGCATGTCTGTGTACGTCTCCTCCAACAACTTGTCCATGGTCTCCAACAGCAACTTGTCTGTGCTGGGAGAGGAAAGCATTGTCAGCCTGGCGAGCAGCGTGAGGTAACAAATTACACTCTTTATGCAAGCTACACTTGACTTTCACCTGCCTTTTCAGCATCAGCACGACTATCACAACCATAACACCTATTCTCACATTTTTTTCTCTGCCCTTGTAGCAGAGTGGTCGAGCCAGCTGCTGCCCCCGCCACCCGCAGCACTATGCCCACCAGGGTGAGCCGTGGAGCAGCCGCCCAGGCTGGAGCTCTGGCCAAGGTCACCCAAGTGGCCAGGGTCCAGCGTAGCAAAGCCCGCATCGAGCGGCGCCATCTGGGCCGCAACCGCATCCAGCGCCAAAACCTCACCAGGGAGCAGGTCCCCCGCCATGCAGCTCACACCAGAAACACCTTCCTTCACCAACCCAGCAAGCGCAACGTCTGCCACTAAACTCCCCAGCAACGAGGGGGCATCGTTTACTCTGAGGGCATTAGTAGTGCATCGTCAACTCCAAGACACCCAAGATTAAATGTATTCACTCACTGCATATTTGATTTCATTTCTGCATATTATATCATATTGAACTCAGATACCAGTAGATCAGTAGCTTTTTTGGTTTGGATAAGCCACAAACTGACTCCACCTGGTAGTTTTATGCCCCATTCTGCTGTTATGAACCAAGCCCTCTGAGTAGATCTGTGTAGACTTTTATTATAGTTATTGTCCATTGCAGTATCCAAACAACAACAAAAAAATGTCTTCAAAATATTTATACAGGTTATACTTAGTAACAATAATGTCTGAAAAACTACTAAAAGTTGAGCGCTATTGATGCTGATTTTTTTTCTCCTATCTTAGTAAAATATTCTCATTTCTTTCACTTTTTATCAAGGCATGTTTTTTTTTTAAATATAAATTTAACAATTAAATCCCTGAAACAGTTGTTAAATTTGGACATAATGATTGGAAATTTAAATAGCCGTGTCTACTTTGAGACTTTTCTGGTGGAAACAATGCAAGAGAGAGACGAGTTAAGCCTATGTCTTTGAAGCTTTATTGTGCAGGTGATTTTGTTTGGTTGTTGTTTTTTTTTCAGAGAAGGTGGAAGGATATACCGTGTGTGACGAGTGAGAGAGGAAAATCACGAGACGTTTGTTCTTCTCCAGTTTGGTCTGTCAACATGCAACATAAAAAAAAAAAGTCAAAGGCGAGGAAACACGAGCAACCCTTTCATCATAGGAAATAAATGTTGTGATATTTCTCTCTTCTCACTTTGTGGAGGATGGGAGCAAGTAGAAGATGGTGAAAGCCTGAGCAAAACAGAGTAAAGAGTAAAAAGCAATGTCACCATGAATTCAAACTAGATTATTCTAGTGTTAAAAGGAATGTGGTTAAGATGAAAATGGTCATAGGGAAGTGTTATGTAACCCTCTGAGTGGCGGCCCTTGTTTTGCATATTTAATCTGTTCCTCTCGATGAGGAATAAGGCACCTTTCTTTTGTGAACATGAAGATTTGTGTTATGGACACCCATAGCAAATATATAAATAGACATATTGATGGGGAGTATGAATGAGGTGAAAGCATACAGGGCTTGCCTTCGGGTTGCAGGGTATGGCAGGTTATAGTAAGTGCAGAGCAGTATTGATGGCAACTCTTCATTTTGTTTTGTTGTTTTCTGCTCATTTTGTCCCATAAGTTGTACCATCATTTTACAGTCTCTCCCTCTGCATGCTTCCACCAGAGACAGGAAAGAAAGCTTGCTCCTGTCAGACAAAGACAAAGTACACATTTGGCTTTTAAAGAAAACAAACAAAAATAAATTGCTCCCTGCGGATCATACACAGCATATTGATCATTAAATGTGTGGTCTGTAAACTAAAGCAATGTGCCCAGCACACGTAAGCCATTTTCATCCACAGTGTGTGCTGTGAACTTACGTTATCCATGAGAACACCAAAAAGAAAGTGCGACCTATTGGCACATCAGTTCCTCTCATTGTCACTGACTGCCCAGGACAACGCTATCATCTTGCTTATGGATGTGCAACCCACCGCTTTCTAACATCTACTCCATCGCTGTCTGTCCCTTTCTCATTCGCACATCCAGCACTAACAGAGTCCACTTAAAGATCTAGCTTACTGATATGTATTCAACAACAATAGTAAACAATGGTGCTGAAGTGTATACTAATGTTTGTAAATTATTTGAGACATGGATGTAAGTTTGCACTGTCATACATTTTGTGAGTCGACGTTTTAGCGGCGTGCTGTGTGCTTGTTTTTTCTTTTGTGATATTTTGTTTTTCTTTTCTTTTTTGTTTTTGATTCAAATTGTGTGTGAGAAGCTGTACTGACACGTTAAATGCTAGAAAACTCTTTAAAAAGACATGAATAATGGTCATTTATTTGTCTTGTAAATATTACAAAAACAATTTATAACGCTCCGGTAGATGTCAAAGCCTCTCAGGACTTGTGTCCACAGCATTGTGTCCAATGGGATTAATGAGAATCCTCTCTCTGCCTCACCTCTGTGCTCGTTATCAAATCAAGAGGGCATTTCAGTGGCCAAAAGTGGTGTCTTTGCCCCAACTTCAGTCTCATCTCTTTGAGATGTGAACAGCACTAGACTCAGAGTTGATGTGCCATAGGCAAACACTGCCCTCCAGAGGGTCCACTTAGCACAGCACTAGCTGTACGGATGCTGGTGAGGATACGGTACAATGCTTTTTGTACGATCTGTACTGGTGTGTTCAAAAGGACGGCTTGAGAGTCAGTGGCTTCATTTTTGATTGTCTGAAAAGCGGAAATGTCTCGTCTCATTTAGATCTTCTAGATAAGAAAGAATCACATGCCGCAAATTTTTCATTTCTGCCAATAATCCTATAAATGACTGTTTTATTCGAAATCTGTCAATATCTGTTCATTAATGATAGAATTATGAATATGATCCTTTTTTTCTGTTTAAAGATGACTATTATGTATCCTGTTGATTCCTCTGAATGGTGCAGGAGATGGATCTGAGGTGATGAGTCCAACATGCACACACACATTAACACAAAGTGATCTCTATGTGGGCTTCCTCGTTGCCCAGGGCTTAGTATTCTAACTGATTGTGTCTCTGAGATTGAATTTGGTTTGCCTGTTGGAAAATTGTACATACAGAGTGAAACAGGGTAATAATAAGAGATCACGGGTGGAAGTGTGGGTGCATGCAAAATGTAAAGCTCACCATAGATAACCATCTGCTGCTGCAAACCTGTCCTGTTTTCTCTATTTTCATTTCTTCCTTTCTCGCCTGTGTCATGTCATCTAACAATGGGGAGAGGGAGTGGTCACCAGGTGTGTCAAGCTTATATGATGTGGAAAGGGAAAGGATGAGGCAGGAGACAGATAGTTCATATATATATACATATATATATATAAAGAAATTAAATGTATTATAAAATACAATAGAATATGCTTGTATTTTCCCATATAGTTATTAGAACACTTGTTCACCAATAGGATGTTTTAAATGAGAGGCGCTGAATGTGTGGGGAGTTTCATATGTTTTATGTTGTGCCCTGAAATGATGGCAGCTTAAAAACACTTGGGGTTTTGCCCATGTTACATCTCAATTAGTACACCCCTCCCCCCCCCATAAAAATGAAATATATAGACATATAAAATTTGGTGTATCTGATATCTACAGTATGGTGATTGTGCCTTTCACTACTTCTGCATGGTTTTTGTGATGTACTGATTTTTCCATCCCCAAAGTGGACAGTCGTCCACTGACAGGCAAGACCTATGCAAAAATCAACGGATGGGTTTTCCAGCATCCATTCAGAAAACACAGGTACCCGCCAAAAAAAAAAAAAAACAACAACAACAATAAATACTCAGGTTAACACCTGAATCTTGTGTCATTATTTTCCTGTGGGAGAGAAGGAAGGAATGGGATTAGATCAAAGAGTGTGTGGTCTATTGTCGGTGGTGTTTTCCGATACCTTAAGTAAAAGTAGCAGCACCACAATGAAAGTTAAATTCTTGTAAATTGTACTAAAGTAAAAGCAAGCCTTTAAGAGAGTACTTGCCAATGATTACTGCATTATTTGCTTATTATTTCTGATGCATTAGCATGTACAATCAAGAGGTCACTAATTGAAAATAGTTCACATTTTTTTAGGTGGATTAAACCTTCAACAATACACCAAATTTTGCTAGCTGGTCAAAGTAACTGTAGCTGTGAAACAGAATTGTTGTGGAGCAAAAATCACAATATTAGGTAAAGTACTTCAAAATTGTTCTGAAGTTGGCCAAAGTACCTGAGTAAATGCACTGTGTTACAGTCCTGCACTGGATGTTTATGCTATGCAAAAAAGGGAGGAGGTGAGTAGATGAGTGTGGCAATAAAGTGTAAATATTATTGGACTGTTATGCACAACATGGACTTACAGTGGCTTAAAATGTTTGACAAAGAGAGACATGTGATGTAGATGCTTCATGTACAGTGGCGGGGTAAGGTGTAAATGAGCCAAATATACCATAACATCTATCCTATTTCTGCAGATTGACTTAGGTGGAGGAACAAGGGTGGGACTGAAGAAAAGTAACTACCATATGTTATAACTTGTCTACCCACTTCACAAATACTCACAGATAGACCTGCAGGGCTGTGTCCTTGGGGATTTGTCCCAAAGACCACTGTTGCTTGAAGCACCTGTGCTGTAAAGGGGATTTGGTCGCTTCTCTCCTGTGAAGTCAGTCTGATATTGGTGCCTAGACGCCAACACAGCCAGCGGCCACATTTCTGTAGTGACTATGTGTAATTTAAAAATATTCATTGGCAAACTAGACATTTAAATCATTCCTGTATGCTTTCGGCTTTCGTGTCACACCCTAAGTCTCGTTCTTAAATTCCAGCCGGCTTTTCCCCCTGACAAGTCGTACCGGTTGTCCTGAGCTGTAATATGAAACCAGCTTCCCTGCCGTGTGGTGTCGTGATTCAGTGGCTCTTGTAGTCTTGGTGACGGAGAGCTACACTCCCCTCGCCTCACCTGTCCTCTTTTAAAAAAAACTGCATTAACACCGTTTAGGAAGGTTTTTATTTGACTACACGAATTTTCCCGACAAAGGTGAGTAAGGTTAGCCTCGCCTGTTAGCTCTATGTAGCCGCACGTTTGTACAGAATTAACAGAAAGATGCGTCAGCTAGCTTGTGAACGGCACGCGCAGGGTAACACTTCGCGGGTTGTGCTGCTGTTTTCAACGGTAATTGCGCTGTTTTAAAATATACTCGGATATCACTTTAGTTTAGCGCTTTACTGCGCCATAGTCAGGCGGAGGCTGACGCTATGTCGCATGTCAATATTTGCCGTCGTCTTTTGTTTGTCCAGCCTAATGCGTATGCAAGTTCCGTGCGAGGATACGTTGTCGTCTGCGTCTCGAAGGAAATTCTAAAGCTAGCTGACTTGTGTGGTTTTTTATCTCCTGCAGGTGACAGCCTGCATGACTGGGAAAAATGCATCATCATCGGAGCTGCACATCCCTGTCTTGGCCTATCAGAAATATTCTCTAAGTATCTTGTAGTGAGGGTGCTTCAGAAAAACTACAAATCCCTGCAGGAGAATTGTGATATAAGGGGATATTAAAGATCCCATCAGCTAGAAGTCGTTCTTCAGCGCTACGGCAACACTAGTCGTCCATAAAGGTATATTACAGTGATTTTTTTTCGTGTGGATGGCAGTAGGTGTGTGACTGATAAGCAGATGTGAATGGGAATATGAATATCCTGGCCTAACTCCCTCACACCCTAAAGATAAAGATAAGTGTGTGACTGCGGGTTCAACAGTAGCCATGCATAGCCCTGCTCCTGACATAGGGGCAGGGTACCCAAGTGGATGTGTGGTGGATAAAGATGCCAATCCGGAGACAACCCTGGGGAGTGCCTACTCTCCAGTGGACTACATGAGCATCACCAGCTTCCCCAGGCTGCCAGAGGACGACGTGCTTTCTGGGGAAAACACCCTAAAATCACGCAAAGATGATGACAATGTCCTTAGTGAGCAAGATACAGGTGAGTCAGCCAGGTTAGACACAATTACTACCAAATATACCCTCCACAAACATTATATTTGAGTGTGTTGAGGTTTCCGGATGTGGATCATTGGAGCAGAGTTGTTTTCATTGTAGAAATTGTGGTCGTCCTGCTCTTCTTTGTTCAGCCCAAACCTTTGTTTTTTGTCCCAGACCCTGATCTGTTTCTGAAGTCGGCTCGACTCCAGCGTCTCCCCTCCTCAGCTTCAGACCTGGCTAGCCATGATATCGCATCCCTGCGGGAGACCACCACAGACCCCTTTACAGAAGAGTGTGCCTGCCAGCGAGACGGACTGACTGTCATCATCACAGCCTGTCTGACATTCGCCACAGGAGTCACCGTCGCTCTCATCATGCAGATCTACTTTGGAGACCCACAGGTAGTGTTGTGTGTGGGTTGTCTGGGGCTGTTTTTTAGCCATGTTGCAATAGTGTTGCTTTAGTCAAATAATTACAGGTGATTATGGGATTCTAAATAGCTCTGCATGTTCCTCCACTGCTCTCCTATACAAACTGACGTCAGTTGAAAGGCATGTCAACAATCTCCACCTTCCTGCTTTGTTCTACTGTCTCCTGCAAGGTTTTTAATCAAGGAGCAGTGGTGACAGATGTGGCCCAGTGTACATCCCTTGGCTTTGAAGTTCTGGGGAAACAGGGGTCCAGTGTTGACGCTGCCATCACTGCTGCCCTCTGTTTAGGAATTGTTCACCCTCACACCTCTGGTATTGGAGGGTGAGTGAGATAAACGTTAACTCCCACTGAGGCTCTTAAACTTGTTTGAATATGAGCACAAAGCCAACTTTGTGTTCTGATCTGATTTTTAGTGGTGGAGTCATGTTGGTTCATGACATCCGAAAGAATGAGACGAGGGTCATCGACTTCAGAGAGACAGCACCATCTGCCATCCAGGAGGGGATGCTGCGTACAAACCTTGATCTAAATGTAAGGCATTTGTTTTGGTGTGTCCTTATTATAACAGTGAGATTTGTTGTTTTTGTTTTTTTTTTTTGTTTATTTTTGTTCTTGTGTAGTGCTGTGGTTAATGTGTGCACTCGCTGTTGCATTTCAGCCTGGCTTGCTGGTGGGAGTACCAGGCATGCTCAGTGGGATGCATCAGGCATACCAGCTCTATGGCAGGTATGGTAACTGTTATATAATACTGTTTTTATTTGTTCAGTCTCTCCCCATGCCGTGCCATGAGTAGTTGTGGTTCTAGTTTCTGGAGATCACTCTCATTGTTTGATATTGTTTGTTTTGTTTTGTGACAGTAAAACCCTTACAGTAAAAATAGACCAGAATTTATATTATTATTATTATTATTATTATTATTATTATTATTTTAACAAAAGAATAGCAAAAGCTTGTGTTTCATCTCTGACAAAGCCTGTGGCTTGTCTCAGCATTCAGAGCTAAATGAATGAGATCCCATGGTGAAAGTATCACCAGCTGTGTTAAAAGAAAAGCCGGAGTGTCGGCCTACAATTACTCTGATGCTGTGTAATTATCATGATCCTGATCCTTCAGCTGGTTTGAGGGGAATGTTGCAGAGCAAGCTAACTTGCTATATCAATGCATGGAGATTCTACTAAAATACTGGGGATTATCATTTTGGAACATAATCTCTTTGAAAACGATGACTTCTGGGAGTATATGTATATATTTTTCAATGTGTGTAAATGTTTAAAAAGACAATCTTTCATGACATTTGAATTACCCAGAATGCCGTGGAAGGATGTGGTTACCATGGCAGCAGATGTGGCCAGAAATGGATTTAATGTTACGCATGACCTCGGTAAGTATAGTGTAATGTAGTAGTACGAATCACTGGGTCAAGTCACTGTCACTGATGACACTGCTCCTCTGATTAAGAGCGTTCTCGCTTGGCCTCAGTCATGTAAAGATTAGGTGTGATTCCATCTGCCTTTCCTCTCTCTCTAGCTGAAGCTCTGGCTAATGTTAAGGACCAAAGCATGTCAGAATCATTTCGGGATTTGTTCCTCCCCAACGGCCAGGCTCCCCTCTCTGGCCTGTTCACCAGACGTCTTGATTTAGCGGCCATCTTGGATGCTGTCGCAGTGAAGGGGATATCAGACTTCTACAGTGGAAACCTGACGCAGGAAATGGCAGAAGCAGTAAGAAATAAAGTTGTTTTTTTTCCCACCTCTCCAACTATGATTATATAAGTAGTCATAAATTCTTCATAGCCTCCATGGGGAGTTCCTGTACTTTCACCAAGGCTTTTTACATTTTGGCTCGGGTGATGTAATAACTCAGTGCTGTCAGATCGTGACAACATAATGATGTCAGTTAATTACTACTCATAATTCTGTCATCTAAAGGAAATGTTTAAAGACAGTATTTATTACTTACAATAATCTCACAAAACCATCATTATAATGTTTGATAATCGTTTCATAGATCGTTGTAGATTCCAAATGCATATGGGCACATCATTTATTCTATATATTGTATAAAATGACTGCATGTTATAATACATACAATACAATCTCATCTTAAACTGAATCTTGAACCCTGCGATTCTGCCATATCAAATCATTTACACATGATGGGTATGAGAGTTATGGCACATGAATGAACCATAACCTACATTACACCAGCCTGTGGCATTTGCACTCTTGTTGCAAATTCTAGTTTCCTTCTTTTAATTTAAAGGACCCTTGTCCTTTAATTTTGAGTAGGGAGTAACACCCAGCTAATCTAGTATTGACCTTCAAACTAAGTCATGCTGTCTTTTTAGATTCACTCTGTATTATTTGACTGAATGCGTTTAGTGGGTAAACAAGTAAAATTTAGTATCCACTGCGCGTCAGATGTTTTTTACAGTAACGTTTCCCTGTTAAAGACGGCAGTGCAGAGAACAAAGATTATTCATCAGCTTTAAATTTAGACTCACTATGCATTTTTAATAGGTGCAAGCAAAAGGTGGAGTGCTCACAGAGGATGACTTTGGAAACTACACCACGGTCTTACAGCAGCCAGCAGAGATCACCTATCAAGGTAAATTCTTGTGTTATTTACATTAGAGCTGCAAGGGGAGAAGCCATACATTAACATAAAACTCACCTGATCTGAATCATAGATGTGTGGCTACTACTTCACACAGAAACTGCAAAGTGTTGAGCTCACTGAGGATGTTATCAGAATTACTTTGAGTGTATTGCATCTTTCAGACTTTACTAAATAAGTTTTTCAGGAATCAAATTAATGGACAGAGTGAGAGTGAGTCAGAGTGAGTGGTACAATATGCAGAGTGTCTTTTTTAAAAACTTTCTCTCACTATTTTACAGCAACACATTCAGCAGTGTCCCCTCTGTCACACAGTATGAATCCTTTTATCGCCTTCCTCTCCAACTCGTCATACTCCCTCAGCTGCTCCGTCATAAAAAGTTAAGCCAGTAATGCAGTTTACATTAGCTCCCAGCATTTCATTAAGCTTTTCTGCAGCCTGTGCAATCCCACTCCAAGTCCTGCAGAAATTACATTCTCTAGTTTCTTCCAGTGTTCCTATAAACACAGTGGTCTAATGTCTGTAATGTTTTATTCTCTCATAGACCAACATTAGAGCTAAACAGGAATTAAACAAGCAGGGAAAAATAATATATTGAACTCTGTTAGCACCAGAAAGCTGGAAAAGCTGTCAGCTTGTTTCTCTCCGTTCACTGTTATGGACATGACACTCATTCTGTATATACCATGTAATTAAATTAAGCTTATTCCTCACATTGTTCCATGTTCCTACTATTGCAGTTTTCCTTTTGCATCATACTCATCAGTTTCATTCTTAATGATGATCTGTTTTTCTTTGTGTCATAGGATTTTATTTTGCCACTAAAATGATTCCATTTCACAGTAGAAATCATCAGCTTTTCAATCATATGATTTGTCGGTGTTTCTGCAGGACACCATGTGATGGCAGCTCCGGCCCCACATGCAGGTGTTGCCTTGATCAGTGCTCTCAACATCCTGGAAGGCTACAACATCACCAGCCAGGTGCCGAGGAATAGCACTTACCATTGGATTGCAGAGGTAGTATATCACCTGCTTCACCACTGTACAGCATAAGTATTGTGCAAAGTGCAGTATTTCATGTAATTTTTCTTACTTCCAGGCTGTCAAGATAGCTCTTGCCCAGTCAAGTGAGCTGGGAGACCCCATGTATGATAGTTCTGTCTCAGACATTGTCACCAAGATGCTGAGGTACAGATCTTTAAAAATAAGAAATATATTAAATATATATGGATATTAAAATTTCTTTGTTATATGTCTTTATTCAGTAAGACATTTCCATTCAACCTTGCCCTTTTTTTCCTGTCCAAGTAAATCACAGGCTTCCCTGCTCCGCCAGTTGATCAGCGACTCTCAGGCCTTCCCTGTCAGCCATTACACTCAATCATTTACCCTGGAGAAGGGTGCAACAGCTGCCCAGGTCGTAGTCATGGGCCCAGATGACCATATCGTGTCAGTCGTCAGGTATGGCGTGCTGTAACTGAACTGCTATGGCACATTGTTAAAGCAAATCCCAGTGAGAGATCAGAGTGGATTGATATCACTGGAAAACTAAGACCAGCTTTCTTTCCGCCTGTGTGTGTTTTAGCTCTCTTAACAAACCGTTCGGCAGTGGCATAGTGACTCCTTCGGGAATCCTCCTGAACAGCCAGATCCTGGACTTCTCCTGGCCTAATAAAACAAACAGCTCATCACCTAACCCTGTAATTATTCACTTTATCTTTCTTTAATTAACTGCACTTTTGATTGATTTCTTATTGAATGAGTCTTGTAGCTGCTCTTAGTCCTCATGGCTTTTCTTTGCTTTTGCTGTAGCATAACCTCGTCCAGCCTGGGAAGAGGCCAATGTCCTTCCTGATGCCCACAGCAGTGAGGCCTGCCGTTGGCTTATGTGGCACATATGTATCCATTGGATCTTCCAATGGAGAGAAAGCTCTCAGTGGCATCACACAGGTGATTCAAAATCCATGATTGATTTTTAGTTTTTTAGTTTTTTTTTACAGTTTTGTTTGTTCCTGTTAAATCAACAATAACATTACCTATGTTATTCATAACAATTAATAATTTATGTAGGTGTTTTTCTTATATGTATCTCACTCTGTTTTATCCTTCACAGGTGTTGATGAATGTTCTGTCTTCACGTAAAAATATGAGTGACAGCTTAGCATATGGAAGACTTCACCCACAGCTGCAGCCCAACACCCTGCTGGTGGACTGTGAGTTTGTCCTACTGCTCTGTTGTGTAGTTTGGTCCAAATACAAAAGAGTCTCTGCAAAAACTATGATTGCAGCACTTCAGGCACATTGACTTTTTTTACTTCATTTCCAGCTACAGTTGCCATTTCCTGATATTAACATGCAGTATGTATCTGGATCTGCCACGTTTGAATGAAGTCTATTTTAACAATGACAAAATAACTGTTTCTGTAAATGTCTGGTAGCTTTGGTGAGAGTGATATAACATGTAACAGCGGCTTCTGGTTAAACAAAAAGGATCTTACTCTTTAACAAAAAGGTGTGTCTGTAGGGACCCTTCCCATAATATTGTCAGACACTTAGAATAAGAATCTGAGCCTCTCAGTGGCAAAAGCAAACGCTTTTAGTTGTTTAATGGCTGCTGGCTGCAGTGCTCTCATTCAATACTGGGCCAGTTTCAAAAACTATCGTCTCCATTAGTCGCTTACACACAGAAACATGTGAAAATAGTCCACAAACAAAGATAATGTGTAACCGGAATTCTCCCATCTAGACATGTATGTTGAAATATGCAATAGTATGTCTCTCATTGTATTGGTTTGCCCTCTTATGGACATAACGTGCAATAATTGATACTCAAATGCAAATGGTTCCTGACTTGCTGTGTTGTGAAAGCTTCTGCAGTTTAAGTGGGAGGTTGAAGAATCATGATGATATATTCGGAAATGCTGTAAATGTTTGTACATATTATAACATATTGTACTAATTTTAGCATATTTTTTAATTTTTTGTAGTGTACTTATGCTTCTAGACCTGCAGTGCTCACTTGTTATTTTTCTACTTATAATGTTTGTTGTTATGCAAACACCAAACCAGCCTCCTCGAATGCGCAAACCAACTTGGCAATAAACCTGATTCTGATTTCAATTCTGATACTGATCCCATTTTGCAAACGTTACATTTCTTGCTGGCTCCAGGGATGATATATGTTCATGTCTGGTACATTGCCACAATGACTCAGTACAGAACAGGATGTTTTAGATGTGGCTGAGATCTAAATATAATCTGAGCACTTTGTCAAAGGCCACTCAGTGAGTGCTTGGTTTTAAACATGATATTCTGTGACCCGCCAGAATGCAAATCCTCATAGACATACAATCCAAACACACCATGATTAGTACACATGCTGTGTGAATTATCTCTGAGTCATTTCCCTTTGCCACATAAAAAATGCATTTGAGTACCAAGTGTAAATGTGACCTTATTCAGTTTGACATGTACATTTCATTGTCCATTCTTCCACTGTCTCTTTCTCTCGTATAGCTGAATTTCTAGATGAAGACGTGGAGCTGCTGCAGGCCAAAGGTCACAAGGTGGAGAGGATAGACGTTCTCTCATTGGTGCAGGGCACCCGGAGAACCAATGACCTCATCATTGGGGTGAAGGACCCACGTAGTGCTGATGCCTCGGCCTTCACTATGTCCAGTATGCCCTAGTGCACCCCTCCTTCCCCTATACTCACACATAATGAAGAAGGCATAAGACTAACACTGCATGATTGAAGGTTAGTGAGGGAGTAAGGAGGCTCCCCATCAGCTAATACACTAGATATAAGTTCATGGCAAACTACGGTTGTTTGACGGAAAAAATCAACAAAAAGACAAGTAGCTTTGTCTGAGATTACCTTGAAGGGATCTGATATGGATCCTCTGATAAAGTTTTTTGTCGACAGGTAGAAAACTACAATGGAACACCATCTCATATGCACTGTCTCACAGCCTCAAGCAGCGTTCAGTCATAGTGTAGATAGTGTTCAAAAATGTTCCTCCCTTAATGGCATCAGTCAAAGTCTGCAGCCTATATTATGCAGAGCAGGACAGCGAGTTAATCATGTTCATAAATTCAGATCTGATACATTCCAGTTCCACTTAAAGAAAGCAATAAACTGAAGAGGTTTAGAGGGGATTTGCTGAGTGGAATTGAGATAAGTGTGAATGACTTTTGAAGCTATGTTTGCAAAGTTGAGTGACGCCTAGTTTTTGGCCTGTAAGGAACTGAGCGGGACGTTTGAGAGTGTTACACTTCTCAATATGGGAAAATGAATGATGAATGGATTGATTGGGTGCAGAAATGTGCAGACATGAAAAAAGTAATGATGCTGCACTTGGAAGCCACCACTATTTACACATATGTGGTTGTCCGTGCGTCCAACGCACCTTTCTGTTCCTCTGTTCTTCCACTGCATTTCACCATTATTCCAAATAACACACGAAAACACGTGGAATGGTGAAGGTAATAATATTTAAGCCTGTGATTAAGCCTTGCATTGTCTCACCTGAATTAGTCTATTCTAAACAGAATGCAGAGGCGAAACCATTTACTCTTGCTCTTTATATGGTGTGTCACTGTGATTAGATGTTGTTTGTTACAGCTGCTGGAGTTTTAACTATTGAGAACAATCATTGGCTCCATGGGACCATGTTAAGACATCTCAGTTAATTTCCTCAAACAAGAGTACTGGCTTCATTTTCACAGGTGTTAAATATTACAAATGACAGAATAAGTGTATTTAAATACATAATTTAAGACATTTTAGTTGTTGCACAATTTAACTCTCATTTAAAGCTTGTGGCTTACATTTAGTTTTTTAGAGTGGTACTTGTTTTTAGAATGGAAGTAATTGATTCTTTACAGATGGATTGGAGGTAATCTGTCTATTTTTCTATGAACATTTGTTGGGCTGTATACATTATTTTTAATGTTGGTGACATTACAGTCAATCAGCACATTTTAGAAAGGGCTTTTTTGTTTATTTTTTGTGCATTTGTGTTATTATTTTTGGTAGTATTTTTTAAGTTGGAACCAATGGTTTTTGTTAAGCATTGCATTCTAAAAGTGGTTTTATCTTATTCCAGAATTGCCAATGCTGACGATCAATGTCCTTAACCCTATTGTTGTTGGGCAGTAGTGCAATATGACTGTTGATGCTTGTTTCCTGTACCGTAGAGTACCATGCCTTAAGGCACGCATCTGCACAACACCCGGTATTTGATTTCATGTGCATTTGTATCTGATTTTAATGAAAATCAGCACTGTCTAAACCCAAGAAATAAAATGTTTGCACACATCACTGAACAATATTTGCCTCTTCATTACCTTCGTGAAGTGCATGTGCTTTTGATGCATCTGACCTACTGTGGAATAAGCATGCTCTTTCCAGACACTGAGCTTTAAGGTTTTGGATGACCTGACTTTTAAAACTCAGCTGATGTATTTTACAGGCTCCACCCCCTGTACTTATTACTTTTTATTATTGATAAATGGTAGTGTACAAATGCACTGCTCAACAAAGATTCTGGTGCATATATTTGGAGGTGGTGCGACAATTAAAGTCAGACATATTTTACTAAGACCATAGACAACTAAACAAGGAATTAATTTCAGAAAAATGAAAACAAGAAGTGGAAATAATTTTTAATTGAAACGGAAATATGAAGAGGATTTAATTTCGGACAAGTGAGGTTGGGTGGAAACGTAACTGGATATGATTTTGATATCAGTATTAGTTCTTGAAGTTATCTATTTTACCATTTTCAGAGGGATGTCACATCTACTTCCTCAATTGGGATTTTATTTTGTAAAGCATTACCGGAAACAGTTTTTTTTTTACTGCTAGCTTGACGTTTCTGATTCTGACTAGCTTGGGATTCATGTTTTGTTAGCTAATCTGGCTAGCAGATGTCGACTGGTTGAACTCATTTTCAGATGAGTATATGTGGTAAGTCTTTTATTTTTCTCATGCGTGATTTGCTTCTGATGATACGTAACAAGTGAAACCTAACGATATGGTAAGATAATAAGTTGTGTGTCAATGCATTCATGATGAATCAACTGCAATGCTATCAAGCTAACTTAGCTAACGTTTGCTAACTGGAGCTTTCGGAGAAGCCAGGAGGAACCGCCTTTACATGAATTTTATACTCTTTCACAATGCGGTGTTCGATAAAAACATGTTAATTTGAATTGTAAGTTATGTTCATATCTACATGAAATTGCACAAATACATGAGATCTGGGATATCCTTGTTCTCCCTGCCGACTTTGATATCGTTGCGTTAGCTCGCATTTGCGGTAAGGCCCGTGCTATTGCTGGGTCGATCATGTTAACTAAGCTGCCCATCAGTTATGGACGTGAATTTATATATCACGTTATACGACACGAATGCAAATTACTCTGCAGTTAAGATATCTCGACCACCAACAGTTGCTTTTGCATTTTTTTTCACAAGTCTACCGCTATAAATTAAGCTTCGTGGGTCACTGTGATGTCACTCACGTACAGGTGTGTTAACGTTAGCCTCAACGTTAACGTGATCTATGTATTTGACGTGGATTTACAACAGTATAGACTTTATTTGTATGACCTCGTCTCACCTGAGACTTGCACTGTACACCGTTGAACTGAAAACTTGCAGCTACTCATTTATTCAGCATCTGATGGTTTCTGTCACTTTTCACTACTTCAATACTGATCTCCTCCACTGTACCTTGTAATGTCTGTCGTTTCTTAACATTAAGTGTAACAGTAGTGGTTTATAGGATGGACTAGTGATCTGTCTCTCTCATGCAATTTCAGCATAAAACGGTTCAAACGCCACTCCTAGTTAGAGGAGAGGATGGCGCATCGACGTACCCCACCTCAGCTGTCCCAGAGGACAGAGTACCTGGAAGCTGATAATGATTCTGACAGGGACTCTGGTGTTGGGGACGATGCAGGGGAGGATGCTGACAGTTGCCAGGGAAGCACAGTAACAGAAGAGGACAAAGTCAACAAGCAAGATGGCACAGAAGAAAACTCTTGGGAGGGAGAAGATTTTACAGTTTTTGTTGCCTTCCAAGGGAATATGGAGGATTTGGATTTCACACAAAAACTTGACACTATCCTCAGTGGGATACCAAACATGCTTGATATGGGTTAGTTGAATTTTGTTTCTCTTATTTGAGGAAAAAATAGTACAGGTGGTTTTTGCAAACTTAGATACAAGACATTAAAACCTACTTATAGACTTCCATTTTTTATTTTGTCATCCATTTGTACTCAATTTAGATAAATTTGTAGAGATTTGTTGTCACTTCCTCATTGAAAAATATCTTATCCTGTTCATCAGTGTCCAAATATTGTTGTAAAACAAGTCCAGTGGAGCTGCATAAGTTTTACAAGCACTGAAAATGTACATTTGAAACATGCCCCTATCTCTGTGTAGTATTTTATATTCCTTTCCTTGTCCTTTTCTAACTAATAGTCTAGATTTTTTTTCTATCTTGTATACGCTGTAATCGCAACTGGCATCCATTCATTGTCCCGCTATTAGGCTCTGAGAGGCTGCAGCCACAGCATGTAGAGCCGTGGAACAGTGTGCGGGTTACCTTCAACATTCCTCGGGATGCTGCTGAGCGACTTCGGCTGTTAGCCCAGAACAACCAGCAGCAGCTGAGAGACCTGGGGATTCTCTCTGTGCAGATAGAAGGTAATGGCACAGCTCTCAAACTCTTTGTCACTTCAAAACAGGATGCAAGAGATAATGTTTGTTTGTTTGTTTTTTTTTTTCATTTCTGGCACTTCACAATAATGGGTACAAACTAGACCTCCTGCAGAAAATGTTAGTTTTAAATGTTCCCTGTATTGGTGTTCAGGGGAAGGGGCCATCAATGTGGCTGTGGGACCAAATAGAGGACAAGAAGTCAGAGTGAATGGACCAATTGGAGCACCTGGACAGATGAGAATGGATGTCGGCTTCCCAGGTCAGCCTGGTCCAGGTAGCAGTTGACTGAAATTAATTTCTAACACACAAGCATCCGTAAAGACATTGCATGAAAAAGCTGTAAAGGCCAATATTTGTTGAATGTATTGGTAGGTTGTTTTAGTTCTTGTTTTTCTTGTGTCATAATACTGCATTAGTCACTCATTTTTAATCTATAATATTATTACAATAATAATGTTTTCTTATTTAGTTTTTAGTCACATGGTAATAATGGGTATTTGGCCATTTATACATGGTGATTTAATATACACATATTTCCACAAGGAGGGGTAAGGATGGCAAATCCAGCAATGGTTCCCCCTGGGCCTGGCATGGCAGGTCAAGCTATGGTACCAGGCAGCAGTGGACAGATGCATCCTCGTGTTCCGAGGCCACCTTCACAGACAGGTTCAGGTCTTTATTGCTTGTACGTCAAAAGATACATGTTGTCATTTTAATGTTGTTCAGCTTGGACAGTGCAATAACGGAAAAGCGGTGTCTTCCTCTCACAGATGTGATGGATCCGATGATGCCAGGTATGTCGGTTCAGCAGCAACAGCAACTTCAGCACCAACAGGCTGGTCCTCATGGCTCAGGTCCAATGCCTCCTCAGGCTGCCCATCACATGCAGGCTCTGCAGGCCGGGAGACCGCTCAACCCTGCAGCACTCCAGCAGCTACAACAGCAACATCACCAACATCAACAGGCCCAACAGCAAGCTCAGCTCTCCCAGCTTGGACAGAGACCACCATTCAACCCATCAGGCCAGATGGCGGTGCCTCCGGGCTGGAACCAGTTGCCCCCTGGGGTGCTCCAGCCACCATCTGCCCAAGGAGGCCCTACCTGGAGAAAACCCCCACCCCAAGCCCAAATGGTTCAGCGCCCACCTTCTCTTGCTACAGTTCAGACTCCCAGTCACCCTCCACCCCCTTACCCATTCGGCAGTCAGCAGGCTGGGCAGGTATTCAGTGCTATTGGACAGGGACAATTACAGCAGCAACAGCAGACGGGAGTGGGTCAGTTTGCCGCACCTCAGCCCAAAGGCCCACAAGCTGGCCCTGGTGGTGTCACAGGACCGCCCAGACCCCCTCCACCCCTTCCACCAACGTCTGGACCACAGGGTAACCTTGCTGCCAAGTCCCCTGGTTCCTCCTCATCTCCTTTTCAGCAGGGCTCACCAGGGACTCCTCCCATGATGGCTCAGAGACCTACAACTCCACAGGTTTTTGCACAGGGCGTTGGATCACCAGGAAGAGCAGCCCTTGGCCAACAGGGTAACATGCAACAAGGATTCATGGGAATACCCCAGCATGGACAGCCTGGGGCCCAAGTTCACCCAGGTCAGTTACTGTTGGTAGCAGTTTTTTGTTGGGCTAAAATTTGGATCCAGAAATGTGTTTTTTGGTCATAGTAAAACATTATGTTGAAATAATTATAAGTTTTGTAATCTACTGTCTAATATAACAAAATGAATGAATAATGATTACAGGCATGTCGAAGCGTCCCATGGGCTTTCCAACAACAAACTTTGTCCAAGGTCAGGTGAGTGCCAGCACTCCAGGAACCCCTGGCGGAGGACCCAGTCAGCAGCTACAGAGCAGTCAAGCAATGGCTCACACAGGTAAAATGTCTACAATGCTGCAAACATGTTGGAGTATGTCTTAGGAGAAACACAGAAGCTTTGGACTGAGTTGGAGGAATTAAAATAGTGTGAAATGAGTAGAGACGGATGCTTGTTTTTGAGGCTGACATCAATATAAATGCCCAACATAAAACCTAAAAAGATCTACTCTTTACACAGTCGCAAACATTTTTGGCAAAGATCACTTAAATTTGGTTTCATCTCATAGTTGTGACAAATGCATGTACTTTGGCAAGATATTTTACATTTGAAAATTTTTTTTTTTGTCATGGTTCATATCTGTAAAAGATATGCACCAACTACTACAAAACTAGCTACTTATAAAAAATGTAGGTGTTACACACAGAACACAGCAATTACAGAACCACTTTTAAAATGAACGCATAAGTTACAATATTGCCAGGCAAAAATGAATAGTTGTATGCCCGAAGATAGATAACATCAAATATTGTTATATCATAATATTGTTCACCACACAGCAGATTGTTGGATGCTGCAGGTAGTGGACTGAAATGGCAGTGCTAATTAGAAATAATTAGCTGCAATGGATTCTGTTTACTGTCCATATATACTGACATCATAAACATTTATCACAGCTAAATCTAGTATTGTTTAGATAAGTAATGATTTCAGTTCATCATAGACCTGTTGAGATTGAGAATATTAAAATAATGTGTGGGTGTGTGTGTATATGTATATCATGTGTATTTGATGAACTGCTTTTATGTGCCAACAGCCTCATTTGACAAACCATGGCTTAATGGGCAGTTTGCAGAAGGCACAATAACTTATGACATCCATTTAACTAATTTTCTTTTTCCCCTCTCTATTTTACATCAGGAACTCAGGCATCAGCCTCAACGCCAAACTCAATGCAGGGTCCACCCCATGCCCAACCCAACATAATGGGTGTGCAAAGTAGCATGGCAGGTCCTCCGCCGGGTACCACTGCTGGGCCTAGTATGGGGCAGCAACAGCCTGGCCTCCAGACCCAGATGATGGGCCTCCAGCATCAGGCCCAGCCCGTGTCCTCCTCCCCCAGCCAGAAGGTTCAAGGCCAGGGTGGAGGTCAGACTGTCCTCTCAAGGCCCCTCAGTCAAGGCCAGAGAGGAGGGATGACCCCACCCAAGCAGATGATGCCTCAGCAAGGCCAGGGGGTGATGCATGGGCAGGGTCAGATGGTTGGAGGCCAAGGGCACCAGGCCATGATTCTGCAGCAGCAGCAGCAGCAGCAGCAGCAGCAGCAGCAACAACAACAACAACAACAACAACAGCAACAACAACAACAACAACAGCAGCAGCAGCAGCAACAGCAACAACAACAACAACAACAACAACAGCAGCAACAAAACTCCATGATGGAACAAATGGTTGCCAACCAGATGCAAGGCAACAAGCAGTCTTTTGGAGGCAAGATTCCAGCTGGGGTCATGCCCGGCCAGATGATGCGTGGCCCTTCTCCAAATGTTCCAGGCAACTTGGCTCCATTCCAGGGCCAGGTTGGCCCACAGCAGATGACTCCACAACAGCAGCAACAAATAGCTCAACTCCAACAACAGCAGTTACAGCAACAACACCAGTTGCAACAGCAACAGCTACAACAGCAGCAACAACAGCAACAACAACAACAACAGCAACACCAGCAAATGAACCAACAACAGCCTCAGCAGGTTCCCATTGCTGGCAATCCTAATCAAGCTATGGGCATGCATGGGCAACAGATGAGACTCCCTGCTGGTCATCCTCTTATTCAACAACAGTTACAACAGCAACAGCAGCTACAGCAGAAACAACAGCAACAGGCCATGTTACAACAACAACAACAACAACAGCAGCAGCAGCAGCAGCAGCAGGCAGCTCAACAACAACCACATCCTTTGGCAGATCCTAATAGTGGGACAGGGGACTTGGGGGTCCAACAGATGGTCCCTGATATGCAGGCACAGCAGCAGCAAGGCATGATGGGGGGTCCTCAGCACATGCAGATGGGAAATGGCCACTTTGCAGGTCATGGCATGAATTTTAACTCACAGTTCCCAGGTCAGATGCCAATGGGGGGACCCTGTGGGCAGCCTGGAGGCTTTCCTGTTAGCAAGGACGTAACACTGACTAGCCCACTGCTAGTCAACCTGCTGCAGAGTGATATCTCAGCCAGCCAGTTTGGACCTGGAGGAAAGCAGGGCACGGGTGTAGGAAATCAGGCCAAACCTAAAAAGAAGAAACCTGCACGTAAGAAGAAGCCCAAAGAGGGAGAGGGACAACAGCAAGTAGAGGGACTTGGGTAATAATTTGTATTTGTTACAGTTTTGGTTTTTGCCAGTATGGACAGTAGTGGTAAATTGTGTAACTGTGTGTGTAACTCTATAGCTTCATCTGTTTATTCATTTATTTTTGTTTTCTTAGCAGTCTTGATGCAGCTGCAGGCATGGAGGATTCTGAACTGCCGAATCTAGGTGGTGAACAGAGTTTGAGCTTGGACAGTTCTGGCCCGAAACTCCCTGATTTTGCCAACAGGCCTGCGGGTAAATTATGTAGAATTAATCAGTTTTTCGTAGTTTGTTTTTTTAATCTGCATTCAGTTGCTGATTCTTTAGTTATAACAACTTTACAGCATACTGTAATTCTCTAAATTTGTACTTGTATTTCTTTTGCCCATGTATGCCGCACTACCATTTTCATAGGCTTCCCTGGACAACCTGTAGACCAGCGAGTATTGCAGCAGGTGCCCATGCAGTTTATGCAGCAACAGCAGCAGCAGCAACAGCAGCAACAACAACAGCAACAACAGCAGCAGCAGCAACAACAACAAATGCAGCAAATGCAACAGCAGCAGATACAACAACAGCAAATACAGCAACAGCAACAAATGCAACAGCAAATGCAACAGCAGCAAATACAGCAACAGCAGCAACAATTACAACAACAACAACAGCAGATGCAGCAGCAGCAGCAGCAGATGCAACAGATGCAAATGCAGGGTCTTCAGAATGCTCAAGGGCAGCAGGGGATGGCAGGGCCACAGACTTCAGGTCAAGGCCAGCCCCAAATACATCCTCATCAGCTGCAGCAACAACAACAACAACAACAACAACAACAGCAACAACAACAACAACAACAACAACAACAGCAACAGCAGCAGCAGCAGCAGCAGCAGCAGCAGCAGCAGCAGCAACCTCCTCAACAGCCACATCTGCAGCAGCAGGTATTATTATTATCTATTGACAGTGTTTGGTATAACACACCCGTTAACAGTTTACCGTTCATACTTAATGTCCTACCCCATTTTGTATTTTAGCAACAACAGCAGATGATGATGATGCTGAAGATGCAACAGGAACAGGCAAAAAATCGCATGTCCATCCCTCCAGGAGGGCAGCTCCCTCCTCGGGGCATGAGCAATCCTGAGATGCAGAGGCTTCCTGTCTCACAGCAAGGGAACATGCCTGTAATGATCAGCCTTCAAGGACATGGAGGGGTACCACCATCACCTGACAAAGCCAGAGGGATGCCCCTGATGGTGAACCCACAGGTGAGAGCCAAGTGCTGTGCCATATGTAAACTTGATGTTCACATTCATGTCTTGTGATATGAATTTCACTTAGAAGTGCATAGTCATATATTTTCTTGGGAGTAAACTATGCTGCATGTATTCGTTCTGCATTCTAGCTTGCAAGCACTGCACGAAGAATGTCGCATCCCGATGTAGGACAGGGTCCCCAAGGCACTGGATCTGAAGAGTCCCCTGCAGGGGCCCACCCGAAGCAGGACAGGCCCGGTGGCTCAGAAATTGGGGTACAACCTGGCAATGGGACCCAGCAGATGATGGCCAATCAGGGCTCCAACACTCATATGATGAAGCAAGGCCCTGGTGCATCACCAATGCCCCAGCACACTGGAGCCAGTCCCCAGCAACAGTTACCGACTCAGCCTCAACAAGGAGGTGCCTTACCTGGTCTTCATTTCCCCAGTGTCCCCACAACCTCACAGAGCTCCAGGCCCAAAACCCCCAACAGAGCCAGCCCCAGGCCATACCACCACCCCCTCACCCCAACTAATCGTCCACCCAGTACTGAGCCCTCTGAAATCAACCTTTCACCTGAGAGGCTAAATGCCTCCATTGCAGGCCTGTTTCCTCCCAAAATCAACATTCCTCTGCCTCCCAGGCAGCCCAACCTAAACAGGGGATTTGACCAGCAAGGTCTTAACCCAACAACTCTGAAAGCCATTGGGCAGGCTCCTCCTAGCCTAACTCTACCAGGCAACAACAACAATGGCAGTGCGGGTGGAAATAACACTAACAGTAATCAACAGCCTTTCTCTACTGGCACTGTAGCAGGAGGTTCAGGTGCTAAACAGGACAAGCAGCCTGGAGGGCAGGGTAAGAGGGCAAGTCCTAGCAATAGTCGGAGGTCAAGTCCAGCCTCTAGCCGCAAGTCAGCCACACCAAGTCCAGGGAGACAAAAGGGGACAAAGATGGCCATCAGCTGCCCTCCCCCCCAGCAACAGTTGGTCAACCCTCAGGGGCAAACCATGATGGTAAGCCCTACCTCAGTACCCCCAAGTCCAGTATCTGTGCCTTCACAAGTGAGTGGGGGCATGGAGGCACAGCAGACCCCGAGTCCCTTCCATGGGACACAAGGTAACCCTGTTGAGGGAGTCAAGGATAGTCAGGGAATGATGATAGCAGAACAGCGACAGATGCCTCAGCCTCAAACTCTGCCACAGCCTTTGAGGGAGTTATCAGCTCCCAGAATGGCAAGTCCTCGTTTTCCAGCACCCCAGCAGCCTAAACCTGACTTGGAACAGCAGGCTGGCACTCTTGATAGGCAGCCAGCCCAGGCAGCGCCTATGCAGGACTCTGAGGTCTCACCTACTCTCAGGACAGCTCCAACTTCCCTCAACCAGTTACTGGATAACACGGGTATCTCAAACATGCCTCTTCGGCCCATACAGAGTAATACTGTTAGGGATGTTATGGGTAAAGACAGCCCCAAGTCTGCTTTGGATCCCGAGAGACCACTCCACAGTAATTCCCAGAGTACAGATATGTCATCATCTGCCACTACAACTGCCACTATAAATGAATCAGAAGCTAAACCCAAACCTGCTGTCCCAATCCCTACCAGCAGTCCTAATTTGCAGCCTGCTTCAATACCCAGCTCGTACCCGAGCACAAATGTGAACTCTGTGACTACCCCCAGCCTCAACCAAAACCCCAACTCCAGTGTTGGTATCAATTCCAGTCCAAAAGTAATCCCAACAGCTAGCCTCTGCTCCACCCTCAGTATTAACACTAATGCCACCACGAGTGTAAGCCCTAATGCAGTCACTTGCTGTCAGAGCAGTCTTGCCTCAACTGTTAGTACCAGTTCTAACTCCAACTCTGCTCTAAACCCAGCCATTTCAGCTCTAAAACCAAGTCCTAGTCCTAAACCTGTGACAAGTGTTCACTCAGTCATACAGATCCCTGCCTCTTCTACCACCATTTCCCCCAACCAGATCACTGTGTTTGTGACCTCTAACCCAATCACTTCTGCCCCCACTCCCCAGGTACCCACATCTATGGTCTCCACCATGGTAGCTGTCCCCAACAAGAACATTAGGCCTCAGGATATCCGACAGCAGACCCCTGTCCCCAGACCTCCTCAGTTTATCACCACCACTCCTGTATTTATCAACCCAATTTTCCAGGTCCCAGGTGCATCTGTGGCCCCCAATACCTCAGTGGTGTCACAGTCAGTCACCATGATGGGGCCTATCCAGGTATCCACTACAAACATCCAACTTTCCCCTGCCCCTAGCTCCACCCAGTCGTCAGGGGCTAACATGACCAGCACTCAGCCTGCCAGAAGTGCTGCTGGACAGGTCCAGATTGCCACAAGTATGTCCTCATCTGCAGCTGTTAGCACCGTACCAGCTCCTCAGCAAATTAACACAGTAGCCCTCAAAACAGAAATTACAGGGGAGGCAGGTTCTGCTCAGAAAAACAGTCCCCCAGTCCAGCAGCCATCTCCCCATCCAAGTCCTTCAGCATCTTCTCCCTTTCAGCCACCTCTGGCAGCTCCTCCTCCCTGCTCTAGTCCTGGGGTTGTTAACACCATTCGAAAGAGTCCCATGTCTCCACCTCCCACTACCCAGGTGAAAAGTAAACCTCCACAGGCTTCTGCAGCTGTCACTGGTACAGCTGACTCCCAGCAGAGTCCTGTAGAAAGGCCTGCACAGGGACCCATTGGGTCTGCGCCACCACAGGTTTTTCATCCTTCTGCTTGTCCTGCCATTCAGATTGAAGCACTGGCTCCCCAAACTACTGTTGCTGCTGGTGCTCCAAACAGCTTTACTCTGCCTGCAGTCTCCTCTCCAATCCCAGTGCCTGGCCAAGTTGCTGTTTCTACTCAGATTGTTACCCAGGCTCCAGTGCCTGCACCAGCTTCAGTCTCAAGCCCAGCCCAGGCTGTAACTTCTCAAGCTCCAATTATCACTGTAGTTGGTACTACCACAGGTCTCTCTTCTGCTGCCTTGCTCTCTACGGTTCCTCCTGTGCAAAGTCCCATACCGTCCATTGTTCCAATTGTTGCTGGACCCGGACCTGTTCAGGAGGTTCCCCCTACTACGTCCTCTCCAGTTGCTAACCCCAGCGGAGTTCTGCCACCTCAGTCTGACCCCCCACCTATGGAGCCCCCTGTGCTGCCAGCTGCAGCACCTGCTGAACCCACCCCAGGTAAACACACAAGTGTGTGCAAAAGAATTATTGCCTGTGTATCCATATCTCAAGTGAACAGGAAAATGACCATATTCTGGCCACTATACTTTATGTTAGTGGAGGAGAGCAAGCCTTCTGCTCAACACCCTACCTCGCCACTCTTTTTATGGTTTTAGTGGAGCAGTTAGTGGTACATATTCCTTATTAATAATTTATTGTACATATCCAATTTGTCAGTTGAACTATTCAATCCTTTTTTCCCCAGCACCTGTTCAACAGGAAGTCCCACAGTCGCAAGAACCTGCTGCCAGTGAGAAGACGGGTAAGTGTGACCATCGTTGTCTCAAGAAAAATGCTTTTATTTTAAACAGAAAATAATTTGATATGATCTCACGTGTCACTTGGAACTATGTGGCATGGACATAACTCTTGTTTTTGTCCTGTTCAGGTGAAGAGGTCTCTACAGGTTCTGAGCCGGGGTAAGCTTCCTCATAACATTTGTGTTCTTTTAAGGTCTGTATTGTTGATTAGATGTGTAATGTTTCATGCGGTGGGGTCTGTTAAGCTGTCCCCTACTATTGATCTCTGAAAAGTCGGCCTAGTCTTGAGACCTGTGCTCTTGAAGGAGAAATGCTTAGACATTTCTAACTCTACTGAAACTCAGGGAGTTCATTTGGTTGGCCAAGGGGGTACATGGTGAAAACAATGAGCCACGTGGCCTCAGCACTTGGTATGTATGATTAGCATGCAACAATATACATATACTAATGCATGTCAGAATTTTAAACCAGAACAGCCTATCACGAAGCAAATCGTACCACTCCACTGAGCTTTATGGCCACATCTCTTTTCCTGGGGATTGTCATAATATGGTGGGGAAGTGAAGCCATGTTTTTTCAGCACAGTTTATAGTTTACCGCTGTTTTTCCACTTCTATCACAGATGGGCAAAGAAAAGAAAGACGCCCATCAACTTAGTCCCAAGGTATGTATTTTAACATGTTTGTGCTGCAAAGACACAAGCAGTGATCATGTCAACGTAGTGGATGCTGTCGGGATGAAGACGGACAGTATCTGTGGTAGACGAGGAAAAACAGCAGAGTCCTGAGTGGTATTATATCTTTCTCTGAGTAGCGCAGAGTTAACTCAAACCCTTGCATCATTGCTAACACAACCCTGTGTTGTCCTTCCTTCCTTGTTGTTTGTTGTTTTTCTATCTGGTCCTCCCAGAGCTGCTGTGGAGAAGCCCAAGGGACCGAGCAGACGCAGCTCCCGGGCAGAGAAGGAGGTGGAGGAGGAGCCAGTAGCGGACAGTGGCATTAGGAAGAGATCAGCCAGGCCTGGAACCAGCGCTGCTGTAAAAGGTAACTTCAAACATGCGAGCAGCTTCAGAAAAACAGATTGTCTATCACTACACCTAAGCTATACACATGGCATTACTACTTTTTCCTTAATACACTTTTATACTTTTTTTGTTATAACAGAAACTGGAGCCAGCCCCACCCAGGCCAAACGAAGGAAGTCTAAATAGCCTGTGAACTGTACTGTAAATGTTTGTGTTTCCCGCTGTGAATCAGTCGATATATTGGTTTCTCTGTCCCAGATTCTGAATTTTGGCTGGAGGAAGAAACCTTGTACAGATTGTTTTGAAAAGAATTATGCTATTGTTTTTGTCCACGCTATTATGTGAGATTGTAGTTAGAATGTGTGCATACAGTATGTATTTGTGTGAATGTGCTTTTTATATTAAATGCTGGATTAATCATATGAAGACTGAAAATGGAGCTCGTTATGATTGTATAATTATGTTGTAAAACTGAATTAAATTTTCTACTGCTTTTGTTCCGTGAAGCTGTGTAAAATGATTCCTGTATCACCACAAGGTTGTTGATCAAGTCTCAGCTTATTTTTTTGCCACAGAACTGCATTAATGTACTATATTATTTATTGATCTGCACTAGTAGGAGGTAGAGTGTGATGTAGTCAGGACTACATTTAGGTGAAGATAAACAAAAGCACATGATGCTCTGGGAGATGGATGTTTTTCACTCTGCTAAATATGGACCAGAAACACATATCCTGTATTTCTGTAATAAAATAACGAATATTTTATTAAAGCAGAAGTCCATCCACTCTGCCTTCACTGGCTTGGCATTCTGATGCTGGACCACGCAAGGTTGACTGTTGGTGTGCGCATGCGCAGTCGGTAAATGTTGGGACTCCATTCCAGTGTGTCAGTGAGGGTTCCCTGAGCTTCGCATCCTGAACAGCTGGCTGCTGTGATAACTTCACCTGCTTTCCAAACAAAAAACAACCTGACCATGAGCGGAGATCATGGACATGGAGACGCTCAGGTACCCTTCGGTTAATAATTCATGTCTGCTCAGTTTGTATCAATTCCTTGGTAATAACTGACAGGACTGGCGAGTATTTATTGTTATGATATGAAATAATGATTAATAAATGTTAGCTAACGTAATAAGTTACCCTGTTCTCTGTCATTTTAATGGAAACTATGAAATGATGTGTGGGATTTGAATTGCATTGCAGGGTACATTTGTATGCCAGTTGAAACTTCAATAACCGAGCTACCGGCGTTTTCAAAATTGAAATATTAAAAACATTTTTTTTCGCAATTTCCAGGTCAATTCTGGATCTAAAGGAAGCGGTAGGTCCTCCGATGAGGATTTTCATTCATACTGATTCTGATTTGTAAACGGAATCGTGATCTGTGCACTGTTAGTTTTTAAAGGACAGAAATGGCGTCCCAGAGACTAAGTCCCCTCTCCTCCACTCTCTTGCGGCTATTGTTCAAAAAGAGGGTCTGAAATGTGCACTTGCGACCCTCGGTTTTTTAATCTGCTGGCGAATTCCGAAAGGACCCGGCATCGTGTTTATTTTGCATGCGTTGCTTTGATGATATGTGCGTGCAATCCAGGCGAATTCTGGAGCCGAAAGTGGCCGAATTGGGGCTGAGGACTTAGTCTCTGCGCCATTTTCTTTTTCTGTATGTAGCAGCCAGGGCGCCGATCAGAGAGCCAACTGTCTGCCGTGATATGGAGGCGAGAGCTGGGAGCTTATCGCCTCTCCCCGCCCGTATCTCCCCAGCAGCTGCACTCTGCCTCCATCGCCGTGCTCGCACAGACATGCATCTGCACTGCCAGCAGGGAATGCTCACACATGACTTTAAAACTCACAGGAAAGAAAGTTGCACTGCATTATTAAAAGCATATGCCTAGAGCAGTCATTTTTTGCACAAATTATAGCCTTCACACTACTCTTGCAAAGTTGAGAGCACTTTTTTCCCTCCTTCTTGCAGACTTAATTTGCTGCACGATCCGATGGAAAGCAATGCAGGGTGCGGGAAATGATTTAGTTGAGAGCTGGGATGTGTGTTACTGTTTCATACAGCAGATAATACCCGTTATTAAACTGCCATGACAACAGGGTGCCACGAGGTGATGATCAAGCCTAGCCAGGTCTGCCCCAGGAGGGATTTCACACAGCTGGAAACATTTTAATATTGAAGACTCATGTCAAATCATTATTGCAGCTTAATCATTTCACTGGTTGTGCTGAGAGAATGAAAACAATCTTTCCTCTGAAGCACAAGCTCATATTTTCTATTTATGAAACTACATCAACTGTGGTTTTGAGGCAAATTAGAGCTGCAACGATTAGTCAATGAATCGATGAGTGCACTGAAAGAAGATTGATCACCAACTGTGCTGATAATCAATTGTTTCCGTCATTTCTCAAGCAAAACAGCTACTTGCTGGCTTCAGCTGTTTAAATGTGGATTGACAGGAATGATGACTAACGGTTAATCATGAAAATAATCAGCAGATTGTGAAAATCAGTTGCAGCTCAAATGCAAATACTGAAGGATGAAAAGGTTTTTATTAACTGTCAAGTTCCTTTTCTTTAGTGAGGGAAACACCATCTTCAACAGCACCAGACAGGTGTATCCTGTAGCATGAGGATGGCGGTCACACCTCAGGGGGTTTGTGGGTTGGTTCCGCCAAATGTGTGCTGGGTGTGATGCAGGGCACCGACGGCTGATTGGAGTTTCAAAAGTAGAGTAAAACAAGGAAGTGATATTGAGTGCCTGCATACACACCCTAGTTCCATCAAACGGAGGGGGCGTGTAAATATATAAGTGCAGTTTTCCTGTTTTCTGTTAATGCTGCTGAGCGGGTTGATCTCTCCCTTGTATTGTAGACTCTCACAAACATAAAGACAGGCACAAAGACAAGGAACACAGACACAAAGACCACAAGAAAGACAAGGAGCGAGAAAAATTCAAGCACAGCAACAGGTAGGCTATCTGCAGCTTCCTCTCACTGATTTGGTGAAATACCAAACAAAACTTGAGTTGTTGTTTTTGCATGCGAATATTTGTGTAGCCTACAGCCTAGCGTTACCTCCTAACGTGTACTTATCCTCACAATTCTTAATTATTTTGTTACGACATAGTGGTTTTAGCTGTCATAACTGAATCCTTAATGAGGAGGATGCAACAAATTCCATGCATTTGGATGCGGATCCTGCCAGTATCAAACATAGACGCTTTTCAAGCAGAACATGAAAGAAAGAATCACCCAAGTTGCTGCTGATTTATTTGAAGCCAACGGAACCCTGTCATGTTAAATCAGCAAACATGCATCACAAGCACTCCACAAAATCCACTTTTATGAATGACATCTGCAGAGCATCAGTAATTTGAACCACAGTGGAACAGTGGTCATGTTTTCCTTTTGTGTGGTTGAATACTCGTGCGCCGCAGGATGTTCACAGAGTCACGACTTTGGCCATTCTTAATGGCAGCTGTCCACGTCACTGTCATTGTTTGTTAAACATGGTTAAGTTTATATTGCTGGTGGTTGGCGCCTTTGCAGATGACATCTTTTGTGTCTGTGCATCTGGACCACGTCTGACCTCTTGCGCTTGATCCCTGACTTCTGTGGCTTCTGTGTTCCAGCGAACACAAGGACCACTCTGAGAAGAAACACAGGGACAAAGAGAAGCTGAAGCACGGAGACGGCAGCTCAGACAAGCACAGGGAAAAACACAAAGAGAAAGACAAGGACAAAGAGAAGAGGAGAGAGGAGAAGGTTTGTTAATGGGGAGTCAGTCTGTCTTTTATGAAAGGATGTGCAAGCCTTGTTCGCTTACTGGTTACAGCGCATGCCACATAACTGCAGTGTTGCCGGTTGGATTTCAACTGCTGGCCTGTGTTGCACGTCATACCCTCTGTCTCCTGTCTGATTCTTCAATATGACTGTCCAATAAAAAGCTTTTTTTTTTTGCATCAGCATTCATATTTTGTGACGTTATCTTAAAAGATTTGTTTTCCTCCGATCACTTACAGTCAACCTTGTATGAATATTGATTATAAGCACATTTAGACTGTTTGAACATTGTTCAAAACTGTGAAAGTGGCTGAGGTACATTAAAAGGAAAAGATCAGAGAGATAAGCTAATATATGTTTCCCCATTTCTCACAGATCAGATCATCCCATGTAGACAAGCTTAAAAAGGAGAAAGAAAACGGATTTGTAAGGTAAACAGCATCACTTTGTTGTGTAAAAAGTAATAAAACTAACCATAAAGAATTGAGTTCAAGCTTAGCCATCGCGCGGTCATGATTAACGGGATATTGCTTTACTAATATGCAGTCTTCAATGTGTGACTTAGAGATACGAGCCCTGCGGCCATTAAGAGCGAGCCTGAGGAAGACAATGGCTTCTACCCTTCTCCCCAACACAACAAGACCTTCAAACGAGAGTATGATGATGAAGAGTGGGTATCGTACAAATTCCATCAGCTCTGTCACTGTCAGTTCTGCAGTCTGAGATGCAGTTGTATGATCACTATGATTGTTTCCAGATCTGAATACAAGCCCAAAAAAGTAAAGGCGGAACACGACAAAAAGGCCAAAAAGAGGAAACATGAGTACGAAGAGGACGAGGAGGATGAGGTTCGTTATGTTTTGACTTTGTTTGGATGGATACTGCTCTTCTCAAGATTTATTGTTGTCTTCTCTTGTTTCAGGACAACAAGCCAAAAAAGAAGACAAAAGGCAAAAAGGTGGCAGAGGGAAAGAAATCTAAAAAAGAAGAAGAGGAGAAGTGGAAATGGTAAGATCATTCTGGGGACAAATAGCTCTTTTCCTGTGGAAATTACACACACAGGGACAGTTAGCTGATATGAACGACTACTGAAACCGTGTTTGTCTTTTCTCTCCCGGGTTGTACTTTGTTGTTTGTGGTGGTTAGGTGGGAGGAGGAAAGATACACTGATGGCTCCAAATGGCGCTTCCTTGAGCATAAGGGTCCAGTGTTTGCACCTCCGTATGAACCCCTGCCTGACAAAGTCAAATTTTACTATGATGGTTAGTTCGTCTGTGTAAAAAAATCAGTTCTGTTTTATTCACGTTGTCTGGTCTGCAGTGATTGCAATGGCGTTTGTCTGCATTTGTAGGAAAGCCTATGAAACTTAGTGCTCCTGCTGAGGAGGTAGCTACATTTTTTGCCAAGATGTTGGATCATGAGTACACCACGAAGGACATCTTCAGGAAGAACTTCTACAAGGACTGGAGGAAGGTGAGGAGATATGATGTGTTCAAGTGTCTCAATGTGGGCGCACGAGCCAGAGTCAGCAGGAGGTGTGAGGCTGGACATGCTTCAGATGTCTTCTCTTTTATTTTAGGAAATGACATCGGAGGAAAAGTCAAAGATCACCGATCTGAACAAGTGCAACTTCAGCGAGATGAATGAGTACTTCAAGGCCCAATCAGAAGCGAGGAAACAGATGTCAAAAGAGGAGAAGCAGGTATTCCAGCATCCATGCAGACTCTCCCAAGCCTGCAAACATCATGAAATCTCTCATTGTATTTTCATATTTTCGTACAATTTGTAGAAAATCAAAGAGGAGAATGAGAAAATCCTCCAGGAGTACGGTTTCTGCATCATGGACAACCACAAGGAGAGGATTGGAAACTTCCGTATCGAGCCACCGGGCCTCTTCAGAGGACGAGGTGATCATCCAAAGATGGGCATGCTGAAACGACGCATCCGACCAGAAGACATCATTATTAACTGCAGCAAGTGGGTAATCTCCCCACCACTGTGAACATTTCCTGTTTAGTTTTTATGTTCCAGTCTCACAATTGAGTGTTTGAGCTTGAGTGTGCAGAATGATGTGTGTGCAGAGTTTAATGCGAAGAGGCTGTTTTCACTTTCAGCTGCTGAAAGTGGGAAGTTATGGGCTCATTGAAAACTTTAACGGTGTGAAATTAATATTGACATTACATAATATACATCTTAAAACATGTTTGGAGGAGATCTGTTAGAACTACTACTGTCTACTTCTGACTTTTTACCACAAGGTGGCCCTGTCAAACCATGTGGGTGTACAATGAGGGATTAGTGTGTGATGTTTAAGGGTAAGGTGTGACCGAGTTTGCTTTTATAGCAAAATACATTCAGAGGGTGCTTTTAGAAGCTGTTGTCCGTCAAAAGGACGCATACCTCACATTCATTGTCCTGCCCTCTCTCCCTGCTCAGCCTCTTTTTTCATCTTCTTTCTCTTTATCTCTCCTGCCATCTGCTAACTGCCATGTTGGGCTGGATTTATTTATAGACAGTGGGAGTAATTTTCTTTCTATCTCTTTCATTGCATGCCTCAGTGGGCAGTCTGTATGTGTGTGTGTGTGTGTGTGTGTGAGAGAGAGAGCACACGGATGTACACGCTGCATGTCGTATGTGCAGTGTGGGAGATGCACGGCTGACATGAGCACATGCCGGCACTGTGTCAAAGGTAGTCTTCCTGTTAGAGTACGCTCTACGTGTGTGTGTGCAAACAATAACACGACCCAGGGAGGACGTGTCGACCCCCTCACACTGGTTTGCGTTACAGTAACGTTTCTCTGTGCATTATTGTCTCATAGTAGTAGTGTTTATAATATGAAGTTAATCTTAGACTGGCTTGTGAAGATGGAAAAAGCCCAAATATGTTATCGAAGTCAATGTGTAATAAGTGCTGTTTATTGTACTTAAATGCACTTAAATCAACAGGAACACTGCATCCAGAGTAATGCTCCAGCCAGTGGGAAATACTTATTCATAGTAAACCTGCCTCCTTTTCACCCAGGGACTCCAAACACCCTAAACCTCCCCCAGGGACAAAATGGAAGGAGGTTCGCCATGACAACAAGGTGACCTGGCTGGCATCTTGGACGGAGAACATCCAGGGCTCCATCAAGTACATCATGTTGAATCCGAGCTCCAGGATCAAGGTACCTGCGCTCTCACACCCAAACGTAACCTGAACCTGTTTCTGGGTTTAAATATTTCACCTGCTGATGAAAAAAATGATGTGTGTGTCTCCTTACTGATCAAACCGTTTGTGTGTGTGTGTGTGTGTGTGTGTGTGTGTGTGTGTGTGTGCGTGCGTGCGTGCGTGCGTGCGTGCGTGCGTGCGTGCGCGCAGGGGGAGAAGGACTGGCAGAAATATGAGACTGCTCGACGGTTGAAGAAGTGTGTGGATCGCATTCGTACCCAGTACAGAGAAGACTGGAAGTCAAAGGAGATGAGGATCAGGCAGAGAGCCGTGGCTCTGTATTTCATAGACAAGGTGAGGAGCAATACAATAAAACTGTAATGACGAAATGCAGAACAATTGTATTGTATATATTTTAAATTACCACAGGGTATATATATATAACACTTGTGCAATATTTTTTGTCTTCTTGTCCTCTGACTTCTTGTTGTTGTCTTGTTGCTGCTGTAACATGTGAATTTCCCCCATTGTGGGATAAAATAAAGTCTATCTTATCTTAAAAAAAACATTACAAATGCCAGCATATCTTGGATTTTAACCAGTGACGCACATGAAAAAGCACTGGATGGAGAATGTCAGTTTCCCCTCAAGCGAAATTTACTGCAGGCCCCCCTTTTGTCATCTCCATCAACCTCCCTACATCCCAGATGGAGAAATGCTTGTGTATTGTAGGTAAACCAAGTCAAGAGAAGAAATCCAGAAAATGTGACACTCTCGAGTCACTGCTCATGTTGTTTCCCCTGTAGCTTGCACTGAGGGCGGGTAACGAAAAGGAGGAAGGTGAGACGGCGGACACAGTGGGCTGCTGCTCGCTGCGGGTGGAGCACATCAAACTGTACCCCAAGATGGACGACCAGGAGTACGTGGTGGAGTTTGACTTCTTGGGAAAGGACTCCATCCGCTACTACAACAAGATCCCTGTGGAGAAGAGGGTAAGAGAGGGACGGAGCAGTGAGGAGAGGAACGTGGGAGTGGAGGGAGAGAAGGGTGGGTAGCTACGTTAAAGCACAAAACTGATTTTATGGGGTTTTATGAGGGTGGTGTTGGGTGTGTATTTGACAGATATGTGAGTTCAGTGGTCATGAGATAAGGAGTTGCTGTGCTGAGGAGGATGTTTGCACAGACAGGTGATCGGGCACTAAAAGCCTTCCGTCAGCTCTGCCTGCTTCCTGCTGTTACAGGAGAGCACAGACACACAAACACACACACGCACGCACACACACACACACGCACACACACACACACACACACACACACACACACACACACACACACACACACACACACACACACACACACTAGATGATCTGTTTTTAGTCACGAATTCTTCAGCGTGCCTGGACACCGTGTATTTGGCTCCACTTCCATCCCCACTTGCACACAGAAGAATGTACAAAAGACCGATTAACCTGTAATCAACCGCTTGCACTTTGCATTTCAAGATAGCACCCCCACCTGGCAGAAATGTGATGGTGCATCCCTGAATACTTATGCTCAAGTGTTGGATGTAAACGATCTCATGCTTAATAAATATTTGCTGATTTCTCATCAGGTCTTTAAAAACCTTCAGCTGTTCCTGGAGAACAAGCAGCCTGAAGATGACCTCTTTGACAGACTGAATGTAAGGAACACACACACACACACACACACACACACACACACACACACACACACACACACACACACACACACACACACACGCATACAGATTATATATATTTTATATAGTTGTAATACTTGTGTCACTCTTTACTCTTCCCTACCATCTTTTCTTTCTCCTTGTTTCCTGCAGACTTCTATTCTGAATAAGCACTTACAGGAACTGATGGATGGCCTGACTGCCAAGGTCTTTCGTACCTACAACGCCTCCATCACCCTGCAGCAGCAGCTCAAGGAACTTTCCTGCTGTGAGTAACTGCAGCTTCAGCCTGTCACCCAGCACACTTGAATGACACCCAAATACTTTCTGAGCACAGTTACAACCTGTAATCGGTTATTCCACAATATTTCCCTGCAGCTCAGCCAAAACTCAACTAGATAGTTTGCCATTTTCCTGAGCCCCTCCTCCAAACAGCAACTGTCCAATCATAGAGCCTTATAACTGTAATTAGGCACATCCACTGTCTGTTGATGTCAATCTGTGAGCCAAGATGTATTTCTATCAAAATTCAGAGTAATGAAAGCAGCTCAGTCCTGCTTTGTTTTGGGGACTGCAGCCTAGCTCGTGTTAGACACCATTATATTTGCCAAACTCATGGCTAATTCTTCGTATCCTCAGATCTTTCTGTCTTTTAAAAGTGAAGCACACTGTTTGAAAATGCGAACAATAAAGCTTAGCCTCAATCTAACCACTGTATTGCTTGTCCAAGTACGTTTTTCTTCTTAGGTAAGCATCCAGATAATTCAAGGGAGGTTAGAACGAATAACATTTTAATGAGCCTACATATTATTACTTTCACATTTTATTTTCAGTGCTATGCTGTGGGGTGAAGCAACTCTACACTGAAATATACAAACAATGCTGCTCTCGTGTGTGCATCAACAGCTGGTGAGCACGCTGATGCTATGCCTGGGACGTTTATCTTAAGCCTCAGTCTTCTAGCTTTACATCATGTATGCAGCTATCAGGTCCATATTTAAGACCCTTTTACAGGGTTCTCCTTTTCAAACGTGTCACATGGAAGCATCAGCCAGGAGACGTTCTTCTCCCCTGACTCACAGAGTTTAAGCATTAGCATTAGCTTACATTAGCGAGCTACACTTTTAACATCTGCTAGCCAGAGTCATCGTTTTAGTTGACAACAGCCACTGTTGTCTGCTAGCAATGAGAAGCTGCACGCTCCTACTTTGGAGGCCTCCACATTCAGTTAATAACTATATTTTAACCAATTTTGTGTAATTAAATTAATAACAGGTATTATACCTGCAAATTACTGTATATGATTAAGACTTATTACGCCTTTCAATACATAACCACTGCAAAATTTCAAATTTCAGTCATTTTAAACTACTTCTCCCACATCGTTGTGTCACTGTTGGGTCTCCAGCGGATGACAGCATCCCAGCTAAAATCCTGTCATACAACCGAGCCAACCGGGCAGTGGCCATCCTGTGTAACCACCAGAGAGCTCCGCCTAAAACATTCGAGAAGTCCATGCAAAACCTTCAGACCAAGGTAAACCTCTGTGTTCCACCTTTCTTCAGATTTGTTGACCCTGCGCAAGCAGTGATACCTTGGCGTCATCTTGATCTTGATCGCTTAGGAGAAGATTTCGTCTTCTTCACTCTTCTACACGTGTGCTTGTTGTGTTTGCAGATCGACGAGAAACAGAGTCAGCTGTCAGCAGCCAGGAAGCAGCTGAAGGCTGCTAAGGCTGATCACAAGGCTTCCCATGATGACAAGAGCAAAAAGTAAGAAAGCCTGAGTACTGCTAAACAGTGCAAGAGACTGTCACAGTTCTGTCTGTTGTTTACTTCCTTAAACTTTTGTCCTTTTCAGTCCGTCTGTATAATTCTTCCTCTCTGTCTCCGTGCATCTCTTTTTGTCTTCCTCTATCTCTCTTTCTTTCTGTCTTTATTCCTCCATCTGTCTGTCTCTGTGTCTCTCTCAGGGCTGTGGAGGTGAAACGTAAAACCGTCCAGAGGATAGAGGAGCAGCTGATGAAGCTCCAGGTGCAGGCCACAGACAGAGAGGAGAACAAGCAAATTGCTCTGGGCACCTCCAAGCTCAACTACCTGGATCCACGCATCTCTGTTGCATGGTATTTATGTGACACAACAGAAGATGATTACCTCTGTTTATCAGCTACTTGTGTATTCGATTACAGATGTGACTAGAGGGAAAAAAAGGGAAGTTAAATGAGTAAACCACCTACTGTTTCATAGGCCGGCTTTCTCTGAGCGGGTGGGTGTGCGCCGCCTATATCCACCTTGGTGACAGAAAGGCAGGAAATGCTCTTGCATTGTAGGAAAAGGAGCAGCACAAGCAAAAAAGCTAACGGCTGCAGAAGGAAAATAAGAGGAAGAAAAGCGTGTGAGCGTGAGGAACAATGGGATTTGTTTCTGAAAGCCAGGGAGCGTCCCCAAACAGCGCTCCTTCCTCCATGTGGGAAGTCGATGAGGAGCTGTCTGTGGCTGAATGGAGGGCCAGGCCTCCCTAACCCATGCCCCACAGCTATTTATGGAGAGCCTGCTCCTCAAGCACAATGGATACAGGAATGCTTCATGTTTTGCCTGATTGTAAGGCATAAGGGATGGGGTCCCCTCTTGTAGGGTGGTGCATGGGAACCCGGTCTACTGTAGTTGTATGTGGAACAGAGATGAAAATACTGAGCTGTTCAAACTGTAAAAAGATTCACTAAATCAATCTGCTGCCCTCGCTGGCACAGTTGATCAGTAATTCTGGAAATAATTCTAAACGACAGCTACAACCAAATTATTTGGTTTTCTGTTCCGTTAGCTACAAGCTAGCTACTTTTGTTGATTGCGTGCGTGCCAAAAAGTTTGAGTGATTCTCACTTCCATAATATACAACCCAGTTTCCAATCATGTCTGGACGCTGTGTAAAATGTAAATAGAAACAGAAAGTGATGATTTACAGAACACTGTTCCTGAGCCCATGCAGTGTCATCCACAACAGAATTGAGTCTGTTTTCAATGCAGTGCCTTCTGAGCCCTGAAGATCACGGCCATCCAATATTGGTTTTCAGCCTTGTCCCTTTCAGACAAGGCATTTCTTCATTCATCATTCATTTCTTTTAATTTTGAATTTGCAAGTTGAGTTTGTCCTGCAAATGTGCCCAAGCAGGCATACCCATGCAAGCACAGGTGCACACACACACTCTCGACACCCCCAGAGCACATGTTTTTTGTTTGTTTGTCTGTTTTTGTTGCCATATTGTTTTTGGAGCAGTGAGAGCACATGGCTTATTGAACTTTTTTTGCCTGCCTATCTGTTTGACTGACAGCTTTATTGACCACTGAGACGGCACTGACTTGGAATGAAGTTGGTTCAGAGTAAAAATAATAGCTTCGGTGGATTGCTGCAGCTTAGCTTGCTCCTTATCTCTGAGGGTAGCTCCGATGTTGTGGAGCTTCATTTAGAAGTAACTGGTAGCTAAGCTCACTTCACTTTACAAGTAGCTTGACCAACGCTGCCCAAAACCCAGATTATGTCCTTGAATATTTTGTCTACAACCCAAAGATATTCGCTGTACTGTCATAGAAGATCAGAGAAACCAAAAAATATTCACATTTAAGAAGCTGGAATCAGAGACTTTGGACTTTTTTTCTTCATGTTATGAATTTCCTGTGCTTCAAGCCATAGAAGTCACTTGTCATCATAGCAGGAAAAGCACAGGTGTTCCTAATAATATAACAATGACTCTATTCAGGTATCCCAGTCAGCCATGACAGTGTGACCTTTTGACAGCATACACTTTGGTGTGTCATAACAAGAAAAACACAGGCGTTATCAGGAGCATTAATAACAAGTGCATTCCATCTAGGTGGGGCTCACTGGCATGACTTACTGACACATATAATGGAATGGAGCCATCGTTAATGGAATTTTACCTGTGCTTGTCCTGCTGACCCACAAAGTTCTAAGAATGTTGTGCAAAAGTTTTCATTCTAAAAATGTTCTAATAACCACATGAAGTAACATTTTTAGGAGGTAATTTTTAACAATGTTCCCCATGTATTTGAGGAGAAAACGCATTCGTGAGACTTCTTTTAAAAGCACAACATTCACTTCTTATAAATTTCTTAGATTATTTGCAAAATATGTCAAAGAACCAAAAGGTTCATTCATTTTTTTTAAACTGGTAGATTTTAGAATTGAGATGTAGACTGCCTTTTAGATCATGACTGAATCAGTAAAAGGTGGGACACTGTGTAAAATGTGAATAGAAACAGAATGTGATGATTTTGCAAAGCATTGAAAACCCATATTTAATTGAAAGTAGAAAGACAACATATCTATTTTTGAAAATGATATACTCATTTAAAATTTGATGTCGGCAACACTCTTCAAAAAGTTTGGACATTGGCAACAAAAGACTGGAAAAGTAGTGAAATGCTAAAAGAACACACCTGGTGGAAAATCTCACAGTCAATTAGGTGAACTGGCAGCGACACTCTGAACCGTGTATTGTTGGCAGATATTCGTATTATTAGGTTGTTAAGAATTACCGTTGCATATGTTTCAACATACACAATGAACAAACAATGAGAAGACATTTGAGTAAAATTAGCAGCAAAAAAGGCTAACCTCAGGGGAACATTGATAAAATCACCTCCAAAAAATGTTTCTTCATGTGGTCATGAGAATGTTTTCAGAATGTTGTTTGTTGCTGATCAATGTTGTTTGTCCTGACAGGTGTCTACAAATAGACACCTGTCAGGAACGTTCCAGGAATGTGATTGGAACATTTGTGTTCTCTGGGACATTGTGTCAATACATGACCAGTTGAAATGTAGCAGCTGACTGGCTTTGTAGATGATGGTTGATTCAGTATTGATTCAGAGTCAGTTATGGCTGGAAATCCAACTTTAATTCAACATCAATCACAACCAGAGAAGACAACGTCTGAAGAAACTGTGGTGTGAATGCTGGATGTTGCTACACTGCAGTCCTGGCTGTAAAAGTGCAATAGTGCCAATAGTGTTTGAAAGATTTGGGATATTTTAAGGTTTAAATGAAGTTTCTGGCCTCAGGTATGAATAAGCACAAGATAGTTGAGAAGAGTATGAATAGGGATGGATGAAGAAACAGTGTAAGCGTGGAGATGAGGGTTAAATTGTATAGCTGGCTTAACTTTGTACGGAGACGTATCTGACGGCAAGAGTTGGAAAACTGGGGAAAGGTTTAATTAGTATGAATGGGACTGAAAGGTTTAATCAGTCCCATCATGTCCGAAAGATGTAGAACAATTTAAGGTTGGAATGGAGTGTCCATCTGCAAGTATAAATGCAGATAGACTTAAAAAATTAGGGCTGTACCCAGTTTTTTTAAGTCAAATTGAATTAGCATTGTATCTGCGGCCCCCACTTTTTGATGCACAGCAAGCAATTTTAAACACACCTCAGTCAAGGTACCTTCACTGATTTTTCAAATGAGATACCAGGATCCAGTGACATCATTTGTATGTCTTACAAAAGGTCTTACGCTTTGGAAAATACCACTCTTGTGTCTGCAAAGTAAATTTGAAGCTACAGCCAGCAGCCAGTTAGCTTAGCATAGCATAAATACCACAAAGAGTGCAAAACGCCAGTCTGGTTGTGTACTGATGTGCATTGGCTCTAGTTAACTGCACTTCCTGTTTTATTTTGTATTAAGTCCGCTTTATGTGTTCCCATAAGTTTTACTTCCCGTCATTGTTCAGTTTCCCGCCAATTTTATCATCACCTGTTCTCGATTATCCAATCAGTCTTCCCAGTACTGAGGCTACGTTTACACGTAGCGGGGTATTTTGGAAAACAGATATTTTGGCCCCTCTGTTTTCAAAAATAACATTGTGCACACAACATCGTTTTCAAAAATGTTGTCGTTTACATGAACCCGTCGAGCGCCATCATAACTATGCTAAACCTATGGGCGTGAGTGTAAACATAGGTCGCTCACATGATGTTAAGTATTTTCCGTTGCATGTTGTGACGTTTTGGAACCTAAAACGCCATTTTACCCTGTTTACACTCCAACATAGTGTGTAAGTGTAAACGTAGCCTTATAGTCCTAGCTATCCACCACCTGACAAACAGGTGGTGGATAGATTAAGTTATAGCCCTGCTGACTTTCTGTTTTGTCTACTAACTCGACTTGATTAAACTGTTGAAATTTTGGGACTTTTTGTGTGATCCTTGCACCTCAGTCCCTTTGAGTTGTGGTCGTCACAGGCACGCTGACAGAGAAACACTAGTGTGTGCAAAGGAAGCTGTGCAGTATTGTCATGTTGGGGAGCTCTTGTAGGGATCCGGTTGCTGTATTTTATACCCCTTAACGTTGTCTAGATGTTAAAACTGTGTGTTTTTCTGATGTAAAAGCAATGTTACTCTCATGTTCCCTGAATGTTAACTAAGGCTTAATTCAACTAACCTTCCAAGAACGTTGTGTAAATGTAGCCTCATGTGAGTTCTACATGGAAAACAACTCTTAACATCTACAGAACTTTAAGGGGGAACATTCAGGGAACATAACAATAACATTAATTTACATTAGAGAAACTTGCTGTTTTAACATCTAGAGAGCGTGAAGGGGAAACATTCTGATAACTTTCCTTGTACATTCAACGAACCCTCCCAGAATGTTCTGGGAACATAACAATAATATTGGTTTTACCATCCAGGGAACGTCATATTGGAATGTTCAATAAATGGTCCCACTACCAAAAAATAATGTCCCCAGAACATTTTGGGAGCCAATTTTTGCTCTCTGGGCACTAATCCCATCCCAGCAACATTAATGCTATGCACATGAACTGAATAGTTTTAGATTATCAGTCGAGTCATCTTCATGGAGGAAGTAGAGGACATAGGTCATTTTTTTAACGGGTCCGTCTTCCCTCCCCTCCAGGTGCAAGAAATGGTGCGTTCCCATTGAGAAGATCTACAACAAAACCCAGAGAGAGAAGTTTGCCTGGGCCATCGACATGGCTGACAAGGACTATGAGTTTTAAATGCACTTAATGTTTCACCTTTTCTACCCATGCCTTTGATTCTAAAGATGGTCTGTAATAAATGTCAAATGATTCCACCATGTGGTTCCTGCAGGTTCGTGAAAGAGGAAACTAAGACTTTGTTGAAGCTGTGACCACAGTTTAAGAATTGTGCTGTATATATGGATCTGTTGTGAATATAGGAAAGAACCCTCTGAACCATTTCAACAAGCTGCCAAAGGGCATCTCTCTTTCAAAAATCACAGTAGTGTGTATGTAGCTGCAGCTAACTGCCCATGATCAAACAACTATGAACACATTATTATCTTTTGTCAGATACAACTGTACTTAAATTTGTAAGCCATCACTTATTGAGAAATTCTATATTCTCATAGAATAATGAATTAATAAATGTTTTTATGAGAGACCGTGAGGACCACCATGAGAGATAACAGGATGAATTTCAGTTTGTGGAATTTTAGTGTGAAAGATCGGTACATTAAAATGAGACTGTTGACAGTGTGAAGATAAAAACCGGAGCACTATGTTCATGTAATTATTAGCACACCGAATGTTGTCTTTTCTCCCATTGATTTTGATTTTGCTGTTTATTTCAGGGATGTACATATTTTTGTCATTTTTCAGTAACTATGATTCAGTGTTTTATAAAAAAGCGGGCTGTATGCATTGTCAACAAAAAGCTCTTCATTGCTCAGATGCAACTTGTATGTGTTTTCACAGTTTTGCGATGAACAAGACGTTAACATTCCTCTTGGTCACTTGAAACAGCTGAAGTACTGCGTAATGTTTTGTGTGCCAGACATAAAAGAGACTGTTCCTTCAGACAGAGGTGGTTTCTAAGAGGGATGTGGATTTTGCCAAAAAAAAGATCACAGAAGTCTATCATTGTTGTGTGCTGTTTTTTTGTATCGCTGTGATTAAGCAGAAAGTGTCCTCCTTGGATTCATTTCCAAATGTGAATGGATATTCTGACTTTTGTCATTAATATTTCTTGCTATTTGATCATTTATCACACAACTCCTGATTGGTTGAATGCTTATTGTTTTGAGCTTTGTAGTTTTCAGAATAAAACATCAACCTTGTCTTTTTTTTGTCCTCGCTTCATATGCTTTTGTGGGTGAAAAAGGGGTTGAAACAGCTAGCTGTTTTCCTGAATATACGAAGAGACTTCATCAATCAATCAACAGTGATTGGTCAATTCAGGGGTCATAGTCCAATTCTCAGTGATAAGTCTCAAAATGATTAACTTCTCAGTATTATTTCATCTTTTAACTTGCATTTGATCACCATTTGGATGAAGTATCAAAGCCTTTCAAAGGTAATGTGATTTGTTTTCCCATGGAAGAGAAAAGCACAATTTAATAATTATGAGAACAAAACCAACCCTGGGCTTTGATTGGTAATCCGGACATTGAAAAGTGCAGTATTCGTTTAAAGGGGGGATAGCAACAAAGTTACTTTGCTAGTTACTTGAGAAGTTGTGATACAGGTTTTGTTGAGGAGACAGCTTATGATGAAGTACAGTATGAGCAGAGGGTCTGCTTCTTTAAGAGGCCGCTAACTGGCGCTCCTACTGGAGAGATGAGCTGCGTCAAGGTACCGGGAGATACGCAAGATTACCGGAAATGGGACAACTGTATCCAAATAAATGCATAAAGTTGTCACTGAGGTAGCTAGTTAACCGAGGCGAGACAGAGCTAAATTAAAGTTGACGACCGCACTGTAACATAATGACCAAAAAAACTGACCAAAATAAATAAATAAATAAATAAATAAAAAAAATAAAAAAAGTCAACAGAAACGAATCAAAAAATATGTGTTGGGAGTTTCATAAATACTGCATTTATGCTTCCACCGACAATGACTTATACAAGATTAATGCATAAATCCCATTACTCCATGTAAGGAGCAGAAAACCTGAAAATTTGGACATCTATCTAAATGGTTTTATATTAGTACAAAAGTAAAATACACTTTCAATGAATAGTGTCTCATCAGGTCAGATGATGAATATCAGGTGCAAGGTGCACCTAAGAGTGTCATCAATAATACCAATGCCAATACCAATATCAATACCAAATGTTCTGAAGGACACGATCCAGACAGAAAAGAGTTTTGAGGCTTATACCCATAAAAAATAAATTGAAATAGGATCTGTTACTTTTTATAAAGTTGACAGCAAAAATTATGTAACTCTAATGAAATAAATATTGCTAATGCTGAGGAAGATACAAACTAAACCATATTACAACCGTAACCAGTCTCCTTGTGCCTCCTTCATAAAACAGTGCAACGAGTTCCTCGACACGACTTTTATTATGAAACCCGCAGCGGAAGCCTGGTTTTTGACTCCGGCTCGATTGATACTGCTGGTGGTCGGCTGAGGGGGGTGGAGGGGGGGAAGGGCCTGAGCTGGCTGGATCTGAGAGCAGACAAACTTGCGTAGTCTTACCACGGTCCTCGCTGTCTGTCTGCCTCTCTATGGACGACCGGAGGGGAGAAGGGGAAACGGGGATTGCTGTCGTCGGGACCGCAGCGCCTTTCCAGGGCCTAGCGATGATTTAATCACGGAAAACCAGGGTGTCGGGGGGAAAAAGGAGGAGAAAGCCGAGAGGGGAGAGGAGCAGCCTCAGCCGTTGGAGATGTGCGGTCGGGCCGAGATTGCGGCGGTAGGTACAGCACAGCAGTCCCTGCGACGTGTTGTTTTCCACTTGATTTTTCTCCGCACACTAAGGCGAAAAGAGAAGGGGGAGAAAAGGGCAGAATAGCTGCTGCTACCTGGGCTTTTTTCAGGGGTGAAACCAGCCACCATTCTTCCTTTCGGCCCAGCGAAATGCTAACTCACACCGGCCCCGTTTCCACGCTGTGAAAATATCCAGACGGTTCTTGTTATCCTACTCCGCTGCCATTCGCCACAAGTTGTATTCCCAATAATGCGATGCCTCCTGTGTCCAAAGGAAACTTTGCTTTCCTCTGGGACGGACTGCAGCAGGTTACGGGCCCGTTTTTACTCTTTAAACCCAGTCTGAATGAGATGAAACCACCCCGCTGCTACGTTCAAGGTAAAACCGTGTTGGAGAGAAAGTTCCCCGGCGTCTTCGGCTTCATCAACACGTTTTCAGACTGCAGCTGTCATTTATTTACATCACTGTTAATGATAAGTCACATTCCTGCTCCTGTTAGGATTTAACGGCGTTTCAATCCTGGGAGCAACCACAGCCATATAGAGAAATCAATAACATCACATATGTCATAAATGTTATGCTTTGTCTGCCAACATGTGTCTGTCTTTTCATGGTTATGAGCATTTTTAAACGTGGATGCTGCAGATCAAGCTGTGTGATGCGTTCATGTGGCTGTATGTTGATATATTCCCACAATATGCTCTTATGTTTTAGGTTTGGTGACACGTTTCAAATGTCCCACAGTGTACAAAACATGAAATCTGTCCATATTCACGTCAAACTAAGAACATGTTCATATAACACGGTCTAACATGGACATAACATGTACAACAAATGGAACGTTTTATGTACACGTATAGTTTATTTGAGTGTGTGTGTGTGATTAATGACTATTTGATCCTTGGCAGCATTCAGAAATTAGTTTGAAATGTCACCTTTTTTTTTTTTTTTGGTTGGTAATGCATCTGATAGACAGCCTGAACACTACCAAAGCATTTTAGTGAAATGTAATTTTGGAAATGAGCATGTTCACATTTCACATATACGTCAAAATGAGCAATATTTATGTAAAACATGTATCTCGATGGGAAGGTGAGAGTAAAGAAAATGTGTTTTGATGCTGAAAAGTCAGCTTTTACATATGTGAAGGTGTTTAAACATATACTGCGTAGGAAAGTTTTATTTAAACATAAATCTCCTGACAGCATCGACTCTTCACTGCCCTATAATGTGCATACAACACCGACACACTAGAAGTCCCAGAGGAATTGTTGTTTCATGGGTTTCCCCCCCTCTTCTCCTGCTGTAGGTATCCCTGTCTAGGCCTGGACTGAGCAGATTGTTCTGAGAGGAAACTGACAACAAACAGGGGAAGTGAACATGGCTGGGACCTCGGGCTTCTTTTCCAACGGACCTGTTCCGTGGATGGACAACGACACGGAGATGAACAACCTGTACCGAGACCTGGAGCTGGGCACAGTACTGACACTGTTTTATTCTAAGAAGTCCCAGCGGCCAGAGAGACGGACATTTCAAGTCAAGCTGGAGACCAGGACTATTATCTGGACTCGGGGCACGGACAAAATAGAGGGAGAGAGTGAGTAGACACGAACACCAACACAGCACTGGTTGTAAATGTGCCAGAATTTGTTGGTTTACATACATTCAGAAATATGACATGAAGGTGTTGTGAGCAGCTGGTGAGTGATGTCAGGTAGAATTGGCAAAGTCACTTGCAAAATCCTTTTAGGTTTTAAGAGCGATATAGATGCTTTTCATGGAAGAAAGTTAGGATGAACAAGAATTGGGTATGTGGAAATGAAAGTGAAACAGGAGGCGTTAATTGTTCGTTCTGCAGAGATCGGACAGTTTAATAACAAGACATGCAGCCTCCAAGACCTGCAAAGACAAAGGTCAAGGCATACAACAGTATTACTAAAAACAAAATCCCAGCAGCGTTTCTCAATATCAACATGACATCGTTTATTTCAGCTCTGATTAGTTCCTGAAAGTCCATATTCTGTCTTGCTAAAACTTCCAGGATTTGGTTCATTCACGCGTTTACTGCGTGTTTGTTGAGTTACTTAAAAGTCTGATTATTTGTTTCATTTTATGGCTTTACGACAAATTTTGACAGCGCAGGTGTGAGTCTGTTAAAGGAGCAACCACTGTTGTCCCGCAGTAGATAAATCACATCTCAGACACAAATCCACGGTCAGCTACGAGGAGAAAGTACAATTTCCTGGAATTCTTCTGTCACGTTAGTGGGGATATACTGTAATTTACCAGGTTAATCTTCAACAGAGCAGCGTGCTGACTGAGGACATGCAGACCTTCGGTGAGTCGTTAAGTCTTCTGTCTCTCGGGTAGCAGGATGCCTTGTGCACAGCTGCACTCTGCTCCGGATGCAGCAAAAAGAGCACACACACACAAAAAAGACAGTCGGCTTAGGTTTTTTTCTTTTCTTTTTTTTTTTTAACACGGCAGTATCATCTTCTGTTGCACGAAGGCTTTCATACACACATGAGCTCATAGCTGTCATTTGATACTCTTGGAGAGTTGAAATGGGCCGAGGCGGGTCATTAATGTACAGAAATAGAATATGAGGGTTTTTACTGGAAGTGTGTGATCATTTGGGAACAATTGGCCCGCTGTGTTTACCCCTTATCAATGGCAGCGAGAGAAAGATGCCCATTAACTGTGGAAGCAGCACTCTAGGTGTTTGCTAAATATAAAATGCGGAGAAGGTGTACCTTTTAGTTCCACGATCAAAGTGCATTTTGTAACGCTTTATATTAAGGTGTACATATTCACCTTTAGCTAGTAGCTTATTAGCATACATATTAGTTGCGTATTGGTTCTTTATTAGTCATCATAAAGCACTTGTTAATGCCTTGATGGTTAGGGGTTATTAAGGGTCAGGGTTGTTAGAATTCATAGCAACTTCCTTACTATCAACAACCAGTAATTAGGGGCTTATTGAGAGAAAAGTCTTAGTTAATGACCTAGTAGTTGTAGAATATGATAATATGATAATAATCTGAAGTGAGGCCACTCAGTTTCTCCCCGAGATTGATTTGTGATGCTTGTTTGGTGCACGTAAAGTTGCCCAGCTGATATTTATTGCAGATTGCAGATTCATCATGATATGATGCAATTAGATGTAGGTCTGGCTTGACAAAGCAGGATGTGGTGTTGCAAAAGAAATGGCGGTAACAGGCTGGTTAGAGGCGTAGGCGGGGCATCAACATAAAGATGGGGATACGTGACATTTGTAGTCACAGTTTGCCCAAACTTTACGATTCACACGGGCTGTACATAAGTGCATAGTGTGTTTTGATCCTGGGGAGACTGTTATGAAGCATTACATATGGTACACTCAGTAAATCTCCAGAGTATCACACAGATCATCCTCAGAACTTCTGGTTTCTGGGTATGTTACTGAAAACGAGGGCGTGTAAACATGAATCAGAATCATGCTTGACAGTGACACATCATTTTTCTACTTCACCAACCTGAAGTGAGGGAACTGACAGGCTTCGACATTTACTTCACTGAATGAGCCAGATTTAGGTTGTTTTTATGAATGAGCTTCCGCGTGTGTTTTTACACTCTTAAGCTATGATTTAACTTTGGTGGGGGAAACCTCCCTTCTTGGGTCCAGGAGCATCAGATTCTCTCATGTTTCATTTCAAACAAAGGCACCTAATATGACCACATATACTTTGAGGTGATAGACATTTGACAGCCAGCAGACATTTTTCTATATGTCCACAGTGGACGCAGCCTCTATCTGGTTGTATTAGTTCATGGGTACATGAACATCACAGTACATTTGCTCAATTGAATTTCCTGGAAATATACTGTCACCAGAGCTGGACTGATGTATCAGGCAGGTCATTACATTGGCTGAGTGCAGATACTGTGTATATATATCGGTGTCTGCCAGTATGCACTGTATGTCAACTGATAAATGACAAGAACCAGATACATATTCATTTTTTGTCCACCCAAGAGCTCTGACAATTTGTTTGCCTGCTGTAAAATGTCCCGATCAATACGTATCTTGCTCACAATTCTTAAAAAAACAAACAAAACAAAACAAATGAAAGGGATGCATGTCAAGATAGTTGGTGTTAAAAAAGAAAAAGCGATCATCTGACATGTTGTTTTTTAATATCCCAAATAACCACAGTAGTATTTGCCCCAAAATATCCAGTATTGGTCAGGCTATATATACATATATATCACAATATTGATACCACCCATGTGAAATTACATAAACATTGATGTACATGTTGCCGCTTAAACCAGAAAAGGGAACCGATCAGCGAAATCAGCTGAGCCATAGATCATGTCGTCCGACTTCTTTGGTTGTTTTTACAATCTATTGAGCACCTTAATAGGTTTAAATGTAACAGAGGGAGAGTTTACACCCGGTATTCAAAGGCATTATACGTCTATACACAAATAAACACATATATTATTTCCTTTTCCCAAACTCCATACCCACCTGCGCTTAGTGCTGTCCACTTGTGATCGGACCACCCGGGATCCACCCTAATCTAAACAGGGCCAGATAAAAGTGTTAGCGATAAGTAATGATTCACACAAAATGAGTCTGAATGTGGTTCTGTGTTAATGCATCTTCTCTAATAATAACCCGTGAATCAGCGCTCTGTCCACCATCGCTGCTCGCTGAGCTCTCCCTGCAGGACTAACTCAACCAGTTAACACACAACTGTGACCCCTAACACCGAATGAACTTTGACAGACAAGCCTCCATATGTTTCACACTGCTCTGATTGATGATGGCATGGCACAAGGACTGCAGAACATCTGCACGCGCTCATACATGTCCTGACCCTCTGATCATGTATAGTTCTTATTTGAAGGAGACCTGAAACAAAAGAAAAGCAAAGCAGAAACTGCTTAATTATAGTATCTCAGTTGTGATAATTTGATGCTTTCTTCTGTTTTATATCATTGTTAACTGGATATTTTTGGGCTGTGGACTGTTCATCGGACGAAACAAGACATTGGAAGGTGTCACTTTGAACTCTGGGAAACTGGAATGGACATTTTACCTTGCTGCCTGACGTTTTATAGACTCAATGATTAACTGAGATGACGGTCGGCAGATTAAAAAGCAGCTGCTGGTTGATTATAAATGGAGTGGCGGGCATGGGTATCTGAGGTGTATTCAGGTTTAGGGAGGAGTCTCGCCAGTTATTAAAACAAGATCCTGCCTGCGCGTTATCAGTCATGGTGCTAGATGAGCGCGTGTTGACCGTCAGTTCAATGTCGTCAGCTCCATCCTGGAAATGGCTTCATAAATAGTAAAGCAATCATCAGGTAGTTTTTGTTGTCGGTCTGTGCAAATGTGGGCGGCATTACCTGCACACATCTGCGGAGGCTGTTGTCTCTCTGACCTGCTTTTTCCATGCCTCCCTCGTGCTTTCTCGCCTCAAATGGCTGATGTCATTTTTAGCTTCCTCACCGCTCCTTTTTTTTTTTTTTCTTCAGTTCCACACTTGACTGTCAGCCCAGTTTGTTTATGACAAGTGTGTCAACATGTTAGTCGGACATTATCCCGGAGGCAGCGACACGATCAGAATCTGCTTTTACAGTGTTTATGTCTGGATGAAAACATGTAAAGATCAGGTTGTGGCTGGAAAACAAGCACAGTTCCACAGTCGACTCGCTCCATTTACAGTGTGGCTGGAAAGGGGAACAGACTCCATGTAGCTGCATGACAGTTATTTGTCAGGGGGAAAGTCCTGTGTTTAACTTTATCCAACATGATGTCAAAGGAGCTGATATGGATCAGCTGACGCGTGTGTGCTCACTGAAACGCTGTCACGCTCCGGGCTGCACAGTCGCTCGAAAATTTGATTGCAGTATGAGCAATTTCAGCCGCTCCGGCCTTGTGTTCGATGCGGACAGCATAACTTTTTGTTTGTTCTGGGGTCAGTTGTGTCATTCGGCTGCAACAAATCTTTTCATTATTGATTAATCAGCCAACTGCTTAGTGAGAGGTGCCAGCTATATTTTCCCAAAGATGATGTATTGAAATGTTTTATTTTGTACGACCAACAGTCCAAAACTCAGAGATGTTCAGTTACAAACAGGTATGACAAAGAAAAGAAGCTTTAATCAGAAAATACTTAAATTTTTTGCACCAAAAATGACTAAAACAGTCCATCTATTATCAAAATAGTTGTGCGTTGACTTGTCGTCACAGCTCTAAATGTAAGTCACATCACAGCTGCAATATCCAGCAAAATGCACGCTGACATGATTGTACATCAGCGTTGTGCAGCTCTAGCTTTCCCTCCGTGGCGAAACACAGCTAATGCACTCTGCTCTAATGCATCTAACTAACTGAAGGTGTGATTAGGATTATGAAATTGAACTGCGCGAGTCGTAGGGCTGAGCGTTGATCAAACTGTAGCTGTAGCTCCAAGTATCGAACTGCCAATTTCCAAAAGTTGGCAGCAAAGGAGATCAGATTTGAATCAGAATGTTGACAGTTATCGACTGTGTAAAGGAGGCAGTAGCTCATAATTGTTTTCGTTATTGATTAACCTCTTGATTATAGTTTTATTGTGAATAGCTTAGACTGTAAAATGTCTTATTAATCCTCAGGTTGCTTTGTTTACAGACCAAAAGGTATTTAATTTCTACGCAAATCCTCACCAGTCAGGAACCAGAGGCAGCAAATGTTTGACATTTTTCCTCTGTGAAAGTATTTTTTCTGAAGTGTGTAGACATTTAACATTTGACAGCTTTTTTAAAAACATTTCGGTAAGAATCTTAGAGTGAGATAGCACAAAGTACAATCGGCTAGAAGGTTTGAAGTGTAATCCAGCCCTGGTGAGGAGTGGTGTGGAGGGCTGGAGGAAGTGTGGGAGTGCGTTGCAGGATACCTCCTCTCATCTCCTCTGCTGAGGTTACACCTCTGGCTATCTCTTTATTTCCTGCATCTGTCTGAGGCAGGATCCAAATATTTTGACTCAAACGACTTAAAGTGTTGTCTAACAGATCGGCCTGTCGGAGCGGCCGCGCTCTCAGCGGAAGCCTGCTGGCCCGTTTGGTGGGCGAAATAAACTGAGATATGATGTATGATTAGAGAGCTCGGCTTTAGTGAAATTCAGCACGAGAAGACACTCTTTTTTTTTTTTTAATGCTTGAGAAAAGAACATGCTCACCTATACGCAAGCACAGATGTGGAGTGTAGGCGACAAAAGCACAGGATGTGTGGTTTGAGGGCAGGAAGAGAAGCAGGAGCTGTGTGTGCATGTGTGCGCGTGTGCCTGTGTGTGTGTGTGTGTGTGTGTGTGCGTGTGTGAGTGAGTGTGAGAGAGAGATCTTAAACTTCTCCGAATGCAACGCTGATAGGAACACGTTGAGCTACTTCACAGCCTACGCGCTCGTAAAGTTTCTGACTGCCCATTAATGAAGTCAAGACAAAATCGTACCATTTTTTCAGTTGTGTCATTCCTAAAGATAAACCATGAGGCAATGTTGTGTAAAAGCCCACGCAGGGCTTTTTTTAATCAGTCCAGTGGAGAAAAACTAGATGATATATATAGCGTGTTACTGTATGCAGACTCGATTTGAGCTTGGTTGGGTTCTTAAGTGCTATATCGCTTTCAGATTCCCCGTCTGACGCCCTTTGTGCTGTAAATTATTAAAACCATTCCAAGCTTCTAAAGTCTCACGGTTACCCACGTACAATATGTCTTTGATGTATTTGAAACCTCTATTGCGCGGACCCGGCCGAGTCACATCGCAGACTTGTTTGTGCAACTGGCTCGAGGTCTGCCATTGTCGGATGGCTGATTTGGTTTTGGTTGATTTCAGTGGTGAAAGGTAAACAGGGGTTTATTTGCGGTCGGTAGCTTCACCATCTTCTTCATTTGAAATCCATATCTAACAATACCGTATCAATGGTATGGCTTCACTTGAAGTGTATCTATATGCGGTTGAGGTCGTGGCCTCAGCTTCGCTGTTTTATGTGGTCAGGGGGCTTCAAATACTTGTCCGTGCTGTATGTTTGTGTCTATTCTGGGATGTTAGAGGCAAAAGAAATCAGGTTTATGAAACTAAATTATGAGTAAATGGATTGGAAGACAATTTGGACAAGGTTGGATCGAATTCAGGATGATTATTTATGTACTTTGGGTGGTTTTGTGAAGATATGACCATATTTTATTAGCTTTGTATAGAATTTTGTCATACAAATGAAAATTTCCAAGCAAATTGTGACTGCAAATTGAACAAATGAGTTATTGAAGGTTTTCTTATCCACGTATGAAGCATTTATCTGATGTAAAGCATAATTGTTCAGTGTATTGGACATTATTTTACATCTAACTTTGCATATGGCGACATAAAGTGACATCAGACAACGATCCATATTAATGTCATAATTTTGATTTCAGCTATATCGCCCAGCTCTACTGAGGACACTTTTGTATGTGCAAGGAAATGGCAATTCTGCATTCCTGCTAACTGTCGTATGCGTCTTTCTTTCCAGTTGACATTCGAGAGATCAAAGAGATCCGTCCTGGACAGAAGTCCCGGGACTTTGAGCGCTATGTGGAGGACTCTGCAGCACGGCTGGACCAGGCCCACTGCTTTGTCATCCTGTACGGCACCGAGTTTCGCCTTAAATCGCTCAGCCTGGCAGGTATGCACAGACACCTTCCACGCCTTCACACACAACTAGTGCATTTCTATGTCACATTACCATCATACCAGCCATCACCTTACCCTCAGTGTCTGTCTCTCAGTTTGACTTCTTTGCCACAACATCCTTGTTTAAAGCTTTATAGTCCACCACAAGCTGAAATAGTCTCAAAGTGCAGACCGCATATTTGAAATTCTTCACTGAAATCTAAAGCTGCGTTTTGATCATCGATTAATAGTTTTAGTCACCTTTCATACAAAAATGCTGCTTCCCTTTGTCATATGACACTAACATATTACAGCTTTAGAGTGTTTGACAGACAAAACAAGCTAACTGGAGACAGCATCTTGGCCACTTTTTCACGATTGTCTAACATTTCCTCGCTATTAAGAGCGATTAATCAGTAATGAAAATAATTGGTAAATGCAGCCCCATACACCACAACATGTCTCTAGACCTTGAGTAAGTCAAAACTCCCCACCAAAAAACATATAATGGGAATAAAAAGAAAAGAAAATCCGAAATTATTTCTCCAAATTTTCGATTTTTCCTCAGCAACGTCTGATGAGGAGATGACCATGTGGGTGAAGGGCCTAAACTGGCTTGTGGCCGACACACTGAAGTCTCCGACGCCGCTCCAGATCGAGAGGTAAACGGTGCATACGTGGCTACACATCACATCCAAAGCGGAAGCTATGATAAGGCTCAGCATGTGATGACGAGCCACATTCGCCCATTTTATGTCCTGTTTTACATTAAATCCTCTTAAATCCCTGTTTTGTGTTGTTTTCTCCAGGTGGTTACGTAAGCAGTTCTACGCCGTTGATCGCAACAGAGAAGACAGGTATGTCCGCTCAGTTAAAAGACATAAACGCCAGAGCTGATCAGATCAGACACACAGGAAATAGCTATAATTAGATAGAACTCAATTGGTTGGTGCAGCAGTTGTGCTCCCTTTGTGTAACATGTAGAGCGAGTAGGCTAGCTGCACCAGGCTGGTAGGTGTCAGTGAGAATGCGCTGCTGAGGTGTAGTGAAGGAACTAACCTCTCAGCCACACAACAGCACCTCTTCCTGCAGCAGGAAACAGACTGCAGAGGATGGAGGAGATGTACAAAGATGTTTGTCTGTTACATCCCTGACGAAAGCGCAAGCCTTTGTTACGCTGCAGGGGTATTGTCCTCCCCCGGCCAAAATTCCAGGCTGTGTAGTAAAAGTGAAGCCAGAAAGACTCAGCAGAGCGCAAGGAGCGTGCGTTCGCAGCGTTTCAGCACGTTGGTCGGCGACTTTGCGCTTATTGTGCGTGCCTGTCCGTGTTTGTGTTTGACTTCTCAACAAACCATGTGTATGTGTTTAGGATATCCTGTAAGGATCTGAAGAGCATGCTGAGCCAGGTCAACTACAGGGTGCCCAACATGAGGTTCCTCCGAGAGAAACTTCCGGTAACCTCCTTCTACTTATCGCAGACCCCGCGTTCCCGCTCCATCTCCCTGCCCACTTCCCTTTCAGTATGATGTTGTTGGAGACTAGAGATTTATGATTTGTCGTTAACGGCCCTTTTGCTTTCCCTCGTTTCGCCTGTTTTATAGGACTCGGAGCTGAGGAATGGAGACGTGTCCTTCAGCCAGTTCGCCCAGCTCTATCGTAGCCTCATGTTCGATGCTCAGAAAAACGTAAGTGCAGTCCTTTTATGCATGCACAGAGAGTTCTGTCCCAGCACTTTCATCCCCCATCGCCCCATCTGATGCCCTGCCAAGGCACCCTTCCTCCCCCCATCTGTCTGTTCTCAAATGGCTGCGGGATCAATATGGACCAGTTAAAAACCCACCAAACCCCTCTGGTGGAGGCCATTAGGACACACACACTCACACAGATGAGGAGGCAGGCAGGCAGGCAGGGTGGGGTCAGATTAAATGGATGACCTCAGTGCCCCCCAACGACTAACCACCCAGCCCCCTGCAGGATGTCTGTGTCCATCTACATGACTAGTACGCACACTGAAAGGGCGGCACTTTCATGAAATAACTCAAATGTTCCCTCTCTTTCAGGTGGAGATGCCATTTCTGCAGAGGTAGGTCAAAACTAGACACGCACATGCACAGTGACTGGCTCTCACAGATGTGAGTTCGCTGAGGTGAACCCTCTCTTTCTCTGCCAGGTTCATTGACAGACCAGAGCAGAGGCTCTCCCTGGATGACTTCAAGAGCTTCCTCCTGGAGTCTCAAAAGGTAATGTCTCCAGGGCCTTCGGACATGTAGTTCCTCACAGATTGGTTTCATTTGCACGCCCCAATACATCTTTGTTTGGATGTGAATCCAGGAAATGTGGGCCACAGACAGCAGCAAGGTTCAGGAGTTTATGTTCAGCTACCTGAAAGACCCCCTGAGAGAAGTGGAGCAGCCTTATTTCCACCAAGACGAGGTACCCACACTCTCACCACACCTCCCTCTTCCTTTTCCCCTCTTTTTCTCAATTCTCTTCTCTTTTCTGGGTTTTTCTCACACTAATGGAAAAAATGCAAACTTGTTTTTGTGAGTTATGTTTTCCGATGCCCTCCCCTGTGTTGCCAGCGTGGGTGGGAGATGCTCAGAAATTGACATGGATAGCCATGATCTCGGCCTAAAGCACCTCCTCCCACACAGATAGAAAAGGTTATTGACTGTGGCGCCGCGTGAGAGTTCCGCAGAAAGCGAATGATGCTTTCTGTGGTCGCCATAAAGCTGTGACTGACAAAAGACACGAGGAAGCTGGTGCAAGGCAGCCTACAAGAGATGGTACTGAGTTAGATAGCAGGTGTGCAGGCCATGGACATCAGACTGTAAAAGATAAGATAAAACAAAGGAAGTGTGACCGTTAAAGGTAATGTTGTAGGTTTCAGTTGTCGCCTACATCTCTTATAGCTGTGAGAGGGAATTCAACAGTCATTAAAAAAAAGCTGAGCTGCTGAATCTCTTATATTTGTGATATATTTTTATTTTTTTTTTTCAAAAATCCATCATCACATCAAGTCTGCACACTTTGTGGATGCTGGTCCATAAGCTGATAAAAACACACTCTGTGAGACTAGATTTAAACCTGACATTAATGCTCTTAATGTGATATTATCATGAAATCCTCGACTGATTTTGAGAATATGGGTCGAAATGTTTTTTTTCTTAATTGGATTAAAGTCAACCTTCCCCCACCTTACTTGCTCTGCAGACTGTACCAAACAAATCAAAATGCATATTCTGTATGTGTAAATGATCAGATCTCATTTATTACTAACTTCTGACACTTACATATGTACGAGTTGGCCACCAGACAACTACTGCATGGTTTGCAAATGTAATACACTCTGGTGGTGTTTTGCACAAGCTTGTGTGCCAATACAAATATATCTGCAAGATGCACTGCAAAAATCTGCAGGCGGCTTCATGCAATGAAATGTTATTGAGTGCTTTGAGTATTTGCCTTTTAGGGTTTGAGAGAATGGTGCTGAAACAAAGACACTTCATCACTCAACAATATGGCACAAAATTATTTATTTAGAAGAGTTTTTGTACAGAGACGGACTCGACGATCCGGGTGGTCCAAGGCTGGATCAGATCCTGGCAGCGTGCCCTGCAGGAGGCCTTCTGAGCCTTGCCCAAGCTCACAAACATGTCTCCAACAACCTATTAAAGCCCTGTTCAGCTATGCTCCCAATCTGCAGGGCTGAATTGCTTTGTTACACATGCTTGGAAGGCTTGTTATTATCATTACATTTTACGTCACCATGTCTACATTATATTGCTCCGGATAGAAGTCATCTGCAGAGCAAAGTCTGAAGTCTGTACTCCGAGCAGACTGTCTGGAGCCCTGGAAAAAGTTTGCTTTTTTGACTTTTGCGGACATGATGAATTTAGACAGCCCAAGTCTCTCGTGGACCTCCCAGAAACACATAAGTTGAATCTGCAAGTGCAGCACATTTGACTGATTCTCACTTCTCTCCCCCGTCCTGTGTAGTTCCTGACATACCTGTTCTCCAAAGAGAACACCATCTGGGATTCCTCCCTGGACCAGGTGTGTCCTGAGAATATGAACAACCCCCTGTCCCACTACTGGATCTCCTCTTCGCACAACACGTAAGAATGGAGCCCGAAGCTGTCATGCATACATTTCATTATGTCAGGCTTCTGTCAAGTTCGAGCAGCTGTAATTAGGCCTTGGGAACACTTAAATCTGGCATCCTCTCATGGAAGCCTCTAATCAAAGAGGGCTTTTGAACTGACTTCATACATCAGATAAAAGTGTATTATTTAACAATCTTGTTCCAGAATGAGATCCCACTGTGTATTTTGCAGGAAAATGTATTTTTCCTGCCATTGAAAAGTGTGTGAAAGGCAGTTCAAATGATAACCCTCTGTACTCGATGTGAAACAATACTCATTGGAGCAGCAGAATGAAAACTTCCCATGTTGCTTTGATTAGGTTTGAATTGACCGACTGACTGAGTAAGAAGTGTTTACTCCAGTCAACAAAAGAGGGAGAGAGCCTTTTTTTCACAGCAGTATCAGTGTTTGTGTGAGTGTGTGTCTGTTATTATGTTGCAGTCACTAACATGCAAATCCCTTTTGAAAAACTGGTTAGATGTGTGTTTTTCTGCGCGTACTTTGACGTTACACACTTATTTTTAGCTACCTGACGGGAGACCAGTTTTCCAGTGAGTCGTCCCTGGAGGCGTACGCTCGCTGTCTGAGGATGGGCTGCCGCTGTATTGAATGTGGGTAAAGACACATACACACATTTCACTTTGACCCACGTACAATAAATCACCTCCACTTGACTTTCAACCTTGTAATTAACTCTTATCCCTCACAATTCTACTTTTAATGCAGCCGCCACACCCTTACCCACACACTCGCTGTTACACAACAGTTCCGTACGCTGTCTGGTCTTTGCACCAAACCCTTGTCAAGCAGGTTTCTATGAATAGGACTGGCTTTCAGCAGGTTAAAGAGTCACTTGTCCTCAAACAAAAATAAACAAACATGAACTTGTGCGTCTTCAAGTTTAAAGGTCTTAAATACTGTGCACTTAATCTTTTGTGTGTGGCGTATAGCAGATGAAACGACTGTGCGTGTGTGTCTGTCTGTGTGTGTTTACCTCCAGTGGACTGCTGGGATGGCCCAGATGGAATGCCAGTCATCTACCACGGACACACCCTCACAACAAAAATCAAGTTTTGTGATGTCTTGACCACCATCAAAGAGCATGCCTTCGTCACATCTGAGTGAGTCTCTATGAGCACAAGCCACGCCGTTTCTTGGTGATAAAAGGAAAAATAAATAGGGGTGAAAGATATGACTGAAAATTTATATCAATTTTTTGTTTCTGATTCTACCTCTTTTTCACTCTATTAGCATGTAAGGGAACATATCTTCAGAGGTTAAAAGTGATTTAAAAAAAGATGTTTTTTTGGTCCCCAAATAGGAATGAAAATGAGGTTTGGGCCTACGTGTGGTTTGGAAGGAGTATGTGATAATGTGTAATGTATTAGACAAGGGGGAGGGTTACACGTCGAAACAGCATTCATTTGGCAGAAAACCCGAAGTATATTATGGAAGTACAATAGTCAGTGTACCGCTGAGCATGTCTATCAAGTGCATTGACATATGGCAGCAACAGACACACACACTGACATGGCGCGCAGCAGCAGGAGTTTTCCTGTAACAACAAAACCAGCTGAGCTTGTGTGGCAGTATGAAGTGTGGAGATGATGTTACGTCTGGCTATGTGAGGCTACACAAAAAGCAATGTGAAAAGACACATCCAAGCCGCAAGCTTGCTTTCTGTTGAGTTTCCCTTAAAATTACTCCAGCCTGTGGGGCAGCAATAGCTGCTAGTAGATACATTAGCTGTAGAACAACGCAAAATTCAACAGGCTGACCAGCAGAATGAACATCTGCATCTTCCTCTGCCAGCTCACTGTCCCTCTTCCACTACCTCAGCCATGGAAGTACACCATGATAGTAATGACATAATGAAACATAAATAACACCTGAGATATTGCCTTGCCAATTTTGTATAAAAATATTTGCCTTGCTATGGCAGACTTCACTTTCTTTTGCTTGGAATTATACGTCTATTGAGCCATGTGTAGTAATAATATGTTTATTTAGGGTATCTTAGCCTCAGGAAGCAGACAAGTCCACCTTAAATCCTAATCTGTGCTCCCCTTACAGCTATCCCATCATCCTGTCCATCGAGGACCACTGTAGTATTGTGCAGCAGAGGAATATGGCCACTTTCTTTAAGAAGGTGTTTGGAGACATGCTGCTGACCAAGGCGGTGGATATCGCAGCAGATGGCCTGCCCTCACCCAACCAGCTCAAGAGGAAGATCCTCATCAAGGTCAGGAGCCACCTCGAGAGATCATTTGATCTTTTTATGGCAATTTATTCTGCAGGGAAAAAAAGTATGAATGGATGCTTTGTGTATAGTATTTCTGATTGTCCTTCCTCCTTTCCCTTTATCTGCCACAGCATAAGAAGCTCGCAGAAGGCAGTGCCTACGAGGAGGTGTCCACCTCCACTCCCTACTCAGAGAACGATATCAGCAACTCCATCAAAAATGGCATCCTGTACCTGGAAGACCCCATTAACCATGTAAGCATGTTCATCGTGTGTAAGTGGATTCTGGAAGTTGCATCAGGACAAACGCTCGAGATCTGATGCATGCGATGGCCTTGGCCTCATAAACTGCTTTCCTTTGTCTTTTAGATGATTAAATTCTGCTTGCCTGCTTGGGCCACATTTCAGTGCGACACATGGATCCTCTAAATATTTAATCTAACCATTTGAACTAAGTGTCTCCCTCCCCTCATCCTCTCCCTCGCTCTCTTTCCCCCCAGGAGTGGTACCCTCATTTCTTTGTCCTGACCAGCAGTAAAATCTACTACTCAGAGGAGACCTCCAGTAACCAGGGCAACGATGATGAGGAGGAGCACAGAGAGGTTAGTAGGCCTGATCTGCTGTTGATACTCACAGAGACAAGAGTCGCGAGTCCTGATTTTGAACAGGATCTGTTCACCACCGGGCATTGCGCACAAAATACATGCAGTATAACAAAGACAGCATTTCCTATAGAGATGCACGCTTGTGAAACACCATAGATGCCAGATGACCAACATCTCCCTCTTTTTTCCAATCATCCAGGTGTCCAACGGTATGGACCAGCACGTGACCGAGAAGTGGTTCCACGGGAAGCTGGGCGCGGGGCGGGATGGGCGGCAGATAGCCGAGAGATTACTCTCTGAGTACTGCCTGGAGACCGGAGCTCCTGATGGCTCCTTCCTGGTGCGAGAGAGCGAGACCTTTGTGGGAGACTACACACTGTCTTTCTGGTACTTACTTTTTTTCTTATTCAGGGTCTCTCCACATTTTACTCGGGCTGTACTCAGCTTAGAATTTTGTAAAATGCAATGACAGGAAATGAACATTGAAAGCTGTTTTCTGCATTTAACTGTATGATAATATTGATCATTAATGTAATTTATACATTTACAGTTAGTATTTGATTGGTGTTTTCCATGTTATTTAATTATGATAATTGAATTAACTGAATTATTGCACAACTGTGCGCTTCAGTGGGAAACTCTCCAGTGTGTCGGTAGACCGTACTCACACTGTGTGTTCTGCAGTGTTAACCCGTGCAAATAACAGTGACACGCTGGCAGATAAATCAATGTCAGTCACTCCATCATTGATCGAACAGGCTTGGTCTGAAGTGTGATCATTCACCTTCAGTTACCTTAAAGCTAATCAATCACTGTGCATTACACGCAGTGTACTGTATGGAAACAATGCTGTGACACATCAGTGGGTGGTGTGTTCAAGGTAATCATTATGATCTACAAACAAACTGAACTCTTTCTGTTGTCTCATCCAGGCGCTCGGGGCGGGTGCAGCACTGTCGGATCCACTCGCGTCAGGAGGCGGGCAGCCCCAAGTTCTACCTGACTGACAACCTGGTGTTCGATACGCTCTTTGCCCTGATCAACCACTACCAGCAGGTGGCGCTGCGCTGCAACGAGTTTGAGATGAAGCTGACTGAGCCAGTGCCTCAGACCAATGCTCACGAGAGCAAAGAGTGAGTCTCGTGCAGCGTTCGTACAGATTGTAAAGAATGTAAAATTATGAAGCACAGAGGACCTTCAGTGATGTACATTCTGTCAGTATTTAGCTTTTAGGGGGTAACATCTCATTCAGTTAACTGTTTGCCTCTCTAAATAACATTTTATTACTGCAGTTTGCATTGTAGACTGCTAGCTGACTCCCTCACCTCGAACGAAGAAGAGGTGTGAAGTGACAAAGCTGTCCTGTCTTCATGTGCTGCCTGTTCATGTTTTGATGTTCGTCCCAGGTGGTACCACGCAAACCTCTCCAGGAGCCATGCAGAGAACATGCTGATGAGGGTTCCTCGTGACGGGGCTTTCCTTGTGAGAAAGAGAGCGGAGCCCAACTCGTTTGCCATTTCCTTCAGGTAACATCCTAATTAATGTACATCTAGCTTCACTCTAACATACAAGGATGAGGGAAGCAACAGGCAGATGGTTATAAATCCCAGAAATCTCTGCATTATGTTCACAATTAGTTTCTTAGAATAACTGATTCAAATGGATGCAAAGTCATTGATATTATGTCTGTGGTTTCTCTACAGGGCCGAGGGAAAGATAAAGCACTGTCGTGTGCAGCAGGAGGGTCAGACCGTCGTACTGGGCACCTCGGAGTTTGACAGCCTAGTAGATCTCATCAGCTACTATGAGAAGCACCCTCTGTACCGCAAAATGAAGCTGCGCTATCCCATCAATGAGGACACACTGGAGAAGATAGGCACTGCTGTGAGTACCACTGTACAATCAATGGCACACTCAGTACACTGTAAAATCCCCTGTAGATTAGTGAATAGGCTTATTAACGCACACTCTGTCGGCCAATAGGAGCCAGACTACGGGTCGCTGTACGAGGGCAGGAATCCAGGCTTTTACGTGGAGGCCAACCAGATGCCAACATTTAAGGTGAGTTCACTTGTAGTTAATTTCTGTACCACTGTGCATGAAAAAAGGTGAAGACGGTGAACATTCACACCAAATTTCTTCTGTCTTATCTTTGCAGTGCACGGTGAGAGCCATGTACGAGTATAAAGCCCAGAGAGACGATGAGCTCTCCTTCACTAAGAACGCTATCATCTCTAACGTGGACAAACAGGAAGGAGGATGGTGAGTGACCTGCGCAACATTAATTCAGGAAGTAGCTCTTAATTATCCATTTGGACAAATCCTATTTGTGCCGGTGGAAAGAGTGAAGGCTTATGACAGGGTGAATTATGCAGGATGGGACTATGTTAGAATATCGACCGGATGTTGGCATCACATTCTAAATATTTAGAAAACCACATCCTCACCACATCTCTTCTAATCTTTTCTTTTTTTCTCTCTCTCTCTCTCAGGTGGAAGGGTGACTGTGGAGGGAAGAAGCAGCTGTGGTTTCCTGCCAACTACGTGGAGGAGATCAGTCCGTCAGCGGCGGAGCCTGACAGAACTGTGAGGGTCAAACCTGCAAACCGTGTTCGGGTCCACTGTTATAGAGATACATGTGCAGTGTGGATTATGGCTTCAGCATGACTGTCAACTCCTTTCCTAATGCTCCTCTTTTGTGTCAAGCAGGAGATGACAGAGAACAGCCCTCTGGGAGATCTGCTGAGAGGAAGTGTGGACGTGTCTTCCTGTCAGATTGGTGAGTGGCCCCTCCACTTCCTGTTCGACTCTGTGCTGCAGGGCTGCAGAGCAGGCAGTCACCTTGCCACAGGGCAACCTCCTTTTCTGACTGTCACATGCATGCACACGTAGTCTTTGTCCTCTTTGTTTTTAATTGCAAAAGGACACAGTCACCACTTTCTTTACTGTCATTTTTGTCGGTTATCAGGCTCTTGTATTATGAATTCTTCACTTGGTTTTATTATTACTGTTGCTTTTCTCACAGCTCTGTATCTGGTATTTTATTGACATCCTCTAGTTCAGTCAATACACACCCATTAGTGTTGGCACATGCTGTCATGCATTGTTGTGGCCTCTGCTAAACAGTTAATACCTGAGCCTGTCTCTCTGCCTTTGGGTGACTCTTAGGCTCCATCTAGTGGTAGTATAGGAAAGCTCTATCTATATTTTTGTTAACACTTGGTTGCACGGCTTCCTTCACATGAGTGGCGCAGAATTGCACTGGTTGAAGCCATTGTTTTCCTATGGGGAAAGTGATGACGCTGAACATTGAGTCAGGGCTGCTGTTTGTGTTCCCGCTGAGCTCAAAGTGCAAATGACCTGAACTTTTTGACCCTGTTGCCCTCTGACCTTTTCTAAAGCACGTCCAATCAGATTACAGCCAACTAGGAAGTTTGAAATCAGAGAAAACTTCTATTAGTTTCCAGATTAATTTGGCTTTTCTTTTCATGAGTTTGACAGTTGAATTGATGTAAAACCAAGTTTGTGTCCAAACCCAGCAATGAGTGAAGCGCAGACCAGTCGGCGTACCTCTCTCCATATCTGCCACTGTTCCTATTTGGTGTTTTTTATTTCTCCAGAATTTCATGTTCTTGCTATTTTGTTGACATTTGATGTCATTTTCATTTATGCATTTTAATTGAAATCATCTCACATTTTGACTTTTTGGATGCTGGCACATTCTGGTCAGTGGCTGGATAAAAACTGTTTGAGTTAAACCCTCAGAACCCCACAACCTGCTGTGTGAAAGGCACAGACATTACACCATTGATCGTAACCAGAAACTGTAAAAATAGAAATTATCATTGGATATCCGACGGTCCTGGAACCAATCAACATACCAAAGCTTCTGCAAGGCTAAATAACCAAACCTATGCTTAAAATAGTGGTACTTCATCAAAATCACTTTATTTTATGTTTCTCATTTAGAATTTTGCCATTTGCACCAACCAAATCCAAAAAAACCATTAAGCTCCGCACTCCTCAGTGCAACTGGCACGCCTTGAATGAATTTCTATGTGACAAAAAATTCAGTGAAAATGGGCTGCAGGCTGTGGAGAGGAGAGGCTGAAAATGCCCAGTGGTTAGAGATTGAAAAATGTATAGCATGTGGACACCCCCCACCCCTACCTTTTATAACTGTATTTTACTGCACATAAGACATTTTTAGTTCAACCTACTTCTAGCCATGTACTGCTTCCATAGAGGTGCTGCACTTATATACTGCAGTGAAAAACGAGCCCTCAGTGAGTGAAAAATGTGACAGACTGAGAAACTGCATCGGGTGCGGAGGGATAAATGGGACAGTAAACTTGTATTTGTCCTCCCCATTCCTATTTTTTCTGCCATTTTTCTAACCCTTCTCTTGATTTTCTTCTCAGTTGTACGTCCTGAAGGGAAGGGCAGCAGGCCGCATGTCTTCTCCCTGGTGCCGAATGCCTCCATGCGGACAGGCCCGGTGCTGGACGTCGCTGCCAACAACCAAGAAGAACTCAAGGAATGGATGTTCAAGATCCGTGAGGTTACCATGACATCAGAGGCCAAGGTGAAGACACATGTCACGCAGCTGATGGAAAATGCAGACCAGGACTCATGCCATGCTCGTGCTTTACCCTATAATACCCATAACATGTATTTAGGAAACACTGAGCAGTGAGCACATACATTCACACCTGGCAGCTGTAGTTGTTGAAGGGAGGAAAAGCTTCAGGCTAGCGTTAGCATTAGTCAAACTTTACTTTGTAAGAATACAAACTGAAAAGTGATGTGTGGTACTGTTGGTAAACTCTGTGTCCCTGTGCCCAGCTGGAGGAGGGGAAGATGATGGAGAGGAGGAAGAAGATTGCACTGGAACTATCCGACCTGGTCATCTACTGTAGGCCCGTGCCGTTCGATGAAGACAGTAAGGATTATGCACCTTTATTGGGCTGTGAACATGCAGTTTAATACACACAGGAGCAGAGATGTGACTGATTGCATACCTGTGACATAATACAAATGGGCACATGTCCAGCATCAGTACAGGAAGGTCAGGTCTGTCTTGTCTTGTTTCTTTGCCTTCTTTAGAGATTGGCACAGAGCGGGCCTGTTTCCGTGACATGTCATCCTTCCCCGAGACCAAGGCTGAAAAGTACGTCAACAAGATCAAGGGGAAGAAGTTCTTGCAGTACAATCGACTGCAGCTGTCCAGGATCTACCCCAGAGGCCAGAGGCTAGACTCCTCAAACTACGACCCTCTGCCCATGTGGCTCTGCGGGTCCCAGCTGGTAGCGCTCAACTTCCAGACAGCAGGTATCTGTCTATCTTCTCCTCTGAACAGATGGAAACAGCATAGAAGACATGTTGTTTTACACTCCCCACATCTCTTTTTTTTCCTCTTCCCTCCCTGCCTGCAGACAAGCCCATGCAGATGAACCAGGCTCTGTTCATGTTGAACGGAAGGAGCGGCTACGTCCTTCAGCCGCCCATCATGAGGGACGACAGCTTCGATCCCTTCGACAGACATACGTTACGAGGCCTCGAACAAGTCACTCTAGAGATAGAGGTACAGCAAAGTGAGGGTTGGGCTGTGTGTATGCGTGTGTGATGCCACAGTGGAGAGGTTTTCAAACTATGAGGTGTGCCAGCAACACAGTCAGCTGCTGTGACACACAATTCAGGGAGGCCAGTTAGGCCAGGTACTTCCAATCCCTTTGTGTGTCAAGCTCTACTTCTTCCAGTCAGTTCTCCAAATCTGAAAACACAGACACGATGCACACATTTTTAGAATCAGTGACACTTGCACTTCCCAAGTATATCATTATCATTGAGTGTCATAAATAAACGTCCGTAAATCAGCTTAGAAATTATCATAATTGCAGAACTTGCCTGAGAATCTTGCCGTTTTTAGGTTTTCTTCAGCATCAGAGTGATCCAGTCACAGTTGTCTGTGCAGTCATGGATACATTACAAACAGGAACTGCTAATAGCTACTCCAGCATGCTTTTAATGGTGCCAATTTGCCAAATTATCTATAAATACAGGCTAAAAAATGGGATTCAGACTGTCAGACTGTGTTAACTCGGCCATAAAGTATGTCTTTGTATTTGCATGTTGAGTGAGGTGAGAAGATCCAAAGGCGTAACCTTTGTTCCTCTTCTTCTCTTCTGAAGGTTTTGGGTGCCCGGCACCTGCCCAAGCACGGGCGTGGCATAGTTTGCCCTCTGATCGAGATCGAGGTGTGCGGGGCAGAATACGACAGCGCCAAGCAAAAGACTGATTCAGAAGGTGAGTGCTGCTCTAATTTTAACAATAGGTGTGTCAAACAGTGAAGTGATACTGTGCCAGAATCAAAGGAATGAGTCGCTACTGTTTACTTAATACATTACCCTAGTGTAATTTCCTGTCTGCTCCAAGAAAAACAGGAAGTTGTACAAACAACCAAGCCATGTGTGGGAATACAAAGAGAAAACACTGGATGTAGTTCTGGCTCAGGTTTTATGCTCTGGTTTTAGCCAAAGAAGAAGCATTGCAGTGCATGTTTAATTGTTGCAATACATATCATACATTACTAATCTTTTTTTTGTTTCGTTTTGTCTCTTCCAGCTGATAACGGTCTGAACCCTACGTGGCCCCGAAAGCCATTCCAGTTCACAGTGTGCAACTCTGCCTTTGCCTTCCTGCGCTTTGTGGTTTATGAAATCGACATGTTCAGTGACCAAAATTTCCTGGCTCAGGCCACATTCCCCATTCACAGCCTCAAGACAGGTACACACAGCAGTAATGACGTGCTCAGTAACGTGCTGACTGAAATGACATGAAACAGGTGCTTGAATAAAAGCTGTTTGTGTCTCTGTGTGACCTCAGGTTACCGGTCAGTACCTCTGAAGAACAGCTACAATGAGGATCTGGAGTTGGCATCTCTGTTAGTCCACATGGACATCATGAGAGGCAGGGTGAGCCACTGTTCTTTACTCAGGCTTCCCTTAAACAAAACACAACAGGCACCAAAAAAACATGGCAGAGAAAAGCAGCCCAACCTGACAAATTACGATTTTTGTGGTCCTAACATGTCCCTGATGTGTGCTTAGTTATATATCGTAATGAGAGCACATGCACATCGTAGTTGTTGGATAGGCGTGGTAACTTCCTGGAGTCTCTGCTGGCAACCTCACAGACTTCTAAGAGAAGGTACTGCGCCCATCCAGGAAATTATCTGACATGTAAGAACATGTAAATCTGCAAATGTCGGTTTACGCTTCGGTTTATGTACAGATGAAACAAATCAGATATAAGGTGTGAATTGGAGATGCCCGTAGGTGGATTTTGTCATTTTTGGACAGAGTCGGGCTTGCTGTTTCCACTTGTTTCCAGTCTCGATGCTAAGTTAAGCTAACCAGCTGCTGGGGCCATGTGTTTCACAAAGTGCTGAACCTCGCTCCATCCTCGCTTGTGAACGACTGAGCCTTTCACACCCAATCATGATACTGTCACCTGTTACCAATGAACCTGTTTACCTGTGGAATCTTCCAAACAGGTGTTTTTAGAGCATACCACAACTTTCGCAGTCTTTAGTTGCTCCTGTCCCAACTTGTTTGAAATGTTTTGCTGGCATCAAATTCAGAACAAGCAGTTATTTACAAAACTCAATCAGGATCGCACCACGCGGACATGAGTGCAGTATCGATCTTCTCATCTAACTCTCTGCAAAAAAAAAGAAAAAAGAAGAAGAACTGCCCCCCTTTAAAATGAGCCTGTATGTTAATTCTGTAGGAAACGATCATGAGCTTATATTTAAGTAAAACCGCGAGCAGCCTCTGGAGTCGACACTTTGAATCATCTCTCTCCTCCTCGTTCTCTCAGGATGAAAACGGAGAGGTTCTGAGCCCATTCCTTGCAATCGGGGCCACGCCGACGTCGGCGTCTGCCCAAGCAGGCCGGGAACGTCTGGGCGATTTGAGCTCAGTGTCTTCGACTTCCTCCAACACGTCTCCTCTGCCCCAGTCGCCGGCCCAGGCCATGGCCTACCGGGGTAGGGAGGGCTCCTTCGAGTCCCGCTACCAGTCGCCTCTCGATGACCTCAGGGTGTCCCAGGAGGCACTGCTGGACCACATGGACCCACAGAACAGAAGGTAAAGGTGTGGCGTGCTGCTTTTTCACGGTGCAGTGAGTTTTGCAGCCGCAGAAGGTTCCAGACATCCCCCTGTCTTTGTCTTTACCTCAGGATGTTGCGGAGGACCAGAGTGGGTGGAGAGAACCGTGTCTAAGTCCAAGCCAATCAGGACGCATTTCTGTTGCACCCCCCCCCCCTTCCCCTTCCCACCGTGCCCCTCCTCACCCAGTCGCCTCTCCCCGTACTGATGATGTCACTGACTGCTGTGAACACTGTTTCCATGGAAACGCCCACCACCGCTTTGGCCTACATTTCAGGCAGCTCTCTCTCCCTCCATTCTCCAACCCCCCCCCACCTCTCCCTCCCTCCCTCCTTCTCTCCCCTCCCTGCCGCCCAGCCTCCTCACCGCTCGCCTGACGAGAAGGAGGGACTCGGACATAAGAGGAGAGAGGGGGGTGGGGGGCGCTGAGAGGAAGCTGACCGCTGCAGACAGGAAGAAGAAACGGACGTTCACAGGAGAACAAAAAGAAGGCTGAAAAAGTTCCAGCTCTGGACTGGCGTTTCGCGGGGCGGGTTGTCCTCTTGTGTTTTAGGTGTGCACAACATGCTTAGTCTGGAGGCTAAGACGAGGGAAAGAGAGAGTTCTAAAAGGTATCAGTTTGAAACTGTTTCCCCATTAAGTTTTTTTGCTCTTCTCTATTTGGCGTATATGAATATATGTATTTATTCCTGCTGTGCTGTTGGCCAGAGAACAGCAGCTGACCTGCTCTCAAAGAGCTCCTGTCTCCATGTTTTTAATTATTATAATTATTTAAACCTTTAAACATTCATAATGTGACTTTTTTTTTTCTTTTTTTTTTAATGTATATGTGTAAAACACGAGGGCTCTCTACGGCTATTTTAACGTCTCTCTCTTCATTGTGGAGGAAATTATGCGCCTCCAGTCTAGCTCACACCCTAAACCTGGAGGAATATTTCATTCTTTCTGGGTTTTGTTGTTTTTTTGTTTTTTTTCTCTCGAAGGCATCAGGAAGAAGTCATAGCCTGTTTGTGTTGGAAGCAGTGAGAGAGCGGACAGCATCATGTGTTATGTCTGAATACGCAAACACGCGCAAACACGCAGGCTTTTTTTAATTTCTAACTCACATTCCTAAAAACTGCGCATCATTCCATTGTCCTGCATCGCAGGCGCCTTCACGAGCCAGTCTGACACATTCAAACTTGTGTCTCCCTCGACAGTCTTACTCCTCAGTGATCACGTCTGTCGGGTATCCGCCACCACAGCGTGATTCAGCAGGATCAGGGATACATGTCGACCCCTAAGAGGTTGCAGTCTGAGTGAGAATGATGATTGTGTTCACGTTGTCGATTCGTGCTTGTATCATCTGCCGACAGGTTTGTGGGCCATTTTAATGGCAGCACAGTAATCAAGGGATGATTCATAGGGCTGCAACGTTACGCCTAAAATGACGATACTGTTAAATCTGCCGGACAATGTGATCATTTTTCAGAATAACAAAGTGGTTTGAGGTACACGATTATGTACTCACATTTGGAAACAATTTGATTTACAGGGAACTTTGGGAAGTCTCAAATCTGTCGGCGTAACACGCTATAATTATGGAAAGTAAGATTGTAAAGCAGTGACACGATTAACTTTGCAGTCCTGTGTTTCCTTAATTAATTATTGAATATTTCAGAGATTTTCTTATTTTTTTCTTACATTTCAAGTTTTAATCAAAGTTACAGCCCCTTAATTCAGTGTTTTTAATTAGCTGAGCACAACTACTCCCATAACAACTCTCTGACTACAGTGGATATATAAACTGTCCGTGTTTTAACTCAGTGTGTTTTAGTTCCAACGGTCGTCTCTTCTGAGGGGTTTTGTGGATCTAAACAAAGGCGTTTCACTACAGCAACCATTATTTGTCGACATTTGTACAATAGGAGTTCTCCGTGTTTGAAAAGAAATGCAGTCTTGTTGACCAGCAGTGACCAAGTGGAGGTTTGCATTGCCAGTGGAAAGAAAACACACCATGTGCTCTGTCTGCTGGTACTTTTCGCCGCATCACATAAGGGAACTTCTGTGTTCGTGCTGCCGTGGTGTCCTGGGGAGTTTTGTCACAGCACCAAGCTGCTTCCCAGGAACCAGTGAGGATTTTAAGTTACACTGCCGTGATATACAGTTCAATTGTCACTGCCCATGAATTTCTTTGTAATGAAATTGCAGACTTTGTGTGGCTGACGCTGTGCACGCCCGCCACAGTTCGTCATTCCCATCTTTGGACTCTAATCCTGGCTTCTGTTCGTTAACGTTTGTCTCACTTGGTAATTAAGGCCTCTCTTGAAGTAAATGTCGATGCTCTGAAGCGTGCACGGAGTTCTCATTTCCTGCGTTTGTGGTGTCAGAGCGTGTTTGGGAGGATCAGGTCGAGTCGACGCTTCAGACTTTATTGTCGCTGTGTTTCTGTGGCTGATGGATGACAAGGTGCCCGGGGGGAAGGGGGTCGTAGAGGTCTGTCGTCTGGGCCTTCAGTGAGGCCAGACGGGGCTCGTATATAACCAATGGTGTTATCTTTCCAGGTTTGTATCAGAAACAGTGTTTTCTTCTGCTCGTATGTGATGACTATATGATGTTAACTCAGTATTCTCACTCAGTGTTTGACCACTGAGACACACCTAAAGCCATATGGTATGATTTAAGTTAAGGTAAAAGCAGGGACAGGAGGGAATACTTGTGGTCGCAACTCAATTTCTTTTTTTTTTTTTTTGCATCTTGTGTTTGCACCCAATATTAATCCCAAAACTCCCCCACATTACTTTTTTTTCCCTCCATCACTTGGTCGATGAATGGTCTTTGGAGAGCTCTCCCTCCAATGCTGCATTACTCTTATGGCTGACCTGTCTGCTACTGTCTACGTGCCTCCATCTGTATACACATCACATTAAAGCCACATCATTCACCTCCCTAGCCGGGCTTAAAGCACCTGCACAGCCATGGCACACCCACACAGGTGTTGTCACTTATTTTGAGTGATGGGACCTCCTCCCAGCACTGTGTGAGCATGTGTGACGGACATGTCCAACACTTTATTGTTCACGTTGTTGTACCTGTTATGATGGGACACTGTAAATGCCCATGAACCTGTAAAGAGGGCTTATCTAGCAGAGTAACTACGAGCATCCCTGTGGGTGTGCAGGGCCCTTAAGTGTCATTTGTTTTTGCTTCTTTTTCCTCCGATCTTGTCCGTTTTGTTACTGATGGTCTCATTTACAAACGCCTTTCTGTAATGTGCCTAAACTATGGAGAGGAAAAGTATTCATTTTAATTTTGCCTTTCATATGAAACATATTCAAGCCTGAAAAGTAAATAAAATACTTACTACTTTATACTAATTTGTCTTGTTTTCTCTGCATCAAAATTGGATTTGATGTTGTTCAGGCGAGTGCATTTATTTTCTGTTCATGTTCACTGTAATTGCAACAGGAAAAAAGGTTTCATTAGCTTCAGATGCCGCACCACAGGAAGAGAGTACTGAAGTTTCGGTCTTGTCTGAAAGTAGATTGACTTAACTGTTGCAAAGCTGAACTGACGAGAAGAAATCAGCAGTTGGTTTTTAAAGTAAAAATACCAAAGTTCCTCTTAGTCCCAGCTTCTCAATTGTGGGGATTTGCTATTTTTCTTTTGTTTTGCGTGATCAATTTTAAGACGTCGCCTCGGGCTTTAGGGAATATTAATATTTCCTGACAGGCAACAGTAGCGCGAGAGATGGGGGAATGATATGCAACAAAGAGCCTCCCCGTTTCCTGATCTTTCATAGACTATGAATCAAGACAAGTCAGCAGATTAATTAAAATAATAGTTGCAGCCCTAAAGACCAAAGCATTCTAGTTTATAGTCAAGGTCAGGCACAAGTTATAATACTTTTAACACCACCACTTTCTTGCTGTACAGCATGAGGAAGGTACCCAATGACACTCGAAGCCAAATATTTATTACATTCTGTTTATTTTGCAAATACCATCTGTAAAAATTATACATCAAGCCTACGTGTGGAACTCTGGTAAAAGTTCATAGTTCTTTTACAGTCAAATTTATTTCTTAGGAAAGTTCCATAAAAACAAACGTACGTACACATCAGTGACGTAAAGAAGCACTTGATGCTACAACACAAACCAGATTCAATATAGTCTACTATATTGTGTCGCTTTTCTGTTTACACACAACAGGGTGCTTGCCTTCTTTGGATGACAGAACCGAACAATTTAAAATCCAATTCAACCAAACATTATGTACAGATAATAAATGAAAAGTGAGTACAAAGAGGTGTCAGAAAAAAAACCAAAACCCTAAAGACAAGATCAAATGAACATCAGTGCTGTTTCACATAAGACGCTATGAACAGCCTAGCTAGCACGTTTAAAGTAAGCTGCAAGCATGAAGTCAAAGTGTATGAGTGCAAGTTGGTGGAAAAAGGAGGATGAAGATGACACAATGGAAAGAAGGGTCATTTCGTTTATTTTAAGGCCTAGGCAAGCACCCTGTAGCAAAGAGCTATGCAGTTTTTCGTACCCCAAAACAAGCTATGAACAGTCTCTTAACACTCCGCCGATCCTCATCCGAGGGTTGGTTTGGTCGATAGCTGTCCAGAAACCAACCCCCACGCCTGATCAACATCTGCTGAGGTCTCAACCCTGACCACACTTCTCTCCCCTGCACCCCCCCCTCCTTTAGATCTACCCTCTTTTTCCTCTTCCTTTCACCCATCACAGCAGGCAGGCAGAACAAACACAGCAGAAAAATGCTGTCAGCCCTGCCCCTCCCCTCCACCACATCCACTCCTGCACTTCAGTCTCTGCTGGAACTTCCTTCTGAAGGGAAAATGGCTGACGGGAGGATACTGGAGAAGGTGTGTGTAGCGGAGGGGTAGACACAACAGGGGGGAAGGGAGTGGGTGGGAGGATGGCTGGGAAGGGGGGTTAGTGGCTTTAGCGTCCATCTCACGTAGCGGTGGAGGTCATGCCTACCTCTAGGGGTGTGAGTGAGTGAGTCAGAGAGAGGGATGGGCTTGGATGGTTTCAAGGTCCATTTCCATCCAGTGATCCTGTTACAACCGCATCTGCCATCTTTTCCAGCCCGCTGACACAAAGACCACCTGCGTTGTGAACTTCATCCTCAGGCAAAAGGCCTCTTCAATCAGTCCCTGCGGTCATTAAGAAAAAGAAATTTTAAATCCATCATCCCACCAACAGCCTCCAGAAGTATAAATGTCCTTCATGATGCTGTATAGTGGACTGATATCAGACATGATAACGTGCCTTATTACTCATAATTATGATGATTTATCAATTAGGTGATTGAAAGGAACTTAACCTGCAACTATTCTAATGTGTGATTTCAGATGTTTTTTCAGGCTTCAGCAGCTCAAATGTGATGATTCACTACTTGAGGTTCTGCAGTTGGACAAAAGGTGCATGTTGAAGACATAACCTTGGGCTTGTGAACATTGAAAAATGAATTGACAGGTCGAGAAAATCACTGACAGATTCATCAATAATGAAAACCATTTTTAGCTGCAGCCCTTGTCTGGTTATACAACAGATTCAACCTGACTGTATTGCTGCATGTATCACACTAAAGACGACTGCAGACATGAATACCTTTAGTAGGTTTCACAGTCTTGTCAGTGTTGTCCTCCTCCGCTTCTGTTGCGACACCACACACCGATTGCTCCATTTTCTCCTCCGTCCCTCCTCCTGGCTGCGGCTCCAGAGGGGAGGATCCTGTTGTTTGTGGCTCAGCGGCTGCACCTGGTGCAACTGGTCTTGGTCTTGCCACATGAGCATCAGCAGTTTGTTCCACCCGGGGCAAAGACGCCTTGGTGGAGAACCAGTGCCGCACCAAGTCCGCGGTTAAACCACTAGCCTGTGCTAGTTCCTGCAACTGCGCATAAAGAATCATCTGTGTTAGCGTACAGCTCCTTGTACAAGGACACACACTGCATAAGTTTTTGCTCGATGCATGCTGACAAAAATCTCATTTAAGTATATCTAGTAACTTTTGCTTTACTGTGACCGCAAGTGACAATTACAGGAGAAGAATATAGACACGCATTTACACCTCTCTATATAACTTCAAAGATCTATATCTGATGCAAGTATAATAAAAGAACTCCTAGTTCAAACGGTACATAGCAAGCAAAGTGCAATTTCCTTTTTTTCTAAGTAGTGTGGTAATAATCTAATTATCCAAACATGAAGGCAGCCAGAGAGACACTTAGAGAGTCAAAGTCAATAAAGGATGGTAACGCTGATACTAATAAATAAGATCAAACCATCAAACACAGGGAGACTATATCACTCAGCTGTTTTTCTAGTGTCACTAGGTGATGAACATATAAATAACAATTAAGTACCTTTTTCATTTCTCTATACGGAATAGTGAGAGTCTATTTACAGTGAGATAAAAGAAAGAGATATCTGCCCACCTACTTTGTTAGTGAACATGTTCCATTTACCGTTTCTGTATATTGTATTTAGCACCTCTTTATCTACTTCATATCATATAATAGATTCTCACACAGTGTGTTTTGTTTTATTTTCACGTCTGTTTTGCTATTCTTCTTTGCTCCTGTTACACTTTAATTTCCCAGTGTGGGATCCAGTACGTTCATCGAATCTTTCACGTCGAGGAAAACGGACCCAGTGAGAAGACACTTAAGACAACTCAAAGCTCCTTAGCTGAGAAATAGAGCTATTTTTCTGTGCTCCGATGCACACAAATCACCAAAAGTGGCACACAGAGCACAACACTGAACGTGAGAGTAGCTGTAATAACACACAGATGTTTTGAGTTCAGTACCCCTCCTCAGGCAGCATATCAGAAGCTTGAACAGATATTTACACTCAGGTGAGAGTGCAAATCTTTGCTTATAAAACAAAAAGTAAAATCCAAGGCACTCTCAGTCTCACGTATAATAAAACACCTTTGATATTATGTGGCTAACACCAAGTCGATTTGTGATTCTGATGATCACTCAGACGAAGACTTGACATATTTTTCACTGTTTGCAACCAAGCTTCCAGGTGCCATTTCTGACCCAGCACACAATCGTCTAAGCAATTATTGTAAATTATAGAACATGCTGCTGCCCATTGTACACATATACAATTACAGAGTGTCCCTTGTTAGGGTACACAGTCATTTGCATGTAAAATCCTAACACATTTTGTGTGTAACACTGTAAAATAACTAAACTGGATTTGAAGAACTTGCATCTGTCAAAGCCTAAATAAGTACAGTGCCAGTGTAAACAAGAGAGACTCTCTGAAATGGCTTGTTTCCTTGTTTTGTTACAGCGAACATAATTGAGTGTTAAACTCAGAAATATCCAGACATATCTTTTGTCAGAGCAGCACAGAATCATCATCTGTTTCTCACTGTTGTTCAGAGTCACTGACATGTGTGAAACAAATTTCTTGTTGTCATAAATACCTGTGACTCCTCCAGCCTGCCATGGATGTCAAGGTGGGCCTGGAGGATCTGGGGGTTTCCCTTCTGGAGGTCTTCTTCCAGAGCCATGTTCTGGTATTCCTCCAGCCACTTCAGCTGGCTGTTCTTCTGCATGTAACGGCAGTCCCCAAACCAGCGCACGACCTCAGGTCTGGGCAGTCCAGTGGCTGAGATAAGTTCATCGTACTGAGTAGCGCTGGGCCACTGGGTACGAGCGTAGACTAGTTTGAGCATCTGCAGCTGCTCAGCAGTCTTCTTACCTCGGATGGCTGCGGGTTTGGGGGAGTGGGATCGTTTGTGTGCTGGTGTGGAGGACTGAGATGGCTTGGGGTTGGAGGACGGGGTGGGCCCTGGGGATGATGTAGGTGTGCTGCTGGACTGAAGCGGTAAAGTGGGGATATCCAACCCTTCACCCTCTGCTTTGCCATTAGCCTCTGTCACCTTCAGCATCTTCAGATTTATCTTAATAGGGTTCACTTTCAGTTCTCCTGAACCGTCCTCTTTCTGTCTCTCCTCCCCATCAACTTCGGTCTCCTCCGCCTCCTCTCGCAACGCCCGCTCCGCCTCCTCTTTCTTCTTCTCGGCTGCCACTCTCTTCCTCCTGTCAGCGAACCAGCCATGGATCTCCCTTCTGGTCATCTTTGTCTCAGATCGCAGTCTGTCCACTTCCTCTCCTGACGGGTCAGAATCCAGGGCAAAACTGGCCTCTAGAGCCTTTACCTGAATGTGATACAGGAACGGACAAGATCAAACACCTGTATGCACTCAGCAGGTCAGGTCAATCAACACAAAATATATTCAACATAGTCATTAATTAAATTATCAAACAAAAATGCTAAACATTCTCTGGTTCTGGCTTCTTAAGTGTGAAGATTTGCTGCTTTTCTCTATTATACATCATTGTAAACTACATATCTTTGGATCTCAGACATTTGAAGATGAATACAAGCATGTTTCACTATTTTCAGGCCTTATATAGCCTAAACAATTAATTAATTTAAAAGGGTCCACTACCAATTCAGCACTGAACTCCCATAACATTGTTCAACTCATGACGGACAGTTAAAGGAAAAAAAAGAAGCAGATCAAAATCAATACAGAAACAGGGTATTGCATTTTTTACTCCAACCACCTACAAGGCATGTTATGGATGTTACACACCATTAGCAGAGTCTCACCTGATGAGGTTCTCTCTCCTTGTAGCGTATAGCTGTGAAATCAGGAGATGGGGGTCTGGGGAGTCGACGGGAAGGTGTGGTGGGAGAGGTGGGAGTCTGGGATGCAGTTGGGCTCAGGGGTGCCGAGCTGTGCTGGGGGGTCTTTGCACCAGAGCTGCTGCTACTTTCAGACAGATCAACAGGGTTGGAACTGCCAGCGCTACTGCTCCCAGGTGTACTCGAACCGCTCCCTGCTCCCGACGCAGTGCCAGATTTATTCTGCCCACCTGAGCTGGTGCGTGTGCCTTTGAGGTTGCGAAAGTGGTAGCGCCGGTCACTGAACCACTTGCGGACCTCTCGTACCGTGAGCCCAGTCAGAGAAATGAGACGGTCCACCTCTTCCTGGTCAGGAAATTGGCTGAGCTGAAAACTGTCCTTCAGAGCGTTGAGCTGCTCTTGAGACTTCTTGCCCTTGTAAAAGCTCGGGTCCAGGAATGCGTTAACAGGTGTCCGAGAGCCAGGTGTGCTGCTTTGAGGCGCTACAGGAGAGGGGGAAGAAGACTTTGAGGCAGGGGAAGACGCCTCCTCCATTTGGATGGTTGGAGAGTCACTGCCGGTGGGGTCGACATCATCTGTGCTTGTGCTGGATGTGTCATTTTTGCTGCTGCTACCGTTGGTGTCTTTGCTCTTCTGTCCGTCACTGCCTGATTTGCGGTTACTGTTGTTAGATTTGCTGTCAGTGGTGTTTTTGCTTCCTGTGGTTACTTTGTTTTCACCCTGCACAATGCTGGTGTTGTTGGCTTTGCTGATATCAGTGTTCTTAGCATTTACGTGGCTGGTAACATTACTATTGCTTTTGTCATTGCAGTCTGCATTAGCAGTGCTGTGTTTACCATTGACACTGCTCCCCTTAGCATTACTATGATTACTGCTTCCCAGACTAAGGTTGATTACACTTGGTTGACTGCTAGTAATAATACTGCTAGTGCCCCCTCCCCCACTCCTATTACTATTACTGCTAATGATGGTGCTCCCAGTACTGCTGCTGCCCACTGTACCCACCACCATGCTAATGCCTTTGTCTGCCACCAGGGCTGCAGCAGGTCGGGCCTGCATCATGGGGCGGGCTGCTGCTTGGGGCTTAGGCGTGACAGCCAGGGCCACAGGAGCGCTGCTAACCTGGATACCGTTTGCCATTACGGGCTGTGTGACGATTACCCCTCCTTGGCTGACAAGAGAGCCCTGCAGGATGTGAGGGATCCCAGTAGCCCCCAGTGAGGCAGGCAGGACTGTGATTGTGTGCTGGGCTGGGTTACGCTGACTCTGGGTGTGGTTGTGCGAGCTAGAGGGTGCAGTCTGGATGATGGTGTTGAACATCTTCCTCCTGGCCTCCTCTATCTCCTCAGGAGACCAGCTGATCCCTTGTTTGAGCCTCTGGGCTGTGAACCAGATCTTGATCTGCTCTTCAGGGAACTTTGTGACGACGGTCAGGTAGCAGAGTTCAGCCTTTGTGGGGTACGGGAACTTGCTGAAGGAGGTCTTCAAGAAGGAAGAGGAGTCCATGGAGGCACTGTAGGTTGGGATGCTGCTCAAAGGAATCATCACCTGTGTAATGTGTAAACATGAGGAGATTATTATGTTATCTGATATCCAATTAACTTCATAACACTGGAACACAAAAAATAAAGCTAAACAATTACCTTGGGGAGATTTTTGGAAGAAGAAGATGTGGAAGTGGAGGAAATATTTGAAGATGCTGTGATTGGAGCAGACTGATGAAGGCTTCTGCTTTGAACCACTGAGACCACCTATAGAAATGGATATAAAAGAATCTGAATGAACTAATCTAACTTTTCCAAAACAGCCACACTAAGAGACAGAAAGAACTACTGCCTACCTGTGTGATGGGTGTCTTCAGCATCGGTAATGCTCCAGAGCCATTAACTATCTGGATTGCTGAGGGAAGAGTCACCTTGGTCGTTCCATTGTGGACAATTGTGGGAACATGGGTGACTGTCACTGCAGCAGTCTCTTTTCTCTCAGTCTCTCTGGAGGCAGAGACAGAGAGTGGTTCGGAGGAAAGCTCGTCGGAGGCTGGATGAGAAACCACTATCCGTTTTGGCTCCGATTTGCCCTTCAGCATCCTCATAATTGGAGTTTTGGTGATAGAAATCTCACTGTCCTTCCCTGTCTCTGCCCCAGCCACCAGATTCTGCTCCACCACTACTCTCCTGTCCCTCTTCCTCAGCTGCAGAGTCGTGTTCAGTGTGCTGGGGTGAACCCTGGCGTTATGCAGGGCCAGCCCCTCAAATTTGGGCGCCGAAACCCCACAACTCATGCAAAAGAAGCTGGGGTCTGCCCGGAAGTCTGGGTGCCCGGAGTACACATGATCCAAGAACAAGTTAAGGTCATGGGTTTCAAAGTTACAAGGCTTACAGGTGTAAGTGCCAGCACCATCTTTGACAGCGTCCCCCGCCTCTGGTTTGGAAGACTCTCCTGGGTCAAGCGGGCTATGTCTGCCCCCTCCAGAAATCCTGGATTGCTGCAGAAGAACAGGAGAGTCCTGTTCAACCTCCTCTGCTGGGCGTATGATCTTGCTGGGGATCATGCAAGGAGTCGTAGACTTCCTCTTGCTCGCCATGGTGTGACCACAAGGAGGGGAGGCTTGGTCAAATGGCTCCGAATGGGGGTGTGAGTGAGAATATGGCTCGTTACTGGTGGACTATAGACCAGGCATGGGGGAAGGAGGACGGGGGGCAATGCCCATGGGTCCACTTGTAGCTCTCGCTGCAATATAGAGGGAAAAACCTGGAAATGAGAGAGGGGAACACATTTTAGTTCAAGTCATCAATTACCATTCAATATAGTACACCTGTAATTTGTTTCATAGGTTTGGTTAGTGGTGTAAACTATTAAATTTCTTACGCTAGTCAGTGCAAGCCAGTTTCCTCTCAGCTGGATGAAAATCATGCATGTCTGGATGTTTCCAGGTAAAATATCAACAGCATAGGCAACAATGGTGAAAAGTTTCAGCCGAAGCTCTAAAAACTGATGTTGTCTTCATCTCAATTCCCCTTCCCCATGAAACTCAAGGCTATCTCTTCCATGAGGGTATTCAAACAAGCTCAGTCTGCTTCTTCACTAAAGGCTTTTTGGGAGAGCTCCTGTCCTACCCCCTTCTTTCCCCTCCCCCACACAACTCTGTCTCACTTCCCCTCGTTCAGACACACCCCCACAGAGAGAGCACATTCTGTATTTTTTTTAATCCAGAGCCACTGTAGCTTCACTTAACACCTTTATAAAGATTGCCACAGAAGTGTTCACGTGTGAATGTGTTGCCGTAGACAGGGGCTACTTGACAATTGTGCAAGTGGGCGGTTCAACAGATGTTCCTCGGAAAAGTGGCGTTCTCGGCCAACAGTAGCACGGGCAGTGCAGATAAGAAACACACGGAACCACGTGAGAATGTGAATCTTCACATTTTCGCTTCACCTCTAGATCACTTGTCTCCATACAAAATGGCGAAGCTTCCTGTGGAGGACTTTTCCCCTCCCTCCTTACTACGCTCCCTCCCTCCCTCCCTCCCTCTGACAGAGAGGTAGTGATGCAGCATTGGACGACAGCTCTAGGGCAATTACTCTCCCAATCACTCTGCACTGACATGACACCTCACGCACAGAGCAGCAAAAGCTCACAAAAGTTCAACGGCTCAAAGAAGCTCAACAGGAAAACCTTAAAACTTTTCACAGTCCAGTGCCTCCAAATGCAAAGGTGCTTGACTAATAAACCCAAAACAAATGCAGCTTTGCTGGTAAACAGGCCAAAATCTAAAATAATCTTGCCCTTCCCGTGCACTAACAGAGCAGCCCCATGCAAATGTTAAACTTGTCTGGGACTGGTTTCAGACCAAGCACAATGCTGCTGCCTCACCGCCATCTCTGTCAGATGAGCTGCTTACTCCAAGCAAGAGTGATCGTACAACAAACCAGCCGTTCTCCGATAAAGCACTTGTTCAATGGCAAATGCTTCCTTTCTATCGTACTCATAAACACACTGCCTTGCTTTGCAACAGAAAGGTCATGGTACATTAGCTCAAAGCCCAGCTAACCCTCACAGGACTGCGGTGTGACAGATGCCCCTTTACACACTACCAGAGCGATGGTGCACAGAGTTCACTTTTTTGGTATTCAAAAGCCTACAACCTCAGCTTCAATGTAAAACCTTTAGTAAGTTATGGTGCAGTTTATCCACATATCTAAAGCAAAACCATGATTAATCAAACCATAATGACATACTTAATTAAGCCTGTGATGAAAACACAATTTGATTCGCATCAAATTAGTTTCAGCATCTTTGCCCGTTTTTCACCACAGAAAAAAGGCTACCCCTCTCTTTGGATACGAGTGTGAGGGGTTAACAGCCAAATGAAGTCTGCTACTGTGGAGGGAACGTGATGCCCCTTGTTCCCCCATGCACCCCCCAGAGAGAGTAACTGCCCTTCGCATGGGCTGTTGTGCACCCCTCCTACTCCCCTGCCATTCAGTTCTGCATCAGGGGGCACCACTCTGCCAAGGCAGGCTGGTCACATGACCAATACAAAGGCTTATGGGTGGGCAGCCCCAGCCATCCATCACGTGGTTCTGTTGGGTGTGGGTGGGCAGAAGAGAGGAGAGAAGAGGAGAGGGAGAGCGAATGAGAGAGGCTGGTGGGGGATGGGCAGCCAGTTTGGGGTGAGGAGGCAAGGGAAGAAGGGGTGTTAACTGTCGTGGAGGAAGCACTGAGGTGTTTCAGTGAGGAATTTTCCTCCGATACCCCCCTCCAACCAGCCAACACCACCCCACCCTGCTAACCCCCGCTCTTCAACGCCCCTTCTTGCTCCAAACTACAATCACACAGTCCTTCCCTCCTCCCTCTCTCCTCGCTGCACTGCAAAGCCTGGAATGTTCCAACCCGAGCTCTTCAGGCAGTGGACATAACCTGAAGTTCAGTCACAGTGTCTTTACGTGCCCACAGAAGCATTTACATGTCTCATGCAAAATAACTATCAAACTAAATCAAACAGTGAACACACAAGATCCCATTAAGTACAATATCCCACTGGCGCATAATGACAGCCATTAAGACGGACAGGCAGTGCTGCAAAGTTCACATCGCGCACACTGATGGCATGTGTAAAAATCTGAAAGCACAGCTGTGTGAACACATCAGCAGACAGAAGTTGTGCCTCTGCATGGAGAGGCCCACAGGCCCCACACAGGTGGGGACTGAGACAATGCACAATGCAAGCTGAGCTATGATCAGCTCATGTCTCAGCAATGCCCGGCTCACATGAGTTCTGCTGACTCGCAGGTGCGGGCGCAACTTTCATTTGAATGTTGCACGTACATTGACTGACCATGTGGTGATGGTGGATCTGTGTCTGTTATGTGTGTCTGCATTTGCATGTGTGGGTTTCCTGTGAGATTGAGAGTGGAGAGAAGGGAGGTGGGGTGGGGTGGGCGGGGGCGCATGTGTGCTCGTGTTTGTGTGTATGTGGCGTGCGGGGGTGGCTGCCTGCATGCCTGTGTGTTTACTGAGGTAGTGAGGCTGCCATTTTTTTTCCTGTGTGTGAGAGTCAGAGATCTCCCAGTGACACACAAAGACAATGTTTCTGTCCTCTTGGTTCATAACCTGTATTATCTCTGCCTCATCAGTGGCTCAGCACAGCATGACCTCCTTTCATCCCCTGGCCTGACTCTTGTCTAGGCCTCGGATATATCCTCTGAGTACAGGCCAATAATAGCACTCACACATGCAAGAAATCCTACAGCTTGGCTGCACAGTGTAGCTGCATGCTAACTACCCCTCTCCTCACCTAGCTGAGAATACAGGTGTAATGTTGGTGCAACAAATGCTCTCTTTAGCAGGACAGAGTAGGTGTTCAACACAGGCAGCAGTTTCCTTGCTTCCTCGCTCGTCTTCCCCTGTCTCTTCACCCTCACTCCCCCTCCCTCCATTCCTTCTTCTCCTCCCTCTCTGAGCAAGTTTGGCCCAGGGAGACAGGTCGGCAGCGCCACTGGTGTGTTACTGTCCCCATGGCAACCACCTCCTACCCCCTCTCTCTCCCACCAGCTCAATTCTCTAAAGCACATGCGTGTGGGTAAACACACACGGTTACTCAGACCTACACGCACACACATCTCCTATGCCATCCAGTCCCTTGCTCTAGCGGGGCTTGTTTGTTCCACACACCCCTGCGAGTGGTATTTGGAGAGTCCCTGCCCTGCTCCTATTTCAGTGCCTCCCTCACGCGGTGTTGATGTCTCCCAGCTAGGTGTGGTCACCGTCGCCAAGGCCCGCTATTGGCCAGAGCTGATGCCGTCTCTTCCTGTTAACTCAGTGCCCGAGTTCCAGTCCAGACATCTGCCTGGACTACCGCCTCGTCCATTGCTCTCTGTGGCTCTTGTGTTTGGCCTTGCAGGGCTCCTGTATTCACTGTGGGCAACACAGGCATGGACACACGAACAGGGTTGAAAATCTGACAGATGCCATCTCTTTCGAAGGGGACCAAAGAACCGTGTCTACACTCAAGTGTTTTCAAGCTAATTATCAAGTCTGTGCCAAAACACAAACCCTTCGCCATTTACGAGTCTCTGCACCAAGCCAGAAATCCTTTGCCATGTTTTCTTCTGCCCCAAAACAGAAACACCTTGCCAGTTACTTAATGCCCTCCCACCTTTAACAGACATGGCTCCAACTAACCTCCTCCTGTCAGTCAACTCTAAACGCTTACACGTTTTGTGCGTCTCAACTTCTCTCCACTACCGTGTCAATCCTTCTACAATACTGGCAACAATAAGAAAACCTCAATGACAGTGTGCAGCGTTGTTCCATCTGCTCCCGAGTCCCATTTGGGCTGCTCTCAGGTCAGGGAGCGGATGGCTGCGTGGGTTGCGAACGGCTGCATTGCTGTGGCCGCTGCCAGTGCATGCGTTAAAACTGGGTTGCTGAGAGGGGAGGGAGAGAAAAATGGCGGAGCACCATGCTCTGTGCTGTCCAACCTAAAATGGCTGACATCACAAGCTGTTAACCAGCCAAGCAGAGCAAGAGGCTGCTACTGCTGCTGACCCAAACCTGCTCGCTCTGGACGTGTGAGTGGATCGCACCGCTCTCCACCCAGGATTGTGAAAAGGCTCTAGAGCAGCAGCCGAGTGTGTTTTTGTGGTCATACTTGGTAGAGGTCTGGAAGTAAATCGTCATGACACAGGTCAACACAGAGAGGATATGAAGCTCACTGATGAGAAGTCATGACTGAAGGGCTGAAACGAACGATCACTCGGTGCTTGAGAGGGAAACAAAACAAAGACTCTAAAGATGTGAAATGGACAAAAGTGCGAGGCGATTTCAGTGAGTGTTGTACTGATTAATCCTTTCACACAAAGCAAGTCAACCTGGGTCTGCTGCAAACCTGAAACTGGGGGAGAGAGAGGGAGGAGAAAGAGGAGTGGGAAATGGTGATGGGGGGAGGTTTGAGTGAGGCTATTCACTGAGATGTACAGCCACTGAGCTGAAGCATCACCACAGCAAAGGAAAGACAAACAGCAAGATGAGACATAATAACAACAATAATAATAATAATGACAAACTTTTGTACTGCTGTTACGAACACCCATCACTGACAATTCCTCATATCCAAGAAAATCTCCCACACAGCCAAATTGTGTTTATGTTTGTTTGTTTCTGAAGTCGTCAACAACAGCACGGCAGCGGGCCTCCTCCCAACAGGAAAAGGTGTACCGGGGGTGACGGCTGGAGTAAGCTGCTTGTCTACGCCTGGGACTCACGTGGACGTCAGACACAAACGAGCTGTCTGGGAAAGCTTCGCCCTAATCCCTGGAGTCACACCATCATGACAACACTGACATGATAAATAACCAAGCCAACAGCTTGCCAACTCATAAGTGCCTGTTAGGCAACATGGGAGAAGAAGAAGAAGAAGAAGAAGAAGAAGAAGAAGAAGAAGAAGAAGAAGAAGAAGAAGAAGGCATCAACTCTGCTTATAGGACATAAAAAGTGTAGCAGCCTTGGTTTTACCAACATTTCAGCAGCCCCTGACAGCAATTAAACATATATAAGCTTAATAACATAAGATACTGGATAAATAAGTGGACATTACATGTGAGATTTCTTTCACAGGACGACTCTGACAAACAATATCAGTCATATCTGTGATTTCTAACTTCATTTATAACACGGACTGGGGAATTAGGGCAATCCTGCCGTTTGTTTATTATAAACCGAAAACATCTAATTGCTACTGATATGAAAACAAATGTATCTACTGATGTGAGTGAACAGTGGCATTGAGTGAGACCGGCTCAAACACTCAGTGGCTGGACTGTAGCGTCGGTCCCAGAGCGCAGCAGCGTCACACAGATCCGAAAATGATGCGTGTTCATCTTCCGCTCAACTTAGGCGGAGTGAGCCCCAACTTAATGAGCTCGTCCACATTATAGGTTTTAAACACTGGAACCAATTCAGAGTGGAGGAAAAGACAAGCCCCCTGCCCAAAAAAAAAAAAAAAAAACCTACTCTCTCTCTCCCCCCGTTGGCTGTCGCCATTTTAAGCAGGCGACATGCAGCTGGCCAGCACCGCTGAGCCGAAGCGCAGCCCGCGAAGGTAAGGCTTCACAGTCGCTCACACAAGTTTGGGAGAGGGGAAACACTTGTGTAAATGTGTATCAGAAAACCACACTCACCTCGCTTTGTCGCAGCTCAGTGTATGCGGCGCAGGGTTAGAAAAGTTTACAATGATATGGGCTCAGTGGAGCCAGGAGCTGACGGGAGGTTCGGGCTTCACTGATGGCAACTTGGAGGTGGAAGCCCCCTCCGTCCATCGGCCGGTGATAAACGCGACTCTGGAGTCAGAGCGGTCCCTACGGCGGCCCCCTTTTTTGCGCTTGTTTATTTCGAGTGGCTCTCAGTGTTAAAGCAGGCGGTGGAGGGGAGGAAAATACGACGGACGTACCGAGGGAAGAGACGGACACGTGACGCAGACGTCACTGACGGTGGAGTTGGCGTGAGGGCTCGAGCTCCGCCGCGCGCAGAGCAGAAGTGAGCCAGACATCCCGTCCTGACTTTGACCCAACGCCGCAGGGGGGTCGTGGTCAAGGTGTAGAAAGCGACAAAAGCGTCACCTGTCCCGGTTTAACGCGATGTTACAGCGACTCACACCTGTCCCCCTCCCAGGTGACCTCTCTTAAAGAGATAGTACAAACAATGTGTCAAAAGTTATCCCGCATTCACCCCCCACCCTTACCCAAACAGCACACAGAGAGCTCGTGAACCTATAGTCATACACAGAATTATAATAACATGACCAGAGCATTCACTTCGCATGTCCACGATGGAGTGGACCATTGCTGTCTCGCCCCTATTACCCCCAAGTTCACATCAAGTATGATTCATGGCAGCTGCATTGTATCTCAAACACACACACACACACACACACACACACACACACACACACACACACACACACACACACACACACACACACACACACACAATCATCTATCTAATCATCGACTGGGATACTACCCGAACCCAGGTGGTCTGTACGTCAACTGGTCTGTGATCATTCCATGAAATTAAAATTGCGATATACTTGACCACAATAAAAACCGAGAAATAAATAAATAAAGGTGACCCCCCCCCCCAAAAAAAAGATAGGACCACAGCAGAATGCATTATCCACTTGATATCCTTGATATCATACTACAGTTGTTCAAATTCCTTTACAACTGTGCATTTAATCATACCACCAAAAACCAGCACGTAGGGCCCCGGGGGCTCCTTTGGGGCCCCCGGGCTCTTCCCTGCCTTGCTTGGTTGGTAATACAGCCTTGCATAGAGACATCTGAAATCCAATTGTAATAACATCTACTTTGTGAAACAGTGAATGGGCTGATATGCCCTCCTAATCACATCCATTCACTCAGTTGCCACTTTATTAGGTACGCCTGGCTAAAACTAATCTCACATATCTGATTTTCCATCACTGATGTAAGTGGGGTGGCTGAAATACACATCTCCCAGCACAGTGCCAAAAACTGCAGCCTCCAAACTGACCATAAAGATGAGCCAACAGCTGTCTAAAAGAGTTTTAAAAAATGAATGTTAGCATTTAGTCCATTCATTTTTCTTAGAATCAGCTGTGGGTCTTCCACAAAAAGGATGATGGAGATGAAAGCTGCTCACTTTCCACCCTTTCTCATAGGAATATTAATGTCATGGCACATAAAGCTGTCCACATATGGTTACAGCAGGGTCGCTGTAGCCGTAAAACGTACTACTGAGTACTGCAAACACATCATGTAAGACATTTCTAAGACCATTATTTATTTTCCATTTAGCTGTGTTTATTATGCATGCGTGCCATTAGACTCAAATTAAAGATGATGACACATCCCCCACATCTTCCTGAATGAGTCACGCTTCGTGGGTCAATTTTAAGATTCAAAAGAGAAACTGAAATACACTTACTGTCTCATATCTAGAGGGTTAAGAATTTATTTATAACCACGTTGATTCCAGCATATTATATCATGACAATATGCACACAGATGCTAATGTCTCAGAGCTGAGAAAAATATTAAAATATCCTCAGAATCCAGTCCGAATTGAGAGGAAATGGACAATTTAGTCGTTTTCTCAACAATGTGCAGAAATCTGAGATGAATTTCCATCATAATCTCATTTAAATTCATTTTAGTTTAATTTTCAATTATATTATGAACCAGCTGTCATTTGTCAAAACCAGTTCATTTTCATTTTCATTGTTTTAAGCCTAATAGACTCTAATCTTTGATTGATTCTGATCATTTAAATTAAATCATGTCATCCTGTGTTCATCCTACTGGTTTTAGGACTGGGGCTATAGCACAACCACACAGTGAAGCTTTATCATCACATTATTGGCTAAATCACTCTGTTTACACCGGTTAATTAAACTATATATAAATTCAGTTCAGGGCGAGCTGTTGTGGTTATCGGGGCGTTGATCAGGAGAGGATGGAGCTTGATAAGATTGACATTAAGTGAAATTGACCCCACCATCATGAAGGAGGCCCTCTGCTGGACAGCAGGGAGAATGACAGAAAGACCTCAACAACTTAAATAAACACGGAGAGGTTAGAGTCCAATGCAGTGGACCATAAAACAAGCAAGCATCTGTTAAGGTTCATCAGTAAGAATGACCATGTCTTTAAACGTCATTATTTCCTACATTTGTTCTTTGATCTTTTTGTTTATGTTTCTCAACTTTCTTGCTGGTAAACTCTTAAAATGAAGTAACACTTCATTTGAATAACCTTTAGAGGCCTGAAAAAGTGAAATAACACTTTAACACATGAAATAAGCAAAGACTGGGGGTGGGGAGGTGAGTCTAAATTTGACTATCAAAACAGAATTTTTTTCTCTTTCCTGTGCCATTAATCATCTCATGAGAGCTAACAGCTGTGTTTGTTTTGACACCACAAAACAAGCACAGATCCTGTTTGGTTTTATGGTGTCTAATGAAATAGTTGACCGTAGTGAACACTATCTGACAGCCGGTTCACATGAAAGGAAGTTTGTAAAAAAAAAAAATTGACAGCAAATACCAAATTTCATGGCTATTCAAAATGAGTCACTTGATGGTAATAACATAATAACTAGGGACATTGTAGGGGCTGAGAGCCAATGAGAAATAACATTTAAATAAGAAAATTACATTCAGTGCACTGGGGCAAACACTGATAGCACCGTGGAAGCCACAAAGTATTACAGAGTATGTCCCAGCCTGAGGGAAAATGTATCATCAAGCACCATCATGACCAGCTGCATTATATGGGTAAACTGTGTCTCAGCTTATATTTAAAGGTGGTTAAAAATGTTATTTTCAGTGTTTTTGTCAGACTGTTAATCATACTGAGGCTGATGGCCGATAGTTATTTCATTGTCAAGAATATGGGCCAGTGTACTTTAAAACTGGGCACCTGTTGCTCATAGTCATCCTTTTGGGATATGAATGTAAGCTGCAGTGATTAGGCGATCAATTAATTAATCAATTGGAAATTAATTGGCAACTATTTTGTTGATTTACAATTTATAATCAATTGATCATCTTTAAGGAAATAAATACCAAAATTCTCAGGTTCCAGCTTCTCAAATGTAAGCACTTTCTGATTTTCTTTGTCATCTCTGATTATAAACTAAACATCTCTAGGTTTTAAACCGTTAGTTGGACATTTTACAAAACAAACACTAAAGAGTTGATTGATTGAACAATAATGAACATAAATTGCTAATGAAAATAATCATTACTTGCAGCCCTAATATAATGTATTGCTTGTGGAAATTTTTTTTTTGAAATTTTTTTTTTCTGACATGCTGAATCATTTCACTTATTGTAGACTTCATACATGTAACCTGTTTTGGCAGAACTGTATTTGATCATGGTTGAAATTAAAAGTATCACTGGCGCTCTCTACAGGAAGAGCCCGAGTCGTCTCTATTTTCTGAGGCGACTGAGGTCCTTCGACATCTGCCGGACTATGCTCAGGATTTTCTATGAGTCTGTGGTGGTTAGTGCTGTTCTCTATGCTGTTGCGTGCTGGGGCAGCAGGCTGAGGATGGTGGACGCCAACACACTCAACAAACTGATCTGCAAGGCCAGTGACGTTGTGGGTATGGAGTGTGACTCTCTGACGGTGGTGTCAGAGAGGAGGATGCTGACTAAGCTACGGATTGTCTTGGACAATGTCTCACACCCACTTCATGATGTGCTGGTCGGGCACAAGAGTACTTTCAGTGAGAGACTCATCCCATCAAAATGCAAGACTGAACGCCACAGGAAATCATTCCTGCCTGTGGCAAACATCAAACTGTACAACTCCTCCCTCTAAATGGCCCTTGTCTCAGTTTATATATTTATTTAGTTATCTGTATATTTATTTTGTCAAGTTATCTGTGTGTGTGTGTGTGTGTGTGTGTGTGTGTGTGTGTGTGTGTGTGTGTGTGTGTGTGTGTGTGTATATATGTGTGTGTGTGCACACACACAGACACACACATTTTTCTCCTTTAATTGCACATACATGTTTATCTCTTCTTTCTCATCTATAACTCTTCTATCTCTTCTTCACCTCTTCTATTTCTTCTATTCTTTTAAGGAGCACTGTATCTTATTTCCAGAGTCTGACCACAAGGGGGTGGTGTAGATTTTAAGCAGTGTTTGGCTGTAGCGGCGCAGAAACGTCGCACTTTCTGATTGGCTATTGGTGGCTGGGGTCAAACAATGTTGCGCATGTGCAAATAGCCTTTTTCGGTTCGCGACTGCAATCTGTCAGATCAGCGGAGCGTACATTCCCCTAATACCTTGATATATTTGATAGTATTTTCCTTCCCTAGACATCGCCGGGGGCTTAAATCGAGTCTCAGCTATCAGCAGATTTGGATTCTAACTTTTCGACGTCTGTAGCCGAAGGAAACAGCAAAGAATGACGAGCAGTACAAAGCGGAAAGAAGAAAGTCATCTGCTGAATGGGGGTGTAAAACAGTCCACATGGAGCAAAGCCTTCAACAGTAACGCTGTTTGGGAAGAGAAGGTCAGTCAACTGCCCTTTTCAAATTCAGCCCAGCTGTCGTGCTGTTTCGGTCGCTGTTAGTTACCCCGAAGGTCTCAGCGCACCTGCGTTGTTGTTGTCAGGTGTTCATAAAGACGGCTAAGTGGAGCTAGCTGCCATGCTAAGGATTAATCTGATTTGGCTGGGTTAGCTGTCTTATCGACAACACTGTCAATTGTGTCGCTGGTTTTTAGTTCAGTGAAAACAAAGCAAAGAACGACATGGAAATGGTGCTGGGGTCAAGTCAGTTAAAGGCGTTTTAAATTAGCCACAGCGGGGTCTCACATTGTTATCTATTAGTTTACTTTTCTCGATTTTTTGAGTCACTGCTTAGGCTGTAAGAAACGTCAAAAAAGTGAAAACTCTTCACTTTTCACACGCTGGAACCAGAGACTGCTTGAAAAATGACTGAAACGATTAATCGCCCATCAGAATTGTTGTCCGTTAACTTGTCCGTTGATGAGCTAATGGATTAATTGATTAACCATTGCAAGTTTGTTGTCTGTTTTCCCCAACCTTAACCCAAACCTCATGCATTCCTGTTATGAACATTATTTATTTATTTATTGGTTTAAAGTACTACAGCCAGATTAGCCTAGATTACCTGCATTAGGGCTAAATGTTGACATCACACACATGCAAAGTACATTTCCTACATAGGAAAGATCAGAAACGGAAGATGAATTTAAGGAGATTTTAATGTGTCATGCAAACTTATGCTCTCATGCGTGGTATTCTTTTTGTATTTTCTTTTACAGGATGAGTTTTTAGATGTGATTTACTGGCTTCGGCAAATAATTGCAGTAATCCTTGGTGTGATATGGGGTGTTGCACCGTTGAAAGGATTTCTGGGAATAGCCATGTAAGTATTCTGCACCGCCTGTCTCACCCGAACGTCTTTAACTGAGCCTGGAGGTCTCTTCATGTGCAGTTGTAAAAAAAAAAAAGTTGACATCTTTTTATGTCTTTGGCTTTTTAGATTCTGCATCATCAATGCTGGCGTCCTGTACGTATACTTCAGCAGCTTTCAGCAGATTGATGAGGAAGAGTATGGTGGCACGTGGGAACTCACCAAAGAAGGCTTCATGACGTCTTTTGCTCTGTTTCTGGTGAGCATATTAATGTTTATGGCAACATATAGACTTTTTCTAAAGCATGGCAAATTTACCGAGGCTTTCTTTAGAAGTAGAGGTTAAGAAGAGCTAGTGTATGATAACGGTTTACTCGTGTTAGATGTCAAATTCAGCTGAGTGGTGTTTGAGCACCACTGTTTTAGCTGGAGATCATTTACAAACTGCATTGGCATCTTATGCTCACTTTAGCTTTAAATGAAACAAGACCCAGTGCAATATCGCCTAGTTAAATGTTCAGTGTGTTGTCTTGTAAATTAGCGTTGTATTTTTGAAATAGGCAACCTTACTTTTAAAATATCGGTATTTTAAAGGTGTCAGGTCTACGCTGAGTCAGCTTTAAAAGGGAAGGGAAGTGTGCACCAGTCAAAGATTGGACATATTTAGGATCTTTATCACATTTCGCAATTTAAAACTTGTCCAACATCCAAATGTAAAGTTTCATTTAGTGATGCTTGACGCTTTGTGTCTCACTGTAACATGAAGAAAAGTGAGAGCACCCACTGAGAACCTCTGAAGGAGCCTTTAAGCAATCTGAGCAGTCCTAGATCAAAGAGTCATGGGTGAAATGTGGTGGACGATTTTAGAGCTTCAGCAACCAACTGGAATATGACTTGAGATGGTGTTACAGCACACTGGGAAACTGGCATAAAGCTGCTGCCAAACACATACACAAGGCTGGACTGAATGACATTTTTTTTTCTAAATTCAAAGCTTCTGTTGAAGTTTTTGGACAAAGCTTTGAATATCTGTCATCATATTTTACGACAACATCACCCTAAAAACAAAATCCTCATTTTGAATGAAGTGATTCAGTGGATTAATAATAATAATAAAAAAAAAACAAACTACTTTGTTTATTGAATTTGACTCAGTTTCATCAACAAACAAGCAGGTTAACCCAATAAAGGCATAAAATAATGATGAAATAAAAGTTGCACGGTTTGGGTTATTGCTAGTAGACCATCCTGTTAATATTGTGTGTGTTTGTTTTCAGAATTTGGGGTTATTTATTTGTTTTTTTTACTTTACTGTAGTTTAGCCTGTGATCAGACTGTGACATGATTTCATCATCGGTGTCTAATGGGTCCTTCTCTCTCTTCCGCAGGTGGTGTGGATAATCTTTTACACAGCTCTACATTTTGACTGAGAAGAATCCGTTGGACACTAAATACAAACATTTCTGTTAAATTAAATTGTCAAGACAGAGGAGCTCCACGGCTTGAGGGGTGTCAACACTCCCACACACAGTATGACTTTTCAGTGTGCAGTGCATCATGGGAATCCTAGTTCGATTAATGAGATCCCGAAAGAGCAGCGTGATCAACGTGTTCAAATACTGTACATCTCTCTCATTTGTGGGTTCATTTTCAAGGCACCTTCCATTACACTTCCCATATGTTTTATTTCCTTCCTCACTTCATTATCATCATTTCTGACAGAACACTCATGAACACAGAAAGCTTAGAGTGACACAAATGTCGATTTCAGACTGTAAAGATAACAACCAGTATGTGTATTTGTTCTTACTGCTCACAAGCTTAAAGGGTAGTTCCAGAATTTTTAAACATGGGCCCTAATTTTACATATTTTTGGGGTCTAAATGACCAAGAAGTTTTGGAATTGGTTTGGTGGATCACCTCAGCTGGCAGCCACGAAATGGGCAGCAATGGCTTCAACGTCCTCCGTGGGGGCAACTGCCTGTCAGGGTATGTCAGTTAAAAGTGTTTGTTTTTGCCACTGACAGGCTCAGGTCTCTTATTGGGAGTGTCTGACAACATTATGGAAAGGATTCCTGCAGGGGTGGACCTTTCACACAGTGCTTTCAAGGGGCAATTGAACCGTTTTTGCTCTCAAAGCCACCAGACTCCTCTGACATAAACAGTAGTTTTACCTCGCAGAACACAGGACTTGCTGATTTACTGCTGCCTTGATTGGTTAGTTTGTTTGTGTTATTGTGTGACTTTGGTGTTTTAAAGGGTTTGTCTGGATCTGAACTACCGTGTAAGGGCTATCTAACGGAAAGAGCCATCGTAGCCTGTGTCGTGGCTGCCAGCCAGGGTTGATCTGCTGCACCAATACCAAAACTTTTTGTACTTCTTAGACCTCAAAGTACTGGATGTAAAAATAGGGCTCAGGTTAGGAATTAACCTTTAGGTAACAGGAACTCGGCAATAAAAACTAAGTCTCGCCATATAGTTATTAAGGTTCAATCAGTCCATGAGTGTAGAACGTTACCTTTAATGAAATGGATGAAACAGACCGTATTGGACGTACAAAACTGCCTGTAAAGGATTAATTCTGTGGTTTCACTGTTAAATCACCCCTCTGAAATTTCACTTCAAAGTTGCATGTTTGAATTTTTTTAGGAAATAATCTGGGCCAGGCAAAGTGAGAAGTTAAAAAGCGTCCTGGTAGTCAAGCACATTATAGTTTACTGTTATGTTACCAGCTACACTATGTGTCTGTGGAGTCATCTGTCTTCATGAAGTGCTAATAGGTGACTCAGCTTCATGATTTTATCTGACTGGATGTAAACATAGCATTTTTTTTTTTAAATAAAGTCTGTTAATTGATATTTCTTCTAAAAGTTCTGGTGTCCGACAAATGTGAAAAAATGTCACTCATATTGATTTTTACATCAAAAACAAATGCTGGTGGTAAGATGCATATCGGCTGATAATCCAGTATCTGCCAGTAGTATCAGTGCAGTTCAGTTTGGAAATAATAACCATCTAAGTCCATTCATATTATTTCCTTTAAGCAAAGAGGGAGGAAACATGCATGCATGCCATTTTCAGATGCAAATGTTCACAGATTGCAGCTAAAGACGTCTGTGCACTGCCACGACTTGCTGTTCGTATATATCTAGGTGTCATTTATTAATGGCATTAGTTAGGAGGGTAGAAATAATTTAATTTTTCTCACATGTAGCTTCCAGATCAAAGTCTTGCCTGTTGTTTTTCAAATTAATTTAAACTTATCTGTAAATTCTGTATCATGTCCCTTATGTCAAACCCACCTTGTATTACACTGATTTATTTGTTCGTATGTTATATCTTGTTTGATGTAACACATTTCTCAGTATTTTATAGTGAAGAGCTTTTCTTGCAAAGTTCTTGTAATGATACTGTTAAATTAGATATGCAGCTGGTGTTTGAGAGGATTGTATTTTCTGATCAAATCTTTTGGGAATCATTAAACATGGGCTTTATTTGGCCTCCATTTTCAAAGAGATGGTATCTGTGTGTTTTTTTTTTATTTGAATGCAGAGGAAATAGTGCGATCACATGATTAGTGCAGTGATTGTTGAAAGATTTGCATGTAATTTATACCCTAGTTTGCTGAACAAAAACACTCATGGTAAGTAAAAATTATAAGATACAATAATCAAGTTATGACCAACGGTGGGAAAAGTGTTGAGATCTTTGACTTGAGTAAAAGAAGCAATACTACACAAAAATACGAAAAATAGTGCTGCATTTATAATTCCACGAAGTGCCAAAGAATCAGCAGCAAAATGTACTTTTACAGAAGTAAAAGTACTCTGCACCCTGCACAAGTTCTATATTTGGATCAATGATGTATTAGTGCGTTAGCAGCATTTTAATGAGTTAAACTATCAACTGCCTCATTTCCAGTCGGTTGCATCATATTTTCTGCGCCGACTGTATGAGTTGTATTTAAAACCCATACAGTGGAGTGAAAAGTACAGTATCTTCTCATAACTGTAAATGGAAATACAAGTACCTCAAAATAACACTGAAGCACAGTACTCGAGGAGCTGTTTACCACAACTGGTTATGAGATACATTTACAACATTCTTTACTAACTTTTCATCCGTTTTTTCTTATTTTCCTGGTGCAAATGAAACGTGTATTTTCCCACACAGGAAGCAGCTCAGTCCTCCGTGTATTTATCAGAGCTTGTTACTGCGTTTGAACCCTGTGGACACCTGCTGGAAAGGACTGGATTTGAACCCGCAGCTGTTTTCAAACACTCACATCATTCATAAAATCTCTGAAGAGAGCCCAGATCATGACGTCACCTACAAAGACGTACAAGGGGAAAAAAATGTGACGTAGAAGCCAAGATGGCGGCTCCCCTCTCCACGATGAAATTTTGGAAGCCGGGTAAGTACGAAAATATTGCATGAATTGGGCATTTTGTGTGAGTTTTTCGGGTTTATGTTTATGGACGTACAGCTGCTGATATCGCTCAGTCGGTCTCGGTTTGGCTGATGGCGCGTTCAGGGCGGCTGCGTGATTTCTGCAGCCGGTTCAGTTCAGCTCGGTTAGCTCTGCGGAATCAAAGTAAAAACCTGCCAAAATAAAACACACACGCTGCGAGGCAGAAAGTACGACAGCTACATGAACACACGCGTCCAAAATGGCAATAATGTAAGTAAGTGCTAAGCAGTGGAGGGCTTTCATCGCCTATAGGTCCTTCATTTAATGTCAGCGCATTGCACTAAACCCTGGCTGACATCCTCTTAAATCCCCAGCCTGCTTTACATTTAAATAAAACATCTCATCTTCACCTTCACCATCTGTTCTGCTCCAGGCTCTGAGGCACCGGGGATCTCAGAGGAGCGGGAGCTCAACTCAGAGACCACCGGATCCCCCATCATCTTCAACCCGCACATCGCCCTCTCCATAGAGAAGCAACGACAGAAACTCCCCGTTTTCAAGGTTTCAGATCGCCCCTGAACACGCATCAGTGTAACAGTAGGATGCCTGACAGTGATGTTTACTGCAGAGCTGCAAGCATTAGTCGAGTATTTGTCAGCTATGAAATGAATTGTCAGTTATTTAGAAAATTAATTAATCAGTTGTTGTTGTTTTTTGTTTTGTTTTGTTTTTTTTTTAAGAAAAGAAAAGTGAAAATTCTCTGACTCCAGCTTCTTAAATGTGACTATTTTCTCCTCTGTGACTGTGAACTGAATATATTTGTGCTGTGGACAAAGGCAGACATTTTCTGACATTTTATAAACCACCAATTAGTCGATGAATCAGGGAAATAATTGATAGATTCATGGAGAATGAAAATAATCATTAGTTGCATCCCTAGTTTAATTGTTGATCATGGACTTTTTTTGTGAATTGTTTCCCATCCAGCACAGAAACAACATCTTATATTTGGTGGAGAGCTTCCAGACTGTCATCATAGTTGGTGAGACAGGATGTGGGAAGACAACACAGATACCTCAGGTGAGCATCATTTTAAATGAGTGAGAATGGGCTTACTGGTGTGTCGCATTTGCTTTTTGCCCGCTCTTAAAAAGGCAAAATACCCTCAAAGTCACGTACGCACCAAACCTAACAGCTAAATGCACAACATTGCTGCAGTGGACTGATACCCTTCATATGGCTTAGCTCCCATAGTGGTTTTACATGACCTTGTCTTGATGCTTAGTGGACTTTTTTTTTTTTCGCGGGGTTTGGACCACATCAGCTAGGGTTTAATTTATGCAGAGTCTGCTGTTCTGCAACATCAGTGTCTCTGTCTCACGCTTTGTCCTCCTCGTCTTTTTTGATCTACCATCTGACTCCTCCCAGTACCTGATGGAGGCTGGCTGGGCTGCGGAGGGGAAGGTGATTGGAGTGACACAGCCTCGCCGTGTGGCTGCTATCTCTGTAAGACTTTTGTCCTCTTACCGCTCACCGTTTGCCAATGTCATTTCATTTCAAGAAAATTGGTTCACACTGAAGGACACGCGTCTGCTTCAAGTTCTTTACTTTCCCCCTCTTTCCCTCTGATAGGTAGCTAACCGTGTGGCAGAGGAGCGGGGGGCCCTGCTGGGACATGAGGTGGGCTACACCATCCGATTTGATGACTGCTCTGATCCCCACGCCACAAGGATCAAGGTATTCCCCCGTCAGATGTGTGAAGTCTCGAGCTGCCGTGTGTTCGGTTCCTTTCGGCACTTAGTTGTGCCTGTTTGTTTCAGTTCCTTACAGATGGCATGCTGGTGCGGGAGATGATGGCTGATCCTCTTTTGAAAAAATACAGGTGCGTGATTGTAGTTAAGGCTGTGAAAACGACCTAGCAGCCAGAATGAACAATACCAGGACCCAGAAACTGTCACAGCTAAATGGAATTCAGCCACAATTAAGCGTATTATTTACACCTGTGCGTTTCCTGCTGTAATAGAATACCTTCTGTAAAAAAGGCTGATTGTTATTAGACATTCTTGTTTTTGTTATCAAGACGGGGACAGATTCACTCTCATGTTTTTTACTGTGCTGTTCTCCTCAGCGTGTTGATGCTCGATGAAGCACATGAGAGAACCCTGTATACAGACATAGCCATCGGTCTACTAAAGAAGGTAATTCAGCTGTCAGTGGAACAAATGAAGCTTTATTGTTTAAAGGTGTACAATGCAGGAATTGTAAGTTACTCTATGTAAACAAACAGTTTTGGGTGCTGTGCTCGACTCTTTCATAGCTTTCTCTGGGGTCTACACACCCACTGCCCAAAATCTGCAGCCCAGAAATGTCATGAACACAATAATAAGTCCAAATATATTAAGAATAAAACTCAAGAATGAGAAGAAAATAAGAAAATATAGGCCAATGGCAGATAAATACACTGTCACACACTTGTAGTGAGTCATAAGTGATGATTTAGAGGGGTTACTTTGTATGTATTGTATGCATCCATGCATTGTTTGTTAGGAAAATCCTGCTTAGTATACCTTTTAACTATACTTTATGCTTTACTAGGCCTGAAAATAATCCCAGGAAGTTAGTTTCCCTTCTGAACCCAGACTCTGCCTCTCCGTTCTCACTGTTTTCTGCTCTCTGATTCTTCTTCAGATTCAGAAGAAGCGGCGAGACCTGAGGCTGATTGTGGCCTCTGCCACTCTGGATGCCAAGGTGACTGCATCATTAAGATGAGCAGATATGCTTGATTAGCGAGAAGAGAGAAAACAAAGACAGGCAGAGGGAAAAGTTGATGTCAGGTCAGATCACATTGTACTGACATCTGCGATGAACTGATGAAAGAAAGACACAATCAGGCCACGACTGTGCTCAGCATTGCACAAGTCAGCTGAAATGCCATATCAGACATCTACTGTACTTTTTGTTAAAAAGGCTTTTATCTGCACATGCAAATTGTTTAGTTACACTGCAGTAGGAAGTTGCATCCTTGAAAAAATGTCAGATTGAGGGCAGGAATAGTATATGTGTTAAATGGTGAATCTCACTATCATTTCTCAATTAACTTACAAAGCAAATAGAACTGTTCGTTCTTTGTTCCCTTTACTAACTGAAATATCACCTTCACCTGAAGAAATTCCATGACTTCTTCAACCTGAACGAGTCTGGGGATCCCAACAAGGACACGTGTGGAATTCTGACCGTGGAGGGACGCACCTTTCCAGTGGACGTCTTCTACACCGTCAGGTAAAGAACACGCATAATCCAACTGGAGGAAAAGTGTTTGATTTACGCGTTTGCTCTAAACTCTGAAGTGTCTTTCTGTTGCTCTCAGTCCTGTTCCAGACTATGTGAAGGCCACAGTGGAGACGGTGTTGAAGATCCATGAGACGGAGGATGACGGAGACGTCCTGGCTTTTCTCACCGGACAGGTCAGTGGCCATATATTTATTAGATAAAGATTGAGTTTGATTAACTTTCATCTGACAGAGGGGTGTAAATTGTTCACAAGTACTGCAGCATCCCATTTGTTATTTAATTACTATATTGTAGCACGGTCAGCCTTTTTTTCCTTCTTTGCCTTTATCGTCTTCTTGTCATTGTCCTTCATATTGTCACTCGTAGGAGGAGGTGGAGAAAGTGGTGTCCCTCCTGCAGGACCAGGCCCGGACTCTGTCACGATATGGCATGAAGAAACACCTGAGGATTTTGCCCATGTACTCTGGTCTACCTTACGCCGAGCAGATGAAGGTGTTTGAGAGGGCGCCCTCCTCTGTTCGCAAGGTAAATGTGCAGCCGTTGTTTTCGTGTGTTCATACGGCAAAATTTGCCATTTACGCTATTTGGAATTTCTTCCAAAATCCAAGTAATTTGCCCGATCATGAGACTGAATTGCCATTTCACTTCTTTCATTTCACTTGAATCACTGAACAGATGTGAGATGTAGGTGGCCATTCAAAGGTCTGGGAGCGGCTAACATACAAGAGGATTGCAGTTCTAAACATTCAGTATAGTGGCTATGTTTTAACTTGTTTTAACGTTAAGCTGTCATGGATATGCATTCGTCACTGTCCATATTCTTTTGCATGTCTCAGAAAGATCTCTTTTGGCATTTTGGACTGTATATAAAATGACGGAGATGCTAATAGTAGTGCAGAAATCATGTCTTCCATGTATGTGCTCAATATGGCTACATTTAACTATACTAACAATACGTGAGCACACACCAGCTGGTAAATGAGTTTAATTTACAAACCATGTGACTTATTTCTGTTTGCTGTTTCCTCCAGGTTGTGGTGGCCACTAACATAGCTGAGACCTCCATCACTATAAATGGAGTTGTATTTGTTATCGACTGTGCGTTTGTGAAGCTGCGAGCCTATAATCCTCACACCGCCATTGAATCGCTGGTGGTCACCCCCATCTCCAAGGCTTCAGCCAGCCAGAGGGCCGGGAGGGCCGGACGAAACCGACCTGGGAAGTGCTTCAGGCTGTACACAGGTGCGTGTGAGTTTGTGGGAATGGAAGAAAGATGAGAAGTGTTGTAGAATAGTGGAGGAACTGTTTGCGGAAAAGTGTTGCAGTCTTGCTCTCCTCCCTCCGCCCTCCTCTGCCTGTTTTTGTCTTTGTCATTCCCTGCCTGTGTTTCTTATTACCTCTGTTTCTTTCATCAGAGGAGGACTTTGAGAAACTGCCCGCCTCTACTGTGCCAGAGATGCAGCGCACCAATTTGGCTCCTGTCATCCTGCAGCTCAAAGCATTAGGCATTGACAACGTGCTGCGGTTCAGCTTCCTCTCTGTGAGTAGCTCACTTTGCATCCACGGGGTGGCTGTGATGTGCTCACCCACTGTGAAAGGAATTGTACTTTACATTTTAATTAGCGAGAATGGCCCTTGGCCTCTGGGGAAAAATGCATAGAAGCCATAAAATTAACACAGTCATTGTGTATTTGTGCTTTTAAAGATGTAATGACGACACTTCTGGAGCATGCGAGATTCTCACTTAATTCTGTCTTTCAGAGTGAAAATTGTCAGAGGTGTGATGCATTTGTTTTTTTTCTGATGTTGCAGCCTCCTCCAGCTCAGACCATGGTTCAGGCTCTCGAGCTGCTCTACGCTCTGGGAGGTAGGAAACAAGGCTGTCAGCAGAGTGGAAAAGTAAAAAGGGAAACTGTCCTTCAACTGCAACACTAGTGTTCAAAATTCTGTGTCTGCAAGCATCCACAAGCTAAGGTGTCCTTGCACATGATGCAGAATCTTAACCAGCTGTGTGTCTGCTGGCAGGTCTGGACCATTACGGCCGTTTGACTGATCCCTTGGGTGTGCGGATGGCAGAGTTTCCCCTCAGCCCCATGTTTGCCAAGATGCTCCTAGAGTCAGGAAATTTTGGCTGCTCTAAAGAGATTGTTACCATTGCAGCAATGATGCAGATTCAGAATGTGTTTGTTGTGCCGCCCAATCAGAAGAAAGCTGCCGTAAGTGAAAACAGGCTTTCAAAAGGAGAGTGTTGGATATTTGGCAGAAATGCACTATCAGCATAACAATTAGCCCATTTTTGCTATCTCACCCTGCAGGCCCGAGAACACCGGAAATTTGCAGTGGCTGAGGGAGACCACCTCACCATGCTGAATGTGTATGAAGCATTCATTAAGGTATAGTGTGTATGTGCAGCATGTAGCTCAGCTGGTGACAGCGGGGCTTGCAACCTTAGCCAAAGCAGAGAAGAAGTTGAGACTGATCAAAACGATGAACCTTTTTCCTCTTTCCCGCAGCACCAGAAGAGCTCCCAGTGGTGTCAGGAACACTTCCTCAATTATAAGGGTCTGCTGCGGGCCGTGACCGTACGAGAGCAGCTCCGGCGTCTCATGAACAAGTTTAAGGTGCCACGGACTTCCAGTGAGGGTATGCACGCATCATGTTTATATGTTGGTTTGTATCAGCTGAGCAGACTGAGTGACATGTTCAGACCAGGTGGACTCAGTACCTGCTGACCATGCTTGGTTTTCATCCTATGAATGTGCGCTACTTTGAAGAAATTTGATCTTATTATGAAAGCTTGAATGTGGAAAAAAGGTTCATTTTGCATCACCGTCATATACACAACTAAGGTAAAATAGTACTTTGACATGCTCACTGCTGCTTTCTTTTGCACAGGTGACCCTGATGTGATCTTGAAGTGCATTGTGTTTGGGTTTTTCGCAAATGCAGCCCGCATTCACCATTCAGGTTCCTACCGGTGAGAGTTAGCTGTCAGACTTCCAGCAAATGCATTTTTCCACTTTCTGTACACTTTTAAATCACATGGCACATATTCGTATTCATTTGCTCCGCCAGGACTTTACGAGACGATCGCGAGCTTCACATCCATCCCAACTCTGTGCTGTTTGGAGAGAAACCTCCTAAATGGTCAGTACATGTTCCTTGTACAGCACGCATGGCTTCCTTTTATTCTTTTACATTTATGGCATGCACAGAATTTACAGACATTTAGAGTAAGTATTTCCATTGTCTCCTCTCCAGGGTGGTTTTCAATGAGGTGGTGCAGACGGCTAAATACTACATGCGTGATGTAACTGCTGTTGAGTCGTCCTGGTTGGTTGAGTTGGCCCCTCACTTTTACAAGCAGGCCAAGGTAGGTCAAGAACGAAACTGCATACTCCAGCTTGTTATGACGTAGCTGTAGCTGTTGCTTGATTCCCAGGTGTATTGTGTTAAAAGTGTGTGTAGTTCATAATTCTCTAACATGAACTGATTCTTGTCTCTTTTCTCTTTCAGCACGGCTCACTGGCCAGCAAGAGGTCCCGGGTCCTCTAAATCTCGCCAACATTTCACCTCGTTAAGACGGGAAGAGTCATCGAATTAAAAGGAGTAACCCCCTCTCAACACTGTGCCCCCTCAAATTCATTGTATATAAAGTTGTAATATATATTTATCGTCCATGTCCACCTGCACAACCCCACCACACTATGCGGCCATTCTAGAATGGGATGAAGTGGATCCATTTTCAGCGTAAACACTTGTGACTTGCTTCATTTGAAAGCGTCCGTCTTGCTTTTTGGCAGGGATGTAGTTTCTATTTGATCTTCGAGAGTAAATGGTGATGAATGAAAGGTGAGATCAGGCTGTGCCTGACGACAGTCCATTCGAGTGTGGTCATGTAGCTCACTTCATTCACACTTGTACATAGTCAGAGCAGGCTTAGGTCCAGGGAGTGGCTCCTGTGCCACAGGCCCGTCCACTCCTGGTTCTTGGCTTCATTATTTTTTTAATTGCTGTATTTTCCTGTTGCATGATAAATAATGGAACACAATAGAATGTGAGGATGTTTCCCTTTGAGAGACTTCTGGCTTAGGGTTTTTTTTTCCTTTCAGCTAATTTTCTCCCCTCATAATCTGGGTGCCTTTTATGTTTTTAATTGGTTCACCTTTACACTTTCTGTATCTTCATAGAGAATGTAGTGGAATATATATTTTCAGGAACTTTACTGCAGGTGGAAACGCATCTATTTTTTTCAGCCAACCTCAGATCCTTGGTCGTGTATTGATACTGTGAAAAGACTACTTTACTTTTTTGATCCTTGTTTTCCGCATTGTATTGCCACTTCACTACAGTCTAACTCAGACACAGTGGCCTTGTCACCACTCTGTGCCAAATTTCTTTATCAGCCTATTTCACGTTTCATTTCCAGATGGAATGTGGAAATGCACTTGAGCATTGTAAATGAAAAGCTGTGAAATCAAAACTAAAAAGTGCCATTTGTCCCTGTGATGACAAACAGTGTACTCATGCGTCCAAAGCCTCAAAGAAACGGTAGCATTTATTCGATTTCAGCCATCTCTTTGGCCGTCATAATTGCCTTTCGTCTTACGGTTTGTCTCAGTTTTGAGACAGACCTTATTGTACTTTTTGTTCCCTGTTACCATCGGCATCATCTGCCAGGTGTTCAAAGAAATGGCCATTTCTGCCATCCATTCCACATTGACTGCATGCACTCCACATTCCTGCTTTTGCTTTTGTTTGTACTTTATGGTTTTGTCTTTCTTCAGAGGTATTTGGCACTGAAAGCGTCAGTGAGCAGTATATTAAAGATTTTACCCGTAAGGTCACTGTCACCATATTTTACTTCTGTCTGCATGATTTTTTGTATATCTTGTTCTTGAGGTCACTACTGTAGATTCAGTGAAAGTGTAATGAAACCACAGAACAACACACCATAACATAGTTAGGAAAACCGACTCAAATTAGATATACAACTGAGGTACCTATGCATGTTAAATGGTACTCTGATGTAGACCTATACAGTTAAGACTATCTCGTTGTCTTATTGCAAATGAAAATATTTGCGAGATGACTTGTTTATCCTCATTTGTGCTGATACTCTGAGTATGTATGCAGCCAAAGCAGTAATCTGTAGACCTGTGTAATTGCTCACCTCTGAAATAAAAACTGTCACCTGCCCTTCCCTCCTCACATCCTCAATAAAGCCTTATTGTCATGCACTGAGTTTGTGTTTGATTATTTTTTTCCCCACCGATGTAGTTACTGTATTTTTATGCGGTGCACAACTTCGCCAGGAGGTGTCGCTGTTGTACCACAAACAATGTCCACCCCGAATGATACAGAGGATCAGTAGGGAGTGTGAAGGCATTTATGAGCGTTTCCTGTTGACACATCGGCAGAAATAAAGGACTTAGATTGATGAGCCGTTAATCCTTTTAGAGATGCAACATGGTGAGCATATGGATTTAACTGCAGTGATCTGTTTACATACAGTAGGAAAAAACAATGCCAGAGAATAGAAGAATGGGAATATTTTAGAATATATTGATACGAGACACACATTTGTGTCTATAATGTGCCAGGTGCCAGGGTGATATGCAGGTCAAGAGCTGACAGCTGACAGGATGAGGGTCTTAAAGTGGGTTCTGCTTTATGACTTGCGTCAACATCTATAGTTTTAAGACCATAATGGTTTCAAAACGTACTGATTTCTAAATGAATGTGTTTAATCAAATTACTGTAGAACAAATCTGTGACCAGGAATATTATTGCATAGAAAAACAAGTAAGTTTCTTACAAATTTGCTTGCACCACTGAAGCACTAAAACAACAAACAAGATTTCTTCTTGGCTTGTGTATTTTTTACCCAACTTTCAGTCTTATGAGGTGGTATGTCAAAATCTCTGCTGTACATATCCCCAGGCAAATCTGTGTTTGATCAAATTACCACAAACTAACAGACATATGACAAACCTGGTGCATAATAGTGGCATTTCAGTTGTGGGCCATACGCGGCTGCAGTACAACTTTTGGCCACCGGTGGAAGCACTGAGCGCATCGTTGCTCAGCAACACCGAAATGCGGAAGAGAAAAGGCGCCAACTTTAGCTTCGCGCAGTCGGTGTGTCGCGTGATGACTCAGTCCACTACTTCATGAGTTAGTATTTTAATGTTCAGCAGTTAGTATCTACTGAACGCCGAACGTGTGTGCTTCGACACGGCACCACAACACAAACGTAAGGTGTGTTACGGCACGTTATCACTATATTAATAAGCTTGACTTCAAACGCACTTAGACCTGTGTAGGATTGTTTCATCTAGTGCGACAGTGGCGTTTGGCTCAAGCACAGTATGATACATAATTATGAGGTTCGGATACTTCTACTTAACTTTTCTTTTCATGCTACTTTCTGCTTTAATTAATGATGCTGCTGTTTGTCTGCATTTACCCAGCTAATGTTAAATTTGATAAAGCAAGACAAAAGTGGCCATTGCCGCTGGTTCATGTACTACTGTTACTGCCCAATGTTTTAATATTTTCTACTTTATTTTTTAAAAAAAATTAAAGAGAACAATTACTCGAGAACAAGCTAAAGTGTGAGGATATTTTGCTGCTTGCTTTCTCTACAAAAATGTACTTTTTTTTGGGACAGCATCAAGCTTTAGATGCAGAGTTTACGCCAAAATGACGACGTGGCCATATGGTTTCCTTTTTACGGTCTGCTTGCCTAGCTGTTTATGTAGGTTTACTTGGTATTTTGAATTGTTTTCTTAAACCATCCTCTGTCTTCACATTGTTTTGTTGTAAAATTGCTTTTCAGTTGTTGGTCAATGATACCACTATGGAGCAGTAAGCTTGCTGAGAGAGTTTGCGTAGTAGAAGAGGTGGAGGATATTAAGGTCAACACTTATCTACATGCAGTAGCCATCCAGAGTGGCCACATCCATTGTCATAAGTGGGATTGTTCAGATGCATGTCTTTACGTGCATCCTGAAATTCACATATATCTCGCTGACAAGACATTACTATCACTTAAAAGTGCAGGTTGGACTTCTTCTGCAGGCAGCTGGTGGAGGGCAGTAGAGTTCTGTCCTTGGTCTTAAGCCAAGACATGACATGTATGTGTCAGGTGAGCCCTCAGACGTGCATGTTGATGGTAAAGGGCAATTCAGGAGATGTGCATCCCATCTTTTCCAGTGTACCACTACTAATTTCAAGGCAAATGTTATCCACTTTCTTTTGTGTCAGTGGCATTCCTCCCTCTCACTTCGCTGAGCTACACATTGACATACCTTAAAATGAAGGCCCCACAGAGATAACAAAGAGCATTCAGAAAAAGAAAAGGGAAAAACAAGGTAGATGCAGTGTTCTTCAGGGAAAGAGAAGGCAATCAGACAGCATAGGACAGGAAAAGTAGTGCTTATCATCACAGCGCAATGAATCTTGGTATCCTCCATAGATGACAGGGCGTGACTGTGGACTTGTGTTTTAGTCTTTGGGCCAGTTATCTCAGACCTACAAAATGATGAAGTGGAAATGAAGTTGGCTTCTTAACAGACTCTGGGTTCCAGCATGCAGTATAACAGTAAAGTGTAAATGATTTAGATACATATAGAGACTGCAGTGGAGACCATATCCTCAGCAAATCTGGTTATTTCAATTAAAATCTACCTAAATTTCAGCAGGACTGCATCACAGCATCTCTTAATCCACACTATCAACCGAGTATGGCAGTCTGTAGTGGTCAAATCGGAAAGGATGATTTGCCTCTAGTGTCAATTAATAAGCAATGGTTATTAGTAACTATCCAATTAAGTGCAGTAATTAGGCATTAACTGTATCGAGAAGCAAATGGAGTGCTGTGGAGACATTAGTCATGACTGAATATCCCACTTATCTAAATATAATATCCAAATAGGGACCTTCTTTCAACATTTATCTTGTCACCCACAGCTTGATGGTTGTCTGGCTATCTCAGGTAACCAGTTTTTAGCTCCTGTCATCCATTATATGTGGTCGGTTGCCCCTGTTGGCGCCCCCCCCCCCCCAAAAAAGGTCTTATTTGATTTATTCTGTCTAAAATGACAAGTAAAATTGTGTGAACTCAAGAAAAGTCAAGCTAGAAAAGTCAAGACTATCGTACATTTTCTGATACAGCTGAAATGAGAAATAGAAAGTTGAACATATGGAAATGCTTACTGTAAACCTGTATGAAGCACACCTTCAAACAGGAGAGGAGAGCTGAAAATGTGATTGTTGAATGCAAATAATTACCTTTTAGTGCTTTTAATCTATCTTTTTTTGTATTATTTGTGACATCCTTTTCGCGTGCCTGTGACAGTGAAAGTGATCAGAGATGTTTGTGTTATGAAAATATGGTTGATCATGCTTGACATCACTTTTTATGATTGAGACATGGAGGGCGGTTGCACAGCATCATTGACACCACAAACATTTAATACAGATAACACATGAACCACACCGTAAGCAACCAAAACCTTCATATCCCATTGTTAGACATTGGCATTTAATCAGTGATGCAGGTAATTATTGCTGACAAATATGACCCAATCTTACAAAAATGACACAATCTCCTAATAGAAGCTAATTAACGTTTTATAAAACTAAACATGCAATCTGTTATGGGCCATAACTACATGTCTCAATGCAAGATTTGTCTTGTATATGACATATGTCTTGTATGTCCTGGATTTTAGGGACGCTAGAAAGTGCAATGAATGGAAATGCTGCACCTGTCTCTGCATCATCTGACGGGACGGAGCCTTTTCCCCACCTGATGTCTTTCAGGAGGACAAAAACAAGTAAGGAAAAGGGCACTTTTCTACATGTGTTTTTCAGTTCCACCCAGTTGCCCATTAGTGTTGTGTAACCACATACATGCGACGTGACAGCCGGAGGTATCAGTGATTAATCGCGTGCATGTGACTCGGATGAGGCGGCAGTTTGAGCAGGTTGTGTGTACGTGGTTGAGTGTTCCTCACCATATTTCAGTGCTGTCAAAAAATCATTGACATGTTCCATCCAATGTTTAACTGTTTTAAAGGCTTTGATGGGAAAGCAAGTCATGTGTGAATTGTAATTACCCCCGTTCAAAGTTTGTACTTGTTTTGAAAGAAAACAACGTGGTTAATATTTCTCCCCTCAATGAACAATCAGTAATAAGTGCTTTCTCCCAGTTTTTTCGTGGTCTTGTTTGTTGAAGGGGTTCACAGTCTGTCTTGGATTTTTCTTTCCCTCATCTCAGATGATGTTAGTGTGCACTTGTGTGATATGAAACTGAGAACAGATAGATTTGCTCTGCCTTTACATCTGTGGGTGTTTTCGGCCATCCTGGGCAGTGTTGCAAACCAACGAGCAGGACTGCTTTATGGCACTGTCTGATTTTTACATGATTTTTGCGTTAACTAGATGCTTGCGTGATTGCTGGATTAGCCAAAAACATTCCAGTCTTGTTGTTTTATACATAAACTGTTGCTTATTTTATATTCTAGATTAGATATTGACCATATCAGAATACATATACTGTGATTTTATCCATTAGTGTAATCATGATATGACCACATGCACGCAAGATTTGAGGTTCATGCTCAGTACTGTCATTGACATAACATTTGGAGTCACTGCTTGGGCTTAATGACAATTAAGCTCATCTTTCCTGTCTAGTAACCAGGCAAAGTGACAGTGATTAGCATATTTTCAAAAAAAAACACACTTATACTTTTATTGCGAATCTCTATCAGTAAGTGAAACGATAAGCTAAAACGGTAACTGCATTTGTTTAGCAGGAGGGAGAGAAAATTATTTTGCATTCACCTGCAAAATCATGAGTAATAAATTAATTAAATCCTCTTTTTGTCAAACCATTCATTAGCCACAAAACAACATCATATTCTGGACCTGGTGTGTGGATGTGATTATCTCTCTGAACCTTTTTTTACAGCATGAACGAGAGGCCCTTTTTCCAAGTAGCTGTATGCATGAAAAAAAAAAAAAAATCTCTTAGCTGCTTCAAATCTAAGAGATTTCAGGCATGGGAGGAATTTTTACATTTGGGAGGGAGGATGCAATCAGTAGCATGGGACTCGCAGAGGCCTCCTCGGGTGACAAATTGAAAGTGTCTTGGTCTAGTTTATAGCCCTGATCAGGTCAAACGAAAAATATTGGAGGTCTGGGTGAGGAGACAGGCCCGCCTGGTGCAGATAAATGGACTGATCATTTCTTATTGAGAAACAATTCCTAAAAGGTAGTTTACTGTGTGACTGGGGAAGCGGCGAGCGGAGAGAAGAACACGCACCCACTGCTCCCTCCCTGACCCTTCCTCCACTGCCGGAATTAAATGGATAGAGAGAACGCGCGTTTCTGATGGCACTCCTCCGCCAGAGAGACACTCCATTTGTTATGAAGTAGGGGTTCTGATGAAGTGTAGGGAGCTCCTCTTTCTTTTTTCCCCCCTTTTTTCATCCTTCCTTTCTAAGGCACTACAAGGCCGGCCTTCAGTCTGCTTCACATGAAATGGATGGAAGGAGCCGATTGAATTTTACACTCCCCTGGTCATGATTAATGTGTTTGGTGTGGAGCGTCTTGGCAGTGAAACTTCACTACCACTAGCTGGTGCTCAAGCTCTCCCTTGGCTGTAGCCTAATAACTTTGAAGAGGGGTGGGGGGGAGGTGGCTGTTAAAGCGGGGCAGTTTTGTTCAAGAACTGGCCCTTTCATAGCCCACAACCCCTTCAACTCCTCTTCCCTTGTGTTAATAGAAAATCTCTGCTCTTGCCCACTCGCTCATTATGACTTCACGGTCAGTTTCTCAGTGTGCTCTGTACCCAGTGGTACTTGGCAGCCTGTGCTGTAAATGTCAATTCATCCCTTAACCCATTGTTAAAGGGTGAGAGGCCTAATAAAAGATGCCAGGTCATGTTATCGGATTCCTTAACAGATGCTCGTGTTGTCGGTTTACTTATTCAGACTTCATGCGTAGACCTGAAATTACACCAGATTTCCAAGAGTGGACCATTTGTCTTTTGAAACTGTTTTTTATTCATCTGTTACAGGGATTTAAAATGTTAACAGCAAAGTTGTAAGTAATGTAGTGTAAAGTTCAAGGACTAAACGCTGCGGAGAATGACAATTTGTACAAGACATAAAGTTGAAACTCAGGAGTTTTGCAGTGTAATTGTAATGTCCTGTGAATTAGAAAATGAAGTCACCATCATGACCAGGACTCGTGCAGCCACAGCTGATCCAGCCATTGTCAGGGTATCTGGTGATAAGGGACTCTTATTTAATGGCATTAATGGTAGTAAGGCTGGGAGGAACAGAGTGGATTTACAGAGGTGCCTTAGATGAGAGATCAATAAAGAGGTAACTGAGTGGATGAGCCAGACTAAGCAGGAATAGGAGCAGGTTTAATTTTGCATAAGTAATGTACAGTCAGAGATGAGAGAGGGAGATAGAGGCAGTGCAGCCAGATACCAATTCCATCCTTCTTTTTTGTAATTTGTTTTCTCCAATATTCAGGTGCGGTTTATTTAATTTCATCGCAAATGTCCACAATTTATCCCCCCTCCCCCACAAGTTTGTTTCAGTCATAATCTTGTTACCTCATCACTGCTGTTCATCAATTTCTACATTAATTTTGCCATCTAGTGTACACATATCCGATGCGTTTATACAGTTATAGCCCAATAGAAGCCCTTTAAGTGGATTGCATGTTGCCCTGCTGGAACTCCCAGTGCATCCTCCTCCGTAGTCCAAACCCTGCTTCGATCATCAGGAGTTCAGCGGATGATGGATGGAGCTGTCTGCCTCCAGGTTGTCATAGCATCTGTTGCATGGTGCTCACTGTATCCTGCTCTGTCAATGCTTGCATGCACACACATAGGTTTCCACCATTGTTTGTGTACAGGCCGTTTGGTGGGTAATGAAACACAAACCTACCTTTCAGCGCAAACCTCCTGAGCTTTGAAATTACATCTGTTTTACATGCTACAGGTAACAAGGTGAACTAGGAGGTTTTTGTGGGGGAAATACTACACTAGCTCTCATTAAAAGAGGCGATCCAGGCCCCCTTTGGTCTAAGCTGACTCTTAACGGGATGGGTGTCTGTGGTTGGAATAGTTTAAAGGTGGCTGGTAGGCCCGTACGCTACTTAAACTGGTGGGGGTGAAGGTGTAGAGGGAGGAGAGAGGAGATAACTGGGGATAAAAACAATGGGAGAGTGACGAAGGGAGGGATGGCTGAATGAGGGAGAAATCAATAGGAAATCAGTGTTTGGGGAGGGCCTGTCGTTTATCAGGTGACACGGTTAAACAGCGTTAAGGCACTAAAAGTGAGAAAAATATGGGCCATCCCCATGCTGGTATTGATCACAGTGGAATGGGGCGGCAGAAGGCCGAAGCCACTAATAAAATAAGACATATCTGAGTGGGAATCAGCCAGGGATCGATGGGCACAGTGATCAAGGCCAAAAACATCTTCACTGGGATTTAAGCTTGTTCCGCGTCCTGTGCCCCCCTTACACCTCTCACTATGAGCAACGGTTAGTGTGATGGAAGTAGTGGTGGGATCAGTTACAGGCCCGTCAGACTGGCCTTACCTGTACTATACAAATTTGTGGAAGAGAAAGTTGGATGAATTGAATTCGATGGTCATGAATTGGATGAGTTTGAGGGATGGATGAGACAGAGAAAATGTGCCCTTTATCTCCCACATGCTTTAATTTATATAAAATGTAAGTACTTCCAATTGATACTGTAATTTTTATCTGTCTGGTATGGTGATGTAATGTCTCCTTTACACTGGTATTCAGATCCCTTATTCACCTCTTTGTAGAAGTTACACCTTTAGATCTTTATTGGATATGCCTGTACAACCATTGTACACCTAGGTTTATATAGTTTCTCTCCTTTTTCCTTGTAGATTATAATGAGGGGTTCAGTGGGTTTTAAACCTGGGCCCAGGTCTGGGCCTGGAGCTTGTTTTGACTGCCAATGTGTAGCCATCTCTCTTTTTTATGAATGAATAAAATGATTTTATTTCTCGGTCTGCCAATTGTTTGTAAGGCTGCAATGAAACACTAAATAAGTAATTATGCAGACTAGGAGGTGACAGAATGTCCCACAAACATCCCTTGAACATGTAAATGTCGGTCAGATATAGAGCAGTTATAGCCTGAGTATCTTCTTTGATGCAGCACCACATGCATCATGCTAAGTACGGTATAAGATTACTGATGAGTGACTGGTTTTTGCTAAAAGTTGTATTCGGTGTCATTAGATGAGGGAATTGTTTGCCTCGTTCTCTAAGAGCCATTTCAGTGCTGCTTGTCTGCAGATAGGCCGTCAAATGCCTTTTGTGCTTCATTTTGGGGTATTGTGTTAATAGTTTTTTTAATGAAATATGAAGCAGCAATAATGAAAAAGTGACAAGGTCTGAAGTTTTGGAGGTTTTTTCGGTGCGCCCGATCGACTGTTACTGCTGCTCTGCTGTCAGTAACAATAAGAATCCTGCGACATCTCGCACTTCCCTTCCCTCTTTGTCTTCATATGTCCTCATTTAAAAGCTGCTGTGTTGGTTTCATCATGGCAGAGGTTTCGTCTCAGATTGGGCCATAACAAAGAGAAAAAAACAGGGAAATTAGTTGTTGTGCCTGATTAACATCTGGCAGTCGCCATTTAACGACTGTAGCAAGGCAAAGAAAACGAGGGTTTTAGTATTATTCCTGTTTTTCACTTGTTTTTTAGTATTGGAGCAGTGGTGTAAATAGACAGGATATCTCTAAACAGTTCCTCTCCTGTTCTCTCCTCGTTTATTGCACACCAGATGGTGTAGGAAGGATTCTCTGGAAAAAGATATGATAGCAGAGGTGCTAACTGAGAAGTTGAGGCCGGGGTTCCAAAGGGACGTTCATTCCAGTAATTTGAAAGTCTGCTCTGTTGTTTTTGTGTGCGTTTAGTTCTTTATAAACATATGTCAGCGGGCTAACTGCTCCCAAGTGTGAGTGAGGACATTGGATGCTCTTTGTGTTTGAATCCCCTCTAGACCCTGACTGCTTTCTGTACTCAATATGTCTTTCAGCATCACATACATAACACTACAAAAACAATGTAATGTGTAATATCCACTGGCCAGCTGCTGTAGTTCTTGGAAAGTTCTGGTCGTTGCTGGAAGTTCAATCTTTCAGCATGTTGATGTGCGAGCAGCTATGCTATTCACAGAATTTGGAAGGAAGTTTCCTGTGTTGAGCAAAAATGACATCTGGCTGGAGTAATTCAGAGGCAGTGTCACTGGATAGCGGGACAAAAAAACCTGGATAGTTGAGAGTTTTTGTTCGGGACAGGGAGGTTACATGGGCCATGGAAGACCTACGATAAGCAAATAGAAATACTAAACACCCAATGACCAGAATCAGTGTCACTTTTTTCTTTTTTTTTTCTCCACATTTTTCTGCGCCTCGCGCTGCAGTGTGTTTAACAAGAGCTACAAGTGAGAGGCGACTGAGGAGAGCAGAAGTGTGACAAATAGCAGCAGATCATGCAGAAAATGTGCAATGCTAAACATCAGTTCCTGCACATGGGAGAAATGGTGTGTTTGTGCAGTGTTTGCTGTCCAAGGAGTTCTGGTGGTGAAGTTAAAAAAAAAGCAGGGTCGCTCTCACATCTGGGGACTTGGAATCGAATACATGGCTTCCTTTTCACAGTTTAAAAAAATTATGTTGAGGAGGGCAGAAAATCTTGCTGGGGTTTTGAGTTTCTTTTGATGTGTCCTGATGGCGATTATGAAATCCAATAAAAACTAATTAGGAAATTAGGAGGCAGATCAATAAGGTTTGCTCTGGTGGAGCATGCTGTTTGTGTGTGTGTGTGTGTGTGTGTGTGTGTGTGTGTGTGTGTGTGTGTGTGTGTGTGTGTGTGTGTGTGTGTGTGTGTGTGTGGCGGTCAGTTTCTTGCCGACCCCTTTCTGCCCAGGGAGTGTGTTACAGCTCTGACCCGGCCAAAGCAATTGTTACTGATACTCCTCTGTGGATTCAGTTTGCTCTACCCTCATATGACTGTAATTTATATTTTGTTGACTGCCGCTTTCTTCGTCCATGTGTAATCTGAGTCTATGGGTTCTCATTTTTGCTAATTCCATCCTTCTAATGTTACACCTAATGTACCCTGAAACCTCTTTATTGCTCCAGCTTTGCTTTACTGACTTACTTTATTTATTTAGAGTTGGTTTGACCACCACAAAAACAAGTGACGTAGTGGTGTTGCACTGACAGGAATGTGTTGGAGAGTTGTATGAGGTTTCTGTCTCGGCCTTGTCTTGAAAGATGAATGGCCGTGTCCAGAGTCTGTACAGACGATGTTTTATCTTGAATTTTACGCTTTCAGCACTTTGACAAAAGCGAGCAAAAAAGTTGAATATTCATGAAATTAATATCTCTGTTTATGATAACCCTCCAAACTCAACAACACGCAAAGTATATCACAGGCCTTTTCATTTCAAGCCGTAGAGTGAGAGAGGGGAGTAAGACTAAGGCCAGTTGGGACACGAAAACAACCAGGTTTCTTCTGGGAATGGGGTTGAAGGGTATGGTGATGTTGGAGTCGGGGTTTAGTTTGGAGGTGTATCAGTGAGAGGTGGGTTCAAGCATGGGCCTGGAGGATTATAAATGAGTTGCCAGGCCAGGCCAGGCCAGGCCAAGAGGATCGCAGGGTGTATTGGACAGTACCGACCCCTCCCCGCTTCTCTCTCCCGCAGCCCGGTCCTCTCCTTGGCCCTACTTGCCACCCACCCGTCGGTATGGAAACGGGGCCTTATTTAGCGGCCGGACTCGTCCGTGTCCGTAGCTGGCGATTTGTCCTTGTCTAATTACGGCTGCTGGCTGCTGCCCGTGTGCACATGACTAATGGAGTGGCTGGGGACGGGGAGGGGCGAGGTTGGGTGCAGGGGGAGGCAGCGGGGGAGGAGGAAGCAGTGGACGAGCAGACCGGCGGCTGGTGATTTGTGGACCAGGCACTCTGTCATTGCCCTGGACCCATTTGTCTTCAAGAGGAGTTGGGAAGAAGAGGGGTGGAGATGGAGGGGATGGTGGTGGTGGCGGTGGGGGCTCCAGGGCAGAAAATGGTTTACAATGACTCCCATTTTCCAGCACTTTCATCCTTGGCCACAACAGTGTGCATGGTTTGCCAGGATGGGATGGACTGGGCGGCTGACGTGATGTAGGATATGACAGAAACCTTGACAGCTCGCCGCTGCGATTTCTTTTTAGGGGGTTGGCTTGATGGCCACCCTCCCTCTCCCCTGAGAGCAAGCCTTATCTGTTTTCTCCCTGTCATGTGGCGAGAGCAGAGGCTCTGTAGATTCAATGCTCTGCTGTCTGGACTCTAGCTTGGAGACCAATTTTATCTCACATGTCTCCAACTCTGCACATACATCACCCACAGCTTAGACTTTGGCTGTTGTGTTTGCTTTTTTATGTCATCATTCAGTGCTCCGCATGTGTAATACATCCAGCTTGTAGTGATTATAGATGGCTAATAATGTTAAATAGTACTAAACAAATTCCCATTTGGTAGTTATTATTCAGATGTGTAGCAAAGTATGTTTTAGGTACATTTTGGAGCAGCTTCTTATATTGGCCTTAGTTGTGCATTTTCCTCCTGCTACGTGCATCTTGCAGAGGCCACCTGCGTCCCTTTTCCACCTGGGGTCCTTATTAGACCCGAGCTTAGGTTTCTCCAGCTGCACAGACAGGAAAGAACAGCAGTAGGGCAGGAACTACTAACTCTGTATTGATTTTACACAGTTTTTTTCTCTGCCCTCCTTTGCTCTTTCTCCAGGTCTTTTTAAGTAAATAAACACCAGATTTGTCATGTTTGTCCAGGGAGAGGAGAAGGTCGATGGAGGGGAGAGGAGGTGCTAGAGAGAGGCCAGGCCCAGGCCTCGCACTGGGTCAGCCATGATTCATTCTGCCATCTCATGGATGGAGGGATTCGGGTAGGATTGTTGAAGGGTGCCTGTGGAGCCTCTCTCTGACCTCCCTCGCTCCTGTCCCTCCCCTAATGCTCCTGGGCAGCCCCGGTCCTAAATCACGGGCTGTCAGTGTGTTGGCAGAACAATGGTGCAGGCTCTTCTGCTCCATCTCAGGCTCCAGCAGACTGGACATGGTTTCCTCCATCGTTAGTGTGAGCTCGTACCCTCTCTGGTCCTTCCTGGCCCCTCAGCCCCACAGGGCCCAAAGGAGGCTTGGGGTTAGGCTTAGCCTGATGGTCTGATTAGTTGCTGGGCCTGAGGACCATTGGTATGGGGGAGTAAGGAATGTTGCCCCATGGATATTACATCTTGTGTCTTTGCTTGCTCTATATGCAAACCATTTATTCTGGTTAAGAGATGTAACTGAGATTGAGACATTTGCTGGCTTTTTATTTATATATATAATGAAGAAATTAATTGTTATTTATACCACGAGGGGTGATGAAGAACATCAGCAGCGGTTTGACTAATTAACAGTTTGATTTGTCGACTGACGTTTTATTGTCAATTTGTATTGTCAACTCCAAGACTGATAATTGTTAAAATTAAGTAATTTATTTAGGACTGTTACTGTTTACAGCTCATCAAAGTGTGAACACCTGCTGCTTTTTCTCTATTATATCATTGTAAACTGAATATTTGGGTGACGTACAGTTGACTGGAAAGAACAAGTAATTTGAAGATGTCATCTTAAGCTCTGGGAAATTGTGATATATTGTACTTTGGACTAAAAGTTTTCCACTATTTTTAAAAGTAATGAGCAGATTAATCTGCAAGAAAATAATGATTAGTGGCAAACCTAAATGAAACCTATTTCACTGAACTACCTCCATCACGGTATCTCTCTTTAACCTTTCCCCTTTCGTCTCAATTGGTTTCTCCAACTTCCCGATGTGCCCTCCTCCTTTTACTGTTCAAAGTCAAGAGTCCGAGGTCAATCTATCAAATCTCCTAACTGAGGGTCGATCAATATGTCAGCAGCCCAACACTCCCTCAGCAGTTATGATGATGTTCGTGGTCCTGCGCCTGCCTCGGCTGCTGTTACTGCCGCTACAGCGCGCTGAGCAGGGGATCGAACCCAGCCTGTCAGGGGGCCTGACGGAAAGCATGAATCACTATTACTGGAGCTGCTGTTTGCTCCCGGGTGCTCGGCAGACATGTGCAAACTCTGATGCACCGTAAGTAGTGTACCAGCCTGGACCACACACACACACACACACACACACACACACACACACACACACACACACACACACACACACACACACACACACTTAAACATACCTAGGTTATTTATAACAAAAAACTTCATATCCTGGAATGTAAAGGTGAATTAACCACACGCAGACACACAATCATTCACCCACGCTTCTACATACACACGGCTAAATGTGCATACTTTATTACTCAATTGACTGTCAGTTGGTATTTGACCCATTAGCTCCTGGAACCTGATCCAGCCTGCCCACCACCTCTGGACTTGTTAGCCCCAGTGTGAGCTCAGTTCAGCAGGCCTGGAAGGGCTCCGGTTACCCCTCTAATCTCATTGGAACGCTTTAGCTATGGCTAGCGGATGCCTACATGTCCGACAAACAGCCCACATACTAATAGCACCATGCTTTGCGTTTACGGTTTTGTGTGTGTGTGTGTGTGTGTTCATGTACGCGCACAAAACAATTCTTCTATGGTTCTGTTACTGAATAGTGAGCACAGGGTGAGGGGATGTGATGTTGAAAAATGGTTTGTGTGCGTGTGTGCGCAAGCAGCGTGTTTGTGTGTAGAAATAATATTCTAGTTTACAGGATGCAATTTCCCCTTAATATGCCCATCCTAATGTAATTTGGCGTCTATGGAGTGTCTGTGTGCTGGGCTGGGCTGGTGTGTGTTTCTGCTGACTGCTCGTGTTTTGTGTTTATATGGATGAGTGGCTCTCTGGGAGAGCATTATGCATCCTTTTCAGCATTTAAAGATTATGTGCATGGTGGCGGCAGAAGCATTAGACAAACAAGGAAATATGTCTTTGATTAAAATATCTTTTATCTCTTTATTGATTAAAAGGCTTCGTTTGGTAATAGAATGTCTCTGCCCCTCCCCTCTGGGCCTTTCCTTGCTTTCTTGTGCTTTCTATTTTTTCTCTTCCCTCTCTACAGCTAAGGATAAAGGAAAGTGGATGTTTTACTGTAAGGATTTTACTTACATAGCTAAACTAAAAAATGTGTATAACCTGTGTGTGAAAGCAGCTGTAGTAATTTACAAATAATTACATGCAATGAGGTGATTTAGCTGTTGTGTTTTCATTTTTATTTGCGAAAGGTAAATTAGATGACGGCAATTTATGTAACATCCATACGGTTTCACACATTCAGAACTGGGGCAGCCCTGCTTGGTTTTTCTCTGCTCTCGAGCACTCACTGGAGGATAAATTGGAGCTGGTCGCTGAAGGAAGTAGGGTCAGTCTCAAAGTTTTCTCCCTAATTGTTAAAGCATATTTATTACTGTCTGGATTAATTTATTTTTTTTATTGCTTCACTACATTTTCGGTCCTTTCATTTCTCAGAAAGTTACACAAAGAAAAATGGGAGTAGTGTTCACTGTTGCTGACACAATTACTTGATTGATTGATTAGTTGAAAAGAAGAAAAAATACGCCTTTGTACGCTTAAGCCTCAGATAATCATTTATCTTGTAAATGCTGTGTACTAAACCTTTGAGGGTTATGGTTTCAAAAAAGTTTGATGCTGTGCTTTTTTCTCATTTTTCTCAGTGTCCCACCTTATTGAATAAAAAGCACATGTGAGCAGTTTTAGCATAATTTTGTTTTGTTTTTTTTACATTCAAAAAATCTTGTGAACATCAGACTTCTGAACCACATTTTCCACTTGGCCAATACTTGATTAATTATTCACTTCTATATTGAGTTACTGGAATTGTCCTTTTTCCACTCCTATGTGCACCTTGTAAGTGGAAAAAGTTGGCCCAGAATACTTTTTGACCCTTGGCTTCCCTGAGGGGTCACATGTGACAGCGGGATGACAGACACATTTACTCAGACACAGTGAACGTCCAGCCTACAATGGCTTGATATTCTCCAGTGGCTTCTAGACGTCAGGGTCAAGCCCCGTCTGTACCTCATTAGTCAGGTCATGAGACAAGCTGGGTGAGAGGCCAGATCATGTCCTTAAGTCAGAGCATGTTTATCTCCGTCCCTCTGAACACCTTACTGTCAAGTTTTTTCGTCCCTCCACTGGTGACAAAGAGAGACAGAGGAAGAAGAGTAAGTGTAATTCAGTGTGTATGTGTGTATGTGTATGTGTATGTGTATGTGTGTGTGTGTGTGTGTGTGTGTGTGTGTGTGTGTGTGTGTGTGTGTGTGTGTGTCTTGTGTGCTTGATGGTGAGATACTGAGCTCAGGCTGAATGAGAACAGATGGAGATGTGCTCTTTAATTAACCCTGCAAAATCACAGGACTGAAAACAGGCCTCGGTCCGTGAATAACATCCAGCACATCCAGGGTGTGTGTAAGGTGCAATGTTAGTGTATATAATGTGTGTGTGTGTGTGTGTGTGTGTGTGTGTGTGTGTGTGTGTGTGGAGTCTGCTGTGGAGTAGCCGGAGCATCGACCCGTTCCCCCATCCCCCTTCCCTAGAGCGGGGCGTTTTATTTCTCATTAGCGGGCAGCAAACTGCTGGGGGATGAAATTTGCTAACAGGAATTAAAAGTGCATTAACACATCTGAGAGATTCATTTCTGCTAATAGTTTTATTAGTGCTGTGACCTTTCAGTTCATTAGAGGACTGCCAGAGAAGGGAGGGGTGGAGAGGGGAAGGAAAGGGTGGATAAGAGGGTCTTTGGGGCTCAGTGTACTTGGGCAGACCTTTGGAAGCAGATGTAATCACAAAATGGACATAATAGCGGCAAATGGCTTCACTTGTGAAGCTTTTTTGATTTGTTGGCTGTGATCGTCTTTTCAAGACTCACATACAGTTGTCCACATCATTCTCCTTGAAAAGGTGTGACCTCTGACTTCTTTCATGAGATGATAATGATGCAAAAGTGCCGACCACCTGATCTTCCAGCAACTGTTTTAAGGTGCCAACTCAGTCTCAGCGGCCCGCTGCTCACCTCCCTCCACTCAATTACCAGAATTTATAACACAATGTTTTTCAGGTCTGTTAGCGCTTGAGTGTATCACTTATCCAGCCGGTTAATTGTTTATGAACTGTGCCCTCCCCCTCTCTCAAATGAAGTGAGAGAACCAAGAAAAGAGCAGTGAGTGTGACAAGAATGGCATTTGGTGGGGGGGAATGGGCTAGAGTAGTCAACAGTGTTTTAAATATAAAGTTGACTAATCAAATGCAGCAGTCACTAAGTGTCTCTCTTAGATGCCACAGATAGACCTTGTGATAGTGTTTGAATTTACCTTACCAGGGAGGGCCGCTAAAAGGGAATTAATGTTGTTTTCTTTCTGTTTTATTGGAAAGCAAGTGAGACAAGTTACAGTGCAATTTGCTCTCCCCTGTTCCCTATAATTAGCACCTTACAGAAATGAAATAACATTGACGAGAAGGTCAATAATCCTGATCTATAGCGAAATTAATCCTGCTATCGACACAACAAGCAAACAATACAATTAAGAGCAGAGGGAGGAGAGAGCGGAAAAAAGAAAATACAAGGAAAGGAGCAGGTCTGAGGAATAGGATGTGTTTTATCTCCAGGGTTCACTGTGCAGAAATCCTATGAAGGTTTCTAATTAATTCATCCATTGTTAATGAAGGCAAAGCGAGGAACCAGGGATTATACATGAGGAGAGGAAGCAACACAATTAGAGATACCAGCCTAATGATTGCTTTTTTAACTTGCTGTTGTTTCTCCCTGGTACTTCGTTGGCTTGCTGGGATACATTTATTGGCCATTTTAAAATGAGCTTAGCCTCTTCTGCATGCCACCACACGGAAAGACATCCAGTAAAGTGGTCAAGTTAAAGTTTAGTTTTAAGTAACTTTCAGCATTGTTTGGCCTTGAGTCAGTACTCACTGCACAGCAAAGTTAGAAAAATGTAAATATGCAAACTCATCATCAGCCTATATTGCTCATGATCTCTGCTCATAGAATACATTAGCAGGTGTAAAAGAGACAGTTTGTTCTTAAAATATATATAACACGATAACTCATGCATTGGCTAACGTTTGAACAACTATACACAGCTGTGGTGACAGAAGTGCAAGCAGAGCTGCCGAGGAGGCTCTGCATGCTCCTCACGCTGGGTCTGAAGGCATTCCCAGGAAGGCTGTCATAGATCTAAATGGCTCATCTCATAGCCAGCTGCAAAGAAAACATAATGCTTAATTCCTATAGGAGGAAGAGGATGCTTTTTACCTTTTGTGCCTTCTGAATGTCCAACTACCCTGCAGAGAAATCTCATGTTTGGCTATGCAGACCCCCAGTGTTCTTCCACTGAAGTCGTAAAAGACATGTTAATTTACAGGGATCAGAGATGCCTCCCCTATGATCGTCACATAGGCCAGTCTCCATGCTGAACGGAGGCTGTTGATTCCTTTTTCAACAGTATTTCAAACAGAAGAGAGATAACCGTAAAACATGATATACATATCCAAATAACAGCTTCCTGTTGACAATGTTCAAGGAATGGATCCTAAGAGCGAGCTTGGGTCTTAGTAGTGTTACCCATACATCTACAAAATACTGTAACAGGATGCTCTGTCCTGTCAGGCCATAGCAGATAATCCAATGCCACTGACAGAAGGGGCATGGTGCTGTTTCCAGCTGAGTAGTTTTAACTGGCGTTTGGACTGGCCTGGGGATCCAGAGGGGAGCAGAGGCCGAGCGTGGTGGGCTGCCGGAAGGATGGTGCATCTGAGCGTCGGAGGGTGAAGAAGGATTGCCTTTCAAGAATTACGAGCCATTAAATCAGAGCCTGGAAATCTCAAGGTTCCCCAAGACTGCTGCACAAGGAATCTGGGCTGGAGAAATATTGTTTATGGTTTAAAAGGCCTGGCGATGGATTTATAAAAGAAACATTCATCATTGCAGGAAAACGGAACAAAACATTCCGGAAATAAATACTCACTCTATAGGTATACTTGTCACCCAGACAGCACAATAACAAGTGAATTGGGAGGGAGATCCTTCATTTGCTGGCAGCTGGCCCCCAAACATGCTCTATGTGAGTCTGTGTGTGCTTAGGAGCACAGTGGCTCTGTGAAAACATCATATTGCATGATGAGGCAGAGTAGTGTTGTTGATCTAAATGTGTCTAAATGTTTTTCATTTGTATGTGTTTGAAAGTTATGAAAGAATGCTTTGATAAAAAGATGATTTACACCTCAAAGTTTTACCCGGACGGTTTTTTGCAAATTGTTTTGCTCTTACTTTTTACATTCGCTAAAAAGTATTTTTCCATTATTTCTCACTTCATGTGCCAATATAAGTGAGTCCTCCAGGAAGCATAATTAACAGTATTGATTATCTCTGGCTAACCCGTCCCTGGAATAGAAAAATATGGCTTTAGTGAAGTAGCATTTTACAGGAAGGTGATGGGTTTTGGTCAGTGATGTGACCTTGAGACAATACAAAAAATCGATGCTGTGGTCTCAGTGCTGTCTGGTACAAGAGCTGCACTGAACAGGTAAATACACTGTTGTATGTTGATCCTCAGCAGCAGCAGCAGCAGCAGCAGCAGCAGCAGCAGCAGCAGCAGCAGCAGTAGTAGTAGTAGTAGTAGTAGTAGTAGTAGTTGTTTTTTGTAGCAGTGTTGCATTCTGCATCATACAGTATTTTGATGATCCATTCTGCCCAGTACTCTTTCTTGTAGAACTTTACACATTAGAGCTACAACTGACAATTATTTAATTACACATTAACTTGTCAATTGTTTCCTAGATTAATCATTGGTGTATGAACTGAAAATAAAAGTCAGCAATATAGCTGCAACAATTAATCGATTAGTTGTCAACTATATTTTCATAATTGATTAATTGGCTTGAGTAAAAAAGAAAAAAAAAAGGTCAAAATTCTCTGGTTCCAGCTTTGTAAAAGTCTGTTTTCTGGTTTCTTCACTCCTCTGTGACTGTAAACTGAATTAATTTGGGTTTTGGACAAAACAATGCATTTGAAGACGTCATCTTGGGCTTTGGGAAACACTGACAACGTTTTACGCCATTTTCTGACATTTTATAGGCCAAACAATCAGTTAATCGACAAAATAATCAATAAATTAATCAGCAGTGAAAATAACTGTTAGTTGCAGCCCTAGTAAACAAGACTAAGAGTATACAGCCTTGCTGGTGCCTTTGTGAGGCTTTACTTTTAACCTGATGGTGCTTGATGAAAAGTCAGGGGAACACTAAAGTTATCACAGTTCATCCTGAGTGAGACATGAACACCTGTGTTAAATTTCATGACAATGCATCCGGTAGTTGTGGAGGTGTTTCACTCCAAATGTGAAGCTTATGGTGGTGCACGAGGAAAGGCCCGGGAGCACCAGAGCCATAAGGATTCATCAGAAAGTGCTTATTGTTTTAAAGCCTGCACGTTGTTTAAATGTAAGCGTTGCATGTTTGAAAAGTAAAGCTTGACTTACGGTTATGTTATTTGCATGTGCTGTGTCACCTTCAAAACAAAACAAGATGGCCACTGCACCTCTGCTAGATGTAATATTTGAAATAAAGGTGTTTCCTTTTTGATCAGCTTGTTTTACACACTGATTTATTATGGCAACGTCCTCACGGACACCCTGAGAGATAGCATGGGCTGTGGCCAGGAATTTCGTGAAAGGATTGATTGATGAATCTATAAGATAATGTATATTGACTGATATTGATGAGTGGGGATTTGATCAGTGCCTCGCTCTTATACACACTTTTTCTCTTGGGGATTTGTGACTCGGGGAAAGTGTCTGTAGAATGAAAATGAGAATACAGGAAGGAATAGAGCTAAAGAGCAGATGACAATGATGGAGTGGTGTGACAGGAAAAAGAAGCGTGGGAGAATCCACCATTTGAACTATACGTGTAAGTGTGTGTTGTTAGGGCAGCATATGTGGGTGCAGAGATAAGTGTGTGAGGCCTCATGCAGACGTGAAGCAGTATGTAAGTATGCATGTGTCTCATGTCCAGGAAGGCAAGGTGATGACAGTCAGCGGGCAGACGTGTGTATATGTCAGCCCTGGTGTGTCTGATGGATGGGCTGGCAGGGCAAGGCCGCAGATAAGAGTGCAAACAAACTGGTTAATAAATGAGAGCGGGAGAGGAGCAGTGATGGGACCCACTACCAAGCTCCTGATGCATGCCGACCAGCACCGGCAGCCATTTGTATTAGAGAAATGAGGAAGCTGTCAGTGGGATGAAGAGACAATGTTCATCCTAAAGATGAGAAAGGTCTCTCTCCCCCTTTCTTTTTCACTCCCTCTGTCTCTCTCTGGCTCTCTTGGCTTCACACACACATGCACACACTTGCACTGTTGATTTCAGCTCAGCAGGGAACTAATCAGGGCGAGGTAGGGTGCTAATGTAGGCCATAATGAGTGGAGCTCTCAGTGACACATCACACACCACTAGCTCTATTCGGGGAAAGCACAGTGGTGGAGCTGATGCTCATACCGCACGCACACACACACTCACTCAGATCCAAGTGCAGGTGTAAATCCCAGCTTGGTGTCACCTGGGTACAATAACTTCACAACAAACCTGACAAGGAAGAAAGTAAGAGTGGAGGAGAAGGTGAGAGGCAAGTTATGGTTGATGAAGTTGAAGTGAGCAGAGCTGGGAAGTTAAATACATTCACTTGTGTACGATGTCATTTTATTATTATTATTTTGTCCTTTTGCCTTTCTACAATTGTGTAGCTGAGGAGTGTCTGGAAAGGGTGCAAAGAGAAGGGATGACGTGCAACAGAGGGCCCCAGATTAGAATCAAACCCAGGTCCCTGTATATCCAGCTGCTGAACTTGCTCCTTATTGATCAGATTAAGATTTTACATTCAAAATGTGAGATGAATAGAATACACCAGATTGCTGTAGATTAAACTATCTTTGAGAATATGAAGTTAGATGTAGCACCACCTGAACCGTCCACAATATCAAAAATAGTGTCTATACAGTAGGAAGTCACTGAATTAACTCTTTATTAGAAACTTGAATATTTAAATGCTGGACTTTCAGTTTTAATCGTGTGTTCATCCTCTGTGGTATGGCTACTTAAGTGAAGGATTCACTGGTTGGATGAGAGAAAGTAAGAGAAGAGGTGGAAGAAGGAAAACCTATGCTGCTGAGAGGACGCTCCAGGACAAACTCTTTGCGTGCATGCATTTGTGTTTGCTATTGGTTTGTTATTTGCGTTTGTGCTAAATCTGGGTGCACAATCCTTCACCGCTGTGACGGCCAGTGTTCTCTGTGCCACCCAGACACTATGTACACACTACACTCTAAGTACAGCCTGGCAAGGCAATGGGGCCAGGCTGCATATGCATGGTTTATTTATTTATTTGGTGTGTGTATGTGTGTGTCTCACAGCGTAGGGCTACAGCTGGAGGAAGAGAAATTTGGGCCTGCACCTGCATGGGGATAATTAATGTGGATGGAGTGGTACCTAAATAAATCAGTGCCTCTCTCAGCCTCAACAGGACTTTTCTGTTTAGGGTCAAAATCTTCCCACTCTGCACTGGATTAATCATGCCTGCAAGCAGAGACGAGGTACAGGCGGCAGGGACACAAGCTGTATTCGCGGGGGTATGTGTGTTGTTTGTTTTGTTTGTGTGTCTGCGCCTTCGTGTGCCCTCTTGCAGAGAAGCTGCAAGGCTATTTCTTTCCCCTCCACACCTCCACCCTCAGCATTGTAATCTCTTAGAGGACAAACAAAACAAGAGAAAGTCATAATTTTCGCAGTTGTATAATTAGCCCCACCCTCTTCACTACAGTGATGAATAGGTGAACCTTTTGTTTGCATTTGTCATGCTGTGGCGGCATTGTCACAGATGTGAGAACATGTGATGCAGAGGGTGCAGGGGTCAATGTATGCAAGGATGGATGTGGATGCAGGCTTATGATGAGATGTTTCTCTGTGTGTTTGGGGCCTCTGGCAGTTTTCTATCCTTCTCATTCTTCTCTGTACTTATAGTTTCACTAAAGCCTGTCCCCACTCTATAGAGTGCTTATCTCCACTTCTCGCTGCAATCTCTGACAGCAGGTCTGCTGTTATAGTCCGGTGCAGATCTACGTCCTACTCTGTCCACTCCTATCTCCCAGACTGATAGCCTCTGATTGATCTCATCACTTCCCTCATCTATTATTCATGCTACCTTTCATGTCCTGATGGAGGAAGGGCAAAAAGTGGAAAGGAGACACTACCTGTTTGCTGGGACCTGTGTTTGGCTTGTAGGCAGAGAAACAAGCCATCTCACGATTAGGAAGTTTTTTTTGTTTGTTTTTTTGCCTTCTGACTCATCCAGCCCTAAACATGCGTTCGTAGATTGCCCCAACCAGATTGATCTGTAATGAAATGGAATAGCTTTGGAATTGGCGCCCCATGGGAGAACACAGAGATGGGCACAGGGACAGAGAGACATGTACTTACGGCTGTTTGGGGAGGAAATTAATGGTGCATTTTTTGTTTTTATAATGTGATTTAATGATGCAATTCGTCTAATAAAAAGAACATTTTTTAACATTTACACATTCATTTACACATTCCCTCCTTCACAGAGGGAAACCCAGTGGGCCAATACAAACATCTCACTCCTCTCACCCACTCAGAGCGCTGCAGGCCTTTTTATTGCATTGTGATGGATGATTTCAGTTTGGCATTTTTCACCACCGCGCAACATCCAAATACACCCCCTCCCCATTTGAGTGCATAAGGAGGCCATCCTATATTCACAAAGCCGACATCTAATGCATATTGAGTGTGTTTTGTAAAGGATCATTTGATTGTCTTGTAAATGAAGCTTTGCCTCTCAGCTGCTAATTTAGCCACATTCCATCTCATTACAGAGGAGAGGGAGTACAAGCAGCAGAGGCATTCTCTGAGAAATGAACCCTTCTTCCTCTCAAACAGCCAGCACTGCTGCTCATATGCCAACAGTTTGAATAATCTCAGATCACGGGGAGGTAGAGCGCTACAGTAATACAACAAAGTTGGAGGGCTGAAAACAACAGGCAGTCTTCCCTCAGATCGTCTGGCTCTTTCTCTACCTTTCTCTTTTCCTCCCACCCCTCACGTCCCCCCCCCCCCCCCCCCCCCCCACCTTCCAACCCTGTCCCTCTATCTCTTTAGAGGATGTGCAAGTGTATCTGGTTTCCTGAAGCGTTTAGCACCTTAGCCACAAAACCCGGGCAGGAAGTCCACTCTATTTGCAATGTATCAATTGCTTTGAACAACACTCCTCTTACCTCCACCTCCCTTCAGTCGGCAGCTGGCTCAGCACACACTTCTCACATACCTTCACTCAGTCAAATCTGCAGATGTGCAGAAGGATTTTTTCCCTGCAACGTTTAGTACTGTGAATATGCTGTAACCAAGCATGCAGTCTTCATCAGCACTAGCACCTTGAACTATATGTACAAATGCATCCCTTTGTGCGCGCACGCACACACTCGTACAGAATCTGACCTTGGCTCCAGTTCGTCCTGGGGTTCATCCTCTGGCCAAGCTGGCAAGTCAAATGGGTCCAGCAGCCAAGACGGGACGCTGCAAGGCTGCTGTCATCTGTTACACAGAAGACACACAGAGGAACCAAAGCAGACACAGTGTGGAGAATGAGAGAAATAAAGCTTTAAAGCAGAAGAATACAGAGAAGAAATAGAGACAGCAGAGTATAGGCTTTGTGTGTATCTTTATTTGTTGTATGTGTGGATATAAATGCAGGTGTATCTGCACCACCGTTTCTTGCATGTTAGCAGAAATGTTTGCATCTGTGTGTGCTTAAATGTGTGTATAGGACTTCACGCATGTATACAAGCAAATGTACGTGTATGCGTGTGTATGAGAGAGCAGGGGTAAGCGCCTGAGGTGATGCCTTTTGAAAGGCACTTTAGAAATTAAAGCAGTGCCACTGTTCTGTAATGGGGCTTAAATGATCCAGAAAACACAAGATATATTGAGCATTTAATGAAACACACAGCACACTCCTTAATTCTGCTCTCAGCTTCAGCAACGTGTCTTCCAAACCTGCTTCATGCCTCGCGCATGTAGACAGACACATGCACACATTTTTAACACATTTGTTTTAAGTAATTATCCACTTTTATCTTGTTTTATTTTATGCCATTAAATAAGCATCACTGTAAAGTGTATTAGCAATAATTATGATAATAGGAGAGGTTTCCATTTGAAATTATTCTGTGCTAGTACCAATGACACTGACACAACATTACTTTTTTTTTATTAAACTACTTTGACAAAAATAAGCCAAACTTTTGAAATATCTAAGCACAATCACTTGACCAGAACTTGACAAAATATAAATAAAATGTTGCGTGAGTTTTTATGCATTTTGGTCTAAAAGAGTATTGTGTTTTAATACCCGGCCCTAATCCTAGAATTACATGGATATTATTATATCATAAAGCATTCATTGAAAATGCACTGAATGCTGTGCTCAGCGGTTGTCTTGTGTGCTCTGTGACAGTGAAAATACATAGTTGAATTCAGAAATCTACCCTCCTCATATGTTTTAACAATAGAGAGCAGAGAAGCAGTCACTTTCTTCCTCATTGTCTGTGAATGTCCTTTGTGGTTTGGCCATACATTAATAATGTAAAGGTAATGATCTCTAGACTAAAGGCCCTGTCCTGTCTCGTCTCCCCCTCTTCTTCCCCTACCCCCCTGTTCGTCCGTCCCCTCACGTCTGTCTGTAGAGAAGAGTGTCGGGCAGAAAAGAAAACGCTGGCCAAAGAGGGTGAGTCAAAGAAACAGGAATTCCTGTATGTGCTGCAGAAACAACGCAGGCACCGTTTTGCTTCATTGATTTCTTGAGGAAAAGGGGAAGGAAGCAAATAGTCATTCTGAGAAAACATCTCTTCTCTGCCTTTCCCCTCTCCCTTTCCTTTGCTTCTGAAGTTTGGTCTCACAGAATGATGGATGAGGAACTTGCACTGTGGCCTCCGATGTCCTCTCGTCTTCCTCTCTCCTTATCCTGCTCCTCTTCTTCCTCCAGACACACACACACACACACACACACACACTCAGATGCACAGTGTTAGCGAGTGATGGATGGGGAGCTGGCAGTGTGGCAGTAATAGTAGACACCCAGAACTACACCGCCACTCATTTGTCTCAGTATTCACATCTTTATTTATATGTCTGTCCTCATACAAACATCTAAATATAGATGCACATAATGAAAAATCAAGCTTTTCTTACAAAACGTGTGAAAGTCACAGGTTCAAGTCTGAACTGAAATGCGTATATGGGCCTTATCATGCATAACGCACATGGATACAAATCTTTTTACATTTTTAATGTCTTCAGAGATGTGGTATGTAATAATTAGAAGTTGCTGCATGATTAGATGATTTACACATAACCTAATTTAATTAAGATCAGGTTTGTGTCCCGAGTTTGACTAAGTACCTGAAACACAGCGTTTGGAGCACACATCTCTGTCCTCCGAATTCAGGTTTTGAAGAATGTCAGACGTGCAGGAATGATGGACAGCAGGCCGCTTACACAACATTACACATTATTAATCATGTTCACATTGTCTGGGAAGGGGGCAGCAACAGCACAAAGATGAGAAGGAGTGGAGGAGGAGGAAGATGAAGCAAGAGGAGGAAGTGGAGGGGGGAGCGAAGGCAAAGAGGGAGGGTTAGAAAGCCACAAATAACTACCATCAATCATCAAGCAGTCAACATTTTCACATGTTAGGATGGCCTGGTATTGGCAGCAGCCTGGGATCTGTGTGTGTATAGGGTGTATTGTGTCTGTGTGTGTGTGTGTGTGTGTGTGTGTGTGCATGCATGTGTGTGTTTGCTCTGTCTTGCCCAGCCCGGACTTCTCTCCCTTTCTCACTGTCTTCGCCTTTCCTTAAACTGACGGCATAAACAACAACAGTTGAGAAATCACCCTCGTCAGCAGGAAGCTGGCAGGTGTGTTAACTCCCCCAGTACCAAATTAGGATGTGCAAGATTGCAGAAACGCCTCGGCTCTTATATCTCTCTTTTTAATCACAAACATTTACATGTGCCTGGATGGAAACACATTAGGTTTGGGGTTTGCTTTGGATGTCGGACAAAGCTTCGGATCACAGTCAACCCTCCAGAACCTAACTGGGATCTTTGCCTGCTAGCCTGAGAAAAATCCCAGGTCAGCCTTTGTCTGGGGTGCAGTAATTTACTGATTTATAGAAATGTTATTGCCCAAAAAATAAGTGAATGTGTTGGAAATGCATATTAAACAATCTAATTTCAGTGATGGCCTATGGACAGATGCATAAAAAGCAACCTCTCTTGCAGTTTTCTGATTTGTCGCTTAGTTGGGTTGAGTCATGCCCTCGTGCTCCATCGAGGAAACATAAAGTCATCCAGCTTTCTCATTTTTTGAGAAAGTTGTGTTCTGAGAAGGAAAGTCTTAATGATATAGAAATGATACCTTCCTCATGTTGCTGCAATTTGACCCGCAGCCCTTTGATGTGTGATAGCGTGTGTGTGTGTGTGTTTGGGTTAATGTTAGGGTAAGGTTAGATTTAGGTTAAGGTTAGGGTTAGGCAAGTAGTGGTTATGGTTATGGTTGGGGTAAGTCTCCAGGAAATGAATGTAAATCTGTGCATTGTGCCCAAAAATAATGGAAACCTGTATGTGTGAGTGTGTGTGCATGTGTGAGTGTGTGTGTGTGTGTGTGTGTCAAAAACACATTTTTCTATGTTGATCATTGTGGCCTTGTGGATTATGGAAAACAACACTAGGGGGTGCTCAAGGTTTGTCCAACCAACTGTTGAGGTTTGGTATTGCTCACATCTGTGTGTGTGTGTGTGTGTGTGTGTGTGTGTGTGTGTGTGTGTGTGTGTGTGTGTGTGTGTGTGTGTGTGTGTGTGTGTGTGTGTGTGTGTGTGTGTGTGTGTGCGCTTTGTGAAAGTGTTGTGCACTTGCTGTTCAGACAGTGATCCGATTCAAAGCCAGGACTCAGTCTTCCTTTTCTCCCGTTACAATCACACCACATCCTGCCACAAGACCTCTTTATCATTAACTCTGGGTCTCTGTTTGTGTCACTGAATGGTCAGGGGTTAAGCTTCTTAGTTACAAAGTATTGCATGATAATAGAGTTAATAGATGAAGGCTTTTCAGGATTTGGGTCCATCACTTCATATTTAGTTACTGAATGCCATTGAATAGGAACAAACCTGCTGAGTGGACATAAGTGAATGCACTAATTGGATGTTTGAGAGATATCATTTTAGTCTTCCTTAAGCTGTTTCACAATTAGTAAGATGCACTAATTCTGTCTTATTGTGGACTTTTTGCCCTCTCTGCTTCTGTCCCACACACACACACACACACACACACACACACACACACACACACACACACACACACACACACACTAATTCAGGAGGTTGGGGACGTGTCTCCTCAAATTCAACACAGAAAAAGCAGTGTGTTTAAAAAAAAATGAATCCTGGTTCCAGACCTATTAACTCTCTGCCAGCCGTGTTGGTTTCATTACTAAGATTAGGTTACAGAGAGTCATTCAATCATGCAGCCTTTAGCAGAAAGGCACTGTGATTTAGCTGTCCTCATAGACTCACATCATTCATGTAGAAGTTCATGTGCACATTCCTCCGATGTGGCACACTGTTTAGATGCACTGTTTCTTGTTGTTTTCTGTCTTTGTGGCATCTGATGCATTCACTTGCATTTATATTGACACACTACAAACCCTCTCGTTGACCCCCAGCTCTATTGTTGTGGGATTCGCTCCGGCTGGAAAAAATATCATATTAGGGTGATCGTAAATTAGATACATATTTTTGAAAGAAAGAACTACAAAATGGCAACATATTGAAATCTGCGTGTGCTGTGTTGTGAGGTCTTGGTGAACTGCAGTTGCATGTTTGTCTGTGTGTTTGTGGCCAGACAGTGTGGCTGGAAGAAACAGCGCCCAGGGCACGGTGGGGGAAAGGACAGTGGCATGGTACTGTGAGGCATTTCCACTCCTTCACCACTCGGTATTTGTGTCACACTCTCAAGTTTGTGGTACTTTGAGGGAAAAAAAATCCACTATATATTTAGGTTTTTTTTTTTTTTTTTGCCATGGAATATTTGTCCTATATTATTAAAGACAAATTCCTCCATAAAATTTATTCCACTATAAATCAGTTCTTCGTTTCCACATTTTCAGTTTTGTGAGGAAACACTGGAAATAATCCCAGAACCTGAATCCTAAACTGTGGAAAATAAGACGTCTTATTCGTGTTTGTTGCTTAGGTTTTTCATGTAAATGTGTTTATTTTTTACTTATGCCCTTAACAATAGAAAATTGAATTGTGCAAGACATCTTTTACCACGCACAATGATCAAAGTATTTATACAGTGCTCTGTATTTTACACCTTTTCCTTGGTCTTGATCATTTCCTGCCTCTCATTGTCAATTTAGAAATTGTTTAATCATAGAATAAGTCATCCCCAGCCCTCCAGATGTGTGTCTGTGAGAGAGTGCTGGGAGAGAGACAGCGCTCATGTTCAGGCTCCAGGTGACAGAGACAAGTGATCCTAAACATGGATGTGTAGTAGAAACGCATGCATCTGTTCATTGTCAACCTGTAGGGATGTTGACTGATGATTCACCTGACTCCTCTTCTCTCCGCTTCTCTCCTCCTCCTCCACAGTCACTTTCAGACTCCGACAGACCCCCACCCACCCGCCCCTCCGCAGAACATGGGGAAAAATCACGGAAACACACGGCCAGATTATTCACCACGCACCGTTATTGAATATGTGACTAACACACTGAGAAACGCTCTGGGAAATCAGATTAAAAAATGAATTATTTATAAGGACATGGAATGCCGGTCCGATAGGGCGGAGAGAGTGGAGGAATACACCTACAATATACCCCAAACAACATTACAAGTTTGATCATGACACTTCCCACTGTAGTTATTCATTTTTATAATGCTCACAAATGTTCCCTTTTATATTCTGATATTGAAATATGACTCATGGTAAAATTACATGGTAAAAATGTTTTATTATTTTTGTTTAAATGATATTACCTTTATTTTCTCAGCTATTTCTTTCTCACACAGTTGAAAAGACACTTTGATATATTTTCATGGAAGCTATAAAGCCTGATATCAAATCAGTTAACCTGCTTTTGTAGCCATATCTGTGTAAACTCTCTCTGGTGCATGAGTCACACTTGAATGAAACTGAAATACAATATAGAAAATGTAGTTTAACAAAATGATACATGGTGAAGAAAAAAAACATTAAAATCCCTTATTATTAATTGGTTAACATATGAGGCAGGAATTGGAATCAAGAATCAGTTATTCTAGTTTAAGATTTTATTTCATACAATAGATCTGACGGAAATAAACGTATAAGCAAGGATTCATGAATTTCTTTTGATTTAATGAAAATATTCAAAACGATACAAGTGGTATACTGGGATGATAAGAGGGAGGACAATCGGTTTCAAAAAAAGCAAATGCATTATGAGCAACATTTATTACCTCTCAGTATCAATGGTGGCATTTATTGTGAGCTTGTTCTGAAATACCTAGGCCAGGATGTGCATCATCAGTCTTTGTGTGTGTGTATGCATGTGCGCGCGTGTGTGGTTTTACATCCATCCTTAAAACTGCACACCTCTCTCTCTTTATCTTGAATATTTTAACTGGATTCTTCTCATTTTTAATTTATGTCAAGGTCTGCCCTTTTTGGTTTTTCCTCCCTAAAACTCACATTTTCTCATGCAAGTGTCTGCTGATTGATTCTGCTTAGTGAAGAGTCACTCACCTGTATCGCCGTCTCCTGTTGGAGCGCGCGGATGAACAGTTGTCAACTTCACCGGCGCTGTGGCTTCGTCAGCCTCTTCCATTGCGTCTTTTCCCGACCGTTTTTGGTTTCCGTGCAGAGTAGATTCCCATCTATCGGTCGGGTTCTCTGTCTCGGTCTCTCCGTCTCTCTCCCTTTCTGTTCTTTGACAAGCAGCCAATGTGCTGACACGGGGAAGCGTTTAGGTGTGCGGAGGTTTGCCAGAGTAGTCCCTGCCTAAGTGATCACTCTTTTATCTGATCCTTTGCTCTAACACTAGGGTCAGATATTTTTCCATTCATTTGCCTTTCTCGTTCTCTGTCGTATTATATCCCTCGCCCCTCCTTTTCACTCTTGCACAATTTTTTGCTCACTTCGAATTCATACATTTCCACACACACACTTGGCCTCCAGTGACAGGTGTGGCGCTTGAGTCATGCTGGCCATCACAGGTGAACGTGGTAGAGGGAGGTTATGTCAACACCTCTCGCTCCTTTGACACCCCTCTCCCCTCTCTCTCATGGGCCAAACCACACATTTGGCAGCCCCCAGGGAAATGCCGGGGAGTTTCCACTATGAACACACGCAGAGGTGAGGTATAGAAATAATTCACATCTGGAAATTACCCTCTCCTCTTTTTCTTCACTAGTTCTTCTGTGCTTCCCCTTTGCCTTTTCACCTTTCTCAAAGGGCTATTTTAGCTGCTATCATGTTTGCAGTTTCACATTTACTGAAACAGAAATGTGGTCAACTGGACATCAGTGTCTGTAAGTTGTTGGAACTTAACAGGCCATGCTGTTCTTAAAATTATGAAACAGCAAATTTATTAGTCATTTAGTTCATCAGTTTTTCAGTTATTTAGCAAATGTGCTTGTTATACAGTAAATTATTACCTTAATTCAAACTATTTATTCTTCTACCTTTCATCAAGCTGCGCTCTTGTGCTTCACTGATGTGCTATTGCTTTGAACCGGTGGACAAGCCAGATGCAGTTGGTTTTAAGTGAAATAGACTCGTGAGAGCCTGTTTGCCTTGTGGACTTTTTCTCCACAGGGGGCATCAGGAGCAAGCCCACTTGGATTTAACGTCTGCATCAGAGCTCAGGGCTCATATTCAGCTGTGCTCTCTGTAACCATAGGTGTGTGATGGGAGTGAGTGTAAGAGGGGAAAGATGGGAAGGATGAAGGAGTAGTCACATCAGCAGAAAGTTGTTTTTCTGTGGCCTGGAGATTCTATTTAAAGTGGGGTGGGAGGGGGTACAGAGGGGAAATGGGGAGGCAGACTTGGAGTGGTCCACAGCCTGGAGATACAGGGGCAGGATGAAGGAGGGAGTATGGGTGGTGGGAGGGAAGGATGCGCTGGTTCCCTCTGTTTTTGGTTTTGATTGAGGTTGGAGTGTGCGTGCGTGCGTGCGTGCGTGTGTGCGTGCGTGCGTGCATGTGTGTGTGTGCGTGTGCGTACGTGTGTATGCGTGTGTTTGCATTTGAAGGGGATCCATGAGGGTACCTTTTGCTGCGTGAGAGCCAATGTGTGCGAGTATGCCCATGCTTGTGTGTGTGTGTGTGTGTGTGTGTGTGTGTGTGTGTGTGTGTGTGTGTGTGTGTGTGTGTGTGTGTGTGTGTGTGTGTGTGTGTGTGTGTGTGTGTGTGTGTGTGTGTGTGTGTGTGTGTGTGTGTGTGTGTGTGTGTGTGTGTGTAGCTGAGGTATTAATCTTCTTTGTCAGTGGAGCCCAGATGCAGGGCCCTTCCAGCAGCACAAGCCCGGACTCAGCAGTCTGCATTGGACTCTGGGAAACAGGCATGGGGTGTAAGTGGGGGTTTTTTCGGGGGGTGGATGCCGCTGGTTGCGCTACTAGAGCGGGGCGCTCTGACGGAGAGGGCAAGGGGGACAACACACAGCAGATTAGCTAATGATATTAGCCAGAGAAGACCCTCAGGTAAAACCCAGTGGTCGCAATTAGTGGAGTTCTCCGAGGTTGCCCTGTGGCCCTTGCGCACACACACACTTGCACCCACGCATAGATGTATACCCGCTTCTGCTTGTATACGACACACATAAACACCAGCAACCACCTGCATTAAGTACTGATGCAAGTCTTGCTCCACATTGAATTATACCCCCTCTCCCGTTTCTCACCTCCTGTGCTGCCTCCCCAATCTCCCCTTTACCCCGCTCCTTCTTCTCCCCATTAACACCGCTCATGAGCCCCCTTCGCTGTTTGCCCACTGTGAGAACAGACGAACGAACATGTTTGCTCTGTGGGAAACGCACACACACAATCACTCAATGGAAGCGAAACTGGAACCGCAAGAGAGCCGACAGACTCTATTCAAGAGTATGCTGATGCGCACAAGTGCTCGAGCAAACATGCATGCCCTACACACGCACACACGCACACACTCACACAAACACACAAACAAGCTAAAAACTTGAAAGCAGGGGGTAGCAGAGATTGACATAACAAGCTGATAAACCTCTTTCTCTGCTTAAGTTGCCAGGACAGCACTGAGAGGAAAGATGTCGGTATCTGTTGGTCATGAAAGATATTAATGTATTAACAACACAGTCTTGATTTCAAGCATATTTAATAATGATGATGCTGAGCAGAGCGCATCCTGATGTTAAGGCTTGTAATCAATCACAAATCCGTCTGAAAGGAAACTGACTCAACTGATTCTTTCAAATCCAACTGGAGGTTTTTAACAATTAAGAATTTCCGTACAAATCATTTTACCTGGATGCGTGTGCCACACAGTTAATATCTGTATTTCTGAAACAATGAGTAGATGATTCGTGAACAAAATATTTGATAATGAAAACATTAGTTGTAGTCCTTGATGCTCTGCATGTGCCAAAGTATTTGCTCTTATACCAACATTTGCTTTCTGGCTTCAGTTACTTGTGGCCTTTCTTTTCATCCTCTCTGGCAGTTCATGTAACCGAAATAAATCTTCCACAAAAGTCGACAAACACAGTTCTGGAGCTACACCTCCACCACCTGATGTTGTGATCGCCACTTAAAACTAGGTACACAACCTGGCTTTCCTGTGACAGGCTGATGATTTACAAGAGCTTTCAAAAGCATCTATTTTGCCCTGACTCTTTCTTGTCTCTCTGGCTCCACGAAGTCTCCCTTTGTTGTCCTCTGCCTGTAACTCCTTCACTGTGCATCCGTCTCTTCTTTCATTTGCACCTTCTGTCTTTTCACACGCACAAACTGGGGTAAAATGATTTCACTGGAATAATAAAGAAGGTTAAATGACCAATCTTTACAGCGTATGTGTGTATGAAAGAGAGAGAGAGAGAGAGAGAGACTTTGAATACTCTCCCTTGGCTTGTCAGCTCTGTCTGATCTTTTATATGGCCTTCCTTATTATAATGCTACTTATCTTATCCAAAAGGCCATCAGGCCGGACGATTAATTTAGGTACTGTATCCCTGGAAATGATGGCTTCCCTACCCTCGCCACTGTCCCTCCCTCACTCCCTCCATCTGCGGGAGATTAAACTGAGACCAGCTCTACTTTTCTCTCTCCTTCTGTCCATCATAGTGAAAAATTACCTTTTAGTCTTCTTCCTTAATCGCACTGGCCGCAGAGCAATCAGACAGGAAATAATGGCTTGGTGTCTGGCTGTGCTGGCTCTCCACTACAATGCCTCAAGACTGGATTGAGGTGAGAATGGGGAAGCCTCACATTAATGATTCCTTGTAAGTGTCATCTTTCCAGAAATACAGATAGTGTAAAACTATCATGGTGTCAAATCTTTGTGGAAATACATTTATAAATGTTGGGCTGCTTCACAGGACACCCTCTCAAGTCAATTTTCTCTTGCTTTTGCACTACACTTCCCCATCCTGCCTTCCTCATTTGTCATTTATTCTCCTCTCTGTGAGTTTTTGTAGAAAGTTTATCCCAGTTTAAAACAAGATTGAATTCTGAGAGTGACGCTGAAAGCAATACTAAAAGCAGCATTTTTTTTTTCTGTGTGTTTTGATTCCTGTGAAAATGGATCAAACTACACACAAACTTCTCTATCATTTACCTCGGCTTCACTCTCTCCTCCTTCACAAACCACCACTCTTTTCCTCTCCATCGCTCAATCTCCTCCACTTTCTCCAGTCCTCACTCTGTTCTCTTGCAGTTTGATTCGGTGTAAATTAATTGCTCCTCATATGGGAGACGGCACACGATTAGTCTCAATCCTGATAATGGTGTGTGGCTTGGCCGCGGGGAATACACTGCCAATTTGCTCATGGCGCATCTGCCAAATGATTGGTGTTTACACGCCACATCCCCTGAGGAGTGTTTGTCACAACGCCACTTCTTACATCTCAATAACACACAGGAGCCCAAAGCAGACGTCATCAAAGAGGCACGCAAATACACATGTAACAGGCGTTGAGAAAAAGTCTCATGCCATGCCTGACGTGCTAGATAGCATAGCTTGTGCGTTTGGAGTACCGACTGAGTGGCTTTATACGCACGCTCTTTTATGTTCTTAATTTCACATGATCACATATTCCCCCCTTTCCCAAACAGTTTACCTCCTCCCTCCGCACCCCCACCTGCCTTCTCCCCTCAACCCCTCCCACCTTCCTTCATCTCTCCTCCCTAACACAGTGCTCCTTCTCTGCTGTCCCATTAATCACCCCTCTCTAATTAACAGGCCCACTGTTCCCAATCTTCCCACTGCTCCCACTCCACACCTGGCCCAGCCCTGCTGCCCAGCAGGCACACAGTGCACGGCAACACACACACACACATGCGCATATATGCACACAGCACACTCTGGAGCGCAGCTGGCAACACTGACCACCACAGAAATGCGCTTGGAGGAGCAAAATTATAAGAATGGAATGAGAGTACTATTTTAAAAAGTTTGGTTTTAAGCATTGTGTTAAAGTGCGTGGGAGGATGAATCGGGCAGCAGTGTGAAAAGTTGGTGTTGCTCTGCAGGGCTGCTTCCCTGTCCTCTACTCATCCTCCTCATACATTCATTCATCACCTCATCAACTCTATCTCCCTTGTAATAACTCATGCATCCAACCCTTTCCTCACCCACTGCTTACTCCCCCTTCACAGTTTTCATTTTTGCAGCCATCCTCACCCATCCCTCTCTTTGACTCGCATCCCTTCTCCTTCCTCCTTTCCCACCTTCTCCCTGTCCTCCCCCTGTTAGCCAGGGTGGCCCGGCAATGCAGTAATGCCATCTGCCAGCGCAGCATGCCCACAGCCTCATGTCCACACGCACACACTCGCCCACAGACACACACAAACACACGCACAGCTTGGCAAGGACACCTTCCAGCGCAGGATATACCGATATCCACGCTTCCGCCACCAGATCACCACAGTCCCACGCATCGTGTAACACACATACACACTCTCACACAGCCCTGATGAGTCACACGCTTCATCTGTCTCCCAACAGGGGGAGCCGCGGAGCATCTGCCGGAGCCGAGACAGGAGTCGGAGATAGAGAGACCCCGTTTACAGTAAGAGAGCGAATCATTACAGCAGTCACATACTGCCTAATCATAGACAAACACAGGAAAGATGACCACATGGGTGTGTGTTCCACACTGACTACAAATGAAGTAAAATAAGGGAAAGCAAACCAGCAATTACATGCAAATGCACATTTTTGAGGTAACGATCTTGGCTTTTTTTGCGGCCTGTTGAAACATTGCAATACCATACGCTGTAAAATTGTTTCAGATGTTTGTACTGCCAAAATGTTGGTGGCTAAAGCTAAGATCTATTGATACAGAAACACAAGAGCAGAAACAATGCAGTTATATTTTGGAACGTGCGATGCAGAAAGTGTGGATGGATGCAGAGGAGTTTTCAAGCAAACAGCGTAACAGCTGGGACACAGTGCATTAAACATCAGTTCATTAAGTCTTCCTAGAAAAAAGAAGCTTTTGTGTGTGTGTGTTTTTTACTCGCTCACAACTGAGAATGGGGAAGATATATCATGTCATAGCATGGCGATAAAGAAGTAGGGGTCAAAAACACATGGAAGGAAGTAATGTAACATGTTTCCCTATTGGTTATTTATATTATTCATTAATTTATTTAAATCCTCTGGCTCCTGTTGACATTGAACAAGACAGAAACAGAATTGATGGGAAATGCAGCAATTAGCAAATGAGCTCTAGGATGTGTTGCTGTTCGAGCTGTGTTTGGTGCTGCATCGGGGTGCTGGGGGTGGCAGTATGAGTGTGTGTGTGTGCGTATGAGGGTGAGGAGGTATGGTGTGTATGTGCGTGTGTGAACGTGGTGTGCTGCCAGGTGCGAGTGGGGGTCTGTGGCAGTATATTTATTAGCGGCTGTCAGGGAGGTGACACTTTGATGAATGGTGCGGAGTAATCAGGGCTGGGCTGTGACAGGCTGCACTCACAGCCTTCTACCTGCCAACCAGCCCAGTCACACACGCACACACACACACAAACATAGTTACATAGACACATAAACAAGTGTGTTTATATACATACACAAATGCTACTGTATATGCACATGTACAAACACAAGCTCCTGTAAATGTCCCCCGCTAACAGATGAACTACGTCATCAAACTCCCCTCATCCTCTCCCCCTCTGTCTCAAAGCTCTGTCATACGAGTTTCTCGCATCCCACTCTCCTCTGCCATGGCGTTTAGATTTTCAACGCCACCTTTATTGACATAAAAATGAAGGAACGTGTTTTTCTGGAGATGAATGAAAATGATAAAGTGGGTCGAGTTAGTGTGAGAGGAAGTGACAAAGAGACAGAGAGATTTGGGCTAAGAATTTGCAGAGCTTTGTTGTTTTTTTAATTGCTGGTGAGAGACAAGGTAGCCTTAATTAGTCCTCGTCTCTCTCCTGTTGTTCTGCAGGGTCATAATTCTGTGACTTTTGACTAATTAGTCAACTGCTGCCAACTAACTCATACTTTCCCCCTAGGATCAGAATAACACTTGGTTTGGTGAGTGGGAGAAATTAGGCAGTTTGGTAAATTACACCAGTTTTCCATTTTTGTGTAAGAGAGTTTTTTTTTTCTGTCACCAATTTAATTGTATCTATATTTCCATGAAGATAATGTCAATTTAAAATGCCCAAATGACCAAAAAATCAAGCCACTGTTACATGCTGTCCTTGGAAAGAAACCACAGCAAATATTGTATTACAACTCAAACACAAAATGGAAATCATTACTTCTCAGCGAGCTTCTAATGCCTCCAAACCAGCAAGTAATGGGAGGTTGTAATCAAATAATTTCACTGAGGTTTGGGTTTCCAAACAGTTTTCCACTGATTCTATCGACAGACCACAGTCTGGCCCTTAGGAAAGGAGACAGAAGGAGAGGCAGAACAGACGAGAAGAGAGGGAAACTGGGGGAAAGAAACTTGGACAAGAGGAGAGGAAGAGAGAGGACATGACTGAAGAATAGAGGAGCTGAGAGGAGAGATGTGGCGGGGTGTGTGTAGGTTCTCGTCTTCTGTTTTTCCCCCTACAGGGAGCCTTGGCCAACACAGTGTATGTGGGACCTGCTCACATTCAGTCACTTTATGATAGCCTGTCTGAGTACCTTCTGTAAAACCTCAGAGAAAGCCTGAGCCTGGCTCAAAAGCACCACCCCTCCTCATCCAAGTGTTCCTCTCACTGCAAAATCCTCCGCCCCAAACCGTTTCTGACGTCCTAAAATCGCATTTTGCCACTGCCAATGGGGTGAGATAATTTTCCCAAAGCCCACTTTTCTAGAATCAAGTGTAATTTTCTTAATAGCACAGTGATCAGTTAAGTTCTGTTTGGTTTCAGGATATTTACACTAATGTACATACAGAAAAGAAATATCCTGAAAAATGGTATACAAGTGTCATTATCGCAGCCCATTAACAGATTTAAGAAAATTCCTAAATGAGACTAAATGACATGTTGGGACGGACATTTTCAGCTGTGGTTTCAGGCTCATTGCGGCACACTGTTGCCCAGTACGGGAAATGTCCAGCTGAAATAAGAGGTGCATGTCTAAAAGAGGAGGTCTGAAAATGTATTCAAATACATTACAGGCCAGATATTTTAGGTTGATTGTGATTTGATCGTACTGTTACAGATCATCAACTTGAATGAATGAATACACAAATAAACATATGAAAGAACATTGTAATTAATGACTGAATGAATGAATGGACTGGGAGAAGGATTCACTCTTTCTCTCCCTCCTCTCTTCCTCTTTCTCTGAGGAGGATTCCCTGCCAGGTTGAGTGAACATTGACGGAGTAACACTTATTCTCTCCGTCACACCAATGGAAATCAATGGGGCGGTAATTGCAGTATTTGACCCCTCTCCTGTCTCCACCACATCCCATCTCCTCTCTGTCCATACGTTCTCCACACTCTGACCATAAAGATGAGGCAGAGACACTCAATTCATTTTATACAGCAGGCATTTTCCCCTAAACTTAACAAGACTCTGGTGATATATTTCATCAGCCCTGATAAAATCCGAGAGGCCGACCTAAGACAAACAGGAAAAGGAGGAGAGGAGAGAGCGGACAAAGTGAACAAAAGCAGGAAAATGGGACGGTGAATTAAGATGGAGATCAGTTTACAGAAGCTTCTCATTGCAGCTGCCATCTGCGGGTATGTTTGTGTGTGTGTTGTCTTTTATGTGTTTGGGTGGGAGATGGCTGGTCAGATGGGTAATGAGTGACCCTTCCTCCCTGGCATGGTTCTGCTGTCACACTAATATTAATCTTCCTACATCACCCCCTCTCTGTACCGACAGTAGGCCTCTGGGGGCCACAGACACATGTACACACACGCACACACACACACACACACACACACACACACAGAGAAAGAAGCACTGATGCATGAGCGAGGTGGCAATGATGAATGGAGATGTTCTTAAGATCTGTTTAATAAGTGTTAGGCAGCGCCCCTGTGAGAGCAATGGGGAGGAAGAAGACATATACATATCTGCAAATGGAGCCCAACTCACTAGGGCCTGAATTACAGCCCATTTGACCACATTTACACTGCTCACGAGAGCGAGAGAAGGGTGCACAGGAAAAAGCAGAGAGAGGGCTACAGTGTTGGGATGAGGTAGAGGGTGCAAGGTTTTTTTTTGCAAAGATGCATTTTTAATCTCAGCAGTGTGTAAACTAATATTCATGACTGCACCATGTGACAGGTTTGAGTGTTGTTCCACCTGTTGAATCTGTGTGTGTGTGCACGTGTGTGCGCAATGGTGCTGGGAGGGGTTGAAGGTGTCACATTAGGAGTCAACTTGACAGTCTGTCAAGATTACCCAGACAGAGGTGACACCTCAGACAACCTGCTAATAACCATGTACCGTACATATAACATTAACACGTTCATGTCAGTCAGTGCATATAAATGCACTCTAACGATTTGGTTCTAACGAGATTAATGCAGATGTCATGCAAACATCTTTTGCAAACTATCAGACCTGGATTATGAATCAGTTTTTTTAACTACTGTGTTTTGCTCTCGCATGCTAGAAACAAATGTCAGCGGATGCAAAGCGACGTTTGAGAGGTGGGAGAAAAACAGGGTTGTGACAGCAGATTTTATGTTACATCTCACGTGTATTTGGAGTTTTCATTCTGGTATTTTTTCAGTGCTTTTTTGGTAAGCTAACACACATCCTTACAACATACATCCGTACAACATTAACCAGATCAAACAAAGGTTGCTGTTTGTGTGTGTGTAAATGTCCTGGTTTCAGAGAAGTGTTGGGACCCCTCTCTGTCATGCACCCTTTGTAATCTTCTCATCCATTTGATCCCTCTCCTACTTCGTACCTGTCATCTTAGGCCTCACCTCTCAGAAGTCGCTCTCCAGTATTTCTTCTTCCCGTTTCTCTCCTGTTAAGAGCCTGGTCATGGACGCTTGGGCTCTGTGTTGTCTGACAGCTGCTGCTGCATGCCTTTTTTTCCCCTCTCTCCCTCCCTTTCTTTCCCCTCTCCTCTCCTCTTTTTTAAACACGCGTCCTCATTTCTAAACTATCTATCATGCTGGCAGGGCCAGTGGGGCCTTTAAACTGTGGGATTGGCACTTTCTCAGCTGCTGAGCTGGAAAAGGCGACTGCTTGCAGACGGAGACACAAGCGGTGGGCCAGCCTGCTGCAGGCAGGAGGAACAGGAGGTAGCCTGTCTGAACGCAGGTGGACTGGTGATACTCCTCCACCCTGTGAGTGTGTGTATGTGTGTTTGTGTATGTGCCTGCAAAGCTTTTGTGCTAATAGTGATCCAAAGCACCCCTCTTTTTGAAGTTGTTGAGATTTTGCCATTGCTGGTGGTAAACCCTCAATCTCAAACTAGAAAAGTTTACCAGAGTGAGTCGTCGTCTTAAGAAATTAATTAGAAAGAAAGTCGAGGGTTTTGAGACGGGACTGTGAAACCGAGTGTGTGGATTCGAGGGGGGTTGTCTGCACCGAGTTGACAAACTCTGCCTCACTTGGGAGTGAGAGGTGTCTGAAAAGATGGGAACTGCTGACAACATCTCTGTGTGTGTGTATGTGTGTACGTGGGCATGTGTGTGTGCGCATCGAGATGCCACATTTGACAAACATGAAGAAATAACAATGCGGCGCTGTCAGCGGGTCTTGTCCCTGGCAGGGGGTTGGAAGCGAGCACAAAGTGTGATTTTCTCAGACGAGCAGAGAACCCGCGATGACGCCTCATATCGATTTGCACACACACTTAAACATGACATGTGCATGCCTGCACACGCACACACACACGCACACGTACCAACCACAGCCCTGGTATTGAATCTGTACATTTACCAGCGATGGCAGTACCCCCAGTTGTAAGTGTAAAGATAACAAAAAAAATGCGCAGCCAGAAATGCTCTGGTGCGCGCTCACTTAAGTCCTAATGCTAAAGGCCCATGTGTCAACATTAACACCCCATCAAATACGGTCTGTTTCTCATCCACGCATCATCTCCCCCACCTCTCTCAATATGCTTTTCTTCTCGAGACCCCCACCCTAAGCAACCCGTTCCATCACCACACAACGCTCCCAACGCTCCCTGCATCTTCTGGCATCCAAGCGGTCACACCATTGCCTCGTCATCTCAAGCAGAGGTGTGAGGGGATGGAGCAATATGTCCAGGAAGAACACATCCATCCGTCCTCTCTCAGTCTCACTGTCATAGTCAACAGTTGGCAGTCTGTGCCACTTGGCTGTCCCCGCTTTGTCCCACAATGAGGTTATTTTATGATGAAAACAAGAGGCACAGCCACTCTGCATTGCAAATAGTGTCATCAAATAGGAACAAAGTGATGATAAAACAGTATGTGATTTACCCACTGTGGGAAAAAATAGTAGTCATGATGAATTTACTCAATCCTGTTCGTCGGCATTGGTTTCCCTGAACATTTAAGTTTTCATTATAAGCCCAAAACATGTCACCACTTTGCAAGTGTGGCTACAGTATTTGTCAGAAGTATTTAGATCAAAATAAAAACTACAGTAAGGAACTTTTTGACTGTAGGAAAGAACCAACATCCAGAGTTTAATGACTTCTGAAGATTCATTTCTGATGAAGAGCATTTCCATTCATCTGCTGTGAACAGCAGAGAAGTGCACTCAAATCAAGAGAATGATTTTGGAGACATTTTTTGTCACTGTGATTGCATTTAGAGCATAGTCTTCTTTTTTTGTTGTGTTTATTTTGAGGTCTGCAAAAGAGTTGAAGGTTGTGCAGAGTTGATGGTGACCTTTTCCGGTCCGCCAGTAGAGGGCGGTCTATCCTCAGTGGTCCATCCTGTGTGTGTGTGTGTGTGTGTGTGTGTGTGTGTGTGTGTGTGTGTGTGTGTGTGTGTGTGTGTGTGTGTGGTTAATTTCCCAGCACAGTTGTTGTTTTCTTGTACTCTAATTACACCGGGGCACACAGGCTGCCTCCTCCTTTGTCTATCTCTTGCTGTTCTCTCTCTCTTTCTCTGTATTTCACTCTTTCTCTCACTTGTATCAGGTGGAATAGGTGATAGTTTGGGCATAGGGCCGTGGCATCACATCTGTGTGTAGCCCTTCCTGTCAGCCACTTAAAGTTCTGGAAATTTACCAGTAAACAATGCTTGGTGGAACTAAAATTACCAAGTAATTTGCAGCTGTAATTAAGTAACTGTTGGAAAATGTAAGTAGACCCATACTTGATGAGAAAATTAGTCCTTTAAGTGACTGAGTTCTTTGTATAAGAAGTTCTTGTGATGAGCTTATGTTAATTACGCTATAATTTAGCCTTTTACACAAGTTTTGCTTGTACTTTTGCCTGTATGTCAGGTGGAAAGAACATATAGAAATTTAAAGGGGGACCCTTTTGTTTAGCCCAGTTTCACCAAGCAGCACTTAGACTTTCAGATTTTGTGTACATATTTGATGTCTAGATGATACAAATCTAAACTTTGTGTAGAACAAATTCATCCTTTCACTGCTTCATCTTTGACTACGTTCCTCTGAAAATGTCCTGTAACAAATAAAAATCATGATTGCCTATCCAATCATGATTGGATAGGCACCTCTAATTGCATAATTTTCTGTATTTGCCATGTATTTAGCCATGAAACGCTTAGTTTGTTGATGAAAAGAAAGGTTGTGTTTGTGGGTATGTGTGCCACACAGTGGACATGTTTATAGTTATCAAGTTGCCAGAGCACCAGGTATTACTTGTTATGGTAACCCTATGTGTGCACATTGTTCTAGAGGAGTGAGATTCAGGGAACTGTGCGTGACATTGTGTGAGTCACCCTTTCCCACAGTGCACTAGAGTTCACTCACCATGACTTTGAATACAATTATATGTAAAGCAGGTTTTTCTGCAGACTCTGTCAGACATAAGTCATTATTCTCAGACTTCAATCATATTACCCTTATTGTGATCACACCACACCTCTATTATGCCTTTATGACAGTGTATTAACTAACCCCTATGGCACCCAGACACTGGTGTTTATATTAAATATGGTAAACTGATATATCTTGATAAGATGCAGGTCTTCAGCTGCACAGTGAGTGAACAGTCTTGTATCTATATAGAGCTTAATCTTGTACATATTGGGTGATTTTAAGTTGGTGTGTGTTTGTGGGTGTCATTTTTAGAACTGCAAAGTCTAAAATGCTGTGAAAAATATGATTTCCGACAATTTTAGTCTTTAATTGTCTTACACGTATCCTACAGCACATGCAAGGACTGAGGGTTGTTAATTGGTCGTCTTTAACTTTCTTATTTCTAGAGGCGTAATGGCGGCATATATTCTGCACTCTGTGTTAAAACACACTCTAGTTGTGTGTGTATATACATGTACACGTGTTCTGGTGTGTCTGCGTGGATACATACTCAGGATAAGGGAGACGTAAGATAAGAGTCTGTTAGAAGCATGTTCGGATTGCCTTCAATTAGTGTGGTCCAGGAGAGACTTTAGGGGGAAAAATTGGATATAGATTGGCACTCCACTGGACAAGACAGACGGCTCGCGATGGAGGGTGTGTGAGTGAAGGAAAGTGAGGTTAATGACAGTCTGCTCACAGGCAGGTAATCTCTCTCCCTCTCTCTTCCCCTCTCTCTTTGGGTATAATCAGTTTCCTCTCTCTTCTCCCAGTAGTCATGATAATTATTCTAACAATTAGCTTCCTCCTCTCTCCACCACAGTGAACTGTCCCACCGCTGCTTGGACTGCACTGTTTCTACCCTGTTTGGTCCACATCTATCCCCTCCTCAGCCAGGTGTTTCTCTCTCATCTCATCCTATCATAGTCAGTATTAGTCAGTCCTGTAATGATTGTTTCATCTGAAAACAGCCCTGTGTTAAAAAGAAAAAAAGAAAAAAAAAAAAAAAGGAGCCACTTTGGTGTGGCTGTTGAACTCCTCTTTTAACACTGGAGTTAACAAACACACTGTTTATGTGCACGACCAGGCTACTCAGAGGTGTCAGGTTGTGTTGGAAATTGGAAAAATTAATTGCACAAAGAGTCCAATCTTCAGTGGTGGAAATGACTTATTTAGACTTAGAAAAGTTATTGTGTATGATTTTTTTGTAGGAATTTTGATTTTGAATACAAGGTTGTATCACTATTTGTAATGATCTTTTCTTTCATCATGATCTCACACTACAGTATCTCTCTGATATCTTTGTCATGCACATGTAAAAAAATAATAAGGAACCTGGTTGTGAGAGTACATTATCAAGATATGGACGTTCTTCAGGTGTTATCAAGTTGTGCAGTCCCAACTGGTTGAAATTATGCAAAAGAAAGTTTTGGGGGTTGATGGCAAAATGGCAATCATTAACCAAGCTCGTGGTGTGGCTCTGGGAATGGCGATGTCTGTCGGTTGATCTGTCTAGCCAGCACTTTGGTTCAGACTGAAAGTCGGCAATGAACACTGGCATTAAATTTTGTGAAGACATTCATGGGCCATTCGAGGATGAAGCATGCTGACTTTGGTGATCCATGGCTTGATAACTGTTGGATAGAATATGATGCAATTTGGTGCAGACATTCATAGCCATTAACTGAACTCTCTAACAACTTAAAATGTGTGAAAATGTGTTATTGGGGGTAGTCAGCCCGCCGTGAACAATGTAACAGTCATAACTGAGTCATCATCGTAATCTTGATGTTCAGTCAACACGTAGTCACTTGCATGCATACACGTTTCTTTATCTCTGCCTCTATTGCTGTGTTTTTCTCTTCTAGTAGTACTGTCCATCCTTCCTTTTGTAGGGACTTCCAAATAAATACAGTTTTAATTAATTAGTCTTGTCCCATTCTGAAATAACGATGTTCCTTATGTGGAGATATAAACAAGTAAAGAAATAAGCACAGCTGGGTCTTTGACTAAGTGGTCGCTAAAGGGACGAATGACCACTTCAGCCCATTTGACAAGAAAAATCTCAGGTTGTGTATATTTGCGTTCATGTGTACGTGTGCACACGTGTGTCCAGCGTTCAAGTGTGTAACCAGGCCTGTTAGGTTGAAGCCCAGTGCCGTCAATCAGGCAGGGTGGTGGTGGATGGGGGTGGAGGGTGGGTGGTGGGGGGTTGGTATGCAGATACTACTAGCTGTCAACAGACCACAGGAAAATGGATGCCTGAGAAAGCCATAACTATGATAAATTTACTCCTTCAATTCTCCGAGTAGCCCCCTCCTCTCTCTGCCTCTCTTCTCTCTCGCGAACACACTCTGATAGACATGCATGTGGTTCACACACACAATGGCCCCCTCCCCTCGCCAAACTCCCGTACACTATCTCTCCCAGGCCCCCTCTCTTCCACCAGCAGTCTGCGAGCGTGTGACTAATGTATGCGGTAAAGCTGCTCGCTACCATGGCGCTCACCAGCCCACCACCACCCCTATCGGCCCATCCATCTCTGCATCTGCGCCGGAGACCGCATTCAAATAAATTTGTCACTGTACGTTTATGAAATATTGATGGCAGGAGAGAGGGAGATGAGGAGTGAAAGGGTTGGTTAGGGACAGATCAAAAGGTTTGGCCGGTGAAGGACGGAAGAGCCGAGTGTGAGGCTTAAATAAAGACGTGAAGTCTCAGGACTGCTGGGAGACACTGGAGAGAGTTCAGTTATATCAGCGAGGCTCGCATTCATCAAAGCTTCAGACAGCCAGAAAACATGAAGCGTCAGAATTGCAACATTTTATTGATGCTCACATGTTGTTAAAACTAAGGTTTTACTCATTAACTTTAAGGCTTTTCCTTCCAAATGGCAAAGAAACATATTTTCTCACTTACTCTTAGTGGTATCAAGGCATACAAATGTTTTCCTTGTATTAGCCCACGGTTTGAGATCTGTCTGCCTTGACCCCAATGCAACGGAGGTGAATGGTTTGAGTTTGTAGTGCTCAAATCAGGGCTGCAATTTAAGATGATCTTATTTCATTCATTTACATTGAAGTCAAATTTTTTTCAAAATAATTTATTAATAGTTCAGTCTCTGAAATGTAAATCCTTACATTTGAGGGGCAAACCTTTGGTATTGTTCAATAAATGACCTAAATCGGTGTTCATTTATTTTGATGTATGGCTGAAAATGTTGGGACAGTGTGTAAAACTAAATAAATACAGAATGCAATCATTTGCAAATTAACTGTGCTCACCATTAGTGGTTTTATGAAGTGTTCCGGAGTCCCTAACGATTTCCTTTAAGCAGACATGTGTTGACAAAGTGGTGAACCCTACTCCATCCTCGCTTGTGAATGACTGATCCTTTCCAGGATGACCCTTTCATACACAATCATGATACTATCGCCTGTTACCAATGAACCTCTTTACCTATGAATGTTCCAAACAGGTGTTTTTGGAGCATTCCACAACTTCCCCAGTCTTTTGTTGCTCCTGTCAAAGGTAGAAATCCCAGAGGACGATGTCTCAAAACCTGTAACTAAATCATGGCTAGACATCATTGCAGGTAAACATTTTTATGGGTGAACTGACCCTTTGAGTGTAATTTGCTGTGACGTAGATCAGTGTTTGTGCAAGAGAAAGCTGCAAACCTCGTGTATCAACGAGAATGGACTGTTCTGTTTTAGCAGCACAAACCTTGACTTTGTCCTAATTAAAAGTGCCGTAATCAGAGTGGTCGGGCCCGAGACATTTTATTCCACAGAGGGAGCAGACTCGAGAGAACGAGCTGACTGTGACTCATACAAGCACAGAACAACCAGAGTCACGTCCATTGTGTGTGCATTTGTGTGTTGTGGGTGTTTGTGTGGTACATACCAGAACACAAAGGTCACAAACATCTCATATGGGCAGAGGAATGATAGGAATTCTTGGACAGTGAACTAATGCACTTTAGTAATGGCGCAACTACTCGTCAGATATAACTTACCCAAACATACTAGAGCAGCAGAGCACAACTTATTATGCTGGAACCCAAAATATTGCTTCCAGTAATCTGTGTGCCAAGGTAAGAGACCGTTTACTGCATGCAGTTATTGACTGTTGTGATTATGTGTGATTATTGTGTACTGCCGTATGATAAGCTGTTCATTGTCTGCTGTTCGGTCATGATGCAGAGAGGAGAATGAGGAGGCTGTCAACAATATTGACTCATCTCGAGAGATGCATTCCTTCTTTCTCTTGCCTCTCTGGTAAACACATGATCCTTGTTTTCTCTTCCTCCCTTCCACCAAAACCTACAGTATCTATCGCACCCCCTCCGCCTGCTTTGCTGTTTTCCATCCATCTGTCTTTCCTTCTGTCCCTGGGCCTATCAACAAGATGAGTCACAGGCCTGCCCGTGTCAGAGGCTAAATGTTTAGTCCTCTGCTTTTAGTCCTCCAAGCACAAATACATGACGAAAACGATCCAAACTGGCCAAACATGATGATGCTGGAACTTTCCGCCCTCATCATGAGCAGACCCATGTTGTATTTGGTCAGAGATAAACACAGTGTCATCAACGTGCTCGAGACATTTTGTGCTTATTGTGGATGCGAAGATCTTCAAGGCCACTGAAGAGATAAGACTAATGAATGATGCTTAGTAGGAAATGGGAATGGAGTTATGTGTCAACCGTGTACTTGATGATTTCAAAAATGAGTTTGTCTATTTGATTCTTAAAACACACCATCAGTTTTTGATGATTAGGAACCCGCTGACAATACTTGAAAATACCTAAAGTGACTAGAATCAGTGTCTTTGTAATAGTACTGTGTACAGACCTTTAAGCGGCCCACAACTTTGCTGTTTTGGTTCATTCTCTCTCTCTCTCTCTCTCTCTCTCTCTCTCTCTCTCTCTCTCTCGCTCTCTCTCTCTCTCGCTCTCTCGCTCTCTCGCTCTCTCTCTCTCTCTCTCTCTCTCTCTCTCTCTCTCTCTCTCTCAAACCATTTTTGGCTGCAGTAGGCAGGCAGCTGTTCACATCGAAAGCTCTAAAAACTCGCTGTTCACTACCTGCTCAGCACCAAACGACAGACAGACATAGTTGCGAGGAGCTGCAGCAAACACTGGAGTGTCTGGCAGCTGGACAGCCAGATATTTCCCTCAGGAGTTGATGGAGACCAAAAACAGATCTCAAAAGAAAGTGAATGTTGGACTTACACTGACCACATGACCAGAAACACGACTCCAAATTAATGGTGATGTTGTTCCGTAACTGCAGGATGATGATACGACAATGTTATGTTCCGAACTTGGATCTGGCCAAAAAATCTGTTGTTGCAGGTTTAAGATGAGAGATACTGTTTTGACTCGCTTGAACGACGCTGAGTGGATGTGAGTTTTTGCATTGAAGTAGGTCACAGTGTCAACAAAACATGTCGTCATGCCGTGAAGAGATTCTGCCTTGTGAGTGAAGCCAAACGAAAAGAGAAGAACTGGTTCAGTTTTAGTTCTTGTATACATTCATCATTCATAAGTTTCTTCAGAAGGTTGAGTGTTGAGTCTCTGTGCCTCTGATCTATCTCCAGGCCACACACACACACACACACACACACACACACACACACACACACACACACACACACACACACACACACACACACACACACACACACACACACACACACACACACACACTCACTCACTCACTGAGACCATCTGAGAATCAAGTGGATCATTGAGATTAAAACATTTCACATGACCAAACTATTCAGACATCTGCTCATAGTATCTTATTTTTCTAGTATTTAAAGTGTGCTTTCCTGTATTTTTTAATTCACCTTCGCTACATATTTGGCTGTTCGGTGTGTCTGCCTGTTTGTACTTCGCTCTTTTAGTGACTTCATTCTGGGCGTGCACGCTGTTGAATTGATCGGTGTCAAAGGGTGACAGATCAGACTGTCTGGCTGGCTAATATATTCTCTGTGCATATTTCATCTGTGTGTTTGTGTGTGTGTGTGTGTGTGTGTGTGTGTGTGTGTGTGTGTGTGTGTGTGTGTGTGTGTGTGTTTGTTTTCTGGTTGTGCAGTGCATTTTATTCCATCTTCTTGTTTTAACTGTGGATACTCATGTGTATTGTAGAAAGGCTTGACCCCCTGAGGTGCAGGTGTGAGTGTGTGTGGTTGTGTTTGTGTGTGTGTATGTGTGTGTTTGTTTCTGGTCCGTCTGAGAGACAGATATAGCGATACCGTGGACGCGTAGGTCACGGCTCTCTATTATCTAGACAAGGACTCTCTGTCACAACCTCAGTCTCACTCTTTCTTTCCACTTCTTTATTTATCCCTTCTTCTCCTCTTATTTATCCATCTCTCCCTCCTCCCCCAGCTGACGCACACGCGGACGTCCCGAGTCCTCCCTAAATCACTTTTTGACAGAGAGAGGGAAAGAAAGGAGAGATAGAGAGAGAGATAAAGGGGCTAGAGAGATAGATAGGGGAAAAAGAGAGGGATGAGGGTTTGAGCATACATGGAATGAACCTATCAATCCAGGGTGCCTATTATCCCGTGTGAAATGCCTCTCGCTAGCAGACGCCTAGTTAGTGTGCCTGTTCAAAATTAATAAAACGCCAGCTCAGTCTGGGCTGAGACTGCGACAGGCCTGGTTATTGATTAAGTCATGTCACAGGAATGGAAGGCTCTGCCATTAAAAGTACAAATTATGCAGCACGTTTAGCCATGCCTCTTATTCATGTAGGAGACAGGCAAGAGTCACTGGAAGAATGGAAGCCTGCTCCATTTTCTTACATTGTCCAGTGTGCCTCTCTCTCTCTCTATTGTATGGGCCTTTTGTTGTATTTAGGATCCTAATAGTGTGAGCCTTTGTGAATGGAGAAGGTTAGACTGCCAATGTCTGAGAATGGCCCGAGACAAGACAGTCAGAACAAGACAAAGAAGAGGGAGACAAAGAGCGATCACTTTGTCGTGTACAGCAGGACAAAGAAAGCTCATAGCGTAGTGTAGAACACACAGCGAGCGAGAGATACAGTTAAACAGATGATGCACCGATCCTGGAAGTACTTTTTAGGAGTCAGAGCTTCTAGTGAAAAGAAGCCATTTAATCATGTAACAAATTAAATGATATTATTTTGACATGCAGCCAGATGGCACAGCTTCTCTCGTCTTCAGCGTGAAGAGTGATGGAGAGAGGGGGTGAAACAGGGAGAGGTTGACGGAGGCTCGGAGAGGTAAAATTAATTTGTCGGGAGTACGCGTGTTGTGAGCTTCCTATGTCGGGCGCTCGGAGTCAGCGCTGTGATGTGCAGGCAGAGTAACAAGACAGGAACAATGTCTAAGGCTTCAATCAGCAGGCCTCTCGCCTCCTGTTTCCCTGCCTCGCGCATGGCTCTGTGGAAGGAGGAACACAGGTTGATTTCCTCTTTTAAGTGTTTGTATGTTGAGGTGGTGGTGGTGGTGGTGGTGGAGGGGTCGAGTGTGGGGGGCAGAGGGATAGGAGGGAAATGAAAAGATAGGTGGGTAGTGTCAATAATTTATAGCAAGTGCCTTGTGTCAGAAAGGGCAAAAAGAGCTCTACCCTGGGATCCTCAGGCCACCGTGAAGCTTGGAGCTTAAGCTCTCGTTAACACACTCTGTGCTCACACACACACACACACACACACACACACACACACACACACACACACACACACACACACACACACACACACACACACACACACACACGTGCAGAAATAGAAAACCAAAGGCATATGTAAATGAGCATTGGCACATGCACACACATTCACAGCTGCACAGGCACAGTCACAAACATGCACACCACAAAAAACAGCCTCACTTCAGTCAACTGGCAGGTCATTAATTTCATGATGCAAAACCAGAACACTAGAGATGAAGATGGAGAGAGAAAAAAATAGCGGCGTGTGTAACGGTGTGTGTCCTGATCCATCCAAGAAGCATCTACCGAGCCCCTTAAGAAACCCGTGTTTATGCATTTTAAAATCTTTTTGTTGTCGTGGTTGTTATTGTTGTTGTTTCCAAAGCACCAAAACCGTTGTGACGACCTTTCAGATCTCAGATGTAAGAGGAAGGGAGCTTTCTGAGTGGCAGCTTCTTTGTTGTATGATTCATTACCGATCAAAACTGAACTGAGGCCTGGGTCTTCTGTGACTCTCAGGTGGACAAATGCTGTCATTTTTCTGTCAGAGAGGTTTGTCATCTGAACTGTGACACATCTGTATGTCGAGGCACCTGAAACAGTCGTTAGGAGGATCCAAACCGCTGCTGGTCCAGAAGAGTCAGTCAATAGCGGCACGATACTCCCTGATTTTTTAGCTCCTTGTGAGAATAGGTACAATAAGTGAAGGAGGGAGGAGGGATAACAGAGGAATGTGAGTCCAATTAATCTGTTAATTGGGGCTATTATAGAACAGATGCTGGGGAATTAAAGGAAAATCTCCTTTGCCTGTCTATCTCTTTGTTTATTTCTACTTTTACCTCTCCCTCTTCTAAAGTAGCGTTGGCAATCAGTGCCTGTTTTCCCTTTTCCTCTTGGCTAAAGAACCAGCCGTAGCTAATGGCACAGTGTATGGCAGGCAGACTGCCCCCTTGGCACAGCCCGCTGGAGGAGCAGAGGGCTTTGAGATGGCACAGAGCAGTAAAAATTGTTAGCTGAATAAAGAGGCACTGCAGGGAGGGATAGATCGGCTTTATGGCTCTGTGCATACACCCGGGTGTTTAACTTATTGTGGATTAAGTGGCAAACTATGAAACGTCTTGTGATTAAAATCCTACAAAGTGTCCATTATGTTTGCATGATCTTTTCTTCTCGTGTGCCACTTTATGTGTGCATGCATGTACAGTACAGCTCTCCTTGTGACTTTGGGCTGAATGGTCTTACAGCCCCCCAGACATTAGGTGGAGAAGGAGGAGGAGGAGGAGTGTTGGAACGAGGGAGCGACAGAGGGGTAGAGAAGAGGGGGCGGGGGGTGGTGGGGGTGTGAGAGCTGAATCAGCGGGAAGCTTCGCTAATCGCCGCGGCTCATCTGTTAATGGAGTTAATGAAGAATGGGAGCAAACCAAATGCGCTGAGATGAAAGAAGTTCCACCACACTGCATAGGCCACTGCTCTTTGTGTGTCTCCTGCACACAGTCACATAGACACCAACACAATCTTGTGCACACAACAGCTTTCTGTTCCTTCACATTTAACTTTGCTAGCCCATGCTGTTTGCCATATTTTCAGCAGTTATTGACACAAAACACTTTGTTTTTGCACCCTCTCGCACCTATATGCACATTCTGCTACTTTCACACTCTCCCCTCCACACTCCCACTCTCACATACGCACACATTGCACACTTTCCTCGCCTGTCCTCTTTCCATATGTTTCTTTATTTCGCCTCATAAAGTGTGCAGGCCCCTCTTTAGCCCCTCTGCTTTTCCCTGGGGAGGAGAGACACTGTGATACCACTGTGTTTGCGCAGGAGGTGAAGAGATATTCAGTGACGCCATGCAGACCTCTCACCCAGCTGATAAAGCTGATGGGTTGACAGGTCCCCGTGGAGACACGCAGACAGCCACTGTTCACTTGTTACAGGCTCAGTAGCACTCATTAGCAATCTATCAAACACTTGTTATTGACACAGCAGTTATCGTTCAATCAAGATACAATTTTGGAAATCACTCCCATTAATCAAACATTCAATGCATAATTCAGATATTGCCAGAGAGCCCTTAGGTCCGATTGCTTACATTGTGCTCTGAAGAAAGTTTTAGATTGGCTAATTTGACTAAGAGAAACAGTAATGTATGTACTCACAACACTTTGGAACAGTAATTTTGGCACAGAATTTTCTCTTGGGGGGGAAAAAAATTAAAAAGATTGCTGTGCTCGAGGCCATATTTGGATTAGGACCATTATACCTTTCTCTAAGCAGTCAATGTGGTCAGTGCCTGGAAATGCAGATAAATTAACCAAAGTATAGATTTTACTGACATGCACGCAGTGAAACCTCATTTTCAGGAAGAAATATCAAAGTCTTTTATGTGAATTTATGTTCAGCTGCTTTTCAGCGGGATTGGGAAACTTTAAGTGGCATTGTGTCACCTCGTAACACCTTGAGGGAATGAAGCAATGACAATCCAACCAATACTGGGTTTCTAGGGTTGAGACCAAAGAATGTTTGAGAGTAAAGCTAATCTGATTGGTTAGGCTGATGTATAGGTAAATGCAGATGTATCTGTATATGAGTTTGTAGCGGAAGATTCTTACAATGTTACATACACAAACACTGCTTACCTAAGCCTTATCTAAAATTCACATGAGAAGCAGCAAGTCAAAGGAAGATCAATTTATTTGAACAGTACACTGTTGTACAGTGTTGTCGTTTCCACTCCATCATCAGCATTGGGTCCTTACCCAGCTCAAGCTCTCTAAGAGGAGGAGAAAGACTCCCCAAAATCCTGAGTCTGTGAGGAAATTAGGAAGAAACCTCAGAAGAGGCATTTCAAAGAGAGATCCCCTCTACACGGATGGCTGGGGGTTCAACAGGATACAAAGGAGCGAAAAGCTCCAGTATTGATACAGTACATTGTTACTCCAGTTGATCACCTTCATTTTATGTGTTTTTGTTATTTGTCCTGGTTCCTTCCAGTGATTAGTGTGAGGGAGAGGATCCAGCAGGGCACACAGCTGACAGAGGTCTATTCATTTCAATGGAATAGATGTTACAGTACAGACCAAATATTGGAATTTCAGATGAGATCTTCTGAACAGGGCTGCACGGTGGCGCGTGCCTCACAGCAAGAGGGTCGCCGGTTCGATTCCCGGGTCAGGCCTTTCTGCGTGAAGTTTGCATGTTCTTCCCGTGCATGCGTGGGTTCTCTCCGGGTACTCCGGCTTCCTCCCACAGTCCAAAAACTTGCTCATTAGGTTGATTGGTGACTCTAAATTGCCCCTAGGTGTGAGTGTGAGTGTGAATGGTTGTATGTCTGTATATGTTGCCCTGCGATCGGCTGGCGACCGGTCCAGGGTGTACCCCGCCTCCCGCCTGTTGAGAGCCGAGATAGGCTCCGGCCCCCCCGCGACCCCGAAAGGGATAAGCGGCATAGAAAATGGATGGATGGATCTTCTGAACATGCGAACACCTGCAGATACCTGGAGAATGTGTACTGAGCCAGAGCGAGTGAGTGCTTTAGAATGTTTGTATTTTTATCTTTTATTATATTATCTTTTTTTAAGATGAGATCATGTGATTCAGTAGTGGAGTATGTGATCTTTTGCCTCCTACCATAGTCGTGCACTTTTTGGCACTTGCCTAAGTTCCCATCTTGAGAGACGCTTTGTGTTTTTAAAGTGCATGTCTTTGTTATTGTACATACAGAGCTTTGTTTATTGGCACAAAGTTCATTAGGACAGACAGTCCCATTACTCTTAGTTTGTATCTTGACTCTCTTTAGGTCTCAAATGTGAGCAGTGTACAGGGGAAAAAAGCAGAGTTTATGAGAAAAAAATAATGTTGGTGCATGTTTTTTTTGTTTGTTTTGTTACAAATCATCTGTGTGGTATGTGTTTTCTTTAGGTCTTGTTGCCTTCAATAACTTCAATGTGCTATTAATAACATCCAACCACTAAATGTTGCACCCCCCTGGGAGGCTGCTGAGGTCTGACTGGACTTGCTCACTGGACGTACCATCGCTTTTTCTGCAACCTCTGGTGGAGTGCAATCCATCTTTTTAACTAAGAGCTCATCACCCATTTTGCATACCTTACAACAATTTGCATACTTGTATGCGTACCTGTGCCCAAGGGGCATACTTTTTAACTTTTTGTTATGACTTCATGTGGTCCGCTGTGACATGCAGAATTTGCCCCGGACATAGATAATCTCTTCATCTACTAATAGTGATTGTATCTGTTAGTGATTGTACAGATAAACCCAAAAAGCCTGGAAGAGCTTTTTAGAACTTTAACGTTTTAGCTGTGACATTTGTACATTTTGAACACACGCAGAAGAAGGCTGATGGTTGCTTACTTATTTTTTTTCTGACAACACACACAAAGTTTTTATTTCTTACATTTCCATTAAGATTCCATTTACATGACCATTAACAGCAGTGAGCAGCTCTGCTCTGCTGCCTGCATGTCAGTACCTTGGCTTACACACACACACACACACACACACACACACACACACACAGTCTGCTGGTTAATCAGCTGTGTAAAGTACCATATCTATCTTTCAATTTCCCCCCATTAGGGCAGACGCTGGCTTGATTAGGCCCTTAATCTCCTGAGATTGAGACATTAAAGCATGGGAGTGATGTATTCACACATGCTCACACAGTGTCACACCTAGCCAGAGAAAAATCGTCTGACACAACGGTGCTATGTTTGTTGCAAAACAGCCAAAACACACTCGCTCTGGTTGATAAAGGAGTTATTTTTTAGTGCTCATTTTTGTTACATCCTCTATTATGTATCACCTTTTGACCTCTGCGGCAAACTCATGTAGTGCAGATGTATTTCCCACAATTCATGCTTACATAAGGGTCATCAAGTAGAAACTGGTTGGAGCGCTGGGCAGCAGAGGAAGCTAGGGATGGCCCTTCCTGTAATCTCTATGCACATTCACATACACACGGTGGAAAACGTCCTGCACTGGAGGTGGAAATTCATCCATGTTATCCATTGAACCATTGTGCACCCTCTTCCTTTCCTGTCTGTTTTCTCTTTTTTTATCACCTGAATTTCTGAAACTAGTGTCTTTTTAACTGTGTCCCTTCAGAGATATCTCAGGTGCTATCAGAAATATTTGCCTTTTTGTTCTTTCAAAGAAATGGATCAGCACAGTTTGGACAGGAGGAGCACTGAGCAGGAGGGCCAGGTGTATGAAACAGAAGAGCAAAGATGTCTTGAGTTCTGGGCCATTTCCTCCAAGGACAATAACCCCCATCTTGTTTAACAACTCACCCGGCAGGGACTGTTACACTCATTTTAATTGGCTCCCGCTTTAATTACCCAGGTGGAAGGAGGGGGTCGCTTTCCTTCTCCTTATGCTCTTAAAGTTAGCCCTGCCAAAATGAGTTTAAGGCAAAGCGCTGTGTGTGGGGGGCAGCAAGTGTTCAGAAAACTATCAAAATTATCTTGATGGTGTCACAGACTTTAATCCATTTTTACTTTATTTCCTCTGTTCTTTCCCTAAGAAGAATATAATAGTTAAAAATATGTGCAGAGCTAGATCCCAGTCTCAGGTGGACACATAAGCAGCAGGGGAAGCTGAGCAGTCCTGTTTGATGTTAAACCACCACACATTATGGTCTGAGACAATTACCCTCCTGCTATTAGTGCATCACTACCAATGGCCTGCACACTGTCCTGAACAGCTGGTGGAGACAGAGAAATTGAGATGGAGATGGGACAGTGAGTTGGTTAATGACAGGGAAAGTGAAAGTTTTGGGTTGTTCGGGGGGTGAAAGAGAGGAAAAAAACAGCAGACTGGCGGCATACATGTCCTCTGTAGTGAGAGAAGAGAAAAGGAGGGACAAAGTGGATGAAAAAAAAGAAGGGGAGAGTAAGGTGCTCACTTAGGTGTAACCGTGATGCTTGGCTCCACTCTCAGGTAGTCCAGCTAGTGATTTTGCTAAATGAACAGCAATTGTACCAATTAATAGTATTGAATGTTATTCATTACAGCTGTCAAGGAGTAACCTCCTGCCTTCATTAGGCCCACACTCTGTCTTTAGCTTTTTTCTTTCCTCACTCCTTTTGGTTTAAAGCAGAGTATTTTTTTATGTGATCCTTGCATGTCTCATCTCTTCCTTGCTATCTTTTCTTTTTTCCTCTCTCTTAACCCTTTTTGTCCTCCTATAATCACCTCCATTCAGTGTCTGCGTGTGATTATGCATGTGTGTGCACGCACCATTGAATTTTGTGTCCGGAAAGCGTGCCCTGTCCCTCACCTGCAGACTCCTTAGGCGAATAAATATCGGACAGGGTGAGGAGGGGTAAGGACATCAGAGATCACGAGGATTCAGGGGGCCTCACATCCGAGTGCAGGGATTCCCCCAGCCTTCTCTGACAATAGGACAGGAAGGAAGGAGTGTGCAGGCTGCAGGAGTGGGCCAGGCGGTAACGAGAGACAGGACAGGAGTTACATGGGAGAAATACATGGGACAGTGGGGGGTGTAAGTCCTGGAGAGGAAGAGAAGCACCTCAGCTAGTAAAGCCTCCAAAATGCAGACACACTCAATGCTGTCACAGGCATTCATAGAGGGAAACACGTCAAGTACATGGTGTACTGTTTTGATTAGTTGTGGCCTTGTGTCAAAATAAAATGTCTTCAGATACAAAATATGAGCTCTGCACCGAAAGTGCAAAATAAAATGTTCTCCCACCCAATTGTGCAGAGGCACAGCTAGAAGCAGACACATGCTGTAGTTTAATGTGAAATAGTGCAGTGGAAAATAATGACATGGAAGTGGGGAGGTGGATGGAAGTATTTGTCTCTTGTGACTTTGGATGAGCGCCCAACTTATGCAAGGATTTTTTTTTTCTTAGTTTTTTCCTTCCCAAACAACCCAAAGTCTAACTAAATCCTTAACCTTAAACTGAATCTTTTTACTTGACAAACAGATCTCTCTGTTTGTGCAGTTGGTTTATGGAGGGGCATAATCTGACACGCCAAGTGTCTGAGGCTGTTTTCTTTGGTAATATGGCGTCTTCCTGCATCTCTTGGACTAATACTAGGGAGAGAGAGACAAAGTTTCCCAGAACTCTGGTGGGTTTTTTTTTCCCGGACTGAAATCTCAGTAGTCAGCTGCTGGTTTGACCTTGAGCTTTTCTCCAAGATTGTGGGTGGGACCCTTAGCTTTATTTCATTATGCACTGCAAAGCTTTTACTTTCTGTTTTGGATGCTAGGTCAACCGTCTGATATCCATCACTTCTTACCATAAAGTGACTCATGATGCAAAGTAAGAGCGTCAACAGCACAGTCTGGCCTTGAGGAGGACGAGCTGCTTTCCCTCTAGACTAAGGGGAGGTGAAGAAACACACTGTTGTACAAGAGAAGGAAATGCTTAAGGTGAAAGGTCAGGAAATAATCACAGCACTTAAAGAGAGGAAATATCTTGTAAAGGCTGACAGAAGTTATCGTAGCTGTAGTTTGTGGAACGTGGGAGTGGGATTTTTCCGTAACTAACCATGTAATGAAACTTCATCATGTTCATTTCTTGAAAAAAGTGTTATGACTAGCACATCAAACAATATATCTGGCATGTTTTAAAGGGTGTGTGATGAGTCCACCCTGTGGCAGCTTCTGAGGCTGTAGTTTATGTGTTGTTGTATTGGGCAGAGATGTTTTTTAAGGTTATCCTCATTGCCTTATTTATTCCATCTCCTATAGACAGTATATGGTTTTTCCTGCATCCATCCCAGGCTCCATTCAGTGTGACTGAAGAAGAAGAAGAAGCAAGAGTGTTAAAGCTTGTGAAGTGATATTGATATGAAGCAAACATGAGGCCCTTTGTTCTCATCTGTGTGATACTGTGTAAATTTCAGTTTTGACATTGTAGTAAATGGGTGTGTGCATGCATGCGTGCGTGTTTATTTTGTCGTGAAAGACCTTTAGAGGATGGGGACATCAAGAGCTTCCCTGCAGCTGGATCCTGTCTCCTGTCTATAGTGCTTTGCAGAATTATGCTCCCTTCATGACCTTTGGCACATTTTGTTTTGCTATCAAGTTATTTTATAATGCTTTTATTCAGAAGTTCAAAAAACAAACAACAAACAAACAAAAAGCATTCAATTACAATAGATAATATTCAATGCATTTGCTGATTTACCACAGCAGCATAACTTTGAGAAAATGTGACCACAGTTGAGGATATACACTGTTCTTCTCAAAGGAATAGTTTAATGTAGTTTATTAATAACGTGAATATGAGCTTACTTGCTATCTTGACAGGGAAAGGCGGAAATGGCTAAAATAGCTCTTTTGAAACTGGAGCTAAAACGATTAGTCGATCAAGTGATCAGTCGATCAACAGAAAATGAATCCACAAATCATTCGCTGGTTAAAGCTGGTCAAAGATTCTCAAGTGTGATGATGAGCTGCTTTTCTGTGACACATCTAACTTTAAGAAGAATATTTGCAGATTTTAGACTGTTGGTCAAATAAAGCAATTGAATACATCATCTTGGACTTTGAGAAATTATAGTTCTTTCCACTATTTTCTGACAGTTTGCTGACCAAAAAGACTCAAAGATGAGTCAGTAAAGTAATCGGCTGTTCATTGATAATGAAAATATCGTCATTGTTAATTACAGTCCTAAACATATCTCATAAGAACATATCTGGTATTTAATTGTCTAAGTTTCTGGCTTTTTCACTATGATAATTGGGTTCTGTAAATAAATATTGAAATTACAGAAAAACTATGAAGAAAAAACATTTTCATATGCAATTCATGTTGTGTGTGTGTGTGTGTGTGTGTGTGTGTGTGTGTGTGTGCGTGCATGCGTGCGTGCGTGCCAGAGTTTGATGAAAGATACTCAATTCACAACTTGTTTTTTTATTCACTCTATGTCCATTAGTGATAAGTGTAAAAGCACAGTTTCAGTTAAGAATGCTACCAGCCTGGGTCTGGCCAATAGGTGGACCCTGACCATGAGCGCTGATGGTGTGCAGACATCTGGCTTCAGCCTCCAGGACAGCACATAAACTACGGCCCAAGCTGGACTTGTCCGCCACGCAAGACAAAGATTTACGCCGCGTTAGTATAACCCTGCTATGCCTCACACTCTGAGGCCTTGACGAGAAAGTAGGAGAGGGAGCGCAAGAGCAAGACAGAGACAAAGATGTGCGCCGAAACACACACACACACACACACACACACACACACACACACACACACACACACACACACACAGGCATGGAGGCAGACACCATGACTTACAGCCCAGTTCCTTTCCTTCCCTCCACTGTAGGAAGGCTGTTATTATGAAGACCTTCAATCCTTTTCTTCTTTGTCCCCTCTCTCACAGACTCACTGCAGCCCTGTAACTCACACTAATGTCAAAACAAACACACAGATAAACAGGCAAAAGCAAACACACACACACATACACACACGATCAACAGAGACATGAGCAACACCCCCCCCTTCCTCCTCTCCATGTCTGGCGTCCCCCACATTGCCACCAATATTTCTCGTGAGCTCTCGGCCACCAGCCCTTCATGAATTTTTATTAAACAAAACTCTAAGCAGATTGATTTCACACAGCCTGCTTTATTGCATTTTTATTTAATTCTTTCTCTCTCTCAGATGCTCACTTGCTCCCCTTGTCCTTACCTCAGTTTCACCGCTCCATCCTTTCACCTCGTCTTTCCTTCCTGATGCTTATCCCACTTCCTCTCTGTTTTTCCCGCCTGTTTTATCCACTATCTCTCTTTTTTTTTTACACTGTCCTCCCCCTTTACCACTCTCTCTCGTCTGCCTTTCATTCTCTCCATTTCCTCAAGCCTCATTTTCCTGCCAGTCCTGATTTATGTTCCTGGATTTGTGGCCCTGAGGAGGGCTGCTGTTGGTGGGCTGATGAGCTTTGTTTTGACTTTGTGTGGGTGCGCCTGAGTGTGTCTGTGTGTGCACACTCATATGTGTGGTCATGTGTGAGTTTATTAGAATGCATTTATATTTCAGCTATTGGTTGTAGCTCTCAATTCATTAAGTCACCTCTCCAGCTTCTCTCTGTGAGCTCCCCCTTCCTGTGTGCTGACGTGCTGTATTGCATTGGTTTGATTAGACAGCATTATTACTTTCAGCAGGTATCATTGGCCCATGTAGAATAGGGGGAGAAACAACTAGCCTGGCTCTGTCCAAAGGGGATAACATCTGCCTGCTCGTCCTGGCTACTGTGTGCTAATTGATGCACAACTTGTTTGCTTTATCCATACAAAAAGTGTAAATAAACCAGTAAGTTCAGAGTCTTCCTGGAGGGAGATCATTGAGACAGGCTGAGAATCTTAGTGACCTGGCAGTGAGGGAGCAAACCATAAAGAGCAACATCCTTGCTTTTCATCCGGCCTTGGACCTTTAGTTGCCATTCCCAGACTCCTCTCATTTTCAGTCATCTCTCCACTGTTGCTGTCCTATAAAGGCTGGCTGTTTCCCTCTGTGTCCAGTCTTTATGCTAAGCTGAGCTGCCCTACTGCTATCCTAGTCTCAGTGTTTCTAGTTCCTGCTCATTAACAAGCAGCTGCTGATTGTTTCTCTCTCGCAGCATCTCGAGGGAAAGAATCCGCGCCAGCAGCTTGCTTTTGTCCGAGTCGGGTGGTTTGATATGCCATTTGGCCAGTTCATCAATCTCTCTCCTGCGGTGAGCGTTCTCCCTCCTCACTTTCTCCAACTCCAGCTCCTCCTCAGCCTTGGAGGCAGAGCTGCCGGATTTGAAACCCAACCTGGTGACAAGGTTGGCCTCCTGAGCACCTTTAGATCTCATGGCTGCTTTGTCAGTGTTGAGGAAGTAACACTGGATGTGAGTAAAGCAAGGTGAAGATATCCCCTCAGGCTAGTCTGTTCATATTTAACAGACAGATATGAGAGTGGTATCGATCTCTTCCTCTGACAAGAAAGCGAATAAGCACAAAATGTCAAACTGTTCCTTCAAGTGACCCCTCATGCCCTGTAGGGATGCATTTGTATTTGTTATTAAATCTCCAGTATTTCTCCACTAATTCATTTGGATTTGTTTTTATCACGTTTGTCACCCATCATCATTTTTAGGTAATGAATGATGAAGATTGATCCAGAATATGAGTTATAAGTTAGAATTGTCCGTCACTTAAGCACTTCAGATAACTGATGCTCAGCTGCGAGATGGACAGCTTGCCTGTGCTTATACTATCTGGTGCTGTGTCTGTGTGTGTGTCTGTGTGTGTGTGTGTGTGTAACAGTAATAAGCAGTGGTTGTTCCCAATACAGCCTGAAGTGATGAGGCAGAGTGTGGCTCCTGCTGGGTGTAATGAGGCTCCCCGCAGCTCCACACTGTCTCACAGAGTCTCCCTATGTCTCTCTGCCCAGCAGGCTTGTGTTTGCACAGCATCACGCCTCGCCACTAAACCACACGAGCACAAACGTAGATACACACATGTACCATCTCTGCTCACCTCCCTTTAAAATATTTATTGTATTTCTCTTTTTCCCGCCTTTATCTCGTATGCTCTCTTGGCTGCTTACTTCTGTTTTGTTGTCTGTGCCTCTTCTCTTCACTCCTCATCTCTCCTCTGTCCTCAGCCCCTCCTCTTGCTCCTCTTTCCTCTCTCAGCAGGAGTCCTGTGTAATTGGGCTGTTGTCAACAGCACATTAGCCTGGATTAGCAGCGCAGTGACTTCTGGCTGGCGCTCTTGACCCTTTCCAAACACAGGCCAAATAAGGTCATAAACAGCTAAAAATGCAGACAGCAGCAGTCGTGTGTGTGTGTGTTTGTGTGAATGGCAATGTTTTTGCCTAAAAATAGATAGAAAGGTAGGTAGAAAAACCTACAAAACACACAGTTTCTTCTTATGAGGAATGAGTAGTTAATCATTGTGTGTCAGTAGTCTGAAAGTTGCACCTGTGTGCGCACTTTTGGTGTGTGAGCAGCACGGGGTGAGATAGTTAAGATCTCAGACATTCACAGATCACACATGTCAGGCTGGCTACGGTGCAAAGGTTGATGTATGTACATGTGTGGACCATGTGTTACGTGTAAAGACCCTGTGGAGTGACAGGTTATCTCTCTGCACCTCCCACCTCCCAGCCTACACCTGCACATGTGTGTTCGGTCGGTCCCGTCACAGCCTTCAGGTGGGGGAGGTGAGCAGGAACGTTGCTGATGCCGTTGAGCGTACTGTAACTGACGTGTTGAATGTCTAATAGATCAGACGAGACAGCCCTGAGGTGACTGTCTGTCAGGCGATCGTTCTCTCAATTGCTCTCACTGCGAGGCCTTATCTCTGTTGTGTCTGTGCGTTGCAGCTATCTGTTTCTCCCTAAACTCACAGCCTTGAACTACAGCGTCGGTATGGACTAACTGGCCGTGACGCACACACGGTGAACTCCTTGTTTTAGTACCCCGAGTTGAAGTCTTGTCTGCGTGAATTGAAAAAAAAAACATACTTCTTTTCCTTCTGTTCTGTTGGTGCGAGGAAATATCTGTGGTCAAGGACATCTCTTCTAATTTTGTCTGTCTCTGTTTCTCTCTCTGTGTCTCTATAGGCCTCACGTAGCTCCAGATGCACCATCCCATCCTTGTCCACCCACCTTTGTTTCTAAAACCCAGCCACTTTTATACTTTTATTGCTGCCCTGAGGCAGATAGAGCTAAGCAAAGGAAACAGAGAATCCTAGTGTCAGGATAGGTATGGAAATGAGCCCTCTGTCACAATACTCAACAATATCTCCAGCGCTCCCCCTTATTCTCCTGAAAATAGAGAGAGGGGAGAGGAGAGGAGACACTGGACGGCATTGTTCTTCCTGCCCAGTTTTGTGAGAAATTAATTAATTATGAATGAGTAAGAGAGTTAAGAAAAGGGGTTTTGGATTCTATTGGTGTTAACATAATTACAATTCTCTCTTTTTTAAATGAAGGGATGGGGGCCATTTCTCCCGCCTCTCAAATGGGTTTTTATCGTCTTCAATTTGGAAAAGAAAAGCTGATAAAAGCCTTTATAATGCTTTAATTTGGCATCGATTTGCATGAATCTCTCTCAGTAATTATCAACTTACCCCTCCCCCCTTGGATGACAGAAACAGTAGATTCTGATAAGGGAAAGAGAGAGAGAGTGTGTATGTGTGAGTGTCTGGATGTGTGAGGGTGGGGGGTATCTTCTACTCTCCATCTCCCATTTTTCTATTTCCATATCTCATCCCTCTGTCTTTCATTGGGAGAGGCGTGGAGCGAGTGATGGCAGTGGCAGGGGAGAGGGAACAGAAAAATCCTAAATCAAAGCACTCAATTATAGGGCTGCAGTAATTATGGGAGCCCTTGAATTGAAGTGCTCTCGGAGGAGAGATGGATAGATATATGGATGATGCATGAGGGGCGGGACAGATAGGTAAATAAATGAATATGCCACACAGAAATACAATGTAGCCTCTGGGCCGGGGATGACATAAATACACGTATTAATCGATAGGTCGCAAACCATCCCAGTGCAATTAAAAGGGTATTGAGTGGAGTGGGCCACACTTGGGCTTGGGAGTGGGCTTTGGCAGGCTGTAGTGGGTCAGACCCTGACCTGTGGGAGGGTTAATGCCCCCCTGGCCCTCACTAGCCTCTGGCCTGTGTATGGTGAAATGCTGAGGGTCAGTCCATAAAGGGACTCCAGCCTCTGTGGGGCCCTTTACTGATCAATAAGACTGAATGAATTCTATCAACTACCACTGTGAAACAACTCCACTGCTGGTAATACTCCCAACACTACCTGGAGAGCAATGCACTGAATACACTTTGCTTTTCTGAAGGTGTTTATCTTTGCCAGTGTCTGGAGTTTCATTTGAAAGATAAATGCTGCTTTCAGGTCCCTCTTCTCTCTGTCCATTTGCACTTACATTTAATGTTTATTTGTGGTTGTCTCTTACTCCTTTGAAACATGCCCATCACCAGAGCTATATGTCTCTCTCGATAATGATAAGTGCATGCACTTGGGTGTTTGGCCATGTGTGTACGCATGTGTGTTTAGGTGTCTAAAAGTGTATGTGTGTGTGCCAGCTTGCCATTGACTGGCTCCAGATCCATCCTCATATTAGCACATGCAGGAAGTTTGTCATGGGCCCTCTGCTGTGCCAGAGCTCATTTGGTTTCGATGTGAAATTTATCACAGATGTTCCTCTTCCCTAACCAGGCCTGGCTGCCAGAGACTAAAAACAAAAGACTCGTCTCGGCACACAGATAAAAACCAAAAAGCAGAAACTAACAGATTGCAGTGCTCTGTCTGCAAAGATAACACACCATTAGCAAGACATTTAGATTAAAATCAGAGTGCTATACATGTAGTAAATGAAAGTTAAAAAAATCCTTGTACCTAAGAAGTGTTAACAGTGTGGTCACATTCATGTGTTCCATGAATTATGTATGAAGAGATGTTTCTTCTTTCACTTGTATGTGTGAGATTGTCAGTCTGTGCTTCTGGGCATCCATGAATGCCTGTCCTTGCATGTCCATCTCATCATTTGTGTATACGTTGTGTGTGTTAAAGTCAGTGCTAAATGGATAAATGGATGGGACACTGCTGTACCTACAGCACAGTGTTTGGACCTATGTTTGTGATTAATGTGCTGCTGTCTGGGCTGACAGTGTCAGAGGGAGTGATGCGCTGGGACGAGCGCCACAGCAGCCTGCTGATTTACTGGCTTCCATTTCCACTGGTGTAAAGTCAATCTCTGTGGAAGGTCAGCGGCCCCCGCGTGCACATTAGCGTCTTTTAATCCCCATCCGTCAGGGCAGGCCAGCACCACACAGGAGGGTGCTGGAATACGCTGAGGAGATTTTCTGGAGAGTGGAGACACGTGGACACAAAGTTTCTCTTTGTGTGATTCCTTTGCCCTTATTATATTCTCAGTTCATCATAACACACACACACACACTGACCTCATTCAGTTCACAAAGCAGCACCAGAGCACTGGTATTCATTCCACACATTTTTAACGAAGATATTCATTACTCCATTTTACAAAGTGAATTTCCTCAGAAATGAAACAGCATAATGGCTAGAAATGAGTGTGAGAGAGATGCAACAAGGGCCCCTGGCCAGATTCGACTGTGTTGTTGCAGTTTATGGTCGCCGTCGTCACCCTTAAGTCACGCACTGAACATTACAGCTGGCATTTGGGGAATTTTCACCTTTTGCAGCTGCAAAAAGTATGAAGTTGATTTGAATGAGCCTCTACAAAATGTGTAAAATGTGCTGCTGGATTTATTCTTGATTCTGATGCGTGGAAAGTAAACTTGGTGTGAAATGCTTCATCCCACTTGCACTGTCAGCCAGGACAGATGTGACCTGATGATCTGGTCAACATGTCTCAATATCCACCACATGGCTAGACATAGCTGATGCAAATTTAAGCTTTTTTCTGTGAAAGCTGGTGAAATTACAAACTCCTTAAATATGCCTGCCAATACAGCACACTATATTGTTTTATTTATTGTCCTGCTGAATATTTGATAAGCATACTGTGCAGTTCAAACAGAGATTACACCATGAATGGCTTCCCAAGAGCTAAGATAATCTAATGAAAATAAGGATGCTCTTCCTCATGTCTTGCTTATCAAATGCTTTACCTTGTGGCAACATTTTGTCCTTATTATCTTCCATATGGTTTAATTGTGGTCAAATTTTGCAGAAAAACTCCATAAAGATTCATTCTAAACTCTTTTCATTGAGCGCCTAACTTTAAAGTGATACTTGCACTTGATGTTAGCTAGCTTTTAAACCTTATCAGAGGGTCTGATAATGCTCTTTACTTTGATATTGAATATTCAGAAAGAGCAAGAATTAAGGATAAGTTTGAGTCCCAACAAGAAAACATCACTTAATCAATCTGGCAGTAAAATTCTGCAGAACAGCACCCATTTTTTTTTTTATATTTCTTTTGTGAAATTGTATTTCTCATATTTCCTGTGTGGAGAGATTTAAGCATGTTACTATAACTGGATTTGAATTTTATCTGATGTTGCATTTCCCAAACAAGACATGTGCAAGTTATGTTTTTAAAGCAGCATTAATTGATTTATGTAATTTTTTGTCCATGCGGAGGCTGAAGAATGGACTGTCAACACAACATTAACATATAATTATCTGATAAATCAATGGCAAAAGTATCAGCTATTTACACATCCAGTCGACACGGAGCAACATTTGCATTCATTTAGAGGCGTACTTGTGTATACCTAATGATTGAAAGTCTAATTTTCACTCTGCTTTTAACTGTTTTGGTGCCTACTAACCCTGAGGGAAATATCTGGCTCCTAAGCTGCTTAATGCTCCGCTGTGCTCACCAGTTAGATGCTGTTTTGTCTGTCTGCAGTTTGGTGCTGGGCAGGTAGTGTGCTGTGGGTTTTGAGAGCCTTTCCCTGAAAACAGCTCCTGCAGCTGCAAACAGTCAGACCACAAAAAGCTGAAAGATGCTAAAATAGTCTGTAAAGCTGAGGCGGATCTACGGAGGTGAGAGGTGATGATTTTGTGTGGTTTAATTACCAGCGGCCACCTGGAATGTGAAAGGGGTCACTCCTATTTTTTTCCATTTATTTATTGATATAATAAAAGGTTGTTCAGTACAGCTTTAAACCTGTGTGTGTGTGTGTGTGTGTGTGTGTGTGTGTGTGTGTTTCTTCCCTCTTGAGATCAGCTTTCAGAGGCTGTTGACTATGATCCTTGTCATAATCTTGGCGAGTCTTCACATGACAGAAGCATGGCCAAAGCAGACCGGACAAATCTAGCAAAGTCTGGTGTGCAGTTAGTGTGCCGAGCAAAAGTTGAAGCCAGACTACAGTCTTGAATCATTTCACACCACTAGATATTCTGGGATGTCTTTTGGTTTTGCTGCCTGCTTTATTTTCTACCCAGTAATACCCAGTCAGTCTGTTTCCCAGGAGCTGGATGGCTGTCTTTTACCTCTTCATATGTCTCTCCCCTCTCTCTGCTAGCCTGTCGAGAGGACACGATGCCTACTAAATACAGACTGACTGATTGTCTGACCGATTGATTGATTGGTGTCTAAGAAGCCTCTTTTTCATTGCAAACTCTAATGATTATCTTCTCTCTCACTCTCATTCCATCTTTATGACCACCCACCTTTACAGGAGCATCTGTCTTTCTCTTTTCCCTTATGTCCCTCCTTGTCTTTTTCCATCTCTTTGTCAAACACACTTTCTCCCTCCTCTCGGCCTGTTACTGATTGTCTTCTATAGGCAGGGGGATCTCAGTCTGCCTGGCTCCTGAAGGACGAGTGCTGTAGACAGGTATTTTTTTAATCTCCCCTCCATCTCCCTGCCTTTTTACTCCATTCTCTTCTAAAACATTTCATATTCTAATCGGCTCCTATGCGCGTCACATCCCCTGCAGCACCTCTTAATACCTTTCTATAGATCCATCAAACTCACCAACAATCTGAGTTTATTTAATTTTTTTTTTTTTGACTTTTCCTGGAATTCAAATGCAGCTTTTACATCCTCTTCCTCTTACCTCAATCTCCTCTTTGCCTTCCCCCCTTCTTACCTTCTTTCCCCACCACCCTTTTTCCACCTCCCTCCCCCCCTTTTCTTTCCTTCATTCTTTGCCTGGAGGTTAGCGCTAAACGTGCATCATTCAGCGAAAAACAAAAGGAGTGAATTGATTGGGTTATCAGCTGCTGCTCTGGTGGACCCTTTGATCAGAACTGAAAAGCAGCGCTACATGTCAGAATTCTGCTTCAGCAGCTCTTTCTGAGTTTTACAATTACTACACGCCACGGTCACATCCAAAGTTTCCCCTCCCTCTCTGCCCGTAGTCTTAGGGTTAGGGCCTGCGGCAGTGAGCGTTATCAAGGCTCATTCTGCTTTCTCCCTGCTGAGCATAGAGCAGGGAGATTGTGTCAGGGAGATCCGCTGCTGTGGTAAGCTGGCTGCACCAGCGTTGGTGCTCCCGCATTTAGAGCTGGACTGTCCTTTGAACAGGGTGTCACACCGTCGCCCACACAGGGCTCACCCGGTGACCTGCAAACGTCTAATTGCGGAGATTCCCGCTCTGCTCTGAGATACGGACAACAGTACAAACAAGTTCATCTCCGGATGAGTTAACCTTGAACCAAGATAGCCCAACTGGAGGAAACTCACCAGTTCATTAATAACCAAGTGGCGCAAGATGAGGTCAGAAGGTCAACGTGGAATGGCGCTGTTTGCTACGTTCTGCTTTTCTCAGGCTCTGACATAACCTGCAAGGTCAAAGACAACAATAGAGAGGGAGAATGGATCTATTTTGACCTGATGAGAGGCACGAGTTCACACATCAGATTAATGTGCACTGTACTACACTAAATGGACATTTTAGGAAACCACTTTGGTAGAACAATGAAGCAGAGCTGCACAAAAAAATAGAGGAAGTTCACTGAAAAAATAAACGCTCAGGATTTTCAGATGAAACACGCACACAAGCGCGCACACACAGAGGCACGCACGCACTAAAACAATAGACTTGTTCATTTCTTCTCTCCACAGAAAGCCTAAGGGTCTAGGCTCCTAAACAGTCACCTCGCTTCCTCAGTAATTGGCTGGCTGGTACTTAAGGCCAACAGCTTTTAATAAGCAATAGAGGCAGGAGCCAAACTGACAATAACTGCTGCCCTACATCAATTATTGGATACATATCCATCACTTGCTGACTTATATGTGACCCCAGGCACCTGCCAGCTGAGGTATTGACTGGCCAGCTCTCCCCAGTGCAAGTGACAAGTTCCATTTGCAATCACATTTATTAAACGGCTGTTAGAATGAGTGAAGGTCTGGGCCAGCCCACGTTGCTCCACCAGCTTTTGCTCTTATTAATCTGAAAGCCGCCAAAGAATGGATGAATGTGTGAAGTGGATAGATATGAAGAGCTATGGGATAGAATGACTGGATGAGGTTTCTCAGTCTCTGTCCCACCTTGATCTTGAGCTCTGCACGATAACCGATAGTTCATCCTCTGATTCCCACGCCGCAACGTGAACTGTAGTTGCTTTTGTTAATCCTTTGCTTTGTGTGATTTATTTTGCCATTGCATTTACTTAAATGTTTGAGTTGAAATATGAATCATGCTCATTCCAAATGGACCTGTCTTGTGTCTGCATGTTTATATAAATGCATATATCCCCCCGGTAACTGCTTCTAGTATTGCTGTCTTTACCTTGGTAGTGCTAGTGTCAGTAGTGTTCCATTCTCACTTTTGGGCTGTAACACAGGCTCACTTTATTAGCATATAAGCTTGTCTGTAAGTTTGTGGGTTAGTCTGTTCAGTTGTGTATGAATGTATAACTGATGGCCCCTTAACGTGAGCAATACCATTATCTTTAAAGGTATTTTCTAAATCCCTGTTGTTTGTGCAAGTCCAGCAGGTCTTCAAGGGCTAGGTTCACTGGCTAAGTATCCATCCAAAAATTAAAAGAGAGGGGGAGAGTTAATTGAAAAGGGTGCTACAGTAGAAACTGAGGTGAATGCAGTTCAGTGTCTTATCAAAAGAATTGCTCGGCTATAGTGAGTTTTGCAATTCACTGAACATCAATTTCAAGTTCAGTTTTCGGAAGAACAGAAAGTACTTTGAGTTTGGAGCTAACGTTGCAAACACTTTGCATCCGTGTTCATATTTTAGCAAGCTGAAGTGCACTGCTTAGGTATGAATCTGATTACAAAGTTATTTACATACAACCATAGATGATAATAATAAAGTAAAGAAGCAACAATTTGATTTTGTAATGGTTTACATTCACTTTAGTATGGTTACATTTTTTTGGGGGGGAGGGTTCCAGGACAGTGTGAGTCTGGAGTCATGGGCGACTGGTTTTTCAATGGCTGCATGTGATAAAATGCAATTTAATGATAATAACAAATGAGACACAATTGCACAACTTCAATGAGCATTTGCAAACTAATGTTATGGTCTGCACTGTCTCTTTGCTGAAAAATATCTGCACTGCAAAAGCTTATATTATATGTATTCAATTCAGGTTTCTCTCCTCAACCTCTGCCAGCCTCTCTAACTCACCTGCGTTGTTGAATTTCCACACAGTACACACTCAAAGTGACCTATATAACTTTAGATCTACTGAGGTGCAGTTTACATTACTCTTAGCAAAATGGAGAGTCACATCCATCATAACTCCTGCTCTTTGCAGAATTTTCCACCAAATACATACACACAAACACAAATGAGAGGCACACTGCTGACAGCAGAGTCCACAGGCAAACTGCACTTCAGGATGCTACAGCTGTTTTGCAAATCAGATGCATCTCTCCAGGCACAGAATAGTCATAATCAAGGTGTAAAAGGCTTCTGGTCAACTGAGTGAAAGTGCAAGAAAGAGGACAGAGCAGGAAAATGATGAAGGGCCGGCTGAAAAGTGCCGTCCTCTTATCTTTTCCCTCCCCTCCTCCTTCCCTCAGTCCTCCCACTCCCTTCATTCCCTGCCCCATTGAATTATGCCTCTCCTAATTGGCTTCAGTGGCGCTTAAAGCAAACAGTTTAAATAAGTAAAAGGTACTTGGATGAGGAAGCAGGGCCTTGCAATTATTGGAACTACATCAGTCAGGGTGGTGCTCTGCACTGGGGTCGTTCTCACTCTCGCTCTTCTCAGTTGTGCTTATTCTTTCCTGCATGTGGATTTTTTGGTGGGGGGGTTAGCCAGATAAAAGATGATACAGTGAACTTGTGTGTACCTCTGTGTGTGTGTGTGTTTGCGTGCGACAGACTGAGCCAAGGTAGCGCTGAGCTGGCCTGACGGGGAAGTGATAGGCAGCCCACAGGTACAGGATCCATTATCTAATGACCGTGCCGTTTAATCACGCGTCTCACTGACATGTTTATAAGGCTGAACTTTGCGGCGCTATTAGAGATGGAGACGAGAGAGGGCCGTAGCCCCAGCCTTGGGGCCCCCAGGGCAGGCCTGGCCCTTTACCGCCTCTCCCACACCTATTATATGCTAATTACAGCCATTCCTAAACCACGCTTACAAGGAGTTAATTTAGTGGGCCATTACACCAGTCTATATTTCAGGGTGCTGTGTGTAGGGCCCTTGTGGGGCTCTGGGAGAGGTGTGGAAGTGAGGATGAGAAGCTGGAGGAAATGGGTGAAGGGTGCTTTATGTCTCGCAAGGGAAAAGGGAACCGAGGAGGGGAAGAGTGGCAAGTCACTCGCTGTACCATTTGTCTGACTGGAATGAAAGAGCTGGCACAGGCACTTTGGGTCAAACGCTGAGATGGAGGGAGCATTGTGGACTAAAGAAAGGCAAAGCTTTAGCTGACACAGTTGTGGCATATCTGCACTGTGGTTAGGTAGATTTGTGATGTACATGGTGGTTGTCTACTCTTAATGAATATATAGGCTCAATATTCTGTATTATTTATCATTAACTGAGCAAATTTCTCAACAAAATCCATTAAGATTTTTGTTTAATTTGTATACAGTTCATCCTACTGAACATCAACTATTTTATATGTAATTTTGCATACATTTGTCATTTCTTGTGCAAGTATATTGATATCGGGAAAGAGGCCCTCTAGTCAATAGCATATTCCAAGAGATGTTTTATTCATGTATTCTGCATGCTTTTAGTTACTTTTAGATTACTTTGTGATATCTAAGGCAAAATGATTTGACGATTTGCTGCTAGCTGATTCCTTGAGAGGAGGGGAGGTAAAAACAGACACGGGGGGATATCCAGTGGATGGAGCTGGGGAGGTATGGAGCTATGGGGACATGAAATCAAAAGGCAAATGTGGTAGTTAAGAAATCTTAGGGGACAGGAGGCCCTGTGGAGTGGCAGAGAGGAGCAAAGGGAGCGCAGGAAAAAAATATGGAAAAATGTGGAGACAGTGGAAGGACGGAGTCAGATAAATGCGATAGCAGAGACAGAGTGGTGATAGAAAAGCAGGTCCCTGCTCTGGGGGGGTAATTAAAAGGGTTTCTTCTTATCTCCGTTAGTGACACTCTGGCACAGCTTCCCCTGTACAAAGGACACAGGCACGTGTGCATCTCACATGCTGAAAGCTTGTGTCAGTATCTGTCCATATGTCTGTGGGCATGAGAAGATAACAGTGTGTGTGTGCGTGCGTGCGTGCGTTTTGCGCTGTCTGTTTATTTGAGGCTATGCTCTGCTATGGCTGTACCTCCAGGAGGCAGGAGGCTATAACTCCATCACCTCCACGCCTATCGACTCCCTCTAAGGGGGATCGATACTGGAATGATGGCCCTCCTATGTCTTCCCCATCCATCCGCTGGGCCATTGAGCGTATGTTAATGTTATGAATTATCGAGAGAACAGTTACTATTGATTGGCTGAGGATTATTGGTGGGCTGCATAGCGGGATGGGGAGGGCGAGGTGAGGCTGGCGAATGGCGGGCCAGAAGGGAAAGACAGGTCAAAATCCTGCAGAAAGGTTTAAGTATCTACTAAGACTTCTGACCCTGAAAGGGCCCAGGTCAAAGGTGGCCTGGAGGGCAAGGCTGACTGTTTGATGCTTTCAACCCCCACCGCCACCGCCACCCCCACACCCACCCAGCACACACTGCTGACCCTGTTCAGAGCACCCTCTGTTCTTCCATTTTCTACTCAGACACACATTTTCTCAATCTCTCTTGGTCTCTGCTCAACACTTGCACTTTCCTGAGCCCGTCACAGCTCACCGTGTGATTGTTTACAATAGCATGCATTAGTCAGATATGAGACACAGATACCTGAGACAGATTATTTATGTTAAGGGCAGGGTCCTTAAGTCTTGGAAACAGACAGGTTGTCCTTTATTATTCAGAAGTAGTTTTCTCTCTCTTTGTCTGTCTGCTCCGTTTTCATACGAGCGATGTATGACTGGGAGAGAGCAGAGAGAGGGGGGGGATTAAAGCCTGTACACCTGATACTGTCAAAACACAGACCTCCACCCCTCCAGGAGGCATATAAACAGTCAGACATACATTCGTAGACACACACACACACACACACACACACACACACACACACACACACACACACACACACACACACACACACACACACACACACACACACACACACACACACACACACAATCATGCTTGCATACACTCACAATCTCCAGTTTGTATGGTTTGGAATTGCCCTGAGTTCTCACAGAGCCCAGGGGAGAAGAAAAAAGACTTTCCCAGGCAAATGCCGAGCTTATTCAGCTCAGGGAAATTCTGCAGACTGAGAGAAGCAGTGCCACTGTGGTCTGAGAAGAGAAAAAGTGCTGTTCCACAGGTGGCCATCACAAGTTTTATTAAAAGTCCACTCAAAAGGGTGTTGCAATACATAACAAATACCCTCAGGTAACAGGTATTTCGTGTATGGCCTTGAAGTTGGTTCATTCCCTGCTACGTTTATCATAGCACCGCAATGATACGTGCCTCTTTGTGTGCAGCGAACACTATAACTGCCACATTGTGATATACTGTAGTATACTGTATTTAACACATTCAATAGAGCGCATGTACAAGAGGAAACATTGTGCTTGCCAACCGTTTTTTATTGTCCCACAAAATTCTTCAAGTCTTCTGACGAGCTGCTGAGCAGTCAGATCACAAACTCCAGAGTCAACCTGCTGAACCCTAACAGAGATGTTAACCATAGCAAGGCTGTTACAAATGTGCTTTATGCCCAACAACATTGTTGCATTTTAAACATGTTTCCCTCAACACTATAGATGCAGTAGCTGCTGCGATTAGATCATTGTCAGTTTCATTATAGTATACAATATATCACAGGTTTCTCAGGTAACTAATCATTTTATTCGTCATCTGCTGGGGGTTTACAAAAAATGATTTTGACTTTGAAACATTGTGGTGATAAAGTAGAGTCATATTGCATTCCAGCAATAAAATAAAATAGAAAAATAAATAAAATCCTGACAATCAGCCCTTTGTTGTGGGAGTTTACAAAGCAGTATGAGAGAATTAGCCGTGATCCAAAACACCTGGATCCAGAGCAAGTGCAGCTGTCTTGGTCAAAAAGAATAGTTGAAAGTATTTCAAGGAGAACAGTCTTGAAAGAAATTAACCAGGATAAGACAGAAAACCGCTAATTCGCATGCAACCTAATATATCCCTATCCCTCCTCAGTATCCTGGTTATGTAGTTACTTCAAAGGCCTTAATAATGTAATGTTCACTTTATATTTGGCATCCACTTTTGGAGATCAATGCAACAAAAATACTGCTATGCCCACTGTGCTTAAATTATCTGGACGATGTGATGAAAGAGTATTGTGATCGCTATCCCCAGCTGTAAAGTATAACTGCAGCACCGTGTGTGTGTATGTCAGTTGGTGAGATATATTTTTATTTTTTTTATGGAGGATGGGTAGTTTGGATTTAACTGAAAGGACCCGGAGTTGACCCTGATGTACAGCTGTCTCTGCTATTGTTCTTTTCGTGGCTTATTCTGTTTATTTTTGTTCTCCTCCTGTGTATTTTTAATATGACACTACTGTACACTAAGTGTCCAAGGCATGGATTGAATTGATGATGAAGCTAATGAAGGCTGATAGAAAGTCTTGATGATGTGCCCATTGCCTGCTTGTGTGCTGGATAATGTTTCCAAACCGCATTCCCAAAGGTTTCATTCAGAGTAAACAGTCTGCACACTGACGCATGTTTCATCAGAGCAAGACTGTCCACCTAGTGACAGATAACCAAGCAAGGGCCTGAGGGTAGAAAACTGGCATTCACCTTCAAGTGTTTTAAGATCAGCAATGGGAGGCACATGAGGAAGGTGGATAATAGCATTTTGTACATTTTAATGCACGTTTTTCCAACGCAAATTTCATTTTTTAGCCTTTTTGGTCATAAACTGTAACACTTAAATGCAGTACTATTAAAGGAAAATGAAAACCAAAATGAAGAATGAAAATGCCACGTGCATGATCGCAGAAGATGGGGTTATTTAAAGTATCTCTCAGGCATTTATGTCTAAAGCATTCCCTCCTTTAGAGTGTTCTCCATTCTGAGCCTATAGACATTTACTGGCAATTGATCCTGTGTCTAAGTGTTAGTCATAAATTAACACCCCTCTGCTCTCCACCTACGCCTGACTGTATTCTCATCTGGCCCATCCAATCACTAGGCTTCACAACACACACACACACACACACACGCACACACACACACACACACTACACTACACTACACTCTTGCCTGACCTAAGCTATGACTCATTCAGCTTCAGTTATTCTATGATCTTTTTGACTCAGCAGGGAAAGTGTATGTAATAATGTAGTTCAAAGAGAGACCTATGAGTGTGTGCAATTGGATGCAGGTGTGATGTTTGCAACAGAGATGATGATGATGATGATGATGATAGCACTGGCAACTAATACAGCTTGTGAGTGGTGGAAAAAGATAGAGGTTAGAATATGGCAAAAAAGGATTGAAAAAAGAAAAAACTTATCTGCCCCCGATGCCAATGGAGTTGATGAAAGAGTGTGTAAAACAATGCCTTCATGGTGGACCACAGCCTGGGGGGCTGCACTGAAGGCTGTTGAGATGAATAAATAAAACAGCATTGATCTCTCCTAATAGCAAAGGTCTAGTCCCGGCCATGTGGTGGGCCGGGGGCGGTGTGTAAAGGCCCTGCCCAGGCTCAGTTAACTGTCTCCTGAGTCAGGGCATAGGAGGAGTGCAGCCCTCCTACCCCACCTGTTCCTGGAAAGAGATCACTGCACAGCGCCACCAGTATTTATAATGAATATTTAAAGAGGCCTCCCCGATTACTGTGTCAGAGCGATAATCAGAGAGGCTTTAGTAAATCAGTGCCTGTTATCAGCCCATATTCAAAAGGTATGTTGGTGTTACATGTTGGGCACGAGGATATGATTGAAATCAGCATAATAATAAGAATAAGAATATTTTACAGTGTTTTTTCAATATTAATATAGTCTATCACAATATAGAAAATATACTTGATGCAAAATCACAAATTAATCAAACTGATGTTCAGGGCAATGAAATGTGTTCCACTGTTATGCTTAACATGAGACAAAGCTTCATATAAGAAACAAAGAAATAAATCACTAAGTATGTTAATATATGTTAGTACAGGTTTAATTAGTTCATCAAAAGAAAATCGCTTCACAGTTTGAGTAACTTGAGTCACAAACTTTTTCCGCTTCTCTCTCCATTTTACTTCATTTTAAACTAAAGTGTTTGGACAAAAGAGCAATTCATAGTCAATGCCTTTACTCTGGGAAATTGTAAGGGCCAGTTTTCACTTAAAAAGTTAACAATTAATCAATAAAATTATTGTCAGATTAACTAATAATGAAAATAATCATTCATTGCAGCCCTATAAAGAAGCTGTTGGCTTGTATATGATAAGATGAACAAAACTAAACAGACATATCAATAACAGCTCAGATCAGCTCATGTCTACTTTAGCATCCAATTGTATTTTAAAACCAGTTACCATCAAAAAGAAAAATAAGAGCATCAGGGCTCAGGGTCCTTGGAAACGAGCTTCCAAACAAGAGAAATGTGTGAACAGGTCAGGTTTAGTTAGTTCATTGCATTTCCAATAAACCGTAACTAACCAGTGAATAACACCAAACCAGTCTTTTAATAAGTTCATAAATAGCGAGCCAGAGGAGACAAGGGTTCAACAGGGGGCTCCTAAATAAAAGTTGCCTCGTGCAAGGGCATATATCAGGATCTGGCTATAAAGCCTGCCCTTTAGGGTGGGGAGTAGTGGGAGTAGTTGACTCCTGTCTGCTGATAGGGAGCCCTATATCACTCAGTCCCCAGCCCTGCCAGTCTCGCACACACACTCGCACACTCACACTCTCGTAAATGTCACCTGTTAATCTGGCCTCAAGTGCTGCTCAGTGCACTCACCCATCAACAACCTGAGCCTTCGAGAGTGATGCTCGCAGGCATCAAGAGGTTCAACTGAAAGAGAGAGTGCGTTGGTGAAAGACGTATACTGTACGCAGACACACTCATGCTGTGCAATAAAAAAACTGGAGGCACACACTGTACACAGAAATGCACACACACTTTCAATTCACCAACACAGCCCAGAGTGGAAGGAGTTCAAGCGTCTACAGTTAAGGTCATACTGTAGGTCGAACCACATTGACATCCGAGTTAGCATCTTGTTTGCTTTTTAGCTCTTTCCGGCGAACGTCCACAATCCAATCTGAGACCAAAGCCGTGCAGATAAATTTTGTTTTTGATAGTTTTACTTTTTGAATTTTTAATTAAAACACTGAAAAGCCCTAAAAATTATGTCATCTGCCACCCCAATAACTCTGTAGCCAGGCCCTTTAACTAAAATGCTGCTGAGTGGGTGTTGTTAAGCTCATTCCCAAGGTCAGGGTCATCCTTCTGGTGTTTTCACTAACACTGTATGGGCACTTGTCACTGTAAGAAAAAAAAAACAAAAAAAAAAAACAGGAACAGTTTTGCCTTTAACCAGAAAAAGCTGGGGGGGGGGCTAGTTAGTAGATGTATTAACTGATGAAGCTAACTTTAAGCAGCCAGTATGCTTCTGCAGAAGTACCCCCTCCTCCCACACCTTTCTGATCTGTGTCCGACCACTGCTGTAACTTTCCAAAACCAACAGTCCAACATTCACACCCACTCCATGCCGTGCCTGGTCAGCTGTGTAGAGGTGAGAAAGAAGCCAGGGATTGAACTTCTCTCTAAAGCTCTGTTTTTTTTTTCGTGTGTTACACAACTGTTTGTTACTTCTCACGGGAACAAACAAATGCAACACGGTGAATGTCTTGTGGGAGAGACTGCTTGAAAACGTGTGCCGTTATCCCCATGTTTAAAAGATATCGCATCTCGCTCCTCTCTTTGATGGCTGCGCCTTCCAGTGTGGCTTTTTGGAGCGGCTGTAAACACATTTGGTTTTTGACATGACTGGACAACACATCTAACCTATCATCAATAAACTCCTACACGCACACCCAGACAGTACAGATGCACACCTACGCAGTATTATGCCCTTACACACTATTGCACATCTGACCTTTTGTTCCCTTAAAATGAAAATATAAAATGTTTTACTAGTGGTCGAGTGTTGACGGCCAGTATGGAGTCAGTAAAAAGCAGCTGGTAGCTGTAACTAACATACGCATGTCCCAGGGTATGAAACTGAACTCGCCCTGTCAGAAAACAGAGCACTGATCCAGTTGGTGAGTGATCTTGGCCAGCGCGAGGCATTATGCAACAAAAGCACAAATATTTGCTTTGCCTTCAACTTAGCCATACATCACTGAAAACCACATAAAAATAAAACAGGGGAAAACATCCAGTTGCGAACCAATTTTAGCCCTTTGTTAGTGTGCAGCTCGCGTATAAACTTTGACCTAACGACTTGCGAGGCAGATCAAAAGAAATACTGCTACGGCCATGTTGACCTTGCAGATTCAACATGCAGGAGTGTCTAATCAAGGCTGTCACAGTTTCGCCAGATTTGTGTTGTTTGAAAAGTTAATCATCATATTCCATAGTACACATACTGACAGCGACCAAAAACTTGCTCATTAGGTTGATTGGTGACTCTAAATTGCCCCTAGGTGTGAGTGTGAGTGTGAATGGTTGTGTGTATGTGCCCTGCGATCGGCTGGCAACCGGTCCAGGGTGTACCCCGCCTCCTGCCCGTTGACAGCCGAGATAGGCTCCGGCCCCCCCGCGACCCCGAAAGGGATAAGCGGCATAGAAAATGGATGGATGGATGGATGGACATACTGACAGCCTTACGGTAACTTACACTCAGTGATCCTGTAATGTAATTCTTAATAAGGTTAACTTTTGTTTATGATCAACAAATATGATTCACAACCTTAATCCTGAGCCATTTTTCGAAATTTCATATTGGCTTCAGGAATGGAAAAATATATGTTTTCCCTTCTTAATGTTACAGTTAGGTTCATGTTTCTAGAGGACAAACTTTGGCCATAATCAATAACAAAATTGAAACTTTTGGCTTTGATTGACAGGTGTCACTCAGCATCACAGTTTATTACACTTTTGTTATCTTATGTATCCTTTACCACACACACAGATCCTTACATCACCCACAATTGCTTCCCAAGTCCACCAACAAATACCTTTGTTTCATTGCTTATTAAAAAGTAATTTACAGTTTGAGTTGACTGATACAAACGTGTTCATGTCTGCGTGTGAGGGTAAGTGGATGGGTGGTTTGGTTGTGCGTCTTCATGTGGGGGACCAACTCAAATGTGCAAACCGATATCTAGTCACTGTATATACACGTGCGCGTGTGTTGTGATGTGGCTCCAGGACTGCTGTGAAGCAGACCTTGTCTCATTAGCATGTCAATTGACTCCATCTGCTTTGCACATGAAAGGGCCAGGATGTGTAGGAGGACAGGAGAAAGAAAGAACGAGGGATGTGGAGGGGGGCCGGTGACGGCTGTGTATTTATCTCCACCTTGTAGGAATTTGTATCGTACACTGAGTGCACTTATTAGGGATCACAGCATGGTGCTCTCTGCTGCTCTCTCTCTCACATGCAAACACACATGCTGACTTCAGTCACTTTCAGGGACATTACATGGAATTCCATTAATTTCCTGGAGACTTACCGCAACCATAACCTTAACCATTATTTGCCTAATCCTAACACTTACCCTAACCTTAAGCACTGACCCACTGACTGATCAGCTGTTCAATTAAGGAAACAGAAATAAACTCAGGTACACACTTAGACTACATACATAGACTGACACGTATGCGAATACACAAGCAGGACACTTCCGTTAACTTTCATGCACGCAGTTGCCAACCATACACCCTTGGTTATATTGCAGTGTTTGCTGGGAGATATCCAGATGTGCACCACTGTTGTGTTAGTGGCAAAGTACAAAAATAACACCATTATGTAAAAAATATCATCAACATATGTGAGTTCACGCCTTCAGCCGTATGTTCTCCATGTCTCATAACTGCAAAATACACCAGTGCCAACACTCCTCTTTCTCTCTGTTTGTGTGTGTCTTCACAGCGATGGTGAGTCCCATAGCTGGGTTTAGGAGAACAAATCATATCCAACTGTTGTGAAGTAAACACAGACAAACAAACAAACACATACAGAAACATACAGGGACACCACATGGGCTGTTGCCACTGCTGCTGAGAGGAGGAGGAGGAGGAGGAGGGAGGATGGTGATGAAAAGAAAGGGGGAGAAAAAGAGAGGCCTGAGGGGAGGGCAAACAGCAGGTCTGTTTTTGCCTGACGAGCAGATCACACACACCATAACTGCTTTCTCATTCTATCTGCATCTGTTACAGATACAGCACTCAAGTTCTCAGCCTCCTTTATTTAACCAGTCTTTATTCACACATAGTGCATTTACAAGCACTTAAGTGGCCGGGTTATTGTCGGTTTTCTCCACTTACCTGATTTTTTAGGGTGCTTACACACCTTTGCTGTCTTTGCTGTGGACTGTCTGTGACTGACTTTCACCTGCAGCTTTTTTGGGGTGCAGCCTGTACTGTTAGCATGATTCAGCCCTTAGTGGTGGTTGTCTGACTAATTTGGCATGCTGTAAACAATTCAGAAAGTTTTGAACATTAATGGCTGGGCAATGCTTGAACAGAACTAGCTTGTAAGCTGTCTTGTCCAATCATGTCGGCAATCAAAAGTGTGTATAGTTGTACTGAATGGCCACGCTCTAAGGCGGAGTGAAAAGCCAACTGACATAGAGAGGAGGGAGATGCGATATAATTTAAATATGTGGATAACGGCACACAATTTCAGACAGTCTCTCCTGGATGGCTTCTGTAGTGTTGCATTCAGTTGTTCTCAAAAAAGTTGCCACACTTATGACACATTTCCACTAGCGCGGCTCGACTCGACTCTACCTGGTTGTTTTGTGTTTCCATTAGGGATAGTACCTGGTACCCGATACTATTTTTAGTACCTGCTCTGGCGAGGTTCCAAGCGAGTAGAAGCGATACTATATGTGTGACGTCAACAGCCTGTCGGCCACTGATTGGCCGGAGAGTGTCGTCACTGGTCTGCGACGTCCAACACCGGAAAAACAATCACGCCCCCTCCATTGTAACGCCGGGCAACAGCAACCGCTGACTTTATTCTTTATTCTCCCTTGCAGCCTGAAGCCTTTTCTGGGTTTCTTCTCTTGCTTTGTGTGTGATAAAAAGCCACAAACCGAGCAGCAAATACAACATCGCCTCGATGTCCTCCATTGTTTGTCGGCTCTGTTTGCATTGCGTACAAATTGGCGTCATGGCAGTTTCGCGCAGCTGTGGTATGTCGACCCCGCCTACGTTGAGGAGGTACTATGAAGTACTCAATTGTAATGGAAACTCAACCAAACCGAGTAGAGTAGAACCGAGTTGAGTAGAGCTGGAACTGTGTAATGGAAATGCGCCAATAGTTGCGTAAAAAATGGAACAAAAAGAGCTTCAGAGAGAAGTTTGAGCCCTGCTTACTTTCTCACCTCTGCACAGCTGGGCCATCACAACATGAAGTGGGTGTGAGTATCGGATTATTGTTTTTGAAAAGTTAAAGAAACATGGTTTGACACAACCCTCCCATAATCAGACATGGTTTTGTGGAGGGAGGGGGCTTCCAAACCCATTCAACCATCCGGCAAGCAGTTTTGACGGAGTGTAGTGGCGGCTCAAGGATAAACTGCTTGCTCTTGCACTACAAAGCCTGTCATCTCACTGTCTGTCAGGCCGAATGCTCTGACAAAAAAAAAAAAAAAGTCGACAAAAGCTGCAGCTTCACGTGTATCACTAATACATTCAAGTTAAGTCATCCTGGTCTAAAAATATGGTTGGGGAAAATGTGATTACAATAAACACAGGGCTTACGATAACCAGGTTAATGCAGTGTATGTAAACACATTCTTTGATTTCTTGCCTTAACCTGGTTTCTTGCATGCATGTAAACAGTGAAAGCCACTCTCACCAAATCTAAAATAGGCAACTTGAACTGATCAACATGAAATGTAGTGCCATTTAAAAGGCAAGGATACAATTCTACGCTGACTAAAATTCTCAGTACAACCTCCTAGTTCCTCCAGGATTAATCTATTCAATCCAGTCCACCAGGAAGTGTCTCATGTCCCAGGGAGATTCTGTCATAGAGGAACCGTGGCACACTGGCCTCAATGCATTGGGGACCCTTGGCAGATACAGGATGAGCTTTCTTATCCTGTCCACGTGGATTCCCAGCAGTCTACAGAGAGCTGCTGCATCCAGCCTTCTGTGGGACCGGGGCAGGCTAGAGGGTAAAAGAGGCAATTAGAGAGAGTTAAAGGCAGAGGGGGGAGGAAGAAGGGTGGGACAACAGGGATGTGAGATGCAGGGATTTACTTCCTAACCATGAACAAGGGGATGGTTAAAGAGAGAGCATGTGACAGGTTGCACTGGAGGAAGACACGGACAAAGACGAACCAACATCAAAGACTTTTTTTCTGCATCTTTCTCCCTCCCTTACGCCCTCCCTCCATACTGTATCTACTCGTGTGTTTGTGTGTCTCATTCTCCATGGAGGGCATGTGTGGCAGCAAGTGTACGAAAGGAAAATGCCTCATTTACACAAAAAGCTCTTCACTCTGTGCATCATGCCTCTTTCCCCCTCTTTCTCCTTCCTGCTCTCTCTCTCTGTCTTTCTTCCTCTTTTGGTCTGTGACTATGTCTCTTTATTTCTCATTTCATCAACTTGGCTGAATTATTCATACAACTTGTTGTGTTAGTTATAGCATTATTCTTACTTTTTGCTCCTGTATTTCTCATACAAACAGAGACCAAAAAATACTTTGAATGCAAAGCAGTCAGCATAGAGCTCCTGTTCTGCATGAAGTAAGACAACGTGACAATGTTAAATTGCTGTATTTGTGCAACCTGCAGCACAGAGCCTAAAAGGTATTCAGTTTACAGTGATATAAAAGAAGAACATCCTCCTCTCAAAATCCATTTAAGAAGCTAAAACTATCAAATGTTTTTGACATTTCTGGCTCGATTAATAAATAAAACAATTAATTACGCATCATTACATTTCTCCATGAGTTTTAAGTGGTCTGTTTTAGTTAAGGAGCTGTACAGAGTGCAGTAGGCAGGACTGGTGTAATGCCCCCTCCTTTTCTTTGCGAGTTAGTGTTGACTATGATAATTGCTTTGAGTTAAGGTACTGTGTCCACCACAAAATTGTTTGGTGCTCTTTGTATGTTAGTATAACATAAAGCTACATTAGAACTGTCTATGAGGAAGTGAATTCCTTTTTTTGTTCATTTGAATACCCCTGCAAAGCATGTGTATATGTACAGTATACATATGGATGCATATGTAAACATGGGCAAACTCGTGCCTGGCTCCTTTCATCCTTTGCTCCCTGTTGTCTTCGGTTGCTGTGGTGCTCTCATGGTTGCTGGGGGAAGCTGGCAGGTGGAGGAGTAAATTTGATGTTGGGTTGGGGCTTTTGGACCGGGGGCAAAATTATGCCTACTCAAAAGAGGCTGCAACTGTCTGCAGACACTTGGGGTGTGGGAGTCTGTGCTGATACGCAGAAGCCAGACGAACAGCTGATTCCTTAAACCGATAAAAACACCACAAGTGTAAACATAGTGTATGGTGCGTTAGATCAAGCAGATAATCTTTTAGCTTATGTGTACTTAATTGTGTACGTGTGTGTCAGTGCGGGGGGTTAATTATGTGGACAAGATGAGCATGTGTGGGTGTATTTTTAAGAGACCAGCAGGGTAAAACTCATCAAGGCCAAATTAGAAACACATGAATCCATCTTTGCTTGTGAGCACTAATGTGGCGGCTCACTCTTCCTCTGAAAATCGGTTTGAATTGCCAGTTTGATGAAAGGAAGTAGCACGAGAGGGTGATTCACTGGGAACAGTCATATGTACTATTGGGGCCACTCACCTTTTACTCATGATGTGTTTACATTGTCAGCCTCACACTCATCCATTGTTATGCAAAGTTGCATTTGAAACAGAAAATTTGATTTGACATGAGGGAGTGTGTGGATTCGGTTCAGTCTGTCTGTAGACTCACTGCCTGCTGGTCTGTCTGTCTGGTTTCAGCCCTATAGTGTAACCATATCCCTGTTGACCCCAGTGTCTTGATTCAGGTGCAGAAAGCTGCTTCCTGGACTGGGCTGTGGCTCTGCCTGGAAAGCTGCTGTCTTCCCCTAAGTTGGAGCTTTGATTGGACCGACGGACTCATGCATGCTGGTCTGAGTTGGCGGGAGGCGGCTGGCGAGCTGTGTGTTGTTTTTCCTGGTCTGGTTTGGTATGGTTGGGCTTGGTTTGGTCTGTACCAGCCTGTGGTGACCACATCAGTGGTGCTTACAGGCTTTACTGAGGAAATGAACAGATATAACTGACTCAGCAGCACTTAGTTCTGGTTATAATCTTCACAAAACACACGCACGCATACACACTATTCTGTCTTGATTACATAGCGTACTGTATGGGCTTACTCATATGCAGATGCACGCTCAACTCATGCAGGTTCAGTGTGTGTGAGCTGCTACAGAAAACACACCACAGACTAACACACTCAGCAATATCCTCCTCCCCTCTCTCTTTCCATTGCTCTCTTGTCTTTGATGTTGCTCATACTCCAAAAAGGACACAGTTCTCCATGCCAGTCAAGTTAATTGTCAGGCACCATGATGGAGTCATCAGTCCTGCTACTCAGCAGTAGATTTCACTCACGCAGGTGTGGGATCTGCTGACCCGGCTGCCCACCCTGTCCCGGTGGACCTGCAGGCTATGACCTAATGGTCATCTGATCCCAGCACCGCCACCGCCGCCATCATTCTCCTCCTCCTTTCTCACTTTTCCCTGTGTTTCTCTGCCCCTGAGCCTCCCACCCTCTCTCTTTCTCTCGCTCTGAGCTCTGGTGTCTGGTTTGATGTGACCAGAATAGTCATGGTGATGTCATCAGCGTGAGTCAACAGGTAGGTGCTGCAGCGTCCAGCTGAGTCGGCGTTCATGGCAGGCTGGGAAGCAGTTCCATGTGACCGTGGCTAAAGCCATCACATCTGTGTTTCACTGAGCAGCAGCGCGGCCTGTGTCAGCACATCTTGATTTGACTTTCACCATGTAAAACGGACATTGCTGTTACTTTGAAATCCTTTTATTAAACTTGTGTCTCGTCGGCATTTAATGTATTTTAAGTTTGGGATGTAGCTTCAGTTGCAGCTGAAGGTTGCAGTGTGCTTGTTATTCTCTCTTTGGGGTCTTTCCAAGTCCACATTCCAGTAAATGAGTGTAAGAGCTGTGGTAGTTATGTTGTAATTCTCAGTGTCATAAACACTGCTGATAGTCTGTGTGTGTGTGTGTGTGTGTGTGTGTGTGTGTGTGTGTGTGTGTGTGTGTGTATAAGAAATAGAAAACAGTAGAAAGGTGGAGCGACAGGGAGGGGTGCATGCATTTGTGTATTGACGAGGGTCTTTTGACTTACCACTGAATGTGGACAAAAACATGTTACACCACTCGAAATTTCCCCTCTGCTGTGGCACTTTCCATAAACAAACTTTATTTTTCAGTGCCCAGACAAAACATCCACCACAGTTAGGAGAACATTTCACATCGCCCCTGGACATTTTGAAGACAAGGGGGCAATAATTCAGTCTTACTGTATCGTTTCTTTGGTGTATTTCCTAACATGCTTCTATTTTGATGCCTTAGTAAACTTTCTATAGACTGAACTAATATGAAAATGTGTTCCATAAAGTCATATATGAAACACACGAGAAGTGATCTGTTGATTGCACTGAGACATTTGACATGCTCATTATGTCATCTGGATATAGAAAGACGTTTTCATGGTTGTGAACCTCAGATGACACAGTGGCACAAAACGATGATTCAGAGGAAAGATGATTCAACTGTAACATCTGGTTTAGTTCTGTAAATCTGATGTAAATTTACTACATAATTTCAGCCGAATCATTTCCCTTCATTTTTTTTTTTACACTTTTTCCCGGAAACTTTTCTCACCTCAGTGACAATATTTTCTGCATTCTTGGTGAAATAAAGCTCCTGAGATGGATCTTAGGTCGACAACAAGTGCAGGGTAATGTTTTTCACATGTGGGGTTGAGCTAGAGAAGTCAGTGTGAGAAATATGATCCTCTCTGGGGTCGCAGTTTATTTGTTCAGTTTGCACTCATTTGCTGTCTGAGTAAGATCTTTACCTCATTCATACACATCTTTGCTTTCCAGTCTAACTTAGCAATTTTGTCCTTTCTTCTTTTTCCCTTCTGCCTCATAGCATCACTACTCCCACTCCCCCCCCACACACACTTTTAGTACCTCCAGAAGTGTTTCTCATTATGCTCATGATCTCCCCATATGGCTGTGCACTTTTTGCATGTCTATGTGAGTTTTTGTTTGTGCGCCCTGTGTGAAAAGATCCACAAGAGTGCATTAAGGACACACGCGCACACACACAAACACCAAATACACACTTCAATCACTGAATCACACACTCTTTACTTGAGCCATTTCATTCTGAGATCACAGAGCTCATGCTCGTTTTGTTGTGGTCTTTTTATTCGCCTGCTGGTTCATGTCCATAACGCACACACAAACACACATATGATGTGTATGTGTGTGTGTTTACAGCTGTCCTATGTGGGCCTTACCTCATAACACAAGGTTTTTCAGCTGCTGCCCATTCCCCCTGGTCAGAAACCTGAATACACATGGGCCTGCGCACACAAGCACACACGTACACACACACACACACACACACACACACACACACACACACACACACACACACACACACGGGAGCTGTGGTTTGACCTGCTGTCTCCAAATGAATACGCTTGAGACCTTTTAGTTTATGTCAAAGCCATGTTGAAATATTGTGGATGAGGAAGGCCATCCAAAATCTGTAATGGAGCCCGAGTCTCTCCAAAGTGGGATGGGCTGCTGCTTCTGGAAGTATTTTTAACCACTGTAAATTCCCATTTGAATGTTTTCTTTTAATGATATCCTCAACGTTCCTCAACATAGACACACGGGATTGTCTCGGATAATTTAGGAATAGCGTAGGCTTGTATTATAGCTGTCAGTTTTAGTTTAATTTCCCCTCATGACAAATGGCTCTGAATACTACAAGAATCTCCGGTGATCTTGCTGTTGAATCACAGCTATAGCACTTTGAGAAGGCCCCACTGATGCAGTTCGGTACAAAACACTGCACCATAGGCATTCATTTTGTCTTACACTGGCCCGGAAACTGAAAAAGAGCTGATTGTATAATAGGGTTTCTACTGTATCCTGATCGATACTGGATTTTGATATGGATACTATAATGTGTATATTTGATGGTTTAAAAAAGTAGGATGCATTGACCAAGATGTGCGCTGAGCAGGACATTTGACATATGAAATATGGTCTTTTCAGAGCTCTCTGGTGGTGAAATGATGTATTAAAAACATTAAAATAACACAAGGGGCTGTTTTGGTGGAGGCGTGTTGCTTCAGATATTGGTGAGAAATAAAGATTAAATGATCCAGGAAGCTCTGTTTGAGTAACAGATCCATGGGTTTAAAGGTTTATCTGCAGACGACCGCACAGTGGTTTATAATTCTCTGACAGATATTTTACAACTCTGGAAAGTTATCACTCTGGCAATTGTTGTGACGTCTGTGGCCCACACATCGTCCTTGCTTTGTTCAACTTTGTGAATTGGAATAGATGGTTGGTGATTTCGGTGATTTAACAGTATTTCTTCATGGGTTCTTCTTCTTAAGCCATCCATCCATCCACACCTGACCATCCCTTTCGGGGTTGCGTGGGGGCTGGAGCCTATCCCAGCTGTCATTGGGAAGGCAGGGTACACTCTGAACCGGTCGCCAGTCGATTGCAGGGCAACATACAAAGACATACAACTATTCAAGCTCACACTCACACCTAAGGACAATTTTAGAGTCACCAATTAACCTAATGAGCATGTTTTTGGTCTGTGGGAAGAAGCCGGAGTGTCCGGAGAGAACCCACGCATGCACAGGAAGAACATGCAAACTTCACACAGAAAGGCCCCTGCCCGACCCGGGGATCAAACCGGCGACCTTCTTGCTGTGAGGCACGCGCACTACCTGCTGCGCGACCGTGCCACCCCTTCTTAAGCCATTTAAAATCTTTTGGATTATTTGAAATACATGAAAATGATTGACATTTTGCTTAGTTTGATGCCACGTAATTGATCACTGAATGTCCAGTCAAAGTAAAACTGCAGGTCGTCTTATTCTGTCCATTCTCTCTCTCTCTCTCTCTCTCTCTCTCTCTCTCTCTCTCTCTCTCTCTCTCTCTCTCTCTCTCCTCCCTATCTCCTCCCTATCTTTTCTCCCTTCTAAATATCTCTTGCCATTACCTGGGCCTTTATTTTTTCTGTCTGGATGACACACACAGGCACATACATACATAAACATGCCTATAAGCACACACACACACTTACAGCCCAGCAACACAATAACCTGAGGCTGCTGGTTATTAGAAAATCACCCAAACCTGTCGTCCCCTCAGTCATGGAAGAAAGGGGGAAGATTTCCCAGCTATATTAAAGGAGAGGTAGTAGCCTCTGTCCCAGCATCCCTTCATCTTTCCCCCGTTTATTCTAATCACACCTCGGCTGTCTCCTCTCCTGCCTTTATTTTGCTCTATTTTTCCATCTCTTTGTTTTGTTTTTCGCCTGACAGTGACTGGGTCTCTTCTGCCCCAGGGGAACAGAGTTATGAGCCCGATGTCCTTTCATAGTCAATTGTATAATGTGTTTTGTGTGTATGTGTGTGTGTGTGAGAGAGAGAGAGAGAGGGAGAGAGAGAGAGAGAGAGAGAGAGTGTGAAAGGAGGGAAGGGGGGAAATGCTTCAGAGAAAGTGTGTGCATTTGTGTGTGCGCACGTCACTGACAGTTAGTCGCCCACTGAAAGCTTATATGCCAGCGTGGGTGCGTATTGTTTACAGATCATGTCCTTCGCTGTGGTATTTTGGTTGGGTCCTTCCAGGATGCTGCTATCATGCTGACCTCCTCTCTGTCCTGTCACACACCACTGGAAGTGCTGTAATGATATGTGCAGCACAGTCCTTCTCCACACGGCCATCCTCTTCCCATTCGCCCGTATGACACCATGTACAATGCCATGCCCGAAATGTCATATCAAAGCGGTCAATTCGCTCTCTACTATAATGCTTACTCTGTGTCCTAATAAGTTCTGGGTGCATTTGTAGTACGTGTGTGTCAGTCAGTGTTGCGAGCTATCTCAGATAAGAGTGATGTGTCAGTGCTGCCTGGGGGCTGATTGTTCTCCGATGCTCCTCCAAACAAAGCCTCCCTGTGTCACGTTACGTTCGGGCAGTTGATGGGAGGCTGACTGCGTATCTTCCCCAGATTCAGGCCCCCTCTCCTGGGCTGGGAAACGCAATCCGCCCCCTTCACCTGCTCCTGAGCGGGAAGCCCATGGTCTGTGGGTTTTGTTTGGGCTCTGTGTGCTATATTCAGACGACCTAATCTCGCTTACTCTCTGGGAGTAGTGAGGACAAGAATTAGAACTACCAGGATGAGTGGACAGAGAGTTATAATGGGAAATGGTCAGTCATCGTTCTGACATGTGTTTACATTGTGGCCAACTTCATTTTAGTCACAACTCTCTTAAGAAATAGGTACTTTCCCATGTAGCTGTTTCTGGCATCAGGTAATATATCACAGGGTGGTGTACGTGTGGTAGGTCTTTCGCTTTGAATAATTCAAGTCAATACTGGATTTAACGGTGGCAAAACTTTGAGTCTTACATCATTGTTGGATGTGTTTAAACTGCTGTTTTTTTAAAAAAAAAAAAAGTGAAATGTTTTTGTATTTTAATCTATGCTCCTTTTTTCAGGTGTGAAACTAATTTGAAATTTGTTTAAAAGACACCTGAGTTTAGTTTAGTTGAATTTAATCAGCAGAAAATGAACAGATGGCTTTATTTCTGTTGAAAACTCCCAAACACGTCCGTTCACGTAGACCTCACATTGAATCACGTCAGACTGACACAGTACAGATCTACTGCCACTTGCTCCACTTTAGCGCTCATAAACTTTTGATTTTCAGCTGTGTGAGTGAATGTGAGATCACCCGAGAGTTGAAATGAAGGGAACCTGGGAGGAGGTCAGATGTGTAATCCGGATTTTACAGTATTGTTTATGATGAGGGTTTATCACGAAGGGTTCATGTGCTTGATATACAGCGGTTTAGATCTGTGATCACACCTGTAGTGCTGAATCACACCAGCCTCTGAGGGAGTTTTATTAGAGGACCAGTTTTGAAAGTAACCTAATACTTTTGATCCAGTTTTCGGCATCATGTGATTATTAACTTCTTGACTCATATGTTATTAACTACTTTTTTTTACGTCTACTCTTCCCCCCCAAGTGTGCTTTTACTTTAACTTTCTTTGATAGTCACGATTAAAGAGATTGAAATTGCTCGATTCGCTGGCTGGATGACTTCACAGATCCTGCTATTTCACATTATAGCGCTCTGAGCCCCACACAGGGTGCAGCAGCCGGACCATGGCTGACTCGCGCTCTCCTTAGCAGGGCAGGGCAGTTCTGGAAAGTCCCTGGCTGAGGATGGGGCTGGCAGGCTGGGGGGGGCTGGAGTCCTGGAATCGTGTATGTTTTCCTGGATCAGGAAGGAGGATGTGGTAGACAGAAGACACCCCTCAGCTCACCCTTTTAAAAATCACCCCCTACCACCCACACCCACACACTACCTCACCCCACAGTCAGTCTTAAGAGGTAAAGAGAGTGGGAAACTTACTCTTCCAGTAAAAGGTACTCACTCAGGACAACAGATGAGGGGAAATGGGACAAACAGTGAACAGAGGAAAGTCGTAGGGGAGGAAGGGATGCATAGAAAAATAGCAAAAATGACCGGAGTATTAGTTGTGATGACAGAGGGTTAAATTACGACGGGTTAGATTGAGTTTGCTGAAAACACATCATAGTGCTGAATTGTATTGGCTGTAGTGCAGAGTTTGTGGAGGAGGGAGAGTTGCCTGCGTATGTTTGCGTTCATGTGTGTGTTGTATGTGTATGTTTATATTATGTTGACAAAAAATGGGCACAAACAGTAGTCCATCTGGGCTGCCCTGCCTCTTAACCCGATGTCTGGCTGCCATTTATCATACAGGCACGAAAAACCTACACACATGCACATGCAAACACACACGCACGCCAGAGAATACAGCTGCCATATAACCACATCACACACACTCAGGCACATAAGTATGGTCCACATTATCCCACTCTGTGAACACAGAGTGAAGGATATTTATAGCCTAATAGATTTTTTTTTTCTCATGAGAGGGAGAATTACTGTAAAAGTGTGTGTGAATCTGGTACAGTTTTTGTTGTTGTTGTTCAGACTATACTGTAATTGTGAGAGACTCAGACTGTTTGTGCTTGCCAAAATTGTGTGCATTATTTGTTTTTCATTCATATTTTCTAATTTTTTCCACTGTGCTGCGTATGCACATGTGCCCCGTCAGTCGTGTGCGTATGCGTGTGTTGAGCTGAAGAGCTCAGCTGTATGGGCCACTCAGGTTTCACCTTGGCACCAGTGCTCTCACCCTGGCAGTGGATTCCACACGCTCTTTGCTGCCAACTCTCTACTGCTTTCCATACCACCTGTAACCTGTACCACATGCTCACTTCTAACGAGGGTACCTACAGTTTCCAAGACTGCTTGGGCCACAAAATATCATATATCCCTGCATTTACTGGAGTGAAATTACAGAAAATTCCATATCCATGTTGTTCGTAGAATTTCTGAGACCTACATTTTACTGTATGTATTGCAATAAAGTTTGGCTCTGGTCTATTGGCTATTGTTGTGACTCCAAGAGTAATTGAAAAAATCATTTTGAATGCAGATAGGGCTGATGCCAAATTGTTAATTTCATTATGGCTCAGTCAGGTGATTTTTTTTTTCCATTAATCCTGTAAAATCTCTCACTGTACCAAATATTTTGAAGCTTCATTCATGTTGTTGACATTCAAAGTCTAAATCAACATAAAGATCGTGGTGTTTTCGCTACTTCAGCTCTGCTCGCTCACCGGAGTAGTTACAGTCTGCTCGTATGTTCTGAGCCTTCAGAGGCGATGTGATTGATATGATATGTAACCAATCAAATAGCACCGTGGGTGGGCCATTGAGCAAGACAGCAGAGTGGTGACTGCAGACAGAGACTGCTGCATCAGAGCTCTCAATACAAGTATACTTATATGTATTTACAAAACAGACAAGTTACATTAATTAAAGAAAGTTAATTTAATTAAAAAAGATACACTAATCACTGAATGAATCATTTTCTTGAAATTGAGTTTTTTTTGTTGGTAGTCAATTTGCATTATGGGTAACGTAGGTGCCATGTTTTGATAAGAAGGAAGAATGCTTGGAATAAAAGAAGACCATTTATTCATCATCGACTTTGATTCTTTTAGAAAAAATGTCTGCGTCCAATATTAATAGGAATTAGTGGATTACTTAATGATTAATTGGTTATTGTATTTGTTGTCAAATACTTTACTGTTGATCGATCTTTTTTCGACTAATTGTTTCTACACTGAATTCAAGTATTACTGTCTTTTTAGCTATAAGAAAGCACAGACGACAGGATAGATGCATAATTAGGTGCGTCTTTGACACTTAATGGCAACAGATGCTCTGTCTCATGTCAGATGGAATAATTAGAACGCCCCAAAGGAGTTCAGAATATTATGTACTTTGTGAGGATAAATGAGGAAAGTTAGTGATTCCCTGAATGAAAGAAAGGTCAAGGAGGAGGATCAAGGGGGGCAAACAGATGGAGACCCAGTGGTGAAGGCGACACTGCCTCCTCAAGAGTCTCCTCATGTGGGCACAACCTTGGCCCCCCTCTGCTAATCTCCTACCCGCTTCACCACGCCCAGAGGGACACCATGGCATCCTACAGGCTGGCAGCTGTTTTTGGAAGCCGGCCCCTGCTTCACCCTGCTTCTCTTCAACTTACACCTGAGGACGGGGCACGGGGATCAGACCCCCATCTTGAACTTGTCTTCAGTTCTTGTCTTCAGTGCCATCGCTAATGCTACATTAAACAGTGGTGCAGTGAAGGACAAGCTCCTTCTGCACAGTAGAAACCCTGCAATGCCTATAGCAAAGGGCATGGAGGACAAATGATTGCTTGCCTGTGAGAGCTTGTGTGTAAGCTGTATGTGTGTGTGTCTGTGTGTGCATGTACACACAGTGTCTACAAATGCATACGAGCCTAAACCAGCGGAAATAACAATAGACCTGTTTCTGCCATGTCAATTCTGTAGATCTGCTCAGTGGTCCTGCACTTACTGCCCCGACCTCCCACCATGCACCTCTTACCGCGCAGCACTCACAGAATAAATAACATTCACAGCCAAGTGTAAGAAACTCTGGGCTTCACCCAAACTGTGGCCTCGCTCAACCAGCTGTGGGAGGCCAGGGCATCAGGGTGTGGGGTGGTGAGTGTTTGCATGTGTGGTTGCTGGTGTGTTTGAGGGATGGCTTGTGTATGTGGGTGTGTGAAAGCAATGGAAATGATTGTTTCTTTGTGTGTGTGTGTGTGTGTGTGTGTGTGTGTGTGTGTGTGTGTGTGTGGGACTGGGAACTGAAGAGGCTGAATGAACCCAGTGATATTTATGTGTTTTATTATGGTGAAGGTGGTGGTGTGAAATCCCCTGACCCTGAATGTTGTGTTTGTTACTGTACGCTACATGACAATAGAACTCAGTGTTGCTGGGTACAGATTTCCTGAAAAACACTTCTTAAGTTTGTTTTGTTGTGTGTGTTTTATCCATGCCGATCGCTCTAGGAATAGCAGTATTGGTCATTCCGCCACTTCGGTCCAGACTGAAATGTCTGAACAACTATTTGGCCTTGTCCAGACTGTCAGCCCAAATCTGTTTTGTGGCATGTCCAGGTTGTATCCAGATTGATTTTAGAAAGTCTTGACAGCAAAATTAATCCCACATGAAATGTGCTTTGTGCAAATCTGATCCAAGCTTCATTTGGAGATGCTTTGAAATGTCATTCCAATCGAATTTCTACAGCTGCGTCTCACACTGGATGCTCTGGTTGCTCAAAACAGATTTTAAAGTCATTCACTGCGCGACACACACAGCAACGATTTCAAATCCAGAGTGACGAAAGTGTAACAGAATAGCTGAGCAGAATCCATGTTGCTGCTAGCAGAGCTGTCTGGTGCGATGCAGTACTGCACTGTGACTTGACACGGTGTCACGGATATCACCGCAGCAACTCCATGCTGTGGTGATATCTAGAAACACAAATCCAATCTGATCACTTGCGTATAACAGTGCAGACAATCTGTTATAAAGATCTGATTTGAGAAACAAATCTGATCTGCCTGCAGTCTAAACAAAAGACAAGCAAGGACAAGCAACTGTTTTGATGATCAGTTAACCGTTTAAGTTACGTTTTAACCAAAAACTGACTCTCTGAAGTTTTTGGACTGTTGGTCAGACAAAAGCAGACACTCGAAGATGTCACTTCAAGTTCTGGAAAATTGTGACTTTTTTTTTCTTTTTACTGTTTTCTGACTTTTTGTAGACTAAAATATTAATCAATAATGAAAATTAGTTGGTGGATTAGTTATTTAGTTAGTTGCAGGCTTAATTCATATTTGAAATCTATTTTCACATGTTCGCTCACCCATCACTACATTTGATGTCATAAAATGTCACAGGTGACTCAACATGATGACCTTTCCGCCTATAGCTAAAGTAACCTGTGATAAATTAGGGTAAACTTATAGGTATTGATTGCTGAATATCTTCTGAGACCACTGTCTGACCAATTATTATTATTATTATTTACCTCACACTAATGGGGAAGATCAAAAAGTAATTGTGGACCTCAACTTTTATGAGCACTCCAGCCTCAGTGCTGCTAGCATGGCTGCAGATTGTTGGTCATATGATATGTATATCACATGAAGCATACTGCGCATTTTCCGATCATTTTTATTAGCTTTCAGTCACCCATAGGTATGGCATGAACTTGCCTTGACCACTTTATTTAGTTTTTTGAGCAACGGTTCACTCTGGGCTTTGTGTGTCTGCATGTATTGCTTCTCCTGTGCACTGCCTGCTTCATCCTTCGCCTTGAATGGGGCCTCCCTGGGGACAGTTGCAGTGCCGTAAGGTGTACTTACACCTTTGATTATGCCACTAGGTCTGCCGTTCGATTGTGTTAATATAATGACCGGCACTCTATATGACTATTAAATGATGTTTTCCCTGCATTACAATAACGCTTATCCTGAGCATGGGTGCAAGACAAAGTTTATTATGTATCCTGCAGATCGATAGAAACTTAGATTTATAAATACAGATTAGCATAGTGAATAACAATTAAGAGGAAGAGTGGATCAATATCACTCACCAAAATAAGTTGGCTTCAGACAAAGCCTCTCTGGGGATTTCCAGCCAGCTTAGCCTCTGACTCACTGCTGGGAGCAACAACAGTTATCCAGGGGATAGCAGGCTGAGTAAGGGATGGGATTGTGAGGAGGAGGAGGAATTAAGAGTTTGAGATTTTTGACAGAGTGGTACATGGAAGAGTTGGAAAAGGGGAGGACTATGGAGGCATTTGGAGGGAGGCTGATGGCATGAATAAAGGAAGGGATGATGGAGAAAAGCAAGGATGTAAAGGATTAGCAAGGATGATAAAAACACAGAGGAGAAGTGAGGAGATAGAATTAGAAAGGATAAGAAAGACAAGATTTGAAAGGAAGGAAAATGGGAGCCTGAGATGATGGAAAGGATTGGAAAAGAGAAAGAGGAGCAAGCACGGAGAGAGGGTGCTCGGTGGGGAAGTGGGGTGCTAATTCAGAGAATGGACGTGAATAGCAGCCAAGGCATTTTTGTATTAACATAATTAACAGATGGTGTTAGTGATTAGGTTACATGCGATTCAGGAAGCCAGGGTTGTTAGCTGAGTGTTAAGGCTGCACATTCTGTCAGCCGGAAAAAAAGATCGGAAAAGAACAATGTCAGTGGAGGGAATTAAATCAACAACACCTACACACTTCTAAACACACAACTGTGGGGGGAAGTGGGGTACACCCGCACGCTCACATATGCACAGATGCACGTGCACGCGTGTGAACACTTCCGTACTCACAGACATACAGAGCACAAACACACATTCGTGCATGGATACACACACTCTTTACACACACATAATAAGCACTAGTCCAATTGCAGACTTAAAATGCATTGTTTCTGGGTTTTTTTAGTGTACCGGCGAGGGACATAAAGGCATTTTATGAGCCATGGCCCACTTTCAAAGCTTTGTCTGCTATAAACGCAGCTTTGATATGAGAATAGTGACATGCTGCTGGGAGAAGACTCTTTGTGACTCAGTAAAATATAAAAATAGTCCTGTTGGCTCACTAATGTGAACATGGTGATGCCTTTTGTTCCGCATGCTATTGTCTGTAACTGTAGGCAGAAATATGTGTGTGTGTGCTGTGCATGTGTGTGTGTGAGAGAGATAGAGATTACACCTGCCGTGTTTATGTATTTGTATCTGTGTATGCTTTGTATTATTGCTTTCGTCTGGCCTATTGAGTTGCTTATACAGCACTGTTCCCACCAGTTGTGATTCGGTCTTTCACCTGTTTGATATTATATCGTATTACTCACTTCATGTCTGCTGCCATGTGAACGTGTCTGTCTGTGTTTGTGTCTCTCTGTATCTCTGTCTGTCTATCTCATCTGCCAATTGGTTTGTTTTTCCTGCATACTAACAGCAGTGAGTTGACTTGTCTGATAAGTCTGTGTACCATGTGAACAGACAGACAGACTATACAGTGGAAACAAACAACTTGCCTTGAAGCAATAGGTATGTGTGCACATGTGTCAGTCTGCGTGCATGTGTGTGTGTCTAAGAGATCAGTGTGTGTTTGCGTGGTGTCTGTGTCTTCAAAGCAATCTGGTTTTAATGACTGTGGGATATTGTCCAGCATGTAATTCAGACAGGCAGGAATGTGTTTGGATGTGTTGTGTGTGCGTGTGTCACTGTGCGTTTGTGTGCTTATGTATGTGTGAGTAGGTGCATTTTGGCAGTTGGTCAGCATCCAGCCAGTCTTAGGAGTGTCCACGTCCAGTGGGGACTGGCGTGATTGTAACTGGCCCTCTGGTGGTTTGCAAATCAATCACAGGTCCTCAAGCTCAGACCAAAACTCTGACAGTGACTACCAGTTTCCTGGAACAATCCGCTCCCCTTAAATAACCTCACATGGTTTCAATGACTTCTGCTCTGTCATCAGGCAAGCTGGCGTGTGACGATATTGGGTGAATCCGTCCGCTCAAGGCTGCTTAGACAACATAAAATAGGTCATTCGGTCTCTCTGTCGTTCTGTCTGGCTCCATGTCGTTGTATTTGGTATGCGCTGGCAGTTTGGGAGGTTAATTAGTGGTTGATGGATAAATTCTCGCTGAAGAATTTATTCAAACCCAGCGCCAACAATGGACACCAGTACCAGCTTTATTGTGTTACTGCTGCATCTTGTTTCATGAGAAACTGAATATATGTGTAACTCACTTATTTCAAAGCTGCTAGTATTACATAACTCATCATTAACTAGCTGGTAATACTGGGTCCTACATTTCCTCTCTGTTGGCTTTCTAAGCATGTTCCCACACTATAGCATTAACTTAACTTTAGGTTAAATAATGTATTGTGTTTATTGACCAGATATTAAATGTTCTTTTTTGTCTATAATTTCTATTCAAATTATAGTTAAATTTTTAGATTTTGACAAATAGAGATGTACTGTAATTCATTTCAACCAAAGAAATGGATGGCATTGATGATTTTTTCCATTTATTAGCCTTCAAGCATGTGTAGTTATAAAGAATTTAGCTGAATTCATTCACAAACATGAAATGGCATCGAAACAACTGAGAATAACAAAATTAAAAATCTGAACTCAGAAGATGTGACAGTACTAATAGTGAATTATTTGGAGATTATTTGTTATAAGTAACTAATCATTATGGCAATTAAAATTTTTCACTGATAATCTGTAATATTGTTAGTAATAACGCCCTGCTTCAAAATGATAAAACTGATGATCTCAGATTATTTATATGATATGATATGATATGATATGATATGATATGATATGATATGATATGATATGATATGATATGATATGATATGTGTGTGTGTGTGTGCAAGTGCAAATTAATCTATAGACCAACATGCATAACTGGTATTCAGTGGATTAAACATGACATCCCTAATATGAATTATATATGTGTATTTTGCCGACAAGGACATCAGAATTCAGGGTCACCTGAACCGGTGCACCCAAATATTTGTTTCATTCACACAATCAAATTTTCACTTGTATATAGTAGCAATATTCTCACACTGCAGACTGTAGGTAGGAGAGTAGCGCTGCAGCACCAGCAGGCTGAAGTGGAGAAAGCACAGCAGATAACAGTAATAACATACTCAGCAGTCCAATCCTTAAAATCAGCTTAAAACAACAAAAGGAAATGCATTAACATTTTTCTGGAAGATTTTCTCTTGGGGCTTCAGACAGAATTGTACAACTTGTTACACCACCAACTCTGGTCTTGTCTTACAGTCACGTATCAGTAGCTCCAGTTCCGTTCCCACTTATGGCCACAGCCTCTTCTGTAGCCCAACTCAAATCCACAGCAGTCCAGAGTGGAATCAATGCAGCAGCATTAGAGTGATGGTATGCTCTGGCTGGGCTTGGGTCATTTTATGGTGTGGACATGGAAATAGAGGATCAATCAGAGCCATGATATCTTATTACTAACGTTAATTCACCCAGAGCAGTATGGATCTGTGCATTAGCCCAGCTGAGCCTTGATTTAGAGCAGAGTGGAATTGAGTGTGGAAAGGACTGTGTGTGTGTGTGTGTGTGTGTGTGTGTGTGTGTGTGTGTGTGTGTGTGTGTGTGTGTGTGTGTGTGTGTGTGTGTGTGTGTGTGTGTGTGTGTGTGTGTGTGTGGGTACATGTCTCACATTTTGTTAACAAAGTCGTATCCTGCATACTTATCAAAACTTTGATGTTTACTACGTAAGGTAGACACCCTGTATGAGGTTAAAATATATAAGTGAAATCAGGGGGATTCCTCTCTTGAGGAAGATGAAAGAGAATAACATGTCTTATACTTCCTTCTTCTACCCTCAACGGCCAAGACAAACCTCTGCCAGACAGCTTCACTTATGAAACAACGCTCAAGTCTACTGGAGCTGGTCATCATTTACCCAGGTGCTTTTGCCGGTGTCTCTTGGGAATATTTCCCGGTGTACAATATTTCTGAGGAGTGGGGCGCGCCACAGAGGGGTCGCCTTGAAAGCATGTTTTATTCATCCAGCCTGTCACTCGGGGTGGCTTGTTTTGGTTTTTGTTTAATGTTTCTTCTGAAAACGTCATATGCGTGTGTGTGTGTTTAGTTGCTATTTTGCTGTGACTGTCTGCAGTTTCTCCTCTCTCGCTCTCTCCCTCAGTTACTCTCTGCATTGATATTTGTGTGTGTGTATGTGTGTGTGTTAGTGTGTGTGTGTGAGAATAAGTCTGTGCATGTGTTTGTGTGGGTGTTTCATCCCTGGAGAGATGAAAAGCCTCGGACCATATGTTATGCAGCAGTAGGCCACAACAGACAGCACTGTTGCCGAGTTCAACAATAAGGATTGCCCAATGGCCGAAGGCCAGTTGGAGGTTCATTTGGACCAGTTGTTGGTTAGTTAGTCGCCAAATTGATCCAGTGCCGGCAAAAAAAGTTTTTGCCTTTCTGCTTCTCGCTGGCTTTAAGTCTGTATCTGTGTCTTTCCACTGTGTTCTGCTCTGCTATTGGCCAACTCAGCACTGTGTTGTGGTTGGACCAATCCAGAGCCTTCGTTGATGAATGGAACAATGGCACTGCACCATCGTGCTCCACTGTATGGTCTCCCAAGGCCAGTAGCGAAAGTTAGCAGTGAGAATCACCACCGTGCATTCATCATTCCCACTTCAATCAGAAAAGCACTATTTTACATTGCACAAACACATCTACCCTTTAGGCAGCCACTGCTGTTGCTCCTTGACACCAAGTGCTCTTTGGAAATAAAGGACTACTTTCTTCTTCACTCCAGAAGTAACAGTTTCACTGGTTTGAAATGTTGAATAAATGCCACCCTTTTACTAGGTTATTATGAGTGAAACATGTACAGCTTGAACATTAGTACCAATGATTACACTTTCCAGCATCACTCATTTGAAGCACACAACAACAGCTGGTGGCTGACAAACCCTCACAACGTCAAATTACAACATTGGCGGGACAGATGAAGTGGGAAAAACTCAGCAAAATGACAAATTTCAACTCCATTTTTCTTGTCCTAGAATCCCTCATGTAGTAAATTCAGCACAATCTAAATTTCTATAGCAATAACTGCTAATACAAGTTTTCTCTGTTTAGTTGCTAGTGGAGCTCAACTGCAATATTTCTGCAGATGTTTCACAATAAAAGTCTTTCAGGAAAGGGAATGTATTATGCCCTCTGAATAAACTGGGCATTTCATGTGAAGCAGTTAGAGGAAGTGTTGAGCCATATCGGCCATTGAGTCTTATCAGAGGCTTTGTTTCTCAGTTCCACTCTACATTAACAGCAGCATTAAGAGCAGCAAAAGCAAATGAACAGGAACAGATCAGAAAACATGTTTTTTTTTTTTTGTTTATTTTTATAATGCACGATCAAATAAGCATACAGTCTTAAACAGGGGAGGTGAGAAATAATAGCCTGTCTTTAGCAAAAGGTCTGTCTCAAATTAAAGCCTGGTTCTCTCTTCTGCAAAGGCTCTTCTACTAATATACTTTATCAAGGACCATTGGAATGAATAACATGTTGAAATTACAGGATTTTTATTTTATTTATGAATTACTTAGATGTAAGACACACTCATAATTGTAATGTTTGCTTACTACCTTATTGCATTTAACCTTGAACAATGAACCTTGCCGTTGCACTGGAGCCCTTCTGCTTTCATGGCAGCATGAGACACCAGACCCAAACCACACAGGCCAGTATCATGAGATGGGTTTGGATATCAAGCTAACAATTTAAAACCCCTATCTGAGATTTATTCTGAATGTATCAATTACAGCATGTGTTCATAGATTCTTGAAGACCGATGATAGGGTAGAGAGCCACTAATCCTGAAACTTTCCACTCACGCTGAAGCTCAAATTACAACCCAGATTCGCCACAGTGGTTGCAAACAATAAAAAATATAAGCTTACCATTTAATTTTCACAAATACTTTTGAAACTCAGATTTAAATTTAATGTACCCCCATGCACTGCCATGTACCAAAAACTGACTGAATCAATTTAAGAGAGAAATGCTGATTTCGATCCAATAGAATTTACATAATCAAAACCAGCACTGAAGCATTTGAACTCTTAAGTGGAGCTAAAGAAACTCAAGTACGCGCAGAGGACCCAAACGCAAATACCAACAGTGTACAAACATTTTCTCGCTAATTTGCCTGTGGCTTAATACAGCACACTCAAACACAGAGACAACTACAATAAAACAAACTTGACGCCACAGTGGTGTTAGTGGGCCTTAGTAAATACTCTGTGGTGAAAGACTAATCTCTCAAATCATGGCTGGAAAATTGGTTTTAGAGAAAGCATCAGAAAGAATAATCTCCTCCAGGATCAGATGCCCTGCAGTGATTAGCAGAATAATATTGTCCGCATCAAAATAAAACTGTTAAAGCTATTGCATAACTATGTTTTTAAAGAATTTTAACAATGATATTTTTATATTCACTGTTAGTGCGTCTGTTATTGTCGATCACAGATGTTTGGTTGCTTATACACATTTTTAGGGAAGTGGATCTGCTGACACTTGCAGATTTAGCAAAATCCACCCTGTTTATGCATAACCACAGTGTTGTGGTTTGCTCCTGTGGATGTAACTATATACTCTCACATGCTATCTTAATCCCAAAAGCAACAACCCACACATGCGTATATGCAAACTGCTTGTTTGTCTACATCCATGCGCTCCCCCATGCAAATGCACTTTTGCACTGTTATTGGTCAAACTCAACAATAGATAGGCATTTAGAATTAAGTTCTTTGTTTCAAACCCATGAACACGAGCCCAGCTTAAATTTTTTAAATGCCGGCAGGCAGGAATATGAAGTTTACACAAGCACCTATACACCACCCACTCACGCAGACGTCTCTGTATCCTCTTGTGTAATAAGAGAGGGCAATCGATACTGTCACACTGAAAAATCAGAACAAAGAAAGAGACCAAAGTGAAATTGACAGACAGGTGGGGGAGTAACAGGTTTAAAGTTAATTTGTGCTCCCTCTCTCCATCTTTCTCATATTGTCTCTGAAAGACTCTCCTCCCCTTCATTGTGCCCCCCTCTTTCTATTTTTTTCTTTATCTACTCACACACCTTCCCTGTAGAGGTCATTTTAAAGACAAGGTTTGGTCCAATCAAACTGAAGTTGTATAGCCCTAGTTGTGGCTGCCTGATTGAGAGTGACATTGACACGATTACGACAGACAAACTAGATTAAGAACGACGTGGCACTCCCTCCCTTTCTCCGTCTACCCTCTGTTTCTCTCCGTCTACCCTGTTCTCCCTCCTTCATTCCTCTTTGCTCTTGTAGTCTTTGAATACACAGTTGCATTTCACACAGACTTTGCCCTCTAACGGTACTCTACAACTCCGCTTTACTCATTTTCTTGTGTCTCCCCCATAAAAACTTGCATGTGCGTCCAGCCAATCAGGATTGAAATGCCACCACTACTGCAGCAGGCTTAAATTGCTCATAGCTATAGATTACTTTGTCAAAAAATGGTACAAGTTTCTGTTCCATTTGTCCTGGCGTGGTTGTCACAATTGACTCACACTTGCAGTGTGCCACTACGACAATCCAGGACCAGTCGGAGAGTACAATCTCCACAAACCTCTTCACCTCAGGGTGATTATAGCAAGGTGGAGTGTAGCAGTAGACCCTGTGCATTGCCCACCACTCGTACTTATCCCTCTCCAGGATGACAACAATTCTGTGTTGCAGAGGAGTAACGATTGTCATCTTCCCTGGATGCCCTTGTGGCCAGAATAGGAAAATTGCTTATTTTGGAGTAGATGCATCTATATTCAGTTTATCCCAGGAAGGGAGAGGTACCCTGGAGTACCCATGTCGACATGCTGGGGTCAGTTTGTTGGAAATGGAGGTGGTGCCTCCAATGGCTAATCAACATTTGTAACTAACTGTATGGTAGGCTGTTCATTATTCTTGTTCAATCTGCCACTTGTAGAGTTTGATGGTAGCAATGTGTGAGTGGTCCCTCCCTCCCTCAGCTCGAGTGTGAACAGCACGGTGGCTGCTGACCTGTTCCAGTAACATGGAGAAATCCCCAGCTTTCCCTCTGGCTCCCAGCCTGGCAGAGGTGACTCCTTCCGTGAAAGGCTGACACAGGATGTGACTACCTATTAGCAGCCCAAACGATGCCATACTGGCACTGGTAGCTCTCCTTCACATCCTCGCTCGGAAACTGTCAGGAGTGTGAAAATATTTCAAAATCATTTTAACCTCTCACACTTTTGCTGTCCCCTCACCCGTGGCCCTGTTAGTGGAATAAGTGGAACTACCACCTTTATGTTCCTGACCAGAAACACAGAAGTGGTAGCAGAATCTGTCACTGCGTCATGCTTTCTCCCTCTACTGATGTTTGGCACTGGGGTGTTGGATATCTTGTAGGTGATAACGGCATCCTGGCTAACTCTCCTCTTCAGTGGTGACCAGGAGCTGACTCCCAGGTTAGTGGCTGTGGCAAAAACCTGCCTAAGTCCCTGGACAGCCGAGACCAGGCCTGATGCTCTGACTTAGGGATAATGGGGCTGCCCCAAACAAGGGCAGAGTAGTCACTGCACTGTGTTGGTTCTCTCCCCATCACTTGTCAGTCATGCTTAAGAGCAGAAATAATTAGGCCATGAATCTGCAGTTCAATCAACAGGAGATTAATTGGCAATTTTGGTTGGTCAGTTTCCCGTATTTGAGCAACCGCTGCTTTTCCATTTTTTGGGTTTTGGACTGTTGGTTGGATGAAAGAAGCAATTTTAATATGTCACACTGAGCACTGGCAAATTATAAGGCTATTTTCACTATTATCTGACAAAAATCGAGACAACAAGGATTAAAGGGATAATGAAAGTAAGTGCAGCCCCAGTCCTATTAATTAATTACTGTTGGTGGGCAGATCTTTGGCTGGTTTATATGTCACGGGATATACTGTACAGGAGGTAACTTTTGGCCTCTCAAGACAATTTCACTCATTGTCTTTCACATGTACAGTTTTTATTTATCTCTCTTGCGTTCTTTGTTTTCTTTTAATCATTCATTGCTCAAATATGTTTATTTTTGTGTTGCGTGCGTGTATGCGATCCAGCATTTGATGTGTATTGTGCATATGATTCCTTTTGTCAGTCCCGTGCCGTCTTTGTCTGAGCCTGTTTAGCTGTGTGTGCGTGTGCATGTGTGTTTGAATGTGAATTCTGCTATGAGTGACAGAAGACAATTGCTCGGTCTGATCTAATAAGTGTTCATCTCATTTCGGAGCTTTCTCCTCACCTCCTCTTCTAAACTCTGTTAGTATCGGTGGCCAGATTAGCTTAATGAAGTCCCGGGGAAGTCATTTTCCCTTTAGATGTATCTCCACTCCACACCTGCACACACATCTTGCACATTTTGCTTCCAAGGATGGAGCCCTGTAGCTGGGAGAGATAGGAGAGAGGCAAACAGTCTCTTTTGGGCCTCTGAAAAAAATCAGCCAAGTTCTTATATACATTAGATCAAGTCAATGGAAGCCATCTCACGAGTCTTTGAATGTAACACTGCTCTTTTGAGTGACATTGATCCCATGGTGATTGACCTCTGATCTCTGATTCTTCAAGCTGGCCCTCAGGGACCAAACCAATATGCGCCATCAGCCTCTCCCAATCTAATCACTGTTGCACATAATACTACTGAGTGCTATTAACTTACCATCAGGTTATGGACTAGCTTGTGACAAAACACAGAGACTGTATTGTAGTGACATATCATGCTGAGAGAAATATAAACAGACTATTAAGGCTCCAGTTAAGTGGATATTTCTCCTGTTTTAGAAGAGAAACAAAGGCAGAGGGCGAGAGAGACAAATGATGACAACTTAGTAATTATACAGGTACACTTTCCTTGGGGGTAACCCCCTTGATCATACATCAGGATCTCTCAGCAGAACATAACTCCAAAAGAGCTTTCATTGATTTGACATAAGATAAAAGCAAGAGAAAGCAAGAGTTGGCGTCACTGATATAATTTCCTTCATTCCTGTGTTCATCCTAAACACATAATGTGTGTTTTTATAGCCCAATTGTGAGTTGGTAGTCTCTCTCAATGTTTTGAAGTGTCTCCATTAGTGTTTGTGTCAATGGAGTGGTTTTAGTTCCCCTTGAGGGACAGAGTGAAGGACCCCATTCTGTATCTCCTCAGTGATCCATCTGCGACTGGTCAATACAGAATGATTGACCATGTGTGTGCTGTACATACATGCTGCCGTATTGTGCAGGGCTGCTTCTTTATCTATTATAAGGTACAATAAGACTACAATAAGATCCTATATGGGGATCATATTTTTACTTGAGAAAGTGTTGTGTGTGTGTGTGTGTGTGTGTGTGTGTGTGTGTGTGTGTGTGTGTGTGTGTGTGTGTGTGTGTGTGTGTGTGTGTGTGTGTGTGTGTGTGTGTGTGTGTGTGTATGTGCGTGCGCATAGTGCTGGGGTCTCTTTCATCCTGGCCTATCCCTGGGGACGGGAGTCATAGTGGGCATGCACCCTACTCCAGACCTTCTTTGATAATCTTCCCTAATTGGTCTGAGTCGCAGTCTCATGAGAAAGCTAATTAAAACAAGGTGTTGAAGGGGAAAATAACAAAATAATTGTGGTTGTGTACATGTATGGTTATGCGTGCATGTGTGTGTGGGCGCTTATGCCAATATCTGTGTATATTCACGTGAGGCCGTGTTTGTGAAGTCAGTGAAGTCGTATTTGTTTACAAAAACATGACGCCGGTTCGCTTGTGAGTGAGTCATCATGTTTTTAAGCAAAAGTGCAATTGTTTAGTTTTTAGCACTACATTTTAAGACATTTAATTTATACTGTATTGTATTTGTTCATGTGCAATGCTTTTTCATATACAGTCTGCATGTATTTTGCATTCACATGTTTGCGAATGCATGTGCATGTCAGTGAGTTGGAGACAAGCAGATTTACTGCAGCTCTATGACACATTGATTGAAATCTGCCTTTTATGGAGCTGCGTTTTCTGTGTTAGATAAGGGCATATCCAGTCAAGCGTTAGGTAAATCTGCCATGTTTTAGCTCTCAACCTTTCCCTTCTCCTTCTCACCTCATTTTTGTCTGTTCTTCGTTTCCTCTCTGCTCATATGACTTCTATTTCCTTTGAAGTGGTCGTTGTTATTTAAAGTTACAATGGCTTTATTCCCGTTTGACAGTTCTGTGCCCCACATTTATTTTTTTTTCTCTAATATTTCTGACTTGATTTGCGCAGATGCTCTGTGTTGTTGATTCAGCTTTGCATTCGTAGTGCGGAACAAGAGAGAAAAAGGGCGGTCGGGGTTGTTGGGATTGTTGGAGGGAGTCAAAGATTCAGATAGATAAAGAAGGGGGGGAGGGAGAGTCAGAGCATCACAGAGAGATTGCGAGAGAAGAGAGTCAGAGCATCCGAGCGAGGCACGTTTGTGCTGCACCTTTTCTGTCATGACAGCCTGTTCAATTTGTTCTCTTCTTCTTCTACTTCTTCCCCTCCCTCATTTCCTTTTTCCATCACTGGCCATCTCCATTTACTTATTGAGCTGTTCTGTCATTGATCTGTCCATCGACTGGCCCTCTGATCCATCCTCCATCTGTCTACCACTGACAGACTTTTAATTGATGAGAGAGCAGGTCAAATTAAGCAATTAGGCCAAGTGGCGGAAAAAGAGACAGAGCGGCATGTCTTTTTCAGGTAGACGGGGGGCGAGGAGGGGTGGTGAAGGAGGACCAGGAGGCGGCTTGAGTGGGAAAAAGAGGGAGTGTGAGAGGGAGGGAGTGAGGATGTTGTGAAGGATAATGAATGCGGGAGGCATAGGCAGATGCGGAATGTTTACGCTTTTTCATTTTGGAATTTGAATGAATTTTTCATAGCTATTCATAAAAAATCCATCAATATTTCACCTGGGGAGAGTGAAGGAGAAAGAGAGGGAGAGGGAGAGAAAAAAGGACCCTTACGGAATGAGTTGTCATGAAAGTCCATTGAAGCAAACAGAGTCGCTGGAGAAGAAGAGAAAAGAGGGAAGGAGGAGGGATGGAGGGATGTTTATGCCGAGGACACAAACACCTAGATAGGGGAAGCGGTGCAGGAGGGGGGGGGGTGAGAGGAAGGGGGGTGTACAACGTAAATGTCTGGGTGTGAATGAGAACGACGGCTGGCGTGGTATCTGTTGGAAGGTGTGTGTGTGTGTGTAGTGAAGTCTGAGACAAAGCCATATCAACCACCCCCTCTAACAGTAACAGCAGGAGCGGGGTTGTGTTAATTTTCACTTTGTCAAACCCCATTATGTGAGAAGAACGTCTGATCCTTCCCATTAGCATACAGTGGGCCCAGACACCTGCGATGGGATTTCTGGTGCTGTATTGCTTTCTTCCTGGGAAGCAGAGCTGGGAGTCACAGGATTTAAGGCTCAGAATCAACCAGTGGCTCTTCTTTCCCTGCTCACTTCTGCTCCGATTCTATGAAATATAGACCACCACACATACATGAAGGCTTATTTAGGGTTTTAAAAATCAGTATAGGCAATTACAAAGTAGCAACCAAACTCTTTAAAGAGTTTAACAGAGAGACAAATTTGAGTGAAATTGTCTCGAATGCCAGCATTCAATTTATGTTCAATACACACACACACACACACAAAAAAAATATATTAGTACTTGTCTGTAGTAAAATCAGCTTTTTGCCTGATCATTGAACTCATCATTTTAAATTACAATTACCAGATTTTCCAGTTTATCATCATTCCTATAAGAAAAATATTGAAGTCAGAAAACTCTGATAAAGACACACATACATGTTAAAACATTTAATATGACACGGCAATATAACATACAATACCACATCGTTTCTTGCTGACTCGTACGTACAGAACTTTAAACATTTACATGAAGATATTTTTAAAAATTTTGTCAGGGCAGGCCAGCTCTGCATTCTGAAGCTGATTTTTTTTTTTTTTTTTTTTAGCAATTTTGATGTCAGCTCACCTCTACCTCTGTTGAATAAAGGTACTCCAGGTGCAGTTCAAATACTGGGCTGGAGGACAGGAGGAACATTGCCTGGGGCGGGTCCCTCTGTTCATCCATGACGACACTTCCTTCCCTGCCTTCTGTGGGTTTAGGTAAGGAGAAGCCAAGTCTGGGCCACATCTTCCTTAGAGAAGTGTTGATTCAACTGTATGGTCATTTTGGATGATGCAGTTTTTGCTTCTGTTCAGTTGTACTGCATTACACAGGGGTGCATTTCTGTTATTTAGCCCAACCTCACTGATATATATGAGGTGGTCAAAATAATAGATGCAGTACAGTTGAATAGGACCTCAAAGTGCTGCCTCCAAAGTGACCATACAGCTGCCCATCATAACCTTTATGAAGGGAGGATTTATTACACTACTGTTGTATTAGACTATATCAGACAATATTTAAAAGGGCAACTGAGTGTGCATCTTTGCTTCAAGATAAGTAGAGAAGTGTAGCATTCAGAGCTGATCCACTGGACAGGTCACAGACCAGTGATCAGTGAGTAGGCTTGACCCCTGCAGCCTCTTGTTGAACTCACCAGACTGTACCATTAAATCCACCTCGGGGGGAGGTTATGTGGGATGTCATTTGCATGAATTTATGCCAGCAGGCGAGTCAGTCATCTGTCTACAAGTAGTCAATTAAATATCTAATTAAGTGGGGAGGAGTTTGAATAATGTAGAGGTATTGACTGGCCTGGTTGGGTGGGAGGGAGGGATGATGGCTGTGTCTAAATCAGTGCCGCGGCAGATGGTAGACTGATATTAACCGGTGAATATTCGTCACACTGTAGAAGCATAAAGTACAATAGGGTGATGTAACATTAAACTCAAAATATAATGTATTTCTAGGATGCAGTTGATTGAAAATCCAGATTTGTCTCTCTGCGAAAGAATAAGATGAATATAGTAGTTAAAGTAGTTTGGTTCCCTCAAAAAGACCAAGAAAGGAGAAAATGACTCTATGTTACCTTTTATGTCTTGTCTTCTCAGTATTCACACAGTACAGCAAAAAAGAACCAAGACCTTTAAACAAGAAGTCTACTGACAAAGAACTCATTAAGTGGACAGTTTTGGTGAGCTGTCAACCTGCATCATCAGCATCGCACAGCGAAGGCATGCGGGCGAAAGTCGCTGCACTTAATTGCGCAGGGTTAAGTAGGTGCTTTGCATCTACAAACAATCAATTAACATGTCAACAGTCTTTTCAACCTACAAGGCTGTCAAGAAACACCACAGTAAGCAAATACCACAGGATATTGCAAGCATATTTATGTGCAACCGACATTTGTGCCACGTCATTGCTGTTCAGCAGTGGTGTGTTATTATATTATTGCTTTCTTGTGACTGCGTGTTATCTGCCAACACGATGGTTTCTTCCTGAACAGCTCATTTTGATTTTCCATAAGTTACTTGTTGATGGATTTAATGGAGAAAACAGAGAAAAGGAAGGGTTATTACATGAACATTGATTCCCAGTCTGAGTTTACTTTAAAATCTTTCTTTTCTAGTTACATTCAGGTAGATGTAGTGGAGATGCTGGTAGTCCTCACGCCATGATCATAAATAACTTTTGCTCTTGTGTGCACTTGTGTTTGTGTGAGAATTTCTGTGTGTTTATCCATGTAGAAGAATTACAGGCAGACTAGGCTTGCGTACACATACAATATTTATACAAAACCTGTGCAAATACAGGTGGATTGCAGCCGTTAAAGGGTCGTAATTAAATCTACCTAATATCTCATAACAGCTCTACCTCTCTCTGTCTCTCTTGATTAAGCAGAAATGGTCTGTACTGTGTTTTTTTTTGCACACAGTGACAGCTGTTTCTGCAAACCTTTTCACCTAACCCTGCCGTCTGTAACCTCAATTAGTTATGTGTAAAACAACAACAGTAGCAGCCACAACAATGCAAACATATTGCCTCGAACAGGTGCTATAAAACATAGCGTGCATGTGTTTTTGTATAAGTTGGCAGTGCTAAAATTGTATGTGGGCGCTTGGCTTGGTGCCAGTGTGATTGCTTGATTCTGCTCTAAAGTGACCATGACCGCAGATAAGTCTCTGTTTATGTTGCATCACAGTGGTTTAAACTCAACTATGCTGTTTTGATGGCAGTGAAACCGCAGATGGATACAGATACAAGCAAAGATAAAAGATGAAATAAGATGATTGCCCTCTTGCAGTCACACAAAAAGGCAACAGAGTTCCATGTGGGTTTCTTGTTCATGAAGGTTTCTCTGTGTTTTCCAAGAAATTTTGACTATGGAAAATGAATAGATAGGAATCAGCTTGGAGCAGCACATAACTGTCTGACCCAGCCCGAGAGAGCGTGACAACGCCCTCAGCTCATAGAGAGATAGAGTGAGGTCAAGGGCAAGAATAGAAAATTGTACCGTCCCTTTTTTGAAACACCATAAAACATGAGAGGATCCAGTGAATTCAGTTAAGGTTGATTGAATTTCTTACATGATTAGTTTTGTAAGCTGTACTCGGAGCTTGAAAAGGAAAAAAACTCATGATGTTTGGGGGAAAATATTCAGTCGATATTTCTCAACTGATAAAACGCCGCTGTTTGTAACTGTGTGATTAAGAATATCTATCCAATTGTCAATACTTGAAACAAAACCCAAGGGCAAAAAGTAAATTCCCATTGTCATTTTTTGTCCTTTAACTCGTCAGTTAAAGGACAAAAACGTGTTTGGTTCAATTCAGGCCCGTGTCAGGTGGTGAATATTCAAAATCCATCAAACTCGATTAATTCACTGCTGCACATTACGTGGAAATAACTATGTTTCAAGTGTTTTCTTCATGTGTGCTTTGTGTTTTGGGGCAGACAGTCTGACTGATGGGCATATGGTGAGCATGGTGCTGTGGCACAGCTGACTGCCTCTGACATGACACATAGGATGGGGCTTGGGGGAGATGAGTGGAGAGTCCCTCATTCCTCACAGCGTGTTTATAGTCTCCTGGTTTGTTGTTCTGCTTTTACGTGTTTGGTCTTTCTTTAGGAGACCTTTCATTAGAGTTGATCAGGCTCAATGAATCAGGATTACTCCTACTTCCGTCCTGTTCTGCCTCTCCTGTTCCTTCGTATTTCATCTGCCTCCCCCCTGTTTCACCCTCCAACCCTCCCTTGCCCCACACCCCCCACTGGCTCCCTCCAGATGTGTTAATCAGCACTCCCTGTTAACACATGATTCACCCCATATGTTTTCTACAGCACAAGGCCTCCACTTGGGAGCTGAGATTGTGCGTATGTGCGTGTGTTCACATGAGTGGGTGCAACTTTGATGTGTCTTCTCTCTTTTTCTCTCTCTCTTTAGTTTTGTGCGTGTGCACACGTGTGTGTGCATGTGTGTGTGCTTGAAAATCCACCAGGCTGCCCGGGCTTTCTCCAAAGGGCTGCTGCTGTCGGCTCAAATCAGCCTCCTCTCCCCATGAGTGAACACACTAATCCATTTGTGTATCTGAGTACATGGTGTGTGTGTGTGTGTGTGTGTGTGTGTGTGTGTGTGTGTGTGTGTGTGTGTGTGTGTGTGTGTGTGTGTGTGTGTGTGTGTGTGTGTGTGTGTGTGTGTGTGTGTGTGTGTGTGTGTGTGTGTGTGTGTGTGTAAGCATGCTAATCCAGGGGAGGGCCCTGCCTAACACCCCATGAAAACACTCTATTCACCAGCAATTAGAGGCAGGGGCCCTGGGCCCTGCACTACACTTCCACTGGGAGAGAGGGAGACAAAGGAGGGGAGGAGACAAGGGAGGAGAGGAGGAAGATATGAGGCTACCACAGGGATGAGAGGAGGGGCACAGCTCTGAATGTTTGTGTCTTTGCCATGAGGGACAGGAGGACTGGGTGGAGTGCATGTATGAAAGTTGAAAGGGATAAATTTCCTCCTCAGATTGTCCCCAAGCCGAGTGTTGAAGTGCACATGGCTGTCAACAAGATGTGAAAACAGAGAAGCTGACCAACATATAACTTCTGTCTTCTTTTCTTCTGGTGAAGCACCATTAATGGATAATTGATAACTATCATGGATCCAGACTGATCGTTATCCAGTGGGAGAGATTACACAGAAACACAGAGTTGGATAGAGTCACGGTTATGAGTTAACAGTCTGGAGATGATCTCTGTGGAACACAACATCTTTCTTCCATTAGAGTCCGCTGAGAGACAGGATTCATCTCTGCCTCACTGTCTGTCTCATTTTTTTTTTTTACTTTTTTCTTTCTTTCTCTGTGGGTGTGTGTATGTGTTTGTACGTGTGTGTGTGTATTGTTGAAGTTGTTTTTGCCCATGTAACCCACCATGAACATTCATGTAAAACACTAAACGTACCACAAGGAAACACTAGCACTGGGCACCCAACGACCACAAAAACAACTGCACATTCATGCTTGTACAGGGTTTTCTAAAGTTATCTGCTACAAAGCCAGACTCCCAGTCAGATCAGGAAAAATGTCTCAGAAAAATATCATGGGGGATTTACTGTATGTTTTGCTTGTGCTCGTCATTGATGCATTCCTGGAAGTCATATCAGGGGAAAGCATTCAAAGGCCCCGGCTGACGTGTCAGGGCCTTACTGTGTCTTCTAAGAGCAGTCACAATCAAATAATCAACTAACCAACCCAAGCTGAGTTACTATCAATACATAAGTCAGGCTTTGTAACCAAAAATAGAAATGACCTTTCATTTGTACTTTAAAGATACACTGTATACTGACCCTTTTGTGTGGTTTCTGTCTGGATCCTCGCATAATGTCTTAAATCTGACATAAAATCTTAAATTAAAGAAGCAAGATTGTGTCAGAATGGCAAAAGCAAGAACACAGGAGCGACCTCACTGAGTACAAATCTGTCAAAGTAGTTGAAATAATATGTCTGAGTCAGAAATGAATATGGTCCAACTGTCTGAGCCTTTTCTGCTGTTTTGTGCTGGATCCAATCACAAGAGATGTGATGAACCCCTGTTTTATACAATCATGTGTTCACAAAGTGGTGAACCTCGCTCCATCCTTGCCTGTGAGCGACTGAGCCTTTCCAGGATGCCTCTTTGTATGCAATCATGATACTCTCACCTGTTACCAATGAACGTGTTTACCTGTGGAATGATCCAAACAGGTGTTTTTGGCTTATTGCACAACTTTCCCAGTCTTTAGTTGCTTCGATCCCAACTTGTTTGAAACATATTGCTGGCATCAAATTCAAAATAAGCACATATTTACAAAAATCATGTTCTGTTGTATTTATGTTTTATACAGCATCCCATTTTTTTGGAATTGGGGTTGTAGAAGATTTTTATTTTTTATTTTTGGACAAGTGAAAAATAAAAAATAACCCTAACCCTAACCCTAACCCTAACCCTGACCCTTTCTGGGATGACAGAGATGTAAATTTCCCTCATACTCTGTGCTCCTCAACTTTTTCTAATAGTTCCATTATGTGTAAATTTGGTTATTAGTGAACATATGACTTCATATTTCCATTCATGAAACCATTCCTGAATCTGTCTCAAAGTATGAGGGCATTACAACCTTGGAATATGGAAACGTCATCAGGGAGCAGTGTGTCCATCATATGTTGAAGCCGATCCTTTAAAACCATCCCTGGCTGTATCTTCAGAAGTCCATACAGAGCAATCATCAGAAACAATGAGTCCAACAACATGGCTACCCATACGACTGCAGATCCACCACTTATGTTTAACAGTTGGCCACAGATCCTGTACTGTGGGCTGAGAGCATTTTTCTTGGCTTTGTCCAAACAAAACCCATATGGATGTTGGAAGAATTGTTACAGTCACTCATCAGGCTGTTTCACTTTCTTCCATTGCTCAGAGGTTTTGGGTTATCAGCCCCTTCCTCCGTACACTGTTATTCAACATGAAGTGTTTTAGCCAAAAAATGGCAAGATGTTTAATTGAACTACAGATAATGAAGATAAAGGAGAAAGGATTTAATAACCTATTATTACAGTGACAATATGTGACTTATGAAATGGTTAAGAGCGGGAGCAGAATGCAATGAAAGACTAAAGGGAGGTTAAAGGCCGGAGTGTGTGTGTGTGTGTGTGTGTGTGTGTGTGTGTGTGTGTGTGTGTGTGTGTGTGTGTGTGTGTGTGTGTGTGTGTGTGTGTGTGTGTGTGTGTGTGTGTGTGTGTGTGTGTGTGTAAAGTGCTCTTAAAGAGGGCAAATATAAATGATATGAAGCAGAAAAGTGCGGAATAGATTGGCTAGCAATAACATATACAGGCTCTACAGTGGTCTGAGCGTGCAAGCACAATTCACCTTAAGTGCTAATGCATGAAACAAAGCTTTCTGCAAAACATACAGCACTGCTGCATGAATATGCACTCAACTGTTTTCATTAACGTGTTGTGGGCAGACATGCAACTGTCCATGCATAACCAGTAGTGCAGCAGAGCAAGTGGTGCCTTCAAATCATCGCCATGGGCCATAACCTTGAAAACTCCAGTTAAAAACATTTTCCCCACTTCTTTATCGCTATTTATGTTGACAGCGCCTTGGCTGCTCAGAACGCTCAATCTATCAAAGCTTTTCTGCCTGTTTCAAAACTGCTTCAGTGGCTCTTAGAGAAACAAAAAAGTGCCTTTAAACATGAATGAAACAGTATTGCTTTTGAACTCTCAGGTCCCTTGCAGTACCCTCCTCCCCTCTCCCTCTCTACCCGTCGTTTCTCCTCCCTCCTGTCTTTTCTGCCAGCTTTAATTTTTAATGCTTGTTCCTGAATAGGTTTGTAATAAAGAATAGGTACAGTAAGTAGCATAAAATATTGATTTTGTACATTTCCTTATGAATTTTTATTCTGTGGAATGATTAAATTTTTCATATTTTCTGCACTTGGGAGATTTCTGATGAATTCATCTCTGTTTATTGTGTGTGAGCACACAACTGGTGTTCCCAATTTGGGGAAATGAATAATGCAGCCGGGGTCGTCTTTGTGTGTGTGTGTGTGTGTGTGTGTGTGTGTGTGTGTGTGTGTGTGTGTGTGTGTGTGTGTGTGTGTGTGTGTGTGTGTGTGTGTGTGTGTGTGTGTGTTTTTCATAATGCTGGGTTCAGGTGTATATGCCTCGCTCAGATACGTAAGGCATAAGTGTGTGTTCAAGTTTAGCAATGGGATCCTTTCTCCCCCAGACAAAATAAATCTGAGGTTAGTTGACAGCCAAGGAGAATACAGTGAGTGCATATGAATGTGCACATCTGCAAGGGAAAGAGCGTGTGTCTGTGTGCGCGTTTGTGCTGTTGTGTATGTCGTTGCTTGGGGCTAGCTGTGAAGCGATAATTAACACAATGGTATGATTAGCTATGCAGACGAGTGGCCACAGGGTCCCTGAAGAGACAGAGGGGGAATGAAGAGATGAACATAATAAAAGGAAAACAGATTTCTCTCTGTTTCTACTGTCTGGTACTGTACTTAGCCTGGACCACTCAACAGTGTTCTGTTCATTTTAAAGCAGTGCTTTAAATCGGTTTATGTCAGCCTGGAGACAGCTCAGTGTCATAACCTCCCATGCACACACACACACACACCAGTGCTGTCTCACTTATGCACTACAACTACACAATGCAGAACAGAACACAAACATGGTGTAATAGAGCTATGTAATGCAGATCAGTACAACGCATGCTGTTAGTGTTACTTAAAGCGTAGCTGTGATATATGTATGTATATAGATAGATAGATAGATAGATAGATAGATAGATAGATAGATAGATAGATAGATAGATAGATAGATAGATAGATAGATAGATAGATAGATAGATAGATAGATAGACCCCACAGAATCATGTGAGTATGATCAAAATAAGACAAAGCAAACAAAAGATCTCCCTTCCTCTTACCATCCCAAACAACTTTATCTCTGACCTCTGATATCTAATATATCTAAACTAATATCACAGAGTGACACGTCTCATATAACGTCTGGACTCGATAGCAGACATCAACTTTTATTGGCTTCAGTGAGAACAGTAATTGGGCAATGGTAGAAAGATCAAAAATAATCTCTTTGATGAAACGCCTGAGAGGGGGAAGGACTTCATTTGTAAGTGAATTGTGAGGCGAGTGTGCTTTTAGGGGAACTTGAGCGTGAGTTTGAATGGGATCGATGCACGTTTGGAAAAGCCAATTGTGATCAATGAGAATGGATTTACTGAGAGGGCGGGAACATTGCAGCACTACAGCAACTGAAGCTGCTGAAATGGACTTTATGAATATTAAACAGCAGGGGGTCGATAGCAGGACAGGGCTGCTACAGTCAACACAGGGACACGCTATGGTGGGTTTGTGCATATATATATATATATATATATATATATATATATATTTTGCAGGATATATCCAGATCTGAAATTCAAACTCGTATTCAAACAAAGTAATTGACCCTCATAATGAATAATTTTCCCTGAAAATGAAGTCGGTCGTGAGTTATCCATCACCCAAAGTGTTTCCAAACTGCCAACACACAAATATTGCCCACACCCAGACCACCCCACCTCCAGCCCCCTATTGCTGACAAGCTGAGTGGTGTGATGGGAGAGCGTAGTAAATAAATGAATAAGCAGACAAAGCGTGTTTACAGTACAATGTGACCTCTCTCCTAATATCAACCAGGCTTTCTGTGCACCCCCAACAGATGAACTTGAGGCCCGCTCAAGGGTATACTCGTATAATGACAAGCCAAGTGTGTGTGTGTGGGTGAATGAGTGACTGAGTGAATAATATACCAGCTATTAAGGAAACAAATTGAGGTGGTGTTACCTTGCTTGAGTTGAGTGTGGGGTGCTGTCACTAATATGTTCTGACATGGTCCCCCAAGACCTGGGGAGGAGGGTGTGTGGGTGTGTATTTGTGTATGTGTACATGTACACACATGCTTGCATTGACTGTACACATCTAACTCAGGCTGGGTATGGTTTGAAATTGTTGCATATTTGTGCTGATTCCTGATACTAGTCTTCACTGGGCCATTTGGACATAACTGAAAGAGACCCATGGAAAACCTGCCTCAAACCAAAATGTGGTTTACTCAAACAGACCCGTACAGTGAGAACACTGACAACAGCGTAATGAGCCACCAATTAACAAGCAGCTGTGGTAGAAATGTGTGACTTTTTTCCTGCATTTCATAGTTCACACTCACATTTCACCACTCAGATCTTTTTGGTTATCAGACATAGTGACACACACGCACCCGTGATCTGCAGTAGTCGCAGTGGGACCCTCCATGACCTAATTAGACTGAGTGTAGTTTGGATCCTGCAAGACTTTAGTCCCGCATCAGGTCTTGGACAATTGGAACCAAGTGCACTCTGAAACTACTTTTGTTTTTGATGCTATATTTTGTGAACATAACATGTTTTATTTTTTTCAACCAAGAAGCCAAAATTGGTGACTGTTAAATTCTACGTATCTAATCAAAAGCAGCATATAGTCTAAAATTTAAACCTTTTGATCAAAGACTAAATAAAAACAAACATCAAATCCCAACTTTTGGTTCTTTTTCCAGTATGTGATTTTTTTCCCAGCAAACATGCACCCACATGCACACACTCGTTGACTCTCTCCTGTGCCACTTAGTGATGAGTTGATGTGGTCAGTGTTCGCCCTGGCCCCTGCACTGTTGGGCTGTAGTCCCAGAGCTGGGAGTCCAGGGAGCTGAGACTCCAATGTCCTCCCTATAATACCTCCTGAAGCTGCAGCTGAACCGGCCACAGGGCATCAGGCCAACTCGTAATCTAAGGCATTGCAATCCATTAGCTTGAAAAAGCACAGGGATGACCGATTCTGTGTGTGTATGAACCCCTTGAGATAGTTGCATCCTCGTTCCCCTTATCCTCGCTGCTGCAACTCTCAGTCTGCCTTTTCCTACAGAATCAGCGGTCAAAGTTCATGTGTTTGGCACATCACACTAAGGACTCTGAACCACTACAGTAAACAGACATCTCTCACAGCCATACTCGGCTGCTTTCATTAACTGTCACTCACCATGTGCGTGTTCTTGCGTGCATATTAGCACGGTCTTGCTTCATGTACCTGTGTGTCCTTTTGTTGCGTCTGTTTTCCCTGCTCTCAGTCATTGCACATTCAAGCTTCTGTATTGACCTGTCAGCAGCGCTGCAGACACTTTTAAGCACAACAGATGTCAATACAAGCACATACACATTACATTGATTACTCATAGCATCTCTTCCAAATGGTCTACCAAGCAGAGGAGACCTGAAGACTCCCCAGGGAGCAGAAGTAAGGATTGAAGGAGTTAAGAAAAACAAAACAAAACAGCAGAGTGGAGGAAATTAAGCCCTTGGTGAAAATGGGGAAACTAATAGTCTGGAATGTGACTGTGTCTGGAAAGTATTTTTCGCTGCATTACCAAAGTGTACCTTACTTATATTACTTCATACCTAGAATGCATCTGTAAAGCCTCTGTGCTTAAAAATGCTTGCTGGCTCTGTGGATCTGTGAGGCAGCCTGGTTTGTGTAGTCTCTTTTCTCTCTGTGTGTGTGTGTGTGTGTGTGTGTGTGTGTGTGTGTGTGTGTGTGTGTGTGTGTGTGTGTGTGTGTGTGTGTGTGTGTGTGTGTGTGTGTGTGTGTGTGTGTGTGTCTTTGTGTGTGTCTTTGTGTGTGTGTCTGAGACTATCTGAGAAGTCCAAGGCCGCTTGTGCGTGGTGTGGAGATCAATGTTACCGGTCTGGCTTTGAGATGGAGAGAGCTGTCAGACCTGAATTAGATGTTAAATCTTTTGGACAAAATGTATTGTGTTCAGAATTTATCATGTGCTGTTTCCAGGCCACTGATGTACGTTGTAGTAGCTCTGTGTGTGTGTATGTGTGTGTGTAGATGTGGATGTGTGCGCGTGTGCACACGTCTCCGTGTCTGATGCTGCAAAGCTCCAGTCAGAATGGACTGTTTCAGGGCTAAAGTGGCTGTCTGGGATAACATGATAGATTCTTGTCATGGTGCTCTTTTGCTGTGGTAACTTCCTGGACTTCTTTCTTTCTGGCTTTCTTTATTTTTTCCTCACTGCTCACTTTCCTGTCTCTGCTTTCTCTTGATGTCCTACTCTAATCAACCACAAGCTGCTTTCATTCATCCTACTGTTTCTATGTTTTCTTCCATGTATGTCTCCCTCCCAGGCAGTCCTCCAAGGCAGTCATGTTTCATCTGTCTTCCTTCAAACTGCATGTCTCATACCAAAGGTATAACCCATTCATCCCTGCTCTTGTGGCTAAGGCTCCCCACCATCTCTCCTTCTTTTTCCATCACTTTTCACCCCATCACTCCTACTCCTGCTCTGTGTGCTCATGCGCCAGTATGTCTGTCTACTGATTATGGAGTTGAGTGTCTGGCTAACTGAAATTTATCTGCTAACTACAATACCAGCTATGTTTTTCTCCTCTGAAAGTTAATGGTCTTTTTCCAGATATGGCAGATGTTCACTGTGGTTTGTAGTCTGGAACTCTAAATGAATGTCCAAATATTGTTTGTTGTGTTATTTATTTTCCTGCCACAGATCATTGTTGATCTGTAGTCATCAAAAAGCTTGTTGTCCTTGAAAAATAAACACAACAAGGCAAGCAAACTGAATTCAGGTGAACAATTAAAAAGCCATCAGCTTGGTTATAAATATAGCTGACAGGATTCAAAACTATTGACGATTCATCCGCTCGGCGACCCCTCTGTGCATTATGTATCCTGTCATTATAAAGTAAATAAATTAAACAGATATTTATCTTGTGATTTGTACCACTTGAAAATAGATTTTTACACAGTGCCACAATATGAGATAATATTGCAGCAGTGCCCAGCCAAAGATCATTTTAATTTCATGGATATTGGTGCGTATTCTCTAAACCAGTGGTTTTCAAAGTGGGGGCCGGGGCTGGGCCCGGGGCCACCAGGGAGCGCTAGGGGGGCCTCAGAAAATTGGAGGGAAGTTTAAAAAAAAAAAAAGCAAATTATGTTAGTTAATAATATTCTTATGCTAAACAAATGTAATAATTATTGAATAGTGAATAAAAGTAAGAAAATCATTCTAAAACTTGATGTTTCTTTACATATTTTGTAGCATTGTCGGTGGATTTGCAAAGGGAGTCCCCGGCCAGAAGCTAATGCTGTTGGGGGGGCCGTGGCATGGAAAAGTTTGGGAACCCCTGCTCTAAACAATTGTTGAAATTAACCAAAGGTTTTTGTTTGCCCTGCGGGTTAGGGGCTCCACTAAATAATCCAGACATGCCTAAAACCATCTGCCTTACTTCCTGGGTAGTTTCAGCTCTCTTAAATAGAAACTGACAAAATTATGAGCGCACATATAAGATAATATACAATATGGCCCAACATATACTGGATTTTTTAGGCCGATTATGGATATTGATATTTGGCAGTTTAAAGAAATCTGGTAACAGTTCATCTGTCAGTACAGTCATGATGATTTAACTTTCAGTGATTGTGCAAAATGATGGTGATTCGATGTTTATCACATCTCTATGTACTACTCAAAATAGAGTCATGAAGTGAATGGTGGATAAGATTGTCTTTCTGGACACAGCTTTTCATGTTCTCCCCACTTTTGACCCACAGAAACCCCAAAGCTGCATCTGTATGACAGACATATTATAGCTGTGAGCAGTGATCTTTTAATCGCCCATATTTTGTATGTAACCTTTACATCCCTCCACCTCAGCCCCGCTCTAGCACGTGTGCACACACACACACACACACACACACACACACACGCACACGCACACGCACACACACACACACACACACACACACACACACACACAACTGGTCCACATGCATCCTCTGGTGGTACAATACAGTGCGAGCGGAGGCTTTCATTGGGCACAGTGGTCCCGGTGAGAAGTCGACCGCAGCAATTAACAGAGAGATGAAAGACAGCAGGCTGCCTGCTGAATAATTAAGACTGGTTTGATGAGCAGGGAGGGGCTCGACGGGGAGGTTGGGTGTAAGTCCTCACCAGACAAGTGTGTCCAGTGATATAAAATGTGCTTCTTGGACATAGTAAATTAATGTGTGTTTGTGTGTTGATTGATTAGCTTCCAAAGAAAGATGGAAGCATGTAGATGGAATTCACAAGTAAGACAAAAATTATGTTTCAGACCACATTAAGGCACGACAAAGAGTGCAGAAAATGTTGTTATGTCGTCCTCAGGGAAGTTAAGTTGTTAGGCTGAGAGGAGATCCAGACGTGGTGACTGATTTTCAGCCATAGCGGTCTACCATTATGCAAACTACACGGCAGGGTCAATAAGCACATTGATCGACTGGTTTCTGGTGAGGTAGAACATAAAGGAGAGAACAAAACCCCAGTGCATGAAGGGAAGGGTTTGATTGGTAAATCTGAAAGAGAAGGAGAACTGCAGGCAGTGTGAGATACAAGCAGAGAGAATAAAGGGAGGGAGAGATTGAGGCAGACACAGCAAACAGGAACTCTCCCAGGAGTGTTTCAGCCAAATGTATTTAAATGTATTCTGCTAATTACAAAACTCTAAACACATACACGCTGATGCAAACACTGTCTGGCATTTTGTAGCACCGTTGTACCGAGGTAATTACATGCGCCTGCTTTACACACTGTATGGGTCTTTATGTGTATTTGTGTATGTATGTATGTGAGTGTTTTCATAAGTGCATTTCTGTGTGTGTGCGGGTGTCTGAGGGAGAGAGGAGAAGATAAAAACAGACCTACATGCGGGAGACACGATAAGGGGAGCCTTTTCCACAAAGATTAAGTAGTATGGATTAAAGCAGAACATGCGTGTGGTTGGCTGTGCTTTCTCCCAAGTGAAGATGAATCAAGACACTATTATATCTCAAACAAAAACATTAGCTGTAGCGATTTACTTCAAAACAACTCAAGTGTCTCAGGGAATTCTATCTCCATTCACACCCAACTACTGTAAAACACATCTGAAACCTCTGTGGAGTGCTTTAGAGCAGCCGTTCCACAATAGTTCGACATTACCTCGATATCACCAGCAGCTTTGTGTGAAGGACACACTTTCGTTGGTTTCGTGGTTAGGTGACGGGTACAGTAAGCGCAGTTTTCTTTCATCCTGCTGCTAATCGGGCCGATCAGATGAAGAGCAGCTCTCAATACCTACTCTCTAACCACCTGCTTGTGTGACCTCTCCATTGATTTATTGACCAACATCTGTCTGGACACACACCTCTTACTGTCCCCCTTTCCCCCCCACCACCTCCTGCACCTCTTCTACTCCTTTCTCCTCCATCCATTTCACTGTCCAGTTACAGTATGTGGCTGTCTGGCTCACAGTCATTTGTCCATCCCAGCTAAAGATGTAGGAGGAGGCTGTTTATGACTTCATATTGGATGGCCAACATCTTTTATTTTTTTGCTGGCATGGCCCGTCAGGAGGAGTCTTGATTCAACTTTATGATCATTTTGGAGGCTGTAGTTTGTGGCGCTGTTTAGCTGCACTGCATTATACAGAGAGGTGTTTCTGTTATTTAGCGCACGCACATTATAACATTAAAAACTGTTGCAATGGGGGTTATTGTTTGTTTTGAGATTTTGGAAGATGCAAGTGCGTGTTGCATCTTATAGTTTGTCATTATTCTTCCCTTTCTATTTTGCATTTTTCAGCTAAATTGCCCAGCTCTGACGCACACATTTGGTAGTTTTAGCCTTGAATATTCTCCTCTCGAACTATGAACTACAGTTTGTACAGTGTTTGTCCTCAGTTGAACCAGTACCCTGTCTAAGTGTTTGTCACGCAGTCAGTGAAAAAGAGTGCCAGCTGCATGACGAAAACATTTAACCTTCGCTGTTTTCAATTTTCAGATCCTAAACAATTACAGATGCTTGTCCATGTTACTATGACTTGGACCAGCATCTGGCCAGAACAAGGATCTGTAATTTGAACTAAATTGCAAAGAGAAGCCTGTTTCTCCAGCAAGAACAGTGGGGGAATGAGGAGAAGAGAAAGAAAGACATGTCTCCAGGGATGCATTTTAATTCACTCAATTGCCCTATATTCCCCTGCAGTTTTTGTTTTGATGATAGTGACGCTTTGCATATCTTCACCCTCCAAGCACAGAGGATGTGCACAGGAGGAGGACCTGCGTGTGTGTGTGTGTGTATGTTTTCTACCTTCCAGCATCAGGGTATTATATTCTACTACACTGGATGGGCACAGGGAGGATGGGATTGTGACGACATTAATTAGGAACCCGGTGAGAGGAGGAGGGAGAGATTGTGTGTCAGTGTTATAGCAGGTAGAAAAAGGAATATCATGGTTCATGGCTCAGTTCTAGTTTGTTGTGTCTTATCTGTCCCTGATATGTTTAAAAGAAGAGGGAATACCTTGTAAATTTCCTATAATAATTGGTGTAAATTTTGATTCGTAATCAAAATTATTTTTCTATCCTTTACAGTTTACGGCCCTGTTCACACATACAGATCATTCAAACTGTGAATTTATACATACAACTATACATTATAACTTGGTAGCATATAATCAATGACAGAGCTGTATCTTTTTTATGTGGTTGAAGAGCTGCATTATGGAAGTGGATTTACCTTGGCGGGCATGTTTTTTTTTTTTTTTTTAACCCATGCCTGGTAATTATGTGGCCGTAAATGTCACTGTCAGCACCAAGAAGTGGTGATCTGTGTCTTTGCCCTCTTAGAAAACTCATTTGGTATCATATGCATGTCTAATATACAATATCACTACACTTGGATGAATGGATGGATGAATGGATGGATGGATGGATGGATGGATGGATGGATGGATGGATGGATGGATGGATGGATGGATGTGGTACATGGATACATACATACCTTTGCATACTCCACAAACACAATAACAGAATATCTATAGAATTAATGAAATATAAGATAGAAACATAGTGTGTGTGTGTGTGTGTGTGTGCAGAACCAGCTTGATGTGCACAAGAACACAGACGGTGGCGTGTTGATTTTGCTACAGTGCTTGTGCTGGTTGCATAAGATGTAATCAAAGTAACCAGTGGATCTGGCATGTGTAATCATAGTTTTACAATGTGCATCACTCTAATGAGAGTGCAGATGGAACACACAGTATCTGCCACCTTCAGATGACTATGCAGGGAGTTAATTAATTGACAGAGGAGGCGTTCATACTTGCAAGCTGTTGTGGATGAGGGATGCTAATAATACTCTGCCTTGCTGGAATTATTGCCGTAATCAAAATAAAACTGTCTTTTCGATGTCTCTACCTGTTGAAAATGTGTAATGAAAATTTTCACAGACAAGATTCTTGAGATGCAGTGAGCTTTTTACCTGCTCTGAGCAAGCAGGCTCTTGAGCGTGTCAGAACAGCAGAATTGTAGCGCTCCACTGGATTGCCAGTGACACTCCCCCTTCTGTGCCTCTCCTCCCACTTCGGTGTCTGGCAAGTCACCAAAATACCATGCGCAGGCGAGGGAAAAACCTCACTGCTCCTTCAGAAAATGCCACTTTGCCGGGGCCTGCTGCTGTAACTTCAGCTGTCACAGAGAATCTACATCCAAAAATACTAATTTAGCCCAGCGCTTACTTCTCTGTTCAGCCTACAGTAAGAGCAGGGCAACAAAAGCCGCTCACTGTCTGTCTGTTATTGGAGCTGAGAAACAGTTAACTTGGTTTAAATTGGCTGTGTGACCGTGCATGCGTGCGTGCATGTGTGTGTATTCATATGCGTGTGTGTGTATTTGTGTGTGCATCGTGCTGGGAAGAGCAGTTGAACAAAGATTTATTTTTGTTAGTTTTATGGCCACAGTGAAACTCCAGGCCTATCCTGGCACCCTGCCCACCCACCTTTATTCCAGATGTTACCATGGTGAAACTTATGGGTGGTATCCCAGCAACGAGACAGCGGTTTGGGAGCTGGAGACGACTGTTGTGTGAGAGTGATAGATAGATTACTAGAGAGAGAGAGGGAATTGAATAGTCTCGGCTCTTTCTGTGTTGTTCTTCCCCCTCCAGAGGCCAAGGTCTGGTGTTGATTTAAGCCCTGTCTTAATGTGATTATCACCCCAACGTTAAGGGCTCTGCTCATTCCCTCTGCTACATTGATTTCCATTTAAAACTGTAATTGAGAGGAACAAACATTGGTATTAGCTATTCTCGCTCTCCATTGCTCTCTTGTTCTCTTTCTTACAGCGTAGACTGCTCCGTTTTTCAGGCGTTCACCGGGGGAGAATTTGGTTGGCTGGAGTCCAGGGACCAGGCTGGTTGATGGGAGCAGAGAGGAAGAAACTGGGATTTTGCCAAAGGCTGTTAACTGCAGGGCATAAGATGGACCAGGGCAACACACATCGTCCCATATTGTCTCATAGTGACACAGCTATGGCGGAGCTGACCTGTATACAATGGCTATAGGTTTGTCTTCAGTCTCATGGTCTACGATGAGAACCCCATATGGCAAGCTGTGGTTTGGCGTCCATCCAAAGCAATGTTAACTCTTTGAGACGGATATGGCGGCAATGGAGCAGATTAACCTCTAGAGTACAGACACAGAGGAAGATGAGGGAGAGAGTCCACCAAGGGAAGCTGGGATATGAAGGTGGACTTGATTTGCAACCATTTCATTTTTAGAGCTGCAAGAAAACCGTGTTGACGTTGATACCGTAAACTTATTTGGAAAATTTAACAGGAATTTGCATTGATAGTCATTATAACTCTGTGGCTGCAGACAGCAGTCTTATAGCTCGGGTTAGATGTGGAGCAGAGCTTCAGTCATTCTCCTTTGTTGCTGTTCCTTGTTGCTTTCTCTTTTGTGAATCAATACCTGCTCTATACCTGCATTTATATGCAGTGATGCTGTCGAGAAGAGCAGAGGGAGGGAGTAAGAACGTGTAGGTGACGAGTATATGAAGGCTATGTTGATGAAAAAAACTGAGACACAAAGAAATAAACATGGGAGAGAGAGGGGATGTGAGATATACAGACATATTTAAAAACAGGATAGAAAGTGAGAAGCAATAGCATGATAGATGGTGGGTTGTCTTTGTGTTGGAAAAAAAAAATAATAGCAGATGAATTGGCTAATTAGTTGAGGCCAAATCATGGAGGGGTTTCCTATTGGCTACACAGATAGATGCACGTTTCTCTCGTTTGCATAATCATCCCCATCATAGAAATAAATACTCACACTGGGAGAGAAACTCAGAGTTCAGAGAGAGATGGAACACTGGGATAGTTGACAATTATGCAAAGCAAATAATGCTGGGACAAGCTTGCGGTGGAAAGTGTCACGTGTTCGTGTATCACCCGCTAGCTGCAACAGAAGAGCATGCAACACACGTGACACGAAACTTGCCGCTGTTACATCGAAATGACCATAAACTAGAGGCCTGCATCATTACTGCGGCGACATCCCTCCCACTTTCTTTCTTCAAGTCTTTTCAGAGAGCACCTCAGTGTGTGCACTTACGGAGGAGGATTCAAGGGCAGAGCTAAGTGATATTCTATGAGGGAGTGTGAATGTGGCGGGGGTGGGGAGGGGGGGCACAAAGGGAGAGAGAGAGAGAGGGGTAGAGGCAGAGACAGCGGCAGTAGATGCCACGAAGATAGCGGCATTGTTGGGGACCTTTTTTGTTGTTTGGTGTTTTTGTTCCCCCTCATCATTCCCGCACCTCCTCCAAGTACAAAAGAGAAAAGAGAGTTGACATTCAGTACTGGTGTGGGGAAGCCAGGCAAATGACAATGCACCCGCCACTGCTGTCACCTGTGCGTGGGGGGTTTTATGCATGTGTTTGGGTGTGTGTGTGTACACTCGTGGATACCAGACAAACAGTCCAGCCATTTTCAAGTCAAGGACAAAGTCACTGAAGACCTTTGCGGTTTTCTCACCTGTCCCAATCCTTCTTGTAGCCCATGTCTCTCTTGTATGCTACATTTACTGACAGCATTAATATAATATTCTGTACTGCGTTGTCATTCACATTCAAAAAACACTTTTTTTCTCCACCATTAATGGACTGTATTGATTCACAACTTGGCCTTAATCTTGTTGGGAGGCAGTGATGCGGCCGCTCCTGCAGGACGGTGTGGTGTCGGGGTGTTGTTGCCGTGTTGTCTCCAGTGCTGGAGGCCCCATTGAAATGCCAGCTGAGTGTCTGAAAGAGAGACAACCTCGCTGATCAATCAGGAATCTCCTCATTCATTATTCACAGTGAGCCCATCCAATCGCTCGGAGCCCACGGCCACCACACACTGTCATCAATGCCGCCATTGATTATCAGGCCTCATCAGCGTTTGTTTGGTTTGTCAAATCAATGCCTTTTTAACGACATGCCGTCCCTGCAGGAGACCACAGATGAATATTTCATATCCACTCTGATCCAATCATAATTCAAAGCATAACACACAACTGAATCTCCTGTTGTTGTGAGAAATACTTTTATCATTATTGTTCAATGGTTTTCCCCAGTGCTAGATACTCAGTATGAATAGATGTACAAATCAGAGGAGAGAAATGGGCAAAAGTGCGGTGTGAAGTAGGTTTTACGGAGATTGATAGGTTTTGTCCCTATCAATAGTGCAAGCTCCCACTGACTGCTGTGAATCAGGCCATATTGTCAGGAAGTTATGTATTCCTCTTTGTTTAACACACTTCCAGTTCCAGATTTTGTCATATGCTTGCATGTTTTGCTAGCTTTACAGCAGAAAATGTCACATTATGCAGCCTGCACGACAGCAGCAGTGCAAGAATTAACTAGTTTTAGATTTGGCTTTGGACTTGTTTTCAATAAGCTTTATGAATTAAGAGCAAGTGTGGATTTATGGTAAGACTACATAGGATGATAAGTTCTGCAAATTATGTGAGGATCTGTGATTAATCTAAAAGCTGGCAAAGGTTCGAGGGGATTTCTTAAATGAGTCAAAGATGTGGAGTCTATTTGAGGCATGGCCTGAAAGCACTGATTGGAAATGAGAGGCAAAATGAAACTAAAGGCGTTTTTTACCATTAAAAAGCACATTTGACTACACATGTTTGAAGTGAGGCCTTATGGTAACAGTTGCAGTCATTTTGGGGTTAAATATTTTCTCCTTATTTCGTTTGACTTCCACTTCACCCCTGATCCACCTGTTTGTGTAGTGGTTATGACAGGTCAGTGTAGAAAAACTAGTGCTGACGGGCATAGCTTTGCTGGGAAATAGAGAGAGAGCGCTACCCTCTCTTTACAGTGTGTGTGTGTGTCTGTGTGTGTTTGTGTGTGCATAAATCCCCATGACAGGAAGTCAGCAGGAAATGGAGGGACTTCCACAGCAGTGTTTACTTTTACATTTCAGCAAAAATATCTGCTTCATTCCAAACAGATAGACGGCATATGAACAAAGGAGGAATCTCATATGCCCCTGAAAAGGAGATGTAGAATGTAAATATTATTCACCAGACTAATATTTTTGTTTGTGGTTTGCTATTCAAGGGCATGATGATGTATGCAAATATCACAGTTTTCAGGATGTTTGTACACTGGCTGTGTGCATGAGCAGTCAAAACTCCCTCAACATGTAGAATCACTGCAACAGAGAATACGATCCGATGTCTCCCTTGTACACGATGAATGCATCTCTGCTGTGTTTCAGCTGCAACAATGTATACAGCCTCTAGAATAGCCCTTTGTTCATCTACCTGGATTATCCTGTTGGACTAACAGCATGGGCAATCCAAACAAAGAGGTTTTGATGCTATAAAACCACAAACATAAACATACACATGTGCCCCACAAATCCCTCAGACCCATGTCAGTGACTCGCGACCAGTTGCCGTATCATGAAAGCTAGAGCGCAGTCCAAACACGATTCATCACTTCTGTATCCTTAGCTGCTCCATCTGTTGTTCACCTCTGTGTTTTCTCTCCTCCTTTCATCTCTTTATCTCCAACTCTCCCTCCTCTGTTTGTTTGACAGGAGCTGAGAGGATTAGTTAGATAGGGGAGCTCTGAGGACTCTGTTTACTGTAAAGTACATTCGTGACACATCTTCCCCTTTTCTGATGTGTGTGAGAGAGAGAAACGAGAGACACACCCCTCCTTGTTTTAAAAGTGTCTCACACTACTGTATGTCCTCTTGTTACATCTTCCTTGCGTGCTCCCTCATCCCTCCGTTGCTTTCTCACACTCCTTCATCCCTCCCTACCCACATGGAGATCTTCCCCTGTTTCTCAAAGGCATTTCAGTGTTGGCTCCAGGCACATCTTTTGTTCTTTCATTCTGTATCCCTCCTGTTAACACCCTAACCGCAGTGACTGTGCCCCTAGCCAGGAAACACAGGCTGGCCTGTAGCTCTGTTTGGGGCAATAGCACCGGGTGTAGACAGACATGCTAACACCCACACACAGATACATTAGGATGTAGACACACATGCATGCTTTCTGTCTGACTTTCTGTCTGTGTCTTAGTCTATATTGCGCACACACACACACACACACACACACACACACACACACACACACACACACACACACACACACACACTTGGACTCAATGTGTGCTTGCTACCTGGGGCTATGAATCAATGAAAGCAAGCTCTGAAGTCTTTGACCTCTGAGTCTGGCTGTTGTGCGTCAGCAGGTATTTTCACTCATAATATCACCACCAGGGAAGACACACACACGCACACACACACACTGACATACACAGATGAACATGACCTAGCACTAATGGAAATAGCTGAAAGAGAAATAATGTATTCAATTTTTCTGAATCAATTAAAACTTGAAATGAACAACTTGACCTGATGGTAGCTCAGAATCTACTTTCTCTTAAATATACTGGTCTTGAATTTTTAGTCAGATTATCATGTTTGCAAATTCATGCTAGATTAAAAGGTGTGCTTTGAATGTGACTGTTTTAAATCTAAATCTTTAGCACCATTTTATCTATTTCTAATCTAATAAACATCTAATTTAAGTCATGTATTAGGTAAAAGTTGCAATTCCACAATGAAGAAAGTAGAATATACTTAAATCACCAAAAATGAAAGTACTGCTGGGTATCTTGTGAGCCTCTCCCTGCCGAGTAATATACTATCATAATTTGGTTGTTGATTATATTTTGCAGCATTAATTTCAGAAGTAACCACTTACTAAAGTTATCAAATAAGTGTGGTGGAGTAAGAAGTACAACGTTTGCCTAGCAGAAAATGGAAATGCTCAAGTAAAGTACAAATTCCTCAAAATTGTGCTGAAGTACAGTACTTGAATACATGTACTGAGCTATTTCCCTCACTGTGTAACAGTAGTATCTGCAGTTAAAGGATCCAGCAGTTCCAGTGAAAAGGTTAAAGGAGTAGTTTGACCTTTTTCGGAAATTTCCCTCCCTCCTTGGTGAGAACATTGATTCCATTCTTGTGCTTGGACGCTAAATATGAAATGACAGCCACCAAACTAAGAGCCTAGTGGGGAAATTGGGCTGAGGGACAGCCTGGCTATGTATACATGATATAAATATAAAAACAACAAGCTGTGGTTTTACTAGAGGTTATGTGATGAACTATTTCTTGGCCAGGAGAAGTGACCCAAACATTTCAGTTTAAGTCTATTGTGAATTTTCTCTCATGCATGCATTCTGCTCTTGTGAAAGTGTTTGTACAGTATATGAACATCTACGTCTGTGTGTGTGTGTGTGTGTGTGTGTGTGTGTGTGTGTGTGTGTGTGTGTGTGTGTGTGTGTGTGTGTGTGTGTGTGTGAGAGAGAGAGAGAGAGAGAGAGAGAGAGAGAGAGAGAGAGAGAGAGAGAGAGAGAGAGAGAGAGAGAGAGCAATTGGCGGAGAGGGAGAGTGTTTTTAGTTCTCCCTGAGTGGGTTAGATCTGATAAGGGTGACAACCACAAGTTGATATTCCTGAGAGCAGCCAGCCTCTTCCCTTCACACCGCACGGCTGACACACAGACCTACAGAAATAAATAAGATTTAGGCCTCTCAGTCGAATATTTTGAAATAGAAAAAAATGAATACTTCTTAATGTATTTTCCACTGGCATGCACACACCAACATGGAGCTATAGCAGGTGTATTGTGGGAATCAGTTCATGCATTAGCAATTTTCTCTTGTAATACTCATTGCCATTACAGAATTAAGCAGACCTGGAAATCAGCCAGCGGACACTTTGCCATGCAAATGCTCCAATGGGAAAAGTCTGTGTGTGTCAGTGTGACAGTTACTCTGATGTACACCACACCTCAAAGGCAACGCGTTCTCTCCGAGGCCTACTTCAAACACAGCCCCGGGCTGTCTGTGTCTGCTCTGGTCATGGCTGCTTATCTGCTTGTATTTTTCACTCTGCTTCTGATTTGTCTCCCACAGGACCCAAAGAGAGTGACAGTACACACCAAACAGCACATCTACATCTTAATGTGCATAGATTTTATCCATCTAATTTCCCACATGGCTCCGGAATACAAATACACACTGGTGATCCCACACATAGTACAATAGGCCATCATACTCACATCATTGCTTCACACTGTGCAAAAAAACAACTTGGCAAAACAAATACCCATGAATGCATACAGAAAGACATGCACACACACACGCACACACAAAGCACCCTCTATAGCTTTCTTTTGCCTATAATGTGGGCCCTTGAAGAGGGCAAAGCAGTGCCATAATGACATTGAAGAGAAGCACAGAGCCCCGTGTACACAGAATGAAAGAAGAGAGAAGGAGAGAGGAGAGAAAAGGCTGCACCCTTATTCAATTAGCGGCACTGGCCCGGAGTAATTACCTCTACTCTCCCTAATTCGCATGTAAATTTGCGACGAGCACTGCACTATTTTAATACAATTTAGCGCCACTTTGACTGGATGCCAGTGTTGCACACATGGAAGGGGAGCTTTGTGTGTGTGTGTGTGTGTGTGTGTGTGTGTGTGTGTGTGTGTGTGTGTGTGTGTGTGTCAGGGACATAACCGAAGAAGAAAGATAAATCCTTTGTGTGATTCTGCCGTCGAGAAAGGCAGCGCGAGTCACAGAGTAAACACAGAGAGGAGCAGGGCAGCAGAAGGAGAGAAGGTCTATAGTGTTGACATGATGATCAGATAAGATCTGCAGTGGGACCTGACTCAGTCTGTCTGTCCTGTGGGAACAGCAGCTCTGACTCTTTCCTACAAACGTGCTGTCACCACTCTGTCTGCTTCACACACACACATGCCCAGAGGAAACACTTACAGTACAATTCAACATCTCCATGAAATAACAAGGAACTTGTTGGAAAGGGGAATGCGCCAAATGATAAGTTAAAGGTTAACCTTTCATTTTGGGCTTATATGCTAAACATTACTGACGGGTTCAAAACTATGGGCGTGTAACCCTCACAGCATCTGTTCATGCGCAGGGCAGGCGAGCAGTTAAGGTAATAAAAAGTAAATCCTAATCTCTGCTGCTATCTCTTCCCTGTATCGATTTTCTGCAGCCAATAGATTGTCTGCTTAGATAATTGTCTAATTAGCCAGCTAATTGGTCCATATAATTAGCCATTTTAGGATATTGTCCGGGATAAATAATATCGTTGTGTGTCGAACACTCCCCGATAGCCATTCCCACACTGCACATCTCTCTGCCCACCACAGACACATGAATCGATCCCGAGCTTTTGTGTCTCTGCTGGCCCACAGGTGGATGGATGGCCTGAAAACAGGTGACTGGGTGGATGTATGGACATGAGACAGCTATGCAAATAGACCGCTAGACAGACGGACAAGTGTACTGTACCAGCATGCAGCTGCTAAGCACCTAAGAATGTAGATAAGGACAAACTAATGCGATGAAACGGGGTATGAGCAAGAGACTTTCTCAAACATTTAGAAAATGCTTTGCATGACACAGTGTTTGCATGCCTTTCTTCTGTGAAGACAGGGACACGTTTGATGGCACCCTTTCTCTATTATTACGATGATGTTTCAGCCCTCAGGCCTTCTTCAACACCCATTGTAGGACCCTGGTATGTCATACAAGCTACACCCTTACTCATCCTAATGAAAGAGAAATGCATATGGAGCCAGAGTGTGCAACACTTCTGTCCTGCTGTAGTTTTGCAGGAGCTGGCATAATCCAATACAATAACATTACGCAGTATCCATTAAAATATTCTTAGATGCAACATACAAACACAACAAAAGCTCAGGTGAAAGAGAGATTTTGAATACAGCTTCCAGTCAGGAGAAGAGGTCATGGTCTGAAAAACATAATGTTAACTAGACAAGTAATTATGTGGGGTTTTTGTTTGTTTGTTTGTTTGTTTTGCCACAGACTCTAAATAGGTTTTCTGGCCTGTGTCCCATTTTTAGGGCCCAGAATTTTCAGGGCTGCCAGAAATTAGAGAGCTGGCAGTGTGAAACAAGCATCGCAGGAAACTTCAGATGTGAAAAAGCAGACATTGATCAATCAGTAAAAACATTTCAAACCTATTTAATAAATGTTTTTCAATAAAGCTATAAAGAAAATATTAATTTAAGATATTCTATCTAAAAATATACATTGAAGAGTCATACTCATCATACCGATCATGCATATCAGGTAACCTCATATGGGATCCAAATGTCAAGTTTGAGAACTTTACATGAACAATCAAACATGTTTGATGTAACTGGCACAGCTTAAGTTCAGGATATTTAATCTCCTGGAAGTAAACAAGAATGAAATCTTCAATCAGACCTGAGCCTTTGAGCCAAACTCATAGATTGAGGATTTCCCATCCAAGGCATCCGTGGGACTTGTCAGAATGGCCAAATAATTTCATCCAGTGTGTCTCATTCTTAATTCACTAGAGAACAGAGGCAGGTGAGACAACAGGACAGTCTAAAAGCTCTGCGCATCACTTGAAAGGCAGAAAGAAGGGTGGCGTGTTTGAAACCCAAGCAGTGACACAGGAAGAAGGGCCAAGGTATGTTTGGTACTAAGCCGGGATGCTGTTTATTGATTTGTGTACGGTCTCTGTGAACTTTATTTGAGGTGAAAACAGGCCATGCATGGCCATCTCAACTGTGTATATGGGTAAGCACAAGGCCAAATCTTCAGGGGAGGGGATTGTGGCACTTAGTGTGTGTTTGTGTGTGCGTGTGTATAATCGTATTAGCAGGTGTGTCTCAGCTGTTGAGGTGATTTAGTGTGTGGCAAGTGCCCTTTGACTAGTTTAATGACCTCTGACTACTTTCACCCCATGCTGTCCATCCCTTTCTCTGACACATATACATCCCTGACTCCAAAAGGTTGGGATGCAGAATATGATAACTTTATACTCAGTTGAAAATGTAGACAATATTTTTAATGTTTTACCACATCAACTTCATTGATTGTGTGAAGCTTGTTGCTACATGGGCTCGGAAACACTTTGTAAAACCGATGTCACTAAGCAGCGTTTGTTTGCAAATGCATGCATTCTGCTTTTTGGACTTAAGGTTGTAATAGGAGATGAGAAGAAGAGCTTCTTTTTGCCTGCCCTATATTTGCAGGTTTTACTGCACACAGAGCAGCTGTATCTGTACGTAGCTGTACTGTACATTGACTTGAATGGGAGCTGGGCAGATGTCACCTGTTTTTCTCTGTGTGGAAATCCCCAGCTCCCCAGGCCCTGCTGGGCAATGCAGTGACTCACTCATAATCTCAAGTGTGTGTTCGTGTGTGTGTGGCGTACGTGTCTCTGTGAGTGTGCACTGGTGCAAGGAGCGCACCAGCAGACCAGTACTTGTATGCATGCATTTTGTGTGTGTGCTTCGAATCTGGATATGCTTCTGTGTGTGTGGGTGTATGTGCGTGTTCTAATTTTTGTTTTAGGCAATTAGGACTTGCATACAAACACGCAACAGCTGTTAGACAATTCCCATTTTTTTTATAAACGCTTTGTGAGGCTGGAAAGAAGCTAATCAGAAATATATGATCCCAGTCTTACAGTAGGGCTTTATCTGGGTGTATCTGCACGTATGGTCATGCAGGTCTGTGTTGGTCTGTAATTTTGCGGTGGTGACCTTTGACATTCGCAGTTGTTCCCCTTTGACCTTATTAACTTTGTCATGCACTCACCAGACCTAGACGACTTTTTCTCCTGTTTGCATTTAGCACAACGCCTGTGCTCCTCCTTTGCCGGATCCACATTTGCTTTGAGTTATCACAGTATTCAAAGCAATTTCTGCTTTGGCATAAAACATCATTTTCTTTCTTGCTTTCGTAACATTCAAATTAACATCTTGTTCCTCACTCCCCTCTTCAAGATCATTCCATCTTTCTGTCCAACTTTGGCGTGCGTTTGTGCTCTCCACTTTTCTTACACAAAATCCTCCTCTCTTGCTCATTCTCTCTCTCTCTCTCTCTCTCTCTCTCTCTCTCTCTCTCTCTCTCTCCCTCTGCCTTTCACATTCCTTTTCTATCACGAGCAGCGCTTTGTAAGTGTGAGATGTATTCCTACAGTGGTTTGAGCCATTTTCACTTTTTCAATTCAGCTGCCTCAATTCAGACACCTAATGACGAATGGAATCAAATTAGATATTTACAATAGGCAGAACGCCCCAGCAAGTCGTCTGTACATGCACAAAGAAAAAAGGTGACTGCCGTTCAACAGCCAAGGACACGCTCCCTCCTTTTCCTCTCGGTATCTCTTTCACTGTGGGTTTGACATAGTGGCAGTGACATGCGGGAATGCACAATTGAGCAAACACACATACACACACACATAGACACACCACTATTTTTTAGGCTACAATATAACTCCAAATATGTGCACACATGCTCAGATATCCAGGTACACAGATGCATATGCTTAGGCCATTGACACAGACAAGCGCAGTCACACTGCCTCTCTCTGTCTCACACACACGCACACACACACACACACGTGCCAAATAATATACACAAGTTGCTGGCACTCTGAAATGTGCTGCTGGATTGATCCAACTCTTTTATCTGCTAAATAACTTACCATCGATTGAGCGAGGGAAGGAGGAGTGGGAAGAGGAGGAGGGAGACATGGATGTGCAGAGAGAATTAAAGCTTACCAGTATCCAGGAGCTGTCTGCACTGCCTGAAACAAGTCACCATGTCACCCACAACAGAGACAGAAGAGCATGACAAAAACAGACACAAGTCAAAGGAAAAGGGTTTAGTTTTCCACCAGTATTCAGACGAAAGAAGACAAGTGTAGATTTAATTCTTGCCTTCTAAAGCCCCATCACTTTGCCGTTAAGAGTCTGGACTCTAACAGGTATTATCTATTTCTTATCATTTGAGGGAGCCTGAGGATAAGTGTTATAGTAGCCCTCTCCTCAGCCTCAGGGGAGCCTGCTCTACACCCATAGAGGGTTCAGAGGCTAATTGGATATATCACTGTGAAAAACATTTAAAATCCCAAATCAATACCTGCCTCCTTAATGCTTTTCCTGAAGAAGTGCTCCTCTCTATTGCTGCTGACCCCACCCCTCTCTCTCTGTCCCCACTCAGACCCTGTCTCCTGTACAATCCCTCACCGCCTATAGGGGCCAAGGGATACGTGTAGGGGTCAATGAGCTAAGGGCTACTGGGGGCCAAAACAGAGTGAGCCCCACGGGGGTCTTAGAATTGAATGGTGGCTGCTGATGTACATGTGAGGGCTTATGGGAAACATCACCAGAATTAACATCCAACTCAACATTTCCACCAGACAAGTACACTGCAGACAACAGCACATAAAGGGCAGAACAGCAGCAACAGGCAGAGTATGTTGTAATTAGCTCCATGTTCTGTGTATGCTAGCTGAAATTCTTACAAGAACAGCTTCAACTCTGCATGTAAGTGTTTATGTGCTTGTCCATGTCCTTGGTAGTTATAGCAGAGGGGCTGGAGGGTGTATAATACAAAGGCAGTGGCTGTGTGTATGTGGGGCAGAGTGTAAGAGTGTGTAAAAACAAACAGATGTCCATAGCAACACCTCTGCTGCTGAGAAGTGAGCAAGATTTAGGGTTAGAGGTCAGCAGCAACTTTAAGACCCTCCCTCCTTCCCCACACACAACTGTCCACAAACACAAAAATCCCCTCGCCACCTTCACTACCTACAGCCGTGCAAAAGGGCCTTTTCACTTTTTTTCCAGGGTGAAACAGCATGACATGGTTAGCATCTCACCTGTCTGTGCATTATGGCTGCAACTAGCAATTATTTTCATCACTGATTTATTGAATACTGATTTTATCGAGTAATTGACCAATCATTTGGGCTACAGTTCCAGAAAACGGTGAAAATATCCATCCCAGTTAGGTCAAGGGTGACATCGTCAAATGTCAAGATTTGTCCAATCAACAGTCCAAATCTCAAAGATTTTTCTGCCACAGAGGATAACGGAAACCAGTTGCAATGCAAAGGTTGGAGCAGTGAATTGTTGGTCTTTTTATTTTAAAGATTACTTAAATGAGTACTTTTTCCAATACTTGTTCCAGCTTTACTCAGCATGCTTGTTTATTTTCTAGAATCAATCAAGCCCCTTTCCTTTAACATGTCACTTTCCTGTACTCTGTCTCTCCTCCATTGTTTCTCTCCTGAGGTGCAGCGTTTCCCCTCAGTTATATTTTTTCTTTTGGGGCGCCGGAGTGCCATGTTTCCAAATTGATTCATAAAAAGATCTGTTGGGTCTGTTTTAAACCCAAACTATCAGTTACTGCCCCACTGCTGCCTGGCCTGGAGGCTTAAGGGAACGATGGCAAGCTGTTGCTAAATGCTCCAGTAGCCATTAGTAGTAGTGGAAAGGGGAGGATTTGTAGATTAAATCAGTATTTGCATGTCCTGTTTGTTTTCCACTTCCACTCATCAAATCACTGATTGAATGCAGGATGCTGGAGCACAGTCAGGAGAACCCCTGTTGTGTCCTGCCCCTGTTTTAAAACTGGTGTGTGAGTTTGAGTGTGTGTCTTTATGTGTGTGCACAGATTTGGATTTTGTATGAGCTTTAGGGATCAGTTTCTAACTGCCAGTATTTTGTACTGCCAGCATTATTGCCTTTGACATAGTTTCATTTCCAGAAAAACAGGAAGCAGAGATGGTTGTCTTGCACTTCTGTCCCAGCGGCTGCAGTTAACGTGACCCTGAATGTGCATTCATGTACTAGTGTGCTGCGTCTGAGTGTATGTGTGCATATGCATGTGGCTGGTGTGTGTGTGCAGGGACCTACGTGACACAGTAGGTCAGACCGTATGGTGAGTCAAACAGTGAGTCCCTTACTGCCGATCTGTTTCTTTGAAAAGAAAGTGTTTGTGATATTTCTGTGACAGTTGATCCCTTTCTGTTTGTACTCTGATCTCCTCCTGCCTTTGCACAACTGTGACTGGGGTCGTGAACCGCGGTGTCCAATCACTGGTGGTCAAGAAGTGGAAGTGGGTCATTATAAGCAGTCCCCCTTCTGCACAAACGTGTTACATGTGACACTCTGTTTTTATTGGAGCTCGTCCGCGCTCTGCTTACGGCTTCACCTCCTCATTTCTTCTCCCATTCCCTTTCCCTCCCCCGCCAACTTCCCTCCTCCACTTTCTCCCTCCCCCCTTCCCACGCCTTCCTTCCTCTGTTTGCTTTTGCTCCCTTGATTCACTTTCAGTGCCAACTTCTACCCTTTCTTTGTCAAATTGCTCTCCCTCACCCTCTTTACTGTGTCTGCTTGACTGCAAAAGAGAGGCTGGGGAGAGTAAAGCAAGGGAGGGGGAAAAAAGGGGGGGGGGGGGGGGCAATCATGTTGACTAGCAACTAAGTGGCAAATATAATTTTGACTGACTGCAAGGTTGTGTGCCTTTGTGCAGCTTAACACAGTAATGAACGGTGTTGAGTTGTGACATTAGGCTGGAGAGAGCACCTGCTTGGAGCCACTGCTGCTCTCCTGCTGAACAACGTGTCTCTGAAGAATAAGCATGGAATAAAAGTTGGCAGTTTTCCCCCAAAATGACGTTCATGTGTGCGAGAGACGGTCGGAATTTGTGCTACTAAGCCTGAACCAAAAAAACACTTACTTCCATTCATCAGAGTGGGTAAGAAGCATTGACCAAGAATTTATTGCAGATTTTATACAAATGAAACTGACTTAGAAGATAAACAATAAAGTCCAAAGTCAGGGCCCTTTATCTTTTAAACGTTCTGTTTTCTGTGAGTTTCATTTATTTGTTTTCTGTCCTGGTCTGACATAGGGTGCATCTAATTTCCATCAGTTAATCTGCTGATTATTTTACTCAATTAATCAGAGATACTGTCAAAGAAAAGCATTAAATCCTCACATCTAAGAAACTGAAACCAGCAGACGTTTGGAATCTTTGCTTGAGAATTCATCATTACCATCACCATTGCAAATTAATTTCCATATGATCAACTTTTTGACTAAGCATGTAGGCTCTGGTATGATTACACTTTGACAGTTTGTACTGCACAACTCATGACCACCGGTGCTAACTTTCTTGTTATTACTATGCTGTCTTTTTGCTGTTGCTAGTGCTTCAGCCACAACTGAAATACAGGTACATTCCCCAGAGGTTTATCAAAGGTTATTCTAGGAAATTTAGGGAATCACTGTCTAAAGTAGGAGAAGACGAGACAGGTTGAGGGCAAGTTGTTTCTCTGCCTGTCGTATGTTGAAGTAGGCATCTGTGTTTTGCTTCCTCTGCACAGAAGAGCTGAGTAAGTATCATCTTAAACAAAAGAGAAATAGTTTTGACAGCGCGTTTCATTTTTAGATGCTTTGTAATGAAATTGTTTAAAGAGAACCCCATTCACAGGCAATTGTGTTTGGAATACCGTCTTCCAAACACAGTCCTGTTGAGTATATCTGGAGGGTGTTTGTGCCTCGCTGTGAACTGGACAGATTCTCTGGAGTGTGCCTGACGTGTGGAGGCACACTCCATACAGTTGGAACAAGTCATGATAACCCTTAACTGTTAACCCCCAGAGGGGCAAATGTGTACTCTGTTGTGTTTGTTTGAGGTAGTTTTCCTCGGGATGATTCATTATAAATTCTAAGAACTACAGACATCAGCCACGTTGCCACTGGTGTAAACAAGAGACAGAAGGTTGGGGCACAGGACCTCACTGTGCACTGTGCACCATATGGCTTTAGTTTGTCCAGCTTAGTGTCTTCATATAGACAGCATGTGTGAAAAAAATTAATCTGCATTCAAAGTAGAGGAATTAACGAGCTTAAAATGTAGAGAGACAAAATGAACCATATACGTGTAGAAGAAAGAGGGAAGACTTTCCCCAAAGAGGAACCATCAGAATAGATTCTCAACTTCCCTAAATCGCACTCGTCCACGCTAAGTTGTACTTTTTTCTTTGTATTTTGAGCTGTGTCTCCAGGAATTGGCCCACAGTTGAGAGTCAAATAAGTTCGAGTTATGACTGTAGAAACAGGGCTGAGTTGTCCCAAATATCCTCCAGAAACAGGTGGCAGGCCATTTTGCATTTATTATGCAAATAATGAACAGCCTTCATATTTAATGCCTGATCTGATGTGTCTTTATAAAGAAAGTCATGCAAAGTACTTCTCAACTATTACACAGATTGGTTTTGCAGATTAAGTCTCATTTGCAGCAAGTTTTCCCTTCGATGATGTTGATTACAGGATAGAAGTCTTGCGCAGTGATCACTGTACAAACACAGATGCACACATATGGTGAAATGCCACACGGCTTTATCTTTTGTGCCTTTTTCCTAGCATGTAGTGTTAAGTTGTGGCACAAAGGACAGCTGGCTACACAATAACAAGTGGATAAAAAATCTCCCCATTAAGATTGCATGACATTAGATCCCCAGCATTCCTTCTCTCTGATCAACAGGCATGCAGATAAACACACACAAAATTGCATGCACAATTCAAACACACTTATTTCGCAATCACTCCAGCCCTCCTCCATTTCAAATCATCTGCCAGATGCCCCCACTCCAACTGCTGTTAATCATATTATCTGGAATCCCAAGCACTTAAATCCATAACTGCTGTGTGTATTAATCGCAGGGAATCTCGTTATCGTGTCTATATTAATTAAAGCCATCTGCCAGGGATGGGGTTAGGGTGGGGGTAAGGTGGAGACAGAGCAGTGAGGTAGGGGCTCGTCAAGCTGTTTGTGTTAGAAGGCATTCGGGCTGATGCTTGGTATTTTAGGTCATTATGGGTGTAGTTGGAACTTGAAACTTTCCTGCACCCTGATTGTGGGTGACGATCCGGGCAACACTAAAAGAGATCTACTGTGAGTTCATGGCTGGGACTTGTAACATGACTCGACAAGTACTTCCTGGTTCACTGTCACAGCAATCCTCTTTAGCCGGTGATCATATATCCATATGTCTCTGCTGTCAGAATACATTATTCATCCGTGGCATGAACACATGCACATGTAGGCTTTAACTGTCTGTCTGTAGTCCCGTGGAGGCGAATGGAATCAGACATTTAGAGATCGAAAAGAGGGGAACCGAAGCCTTCAGCTCACTATGTTTCAATCACGAGCTCCCACCACACAGGAGGCTGTTTGACTGCCCGTAAGTGATGGTGCTAAAGCATCTCGTCTCTCCTCATGAAGGGGTTGCCCTGGAGGAGAGAAGAAGCAAGCGCTGGAGTGAAGTTCAAAACAAAATAATATTGAACTCAGCATTATTCAGAAAAGGAAATGCCGTTAAGTTTTGATATGTTGCCTTTTCCACAGTAAGGTATGGCTCCAAGGCAGACAGATAGTCAAAGAAAGAGGTGGAGTTACGCCGGGTAGATGGAAGATGGGAAAGGCATGTTAGATGGAAGAATAAAGGAACAGAGCAGTGTACTGTATATAGCCTCCCACATCCATCCATCTATCGCCTTTACCAGCCCCTCCCTCCCTCTGTTCGCACCCTTCCTTCATCTCTCAAACTTCAAGGCACTTTGGAGGGAAAACATGTCAGTAACTGGGGGCGTAATCCTGGGCGGCCAGTGCTTCTCTCTCAAACATGCACAACAAATACACGCTACCGCACACACGAGGCCTCGTCTGAATGACAGCTGATCAGGAGTGCCTGCCAGCGCCCTCCTCTTCTCCTTCGCACTCCCTCCTCTCATCTCGGCTCTCATCTGATTTGATCCATTAGCATTCTTTTCTCTGTGTTGTTCGTGCTACTGTCAGGCTCGGTGGCACAGCCTCAGTCTGAAGCAGTTGAACTGTCGCCTGGGGGGCCTCACCTTAGAGGGCTGACAGCTGCCTGCATAATCAGCCCCTCTGTGTGGATCCTGATAGGCTCAGACCAGAGAGCAGGTGGGGGTTGGAGGTAGGTGGTGGGTGATTTTACAATTGGAGACTGGGTTTGTTTCAAAGATGCACATGAGAAATGAAAGCGGGGGAGAAATGGAAGTGGTGTTGGTGGAGGGAGGGCGGGGGACTGTAGGGGATGTATGGGAAAGAGGAGCAACTAGGAAGGAAGAACGAGGAGGAGAAGAAGTGGGAAGGAAACGTGATGTCAGGTTGTGATCATCTGTGAAAACAAACCACAGCATCAGAGTCACTGCTGACGATTTATGAGACATTTTGACAGTAACCATCAGTTAAGTTAACGTAAGTGGTATCAACTTCCCCAACATTTAGAGCATTTCCAGCGTAACACGCGCAGAGAGGAAGAGGAAGTACATTCGCATTTGGTAGTCACATTTGGTTTTTCTGTAGAAAAGCAACTGAAAACATTCAAATACTGGAATATTGAGAAACAAGGATGGCAGTGATTGTGATGTTATTGAGAGTGATACGCTGATTTTATAGTTTTGTTTAAGGAGAATATGGTGGAAAAGTTCAAGGGAAAATGCAACAGAGGAGCAAAAAGAAAGATCCATGAAAGTCTGAACATTTGAATTTTCATCTGCAGGTCCATGCATACACACTGCACTGTACGTAATTACCAAGAGAAAACTCATCTTTTTTTTTATAAAAGCAGCAGAGTTTGAGAAGAAATCACAAAGCTCCTTTTCCTCGCTTGAATCGTCTTCACACAGCACATGGAAATTAAATTACAGGACCTCCTCGTGTCAAACTAATCCACTTCAAATGGCGCTTCTGATTCTACTGTCCTGCCCTTGACCCCTGACCCTGACACCTGGTTCAGAGCAGGGAAGGGCTCCTGTGCCAGAGCCCTAAAATAGATATGTCACATTTCACATCCCGGTGTTGCTGTCCCCTCCCCTGGCCCACCCTGACCCAAACAACAGCCCCTCTGTTAGCCTGTGTTTGCTCTGGAGAGAGCCCTGCACCTCGCAACCCTCAGCCCAGGCCCACCCTATACTTTCTCTATTTCTGCAGGAGCTCTGTCCACTTCGCTCCCACTTCACTGCTCGTCTCTTTTTCCTCTGCGACTGCCTGTGTGACTCCTTATTTTTCTCTTATTTCTCCTTGTCTTCGTGCTTTGTTCAGTTTTTCTGTTCATCCCTCAGTGTTTCCAATCCATACCTTCCCTGGCAGCTTTTACTCCACTATTACTCACCCTCCCGTGAGATCAATTTACCTGTGCGTGGCCGAATCGTTTTCCTCACACAGGACTCCTCTGCATGCTACCGTTGTGGAGTCTTCTCCTCCTCTGTCTTCTCTCCTGTCATTCACCGGCTCTTCATCTTTAGCGCTAAGCCTTCCAGAGCTTCTGCTAACTTTCTGCCTCCCGACTCATTTCAAATTCAATTAAACCTCCGGAGATTCAACTAACTTTTTAAAGGATAGGGGCATATCTCTCTGTCTCCTTCATTCACTGAAACTTTATGGGTTCCTCCTCCTCGTTTTCTTTCTTCTCATCAATCCCCGATTCTTCTTTCTCCTTTCTTTCTTTCATTGCATGCCACATTACTTCAGTCATTAATTTTTTTTATTTTTTTTTACCTCAGCCTTCACTCCTAGCCCCTCCTCTCCCTCTCGCCCTCCCTGCAGCTGTCTAAATGGTCAGTGTTGTCCAGGTACATGTTATTCTTGGTGGAGGACAGAAGTAGGGCATGGAGCTGTGCTCTGTGGGAACAGGACTTAAGAAACCTTTCCAAAAAGAGGGGAGTGGATCCCTCCAAAACAAACCTCATCAGTCTTCTACCAATCTTTTCTTAACCCGACCAGGGGTGATATTACCCAACTCATGTCGCAATCCACATTGCTGTGTATCCTATCATACAAATCACACCACCGGGCTTTTAGTAAATTCCAAGGTAAATACAGGTGACTTAGGTTGTATGCCCAGGGGCCAGGATTTACAGAGCAGGTGTCTGGCTCTGGGCAAATCATTATACAGTATACAACGCTGGCTCTGAAACAAAACCTATCCTCTTATTGTTTTTCAGTGGGAAGAGAGCTTTCGGCCTTCATGCTCTTTGTTTTACTTTCAGTTCACGAAAAGACATTTGGAATACCTCAAGTCGTCCAATGTGACATTGTGGTGATGCACTTTACAGCCATCGCCGGCCACAAACTTGTGATGGATCGTCTCGCGGATCCCTTCTTAATTTTCCTCATCTGTAATTGGCGGATTAAAAATGACTTGTTTGTAAGGCTGAAATGAGATTGCGGTGGGTAAATGAGGACGTATGTTTTTGTTTTCGGTCAGAGCCAAGCTGTATAAACACAAACATTGTTACAGTTTAATGGCTGCTAAGTGACTTGGCCCATGATTGATGTGTGACTGTAATGCCAGTCAATGGCCCGTATAAAGAGAACTGGAATATATTTTATAGTGTTTAATTCAGATACAATACCATAGAGTTGGCTATAAAGCTACACTGAACATGCAAATGCAAGGACTGATAATGAAGACTTAATTGGTTGAATTATTCATAAAGTTTATAAAATGCAGCTACAGTCAAATGAAAACATGTTTCATTTACAAATCAAAGCAGTTTATCTTTACATCAACTTCCTTTGTTCATTGTTAGACTCTACCTTGGTGTTTAAATGTGTATGTGTGTGTATCTGTGCGTATCTGTGCCACAGTGTGAATCTCTGGGTCGTGTCCCAGCTTGTATCGCTGCACAGTAAATCACAGCAAGAGTTTTTAACGTCTTCTCCAGTGTGCCTGGGAGAGTCATTAACACACACTAGAATTACAGAACACTCCTCAGCAACCATACTTATGTGTGTGTAAATGCCCTCTAGTGTATCTGTGTGCATGTGTATATCTATATATATATCTATGTGTGTGTGTGTGTGTGTGTGTGTGTGTGTGTGTGTGTGTGTGTGTTCCTTTGACTTGACTTGACTTGGCCCCTTTATGTTCAGGTGCTGCCAACTCTTTAACGCTGTTAAAACACTGTGTTATAAAACCCAAACCTCTCACCTTCACTCTCCCCATACAAGTCCCACCACATGTTAGCATTCAGTGTTTAACATACATTTGACTGCCATTTAATTCTGTGCTGGACTATCATTTCCATAGGATCATATCCATATACTATTATTAGTCTGGACCCTCGAGGGATTACTCCAGAGGTTACCCTCTGGTAAAGGTGGGAGGGCAATAGCCCTGCCTCCAAGCTGACATGGTTATTGGAGCAGCTATAGCACCGTGGGGATCTATCTTACAGGAAGCAGGGAGGAGAGGAGGTCCAACGTCTTTCACAGTCAAGATCCCACAACTGCGGTAGATAAGGTCAAACCATCTGTCACTGCACTCATCATACTTAACACACTTACACCGACTCTCAATGGTCTTACATCCCATCTCCATCTATGCTGTGTGTGTCATGTTCCGAGCTACTGTATGGTCATGACTTGCTGATGACCCATGTGTGTTCCTGTGTGTACACATGCTCAGATGGCAGGTCTTCTTCTATTTGTTCACCAGCTACTGGCGCACATACTGACATCATAGCCCAAATATTGACTGTCTCTCGTGCTGTATGCTCACAAAGAGGAGATCTGCACTGATGCAAGTGTGTCTGCGCGCGTGCGTGGGTGTGTGTGTGTGTGTGTGTAAGAGAGAAAAAAAGAGAAGGTGTTAAAGATAAAGAAGTATTAATATAGCAGTACAATGCAGAACACTTGAGTACAGTTGGCCAAGTTCAAGGTTCAAAGGTCGCTGGTGTCAGTGGGCACCAAGAATGAACTTTTGAGGCAACCAGTTGAGCACGTCTAAGCTGACACTAAAGGAATGAAACATCTTTATGGGGTCATGTGAAGCAAGAACAGGTTAAAGAGCAAATTGGGATCGTGGTCACATAAATCTTGTCATAGAAACCTATTTCTCCATTGTTGAGTTTAGTGGTAGCACTGTAGCTGCTTGGGGAGACCTCCTAAAGAGTTAAACAACCAACTGCTCTAAACGTTAAAGGGACAGCTTGCCTGGAAAGTAGTTGTGGCTTTTATGGGAATTATTGTATGTGGCATTTAATTGCAGACTTTTGGTTAGCAGACTGTCAGAGGCTTAACCTGAACAGTGAAGCTTTGACACACTAAGCTGATGCTCCTTTTGGGGGGTTAAATTGGACCAGTACAAGCTCCTGAAGGGTTAAGTGATACAGTGCTGGGGCCTTGCAGCCCAAAGGCTGGGCATTGGGCCAGCCCCACTCATAGACATGGAGAGCTTCAAGTGTGTGTGCGTGTGTGTGTGTGTGTGTGTGTGTGTGTGTGTGTGAATGTGTATATGTGTGTCTGTGTGAGTGTGTGTGTGTGTGTGTGTGTGTGTGTGAATGTGTGTCTGAGTGAGTGCTGCATTTATGTGTGTGTGTGTCTGTCTGTGCCAGGGACAGCCCAGTGACTCACGGAGTACATCCCTGCCCCCTTGGCTAAAGAAGAGCAAAGTTTTAAAGAGACACGAGCAATGTTACAAGAGTGTGTACGTGTGTGTACGTACATGTGTGTGCTTGTGTGTGTGTTTGTGTGAGGGAGCAATACAAATTAAGGCACGAAAGGAGGCGCTGTAGAGTGTGTGTTTTTCCTTTCAGCTCAAAGCTCAGATGGATGATCACACAGTTCTCATATCCTGTGGAAAGATGTCAGTCCTCTGCCACAAGCCCTGCTGGGAAACTAAAGGGCCACTGTGTGTCACACTCACACACACTCACACACGCACACACACTTGAATATTAACTCACTTCCAGTGACTTTAATCTGAACAGCTGTGTAAAAATGTGTTTTAAAAAGCAGGAAGGGACATATGTATGTTTTGTCAGCTTGTCTTTTTAATTAATTTGTGGAAAACAAAATATGAGGACATATCCTGCCAGGTCACTAACATGTCATAACCCTGACCCCCCCCCCGCAACATGCACGCACAGACAAAAAGAAATACAAAAACACATATAAACTCTTTTAAACTCCTTTCTCTCTGTATCTTACACACTCTCTGTCCAGCTGTCCAGAGTCTTTTACACACTCACTGTTCTCTCTCTTTCTCTCTCTCTCTCCCCCCTTACACACACACACTCACGCAAGCAGGCATTGGGCCAGCTGAGTCACGTCTAAATGGCGTGGAGTGTGATTGCAGCTCACACTTACATAACCTCTGTCTCCACACCACTGTCATTAGAGCAGCTCAGCAGAACGAGAGAAAACAATTCTTTTAAGTACTCTTCAGCCAGGAGAGCCTCAAGACTCACCTTCTCAATGGACCACGTGTGTGCGTGCGTGTGTCTGTCTGTGTGCATGCAAGTGCGTGTGACTGTGCATGCGTGTGAGTCCTGCTCTGTGTGCTCATGTGTGTTTCATGTAACTTTTTATCTAAGCATCTGAGCACTAGTTATCTGAGCGAGTAATGAGGGAGTTAAGTTTCTCTGCTCCTCTTTGGACAGAGGGAGTCGACATTCTGGCAGCCTTTGGTGTGTGTGTGTGTGTGTGTGTGTGTGTGTGTGTGTGTGTGTGTGTGTGTGTGTGTGAGTGTGTGTGAGTGAGTGTGAGTGTGTACGTATGTGTGTCTGTGTGTATGGAGAGAGAGCCTACATTTTGGCAGGCTCCAGTTTATACAGATGGAGCAGCTCTCGTTGGATAAACCACAGAAAATTCCTCCCACTGTCCAAGTTAGCACTTCTTAGGGAGAGAACCGTGCACCCTCCCCTCCGTCCCCCCTTGCAACCTTCCACACCTAGTCTCTCCACCCTCCCACTGCCCCTTGTGAACCCCTTCAATGCCTCTCCCCCATCTCCCTAAGCCACACCACCCCACTGGCAGTCCCAGGGGAAAAGTAGAGCAGGCCCAGTTAGTCGAGTCTGGATAGGTCCGATCACTTTTCCTAGTACTTCCTGTACCAGATGAACCAGACCAGAGCAATCAAACGGGAAGCAATTGGTGGACCACATGGCACTCTCCTCTCTTCTCTTATGAACCTTGACATGTATCAATCAATATCAAACACTCCACTTCTTATAATAATGAGTCTCTGTGAAATCTGGAGAAGTGATTATGTTAACACTTGATCTTCACTACAGAATGACCAGAATCAGGACAAATGTTTTTTTCATAGTAATGACACATCCTCTGCTTTTCCGTTTAACCTCAGCTACCTCTGAGCCAGGCCAACTCCTTACCTCATACCGGTGGTGTCATGGCTCATTCACTGCGTACAAATGCTGCTGTGAAATGTAATATCATTATATCCCTGATAGCTTTACACTGGATTCAGATCTGCACCATGAGTAACTGGGGGCCTCAGTGTTAGTGGAATTTTTTCTTGCCCTTACATTGAGTGTAACTGGCTATTGAAATGAATTAGTTCCAAAACTGAAGTGATTTCAGTTCCTCTGTAATAAACAGAAATCGGATTTGATTTAGACTTGTCTAAGCTAACAGACTTTTGAGGTAAACTAATGTCAAGCTAAACAAATGTTTAATGGGGGAGAGTTTCCACATAACACACACACACACACATGCGGCCAAAAATGATTTCAAGGCGATGTTGCACTCATGCTTATCTCAAATGACCTAATTCCTTGCCAACAGTGTTTTCACTGAGCTCCAGCATGTGTTTACCAGTGGCAGACTGCCTCCCCATTAAAACTGCCATTCCCCTGAGGCCGCAGCACGCATTATTAAGACACAGGATATGGACTCTGACCATGGCGTCCTACCTCTGCTTGTAGCCACATGGTTCCTACCTGTAAACCCTCTTATATGCACCCATTTTTCTGTCTCCTGGCTGCTTGCCTACTTTCTGCTTACTGCTGTCTGCTTCTTTCTTTTCTCTTTCTTCTGGTCTTTCTTTTTCCAGATCTGTTTAGGTCAACTGCTATTTTTATTGCTGTTGATCTGTATTTCGAACTGTATATTTGACAAATTGAGGCGAATGAGTGATTGCCGCAAGACTGTGTAGAAATGTGAGAGCAAAGCTGAGGGTGGAGGGATGTATGAATTCACCTAAAAGCACTGCCTCCATCATACGCTAATGAATAGCTGTCACCATTACAGGAATATTAGCAGAGCCGGCAGGTTAACCCCTCATTCTATTTAGAGACACACAAATTTGGGTTGGCAAACTGAGCAGTGCAAGAATTTTTAGAAACAATGTGACAAAAAACAAACACAGTGAATAATCAAGTGGGAAAAGGAAACTGTTACAAAGTAATTTGAGGTGCACAGCTTTAGCTTTTGCTGAAACAAGACCAGAGGGACAAAGCATTCAACACCCTGCTGCAATATGCTATCTGGAAAGTGTTGCCCGATAAGACACTAAAGAAGTGTAATGCACTCATAATGAATGCAGTTAAAGAAATCCCCCACCCAGCCTGGATGCTTTTTCTGGCTCCCCCACCCGCCACCCTCCTACCCTGAGGCCAAAGCTCCCCAGCTCCCCAGAATGGAGTCATTAGCCGGGTGCTAATGGTTTCAGACTTTCTAATTGAATGGGAACCCATTGATCTGTAGGTAGAGAGAAATGGTTCTTTTCATTGCCTCAATATGGGCCTGCACAGCATTTGTCTCCATTCAAAATTAAAGGCCATACACGTCGGAGATGTAAGGTATAGGTAGGCGTGCACGCACACAGAGGTGCAGCATCTGCATACAAACATGTGTATGTGCGGAAGCAAAAATCACAGAAAGTGGGAGCTCATACGTAGACTCACACACGTACATACACACGCATGTAGAACTGCTCTCCTGCGTGTAGCCTTAAGGGCCCCCATTGTGAGACTAGCAGACTTTAATCTGTGTTCGCTCCCAGAGTTATCCTGGTGGGGAGGCTGTGCTCCTCACATCTTTTTAAACACTACAACAACAAGGGGTTGCCTGGGGCAACAGGGGTCAGGGAGGCAGCTTAGTAGAGACGTCAACTGCTGAGCCGTCCGCGTCTGTGTTGGAGGTTGAAGTACATAGGGCTGAAAACGATTGTATTACTGATAAAGCAATGGTGGAGATACTCTAGTAGTTTATCCTCCATTTACACTGAATGTACGTGAGTCACGCTCATGCGTCTTTTATCTAATGTTACTGATAACTGCTGTTGTGTGTGTGTTTGTATGTGTGTACGTGTTTGTCTGAGCATGTGTGAATGAGGACATTTTTGGAAAGTAAGGATATTTTGACCACTTTTTCGGACAGGCCATCAAAGGGCTGTTTGAGGGTTAAGATTTGGTTTCAAGGGTTTGGTTAGAATTAGGTTTAGGTTAGGGTGAGGGGGCCAGGGAATGCATTATGTCAATGAGTGTTGCCACAAAAATAGAAGTATAAACATGTGTATGTGTATGCATGTGTGTTGTCTGGTAACTTTGCTCCTTTGAGATGATTCAGAAAAACACACAAAAGGGAATGGAACAACCTCTGAAGTGGCCAGTAACAACCAAAGAGTGTCACTGGTGGTTAGTCATCTTTTAGACTGTAACATTTTCCACCAAGCTGATATCGTGAGAATATTAATGATTTTATTCATATTTCAATTAACAAAGTAAACTGGATAGTGTGTGTGTGTGAGTAGGAAACAAATTTGTGCTTTTCCACCAAGTAATAAAGATTTCCGAATGAGAGTGGGTATTATTACGCAATCACCATTATTGAAAACGGTTGTGTAATAATGGATTTTATTAGTCGTGTGTATTCAGCATGTGGAGCTAGGTGCGCTTGAGCTGCAGTATACAACACTGATGTTGATATCATTTGCACCCATTGAACATAGAAAGTTGGTTTTCATTCACATCTCAATATCATATATTCACAAACAGCTGTTTAGGTGTTTAGGGTAAGGATTGGTTGTCCTCTGTGTGTGTGTGTGTGTGTGTGTGTGTGTGTGTGTGTGTGTGTGTTTGTGTATGAGTGTGTGCATGTGTGTGTGTGTGTGTGTGTGTGTGTGTGTGTGTGTTTGTGTATGAGTGTGTGTGTGTGTGTTTGTGTATGAGTGTGCGTGCGTGTGTGTGTGTGTGTGTGTGTGTGTGTGTGTGTGTGTGTGTGTGTGTGTTTAAGAGACAAAAGCCAGCTGGTTCTAGTTATCAAGCTGGAATTCACTGTAAAAATTACAACATTTTTTTTCTTTTTTTCCCCCAGTCCTTTACCCCAAACCACATATACACGATCTCTCTCTCTCTCACACACACACACACACACACACACACACGCACGCACGCACACACACACACACACACACACACACACACACACACACACACACACACGCACACACACGCACACACACCCACACCCCATAATTATCCAGCTCCATTGCCTCTCCATGAAGAGGCTCTTGCTGTAGCTACTTCTGGAGAATATGTATTTTACTGCCAGACACAAAAACAAATAGGCTCACACTCACCCTGATGTCTAACATCAACAGACGTTGAACCTAATTCAAAACAAAGACTTTCATATAAATCTATAAAGAGCGGCTTTATCTAGATAATGAAAAAGTTCGACGTCAAGAGCCTCAGCGTGTGTCAGGTTTAAAGACACCGCTTATGAGCTGAGTGACATCACGTCTGGGAGGGACCTATAATAACATATCTCTCTCTCTCTGCAGATTATCTCTAGATAAGTGGTGTGTGTGTGTGTGTGAGATAGAGCATGTGTGTATGTTATTCTATGAAAACTTGTCTGCGTGCATACTTCTGTACATCTTAGTGATTTTGTACTGTAATGTATGTTTGCGTACGCTGAAGGACAACTGAGGAGGTGGTGTCGTGAGGTGAGCACAGATTGTAGAAGGAGTCAGTAGCAGAAACGCAGGAGGTCTCGTCTAGACGTCCTAATGAAACTGTGGTTTGGGCTACAATAATGAATACAGTGAGTGCGTGTCCTTTTAAAATGCACCATCTGACGCTCATCACTATCTGATCAGTTTTGTGTCCATCTCTACCCAGACGTAAAAAAGTAACTGTGGAGCATATATTGAGATGGATCATTAGTAAGAATACATCACTGGCTTCTTAAGAGCTTTCAAGAAACCTTTCATGAGAGGCTTCTCTGTGGCCAACTTTCACCTATGCCAACAGCTTGCATCTGGTTGCTATTTTGTGCCAGCAGCACTGCCAGAGTTTCCAGCGAGGTAAACCACAGTGGCAGAAGGTGGAGAAACAGCAATGGCCCACCCAGGGGTCGATAACCCACAACAGCCCCGTTTGTCGCAAACTACTGATAAATACATCTAACCACCGCAGTTCTATTGACTTACAGCGATTAATCCCCTCTCCGATGGCGATGATAAAGGAATTTAAGTCAAACAAGACCCAAGTTAAATCAAGTGAGAGCATCCATTTGATTAGCGCAGCAGCTGCAAGACACACATGGTTATGTCCCTGACATTTCCTCCTGCATTTTCTCTGGATCACTTTATTACCCTGCAATAGCCAGAGGCAATGCCAGCCTATGATCTAAGTGTGAGTTTGTGTGTCTTTCTGAGTGTGTGGGTGTGCATGTGTGTGTCTGTTGGCACAGCATGCCTTCATCTCTCTACCCTCCAAAGTCCACTGTCAATAGCCTCCCTGGACTTTGCCAGGAAGCCTGCACTGGGAGACAAACATGAGAGCCCGGTCTGTCTGCATGCTGTGAAGTCATTGTAAGAAACACCTTCACCTTGAGTAACAAACAACACAGTATTGTATTGAACAATGGCAAAGGTGAGGCTTTTGTACTATCGGGAAATGAAGTGGGTGAGGTAGAAGAGAGTGAAACTGACAGAGGGACGGGGCATAGGGAGGGCTGATAAGACCTTGATGGTGTGAAGCCATTCACATTAAACTAGCATGTTGACTGAATGTGAGCCAAGTTGTTCTGTCAATGAAGTGTGCTTTCACAGGCTGCTTCACATAAGGGAGCGACATATGAAGGAGGCCATCAAACAGCATTTTAAGGACTTTTAAAGGGACTTTCCAGTCAAGCGAAACTGATTTGATGCATAATAAAATCAGAAATATATGCAGAAGTTTAGCTCTCGGGATTACCATTGGTTTAACCTTGATTTGATATTATAGAGTGGCATGAAATAGACTCTTTCAAAGAATAACCGCAATATTGCCTTGGCCTGCACAGGACATTCTTTCAGAGGCAGTAACCCTCGGGTCAAAGCTGAGAAGTCTGGAAAAATGAGAACGACAGAGAGAGAGAGAGCACTAGAAAGGAACACAAGAAATTTGAAAGGTGATGAGTGGAACGGAGTGGAAGAGAAGAGGAAGAAAAAGGGAGAGATGACATAAACAGACAGACAAACAGCGATAGAGAGCGGTTGAAGGTGAACTGCAGCACTGGTCTGGCTCTGGGCCTCGCCTCTGTTCTGGAGTCTCTCTCCCATCCACAGTGACATGTGGTTTCACGGCCATTACCACACCACATTATAGTGCTATGTGCAATAATGTGAGGCGTCCATATGTACTCCACTCTCTGCTGGCTCCATAAAACACACAGGCCCAACTGTTTTTGCTGGTGTCAATGTGTGCCATTGAATCTAATTTAACTCCTTTCTGTCCTCATTTCATCAAGCGTAAATCTGAGTCCAGCATCCAAAGTTAGAACTACTGGATATTACAGTATTTTTGAACAAAGCAATCGTGCTTAATATTTCATATTGTTCAGATCAGTCATTCCGTTTTACAGAGGTCAGCATCTGCACATTATTTAGTAAACCAGCTCATAATAAATGTCAAACTTTGAGAAAACCGCGACATGCCAAACAAAAACGCCTTGTTGAGAAGTCAAGTCACAATTCTTTCGATTCTCTGTTGTTTTTTTCTTCTCTCTCTGTATTTGTGTGTGTGTTTTCTGTGCGTGCTTGTGTGTGCGTCCTGGGTTGAGGAACAGAAGGTCTCTGCAGGGCTTGCCTGTGTGGGTGGACTCTGGGATTCACCGTGAAAACAACCGAATAGCCAAGGACATTTCCTAAATAGGAGCTCACACCATAAAGTACAGGATTTGATCATCTGGTTGGTGCTGTATTTATGTATTTAAGATACTTCTATGCCTGAAGTTTATACACTTGCACATGTGCACATGCAGTTTAATGTCCATCACCGTGTGTGTGCATCTGTGTTCATCAGTGGATGTGTTTTGTTTATGGTATGCATATATGTTTGCATGTCTGCTTGTGGCACAGCGTTTTTTTAATGCACACAGAGGAGGAAAGGCAGCTAACCTCCGCCAGCTCCAACTTCCTATAAAGGCGTCTGTGTGGGCGTGTAAAATCTACTTATCTGTCTCAGCTCAGATGATTATTTTGTCCGTGCAGAGTGGTTGACAATAAGCCTTCACACAGAGAGCGAGATTGTGTCCTTAGGTCTGATAGTTAGACAGTAGCTGTTGAAACACTCTGCTTCACAGCCTGAGCTGCTGCCAGATAAGTGGAAGACAAAGACACTATTATATTGTCACACGTGGCCCAGAGACATTACAACTCAACAATGCCATTCTGCTGCATGCTGCTGTGGCTGTGGGCCTGGATAAGGTCTGGTTGCAGAACCATGCATGTACAGAGACTCTTTTTAACTCTAGATTATCTGTTACTGACACTGTGTGATTTATAAGCATGTTTTTAGAGATGTGAGTGTGTGTTTCTGACTGGGAGTCTGAGTTTTGGGTGCCATAACACTGGATATAGACAATCTGATATTAAGGCCATGAATAACTTTGTCCTTGGTCCCTTTAGTATGCTCAAAGGGGAACTCCATCAATTTTACACATCACAGTCTGAAAAAAGTTGTATAAAGCCTTTTGTGGCTCGGGTCTGACGAATTGCCTCCAGTGATCTCACTTGATCTCACATCTCAGTAATTTCAAAATGAAAAAAGAGGAGAAGAAGAAGATCTGGGCGTGACTCAGAAGTAAGTGAGCTCAGCAGACCTCTGCAGGCCACTCCTCACTTCTGCTATAGGCAAGCAGCTTGAGGCTACATTAGCTGCTGCTAGCATAACACACCTAAATCTCCAAAACCAAACTGGCGGCCGTGGAGTTGCATTGTGTGGAATTTGTGGAGTAAAAAAGAGGATGAAGAAGGCGAACTCTTTTAAAAAAGGTGTAGTCTTCCTCTATCCACATTAGCCACTTACTTGCTACAGATAGCTCCCTCTCCTGCTTTTTATCTATCCTCAATCAGCTATTTATCATTAGTTTTTTTGTCTTTAAGCGAGAAACTTGGATGTATTTAGCGTGCTGGACCAGGCAGGTCTCACTGTGGACCTTTCGCTAAACAGTAGCTACAGTTTATTTGTATAGAGCTGATGTCCACCAGATGGCTGAACTCACTGGACCTGGTTCTTGTGCTGTTTCCATGGCAACCTCTCTGGAGCAGTGGACAGTAATGGACCTCTTGTAGCTCAGCTGTCTCAGGTCAGGCACAGGTCAAAAGACTGTAAATGCTACTGCAGGTTCACTTGGCTGTTCCCTCTCTGTTTGATTCGCAACTGTTTTAAATGCCTCTGTTGACTGGAGGAGTCTAGATGGTTGTGCTTGCCTCGATGGGTGTTATATGATCAGTTTTGCAGAAAGTGTGATGTTTAAAGAAACATGCAACATGACAAAAGTATTATCTGTCACATTTTTGACAAAAAGGATGGAAAATGTCTAATGACGCAGCCCAAGAATAGACTGATATGACATGATTCAGAGGTAAATGTGTTTCTGCCTCTTCCTGGATATGAGCAGAGGGGAAATAGAGGGATAATACTGCTGGTGATCAGGTCCTGGTTGAATGGCCCATGATGGAGAGCTATAAATAGCTTCACTTGGACACTCATCTTGGCTCCTGCCCCATCCTCCTGCACCACCCTCTGCTCTGCTGTCCCACACCTCCATCCTCTCCCTGTCCTTCCCCAATTCCACCCCCTCCCCGCATGTCTCCATCCCTCCCTCGTTCCCATATAGCACCTGTTCCGACACCTCCTCTGCCAACTGGCTGATGTCATGCTTTGGTACCGGACAGACGTCCTCACGCTTAATTCTGCCCTACTAAATGGCAGAGACAACTAGGCTTACCCACACACACTCCCACACACACACACATACACGTTCCCTCCTCCAGCATGTGATAATCTCACGACACACTGGCCTGGTGTGACCATTCGAATTCAATCTGAATGTTTAAGAAATATCCTGCGGTGTTTAGGATCTTGTAAAAGCATTCAAAAACAACTAAACCAGCTGAGATTGCCACAAGGGCTTCAACTAATGATTAGATTCATTATTGATCTGTCAGTTGTTTTTTTTTTGGCTTTATCCATTGTAAGGGACATTGTCCAACAAAGCGTTTTTCTCCTGAGGCCAGCATATTGTTTGAATCGTTTGCAATGGGGTGTATTTACAGTATACTATTAACACCAGCGGCGTATAAAGCGCTGGGCGTCTATTCTGCACTGAGCGTTCGTTGTTATTTTCTGGTCCAAGTGTTAAAAAATGCTCTGGATAAAATGCTACACTCTTCAGTGTCACAGCTGTCCAATCACTGCAGAAGATGGGCAGGGCCAATACTACAATGGCCAACCACATCCTACATGTACTACTGCTGAACAATGAAAATCCCTGGACCTCCACAATATCTACATGAAAAATCAAACCACTACACCTCCAAAGTTTCGGCAGGGCGCCTGGCGTTTTCAGCCTGGACAAAACACCCCTTAGAGATTAAAATGTTTCACCACAATTTCCCAGAGCCCAAGGTGACCTCTTTAGGTGGCTGGTTTTGGTCTAATTAACAGTCAAAGCCCAAAAATCTTTAAGTTAGAGTGAAAACTGTAAAAAAAAAAAAAAGTTTTTTGGGAAATGTTTTTTAGATAGTGACAGAGGAGGAGAAGTTACAGGAAATGAGAAAATGATGCAACTGGATTCAAATCGGGGACATTTTCATTCATGGTTGGCGCCTTTTTATCAAGTAAGCATGCACCCACGACATGTTCTATTGACAAAAAACTGTCTGAAACGACTAATTAAACAGTTCAAACTAATTGATATGTGTTAATGTGCACCAGCCATTCAAGAGCTTTTGGATTTCACCCTTTTTCCTCTTGATCACAGACATCCTGTGTGACCTCTCATTAGTTGTGGCACTGACCCATGACTTTGTTATTGCCACACAGGGCCCTGTCTCCCCTAAACACACTTTGCATAGCTGCTGTCTGTGTGTATTTCCTGTCTGCAGCATCTCTGCTTCCTGTCCTCTTAAACTCTCAAGTCCTCCATTGGGGAACTCAGCACAAGAAGAACCGCTCCACTTCACTCTCAGGGATTAAAGTGGAGACTGCTAGACTCGACATAGCCTTTCTGCTTGTATACATGCCCATACAAATATACACACACGGAGACAAAACTGCGGGGCTACAGAGTACCTTCATAAAAGTGCCCATTCTACCCTACTCCATCACAGTCTGCCATTCTATTTCTCTGCTTTCCATTGTCGCTTTCCCTCTGTTTTTATATGCTTTTTTATTTGTTCACAGGAAATACAGCGCTGTTGGTTTACAGCAAAGAACAGCTCTGTTTGTAGTCAAAGGGAAAGAGCTCATCCTCTTATTTTTCAGCCATCATTCCTCTCTCTTTGCTTGTATTCCTCACCTTCCCCTTCTCTGTTCTTATGCTCTCACAGTAACTGTACTGACATTTCATACATCTGTGTGTCTTTAGCCCTGTTCTTTTAATATTTACTTAAGCTGCATAAGAACTAGACCCCGGTCCTTTAAAGATACACAGACACACTTCATGGGTTTTAGTTTGGTGGAGAAGTGGTTGTACTATACCACACGCTGATACAGTACAAATCAAATCAAAGTTTAGGTTTAAGATGAATGGAAAGCTCAAAGCCTTGTCTTGTTTTTCAGGAGCTCCTCATCTCTGTTTATATATTTTCCAGCCGTTAGGTCATGCAGGCCAAATCATTATACGTCCTGATGCAATTAATGTATTTATAAACCAGCAGGGGAGGAGTTGAGTGAATGACATTAAGTGAGGAGCAGAGTAAGCTGAGGCCCTCAAGTTGTGGAGCCGCTGAGGCGTCCGTGCCTGGAGCCTGCTAGTAAAACATTTTGACCCCCTCATTATGGCTCGTTTAGAGGATCAGGAGTTCCTAAAACAACTTGTCTACATTTCTTAACATGACTTTTGCATGCAGTCATGAGGCCACTGCTTAGAACCAGGTCTGTCTGGTTGAATCTGGAGCCGGTTGCCACTTCCATCCTTCTGTCATCCTCACACGGCTGTGACGAGGGCTTGCAACATCAACTGTGGCTGAGGCTTCGGTTTAGGAGGAGGAACCGTGAATCACAGCAAATCTTCCTCTGTCTCACTGTCTCTGTCTCTCTGTCTCCCTACTTTTATCTGTCTCTCTCTCCCTCTTAGAGGCATCCACATATGCACATTAACTTGCGGCGAGGCACGATCTGAAATTCCTTTGAAAACCACAGTCATCACCATTCACCCACCCCACCCTAATAGCCCCTCGCAGACTGACTTGTGCGTGCATGCACGCACGCACGCACACACACACACATACATGTACCCACATGCATATGCACGTATTCTAAAAACCCTGTTTATTTGAAGGAACTCATCTACTCTCTAGTTCTTCCTTGCAATGGAAGGAACCTTCATGCATGTGAATGTGTGTGCATGTATGTCAGGTAGATCCTCTCGTATAAGAAGAAGGATTATCATAAAACTTTTTGTTGAGGTACACAATCACCTAAGATTAACAGCCTCTGTTGCAAAATCTCATCTGAGCAGACCACCTCTGAGCAGTTCGACGAATATTTCTGACTTCTTTTGCACATATGCATCTAATTCGGCTTGATAGTCTCTGTCTGGATGCGTGGCTATATACTGCATATGCTGACAAACAATGGGTGAGTTTTTAAAGTAATGTGGGTGCATTCATGCAAAAAAAAAAAAAAAAAAAAAGTAAAATCACTGATGTTATTCTAAGGTCTTTCAGAACTGGTTGGGGCCAGATTGCACCAAGCCATCATCTTCCTGCTGTTTATTTATAAGCTTGTCACTCTAGTGACCTCTCCTCCAGCCCTCTTTTCCTCTTCTCTCCTCCACTTATCATACTAATAATGCTTGGTCATTCTTTCCATTAGTTCACACGCTTCTTTCCTGCTCTGGTTCTGACAACATGACTGCCCACCCCGTCCTGTCCTGTGAGAGCCGGCTGGAACAAAAAAAACGCATGAGTGAATTTCTCTAAATTTTTCCACTGAAACTATTATGTGAGGGCCACCGGCATTGAGTTTCGATGTCGTAATAGTCGTTAACTGTCCCTCTGTCTCCAAGTGAGTCAGGGTCAGAATGGGGAAGAGGTTAGCTGGAGAGATGAAAAAGAAGATGAGTAGATGCAACAGACACGGTCCCCCCTCCTTTCAGTTCCGATAAACGGCGACTTAGCATGTGTCACGCTGTGGATTGCAGATTAACGGTTCCTTTGATTGACAACAGAATGCATGAAAAGAAGCATCACCACAACACAAGGATAAAGAAATGGGAATTCAACATAACTTGAACTATTACATTTGTTGCGCATGCTAGTCGGTGGGAAGGCAAAATATTTGAAGACTTTGAATCAGTCAGTGGACACAACAGTAACTTTTTGTATAGTTTGAAACTGAAATGTTATGACTAAAGTTTGGACAATACCCCAAAAAAACTATAGAATTCTTTGAAATGCCCTGCTGTACCAATTTTTGTTCAAAGAAGCGCTCCACTAATAATATAACTTCAAATCCACAATGGTTAACTCTTAAGAAATACTTGGTAGGTGTGTTTATGTATTTAAATCTCTGTTTATGCATTTGTAAGTGTGTGTGCAGTCCCATGTGCTCACGTCTGCGTGACCACATGTTTGGCACAGTTTAATCTTATCAGATGAAGGATTAGTCTCCTTGACACTCGCTCACACAGCCCAGCACATACAGCTACTTGTAAAAGCGTTTTGGTATGCACACTGCACTATTATCTGTGATGACATCATCTCTCAGCACCAGAAGGACAGAAAATCTTGGTGTGGTAAATCATTACCTCACTGGCTCTCTTATCATCCAAAGTTACTACTGCCAAGATTACACAAAGCACGCTGAGACTCAGGAGCGCCGAACTGAGTGTCTGCATCTCAGAGTGGTTTGTGTTCTCTTCATCAAATATTTTGTTTGTTAAATATGAGCATGGGTACAGGAGGCTTTTGGGAGGGTGGGCGCTGATGTTATGGAGCGTCTTGCCCAGTCTTTGTGTTTTTAATCGCCAGCGTTGGTTCACCTACACTCATGGCAGGGGAGGGTTAGGCAAGGGATATTCAGTTGGTTCCACTGTGCAGCCCCACTGCTAGATGCCACTGAACCTCTAATCTGTTTAATGTATGTACTTACAAACTTGTTCTCATTGTTAGTGACGGAGTCCGCCATTCCTGCAAACAATGCTTGTATGTCATCCAGCATTACTGCCTGTGATATCAGCTTCACTGTTTACTGCTGGCTCTATACAGCCATCAGATCTGTATTAAAGGGAAAGGAATAAGTTAAATAACTTATATACAGCCGTGTGTGCCTCCTGAGGGAGCTAGTTAAAATCTGATAACTTGCCTCATGTGATGTCACTTGAGTCAGTGTCAGTTTTTCAATGAAAAAATCTATTGGTTAGACTTAGAAAGAAGTGAGCTTACCAGGCTGCTGTTCCTCATCGCCTCTTGTGGCTACATTAGCCTCTACTGGCATAACACAGCCCATTCTTTCACCAAACTGTTAGTTGCATGTTGCATTGTGGGTAATGCAGGTGCCAGATTGAGTGGAAGAAGAATGCGTGGAAGAAAAAAAATGATAAGTCCGCTGCATTGACTGCATTGAAAAATGAAACCAAATATTTCCTACTGCTGCTAGTTCACATTAAAAGCACTCCACTGCAACTCAGCACAACAGCCACAGTGAGATAAGATGAAATAGAACTTTATTTATCCCGAGGGAAACTGCTGATGTATGATGACGAGCTGCAATTACAACTCTTGTTCTGTGTCCTGCTGTTGGGGTGAAAACGACTTGCGCCATGCGCGGCATTAACTCATATTGTGGTTGCTCACGATGGAAAAAGGCCAGTTATTGACATTCTCCTTTATTAAAACATGAGTTTGTTTGGCGGCGCTATAAACAGATGCACCAGTTGCTCTTCTGTTGTATTTCTGATTAAGAAGCCACTCAAACTGTGTTCACAGCCCAACAAGGACTGAACTCTTGTCACAGCCTTAAATACTATATTGCATGTTCTATACATAGAGCTGAAAAAATAGAGCAGTGTTTGAAATGCTAAAATAGCTTTGTCAAAATAACATTTTCTGTCTAATATGTGGACTTCAGCAAACAAGAATGAGTGCACATGTACAGTAACTTTTCCACTGTGTCATGCTTTCGATGTGCTGAATCAATGCAATGTTAAGAGTTGCGTTTCCAGCTTTCTCCTTTTTTTTCATATGATTTAGAGCTTAGCTGAGCCCAAGTCATGGTCACGTTGTTTCAGGAAAGTTCATCAACAGGATGCAGCTGATGCAGAAGTAAAGAAGGCGCTGTGTTTCACAACCCTTCGGATTGTTGAAGCTGCTGGGCAACTTCCCATCTGAAGAAAGCTGGAGAGCAGAGCATTTAAAGAGGTTGTGTTTTCAATGGAGACCTGGCCAAGATAGTGCACCGTGACAAAAGCTATGAAATAGAGTATGCCGAAAACAGACAAGGGACAGTAAAAAAAAAAAAAAAAAAAAAAAATGGGGCATGTTAAAAACAGACAAGGCACCACGGATACTGTTGTTGAGTGATAGGAGACACGCAGATGTGATGGGATTTCACGCTGTACAGCTTTGGAAATAAGAATATATTAATACTGCTCTCTCTTTAGGCCTAATGAATACCAGGAAACCAGATTATGAAATACAGATGTGCACGGGACAATGTGTTGGATATAAAACTGTTATACACAAAATCTACTTAGTGAAATATAGAGACAGCATGCATGTAAATAATGTCAAGAACACTTAAGAGGGTAGCCTGGACAAGTGTTTTCCTAACTGCTACATTAAGGCAGACCCTATTTTGATAATAAAAACCCAGCCTAACCTTCAGTTTCTTCATTAAATTCTCAATATGCACTCTAAAAGAGAGCCTGTCATCCACTCAGATCCTTGAAGTATGACACTATAATCCACTATAGTCTCAAAAATACAAGTCTTTATTCAATAATATTGAATAAAGATCTGTTTTGTATTCTCCCCTTTTTCCAATAAATCTGTCTTCCCGTCTCCCTTATTCTCTCTCTCTCTCTCTCTCTCTGTCTTCCTGAGAGTACAGTACAGCAGAGGGTGGGTAATTACTTTGCGCTCCAACCCTAAAATAACACGACTGGCCCAATTACAGTCTGGGCCTCATTACACAGCCTCGCAGAACAGAGGGAGAAATACTAGACCAATCAAAACAAAGAGGGAAAGGGGAGATGTAAGGAAGGACAACATTTAGACGGCAGGTGTTGATTTAACTTGTCTGTGAGGGGAGTGTCCAGGTGGCACGGTGGAGCATGCCATGTCCTGCCTTGTATTGGTAATGTTATGGCTTCAGACTCTGGCATCTGTTCGCTCTCTGCTCTTTCTGTCTTTCCATTTAGTTACCGACCTGAATCCAATATAAAGCAGACATGCCACTGGCCGATGCTCATCTCGTCACACATTCAGATATTCAGCTCCATGCCTTATCCCAAAAACACCACTCTCACACACGCAGACAGTACACTTTCCCCACTTTTCCCTTTCGACCCGTGGCCTCCAGTGTGGTCAGGGTTGGGTACAGTTGGGTCAGTGCCAGAGAAGCTTGTTTATGTAAGACTCTTCAAAGAGAGCCAGTGAAAGAGCACACTGTACAAGGGAAGGGACGTGTAAATACCAGCCTGATGTTGGCATAACACTTGCTCGCACCATACATCAATTACATACGTATGTGTTGTACAGAATCTTGCAAATACAAATATATATTTTACACATCCTAACATACAAAGAGCACAAAGACCTCTGGCGTGTGAAGTCCGACTGAACTTTTATGGTTGAATACATGGTCACATTCAGCCTGTGTCTCAAAAACCCAGTCATGAACCCAAAATTACTAGAAAACCCAGAGTGTTCTGGTGCAGATGTGATGTTGTTTTACTTGCTGTTATGGTTAGGCACTGTTTCCCAAATTAGACTTAACCCTCCTTTTTCTCTCTACTGACCACGGCTTGACAGGAAAAGCCTGCCAGAGCTTTCTCTGCAGACGTATGGTTGCATATCTGCCTCTGTGTGCATGCTGGTTCATATGTGAACATGCATGAGTGTCTTTATGTACACACGTACAAGTGTAAACTTAATATTGCTAGATACTAAAGAAGCGTTTTTGTCAGTCCTTATTTAATTTTTACTCACAACCATTTTATGGCAGCAACGGGAGTCATGTGGCAGTGAAAGAGGAGGTTTGACAGCACTGCTGATCAGACAAGACAGAACATGGTTCTCACACTTACTCACACACACCTGACTAACCGACTGGGATCTGGCAGAGGGCCAAAGGAAATTTCTTGGGGAACTTTGAAAAACGCGTCTTAACATAATTTTACACGTGCGCTTGCGTGTCCACCCATTGACCCCACTTTTAGAGGAAGTCGGGATAGAAGTGGGACGAAAACAGTCAAAGGGTTTGTAGAAGAAACGAGATCTGAAAAAGGACGTGTCAAAGGAGAGGAAAACAGTGCACTGGGGTGTTGTTTGAGGGAGTTGGATTGCAGGGAAGGGGGCGGTGGTTGAAGGGAGAGGGGGCGCTGTGTGTCTGTTTCAGTGCCTGGCACAGCTTGGCCTGGTTAGGCTCCAGGCCTCTCTGGGGGAGCCAAGTCTTCTCCCCAGGCGCTGCCAACTCCCTGTGGTGGTGTAGCTACATGTTCAATTATGCTCTGGAGCCTGCCTGTCTTTACCTATGCCTCATAGGAAAACACTTCTAGCCTTTGTATGTGTGTCAGTGTTTGTGTGCTGAGAAGAGGGAGAAATGAAGAGATCCTGATGCGGTTTTAAAGACAGGGCAAGGGACATGGGACTCCAGGCTTCTTGTCAAATCAAAATGATCTGTGATTGCAGTGGCTCCTGCTGTTTTGTTTTTAGCGCAAACATTTTTTTGCTCCTGTAGGACTTTATGAAACTTAAGGAAATTTCACTGGATGCAGTATGGCATACTAAGAGAAGAAACAGTTCTTACTATGCTGTCATAGTTTCCAGAAAAGAAAATGGACATATTGGAGTATTTCTGTAACGTGGCAGTGCAGTGTACATCATATGTAGGTTAGTGAGTACAGAAAAAAATACAAAATCAAGATAGCAGCAATGACCGTGAGCTTCCATCTTCCATAATCTGAAAATCCTCCTTTAACTCCATGTCCACGCCTCACATGTATGTCAGTTTATTTCATTCTCTAGAAATGCACATGTGGAAATTTTCATTAAACTAGGATGCATGTGTCTGCATTTGTGTGTGCGTGCGCACATGCCTACAGGAGTGTGGATGCATTCCTGTGGGTATGTAAGTGTGTGCATGTGTGTGTCGGCATGCTTGCTTGCCTATCTGGAGGCATCCTTAAGGGGAGGGGGAGCAATTATCACTTCCAATAAAACAACAACAAACAAACAATCATTGTTCTGGGCCTCACCTTGTTGTACCACACCCCTCCATAAACCTTATTTCACCAGGACGACTGACACAGAGAATGTGCTGCGCTGTGCTGCCTAAGCACTCTCCCCAAATAGCATTTATGTAGTCGGCACACTCCTCCCATGTGTACCTGTGGGTGTGCTTATGTCAGTTATATACATGCACACATATGTAGGGTGTAAAAGCACAGGCTTGTACTGTCCACACACACACACACACTCACACACACACCCGCCCTAGTTGTGATTTCAGTCGACACCACAGGGGTAACTTTGCCTTTTATACATCTTGTCTTCTGACCTCAGCACAAAAAGACACAGCGTGCATTAAGTATTGATTTTGGGAGGGTGTGTATCAGCCTGTGTGTTTATGTAATGCAGCTAGCACGGCCGTGATCACTCGACAGAGATGGGAAAATTCAAACATTTGCGTTTTCTGTAGTCTGTGTCTGTTGATTGGTCCAGTTCTCAGTAACTAATCCCTGGTCTATGTGACCAGGTGTTAGGAGCTTAGGTGCTTAGGCTGTCATTTGCTTGACATGAGGGATGATTTGTTAAGCCAATGACTAAAGTGTCATTCATAATCAAGAGTTGCTGTTGAAAGTTTGTGTGAAATAAAGCCAACACTCCTCGAATTTCAGCCTTGTGAAGATACACCTTAAGACCGTTGTACACTCAAAGGTTTGTTTTACGTGGCAAAAGGCAAAAGTGTTAATAGCTGCTCTGAGCAGCCAGACTCAGGCGTGGTGAAAAGCCAGCCGTCACTGGAAGGCATTCATAGTGCTGCACTCGTTTGTACTCATGAAAAATGACAGAAGTAGAAGTAAAGAATGACAAAAGGGAGAAGTTCAAACCATACCAACTTTCTCACCTGGTCAGTGTGAAGTGGTGATTTGTGAAAGTTGCACAAATTGTCTTCTGACACAGACCTGCGCCTTCACACCAAAGTCGCCTGCTCAAACACTGATCGTCCTCCCCTTCAAAAATTCCAGTTGCAACATCGTTCACGAGTGTATACCGGTAAAAATAGAAATGAGTCATTAACAGGCTCAAATCCAGGTTACTGTCTTCTACTTATGCTCCATCTGTCTTTTAATTCCTCCTTTCTGTCTTCCTCCATTTCCCAATTTAGCTAATTTGGTAAAACTTTATGTGTGATCCCAGGAGACTAGAAATATGCACCCTGCTGGAGTTTTGTTTAAACTGTATAATGGCAAAATATCCCTTTGGATTGGAGTGTGTGTGTTTCTCTGTATGTATTGTAGTGTATTTGTGCGGCATACGTGTATATCATGCCTCACATACAGGCATGCGTGTTGCTGTATATGTGTGTGCATGTGTGTTTCATCTGGAACATCCCTGTAGACCTCTGTTTTGTTTACGTCTTATTACCCCAGCAAGCTTGGTCGCTGGGGAGCTACATTTGTAAACATCATGCCTTGAGAAGCCTGCATTGTGTGCATGTGTGTGTGTGTGTATGTGTGAAGGTGTGTGTTTGTGTGCACGCATTTGCACAAGAAATCTCAAGAGGTAATCTCGTTTTTTTTCTCCCTTTAACAACATACACAAGTAACGTATGATCATGCTAATAAAGAGTCTGTATTTTGACTGCCCTTCAAGCTAAATGTTTTGAAAATAAACAAATATCCTGAAAATATTACATCAGATGGGATTTTATCGGCAGAAAAGAGCAAACATCGCTGAACTCCTCTGAGACCTGCGATATGAATGTTTATTAAAACATGCTAAATTGGTCTTAAAGGGTTAATTTTCTCTTCTAATAACTTAAATCAACACTATATATTTTAACAGTAGAGCAGAGTGGAGGTCAACATGGAGCTCCTGTGAATCGCCTCAGTGAGATCTGTTCAGTGGATTTACGGTGAGTTATGAAATGCTCTAACTTGTGCCTGCGAGGTTTCCCCTGTCTTTGCGTGCTCAGAGTGTTGAACTGGGCTCCTGCCGGTTTGTTTGGAGCTAACCATTCAGGCGTGTGGAGTATCGACACAGACTGACATCAAAGACATGACACTGCCACCATTCACAGTCGTGGCCTACTTATCTCCCTCTCTCTGTCTGTCTGTCTGTCTTTCTGTCTGTTTCTCATTCAGTGTTGTCTCCGCCACAAACACACATCCTTCACACATATCCAAAAAGGCAGTGGAGGTTAAATCCACCTGAACTTAGTTTGCAAAGTAGTGTCAACCTGATAATACATTTAGGCAGCATAAAAATATATCTTTCTGGTGATATATGGCTGATTTTTGTACATGTTGATTGATGTTTTCACAGACTTAATGCTAATATTTTCTCAATATAAAGCATGCTGGTTTCTTGTGATTGGTTCTGTCTTTGGTTAGCAAAGCTATATTTAATCTGGTTTTGTGAAGCTACGATGACATCTTAACTGTATTAACTTGACGTTGTCTTTGTGATTGATATAACTGGCCATCTTGTCCACTGATGAACTTGTCTGTCTTCACCTGTGTCTTGTTTCCCAAGTCTGTCTTGCAAGGTTTTTAGTGGAGACACTCATCAGATGTAAATGCTGGGAGCTATCTGGACTGTTATAGCACTGTTCCGCTGGCCCAGTATAGCACACTTGAGCTGGGCCACACTGCAATCATATGCATTTTGACTGCACCCCAACAGCGGGGGATAACCCAGCTGACCTGCAATACTATGGTTCTTCTTAGCTGATGTGGTCAGGAGACTCTAGAGAAATTACCATTATTGAAAGTCTCACTGTATTCAGCTCTCATTACATGGGGTTCCTGCTTTTACTTTCATTTAACAGGCAGCCTCACTGTTTTATTATCTGCCCCCCTTTGCCGTAGTGACTTGGATTGTAAAGAAACTGCTTAACATTTCCTGATTTTGCTGCTTCAGATTAAAAGCTTTCCAATGGCGAAGCACTGCAAGGCTTTTGTAGTCGGACAGCTACAGGAAGTACAGCCTCAGCTGTCATCAGCTTGTTAGACAGCAAGTGATGGATATTTTCATACTTGTTTTTGTTAACTGATCAGTTTTAAGTATTACAGAGCTAAAAGAAAAAAGTAACCTTGACAAACAGGAATGATGAAGACCTGCAGGCAACAGGTGCTCTCCAATACATCATCATGCATATAGTAGGCGACACCTTTGTCCATGCTGACACATGTAAACAACTTTTAGTTTAGGCCCTGCTCACAGTATGGCACAATCATGGTGTTAGAGAGGTTAGAAGAATAAAAACAGCTAGATATGAGGGAAGACAAAAAATGGTCACATCAACAATGAGGGAGGAAGCAGGGATGACAAATTCTGCCAGTTACTTAGATCATCATTCCTCTGCCATCCGCAGGACTGCGAAGAAAGGAAACTGGGCGAGAAACAGTTAATAACTTTCGCAATGTTGAGTAAATCGTCTGTCTCACTCTCTCCTCTCCTTTACTGTCTGTTTCTCCCTGTCTGTCTGTGTCTTCCAGCCCACAAAGGAGTCATGCAGCTTGCAGGCTGTGACACTCTGACCAGCGTTCTGCAGAGGTGTGCAGAGCAGCACACACACTCCCAGATCCCTCTGACTGTTCCCACAGCAGGACAGACACCAGGCTGTTTATCTAACCATTAGCACGGGGGAGGGGAGGCCAAGCTGGGTGAGCACAGGGGGACGTATGGCTTTTAGTAAGAGCATTGGACAAATGCATACACATACTGTCTAAATGTTATGCTTAAAAAGTTTACTTATATATAAATTGCAAATAGGGTGAGATAATGCCACTCATTTCCTGTGCAGCTTGACTTTTCACAAATCTCATGCAAATAAATGTCAATCAGTTCTGATTACTGCGCTGCGAACAAGAAGATGATACCATTGAAAATGATATGAGGGTGATATTACTAGTTGGCTTGCCTTGCAAACAGAGCAGCTCGATGCTATGCTGTGTCTGTCTGCTGCTTGTTGCTGAGCAGGTAGTGCACAGTGGGTTTTTAGAGCTTTTATTCGCTGAAAACAGATGTTTGCTGCAGCCAAAAAAGATGGAATGAGAGCAGTGAGAGTGAACCAAAACAGTGAGCAGCTAAACAATGAGCTTAAACTTGCTATAAAGTAAAGCTGAAGGGAGCCGCAGATTCGGTTGGTGATTCTCTGTAAGTTCCTCATGACGAGCCAACCCCTTTCACATTGTCATTTTCTATATTACACATACAGATTGGTCATTGCTGCTTTTATAATGTACTCAGTAATAGGGCTGCAACGATTAGTCGACGTTGTCGACAAAAATCGATAATAGAAATAGTCGACAATGAATTCCATCGTCGACTATTGTCGCCAGACGCGTTTTTCCAACAGAGTGAGGCAGCTCACCTGATTATAATCTCTGCCGAGAGTCGCTCATGCGCAATAGCGTCTCTGTCTCTGAGCGGTAATATACGGAGATGGCGGTGTCAACATCAGGTACACGTACCAAAACTTCTAAAGTTTGGGAGCATTTTAGCCTGGATACAGCGAATAAAAAGACTACTTGCAAGGTTTGCAAAGCAGACCTTGCGTATCATGGCAGTACCTCGGTGATGCACGAACATTTAAAGAGAAAGCACGTCGGGCAGTTGAACGAAACAGTCTGACTCGCCTTGGTAAGATTCAAGTAATATTCAAGCCAATACGGTTTTTATGACATACATTGTACATTTTATAAGCATATTTTCGCTATAAAAGAGAGCTTGAGCGTTATGCCAGACTGTGCCTGACAAACGTATTTTAATTTTTTTTTTTTTAATTTTTGTACGAATCCGCAGTATGTTCAATAAAAGATGTTCTTTTCATTGTACCCATCTTTCTTGTGTTTATTATCATTTGCCACATAATTAAATCAACTTCATGCTAAATTTAAGAAAAACTTAATAATTATCCGATTAGTCGACTAATCGTTTCAATAGTCGGTGACTAGTCGACTATTAAAATAGTCGTTACTTGCAGCCCTACTCAGTAATAGACTGCATGATTCAGACTTCTACAGTGAATACTGAATACAGTGTTTAACAGTTTCTCATACACATATGCACCTATTTACATTGTGCAATATGTATTTACAGTAGCTGGTGCTTTCTTAAAGCGTGACTCAGAATGAATGCAGCAGTAGAGCAGGTTTTATACTATCAGCATAACCGGCTACCCACAGCACAGCTGCCCTGTGGAGGTGTGTGTTTGCAATGAAGAATTACCAGATTGATAAAGAATAATTCATTTCAAGGGTCAAGGCGACATCACTCCCCCAGCTGTTGTTCCAGACATTACGATGAATCCTCTCGAGGGACTCTATAGTGTCAGTGGTGCTTGAGAGCTAAGAGAGAAGTTTCTGTAGGGACAGTCTGAGAGGACAGGAGGGAGCTGTGATGTGACTCAGGTGAGAGAGAGATGGGTTTTCACTTTAAGATAGTATGAGGTGAGGAGTGACGGATAGGGTGGGAACGCCATTTTATTCTATCATTTCAGCCAACCCCAAACACAGACACACACTCAAACACAGAGACAGAGAGAAACAATGAAAAGTCAAAGAGACACTGTCTCATACAGTATATGACATATTCACAGACACACACACACCTATGCACACATTTTGGCATGCATTTATTATAATGCTGTCTCTCTCACTCTCTCTGACCCTCAGCACACACACACACATACACACGCACACACACACACACACACACAGAAAGCGAGAGCCAAACACAAAGAGAAAACTGTACTTAGCGGAGCTCCTCCACCCTGTAATCCTTTCAAACTAAACCAATCCTGAACACCTGCAGTGAGAACTATGACAAGTGTGCCTGTCTGTTCGTATGTCACAGACACTCCTAATGGAATACTAATCATATGTTTTCTCAGGTCAGGCACAATCTCTTTTCAAGAATCACAAATCTCACCATCAGCTCCAGCCATCGTCTGTATTACGGATCCCTGTGAGGCCAGTGTTAAAGGTACAGTATGGAAGGTGTAATGGCCACCTGTCGAAGGTTGAGCTTAACAAATAGGGGGCAGCATATCACCAGAGTCACTGCTAACTGCTGCTCGCTATAAGCTTTGCTGTAGCTACTCGCTGGCGTTAGCTCATTTAGCTACGTTAGCCATGCAGTTAGCAGCCCGATAAAAGCTCAGAGCACCAGGGGACTGCTGGTGTTTACACAGTGGGCAACAGAACCAGGCTCAGCAGCCTCGCACTGAAGACCATCGGATTGGGACCGAAGACAGCCTCCAAGACGGATGGAGGCCAGTTTCATGACAGGGAAAAGAGTGCTGAAGTGATTGGTGACTCCCATCTGATCAGACTCTGGAGACCATGATGACACAGCAGGCCGGGACAGGAGAGGCAAGAAGCGGGATAGAAGCGAGGGGAGCAGCAGCAAGAGTGGGAATAGGATGGATTGTGATCGTTTTCACAGTGGAAAGACAAGATGGTTTTGATGAGTGTTATTTTGTTTCAGTCAATGTTGAATGAAGTGTCCTTTATGATAAGTTGATTTGGCAATTTAGCTCATCTTAGAAGGTGTATGATATCATTGTTCTGTTTTATCAGGAAAATAGGTGCGTATCTTACGTGTAACATTCCTGCTGAAACTGCGGGGGGCTGTACCAGCAGACTGTCATCTCTTGAGGTACAAAATGCTATTATGAGACAGGACAGGGTGGAGCCAGCTGGTTAGCATGCTAACTTCAGCAGATTTTATGCAACACTACATAAATCTTTTTGACATACCGTCCAAACTATTTCTTCTTGACATTCTCTTAATAATGTCAGCTCATTTTTTTGAACATTTTAAACTAGAAATTTGGCCATATCTCACACTTTGTACCTTTAAAAAAAATGCTACACATGGACTGATGTGTAGATGTAGTAAACTTGTCAAAGTGGAACTTAATTCTTCTCATCCAGACACTGTGTCACAGGTAAAATGGCTGTGGGCCTCTGTGGGCTTCTGAGGAAGAAGAGGATGAGGAGAGCAGAAAATGGGAGGAGAGAAGCGTATGGTGTATAATCACACAGACTGGATAACACTGAAAAGCCTTGGGCCAGCACTGACAAACACAGCTGCTTACTGACACAGTAAATCTACTGGATGACTCTCTGCCCTTCTCTGCCTGCCTTCAAACACACACACACACACACACACACACACACACACACACACACACACACACACACACACACACTTGAAACTGAGCATGTTTGAGGGTTTGAGCAGTGCCACTGGGCTGTCTCAGGTTGGATAATAACTCTTGGCCTGTCAGAGCAGAGTGCTAGCTGTCCAAAAAGCTGTCAACATCCCACTTACCCTAAAACCAGCACAACTATGGCCTGCGTTTACGGGATCTTTGCAGGCAGTCTTCCCGACACACTTTAGCTGACACACACCGTTACAGCCCCAGGAGTCACACGCGGCCTCTTTTTACTGTAACTGATGTTAAAAAATCATAGTTTGCCCCATTGTTTTCAAGAATGTTCATTTAGATCAATGGAGATGGTGCTGCTCAGGTTAACCAGAGCTCACACTCTGGAGATAAGAGGGATACATGACCTCTAACAGCCCCCTTTTTTGACCAAATAGTTCCAGGAACTGTGGAACCAGAGGAACTAAACTAAGAACCAAAAGTCCCTTCTGTGCATTTCAATTTCAGTTTCGACCACATCTAAAATCTAGAGTTTTTTAATGTTATTTCTGTTTTAAAATATAACCGCGAATAATCAGTTAGCAAATAAAGTTTTATTTCTCCCATTCACTTGATTTGCTCTCGTCAACACTCCCTCAGGCGTCCACTCGTTAGCTCTGCCCCCCTTCATCTCTCACTCGCACACACTCGCTCTTTTTTAAACTAGCATAACTTTTTTGTTTAGTGAACATCAACAAATGTTTCCCTCATCCTAATATTACCACAGTGTCTCTCACAAACAAACACAACAATGTCATAAACAAATGAAATGCTTCATTAAATACTAATTTTACATTGAGAAATATGGGCATTTATATACAGTAACAACTGAATTTTACACACACAGATGGAAGCTGCTGCTTTTTTGAATTAAACAGTACACACATAGTTGCCTCCGGTCTGTGCTTTTTACAGTCAGAACCATCTGAAAGTAAGTTTAGTCCTGAGTCCTCCTGTCGGACCGCAGGTAAAGATCCTGAGTTCCACAAAAGGTTCTTGGCCCGCCGGGAAAGTTCCTGCTGTGGAAACGCCTTGTTAGGTACTTAACTTTCAGACTAAACTTGGCTCCGGGATAGGTGTTACCATTCCAGTGAAGTAGCTATGAAAAGGTAAAAGAGAGGAGAAGGACTCCACGCTCCTTCTTCCCTCATCCATCTGTTCATCTTTACACTGCTTCGTTTGTGAGGACGGAGGTGTGCGCTTGGAACACGTCGCTGTTTGATAACATCTTTCACTTTTCACATAAAGTAACTTAGCTGCCTAATGGTGGTATGAACTCAGAATATTCTCTACTTGCTGCATGTTGGTTTATGTGAGCTCTAGTTAATGGCATTAAATGATGTAACAACATTATGTCTTTTCCAAGGCAGCCCCCCGCCCCCACCCCTGTATTTTTTCCCTCCATCACCACCCTCCCTCTGGCCGCAGTCAGGCCCAGATGAAAATATGAACTCAGAGAGAGAAGTTAATCTCCCACACAAACGCAGAGCGGAGGCTGTAACTCAATACACGCTGCTTTGTGGGAGGCCAACTTGTCCTCATCTTGGAGAATTAATACAAGTTGTCCACTTATGAGGAATGAGATTAAAATGTAGTTGGCTCTTATTAAACCCCAGAATGAACAGAGAGGCATAAAGGATCTCTGTGTGCGAGTGTGAGAGGGTTAGAAGGTGCAAATGCATGTATGCATGTGTGTGTGGTGTGCATTAGGCTCAGTGTGTGTGTATGCAGGGCGGGGGCTTGAGATTCCCAAGCAGGCCTTATTGGAGATGATTACTCTCATAAAACCTCTGCTCTCTAAATTGCCCCCTCCTCCTCCTCCTCCTCCTCCTCCTCCTCCTCCTCCTCCTCCTCCTCCTCCTCCTCCTTCCATCTGCAGTCTAAACACACTTAATCAAGCGCAGGTGTGTCCTGATGCATTTACAGACGCCTCGCTGACAGACAATCTTCCACAGCAAAACAAGAGAAGAGAGGAGGCAGGAGACGTTTGGCCGTCTTTTCATCTTCTTTACGTTGTGTACGAAGGCAGTGGATGACAGATATGAATGGAAATATGAATGAGAGTAAATGTGTCGCATATTGGTTTTCTTTTACTTTGTTTCTTAATTTGTCTCTCCTCTCCATCATTCCCTTTTCTTCCTCTCCCTCAGTCTTAATTCACTCCTGGATCAGCCAGTGTTGGGGATCTGTGGGTTAATACGGTTACCGGGATAACAATCTCCCCCCGCATCGCTCTATGATAGATGGGCGCAGTGTGTGTGTGTGTGTTGAGTGATTGAGCAAGTGGGTGAGTGAGTGAGAGATAAAGTAAGCGGCGGCTGTGTAAAAGTGTGTATGCGTATGTGTGTGTGTGTCCGCAAGCGAGAGCGTGGAAGCAGAGGGGGCCGTGGTATCCGTCAGAGGAGAACAATGGCTTTTAAATGAATCTGGGAGGTCGTAAATCACACAAAGAGAGAGCCCAAATGCAGCGCTGATTGCCTGGACGTCAGAGTCAGCGGACGACAGGAAGGAACGAATGAACGAGAGCCCCAGCGAGACACCTTGTTAACGCCTGAACAAAACGCCTCCATTAGGAACCAATGGCCTACTTATGCAAATGAGTCCACATACGCACACTTTCTCTCCTGAAAGTTCTGTCCTTGGGAGGCACATGCAGTCAGTCAGTCAGGACAAATGTAAATAAATCAAAGGACAAACACTTCTCCATTACATATTTGTGGCTCTGACGAAAAGCTCAAAGAGAACTTATAGTAGGCCTTTGCAGTTTATACCTGTGCTGGAATAACACTGTTGCCTAATACTCTTTAAATTCAGAAAAATATTGAACTCTGCACACATTCAAGTGGAACACAAAGGTCTTGCCTAACTTGCCGTTTTTCGAATATATGTTTTTCTTAATCTTATATAATTTGAATTGGCTTGATAAAGATATAATTTCGCTGTCACTGGTAATGTCTGTAGCTGTTACAGTATGTGTTAATACTAAGCAGTTGTAAATCATTAGAGCCATGCTTCATTATGGTTAGCGCGAGTGTTGCCTCAGAGAGAGAGATGAGTGGTAGGCAGAGTGTAATTACAGGTATGTGGGGAGAAAACATGCAATTACAGATGTAGAGGAGGCATTTTGCACACGTTTTCAGCCTGTGTGCTGTGGAAGCTTGTTTGTCTCTCCTCTCCTCTCAGTGGTGGAAAGTAACTAAGTCCATGATTGACTCAAGTACTGTAGTTCAGTAAATTTCTTAAGGTTCTTGTACGTGAATGTGAGTATTTTCGTCTAATGTTATACTTCTCCACATTTCAGAGGGAAATATTGTATTTCTTATTCCATTTATGACAGCTATAATTTCAAGTCACTTTGCAGGTTAAGACTTTGCAGAAAAAAACATATGATGATGCAGTGCATTGTTCATGATTACACCAGCTGTTTCCAGCCTTTTTGACGTGTGACTCTTTACAAAGTGTCACATTTCAGCTGTTCTATCAGTTGATAGACTCTACAGCAAAGAGACATTTCCTCTCTAAACCTCTCAGATGGTTTCGTTTAAGTAACAAGTGGAGGCCCAGACAGATACAGTCATCCAGTATTTCATCAAAAAAATCTAATATTAGACAAAGTCCCAACAGTTATAGATTTCTATCGCAGACCTTTTTCCTTTCTTTCTTTCTTTCTTTCTTTCTTTCTTTCTTTCTTTCTTTCTTTCTTTCTTTCTTTCTTTCTTTCTTTCTTTCTTTCTTTCTTTCACCCCACTAATAATCTCAGTGGCTGGGAGCCACTGGGCTAAAATATTTTTGTAAAAACAAGTTAAAACTAGCTTCATCTGAATCAGCGGTAACCATAATAAGCTGCTTATGTGCATCAGTATTACCAATATAATAAAGTCATATATACAGTAATAATGCATCAGTTACGTGGGCCATTGTTACTTTTAGTTATTTTAAGTACATTCTGCTGTACTTTTTAAAAACAGCTTTTACTGTGTTTTTTCTCCAACTTGCAGTATCGCATTGTTTTTTGGTCACTTGGGGGCAGCTGAAGCAACTTGTGAACACAACATTGGGGTATCATCCCCTTTTAAGTTGTGTTTACACACCCAGCAGACACAGAGCAACATTATCATTCGCTTGGAGTCTCATCTCTTCTTTTATCTCTGTTTTTGGTCTCTACAAACAAATATCTGTCTCTTTAGCTGCTAAATGCACTGCTGTGTTCACCAGCTAGTCGCTAACTTTGGTTTTTAGAGATTTTCGAGCACCGCCTGCTGCAGCGAAAGCAACACTACTTCAGTAAAGTACGATATGAGTACTTCTTCCACCTCTCCTTTGTCTTTTTCCCAGCCTCGTTACGTACTGTTGCAGTCCAATAACAACTGGCAGTGACCCAGGGGTCACTGTTAGTGTTGAGGTCAGGTCAACTCATTTGGCCACCCGGAGCAGCCCAGCTGATGATCCAAGGTTAGAGATGAGAGGTCAAGGGTCAGGGCTTCCTGGCTCACACTTCTTGTCTCACCTGTCTGTTCACAGGGAAAGGAAACAACAGAAATAGAGGAGAGAAAAGGAGTGTGAGAAAGTGAATGTGTGTGAATTTTCTTTGCATGTCATATAAAATGGGAAGAAAAAAAAAAGAAGTATTAACTGTGCCATCAGTACACCAACTAACTTCTCTTTTTTCTTGAGCGCTTTCTCTCACCCTCTCCCTCCCTTGCTGTAACCATAATGGTGTGTAATGTGCTGGCTGATTAAGACTTTGACGGCGAGGTTCAGACCAGCCGCCCAGACACTGAGGTTAGTTAGTCTGGGTTTTGTGGCCAGACTGTTTGGCTGGGAATACCCTTCTTTTAGTTAAACCTAGCTTGGCCGCAAGTCACATTCCCACACATGCATGTGTGTGGACACACACCTGCTTCAAATGAACAACGACGCAACAGGGTCACAGAACACACAGAAACATGCATTTGGAAGTTGTAACCCTTTCTGAGAATAATCCTGTGTGTTGAGTTGTGTATTCTGAAATGTTTTAAGGTCTCGTCTGACGGTGGGAGGTCTCGTGGGAGCAGAACACACAGAAAACATGCTAGAAAACAAAAGGACAGTCCTTGATGACGTATTCCTGAGACAAGCGTGACCCCTGAAGCAGAGGTATGTGACAGCTGCTCTTTTCTTACCAGAAGAGAAAGAAATGTACAAGGTTATAAAAGAGACAGTGCTCCAACTGACTGTGACCACCACTGAGTGTAAAAAAAACAGGCAGACAGGTGGGCATCTGCAATTAGGTCTGTCGTTGTCCGGTGGTGGATGAAGACGGTCGGGAGAACCTTTGGAGCAGTTGGTTCCCGCAAAGTTGACATTGTCTGTATTTTTCTCTGACGCACGCAGCAAACACACAAACACACACACAATATTTACAATACTTAGAGTATTTGGTGACGGGTTAGAGGAGGCGTGACTGACCTCCTCTATCATAATTAAGAGCCTTAGAGAGCAGAGCCTTTAGGCCAGCCGGGGGCCCTGCCCAGACACACTCCCTCAGACTGCACTGTTTATGTTTCATTAGAGCACAATTATATGTCGCATCCCTCTCTCTCACCACCTCTCACTCTCCCTGACTTTCCCTGATTCCTTCATGTGTGTCTTTTGCATGTGTGCATTTGCGCTTTTTGCTCTCAGCGTGTTCAGGACAGAACAGTGTGTGCCCGTCTCCACTCAACGACAATATTTGTCTCTCCCGAATCCTTATCAGAGGTCAAACAAGCTGCTGAGAGGCCCTTCACTCTGCTATATATACAGGGAACGGGGGGGGGGGCAGGCAGAAGGAGGTTGAATATTATATAGAAAAATAATACTATGGAAGTGTGACAGATGAAAGAAAGAATCAGGGGCTGCTGGAGGAGGAAGGATGTGTAAGTGACAGTGGGAGAAAGGAAGAAGAGGAGGAGGAGGAGTGCCTTCCAGTAAAAGGTGGACAGCTCTTCTCCCCCCGCTCCCTTGCTACAATACCACAAAGGAAATGACTACACACAGCAGGCAGGAGAGGTGCACAGAAGACTCCTACTCAGGTCCATTTTTATAGACCTGACCCTATAGACCTGCGAGTGGCTAACAATGCAAACAACGGTAACGTAAACGCTGTGGACCCAACCGCTAACAAGAACATTGCATGCCCACATACGTTTGTATGCTTTCATGTGTTTTCTAGAGTACACTGACATCTGAATGACCAGGAAGTTAGTTATCCCTTCTGTCTCAGGAGCAGCAAAACTTTCAGTTCAGTTAAAAAATATTTTCATAATCCAACATATGAAGTAAGAACAGTAAGAACTTTCCTTCATCTCGCCCACTGCGATTTTCACTTCCGCCCCGCCCCCGTCTGAATTTAACGTCATGTGACTGCAAACAACCTATTGTAGACAGTCCTAGTTACTAAAATCGTGCTGGTAAAGAGGTTTTTTTTTCTGTTTCTGTTTCTCCACTTAAATTCCCCCAGGGCCCATCCTCATCCTCAAGTAATTTTTACCCATATGCTTGAATTCAATTACATACAAATCATTTTATCAGTTACTGTAACTTACTGCAACAGTCTGGTCTTCATGCAGCCAATAGGAGAGATGATTGACTATTTGTCAATAATCCAGTGAGAGCTGCACATAAGAGCGCAGCCTCCAAAAGGTGCTGCACTCTGGGAAAGGTGGAAGAGAGGAGAACAGAGAGGGCATGACAACTTCAGAAGGCTAGTTTTTCACTCTTGCAGTCTTTACCTGAGGACACTGAGGAGTAATTAGCAGCTTTAAATCAATATTTAGTGATTCATGGTTGTTTACGCCTCCTCCTCCACCACAACCACCATCATCATCATCAAACATACATGGACACACACATATTGGAGTCATCGGGTCTAGACATCCAGCCAGGACAGACACATTGTTAACCCCATTCATGACCAGAGGGTGCAAACTACAGATCCACCCTGGCTCACCACGCTGGCAGCACAACATGGCGCTGGAACAGGACAACACACACAAACACAAACACACACTTTAGGTAAATCATCATGCATCCATGACATGAGCTTTGACTTTCCTCACACAGCCCTGAAACCCTCTTTGGTGCTCTGGCTCACACTGATTGTATGCACTGCCACTTTAATATTCACATCTGTGTGGTAATTGCTTTGATTTCAAAATAATAACAGGAAAAGCTCAGACCTTTTCGAGAAGAGGCTCCAGTCCACACGGGGCTTTAGCCTGTGAGTCAACAACCACAGGTGTGAAGTCAAAATGCAAAATGCTACATTGCTGTGAAAGCACCCTGCAGGTATGCATATCAGTCTAATCTGTGATCTAGATTCTGATTCCCGGGGCTGCACTTGCTGTTTCGTGGCTTATCTGAACAGCGGGACAGATGTTTTCCACCACCATTCATGACCTTTTCTTTGCTCGAGCCATCACCACTGTCTCCTTCTCCTCATGCCTGACTTACTCTCCCCTGGTAACATTCTCCTATGGTTTGTTTTGTTGTCTTTTTTATTTTCATCTAGCTTTTGTCTCTACTGCTCCTGGTTTCCCCCTCTTTCACCATTTCCTGTGAACAGGAAAGCCCCTTCAGACACACAGCCTTAGTCCTTCTATCCAGTACTCTATCTCTCTCTGTCTCTCTCTCTGTCTCCCTCCCCCCCCCCCCCCCCCCCCCTTGGTTCAGCAGGCTATGTAAACACATTGGGTGGACTACAGCTGGCGAAGAAGGAGAGCAGTGGGACATAGTGTGTGTCTGTGTGTGCGTAGGTGTGTACATATTTATGTGAGAGCATGCAGGCATATGCGTGGTAGAATTAGGAGTGAGGAGACATTGACCAAATGAAGGAATAGTGTGTGTGTGTGTGTGTGTGTGTGTGTGTGTGTGTGTGTGTGTGTGTGTGTGTGTGTGTGTGTGTGTGTGTGTGTGTGTGTGTGTGTGGCTGGGGTGGGGGTGTTACAGGCATGAGATACCAAGGGACTTGGACACTGGTGAGGGAGCTCACAAAGTCTGGAGCTTGTGGGGGTATTGAATGGCTCATTAAGTGTGTGTGTGTGTGTGTGTGTGTGTGTGTGTGTGTGTGTGTGTGTGTGTGTGTGTGTGTGTGTGTGTGTGTGTGTGTGTGTGTGTGTGTGTGTGTGTGTGTGTGTGTGTGTGTGTGTGTGCGTGTGCCTACAGCTGTGGATGCCAGACTCTGCTGTACAGGAAAACAGGAGTTGGCCTGAGACCTACCCAATCAAAGAACGTATTAAATCAAAGTTCTACTGTTTACCACTTGTGTGTATTTTTAGCGTATTATGTAGGATTTTCTGTAGGTGTGTGTGTTCCGACACACCTCTCTGTAAAGTCCCACAATTTCTGTGTTTGCAGAAGGAAATACTTTGACAGGTTTTTGGAACACCCGCCTGGGTACCCCCTCTCCATCTCCCACTTTCCTCCCACTCATTCACTCCATCTCCTTCTCTTTGGTGTAGTTTTTGGTGTTGTTTTACACTCACACACCCTTCCTCTGGCTTCGAGCAGCACACTCCCTCGCCATCACTCGTGTTGTGTAACTGCCATTTGGTGAGCAGAAAACTTAACATTTGGAGGATGAAGTGAGAAATTATTGTAAATTTCATTCTGTGATACTACTGATGATCTTACGTCACTGGTTATGTCACCATCGTATCCAGAAATAAATCAAGTTTTCCTGAATGTTTCTTAAAGGTATACCTACAGGGATCTTCAGCGTTATTAGTAATATTCATTTGGAAAAGCTCCAGTATGCAAATATTGAAACGTGTCGGTGTACTGGCTGCAGACGTATTCCTCTGCCCACACCTTTTTTCTCATTTTCCTCACCCCCCCCCCCCCCACCTCTATTTTTTCTCATTTTCACACAATCAGTGTTGACAGTTTAACAGCTGAGAGAAATGCTCTCACATTTTTCTGAGACAGATGTGTAAATGTCCCATAATGATGAAAGGTGACGTTCCACAGAACTGGCAGAGACGGGAAGCACTGCTCAAAGGCCACAGGAAACAGGAAGTGACCAAGGATGAGCTGTGTGAGTCGCTTACGGTCAATGGTGAGGACACTTTTGGAGTCGTCAGAAGATGAGGTGTGACGGTATACGCAAATGCAGAAATGAAAAAGAAAAATCTGATCGAATACCTCTGCATGACGATGCGACGGAGTGTGTGTTGACAAGCAGCGTTACAGACGTGGAGAGAGAGAGAGGAGCCGAAAGAGAGTCTATAACTAGTTTTGTGTTGAAAGGTCAAAGTCAGGCCTCGGATTTGAAATTGAAATGAAGTGTTGGTTTGGCACCGTGCCCACCTCAGCACTCTATGGAAAGAGTGTTTGTGTGTGTGCATGTGTGTGTGCAGTGCATCTCCGTGTACACATTTAGCCCCATTTCCCACAGTTTCATATATTGTGTGTTAATATACAGTGTGAGAACAGTGAATTTTACATACAGCACACAGTGTGTTGTGATTAAGGCAGTGTTTCTGTCCTTCTCATAGGATCCGGTGCCTCCATGTTTACAGCATGGCTTTCATTGTAAGACAACAGGATAGCGTGTTGTAAGACGATGCCCCATCCATTCCTGTGAATGCTGCTCGGTACTCTGAAAATATTTTTTCAGGCTTCCGCTGCAGGACCCCTTCTCTCAGGCTGACCCCTCGACATGCGAATGGCTCAGAAATGATGCACTGATGGGGCTCTTCAGGTCTTTAAATTTTATTGTACCTAATGGCTCCAATTGTACAGTAATAATGCAGAGGATCCCTTTAGAGTTTTTATGATGTTCAGTTTAATGCATACAGTGTTTTACACTGCAGGTCTTTGTGACTGAAAGCTTGGATAATATGCTTGGTGCAGTGGAGATAACGATGTGGATGAGTTGATTTTTGCATCCAGCGCCATATTGTTTTGTGGTAGTGTCCTGTACTGTAGTTTTTGAAAAAAAATTTTTAAGGGTTTTGTGTCAGGGGAAAGTCTTTTAGGCCCACGTGCATCATGTGACCTGTCGTTCAGACTGTGGCCACTACACCAAAAACACCACACATCCCAGCTCTGTTCCTGGGCTCCTCATTACTCCAAAACTCTGCCAGAAGTAGCAGATTTCATAGCAAAGCAAGCATTGTTTGAAACATACTGAACATGCAATACAGATCAATGGCAGATAATTAGAAAATGGATCAGTTTGACAAGTCTTGACACCCTTTTGTTTCATTCATTTTCTTTTTCCCATGACTGCGGTTTGCCATCGCAGTCCCTTGTAACAGCCGTGAATCCAAGTTGACTGCAGCGGCCGTCCTCAGAGAAGCAGCCTACAAACTTTCACAGACACCTTTCAAGCCCACAGCTAGTGAGTGTTTGGTACTTAAGAGACAATGAGATTTACCTTAATTCAACTCATCTTTCAGGGTGCAGAGAATTATCAACACTGAGCAAAGAGTTTGGTTCCATATGTGCTTATTTTTATCCTCTTGTGGAGTAATTATAAAAAAAATACAGTGTAAAAACTTAACTCTAAAACCAAAAGCGGTTTTTCCTTTCAAGCTAATACTGACCTAGTAATGGCACATTAGCTGTGTGTCACTGAAAAATGTAGTTTTAAGGTTTGAATGCTTTCCATTTGATGAATATCAAGCAGAGAGCAGTCACACATGCACTTTCTCAGTGCAGCATTTGTTAAAGTTTGACAGAATCCAGAAGGCAAAACTGGACTGAAAAGAGGGGGAAACCAGGAGCAGTAGAGATGAAAGCTGGATGAAGATAAAAAAGACAACAAAACAAATCATAGGAGAATGATACCAGGGGAGAGCAAGTCAGGCATGAGGAGAAGGAGACAGTGGTGAAAAGTCTTGTGCATGTGATATTTAATGGAGCTAATGTAAACATCATCTACCAATAACTGGCCTTCCTCACAAGAAACTGATTTATGAAGATTGTAGTGATGCAGCTCGATTATCCTGAGGGATAAAAGTGATCATGCAGTATTTTATAAAAGTAATTTTTTTTTTTTTTGGCAGAGATGGTCTGCATTTAAAGCAAGGTGGACCATCACTGCTTTACTGTGCTGCAAGGAAACATCCTCAACAATTCAGGCTAGACAGTTCAAATGAATCCTAAATGACTTGACAGTCTCAGTTTTTTGACGGTTTTCAGTGCAAACTAAGAGGTTTTCTGCTCTTTGCAAGCTAGTTTCATCACCTGGTAATTGAAAGGCAGCCTCAGTCTTCTTCCCTCAGTCCTGCTTGATGACGCAGGGTTATTCATACAGGCACAGGTAAACAGAATATAACTGGAGAAATCTTGGAATAATTTCCCATAAATCAAATATTTACACAAACACATTTTTATGAATTTCCCACCAGAAATAGCCAATTACTCACAAATACCATAAGATAACTCTCAATTATTATGTTATTCATTGGACCTCCCTGGCTTGATTGTGTAAAGCTCATGAATGATGTGCTACTGACAGCCCTGGTACTGACAGACAGGGATGACTGAGGGAGGCTGAAGTACTGTTAGGCAGTGGATGGATAGCACAGGCTGAAACGGGCAAGCGAGGGAATGGCTGCCTGCCAGAGCCCAGCGCCAGGTGCAGAATGTAGGGTAGAGAAGTGTCCTTCCCCAGCTCCCCCGTGGAGGGCACCAGCCCATACTGAACCTCCACTGTCCCGATACCCTCCGCTGCTGCTCGGCCACTTTTCCTCCTCGCTCTCGCCCTCACATGCTCCCTGCTTCTCTCCCAGTAGAAAACAACTGTGTGCCAAACAGAAGAAGGAGATTGTGTCAATTTAATGGTATGCGCTGTATGCCACAAATCACACACACATGTGCTGCACCCACAAGCAACCCCCCCCCCCCTTTTCTGTCTCTCTCTCCCTCTATATATACGTTGCACGGAGCCACAGAGTTTTATGGCTCATGTGTGTTGTGACAGTGTGAAAGGCACAGGAAGGAAAGGCCGTGCTTCCTCTGATGCTCCTGCTGCTGTGGACCAGAGGAGATAAGAGCACACACACACACACACGGATGCGCACACACACAGCCATGAACAAACAAATCACAGCACAGATACATGCTGCCTGCACTAACACCCCCTCCCTCTCCACCTCCCCTGCAGATCAGCTTCCACGTGGTTTGGCCTTAATCAACCCCCTGCACACACACACACACACACACACACACACACACACACACACACACACACACACACACACACACACACACACACACACCTCCACCTCGCACATTTTGGTTTGTTCTCATCTCAACAATTTGCACTCCCCGGTCCAACTCAAAGTGTTTGAATTGGCGGTGCTAGACGAACACTGGAGGCTGTTAGCTTCAAATAGGCAAATAATCGCTGCTCAAATTAACACTGAACTGTTCGTGTTATTGATACAAAGCAATCATCCTGGCTGCCCTGCCATAAGTGTTCTCTATATCCTGTCATTGGTTTGTTAATGTGCATGTATGGAAGAAAGGCACCTCTTTCAGAAATAAGAGAAGAACTTCCTGGAAAGTGTGTGTGATGTGCTTTCCAGGGTGAGATTGCTGCTAAGAGTGTGTGTCTGTGTTATTTTCTGTGTGTGTGTGTGTGTGTGTGTGTGTGTGTGTGTGTGTGTGTGTGTGTGTGTGTGTGTGTGTGTGTGTGTGTGTGTGTGTGTGTGTGTGTGTGTGTGTGTGTGTGTGCGCGCGCGCGCGCGCGCGTGCGTGCGTGCGTGCGTGCGTGCGTGCCCGCTGACGTAAGCCCCTCTATCTGATGATGCCCTTCTAATCCCCACAGTGATGTGTCATGAATATGGAGTTTAAGACTCAAATCCCCAGGGATACACAGGCTATAGATAGCTTGCTCCTTCCACACACGCACATACACACAAAAGGCGCACACCTTCAGCAGCAGTCCCACTCGGGCACACACAGTGTACACACTGCTGCTGACCCTTGTGACGTTGAAGGGGCAGAACAGGGAGAAACCAGAAAGAGGTGATTAAGATGAAAGTAACAGAGTCAGAAGAATTTCAGTGAATGGAGGAAATAACTGAGGAATGCAGAAAATAAAGAATTTGCTTATGGCGCCGCTGATTGGCTGTTAAGTTCAAAGAATTAGTGTTATTTTGCGGCTTTGGTCGTCATTCTGTTTGGGAATGATAACAGTGTAGTCACTATGTTCATCTGGGAGATCAGTCTACCAGTTGTGATTAAAAAAGAAAATCACTGCGCCACATGACAGCATGACAGTGCATTGTTTCTGTCAGACGGTGCTTTCAATACATGTTACAGCTGTGGCACAAGAAGCAAACAAAAAACGTAATATATGAAATGAATAGTATAAAGGACATACTGAGAATAACATCAGTAGGAAGAATATCCGTGCAGCATATGATGATATTAATCACTGTCAGGACCCAACATTCATAGCGCAGGCTTATCGGTCAGTGTGATAGAAGTCCAGAAATGATCCTGAACTGCTGCCTTACTTTTGTTTCTGTTATTCATCCTGTTAAGCACACGCTCATATGGAGCTCTCAGAACACAGGACTTTGACGCCAGAGACCAGAGTTTGGATCCAGACTCGCATCTGTGGTTAGGCTTTAGCAACAAAAGCACTTTGGTTAAGGTTGGGGGAAGATCATGGTTTTGGTTAAATGTTAATAAACACCATGAACATCATGAACAACTCACTGCAGTATTTTCTGCATTAAACAAAGACCACAGTCTTTCACTAACCTTAACCAAGTGCTGCCAATGGCTAAACATAATCATAAAAAGCTTAATAATGCCATACTAATGCTGTTCCACTGCAAGTGGTTGCTCTATTGCAATGAGTTAAACGGACATTTCAACAGAAAACAAATGATGTGCATTGTAATGAGCATACTAGGGATGTGCCTGATGGCTAATTTCCCTGATGTTTAAGCAGAAGTTTAGACTGTGACTGGTCGACTTGTCGAAAAATTAAGAAAACACTCAGAATGCTGTCAAAATTGGGCACAATTGAACCTACTGTCAGGAAAAAATCATGCATATATTACGAGAGCCATTTGAAACCGTTAATCACACTCTTCAATAACCACATTGCATTTTAAATGTTGCACTTTTCGCCGTGCATAAGGATTGGACATTATCTTGTCATTTGAATATGTACATTAATCAAATAATAGTAATAACTTTAACCAGCTATTACATCTGTGCCACCTACCAAGGGTACCAATGTTTAATTGACAAATTGTGCACATCCATGACTGACTCAGTATCAACATGTTTGCTCCTTGACAGATAGGTGAATTAACATTCCCTCATTGCTCATAAATTTGTAGGTTAGGGAGCAAGACGACTTTGCTAAAATGTCCGAATAAGCAACAAGCACCGACAGCCAGCTTTGCCCGACCTACTTGGAAGACCGAATAAAGGTGGAAAGTGAAATCCATCCATCCATCCATTATCTATACCGCCTATCCCTTTCGGGGTTGCGGGGGGCTGGAGCCTATCCCAGCTACGATGGGCGAGAGGCGGGGTACACCCTGAACCGGTCGCCAGCCGATTGCAGGGCCACATTCAAGGACAAACAAACATTCACACTCACATTCACACCTACGGACAATTTAGAGTCATCATTTAACCTAATGAGCATGTTTTTGGTCTGTGGGAGGAAGCCGGAGTACCCGGAGAGAACCCACGCATGCACGGGAAGAACATGCAAACTTCACACAGAAAGGCCCCGCCTGACCCGGGGATCAAACCGGCAACCTTCTTGCTGTGAGGCACGCGCACTACCTGCTGCGCCACCGTGCAGCCCGAAAGTGAAATCATTTTTCCAAACTGTCCACTGAAGTGTGTTGACGTACACTAGGAATTTAGCTTTGGTGCTCAGTAACTCTCAACATGCTTACTCACAGTGCCAACAAATATACATCACAATCCAGATGCTTGTTCCCAGAACTCAGTTGTTACTTTTGGGAGCGCAGTCTTATCATAAGCAATACAAATGATGGCCACAACTATGAAAATCACACTGCAGTAAACCTGAGCTATCCTCAAACATCAAGTGGAGCTGCATCAAAACGACAGCAGCATGGTGCCATCCCGTCATGTGATTATGATTAAGCTGCGATCGATTAAGTTTGCATTTCTGTCACAAATAGCTGAAATTACCTGCCTGTGTGAATTTGCTTGTGTGTGCATGTGTCAAAAATGTGTGGTATGAATTGATGAGATACTGGAAGCTCTTTATGTTTTATTGAAGGCAGTAATCTGGAAGTGCGGTTTCTCAGGTTATTGTGGCCTGGAACACACACAGATGCATACCGTAGGTGATAAAAGACATAATGTAAGTATAATCATGCTTTCTGCCTTACCCTGACACACAAACACACACACACACACACACACAAATGTATCCCACCACGCCCCAAAAGCTTGCCAACCCATATGGCTTGGGGATAATAAACCGAACAGCCAGCAACACGTCTCCTGCACTCCCGAGCCAGGCAAGCCAAAGGAATGCACATCTCTCCAGTTCACTCCCTCCCTTTATCTGCCTCTCTCTTTTCTTCCCTCCTCTGTCTGTTTGTCATTCTCTGTCTTTTCCTGCTCGACTCCGAGGCATTTAGTGAAGGACCCTCTTTTAAAGTGCGGAGGTATGTGTCTCAGTGTATGTTGGCATCCGAGTGTGTGCTTGTGTGTTCGAGGTGTGCCAAAGAAACCAGTCGGACGAGTCTGTGAAGAGCGTGCCCTTGGGATGGAGGCAAGAGGGGAAGGGAAGAGAGGGGAAGTGGGATGGAAAAAGAGAGGGAGTGCGAGGATGAAATGAACGGGAAAATAAACAGTCGTGTGAAGGAGTGAGGGAAAAGGGGAGAGCTGGATTTAGAGGAACTTGGTGGAGCAGCATCTCCCTCGCTCCGTGTCTCAAATACCAACTATGAATGTGACCAAACACACCTCTTACCCTCTACCTCCCTCTTGTTTCTTCCTCTCTCATCTCCCCGTTGCTCTTCTCTTCCCAGGCCTCCCACCTCTCTGCCTCTCTGTGGTGCAGTGGGACAGCCAGCGAGGCCTGCGGCAGGAGTGCTAAGCCCGGACCTGGATTTGGAACATGGCTGCTCTCGGTTGAGCAGGATCCAGGCCCCCTGAGGCCTAAGGGGTGGGGGTGGAGGGTGGGAGGTAGGGAGGAGAGGGAGGAGAGCAGAGGCAGCGAGCAGTACAGTTCTGGATCACCTTCAAAGAGCTTCAATCCCAACGGAGAGACTGGATTCCTCTGCGGAGAGAGGGAGAGAAAAGGGGGAGTGTATGAGGGGAGAGAGAGAGGGAAAGACATGGGAGACATGAGACAAGGGGAAAGTGTGAAAAGAGAAAGGAAAGAAGTGGTTTCGGTTATAACTTCTTTCCCACTCTTCCGCTCTCTTTCTCCCTCCCTCTTTTTCTCTCTCTGCACGGCGTGCATGCACTTGCCCTTCATGCAGCAGGCTATACTGAGATGATCTATCTGTGTGCTCGAGCAGGGAGACATGGGAAATCTGGCCCGCACAAAGGCGTCGTTGTGCCTCCCTGGAGCTTCCTTTAGGGGCCGGCATGTGTGTATGTATGCCTGTGTTTGTGTGTGACAAGGATGAGTAAGAATTTAACTTCTCAGGCCCCCCACCCACCAGAAGGTTCTCCAAACGCAGGCGTACACACACAGTCTCCCAAATACACCTCCAAAAAGCCAAGGATGCTGCAGATTGCCACCTAGGCTTCCCATTCTTGTACATGTGGTGGATGACTTTCAAGCTCTGCACCTATAAGCCTCTTACAGAGCACAGAGGAAGTGTGTGACAATTTGGGGAACCTTGGTTTTGTTCAGCTGGAGTTGGGCATGTTCACATTTTGCGAATTTGGGGCAAATAGTACATTTTATGGTTTGTGTACCAGTGTGTGTTTGTGTGTGCATCAGTGACAGACCTTCATCCTGAGTCTGGGTCAGCAGTTTGTTTAGCATCAATTAGAGGCTCTGTGTTCCTCAACGCAAGCGTGAAGGGAGAATTAACGTGCAGTGGCACATTCCCACCAGCGTATTATTACAAACAGCACCTCAGCTGGAACAGTCCTAGCCTGTGCTCGTGCATGTCTTCATGCATGTGTGTACACGCACGTATGTGTTCACGCGCACATAGGTAAATCATTCAACTTCGGAAAGCGCTCTGCTTTTCCGTTTTTTTCTTTTCTCCCCGTCCGTCTTCTTCTTGTGTTCCTCTCCTCTCTCTCTCAAGGACTATGGTCTGACCACAGCCATTTCCCTTAGCCTCTGCTTTGCCTAGCAGCACACAGCACATAGTTTCCATAGAACATGTATTTAATGAGAGAGAAGATATATAGATACTGCAGAAAGTCTCTTGTAAAGACAACTGGGTCTGAAGATTTCCTGCTCTGCTCACAGACAAAGTTTGAAAAACACATGTTCAGTGGCTTTAGTGCAGACTTTCCTCTTAAAGGCATGTAGTGGAAGACTATACTGTACATGGAATGGAGCTGTGTTTAATGCTGCTGTCATCTTGATAAACGAAACACCAATGTAATTACTTAGCCTTGTGGTGGTGGGTTATGTTTTTATTGTTATGGGTTTGGTCCAGCCTTTACACAAAGGGTAATCATTGTTTAACAAAGTGGCTCAAAGTGATCATAATTTGAGCCCTCCATTCTTCTGAAGCTAGTAAAACAGTTCGTGTCAGGCTTGAAAATTCATCCATAGTCTGACCCGGCCTAATTCAGGCCAGAGCCAAGTCTGGGCTAAAAAAACGCAGCCTGAAGCTTGAAGCCAATATTTTGATGTCAAAACTGTCTTTTTCTCTATTAAAGTCATTTGGAAAGTCAGTTTGCCTTGTCGTGAGAGACAAACAATGACAAAAAGAAGACTCGAAAGTGTTCTCAAATGCAGACAACTGTTGGATTGATGATGCTCTGCCTTACCCATTAAATTTTTTTATATGTAATCTGTAGTTTCTGTCCAATACAGTCAAACTTAACGAGCGAGCAAGTTGCAACCTGTTGATTTTCCATGTGCGTGTTTTCCATGTGTATGTGTGAAGACAAGGACAAAATGATCAGGGTGCACTGTATTTAGTCTGTCATCGTAGTGTTCATATGAAAATGTATATCCAATAGTAACATTGCATGTTCAGAAGTGTGATTTATATTTTAGGTTTAAGCCTGAAAATGAAACTGAACTCTTGTCAAATACCCTCAGGTTCTGTTGGCCTTGAGCCCGGCTGCAGACCTTAAATACCTTCATGCACTGTATGTTTATGTAGGATCATATGGTGGCATTATATTATTATGTTATTAACAACTCTGTCTAAAAACAAAGCCAGTGTCACGCTCCTCAAATCATTTTGAAGCATCAACACATCCTGACAACTTAGAGGAGCCTTTGTTTTCTTTGAAAACCGATTCCAAGAAAGATATGCATCATTCATGATCATTCAACATTATTTTGTTAGAAGTGATTAGAACATGCCTAACCCTCTTAGGGATTATTGGATTGAATTCATGCCAGGAAATGTACCACACACGAGCACAACGTTGCCAGAATCCTTCAGTTTAGCAGTATTTATGTTGCTTTTTTCCTTACTTTGATTACACTTTCTGCATAAATATGGAATATAGTTTCATTTCTTTTGTGTCCTTTTGTGTTCTTTGATGGGTGATGGGATGTCAGTGGGCCTCTGCCAGAAGAAAGGTTTCCTGGCTTTGCCAAGGTATGCCCTCCTCCCTCTCTCTCATGTGGAGCGAGGCTCTATATTCGCTTGTAAACAGTGAGATAAGTGTGGTTTACCCGTAGCTGGGGTGTAAGGTGCACTCAGCACCGCCCTGACATGTCTGTGCCAAAGCCCAACAGGGGTGTTATTACCTGAGACTGGGTCAGCACTTTATCCTGGGTAAAAATACCTGCCTACTTATAGAAAGGGAATGGAGAGGGCAGCTCCATGCAAAGGGAAGCCTGTCCTCGTGCATCCAGCCAACTTCTCCTCTGTGTTGGGCGATCTACTGTTCCTTTAGAGGACTCATACCGCATTACTTAACAATCTGTCATGGGGACTCCCAGACAAAACCTTTCCGTCTTCTTCCTCTGCTTTACATGGCAACGACGAACTGACCTACAAAACACTTGTACGCACGTCCAATATTCCACTCTCCACCTCTAACTGCAGCCGACTTTCAGTCTAGTACCTTTCCATACTCTCTGTATTCCCCTACTCCGCCCCTTTCACACCACATCTGTCTCTCTGCCCTCCGAGTCAAGGACAGAGAGGGCCAAGCAGACATGCAGAGGACAGCTCTGCACCAATCAGGAGATAGAAAGAGCTTGTGTCAATTAAATGGTATGTGCTTATGCCGCAAATCACAGACACATGTTCTCTTCTCCCCTCCCACCCTGTGGCTGTTGCCTCTCTTCTCCACCACCTAATGCAGCGTAATCATCCTCATTACCTAATGAGACCCTACTGTACACACAAACTCTCCCTCTCTCTCTCCCCCCTTACACATGTGTAGAAAGCGCAGCCACATGCTCACACTAAATGGTATAGTAAATGCAGTACACAACCATCTGAACCTCTACCGCACTGTCAACAGAGTGGCTCTCACTGCCACAACACTGTAAAGCCTCTAATGCCACAGTAATACTATTGTAGTGTGTATTATCAACAGGACAGTGAGCACTGAATTAGGTTGGCAGCTGGGGAGGGGAGAAACCCCTCATTAGCTCCCTTCAATGTATCTACTTCCCCTAATCTGTTACAATAACATAATCTCTTTAAAAGTGCTGCAGCTTAAGTCCAATCTGCCTAAAACCTGACACGTGATTGAGGTCAATCCACAGTAAACCCCGAACTGTGGGGTCCCAAGAACCCCACACACCACCCCCACCCATCTAAGCTGTGGTACAGTATGTGCAGGTATTATGTTTTGCACTGAATGTCTGAATGTTCAGACTTATCTCCCTCCACCACCAACCTTACACTCACAGTCAGACAGAGCCCGGCCTGCCGCCTGCCTGTGCCTCTGATCCCAGTGCAGTTTATATCCTTTTCGCAGCCTCTGTTCTATCGAACCCTGGTAGTCGAGCGCCGTTCTGCTCTTTTTATTTTTTGATGTTTTTCCATAGTGTCTCTTGCCTCCAAACCACTTACAGATGTTGGCAGCGGGGAGCGTTGTGGCAACTCCAAACGAGGAAATCTAAATAGAGATCAGGCTGTAAAATAAAAAAGACGGCCCAGAGAGAGAGAAAACAAGGGGAAAGCAAGAGAGCAAATGCTAGGATGGGGTGAATGGGTGAGAGAGAAAGCAAAGAGCAGTGAGTGAGCATAGAATTAGCCGAAAGAAAAAAACGTTATACTTTATGGGCATGTAAGAACAGTGATGTGACTTGAGGGCAGCTCTTTTTGTTTTGTCGAAAGAACTTGGATTAAAACTAGTTTGAAGCGTTTTCCTCAGAATTGCAACTTCTGATTTGTTACTCAAACAGCAGGCAAATACAGCCAGAATTAAATACTAAAGTCTTTTGCAATGTCTGTTTTCTTAAATGAAAGATAAAGTTAGAGCATAAAATCATCATCAGCCAAAAGGCTACCCACCTACCGTAACAGGAAACATACATTTTCAGTAAACTACTGCAGCTTTTCAATAGCTGATAATGAATCCTCGTAAAATTCTATATGGCTCAAAACCACAACTTCATATTCGCTTTTCCAGTTACGGCTCCCTTGGCAGGCTTTTATATTAAATAACAGGCTATAGCACATAGGAATAACACCCACCAACTGGAATTTACCAAGGCCTACTGGAAAACAGTTTGGCTGGGTCGAAGGTAGACTTGGCCCGGCTCTCTGGTGGTAGCTCCATTTTACCTCCCTCCACCTGTTTTACAGGAAGTAGCCTTGTCCCGGTGGATCAGAGAGGAAATGTGTTGAAATGCCACATCCTGCTCTGAGCTCAGAGTCAGAGTTCACTGCAGCTAATGCTTATTATGTCCAGACACCTCCTGGAGAGAAAAAGAGCACAGAGGAGGGAGAGGTGGCAGCGTGTTTGCAGTCATGCCACTCTCTGAGCGGTGATTGTAAAGATGAGTGACCTGTCTCTCCCACCTCTCCTCTCCCTCCCTCCTCTTCCTCTCTCCCCGTGCACTTTATTTATTAATGGATCCATTCAATTATTTACTTCACATCTTAGGGCGACAACAGGCCAGAGCACAGCACACAGGATGGAGATGATACAGCACACCAACAATGCTCATGCAAGGGAGTCCAGGTGCTCAGTCGAGTTAACTGACTGGTAGGATACACATCTGCAGTGTATTGGTGAATAGGAAATTATCTTTATAGACATTTTAACCAAAATAATTGGCTTTGCAATCTGTTACTTTGATCGAGGGATTATTTTTCATTGAATCATTTAGTTTATTGAATGTCAGAGAACAGTGAAAAGGCCGATCACAATTTGTCTGAGCTCAAGGTGACGTCTTCATATCGCTTGTTTTGTTTGGTCAGCAGCCAAAAACTCAAAGATATTCAATTTACAAGGATAGAAGACAGAGAAATGTCACAAAATCCTCATTTTTGTAATAAATGATTGGATTCATTGAATATCAAAGTCGTCAATTAATTTTCTGTAAACTGACAAATTGTTTTGGCACAAGCTGGATCGCATTCACGCTTTGTGTTCCCAAGATGATTCTGCTTTATTTCACTTTGCAGCCTCTGAACACATCCGTAATATTATCAGTTGTGGTGGAATGTAAGTACAAGTACTATATTTCAGTGTAAATTTGAGGTAGTTGTACCTTTTCCATATCATACGACTTCAGACTTCTTCTCCACTAATTTTTAATCTTAAATATGATATATGATATTAAATATTATGGTCAAATCAAGATTTTACACTCAAAACGGGATGAATTTGTGCATTTTATGTACAGTTATAGATTAAATAACCCAACAGTATGTAGAATAGTTAAAATTAGATCCGTCTCAACCAGCTGGAACAGTAAGATGCTACTTAAACATTAATACATCAGCAATAATACTCCAATAATATACGAAAGTGTAACACTCATGGGGGGGCATTTTTCTGCATTCTGAGTACTTTTATTTTACTTCAAGTAGTACCTAATAATATATACGCACTTTTGCTTAATCCACATTGTAACTATACGACTTTTATTGTAATTGGGTACTTTTATATTGCAGAATTGTTCCTCTGCGTATAAGATCAGAATATTTAACCACTGATTTTCAGTGAAAGTCAGCAGTGCTTAAAAGGCAGAAAGCACCTTTCACATGTTCTGATGAAATATGGTGTGTGCACCTTTAAAACTCTGAGGATGGCGGACATTATAGCGTCCTGTTTGCATTAGAGGTTGATGGTTCAAACATATCATTGACCGCTCGGTGTCTGCTCTTATCTTCTCCCTCTGGCCTTATCCCCACAGCGGCCAGACATGGATCAATCCCACCCGGAATTGGGTTTCACATCCCGGAAGCAGAGATGTACACATGGGTCACTTTTCATCGACTCACTGCGGCCATGGCCATAGGTATCCATCATACAGACCATTGACTGGTTGTGACCATGAAGGTACAAATTCATCACAAAGAGAGGCTGCGGTGGATGAGGTCAGCAGAAAGCAGCGGCTGCTTCTCGTCTGCAACCATGTGGAAACGGAGCCTTTTGAGATGCTATCATTAAAGTTGATGTAATTTCAGTATAACATGAGTGTGCAACTGCATAAAGTTTGTTGTAGAGTCAAGCATTGGATGAGCATTTTATATTTGGAAAATCACATTTTCTCCCACATCAAAGCCTGTAAAACAAAATATTAAGCACAAACTTTAAGTACCAAGTCAGAGTGTGTTTTTGTTTGCGTGTGTGTGTGTTTGGCAGCATGTGATAGACACATACTATAAAAAAAACGTATTTATGTCCACCTGTTTATTTTAGTCTGTGTTGCAGGGATGTGTGTTTGTGTGCGATTCTTTAAGAGTGTGCATATTTGTGTGTGTGTGTGTGTGTGTGTGTGTGTGTGTGTGTGTGTGTTTGTGTGTGTTTGTGTGTGTGTGTGTGGAGTGTAACTGGCAGAAGATAACACGGTGATGCCGCCTTCGCCTGAACTGCAGACTTGACTGGGCTCGGCTGATGATGGAAGGTGACGAGATGCAGGGAATGATGGAAAGCGAGAAGAGAGGGGGAGAGAGAGAGACAAGGAAGAGGATGGTGACGATTGATTGTCATTGACTGGTCCGGTGCACTGAAACTGAGGTTCCAACAGCCAGCCTTAAACACAAGCACACACAGACACGCACACCTATGAGACATGGTAAACAGTTGGAAAAATAAGCAGTCATTTTCAACACCAAGGAGAGTCTGACAACACTCAACAGTATAAAACACAAATCCACAAAGACTAATTAGAGCACATATTTCTTTCATCCCCTATTCTCATTGTGTTTACATTGGTAGGTGAGCACTAACACTCACCAACATACACACTCTGCAAAACCCTCTCAGTAACTGGTTAATGTTCTCTAGTGTGTGTGTCCCTTGGGAAAAGCCTGCTTAAATTCCCTGGGAAATCATTGTGATTTAGAGTAGCAGGGAAGTCACTTCCAATGAAAGTCAATGGGCCGCTGGTGTTGTAGTGGGCTGGACTGCTTGTGTGTGTGTGTGTGTGCATGTGTGTGACTCTCTCATTGTAAGTGTGTGTGTGTATGTGTAACATACCTAAACAGAATTTTATCTAAATGCGATTAAATCAGCATTATAACACAGATGGAGTTCAAACCACACAGAAGCTCGTGGTAATTAAAATAACCATATGTGGCTCTGTAAATGGTGTAAATACAGTGGAATTAGCAAACACACACCCTTACAAATTACGCAAGATGCAAATGAGTTCATGGTGCTTCAGCTCTGAATGTGAAGAGCAGGCAGAAATACAGAAACACACAAAGAGTTTTTGAAATACCTGCAGCAGGGCTCAGACTAACGCTTGGAGAGTGTCTGAGAGCCGCTGGCCGGCTGTAGCTGACTCCTTAAAAACGTGGTGGGGTCCGGCAGAAGCAGGCCAGGTTTGGGGCTGCCGTGCCTGGGCTCTTCTCTTCTGCTGCTGCTGCTGCTGCTGCTGCTGCTGCTGCTGAAACAAGGAGCTGGAGGTGGAGGCTGGCAGAGCAGGTTGAATGCAGATAGGATCTCTGTGGGGGGGCGTGAATGTGTGATCGGAGACTAAAATCATTACAGTACGCCTGGTCACTGTGTCCTTGGCTCTTCCGCTGAGCTGAGTCTGATGCTTTCCTCTGCCCCCCCCCCCCCCCCCGCCTTTTTCTCCCCTACTTTGTCTTTCCTTTTTTTTTTCCAACAATTTTCCACTATCCGTTTCTACACATGACTGACTATTGACAAAAAACATGCTATTTTTCACAAAATTAAAAATGGTTCCTGCAGGTAAGACTCTGTGAAAAGTTGTTTTGGGCCTGTTATCTCTGCGCTGTTTAATTGTGCACACATAATTCAAACAAAACATTACACAAACACACCCTCAGTGGATCAGTATTGATTTAGAAATCAGATTACCATTATTACGATTCACTTTTTCCCAAACGGCCCGTTATTAATTGACTTCTTTCAGAGATTTATCATAAAGGAGGCGGGAAAAGAATTTGAGCCTCTCCTGTGAAACCATTCCCTGTCAGACAGCTTTTATACATTTAATAGAAATGGCTGTAAGGTTATGTGTTTGATTTCTCTAGTGATCACTTTCAGGCTCTTGCCCTTGCAGTTCTGTGAGTCAGGCTCAGTGTCAACATGTGTGTTGAGTTGTGGAGTCATAATAGACCATATGACACTGTGCATAACACACAAAGCCCGGTTCCCCCTTCTGTGTGTCTGACTCACTCACTCACACAGCAGCTTCTATAAAAAATGTGAAGAAGGAGGTGAAAAAGATCCCTAGACACCTAAAAACTGTTGTTTTTGTGATATTATCATAGCTGTAAATATAGGCCTCTCTCTCCTGGTTCACCCCAGCTGCACTCATGCCCCCAGGCTGCAGCGGCTGTCCAGAGAGAGAGAGAATGTAAACTAGACTCGCCTTCCTTGGGTCTCATTGGTTGATTCTCTGCCTAGCGGTTTTGTCCTTGAGAATGTGCAGACACGGGGCAGATAATGTTCTGACACCAGAAACTCTAGACCTGGACCAGATCAACACTTACTCCCTTCTACCTCTCTGCATCATACTATCCGGACATGCAGATTGAAGAACGATACCGTACGTTGATATTTCAGTGTATCGGAGTCAGGAATGTGTTTTTACTCATAGCGTTTCACGCGCCTTTGGAAAGCAAACCTCATAGAAATCCCTCAACTTGGGTTTTTTTGTGCGCACCCGCGCATGCTGCAGATATTAGAGGGAATACAGTCTTCTATGATATTGAAGTGTGTTGACACATGGCAATCGTAAATTCCATTAATGCTAACCATAAAAATATCACACCCGCAGGCGCGCACAGGGGATTATTTTGAAGCTGGGGTCTGGCTGCGCGCATCGGGCGACGGGGTCGGACTTTCTAAAGACTCTGATTGTGTAACAACAAGTCAGATTGAGCTTTTAAGTGTATTCAAAGCCAAGCACGCCGAAAACTCCGAATTCTTTTACCACTTAATGTAAATCGGAGGTTTTCATCTCTTCTCTGGTATTTTGCAAGGTCAAAGAGCTCCTTTTACGCGCGCTCTCGTGACGGCGGGGTTTCTGCAGGAGTCAGCATGCCAGCAGAGACCAGCAGCATGTATATAGGAGTCTCCCTGCAGCGCCACATGAACGGCCAGACCCGGTGATCTAATCACAGTAGGCCAGTGGGCTTTGGTCCAAAGTTTCCACATCAGTCTTAAGTCTGAAAATAAAATAAAGGCCAAGGACAAATTAAACGCAAGTAGTTTAGAGGTTGGTATGAATAAGTTGTTAAAAGATAAAATAATATTCCTAAAGCTCTGCACTCTGTCTCGTCTGAGTGTTGCGGCAAAAATTTCCTTTTCTAAAGTGCTGTGGCTTTCCTGTCACTGCAGTGTGTGTGTGGGATTATTAATTACTGCTAATATGTTGTTAATGTGACTCGGTCAGATCACAGATCTTTAACTATGGCGGCAGAAAAAAAGTCTGAGAGGTAATTATTGCCATTTCAATGACTTTAATAAGCAAAATAGGAAACAATTTCTTCCAAAAACAACCAAAAATAAGACAAAACAGAAACCAGCCTGAATGGAACAGTTCAAATTTAAGTGTTTTAACTATTATTTATATAAACAGGATTGAAAATTGATCCCCATCATCGCAAAGTACATGGTATAGATGAAAACAAAACAACAACCCGCTGCTGCAGTTTCAGTTAGATTTCAACACAGTTGAATCAGTAACAAACCAAAGATTGTTAAATGCATGACTTTTCAACAATAGTTTCAAATGCAAGCACCATGCTTATTCGATATGATCTGACAGTTTGTTAATTTAAATCATTAAAATAAAAACTTTAACTATGCATCTGGCCAGCAGAACCAGAATAATCAAATAATAATACAACAGAAAAAAACGTATTACATAATACACATTGTTTTCATTTTGAGAATTTGCACAACCTGAGTCCCCTTTTTTACTGACCGGCAGAAAAAAATCAGGAAAACATAGAGCATTAAAAGTCAAACTTTGTATTAAAATGCTCGCGTTATCTAAATATTAGCTCTACATAAAACCCCTGACAAGTATGTTGTTGCACCTTTTTCGAAATAGTGTTAAAAAATATAAATCATTAATATCAGGCCCAGTGATAATATGCTACAGGTGGCCGTCCATGGTAATGAGAGGATACGTTTTTGCTTGGGTTTGATGTGGTCTGTTAAAGAGTTAATAGAAAGGCAGAACAGCACTTTCCTGAATGAGTGGCACAAAAGCCACGTTGAATTAAAATGACACAGAGCATTAACCCACACTGAGTGTGTTTAACAGTAGAAATCTGGCCTCGCTGCGCAGTAGCCTATTCTGTGCAGTCTGGGACCAGAAATATTGTGGCCACATGTTGGTCTCCTCAGCCTCACGGAACACGTGTCCAAATATTCCTCTAAAACTTTGCACGTAGGCCCTGTGTTGAATAATATCACAATATGGTATCATAGTATGTCTTCCTGGAGGGAGGTCTGCACAAATTTCAAAATGAAAACGTTTAAATCATTATCCAAAAGTGCACTTGTCACACAAAGTTTGTTGTATTTAAATGCAACTGAAAAAATGCACTCCTCTCTCAATCAACACCCCAAATGATAAAAAAAAACAACACATACAAAATAACTGAAATAAAAACACAACACAAAGAAAGAAAGAAGTTCAAACCAGCCTCCTCAATCTTGTTGTGCAGTTTTGCGGTTGCATAATATTTACAAGCCCAAAGAAACCCGCACCATATGATACTGCACCGGCAGTCCTGCTGTTCTGTCCCCGCTGCATCTCTCTAACCCCAAAGACTATGGAGAAGCGCAGATCAACAACATGCTCTTAATATACACGAGAAGATGAAAGTACAAAATAGAAATTATTACCATACATGTCCAGCATGCAGGATTAATATTTAATGCAGATTTTTTTTGTTTCAATATATATTCGAATATAACCAAGCAGGCAATAAATCAATGAGATGTTGCATAAAATGCCCCCCTCCCCCCCTCCCCCCGCGTGACGGGTTAGTAGACAGAAGTTTAAATTTGCATAAAGTTGGAGTCTTGCTTTTGGAGATTTTCTGTGAGTCTCGTGTGTTGCAGGCTGCGAGGCCAGGCCTGCTTGTTGTTTCATAACAATGTCATCGTTTTGGAGAACAAAATTACAAGACAACTGCCTCGACGCCATCCCACACTACTTACAGATTATTTAAAAGCTGTAGCCTCAAAAAGAGAGAGAGAAAAACAAAAAGAAAAGTTCATCAGCCGATCCTCTTCTTTGAAGAAGAAAAAAAGTCTCTTCACTACAAGCAACTAATCTACAAAGATGCTGCGACTGATCACACACTCTACATTGCTCTTTGTATCTCAGTTGACACGTGGATGGAGAAGAGATGATTATATATGAGAATACTATTCGATGGATTATTCTTCTAATATGAATATAATTGTTACCGTTATTAGTATAATCATAAACAGTATGGGAAGTGTGGATTATTATCGTTTGTTCGTCAGCCAGTCAGTCACTTGTGGAGAAAAGAAAGGTGGGGGTGCAGGGGAAAGTTTGTTGTGAGGGGGTTCACAAGAAAAGGCTATGACAACTCACATGAAAAACTCTGGTGATGAAGGGTTGTCACTGGTTGAGCCAGCCTCGCGGAACCCGTTATTGGCCCCTGACCCCGTCAGTTTCTCACACTTCAGTTTGTAGGCGTCCCTCTCCCTCGCCAGCCGGCTGATCTCCGCCTTCAGCTGCTCCACCTGGTTTATCAGCTGCGTCTTCTCGTTCTCCAGCACGTGCTTCTGCTGCACCCGCTTGAACCGGCAGGACTGAGCGTAGCCCCGGTTCTTCAGGGTCCTCCTCTTCTGCTTGAGGCGGATGACCTCGTCCTTGGTGAAGCCCCGTAGGTGTCTGTTGAGCTCCCTCACCGACATGGACACCAGCTGGTCGTCGGTGAAGCGGTCCTCCACGTTGAGTCCGCCCCCGGAGCCGTGGTGCCCCGCCGACTGGCTCAGATGGCCGTGCGTGTGGTGGTGATGATGGTGGCGGTGGTGATGGAGCGGCTGGTGGGACTCTGGGGAGACCGGGGACGGGCTGTCGGGGTCCTGGCTGTGGTGATGGTGGTGCTGGCTGTGTGGGTGGTTGTGTCCACCTGCGGGGTGCCCGGACAGTTCCTCGGCGTGGTGCGGGATGCCCCCCGCGTATGGGTGATGGTGCTGCTGGCCGTGGCCGTGGTGGCTGTGATGGTGATGCGGGCCTCTGTAGCCCTCGAAGGCGCCTTGCTGCTGCAGCTGCTGCTGGACGTGCGGAGGCGGAGGGTGGCCGTGAGCTGTGGCGCCAATCAGGGCCTCCACTGCGTCCTCTGGGGTCAGGCTTAGCGTCTGCGGGTCTATCTGCTGGTGGTACCCGCTGTTCGGCATCCAGTACAGCTCCTCTAGGTGGTTTTTCTGCTCTGTGGGGCTGAAGCTGGGTGAAGAGGGCACCGAGCTGCAGGGTGTACTGATGGGGGTGGAAGACACAGAGCCTTGGGGTTGGAGACGGTTACACTGGCGCACCCCGTTGCGCTCCAGCCCGGCCAGGCCTTCCTTCTTCACGTCAAACTTCATCAGGTCAAAATCATTGACATATTCCAGAGCCAGAGGGCTGCTGGGTAGCTCCGGGCCCATGCTCAGCTCTGTGCTCATGTTGCTGTCGCGACTCTTTTGCAGATATGCAAAGGTACTTGCGAGCGTCGCAAAAACTGACTTATTAATCAGCGTCTCTTCTCTCCCTTCTTGTTTCATGCAATAGTTCTTTTGGCTCCTCCACCGCTGCGCACTGACTTGCTGTAGCATGAAACACCGTGTGATTGATGGAAAAAAAGGAAAAAGAAAAAAAGTAGTGGAGGAAAACTTTCAGACTAATGCTCTGCACACGGTTTGCGTCATATAGCCTACTTCTACTGGGATAATCTGGCAGAGAGACCAGGCAGGAGGTAGAAAGCAATGCGTCTCAGTGCAAAAGTAAAAACCTCAGTCCCTTCAGTAGAAGCGTACTAACAAAAAAGAAAAAAAAAAAGATCTGCATAAATAATAATAATAAAGGAAATACCACGTTTGGTCGCTGAGACGGGCACCAGTCCTCGTTGCAACTTCTTGGTTGTAAGTCCCTTTTTTCTCCAGGAAAATAACAGGAGCAAATAAGCAGAGTAAATAGGGCGTCTGATTTTCGCTGAGAAGCAGCTTCTCCAGCTCTGCACCGCAGAGATTTAAAGGCTCGCCTCTCTCACTCTCTCCCACTCTATGGTATCCAGCAGACTGCGCTCGGAGCCAGCCAGAGCTTTATCCTTATAGCGCACCGTGACGTCGAGCTGAAAGGCTGGATCCGTGGCGCTCAGCTCTCCAATGGGAGCGGGACTCTGCGCTGAAATAGAGGAAGAGAAGGAGGAGGAGAGCCGCGGAGAGGAGGGCGCACAATACAGTCTTGACAGCTACAGACAGTCAGCTGACCGACTTCCCTAAAAGCAGAGGGTGGGAGGAAAGTGGAGGAGAGGGAGAGAGAAATGCCTTCACTTCACGGACGCTATCCGCGGCTCCGGCGTGGTGCATCGCTTCTGGTCTTCTCTTGTGACTTTCAGGTTTTGATGAGAGTAATGTGAGTGATTGATAGGCTGCAGGGCTGTGGGCCAAATGAACATCTTCTAATGGCACTTTTATGGCACAACACTCACCGAGAAAACCAAAATGTTAAATATTAAATCTCAGTTTATAGAAAAGGGGCAGCATTGAAAAATCAGCTGTTCCATTTGCTTCCAAACGCAATTTGACTTCTTTTCACAGAAAAATGCTTTAGCTCCATAAGACATTGCACATTATTCCCTTAATCTCGCCATTCGGGTGCTTGATATTAAGGGATTGAATTGAATTATTTGACTTTTTTACACCTACGTTGCAACGCTCACATAAGCACATAAAGTAAACACTCGCAGTATCTGCTGCTGGCAGATAAAGGTCGAGATGAGAGGTCACCATTTTTAAAAGGGTTAAAAACTTGAATCTTGACCTTTCTCACAAACAAGGACACATAACTTCATTGTGTTATTCCGCCGTAATGATTGCAGTTACAAACACACTCTGCTCACAGTCAGATGATGAGCTTTACACCAATTATATCCCACAATGGAGACTCAGACTAAAATCCTACCCAGTTCTTGACATAACTTATATGTCTGTGATTCCATAGATTTTTTTTCAAATGATTTTGCCATGCTATGACCACAGCACTCCTGCATGTATATAACAACCCTGTGTTATAATCATTATGGGTTAAGTGTGTTTTCTCTTGGTAGAATAAAGTTGACTTTGTTCCGAGCCTGTTATTACTCCCAGATTCCCACATCAGGCTCCTCTTGGCTCGGACAGTTTGTTGTACACCGGGCAGCATCACAACAGGGGATTCAGCAGAAAACAGGCTCAAGGCTGCCCCTGCGTGGACAACACGTGCACCGATGAAGCCGGTGAGATGCTGCTCGTATGGATTTCGTGTTATTTTGCGCTTGGAATTTTATCTCCGCGCTAATTGCTCGTTTTAAAGGTCACATCCTGCAATTATGACTGACAACAATTAATCTCAGTCATTTGAGCCTCGTAAGCACTCGGTGTCACATCTTTAATCAGCTCGCTGACACTGTCTAACAGGTAGTTTGGCCAACATAAGATCAGATCCTGCAGGATGTGCGCGCGTATCGTTGATTTGATCTGTGTTTTAATTGCCTGTCCAAAAAAAGAGAAGTAGTGTGAGCAAATGTCTCGCTTCCCTGCGAAAAGAAGCCGCTTGTAAATGAGTCAATTTGAAGGATCGATTGGATTATCATTTCGTTTCCACCTCATATCCACGGTTGAGTACAGCCGCGACCAGAGCGTATTGATCAGGCTGGATGTAAGAGGAGGCTGCCAAAGACGAGATCCGATAAACGAAGGGCTTATTTGTTTGCTTTAAATTCTTAATCAGCTTGAGTTGTGCAACCGTGATGAACTCTGAGCCCAACGTGCCATAAATCATCATCGTTTGGATTTTTTAAAACGCATTTCAAGTTATAGTTTGGATAACTTCAGGATTTATATTTTTATTGGCGTGCACGTAGCTAAAATTCTGACCTGAATTGCAAGAAGGTTAAAAAAAAAAGAAGATAAAAATACATGAAATCATAAAATAAAACATTTTAAAGAGGACATAAACATTTTCATGAAGCATTAGTGAGAAAGAGGCAGAGACCAGATAATCACTTACATCTTTGTCACAGTTGTTTATTATTATTATTACTGTTATTATTATTATTATTATTATTATTATTATTATTATTATTATTATTATTATTATCTGTAGTCTGTGCGCCTGCATCAGTATTTTGGACCAAAATTATTGGTTATTTTGATTCAAGGCTAATTAAAGTGCACTTTAAGGCGACCCTGCACTGCATTTATTCCTCGTGTGATTTTTAGCTTTTATCAAGAGAATGATCATTTATCCTGAATATGTCTAACATCTTCGCCTTTTTAGATACTCTTCTCCTTTCCTTTTCCTTTTTCAGCCTCAGAGCGCCTGCATGTGACCCCATACTGATACGCTCAAATGCAAACTCAAGCCTATTTTTTTTTTTTCCTCGTGCACAATCAAAAAGGTGCAGATAGCGTTCAAGGTAATGTCTTCCTATTTTTATTCCCTGAACCTGGGAAGCAGGCGAGCTTCTCAGTTCTCAGCTCCAACTTCAAAAGCGCCCCGAGCGAGTCGTGCCGTGCCGTGCCGAGCTGCTCTAAAACCTCTTCCCAGCGAGGCCGACCCGACGGCAGCCCCATTAGGTTGTAATGCTCTCTAATATAGCCCGAGTCCACCGTCTAATAGATCCAGGCAGGCCAGCCGCCGGCTCTCCCCCCTCGGTAATAACGGGCTGTAATGGAGAGACGAGATGTAAAAAAGCGTCCATGTCAGCAGCATATCGGTGGTTAATGATCTATTAAGTGATCCGTGTGCTTATGGACAGCGAAAAAAAGTGTTGATGCTTGCTTATTCGCCCCTAATGAGAGTCCCATCCTACGGATTTTAGGAATGAATAACAGAAATAAAATCACCTTTAAAATGTTACATTTAACAGTTGAGGCATGGAGGCTGCAGTGGCTGCAGAGCTTCCCACAGCTCACATCTCACACCTGCAACAGGCCTGCTGGCTTCGTACGGGAGGCCCGTGGTGCGTCTGTAGGATGAGACACGATTCCCCTCTCAAATATGGATTTCTATTCTGCTCCAGGACCCATCCATGCATGTGCACCTGCTGTCCGGCCGGGTTGCATTGCCAAGACCGCTTGGATCTGGGTGGACTCAAACTTCGTCTGTATGGGAGGATGCAGTGGCAATAAGGAATACTTTTTCCTCTTTTACAGTCAGACTCTGTCTCACTCTGAGGTAAACACCTGGTTTATTTAGTCATCTTTTGGCCGTTTAGCGTGCGTAATGATTAACTCTTATGGTCCCCTCGACCATCCCTGGAAGTGTTACAGAACAAAACGGAAGGTAGCCGTCGTGGAAGGCCCCTGACAGGGGGAGTGAGGGATGGAGATGGAGGGTCGGTGCTTTCGGAAGTGCTGCTTTGACGAGCTTTGAGGCAGGAGGGAGAAAAGAGACGCGCAGAGCTCGTGCAGCCTCGCTGCAACGTCCAAAAGTTTTACCCGCAACCGCTTTCGTTATACAGTGACTGCTGATTTTAAAGTGTTATAAAGTGAGTGCTCATTTGGGGAACTCATAAAAGCAAATGTAAATTTCAACTTTCAGCCGTTTCTCTCACCGCGACATACAGCTGCCATATGTTGGATGTGGTCTTTATGTGGTTTTACAGAATGAAACTGTAGGAATTAGTAACGTCCAGTCGTGAATTCACGTTCAATTATGTACTGAAAATTTAGCTATAACTTTTTATAAATGCATTGTATCGCCACAAGTGTATGGCCCATGTCCCCACCGTGCATCACAGTGTGCAAACAGGTGTTTTCATTAATTTACTCTGCGATTTGGTATAAAATAATAATAATGCCAGTAAGACATGAGTGAGCAAACTTGAGGCTGTCTGCCTTTGCTTCTAAAAATTCCAAAGTTTGTGCACGCACAGAGGCTCACGGTGCACCACTAATTTTACATCTTGCGTTTACAACGTGAAGTTACTCAGGCATTCTTGTTTACTTCAGACTGGTCGATTATCTCTGTGAAAACATGTATTATTAAGACGTGTCGTCTGGGTAAACAGGCAGAGGCCAGCCTCTGGAGAACGCTAACATCCCCATCAGGGATAATTGACCGAGGAGGTTTGTTTTTTTTCCTGGAAACAGCAAGAGGTGAAATAAGTGCAAATTCTGGCAATCTCATTAATATGAAAAAGTATCGATTTAACAGTGAACATAAATTGTTTATCTTAAAAAAAAAGTTTCCTGTGCATGCCGTCTTCCTCGTGCACAGGCCCACATTTGACAGCCACGAGTCTTCAGTGTTATCGCAGCAGCTCCACTCTCACCATCTACCCGATGAGGAGGCAGTTGTGTTTGCAGGGAAAATTAGAGCGTATTTCTTGTGACAGGGCGCCTCTGGTGGCGCATTCACTCATTGCTAATAGTTTGATGTGTATCATTAGTGACATGCAGTCGTTTTTTTTTGTTTTTTTTTTTGGCCACTAACCTCACGCAGACAGCTCCAAATTCAGAACTTCAGGTATTTAGTCATTTAAAAAAAACAACAACAAAAAAAAACCCCAAAACAAAACACGGAGGCACAGAGGGTATGAAATATGATGGGGGGGCATGGTATAATTGTAGGCCTTTTCTGAGATTAGATGTCTCTGATTGACATGTTGTAAATATAACAACAAATAAATGTCAGTGCGCACTGTACTGGCTTAATCCCAGAAGAAAAAGAACAATAAATCTGCCTTTTGCTGTGGTCATTTCATTAATGTAAATTGCAATGCTATGTACAATAGTTTGGCTTGCTTCCAGTTGGCTCTTTGCTGCGGCTCATGCATAACATTGGGTCCTATCATAAACTGGGCCTGTGCCACCACAGAATGCAGGCGACACCACAAGAACCAAATATCAGAGTGCAGGCATAACATAATTAAAGCCCATATTCTCTGCTCATAACCGCAATTTACATCTGTGTTTTCTGAGCCAGTAACAGGCCACTGTAATTCCAAAGAAACAAACGAGTAAGTCAGTTCTCATGATGTACTGAATACATAATAGTGATCAGTTCTGCTCATGAGGAGCACCTGTTTCTTGCAAAAAAATAATTGACACACACTTTATGTGTAAAATTGTCTTTTCTTGCTTTTTGCTTTGCTCATAATCGGTCTACTCTGAAACTCTGACTTTACCATGTCAGTGTTGAGGAGCATCCTTTGTTGTTCATGGCCTTCTCTGAGTATATGCACATGGAGCCGTCAGATCGTATCTGTGTCTTACATTAAATTTCCAGTTCATATGGAAAATATGCGTCATCTACACTAAATACAGCACCAGTGTGTTATTTATCCAGGAGTGAAGAAAGGGGTTTTAATAAGCCTTGAATGGCTCTGTGTAATATCTCAGAGGACTTTTTATTTTCCTGTAAAGTGTGTAATGTATTTATGTTCATGATTGTTTAAGATGTGTTGCTGAACTCTTCACCAGCGAGCACCCCTTGCTTGCTGACCCCGGGTCAGTTTTATGCCAGCGTATGAGTGTGTGGGCATGATTGATCTGGAGGTGGGTGGGTGCTGCAGCGGGTGTTTTTTCGGACTTTAGAGCCGAAGCAGCATTTTTTTTCTCCAGACGTTGTCTCTGCCTCAAACTCCTCTCCTCTCCTCTCCTCTCTTCTCCTCTCCTCTCCTCTCCTCTCCTCTCCTCTCCTCTCCTCTCCTCTCCTCTCCTCTCCTAGTGTTTTCTTCCACTCAGGATGATTGGGATGGCCCTACCCAGCACTGTCCCTGCATGCCATCATCTCTGGACCTGTTGTCTTTCACCATGCATCAGAAGACTTTTATCAAACATATCTCCTCTCCTCTCTTCCATAACCCTCTTTTTTTTTTTTTTTTTCTTCCTCTCTCCTCCTCTGTCCACCCTCTCTTGCTGGGTGACCTCCTTGCCTCTTGGCTCTCTCACCCCTCTCCTCTGGCCCTGGCCCTAGCTGGCCCTGCCCACCCTGGGTCATTTATCATGGGCCAGGAGGGGAGCCCCTGGGCCTGCAAGCCCCTGTCAGCCCCTGCAATCGCCTCTTTGTGGCTCCTAGCAAACAAGTGTCGGATCAGCAAAAGTCTATTAAAGCCTGGTGGGCCTTTCTCAGCCAATTGGGTTCGGGTCACTGAGCTGCTCTCCGTGCTACTCCGAGAGCTCTTTGTGTTGCCGCCGTTCGCTGACACAGATCCCCACAAGATTAATGATTTTTAGCAGCCATTTGGGTCTCATACGCAGGGTCCTTCTCTCTTTCTCTCTCTTTGCCCCCTTCCCTCTTTTCTCCACTTATTCTATCCTCTTATTTTCTTCAACCTATTTCTTCTACTACTCTACCTCCCGATTTCTCGCTTTTCACTCTCTGGTTGACTCCTCCCCTCCTCCCTTTCTGCTGTTACCCCAATCAATGTTGACCATTCTGTGTCTTCACTTTGTGAGGTCATTATCCATACAAGTGTGACTGCCACTGATGGCAGCCCCATATTTATATAATAAGTGTCTCAGTATTACAAATGTTATGAAACATTGCAGCTGCTAAATATGTTATTCAGTTGTCTCTTTCAGAGTGATTTGCTCCTGCCTGAGGACGTGAAGAAACCAACTCGAGCATTCACGATACAATCCGGGCAGACTTCCCCGCAGCGTGCCTCAAGAGGCGCAGAGTAATTCAAAATCTTCAAGCCACTTCCACGACTTCCATGTTGCCATGTTCTCAGTGTTGTTTCCAGTAATTACTGCAGGTTAAGTGCACGTCCCGGAGCCCAGTGGAGGCAGCTCTATCCCTCACCTGGGACATGACTCAGCACAGCTCAGGTCATCCGGCCATTTCCCTGACCACTGGACCACACCCCGACCTACTCTAAACCCACAGGACAAGCAGTATTTACGCAGGACTCGTGTTCACTTACATCACCTAATGTAATGGTTGTTTTATTTACTGGCTGGATGTTTTCAGAAGCACAGCCTCACACTGACATGTTTAACCATTTCAAGCTTATAAAACACGTATATTTCTTCCTTTTTCCTGAACTTTAAGAGGAGTCATATGATCAAAGTGAATTAATGTGTACACAGACAGCTTAGCTACATGTTGAATTTTAGAAGATTCGCATTTTAATCCACATCCTCTGTCACTTTTCCCACAGCCAGCCTGTCATGATGTGTGAATATTAAAGGATAGTTTAACATTTCTTCAAATGTGTCTTGAAACAATACTCACATGATTATACAGTTAAAGAGTTATTGGTTGCTGTAATTCTTTGTCCTGTTCCCTTCATAATACAGCTTCATTTTAAGTGATGGGGACAATATCTACAGTCTTCGTTCGTTCAGGTGACGTTAATATGAGGCTTCAGCAGTCTGAGTTAAGCAAAACTCTCTTTGTTTTACAATCCTTCTGTTGCAGCTCAGTCAGAAAACACCGTGTGAGGAAACCAGAAGGGGGAGTTTTGTGACTTTGTAAAATGTGCACTCGATTTGACTAATTAACTCCTAATTTTAGCTTCAGATGAACTTTGGAATGTATTTTTGTGCTAAAAGAGGGATTTTGTTCCTCATCACTTAAATTGGAGACATGTTAGGAAGGGGGGGGGGGTTCTTCACAGGTCAACAAGTATTCCACTGTATGCATAGCCATGTGAGTAATGTTTGGAGATAGACTTGAAAAAATGCTAATGGCATTTAAGCTCTAGACTAGTAGAGACTGGCCTGGACCTTAAAAATGACCTGAATTGAAACTTTACATCTGATACCTTTGATCTGTGTTAAAACTCAAATACAGTATGCCCTGTAGATATTTCATAGTCTGCTCTGCCATTAATGTTACTCACTGCAGGGTCTGTTTCATCTCTAGAATGTGTGTGTGTGTGTGTGTGTGTGTGTGTGTGTGTGTGTGTGTGTGTGTGTGTGTGTGTGTGTGTGTGTGTGTGTGTGTGTGTGTGTGTTCGAGGCCTGTATGTGTGTATATGTGAAAACAGAATATTTTGCTCTCCTCTGTGTTAGTGAAGCTGTCAGTGAGGCTGCTGGTCGGTCAGCTCTCCCCGTGTGTTTACAGCATGTCTGTTTTAGGACAGAATGGATGAACCCAGCCTGCCGCCATGTCCATCCACCTGCCCTGCTTCCTGTCTGATTAATCTTCTGTGTGTGTGTGTCTGCGTGCATGTGCGTGTGTTTGTTTGTATGTGCGCCCGTGTGTAAATGGTTATAGATGGGGCGACACCACCACACTGGCAGTCTGAATCATTACTCACAAAGATAGGGAGAGACCCAGGGCCGAGGAACCCCTAACATCCTCCCCCTTCCCGCACAGGCACACACACACACACACACACACACACACGCACACACACACATATATATATATATATATCCCCAGGTTATTCATTTCTAAGCAGAGTGCCTGGCATTTCACCACATCCACCACCCCCTTTATTAAGAGACTGAAGCTCCGGGTGCCTTCTTGGAAAGGGGGAGAGAGGAATGGTTTTCAATTGGGCCTTATAGTCTTTGTTTGCACCCTCTTTGCCTGTTCTCTCGTCATTTCTCTTAATCTTTTATTTCCATCTCTTGTCCCCCTCGTTCTGTGTTCTCTCTTTCTTTCTAGGGAAAGTGTCAATCCCACCCCCCAAAAGAGACTTGTTTGGCAAGACCAAAGGTGAGGATGAAGAAAATACCTCTGCTAACTTATTGTGTTTGTACATGCGCTTTAAATCTCTTATCGTTGATTATCAGCAGCTAATAACCTCTAGAGTTGTAGTGAAAGTTTTCAGAATCCACACTGATGATGGACATTTAGTGTGTCCTGGAAAAGCGGATGAACTCTGAGTAGACTCTGGTATACTCTGGCTGTACTGGTGGAGATGCGCTCTAATAAACATAATTAATAATAATGATAATCATATTGGGCAGGTTCACCATGCTCCCACACCAAAACCAGTGCTGCCGTGCTCAGTTCATTCAGTGGGACCAGTTGGGTAAGGCAAAGTCTTGTGAAGTAGCTGAATTTGTTGATGTAGAATTTAAGTCTCTGGCACAGTTTCCTTGGCTTATTTATAATAATCATTTGGAATTAATAGCAAGTCTTTCCCAGTTGCACTCTTATTTGGTTCCTCATTTTGTCTCTTTCTAGGTTGAGGAAGAGCCCTTGCTTTGTGAATATATGAGAGCAATTATAACCCCATCATGAAGAGACTGTGGACCTAAACAGAATGGTAAAATGGCAATATTGTTGAGTATCCTCATAGAGAGCACTGCAGCACAGAGATAAAAAATGTGTGTCGTGTGTGTTCATACGTTTGATTCCAGAAAAAGGTGTGTTTGTGGTCCTCAGCGCTTGCACACGTCTGCTGTTTATAGCGTATATGCATGAGTATACGTGTCTGCAGCAGTATGTATGCATGTGTTGGAAGGGGGTATGTATGTACAGGAAGAGAGCCTGTAAATAAATCTGTTTGGGGATTGGGGGTGTGGGGATGAAATATGGTCCCAGGGATGTGGAGCAATGTGAAAAACTCGGTAACGCCAGGGAATAACAAATCTCCTGATGTCGCCTCGCCGCAAAATAAATACACTCCCCCGAACAAGTCATCCATCTGGACTATGAGTCGCAACAAAGACGCCCCCAATACATCCCCAATGCTCTCCAACACACACACGCATCCACACATACACCCAACACCCGTCCTGCACAGCAGCCGTATTTATTTACATATGTATTTATTTGTTTGTTGAACTAAATGAAACCTGCTCGTGGGGAATTGGAAAGTGTATTAATTGTGTTTTTTTGTGAATGAAATAGGATTTTTCAGCCCCCCCCCCCACACACACACACACCACCACCATCTCTCCTTAAAATGTGTCTTAATGGGTGGTTTGGAGGGGTGGGGTTGGGGGGGTGTAGGGTTTGTGGACCAGGCGTTTTAACTAATGATCGATCACGAGGGATTAAATAATTAAATTTCAGCCTTGACAATTTAAAAGTCTCCCCGCACGTAGTCGACTGAATGAGGAAAGAGGGAAAGATGAAAGATTCTGCCTGCAGCAATGTATCAGGATTCAACATCTAATACATTACAGGGACAAAGCGTGTGTGTGTGCATGTGTGTTAGCATAGGGGTGTTTTCAGCTTATGTGCTTGCATGTACACACACACACACACACACACACGCACACACACACACACACACACACACACACACACACACACACACACACACACACACACACACACACACACACACTCTTTTTCCTGACATATAGGTTGCAGTAAGTACATTCAACTTACCATGTAGGCCCACCAGACTCCTTTTGACTTCCCTTATCTGGGCCTCTTCTTGCAGACACTTCCATTACTGCAAGCACTGAAAGTTCACACGTGGGGCAATATGTGTCTGTATTTAAAAAAAAAGAAGAAAGAATAGAAAGAAGCCCACAGCGACAGTATAAAGGCGTTCACTTTTACAATAAAGGGATGAGATGTTTGCCATGTTGTTGTTTTCTTTGGAATTCAGTTTTTCTTTTTCCAATTAAGGTCTATTCTCTTGGCTTAATTAGGTCATGGTGAGCTGTGCGTCACGCTTGTGTGTGTGCATGCGTGTGTGTGCGTGAGGGTCATTCTGTTCCTCCCAGGGATAAATATTAGCCCTTGTTGTTTGCAAATAGGTGATGTATGGTGGCCATATCTCTCTGTGCTGAATGTTTTTTAGAAATTTCCTCTCCTTTATCAATTGACTAACAAACCCATGTATCACTGCCACTCTCTCCCACTCCCCACATAAATTAAATAACCATCTTTCTCCCTCTCCTCTCGCGTTCTCTCTCATCTGTTCCTCCATGCTCCCCGATTCCCTTTTCATTACCCCTTTAAGCTTTATTCGTTTTATTATGTTATGTACATTTTATATTGGTTACCTCGTTTCTCACACTCACATACACACGGCACACACACACATCAAACCCAGAGCTTTGATGTTGGGGGTGTAATGATAATGCAGTTGTTACATATATCTCAATCACAAATTTCCCTGTAATGTGATGGAGACAATAAAGGTGCTTTTCACTGATTACCACTTTGCCTCCAGCATATTATTTGATGTACTCATCATCAGGCGACACTTGACGTACTTCAGGATGGATCATCATAAGTGAGAATTTGTTTACTCGTTCCTGTTTATCACTGTGACGCTCTCTAAATCTGCTGCCTTTCAGATGGACGCTGGGTAAAGAGCTACAGGCTGGAGCTGGGCGGGTTCCTCTCTGTCACAAGATGATGACAGGAGGCCGATTATTCCAGAGTGCCATATTGTAAACTACTCATCATTAGTGGGCCCATCCCGGCTAACGACCGCACTGGAGATGAACAGGGGCGATGTGGAGAGCCATCTTAATCAGGAGGGCCGTTTAGGAGTGGGGCTCTGTCATTACGCACAGCTGTATCTCACCAGGATATGGGAGATGTTGAGCTGTAAAGCTGCACTGTGAAGCCGGCCCAGACCCCAGCCTCGAGCTCCACAGGGGCTCAGTGTTGTTCTGATCACCCCTTTAAATCCATAATGATCAAGAATAGAAAGATAAGTGCCTGAAACATCCAGCCAAGTTAAATTATTACCCACCATTGTAGGTCTCTAGTCGCAGCCTCCCAGGGATGCTCACAAACTTCAGTCAATAGCACGAAGGGGGGGTTAGATGAGATGAATTTGTCGTTTATGTGAATCCCACTCCCTCGCTCGTTCTGTCTCCTCCGCTCTGTTTATACACACCACTCCCTTTTCTGCTTGTCTCCCTTTGCAAAATCATCAGTGGAAAACAAATAGATCTGTAATCACGAGAATGATACTCCTCTGCAACACAGACGAACATGTGCGTGTACACACGCTCAAACAACTTAAAGGAGGATTTGCTTTTCTTTCCAGGTCAGTGAACTTATCGTGAAGACAAAAACACAGTATATAGAAAGTAATATCTTCATGCTGTACGATGGAAGATCAAAGACCTTATAGGATCTTATTAATAAAATCTTATTAAGTTTATTCATTGTCACATCCTTTCCCCAAGTCCCACTTGTTAAGGAATATATTTACAGATTCGTAAACCTAAATAAAACCTTCACAATAAAACGTTTTACAAGTCAAATTTTAAAGCCTCTGTGGGACTTTTAAAGCTGAATTTAAGGCTCAAGCCTTTCTCAATTGCATTCTCTGTGTAACCCAACATTTTCCATTTTTTATTGTTACGTAGTACATCCAAGTCCCCAGATTGCTGCTCTGTCCGACCAGCAGTTCAAGATCAGTCCATCTACTATGACGTTTAACAGTAAAAAGCAGCAAATGTTGGACATTTTTGCTTTGTTAAAGGACAAACCATGAATCAATTCTGAAAATTGTTGTCGATTCATTTTCCATCCAGCTTTTTATTCAACTACTTCCTCTCTCAGTGTCAGTTTTAATGTTTTTTATGCTCTCCCAGATTCTGACCTTTCCTTGCTTCCTGTTTTTCCTTCATCTCAATCCTTCCTCTCCTGTGTTGTTGCCATCCAGTGCATCCAGCATCTCTCTCATCATGTCTCCCAGGAACCCACGCTCTTGTCCCTCAGATGGACAGGCCTGAGTTGTCTGGACAGGCCGTAGCTCTCCCCACAAATGCTTGAACAATTGGAGGTAAATACATTGGAGACAGCCCATTTGTTTTGTGCCGGCGGTGATGCATGCTTTTGCAGCAAGCAGCACATTTTTACCACGCAGCCCAAAGCAGCTGTGAGTAATGGACTGCTCCGGCCTGTCCACTCATTCTGCTATTTTTATTATTGTCTCCCTTATAGTTTTCATTTTTCATATCGGGGGGAGAGGGAGAGAAAGAGAGAGAGAGTGCACAGCATTCCCTTCAAGTATGTTCTTTCCTTAAAAGAGGCAGGAAGCGACCCTCCCTTCCATTCCACTCACTTCATCATCTTCCATCAACCGTCCCTCGCTTTTTTTATTCGGACTGACAGATTTTGTTGGATGCCAGGAAGAGACAAATAAGGGATTATCAACAGACAGCACAATAATTCAGGTTGGACAGCTTCATAATAATTTTTCATCGATCCATCAGTGTACTTCTCTGGCATGCTGTCTGGTTCAGCCTCTGGGGATCTTGGGGTATTCTTGGCTGGGAGATCTGGGAGCCTGTGACGAAAGAAAACCAGCTTGAACTCAAATAGCACAAATGAAGCTGCTGAACAGAATATAACAATGTGTGCTTACAGCAAAAGCTGTAACCACAGAGCTGAAAAAGCTCGGCTCCAGCTTTGAAGATGATTCACTAAGTAGCTAAAATTATCTGCCGCTGCTGGCCCCCGGGAGAAGACTAGTATTTTGCATTGAGGCACTCATATGGGCACCTATAATGGGTGCCTCTTAATTCCACTGACAGCTTTACAGGACCTGAGTTATGTAGCCACAGCCATGCTGCTCGTTAGGCCCGCGCAAGGCTTCACACTGGGTTACACTAATCCACCGCCTTCCCCCTCCCCTGCCCTTTCCCCCTGCACACACACTCACACACACACACACACACACACACACACACACGCACAGATATAAAATCACCCATACACACACATTTATGAGGGCTCGCACATCCTCACTCACCCAGAGAGCTACCGGCCCACACAATTCCTCCACACACACCTTTCTTGTATAATGGGGGTTATTTGTTCAAGTTGTTCGGCTGATGTTAGTATCAGATTTATTTCCTCGCTTCTGCCCTTCATTTTGTGCTGCTCTTTTCCTCCTACATTTTCTTCTCCCCTTATCCTCTCTCTCATCGTACCCCACAGGCCAACACTGTCTCCCTCTCCTCCTTCCTCCACCCCCCCTGCTCCTGTACCAACAGTAGCAAGGTCCTGTTGGGTGATCCATCTCTGTCAGCCTGCTAAAATGATAATGCCAATTAAAGCAGAGGAGTAATTGCCCTCCGCTGCCTCTGATCCCCTGCAGACCCTCAACAGGAGCCATGGCCCCAAATACGAATGAGACCCGGGCCCCTAGAGGGCCTCGCCTGGGCGAGAGCGTAAGGACAGGTGGGGAGGGGAGGGGGTGGATACGGAGGGCGTGTGTGGGGGTGGGTTGGAGGGCAGAGTGGGGGAGGAGGGGTGATTTGTAACTTTTAACCTCCACTGATCACCGATGGCCTTGACAAGGAAGGAGTGGTGGGAAGAGGAAGAGATATCACACACATACACAAGCACACAAACACATGGGTGGAGATGCTGGTCGTTGCTGCACATGGATGAACACACACACACACACACACACACACACACACACACACACACACACACACACACACACACACACACACACACACACACACACGTTCAAGGTCGCTGTCAAAGGACTTATGGCCCTTGCCACTGCACGCAGACTCTCAGTGTGAGGAGCCTAATGGGAAGTGAAAGGACTCTACGGCAGCGGACTGTAACACCACTGATCAGGGGTGACATAGCTGCACTCTCAGGTCAGCCAGGCGGCCATTATTACCACCGTCCATATCACAAATTCACTTTTAAGGTTATTGTCTTCCCTCTGATAACGTGCACAACACATGATTCTGGGCCTCAATATCTAACCAATGATCTTTATAGCTTGATGTGTCCTCTGTCTTTTGTAGTAGGAGAGAAGGTGACTGAACACTGCTCCACAACCAGTTTCCTCAAGGTATGTTTGGTAATCATGTTTCTTCATCTCTTTTTATAAGTGATTCGGTGCCATGTAGGGCTGTGGCGAGCAGTTACTTTCAGTATTGATTACGTTCCTGGCTATTTTTGGAGTAATTGTTTCGTCTCTTGAATACTGAAATCACAGTTTCCCAGAGCTTAACAGATAGGCTCAGCTTTGTCTTCAGGTGAACCAACCAATGTCCAAACAACATCCAGGTTCACAATCACAAATTTCACATTGCAGAAGCTGGGACCACTGAATGTTTTGCATTTTTTTTCTCGATAAATGATTAACTGTGAAGATTGTATTTCTCTGTCAGTTGATTAATCGTTTAAGTGACTAATGTCTCAGCATTCGGCCGTGTCAATTATCAAACACAGCTTCCTGCCAAAGGTGACGCTCTGTCATCTTGACTTAACAAGCGCAGGCCTTCTGCTTCAACTTCACCACCAACCAGGCGACCATGACAGCCCATGCATCACAGCGTACTTATGGCAGCTCTAAGTTATATGAGCGTGCGTGAGAGTATATTATTACCGCTCACTTCCAGGAGTGTGTGGGTGGAAAGCTGGACGTCGGACCGAGTGTGTAGGTGGCTGTTAACACAGGCTCCGTCACCCATCATGACTGGGTAGTGACCTGTGGCACAGACCAGCAGGAGAGTGCAGCAGCAGGAAACGCGACACGCTGTGATATAAACAAATGGGGTTACCGCTGCATTTTAATGCTGTTTCATCTGCTCAGTTTGCAGCACTTCTGTGGGTCTATAAGCACATTTAGGACACATGTGTTTCATGGTCGGTTGAGGCATTGACAGGTGGGAGATGCTGCTGTCTGAACATCAGGAGAACAGCTGACGAGCTCCACCACAGGGACCGAATGAGCTCCATTGTAAGAGTAATGATCACCGCCGCCTCAATATGACAATAATCTCCTCTAACCTCATCAACACAATTTATTCCAGCACCACCAAATGCTTCCAGTATGTTTTGCATTATGATTGTCGTCTCAGCTGAAATCATAGCTACAGTAACAATAATAAAACATGGAAGCTCTCATTGATTCTGCTGAGCTTATTCACGCTCTGTGTCGTAAGGCCTTAGCACCACGTCCTGGGCTTGATGCTAACATTGACTTATTACAAGAGAGCGTGCCGCCAAATCCATAATTAGACTCCTTTTGTTGCCCCCGTTGTTGTTGAAAATGTAATTATGAAAGATGAAACACAGCCTTCAATGAGATGGCTGTAAAATAGCATAATTAATATGGGCTTTTGCGAGAACAATCCCCGCTTTACGGGAGCCCCGCGTTGGCCGTGAAATTAATTAAGTGTGCCAGGATTTATGGCCTGTGCTCGGAAATGAAGAGAATTAATCGCAGGCCGAAGATGGATGGTTGCTGGAAAATGATGATGCCCAGGACCATGTGGGGGGAGGCGTGTAACTGCTTTAGGGGGGCGCTTTTGGAGGGAAATAGAAGGTTTTGACACAATTACACACCCCCAGACAACAGCTGGGCCAGCGGTGGGATGGAGCACTTTTTGGGCCAGCTTGGAGTTATGAGATTTTTATACTTTCAACCCACCTGCACCTCTTCCCTGCTCACCACATATGGCCCCAAGGCAGAGTTAGCTTTGGCAAAGTGGAGATTTCTTGGAGAGCAGAAGAGTTGTGTTTGTGTTTTTGTTGGCGGTTTTACCGCAGATGACTGATGTCTTATTCTCTACGTTCTCCTCTATCTGCTCTCCATTCAGGCAGATGAAAAGTAACCATGTAATGAACACAGTTATGACAGTTATAGCATAAAAACAATTATTGCTGCAACCAATCCACAGCTAACAGTGTGTGACAAGCGGAAAATTATTGAGTATGTAGCACAACTGATTTAATGATATGATGAGTTATCCATTTTGCAATGACTTTTCTGCTGAATGTGATGCAAAAAACAGATTTAAGTTAGGAGACTCTCTGAGCTTCAGGTCCTCATAGTGTGTGATATTTAAAATCTAACCTGAGAAACATCACAGTGCCATGACTACTTTTAGACTTATCTTTTAATCTAAAGAGGTATGGACATTGTTACACATCCAAGAAAACAAAAGAAACAGAAATTTTAGACTTATTGCCTCATAACTGAAACCAAACTCTGGGCAATTACAATACAATAGAGCAAATTACTAAATGTGCACAAGCAGTGCTGTCCCAAGACAGGCTTCATCCCACTGCTAACCCAGCTGTTATCTGCTAAGCAAAGGTGTTAACTTTGACCTCCTACAGTGTCCGTAGAACCAAAACCAAAACAAGTCCAGAAACACAGCCTCCCAACTCTCCTCCTGCCCCTCCACTCACTCTGAGGTGTGTGTGTGTGTGTGTGTGTGTGTGTGTGTGTGTGTGTGTGTGTGTGTGTGTGTGTGTGTGTGTGTGTGTGTGTGTGTGTGTGTGTGTGTGTGTGTGTGTGTTGTAATAATGGAAGGCTAATTACCCACCTCCCATGTCCCTGGACAGCGCCACAATGTCTGGGTTAGGTCTGTGTGTGGGATGGTTCATGGTGGTAATTAGCTTGACACACACACACACACACACACACACACACACACACACACACACACACACACACACACACACACACACACACACACACACACGCACACGCGCAAACACACAGTCACAGACAAGATAAATGAAGGCTTGGTGGGTGTCTGTTGTTGGACAGTTGATTGGGCAGGTACTAGGGGAGTGTCTGGGGTCTCCAGAGCATGTCCGCTCTGATAATTATGTGTGTTCGTGTGTGTGTGTGTATCTGCACGCGCTCCTCCGCTGAGAAGGAACTCACAGCCCAAATTGCTGTCTCTTGTCTCATTGTCAGAGTGATTATGAAATATTGTTTAATTTACTGGGTGGTAGAGTCTTGTGTGATTTTGATGAATCGGACCTTTTATTTCTTCATTCCCTTTATTGTCTAGTGGTTAGATGTCGTGTGTTTGTGCGCTTGAGTGTGTTGAGTGTTAGTGCCCATGTGAATAGAACCACAACATACAGTGCTACACCCACACTGATAGAAATGTGTGTTTAATGTGTGGAAATATTAGATAAATGGAGGCTCAGTGTGGAGGCAATGTAAGAGATGCCTTGCTTGAAGCACCTGAGCTTATGACAAATATAGTACAACATTAAAGATAACACAGGAATTTAGTTGAATCTACAGCAGTGTGTTGAAATGTTTCATGTAATTGCAACAAATCAACAAACTTTTCTCATTACTGCATCATACATTGCTGCTGTTGTAACAAGAAACTTGCATGTGGTGTTAAGATTGCACTGCCTGAAGAGACACCACAGCCAATCATACAACATAACTGATGAACACATCCCATGATGATCTCGACATGTGGTGGGGTGTTTTTATGTATCATGGCTGTGGGTTGCTTTTGCTGTTTGTGTGCCCATGTGCAATCATTGTGCGTGTATTTGGTGTCAGTGATGGTCCATGAGGTCTATGGCTCGGTACTTGTCAGATGTTAAAGCGTCTGACAAGAACGGACATCTCCTGTCCTCCCACCGCTACCTCCCAACGGAGCGAGCAACGCATACAGTAACTGACATCAAAGATGATGGTGTGCTTAAATGCACATTTGGTTCAGCGCTCCTGTCTCTCATCATCTCATAACCTGTGCCTTAGACCTGCCTTCCTGTCCTGACCACATACTGTGCCTCAAGAGGGTGTGTTTCAATGTATGCAGCAACCTCAATAACCACCCCTCTGCCTCCCCCCAGACCAGAAACTGAACACTGCTTGGGTTGTTCCACTTCCTGCAAAAAGAGTTTTACACAGTTTTTCTGGACAAAAACATATTTAACCAGTGAGCCCTCTAAAACCTGTAGATGTGAACGTGAGTATGATTATCTGTCTGTCTGTGTCAGCCCTGTGAGACAGAATCGACCCATGTTCTATCTTTTGTCAGTGACTTAATGTGCATATATGACAGTGGGTTCACCTGATTTGAAGTCTTTTGATAATAAACTACTTTTTAACTTTGCTGAACTCGTTATCTCAAATTCAGTGAACTTACCTTAGCTGTTAAGTTCATTTTAAGGCAACAGGGAAACTTGAGTTATTAAGCTGAACCAGCTTGAACTGTTTTACAGTGTATACCCAATGATGTGTTATTAAAACCTCAAATCCTATTTTACATCCTACATGGATCTGCACACGTGTTGGTGCATGGGGATGGTGAGGAAGTCGTCCAGGACATGCAGAACCGAAATAGACAGTGTTCAAGAGTTTTTAGAAACCAAGCCAGTGCAAGAGAGAGGGAGGGAGGTCTAGGCCCACTCTAATTGATTATACCACTATCGACAGGGACCCAGAAAAACAGGCACTCACTTTCCTCTTGATTGAATTAAACACCTTTTATGGGGCAAATCGATGGGACGGAGATGATGGGGGGGCGGATGACGGGGATAAAGGGAGAGGAGAGCCGAGTGTTATGATATGTGGAGGTGAGACCTGTCTTTACTCTCTCTCTCTCTCTCTCTGTTACACATTCACTAACTCACACACACACACACATACACACACACACACACACAGCCTCCCACAGACAGGTGAGAGGTCTGATGCCGTGTTGTAATTCAGGCAAATCAATGCCTTTAAAGCATTTAGCCATGGCTGGTGATGAAGTACAGTCAGAATAGGCCCGCCAAGCAATATATGTCCCAGACCCAAATCAATCATAATTACAGGAGGGCCAGCCTGGGACAGTGCAGCGAGTGGACAGAGGGATGACTGGACTCCATTCACGCCTTTTATAGTTTGATCAAAGATGAATAGTAAAAACTGCATATCAGATGTCCACTGAAGAACAATACAGAAGAGCATCTACTCTGCATTTACAGGCACTCTGGGTGGTCATGGCCTCTTCATGGCAGAAGTTTTGACTTGTCAATGGACGAAAAACAAGGGTTTTATTAATAACATTAACAATGGCTCTGTTCTGTTCTGTTCTGTTCTGTTCTGTTCTGTTCTGTTCTGTTCAAGTGTCTCATTAAGCCACGTGACAGTGTGACAGTTAGCCAGCATGCATAATATCAGGACTCTGAAACAGAAGCAGATAAATGCAATTCATCCATAATTAATTTTTATTATTTACACCTGTGATTGTCTGACATTTACATGTTTGTGAGCAAGGCTTAGTCATAAAACAAGTTGATAAAGCTCTTTTACACAAGCCTCTTTCTTATGTGCAGTTCTATTCAGTGCTGTTTGACGACTTTGCAATGTTTTAATTTAGTTTGTGTTATAGCAGATCCACAATGCTACCCTTGCCTGGACATGCAGTTCCTCAACAGCTACAGAGACTTCCAGGGAGATTACTGTCTCTGTTTACTTTCAGTCAGACTCAAATTGGAAATTGGTTGGAAGCTCATGCTCCTTGACCCTGCTGGTGATATTCTTGCTGGAGTCCATGTGTTTCCCAAATCTCTACGATGGGTGTGGTGAGTAAAATGCATGATCAATACTCATAATGGACAAAAACACCGGGACAGCACCCAGAACGACAAATATGAAAAACACTGCTAACATCACTTCTTCCCCACTCCACATCCCCAGGTGTTTTTTATTTTCATGCGACACTCTCTGGAGCCACAAAGAGCTTTACACACCTTTTTTTTTTGTCATATATGCAGTAGTTCTCCCCACGACCGGTAAACAGACTTCGACATGTAAAGGCGGTGGAGTTCCCCTTTAACTTTGGTCTGATAGCCACAAGGGAAACAGATGATGTCAGAAAGCAGCAATGCCGCACCTCTCCGATCACCGATATCAGCCATGACAACAGATCCAGACAAGCTGACATCATCCCCACAAAACTGCCGTGATCAATACAAAAGTGGAGGTCCATCATTTTAGAACTCTTCTATCCTTTAATTAGTACACACTGCCCCGCCCCTCCCGGCCTTGATTTTCATAGACCTCACTAGATAGGAACAGGACAGTATGACCTCATGTTGCCTTTGGGAGATCCCCCCCCAACAACCATCCTAATCAGCCCAGATGCTTGGACCGGCATGACTACATTAGTCCCCAACAGCACCCTACCGCTGACCCCCCGCAAACCACCATGCAAACTCTGTAGTCTGGCTCGGCCAATCAACACTGCTGTCAACATTGGCCAAACCAATTAAAGTGTCTAATGAGCGTCTTGTATAACACTAACATGGCCATTAAAGAGCGTTTAAAGAGAGTAGAGGGGTATCGGGTGGAGGGCTGCGGGTTATGGTGTCATGCCTTATTAGTATTCAAGCAGCGTTTGGTTTCCATTAAGGCAACGTTCACGAGCGCCTCAGGTGTCTCGATGGATCCAAACGTCGGTGATGTGATGATTCACGCATCCAGGACTTTATAAAGAGCTCTCACACCGATGAGAACAATCTCCCCTCATAAAGAGCGCTTTCGATTTCATTTGCGAATACGGAGATATGCAAGAAAAATAAATAAATAAAGTGTGTGTGCAGAATGTGTTTGAGAAAACAGTGACTTGACAGTATTACACAGGCACTCAGTTTAATACCCAGCCATAATATTGCAGAGGGAACAGGCCCAAGGCGCTACTCTCTTTTATTAGTCATTCACTGGGATTATGGACACATTGCTTCCATTACCTAAGAGAGAGGAGCAGAAGCCTTGTTCCCCTGGGGATGGCCAAATAACTCTCTCTCTCTCTGTCTCCCACACACACAAACATTAACATACACTCTGTGGCTTAAATAGATTTGAGCTTCGGTGAGCAGACGTACACACAAACACACTCCATCATTAAGATGAACACAGGCTTCTATGAACCCTTTCACCAGCAGGATAGTAGAATCAATACTGCATGTAAATAAATGGCAACTAAGTAGATCCATAATGAAGATGCTGAAAGACATTATATCACAAAGACTTAGTGAATAACCTTTCTATCTGAGCTTTTATTTTGTCTGTTTGTTACACTGAGCTTATCTGTGTTCAGGCTCGCCATTATGTTCGTGTTTGAGCTGATCTGCTGTTAGATATCTGTGCCCTATGCAGGTTTAGGTAGAGGTTACATATGATCGGGCCAAGTTTGCACACATGCACCCGCACAAACATGCAGCCAAATGCACGCACACCCTGGTTTTGTCAGCAGTGATGCAATGAGGCTGATGGATGGCAGCAGAGAGAGAAAGGATGGACAGATGAATTTGATTTGTCTTAATGTTGAAGAACTGCGAGGTGGCGGGCCCTCACATCAGTGCATTACCGCTACAGCTGTGAATGCACGTATCAAAGTAAATCAATTACCAATCGATAAGATTCTTCAATTTGCATAAATCAGACTGTTTTGAGCTGCAAGGCCCTCTCCCTCCTTCTTGTTTCTCCTGTTTCAGATAGAGCGAACATGCCCTTCACCTTCATCTTCACTCTTTGAGTCCGTCTTCCCTTCATCTTTACACACAAGCTCCCTGACTTTGATGTGACATTGCTTACAAAAGAATAGGATGCGCTCTGGGGACACAGACCCACAGCAGCCCATCATGTTATTCTACATGCTGAATATTTCACATGTTGAGATAAACATGCCTCTACTGGCTCTATTCCAGACTGATTTACAGCAGGAGCAAAAGATGAATAACTTTAATTACCAGATCATTAAAATTTATTCATTCTAGCCTGTGGGCTGGGACCTCATGCAGCATTTTAGCATTACAAAATGATGCTTTTCTAATACTTTTACGTTGTTATTGTGGAATACTTGATATCTTTACCTCTTCTGACCTTCATCCAAGAAGGGAAAATGACTCTTTGTTTGATCTGTTTACAACTAATAGGCATTTGGAACCTGTGACAAACTGATGTGGCTTTGCTTTCAGGGTTACATCCCAAAAAGGTTGAGAAAACAGTGAAGGAGAGAACAGAGTGTAGATAGAGAGAGGTGAGAGAAAGGCTGATCTGACCTGTACCTGTACGGTTTGAAGACAGCCACAGACTGCGGGTACTTTGTCTGTTACGAGTGATAATTGTATGCTATTTTAGAACTGAAACATATAATCAATCAGCAGTTTATAGATTTGTAATCCCTCTCTCCTAAAGTGAAAATTCTGGAAAATCCCTGAAGGCACTCTGTTTTCTTTCGATGGCCCAATGAAATCATGAGCTGAAATTCATGTTCAAACATTTGTCATTTAATAGAGTCAAGATGCATGAGCAAGAAAACACAAGCGGGGGAAAGTAGCTGCCTGTTGACATCAATTCAGAGAATTAATGTGCCCCAACAAATCTTGTTGTTTTATTTCCGCCAGTGCCTCCATTATGCGCTTTTAGTCATTAGGGCTGATACTTAATGATTGACACCGAGTTAAAGTGCACCTTCAGTGCATCGCTTATCATGACCTGCTCTCATGCACGGCACAGGCATGCACATGTGCCTGTATGCACACACACACGCGTGTATTAATATTTACTTTCTTACACACAAACACACACAGCCATACACCCACTCTCCTAAAGCCCAACGTGGGCATAAATTTCTCCAGCTGTGACTTAAAAGACAAATAGCCAATAAAAGTGCCAGGGGTGTTCACACATGCGTTTCTGGCACAATCAAATCAATTTCCTCTAAGTAGCCATAAACATGTTCTCTTTTAAAAGGTGTGAGAGGGGTCCCATTATCCCCGGGCCCCCTGGCCTGCTCCTCCACCCCAGAGGCCTCTTCATAGGGGTCAGCACCAAGGCCTAATCTGTCTCAGTCCGCTAGATCCATCTGTAGCTCTCAGACACAGAGAGATCAGGACCTCAGCCTCGTCCGAGCCTTCTGATCACAAGACTACGTCCATTAATCAGTAGCAGGCAGCGCAGCCACAAAGAGATTGCCTGGCAGGGGGTTAGAGTCCAGGGAGCTACCCTGGTCCTGCTGCAGGGCCCAGGCTGGGCTCCAGGCCTGTGGAGGTCTGAATGAGAGACCAGACAAGGGGCTGTGTTGTGGTTGGTGTTATTAATCAACATTTGTTGTGACTGAGTTGTAATTTTACGGATTCAACAGAATCTAAAATCTGCGATCCCGTTGCTTTTGTCCTTATCCGTCTTGCACTGGTGTTTGCTCCATTGTGATGCAGTTACTGTAGCGCCTTCAAGGGGGGCACTGAGACTACAATTACCCTGGTTGTCCTTCCCATGGTGAATGATTGTAATTGTAATTGACTATAACCACTTTTTGCATATAAACCCCATGTAAAACACTCATCCCCCACCTTGCAAATGCTCCTTGTCTACCCTCTTTCCTCAATCTCCACTGTCTGCTAAACCTTGGGCCTCCAGCTTACACTCATGGGAGTTGACACTCAGCTCCTACAAATCCAGTTAATATTCAATGGCTCATTAAAGATTGATTGTGAGCTGTAAAGGGGAAATCACACACATATAAGAGCACAAAATCCTGCCTTTAGCTTGTAATTGTGCTTTATGGAGGAGCTTTGGTCCTGCTGCTCCCCTGGTCCTTGTTAGTGAAGGTTAGGGATGTATAGACCTGCATTGGTGGGGACCACGGCCTGGCCCAGGTCGACCCGGACCTACCCAGGCTATAAACGCCAGGCCAGGGCAATCAGGCACAGGATTGCCCCCCTGAGAGAGCAGTTCATTTCTTCTGCTGAAATATTTAGGAGTCTGAGCATGCCCAAAGAGACTTGAAGTAGCAAATCTTTACACACAGCCCTGTATATATGCTGCAAGGAGTAATCCCTACACATTCCAGTCCAAGTGAGCTTTGTTGATCTTTAAACAAATTACAACCACATTATGGCACGTGTATCTTGGAATAATTCAAATATTGTCACATGTTGGTTTTATCTAAATAATTAGCATTATTATCAGTATTTTAGCTATTTTGTTATTTTCAGGTTCACTATGTTCCAATTAAGTTTTCTGAGGCTTAAAACGAGTCTGTTGTTTATTCTGTCTTGGTTTCTCCCTCTCATGTTTTCCCTCTCTCTCTCTTTCTACCTGACCCCTCACGACCCCCTCAGTTTCCCAGGAGTCCCTGGCCTAGGCAACGCCACAAACACAATTTCCGTAATGTCATTTGCAGCATGGATGAAGGAGAGAAAGTCCTGGCTGTCAAAACCACCTCAACGCCGCAGCGAAGAAAACACGACCCGACACATGACAGATTCTTAGGTTTGTACAAATGGACAGCTCCTCAACTCCCCCCCTTCCCACTTCAAACCTCTCCCCTCTTCTCTCCGCCATCCAGCAGCACCTTATTCCTCTGCCCCTGCTCTCTCGTTTTTTAAACCATCTACTCCTTCCTCACTCAACCACGCTCCAAATGTCTTGCCCTCACCATTTCCCCTCAGTGTCACTCCCTCACTCTCCCCATGTCAAATGGGCAGAAATTGCTGCATTATTAAGTGTGCATGTAGGGCCGAGCATCTAATTACATCAGGCTGACACATGAATTCCTCTCTCGATGCACAAATATATAAAATGGCAGAGAATCAGGCTAACCTGTTTCTCCTCCTTGTTTTATCCTATAACTTAAGCAGTCAGTCTGTTAATGTGCTCTGTGATACAATATATAGAACAGTATGTATAAAAATGCACATAAACAGAGCTTTAAGTTATTGCTGGGTATTTTTCCTGCATTTCCCATTTTCCTTTGTGGTTTATCCCATTTCTTCAGCATTCATGTCCTCCTGCTGGCATCATAAAGAAAGGTAAGACCCTCTCAATCATTGGCTCAATCAATGAAGATGATTGGACCAGTGAACAGGAACACATTGGGTTAACACCTCCAACCTGCTCTGCACCTGATGTGACCCACAGCCACCCAAAGTGTGCTCACATCCCATTTGTCACTGCAGTTTTTCCTGGAACAGGGGGATAAGATTGAATGGGCCGCCATGGAAATATGATTTTCAGTACGCATTGTTAACTCACCGGGGAGAGGCTTTTGCCAAATTCTATCAAAGTGTGCAACTGTGTATTAAATGACTATCAAAAGGCCAGCCATCATTTTTCATGGCGTAACCATGGTGTGCCCCGGGACTTACCGCTCTACAATCACAATAATGCTACTGCTATTGATCTGCTGTGAAAATGTGTCGATGCTGGATATGACAGTGCCGCAGACTAACAGAGGCGAGACAGTTTTGGATATGAAGTCATGGTTAGTATATCAGGGGGCTGTATGGCGCGTGCAGAGGGCTGGGTTAATATAGCCACTTGCTCTATGTACAGATGGAGAGTCACTTTCTTCCCACGCTACGGCCAAGAGTTTGCCGCTCTGCCGCAGTGATCCATATGGAGGCAGGTGGGCGCGGGGCCATGAGTGGGCGAGAGGGGGTCTCAGTGGGCGGCGGGTCATGGATCTTGGGTTGACGAAACATCAGACTCTCCCACAGCAGAGAATGGTGGCTGAATGTGGTCTTCAGTGTGTAGGAAGAGAGCTGGTTAAAGTTTAACCAGCCCCATCCTGTTCTCTGCAACCCTCCATCAGCCAGCCAGAGCTGGGCCCAGTCCACCCCCACTGACCCCCACCCTGTTAGGGACAGAAGTGATGGATCGCCCCTGTCATTGTGCCCTACGAGGGGACCACTGCAAAGAGGGACCCGGACTCCTTGTTAATCTGACCCTCTAAGCCAGAGTGGACAACGCAACACATTATGACAGCCCCCCTCCCGTCTCCAAAAAGCAGAAAGAGAACACATGGCATAACTAAACCCACCCGCCCACATATGAGCCACGGCACTCTCCTCTTTTCCTTTTCATTCAACCTATTTTCACCCCCAGCCCCCATAAACCCTGACAGGAATGCCTCAGAAGCCAGGCGTGTTTGGTGAGGAGTATAAAAAGAACAGAGAAATTTGGGCAGAAAGAGAAAAATGAGAGGTGGAGGAGAGAGACGGCGAGCAGCTGTGTGGAGTGACAGGACGCAGTGCAGATGACTAATGGTGCTGGATGAACCCGTGATATTGATGAGTGATCAGTCATGTGCTGATGCCATCTCTGCCCCAAACCATGTGTTCACTTGCACAGGGTGTTGTAATGTTGCTGCTGTTTTTTTTTTGTTTTTTTTTCTGTCTTGATTATAAGAAAAAGATACATCAAACTGATGTCATGTAAAAAATAAATACAATGGGGCTTTGAGAGCAAATAAAACAGTTCCACTAAGAAGATAGAGCGCTGTCTTCTAAAGTTTTTGCACTGATTGTATGCAATCTATATATTTTTGAAATAAATTTATTTTATATTCATGCTAATTATTTGGCCTTATGAAGTCAATTCAATAATGTTTTTGAGGTCGCTGTAATTTTTTTTTATTATTCATTAACAGCACCAACAAAGGAACTAATATTCAGCATTTGAATCTTAATACAAAAACTGTATGTCAAAGTAATGAAACACTTTTTTTAAGACAAAAAATGAAACACGGATAATGGCTTTAATATCTGAAGAGTGAAATATCAAAAACTGATCAAGACAATGATGAAAGAAAGAAAATCATGCCAATTTGTAATGGTCCTCCCCTTGATTAGTACATGTTTCCCTTGGGGTGAGCTGGCAAAGTTAATTTTACTGGTTTGTTAAGGGAACATGATGTCAAGCCCTCACACAGAAATGTGTGGACATGGGTCAAATTTACCATTTGCAGGAAAAAAAAAAAATCTTGCATCTGTTTTCCTTCATGCAGTGACAGTGAGGTCAGAGCTCCACCCATGTGGGTCTAAACTGGAGACACTGGGTGTCAGTAGGTGAATGAGAGGGGCACCATACCGCTCAAGTCTGGGGGCTTGATCACGGATGGACGTGTGTATATGCATGTGTGCGTGGGTGGAGGGGTTGACACACACGCGCTGCACCTCTCTCAGCTGACTCTGAGAATATGTTTGCGTGGGACAAGTCCACCAAGACCCATCCATCAACCGGGTCCAAATACGCCCTGCGCCACTGTTGACACGGGGTTAACAACTTGACACTGACAGAGGTGGGCGAGGCCCGTGGCAGAATGGAGACTGAGACAGAGAGAGAGATGGATTGGACTGTGATCGACATTCAATTTGAATTATTGCAAATATTTCCATTTAGCAGAAAATTGAGTACATTATGAGGTGTGCCTGCCGCTGGACAAGCGAGAGTGATTTTCCAGGGTGTTATACACAGAAACGGTTTGATCAAGACTGTTTGCAAACAGTGTCTCCATGCAGCAGAAGTGAAAACAAGCAGTGCTGTATCTCCTGATGACCTTGTCCTTACTTAAGAGTACTGCTTTAGGACTAAACAGACAAGCTTGTCAACTTGGCCGCCAGAGATGAGTTATGTAGGAATTGTTCATGCAGACATTAAACTTCCTTCCTTTCAGTAATCACTGTGCATTATTACACATTAAACATGCACTAATGTACAAGTCATCAATTCTGTGGTAAGACAACAACCAGAAAGTGATTAAAAACTTTTAGGGGGCATTGATTTAAAAACTACTTTGCGGGCTATGTGGAAAAAGAAAAAGAAAAAAAAAAAGTTGTAAATCAGGGATGACGAGCAGGTCAGGATGCCGGGAAAGTTCCCGTCCAATGGAGGCTGAGAATGTAAAGTAAATCTCTGAGTGGCTGTGGCAGCGATGCAGGTGGAGGAAAGCGCAAGGGAAATGTAGCGTAATCTCAGCCTCAGCCATGTTATCGGCCGGGCTTTTTAACACAGGGGCCAATTTAATTGCACTTAAAGCAGAATGGCAGAACATCAATCTTGATGAGTGGATCTGCATCACAGTTCTCCCAGGCCAATCTATCACTATCTATGCCTCTGGGTAGCCTCCCCCCAACGCTAACACACTCATACAGGCCCATACTCCCTCGCCGTCCCATCTGCACGTTCACATCATGTTCTTTCTTTTTTTAAACAACACCACACATTTCTATTGTTTCAATGTTGTAGCACATAGAAGCAATGCATCATAAACAAAACAGTTTTTCCACATTAGAGCAAGTTTATTAATCCTTAAAGCATAAATTTGGTGATATTCCGTTCATACCACTACTTAATTTTTGACTTTTTTCTGACTTCATTCAGTTGCACTTAACTCTTAGCCCTTTGGCTACTACTTAGCACCTAATTCTCTAAAAATAAATACTTTAATTCAAAAGAAAAGTGAAATAACAACAGCTGGGCACTGTGGTTTTTAGCAAATGTTACTCAAGCCGCAGTAAATATTTCATTTATTATGGATTAATGCACTAGTGAGATTTGCTAAAACTAAAACTAAAACGACATGGCCCATGTTGAGTGTGATGACAGAACATAGCACCCGGTTTGGTAGTGTGACTCTTGAATATGTTTTTAAAAAAAAAAACAAAAAAACTCTGGACATCAGTGGAGGTGCACAGAGGAATAAGATATATCAGGCCTTGCTACACCAGCAACACTTGCTACAAGGATCAACTGATTGTTGTTTTTTTGCATGTCCATTGGATTTGTTGACAGCAAGAGAAATAGTGAATATCACCTTTAATACACTGCACTTGTGAAAACCTGCCTTGAAATTTCGTTAGCATGCAGCACTAAACAATGTCAATTAAAAGCCGGCACATTTTCACATTTACTGGTGAAGTAAATGTAAGGGAAATAGATACTCGCATTAGAGCTTAAGCCAATGGTTCTGTGGTTAGAGAACAGTAACTACGTCCTGTGCCATAAGCATCTTGAACTCTTAGTGGCTGTGGAACACTTAAATACAGAGAGCACTGGCTTCATCAAGCCATAAAGAATAAAGAGGACTTATCTGAAGCTAGGGACAGAGCCTATAGAGGAGTAATGATCCCTTAATGTGATGGCCTCTCTCTCTCAACCTCTTGCACTCTTTCTGTCTCCTCCCCCCCCTCCCACTTCCAACTGCTACATTAGCAGGGATAATAAATGAGACTCTGGCATCACAAGCATAAACTTTTTATGACCCACCTAACCAGCCTTATCAAATGTGGATGTGATTACTCTGTCAGGTGACAGATGGAGAGATGGATGTACAGAAGTGAGGGGTGGGATGGAGGCAGAAGCATTTCTAGTGGAAATAAATATTTATTTAATATTTTGAGGAATGATGAGTGTGGAAAAGTAGGATGAGGAAGTGTTAAAATAAAGGATGAGGAATAAAAAATGAGAGTAGAATGAGGGAGGTGAGGAGTGGGAGGATGGGAGTGTCTTGAGTGCTGCTCTGGATAGCTGCTCTGAATGGGCTGGCAAGATGGAGTGGACAGGCTGTATGGGCCCAGTGAAAGGCGCCTTTCTCCTCTACATGATAACTTTGATCCCCCGTTTCCACACACCAGTCAGCAATATTGTTAAGCAGCAGTTGGTTAATACTTTAACCGAGTCCTGGTATGGAGACGAGGGGAGGAGGTACTCCCAGCCCCCCCGACCCTCTTGACTCCAACAGTTTATCCTGATGTCTCTAGAATCTCCTGTTCTGTTTACTGTATGCCAATAAAAACATCCAAGGTTAAGAGTTCAAGGGAGCTGCATTGTCATTTGATATCAAATGTAATCACCCTGCTGTATTTATTTATTTGCAAACTGTTTATTTATCTAGATTTTATTACACTAGAGAAAGTACAGCATAGTTCTCCACCATCTTCTTTACTCTTTTCTGCTGAAATGCAGAACCCTCATTGAAGTCCAGGGGCTTCCTCGCGATGCCTCCTCTGCCATGTTAGCTGTATGACGGATAGCGTGGATGCATGCTAAACGTGTCTGACATGTAGTTTTTGTTCTGCCTCATTAACGAATGGCCCGAGTATGAAGAGATCAGATTAAAGGTAATTAAAATGACAAAAACACACCATCATTCCTAATGCCACTGTAATGACGGCCTTAGTGTAGCAGAATGCCAACCCCCTCCACCTCTTTTCCCTCTCTGTTCCTCCCTCCGCTCATCCCTCTCTCCAGCTCAGCTGTGGCTACAGAATCATTAACCTGGCTCTGTGAGTAGGATGTGCTGACAGAACACTCTGCTATTGTGCTTCCTGTCATCTTCAGGAAATCAGGGCTTCCCCCTGCTGTCGAGGTAAAGCACCACTGGGTGATGAGCGATGCCAATCTTTCTCTTCGTTCCTCCTTTTATTTTGTTCTTCTGTGTCTATGTTTATCTCATTCTCTTCACCTCTCTTTATGTTCCTGGGCGAAAACTGCTGACACACAAAAAACACGCCTCTTAGTAAAATACTTGTGCAGAACGCCAGATTCAGCTGAGCCACATTGCCTAAAATAATTATTTTATATTTTAATAATTATTAAAATTATACTTTGCATGACACACTTTGTTTAACTCTATTCTGAATTATTTACTTTCTTTTGCAACAACACACAATGTACTACACACATGCAGAAGGTGAACAAAATGCAGAAGCACTTGAATATTTTATTAAAATCAAATGCTGCCCCACATGAGAAACTGATAAAAACTTCTCTGATGGTTTCAACAAAAACTGACATTCAAAAACTTTACAGCAGTAGTATTTATTGCAGGACTGTCACACTGGATTGCATGGTATTGTCAGGTGTTCCCATTATTTTGACCACTCTGTGTGTTTGCGTGTGTGTGCGTGCGTGCGTGGCTTGATTTAAGTGATGGAGTGTGTATGCTCTGTCATGAGCAGCGCAGAGTTGACGCTTCCTTTACATGGCAGCTGCAAGGCTCCAGTGATGTATTAGAGTCAGCAGAAGCATTGATCAGAACCAGGGTTAATCATTGCTCCGGGAACCCAGAGGAGATAGAGGCTGCCTGGGGAGAGGTAAGCCAGGAGAGTGGGCGGCTTCACCACAGGAGGCCCGCAGCTCTACAGTAAAGGAATGCTGGCAGGGAGGCATAACCACTCGGCTGGTTGTCTCGCTGTCCAACTATCAGCTGCGTATGATAACAAACTGCACAGGTTTATACGCTCGGATGTGATGGGGGGCTGATGGGACCAGCAATGTAATCCCCTTAAATGGACAGACTTCCGAAATGTGGGCAATGTGAAGCTCTGTGCTGTGTCTACTCAGCAGTACCCATTCACTCCCCTGAGCTGGGGAGTTAATAATTCAAAAGAGGGATGGGGAAAGAGGCCATAGGCCTGAGTTACAACACGGAGAGTGAGAGGGAGACAGAGACCAGTGAGAGGGCGGAAAAAGAAACCGCAGCGGGAAGGACAAATGCAGAAGAACCATGGAGAAGTAATAGAGGGAAGAACTATTCTGAAGGGCAAATTTATCACATCGGAGAAAACGTAATGTGACATGAAGTCGTGTATTACTAAACTGGCTCGCAGACTCCACCAGCAGGCGTCTTTGCCTCCATTCAGCTCCCCCCCTCCTCTCCATCCTCTTCTCCTCACACTACCCATTCCTCTGGGATGACTCTTCCCTGTGACCTACCGTCACCACCATCACTGTTGCCAACATCAAAGTCCAGGATGCTCTCTCTAAGAAACACACGTGAGGATATGGAGGAAACACACGTGGACCTACGAATGGGTAGTGGCAAAAACACACAAGCTTGCATACGCACACACTTGCACAGACACTTGAAGGAATGTCAGAAATGCCAGTAGGAAGGATGAGGGGCAATGGGAATACAAAGAGGTCCATCTCCTCAGAGGGGAGGAAAAACAGGCCAATAAAACCGTCACGTCAAGCCAAGAATCTGCTGATGGCACACATACATATACGCAAGTTCAGAGAGACAAAAGAGAATCTGTCAAGCAGATAAAGCCATCACTTCGCCTTTTCATCCCTGGTTTTGTCCAGAGGCGTCCCACTTTCACCTCTCCTCTGCCCCGCCAACACTTGTCAGGCAAGAGAGTCATTAATGTTTAGCCGGGCAGTGATGGCAGCGCTGACAGGACTCATCTGTCTAAGAAGACAAGATGAGAGAGAGGGACAGCCCATCAAAGGATGCCACTTAGAGAGAGAGAAGGAGAAAAGGAAGAGGGGGGAGGAGGGACACGTAAAGCTGGACAGACAGGGAAGAGGCCCATCTTCCTTTCCAAAGTTAAAGGTTACGTCACCAAGGTGGGCTATATAAAATGATGCTATTGTCCTCCCCATACTCCTCTCCCTTTCTATCTTTCTATCCATCCACCTACACAGCCCCCATCTTCCCACCCCTCCATGTGCTTGTCAGCAGTTTAATTCAATACCTGTAGGTTAGTTACTCATTGAGCTGAGGAGGGACCGGAGCCGGTGGAGGTGTATGGACGGCTGTCTATGGGCAGCCACTGGTGGTTGGGGGCTGCTGTTTGATTGACAGATCTGCCTGCGTCGTCCATTCCCTCCTGTAAAGACACGGAGCACAAAGCACAGGAAGTAGAGGGAGGTAAACAGTTTGGAATATGAATGGTACACTGCAGGGGCGGTTAATAATTGGGAAGTGTTGGACTATTAATCTGAGAGACAAGGCGACGTTGGGTTTTCTGACACAGAACTGCGCAGCCTTCACTTCTGGATGAACAGTTAAAGGATCTCATGACGTTTCCGGGAAGCCATTCACAGAACTATCACAACTGCAACAAGGACTTGCAGTACTTTAATAACGCCATAATCCCGTTATTCACTTTCAAGCTCTGACGGACCTCTAATGAAACACTGAGGCCATAAATCAGAGCATCTCAGAGTGAGCTTTCTCAAGCTCCTGATCAGATGTGTGGTAATTATTTGTGCCTATGTGAACATGTCCAAATATCTATGAGTGCCATGTAGAAAATGAGTATTTCCCTCCATCTCTCCAGATGTTACAGAAGTTAATGGAGAAGGTGCTTTGACTGCCTGTGACAAGTTAAGTAGAGGGAGTGGGACCATTGTCTTCCAAATCAGCTGTCAGTGTGTTTCTGCTGTCAGCAGTTTGACTCACTACCTGCTTGGTTAATCATCGAGCTGCGAGCCGCTGGAGGTGTATGGCCCACTGTCACGGACCCCCATCATCGCCACAACAGGACAACATCTGATTGACAGATTAGCAAGCACTGGCGCTTTTTCAAAGTGAGACGGGGGGAAAACAGGGTGGAGGGATTGGAGGCTCGACGTGTGAGGCAGAGGAGGTGTGTGTTTTGCGTGGGTAGGTAGGCTGGAGGAATGAGGGTTCACAGGTCTTGTCAGATGTATGTGTGCAGCTGAGGAATATAGCCATGTAAGATGTCTTGGATGTGTTGAAAGTTTTTTTGCAGTGGAAAGACATTGAGGATGAAGACATTTACAGGCCTGTGCAGATATGAGTGCATTGTACTTGTATCTGTAGATGGGCAGACAAAAGCATCAGGGTTTCTTTGACCAGTCAAAGCAGAAAATGCACGACTCTCCTCATCTGCTCTCATACCTGCGCAGCTAGAAAACGACTCAAACAAGGGAGACAAATAGCGAGAAATCCTGTGAAAGTGAAATTGCCTCCCCTATTGGACATTAATGCTGCTACAACCAACATTTGTCCCCCCTCACCCCGATGAGGTTATCCCCATTCTAGTCCTCTCCCCCTCCTCTGATTCCCTCACGCCCGCCCGCTGAGGTTTGATTTCAAATGGAAAAATTAATGGGAGAATAATAGCCCTGGGCCTCGCTCTCTTCCACACACATCTTAGTTGGTCTACAGGGGTACACAGAGGGGGGAGTAAAATTTAGATCCATTCGCCTCACTTGGCTTGCTGTTCCATTGTGACGCAGGCGCGCGCGCACACACACACACACACACACACACACACACACACAGACACCAGGGACCTTGCCCCCCCACCCCTTCGTTTACACCTTAGAGGGCTTAACTTTCAAATATTAGTACAATGGCTGTGAGGATTTCAAATAAATAAATAAATGAGGAAGCAATGATTAGCAATTCCCCTGATAGTTATATCAATGTGTTTCATATTCATTTTCACTTCCAGGAGAATATTTCTGCAGAAACAGTGATTCTGAGAACTTTCCAAGGTTTTGGAGGCGAAAAGTGGTGTGAGGAGTTTAGATTTTTTGCAGCAGCCACATACAGTCGCTCCAACACGAATTCAGAGTCCCTTGCTTGGATTTACACAGAACAGATCAAATAATGATTCTTCTCCTCTAATATTTACAGTGATGAAGTCGACATGATGCTTTTAGAGACAACAGCAAAGTTAAACTGTGTTATCCTTGCAGGACTGAGCACCTCTGGCATAATATTGGCAGGAGTCAGGTTTTATGGGGCACAAAAATAGATGCACGCACACACAAGATGTGGAAGTTTCACTTCAGCTGATGCAGGGCCAAGTTGGTTGCAGGCATAATTAAATCAAAGTTAAGCTTTGTTGCTCTTAGGCTAGCAAGTGTGTGCGTCTGGCTGAGGTAGGGGGTCGGTTGTTAAGAGTTTAAAAGCGGAAGAGGAGTTGGTGTAGAACCAGTATTGATGTTGGGGAAGCCCACTGGCACTTTCTGTTCAAACATTTGAGAGGACCGACCTGCCCAAGCTGCAGCGCCCGGGCGGCAGGATTCCCGCTCTTCCTGTTTCTCCTGACTTTGAGGAATTTTACTGTGAACAAACTCCCAGCGCTCTCCTCACACGCCCCACACCTCATCACAGATACCTGCCTCAGCAAAACTAGAGCGAGATAGACCAAGAGAAGGAACTTTCCAGGCATTTGAGGAGTTCCTATCTCTTGTCACCTTGTCTGTGTATCACACAGAATTTTACACAACTATTTTTAATATCAGATACACTCTCGTTCTTTTTGTGTTCGAAGCGCCAGGTGATAGATGCGAGTCAGTCCTGACTCCTACCTGACTGACTTTAATAGGCGCCACTTCTGTCTCCTGACCAAACACTTGAGATGACTGTGAAATAAACCAGGAGGAGGACCATCTCATTGGACCTGGTCACTGGTTTTGGACAGCCTTCTCTTTTCTAAGGGCGTAGGTTATGCCGGACCCTGACTTGTGACTCAAAGGCAGGGGTGTAGCACAAAACTCTGGGGCCTGTACATGGGCATTTTTAATGGGTCCCTTCATACTTAGCATCAATGTGGGCCTTCCTCACATGAAGGCCCTGTATACTTAGTCCCTCCTTTCCCCCAGTCAGATGCCGCCACTCAAAAGTGTGCAATTTCAACAATATTACAAGAATATAGATTGGACTTTTGGTGCGTTCACCTGTGACCGTTTAAACATCTTGGTGGTAATCAGTTCAGACAGCGACCGAGGGGCACAAACCTGCGTGTTCGGGATGCTGAGCTTCAAGAGGTGGAAGAGGAGGTTTACGATACATTGAAAGAACACAAAGGCTGGTGAAAGGGTGTCTAGGGTAGAGTGATGGTGCGACACACTTCTAAAACAAGCCATTGTCCCCACGCCTCTCACAGTGCGCCTGTGGGTACATGTAGCATTAATTGCTGCCTCCACAGAGCCTGCAGACTGCACACACTATCTATTGCTCGCATCAAAGAAACCACACGCTGAACTTTATGAAATTTTTATTCAATGTGTTCACTTCTCTTCCCTTTTTCCTCTCTTTCTTCCTTTTCCTATTCCCCACCTTGGCCCCCCTCTCCCTTTTTAGCTCCGCCACCAAACAGACAAGAAAGACTTCTCTCTGCCATGTTTTTCGGCTCGACTTCCTTCCTGCCCAGAAGCACTCGAGTATCTCGTTAGTTCTCTCACAGCTAACGTCTCTCCTCTATCTGCCAGGAGCAAAAACCTGATCGGGGAGTGGGGGGAATAAAAAAAGAAAAGAGAAGAAAGGGGGGACTACATCAAGAAGTTTGCTGGGTGAGATTTCCGTAGAGCTAGGTGAGAAATTGTAATATCATTTAGCTACAGTAATTACAGATACAAGAAGCACACAAAGGAAAGAATAGAGATGAGAGGGTTTCTCTCCCTGTGGACAATGTACACCGAAGGGCCTAAGTTTCATCATAAACTTAGCACAGACACAAATACATGCAAAAACACAATGCAAGATCATTGTTGGTATGACACTGACTGCCCTGATATCTAATATATGAACAAAGGTTTGTAGAAAGGTTGGCTTATTTAATATATTCCAATTAGTTCCTTTTACTTTCACATGCTTTTTTGCCCCTTGCCTGATTATGAAAACTGAGCCATCTAGAGTTTCGATGGATGCACCCTGCACATTACCTTCCTTTTAACTGTCCTCGCTCTCTCTCTCACACACACACACACACACACACACTCACTGTGGTCATCCATCAAAGCAGCGAGTGTTGTTTCTTCCCCCACACGTCTCATACACACAGGTATAAATCACTGCGCCTGATTTCTGGGGCCAGGGTTTAAATAATTAAAGACCTTTAATTTGTCAGGATTTAGCACCCACTAACAGTAGGGCTGACAAGAGAATGAGAGAGATATTGAGAAAGAAAAAAAAGGTCATTATACATGAGACACATATACAAAATTATTACACATTTTACTGGAGAGAAAAACGAACATCTAGGGCTAAGTGGCACCAAAGACTATGTGAAAAGGCATTAAGGTTGTGCTCTAGAGCTACTTGATCTGGGTGTATTCAGTTTCATTTACCTGTTGATAGAAGACAAATGCAATGAGACTCTGTGTGCGAAGATCTGCACGACTGTATGTGGTTGATTTGTGACAATTACACGTCAGTGGAAAACAACACTGATGTAGAATAAGAGATCAACACAATCCACATTTTAAGAATTAAAATAAAAACATCCAGCAGAAATCAAGCTGAATTTCCTTGTTACTCCACATGCTGTCAGTTTTGGAAGCATGCAAATAATAACTTGATTTTCTTTTTCATAACTGTTGGCAGTGATGTTAAGAAATATGAAAGGCAGCAAAACTGGATTTTTTTTGTGATGAATGGTGATGCTGGGCATGAAAAAACACACAACATTAAGTTACATTTAAAATCTTAAGTCATGTCACATCATCACCCCTCTAAAAGCAAAGTTGTGGTTATTCTGTAAAAACTAGAACAAATAACCCCCATAAAACCTCAGTTTCTACAGATCAGTGACATTTTTGTATGCTGCATTTGAACAAACCCCAGTTAAAAAGCTAAGCTGGAGAACAACACATTGAGTGGAGTACATTTATAGAATGAAATCTGTGTTGAATTATGTCTTGCAACAAAGCCAGGAGGCTGGAGAGGGCCAGTGGCTGACATGAATGACCACAGGATGGTGGAACTCTACTGCCCCCCTGTGGTCATAGACATGCAATTAAATTCTCACAAACGAAACAAAACCAAAAAAAAAAAATCACAGAATTGACAGATTATGACACACTACTTGCATCTTTTGGTACACTGGATGAACTTTTAGCCCTATGAGTTTTGGAAGTCAGAAACAAGATCTACCAGCAGGCACAAAGACATAAGGGAGAAACATTACAATAAAGCAAACAGCCCTCTCTGGCTTTGTTTGACCCTCATATTATTTATTCTTTCCAGTAGATCTCTGAGAACAGAAATAAACACACACACACACACACACACACACACACACACACACACACACACACACACACACACACACACACACACACACACACACACACACACACACACACACACACACACACACACACACACACACACCAGAAACAGCATAAAAAAGACAGCTTCCATCTGCTACTAAACTCCAAAATAAAAACAACCCCCCACCTCCTCTTTTGAGGGAAAACATGCAGTCACTCTTGACTTGATTATTATATATTATTGGTAAAATTACTTGACAACTTCATTGAGTGAAGTTTCTCGTTTGCTGGCAATAGTTAGCCACCTAGTGGTCAAACCCTTTTATAACATCAAGTATTGACAACAGGGAAATTTTAATTACAACTTTGGAAGTTTTTGGCTGCATGACACCATGTCATCAATGAAAGAAACGATTTAACAAACATAGTTTAATAGATATTCAACAAACTATCAAGCCTACAGACTCAACTGGGGGGAGGATAAGAGATAATCACACCAGAAACACAGTATCACTCCTAAATCAGACAGTACAATATGCTTTTTTAACCATATTGTCATTTATTTTCTGAATAATAAACCTATAGATTTGTAATAACAAGACCAATTCCCTGTGAAACTGATTATCCATAATAATACAGTACCACCATCCCCATGATAGATGAATGATGATACATTGTGTCGTTCTGTATTCACATCACCATCTCTGCTCCTCTGGTGGATTGTTTTTCACACTTCAGTTATCCAAAAGGGAGCGCTGTAGAGCCTCCTGGATCATTGTGTGCTCATCTGTGGAGTAATCCTGCAAAGACATGGGCGTAAAGAGAGAACAGAACCGGTGAATTCACTGATCATTAACATCGTAAAAAAGAAACTCCAGATAGTGTTTAGAGTCTCAACTTACAACAAAGGTATCATAAGAGAAGGTGTGTCTGATTTTCAGGTGCTGGAAAAAGTCTGCACTCCTATAGTTAGGGTCCCCCCAAGGCATTGAGGCACAGATGGGACACACCTGGACAGAAACAAAGCGAAAGCAATAAAGCATCTATGAAGAAATTAACCCCTAGCTAAATCCAAACAATGTGCGGAGGCTTTTTTAAAGAGCGACTCTTGGGGCAGTGGGGATTTCCTACCACTTGGCGTGCATCTCGAGCATGATGGGTAGTGCAGTGTTCCACTAGGCCGTCCTGATCGAGGTTCTGGCAGTTGCAGTATGGGCAGGTGAAGGTATAGCGATTTGGCACTGGGCTGTGGGAAAAAAACAGAAACAACAAAATGCGTCACACTAATGATTCTGTATTTGAGCAAATGCAGTTACACCCTAAGTGCAACTTCGGTAAAATTATTCTAACTGGGCGAAATTAATTCCATTATAAAAGTCCACACTATCTGATGAGTCATCATATCCACATTACAAATTACTATTTCTCAACCTTTTCTTGTTTGTAATCACCTCCAGAAAGTACAAATAGTCATTAAAAATCAACATCATTATCACAGTATCAAAAGTGATTCCACTTCTTACAACCTGGGTGTCACTATTGTTGCTTTGGCCAATTTAGCTACAGGTAATCACAACAGTCAATGAGTTCATCCCCTATCCCTTTAAAGTGTGTGTGCTCCACTGTTAACATCTCTAATTCTTTAATTGACAAAGTGGAAAAAAAAACCCTTGCAATTCAGTCAAGCTAATGAAAAACAAGTGTTTGACCAAATGCAGGCCAATCATCTCCTATCAACTCTAAAAGGTTGTTATGGGGTCTAAATGAAGGTCATTGTTAAAAGGTTTCACCCAAACAATCCATTCCTCTCGTCTTTTGCACTGCAGAGCTACTTTCTTGCAGGTTGATTATTTTGTTTACAAAGGGTGGGATATGATAAGACAACTAGGAAGTCAAATCTAGCAACAAGCTATGCAGGTGGTTTAAATGGAGCACACAAAGTTCTTGTTTGAAGAACCGGTTTAAAGTTTCCTTATGTAGGTAATCGTGAATGAGTTAACAAGAGAGTAACTTTGGACACAGCTCTGTTTTTGTCTTATCGCCCCCCTATTTCACCTGATGATGGCAGGCTGGCTCTGTGCAGTGGTCCTCACTCCCTCCTCAATGTACTCTTGGTATTTTGAACAGGCAGCTGTGTGGCTTCTCATCTGAGAAAGGCCAACCTGAGTAGTGAGGAAACACACACCAGTAACTGCTAGTGCACAAACAAAATGATACAACTGTTTCCATATGTTTGCATTTCAAATTGTGCCACCGTCTGAGTATGAAGACTGAAGTTCAGACTGTATCAGATCAAGTTAATGCATATGTACTTATGAATATCTTCAGCCCCAGTGGATAACTTGTGCACGGAAGTGATTCAAATCCAGTTCACAACAAACCAGCCAAGGCCATTCAGATGCCTTATGTTCGCTTTTGTCATAAGACATACCTGAGCTCCACATCCCTTGCAAGATGCCACAGATGATTGGATGAGGGCCTCAAGTTCAGCAGCTTTAGTCCAGTGGCCCAGCCCAGCCCGACATACAGCACAAACAGGCTTCTGTGGGCGCAAACACTCCTGCAAACAACTCTGGCAGAACCTGACAAGAGACAGGTGAGAAAAAAAAAAAAAAAAAAAAGATTAACGAGATCTGGGCAGCAAGTAACTGAAAGATCGATGAACACAAAGCCAGGAGCACAAATGACTCAAGTGGGTTCAATGGCTGTGACAATGACCCCACAGAGGTGAAACACCTGGACCTGAAGGAGCCCCTTGGCTGACAGGCAAAATGTTTTCAGGTTTTTACAACCGAGTCCAGTTGCCCTCAATTCATCCCTCCTTGGAAAAGTCACTCAAACCGCAATCAGTTTTGATTTGGCCTCTCATGACCAGAAGTAAAGGAGTATTCCTACATTCTATAAGCTGACATTAAAAAACACTATATTTTGTCATTTGCTTCAAGATCCCTCACTCCAAGATAAAGCTTCCTGTAAATCTGATGGAAAGTCCCCACCTCAAGAGGGCGCAGGGACTTGTAGTCCTTTTAAGTGGCTTGCTGTGTCCAAGCAATAGATATCTAAACTACAACTCCCAGGTGAGGCCTCCGCTTTGATGTAAACAAAACTGAAACTGATTTAGCAAGCTGACGTTGCTTTTGCCAAATATTTAAGTGAACAAAAGACAATTTCAGGGTCACAACAAATGCACACACGGACATAGTCGATGCTTTGTGACTCTAGTGGCACGACATGTCTAAAAACAAGCATTTCCCCCGTTATTTTCACCTCCTACCATTGAATCGCTGGTGACAGACGTGGGTTGAGGGGAGGGCGATCGAAAAAAAGGCAAAATACTCACGTATGGCCGCATTGCGTTGTTACGGGACTCTCGAAAATTTCCAGGCAAACTGGACAGACGAATTCCGACACATCGCTGCTCCCGTCAGAGACGTTTTTCTTGTGCTGTGCAGCGCTAAACCCTCCGAGCATCGCCATTTCTTTTCTTCACTGAGTCAATCCCCCACCAACCGTTCCGCTGACGACGTCACCCGCTTCTGGTTCGCTTTTTATGCACGAGGGCGGAGTTATCGCTGGAAGTACAACAAACGATGTTTTCAGCACATTGTGTAAAAACAGCAAACAGCCATTTAACTGTTCGCGATGAATCAACTTTTGTCTATAAAGTGAGAATGTCCGAACGTTACTGTTGTCCTATGAATGTTAAACTCTATTGTGCAATTGCAGCTAAAGAAAAATATTTCCTATGCGCACAAACGTACCGCTTAAGGACTAACAAGCTGCACGCCTGAGTCCATATTTTTGTTTTCCGAAAAAGACTATGTTCATTTAACTCACACATACTGGTCACGGATAGTGATGTAGCTCGTGGGCTCCACATCTCGTCCTCCTCCTCCGGCTCCGTCTTTCAAACAGGCACGTGGGCTCCGTGATGCTGATGAACTGTCAGAACTGAGCGCATGCGCGGTGTGACGATGGGAATTTCCAACAGCTGAGGAGGCGTAGCTAGCCACGGCTAGCACTTGTTAAAGGTAAGATGTGCTGGTTGTGATGTTTCTGGCTAGAAACCTGGTGTGATATTTTAGCCATAGCAGAATTAGACTTGACTGTACAAGATTTTGGCCACAATAACGGTATATGTTTAGATAACGGTCTCCAAATTCGCCAAAGATTTGTAGGTAGCAATGGACCGCCCTGTTAGCTTAAGCAATTGTTAGCTAGCCAGCTGCGCTGAAATGGGCGTTCACTGCTTAGCTTGTACTCAGTTGGGGGGCCATGCCAGTGACAGCATCGGGTTTTGTCGGGTGTGAGATTCATGAAGAATTAACGTACAAGCTGTCCTCAGAGCGTCTTTCATAATATCAACATAAGACGTGACGGAGTGGTTCTGTTGCAGTTGATGCGCAACAGTAATGCATGGTGGTGTTAGCTAAGGCATGCTGCTTGCTAGCTCACGAAGGTTGATGTGTGAGGTAACTGGAATAGCCGGCCAGCTCGCCTGGGAGCGAGGGGCATAAACCTACGTACCAAATTTTAGGTTTACACATGTCCAAATATCCGTTTGTCTAATATTGCGTGCTTAATTTTAGCCAACTAAAGCAAAGTGCAGGCTATCATGGCTTACACGTATGTTGTATCGCCAGTGTACATATTAACTGGCGCAAACACGAGCGCAAGACAAAAGGAATTTGAGTCCCGATCCTGGTTATGTACAACGTGATTCCTATATATACATCAAAAATCCTATCAGTCCAAACTATTAGCTGTACGATCGATATTAAATAGCCCACACGTTGCATCCTCATCAACCCACTCAGAGCATAGACACTGTTTCTCAAAAATAGTGATCCCTATACACCATCTCTCCTACCTGAACCATTATACTTAAGATGCTCTTTGAGATTATTATTACAAATGCATTTTCTCTTGGATTGGATTGACAATGATTGAGTCAATAGGAAGAAATGTGGCCCATGTTTACTTCTTTATTCGTGTGTTGGGATGAGACGTTTCCATTTTTCTAAAGCTCTCTGGTGTCATTACAGCTTGGGGACGGCTCAGAAGAATCACATGATCATGATTGTGTCTTCAAGATGAGTGACCTTGAACTCTGCACACGCTGAAACCAAGGAATGGAATAGATACAACCCTGCAATAACAGAGCGTGAAGAAAAAGCTCCTCCTGACCTCATCTTGGATGACATAGGCCTGTTTGTCTGGTAACAAGTCAGGCATTGAGCCAGTACCAGAGATGCCTGTAAGAAGGCATCCCTACAGGCTGCAGCCTAGCTACGCCAACTGAAAGCACCAGACAACTGCATCTCTTGTTTAAAGGATGTGCTGCTGATTGGACACAAAGTCTCATTCCTCTTCCACCTCTCCAAAACGTTATTAACGTTGAGTGTGTGCCAGCGTGTACACTGAATTATGGTGACCAAAAATGGTGCCTGAATGTGGCATCCTGGTGCAGAGTATGCTAAAAGGGGTGAGGCTCTCTCAGAAAAGTATAACAGCTGACTGATAGTCTGCTGTCGATAATGGATGCCAAATTAAAAGAGGACCTGTTTCGGAGGTATGTGACGGCACTGGAGAGGCGTCTGGAGGAGGAATACACATGTATTGGAACTGCGCCTGAGGGGGACAAAGGGAGACACAAGGACAGCGAGGCCCTACTCTCCACAGCCACAGCTCTGCTAGGAGCCTACCAGCCAGATCCGGGACAACGTTTCCGCATGGTGCGTTTCTATGAAGTGGTGGAGAATTCTCTCCGCTGCCAGAGAGGGGGCAACCTCAAGAGCCTGGAGAGAGCCTTCCACACGCTGGAAACCATCTGCACAAACCTCTTGCTCTTCCCCTGGAAAAAGGAATTCAGATGCATAAAGGTGAACTTAGTTTATTCTAGAGGTTGTCATATTATTCTCACTTGAAATTGACATAAACCAAATATTTAGTTCTTAAAATGTTGCTTATAACAGCCTTAGCCATCATCTTCAGATGTTACTTTTCTCAGGGGTGTATATTCACCATATAAATGTCCCAGTCTCTTTATAAACAGTTTCAAAATGACAGAGTGAATAGTTGAAATATACAGTAATATGCATTGGGATTTTCGCTCTTCTAATTCAGTTTGTGTAAGTTTTTGGTTTAACAAAAAAACAAGTGACGTGTGCAGACAGAAATATATATACAGATTATCCCATTATGAATTCTCACTTCAAAGGTGCACCAGCTGTTTTTGGTATACATTAATATCCTTTACAACCTCTAGGTGGAAACTAGCTTTTTTCACATCTTCACTCAATTGTAGTGGCTGTGCACTGATCACAAAGACTTGATCTTTAAAGGCTAATATGTTCAGAGGCAGTGCAAAACTTTCACAGATTCATGGTGATGATGTGTCGTCTGCAAATGACCTTTTATTAATTAGTTTTATTGTATTGAGCAGTTTTAATTGACTGACACTAATGCTGATTAACCCATTTCTCTTTTAGACGTTCACTGGCCCATACGTGTACCATCTGCAGTCTGCCATTTCTGATGCTGAACTCCGATCTCTAATGCGCACCATTGGCTACGCTTGTGACCATGATTCGCAGTTCCACCTGCAGGAGCATCCAGGAGGCGCAAATCATCTCCGCCAGTTGGCTTTTGAGCTCTTCCTGGCCCAGGCGGAGTGTCGCCTTCTGGGAGAGGTTGTGGCTTTGGCCCGTGGTTCAGCCTCAGAGCTGGAGGCCCTGGAACTCCGCAGAGGTTGCAGAGATGATGCTGCTGGCTGTGCTGAGGCGCTCCGCAGACGCGACAGCCTTGGGGCAGATATGGCTCGGCTGTCTGTGCGACCGCTGGATATAGAGAGACCTCATGCCCACCACCTGAGACGGGGTAGCCGACCATCTAAGTCTGTGGATGTTACAGATGGGGCTGGTCACTGGCACCCAGCAGTTAGCAAGCCTGTCTTGAAGGCCTCGTTGAGTCTGAGGAAGGAGCCTCTGTTTGTGGATGCTGAGGAGGATATGAAGGATGAGATCATCAGGCCCAGCACCTCAGCATCTCTTTTCTCTGTGGCAGCTCCACCTTCCTATAGCCCAATAGCGGATTTCTTCCCAATTCAGTCACCTCCGCCGGCTGATGCTTACACATCCTACCACCTGTCCTCTTTGGATGAGATTGACTTGTACACAGAGAGGGGTGGTGCTGGGACGGGAGGAAGGCAGACCCCCTCTCGACCTCCATCCAGAGAGCCACGGGAGGCGAGGGATGGGTGGCTCCTCAAAGGGCATGGTAGTGTGAAGTGTCAGGGCTGTGGGCTGGGCTGCTCCTCTATGGCCTCCTGCCAGAGGTGTGACATGATCCTCTGTTCTGCCTGCCATGATGTGGACCCCTCCCCTTGCTGTGGCCTCCAGGACTACCATCCCAAATCCCCACGGCCCCTTGATGGATATATTCCTGTCAAGGAAAAGCTCTCTGTCTACTCTAATACTCACTCCCATCTCCATCCGCATCCCCTCACACTGACCCACTCACACTCTCACCCCCACCCTCACCCCCAGATGGTGGAGAAACCCCTCATGTCCACTAAGCTCTTTCCAAGCAAGTCTGTTGCCTTGACAACGCCAAAGGGAGGCAGCAGTGAGCGAATAAGCATGGGGGGATCGCGATGCGGGTTTTGCAACAAGCCAGGTGCATCACACACCTGTGTGAACTGCTCTAAGGTGTCATGTGACTCGTGCATGGGCTTGTATGCAAAAGATATATGCACGCGAAAGAATCCGCAGCACAGCTTTGTGCCCAACCATCAGCTCAACTTCAAATCTGGCACCATATCTCACCTGGTGTACCGATGAGTCCGGCAGACAGAATAATTATTTCTCCCTTCTAGTTCCCTCTCTTGACCTGCTGCGTAGTCTTGCACTATTGCTTTAGCTCTGTTCCCATTTAAACAACTCATTCACTCTCTTCCCCTTTATCTGATGGTCTTTTCTCTCTCTCGAACCCTCTTGAACTTTGTACATTTTCTCTTACTATCAGTAGGGCCCTGGAATGCACATGCCACAGAGAGCCATATCGTCTGCCCATCTCTCTGCCTTGTACAAGTTCAGGCCTTTATCTATTTCTTCTTCCTTTTCCCTTGCTACCTGCTCTTGAGTAGTCATGTGATGTTGTAGCGCTTCCCAAATTCCTCAAATTTTGTCCTCCTCAAAAGGGAAACAGGAGAAAAGAGAGTTTAATTCCTTCTCATTTTGAATGAATTCCGTCCAAATGAACATATATACTTTGCCTATCTTCTCAGCTAAAAAAATCCTCTAATATATAAATATATATATATATATACATATACAGTATATATGTATGTGTGAGAGTGTATGTGTGTGTATGTATGAGAGTGTGTGTGTGTGTATGTGTGTGTAGAAAAGACCTCTGAGCTTGCATTGTGACAAAGGAGATCTTTTTAAACTTGAAAAATAGTAGGGAAAACGGAGAAAACATACACTGGAAGTCAATAAGTCAATAGTATATATTTTTAATCTCTATTCTCTAGAACAATGTGAGACTGTTAAATGGGCATGAGGTCTGTCATTGGGATTTTTGGGGTGTACACTTACGTCTGCGGGAGCGGGGTGGGAGATATCTCAAAGGGAAATATTGAGACAATGGTCAGATGCCATATATTCTATTTAAAAGATTATGCCTTGTAAATTAACCCTCAATTGTTTCTGGTTATATGACCGAGGTTTAAATGCTGCTGTCGACTTGAGACATTGAAGTTGTGTGGTGGTGACTTCTTTCTGGTAAATAGCCTGTCGAGTTGTGTCAGTTCCAAGCCCCCCACCCCCTTTCATTACACTCCTTAAGCCACCATGGTCAATGATATTGTAGTGCACCCTTACCAGATCAGTGGTTCCCTGTCAGTCTCAGGTGGCGTCACAGGAAGTCTCACGCTGGGCCTCAAATCAAGTGATAACGGTTCTTTGACAGTGTGTGAGCCTATTGATTGGTTTTAGACAGTATGAAAGTGTAAACTCTGACACGGTTTCTGTCTACCTCAAATGGCTTCAGCTTGTGGTTTCAAACTAGCCCTGAAATTCAAAGGAATCCTCTACTTATCCCACTATTCCTTTCTAATTTGCAGCTCATGTTTTGGCTGAAAAGAAAACATCCTCCTACAATCAGCTGATTCTGTCACTTTTGAAGGTTAGCAGAGGCTATTTATTTTGTGATGTAATCCTGGCATGTGTCATCTGAATAACATAGCACAAGGTTTTTTGTCTTGTAGCTGTTTACCGTTTCAGCATATACAGGGAGTGGACTCAAAAACACGAACACTTGTGAATTGTAATCCAATTCATTACATTAGCCGCGTTACAAATACTACCTTTGAGAAGTTTAAACCTAAATTTGGTTGAAACTGCTGATTTTGGTCGATGGTCATTTTTGAGTTTGTGCTTTGGGGTCCTGTACTGATTTCCTTTTACTGTAAGTTGTGACTGTTTTTTCCTCTTGACAAAAGACAGAAGAAGTTCAGTACAAGACCGCCACAGACGATGGGTGCAAAAACGACCACGGAGTTGAATCAGCACCTCTCTGACAGAGTTAATAACCTCTAACATTTTAGCTTTACAAAGGTAGTATTTATCACATGGTTATTGCACTATATATTGCAGGGATTTGTGCTGGTGTTTCCACCTGACTGTTCAGCACAGTGACTTTCCCTTCACATTGTGGCCCCCTGTGTACATATTACATATTTTAAGACCCTGAAAGCCCTCTCCAAGCCCCTTGATTTGGGGTGATTTGGCATGTGAGGTTAGCATGAGTTTCCTCAAGCAAGCCACTGCCAAGTGCTGTGGAAATTTCATTTAACACATTTGTTGATATACTTCAAAGAGCTGTGGCTGTCACCTGTAAATAAACTCTGCTAACATGAACATGAACTTAGTATCGTAAATTTTGAGGGTACCTCTGGTGATCAGGCGATGATTCTCCATGTACCAGGATAATTAAAGCAGTATATTGCTGTTAGGGCTAATTTTAAATCACATTTCATGAAAAACGAAAAAAGTTATTCTGACAGGCCATTTAGGCAACTGTAGCTTTTATGTTCTGTCAGGAATAACCTCCAAATGCCTTAAGCTCATTCAGCTGTCTTATCGTATTTAACATTTTCAGTGTTTAGTGTCATTTACATTGTTTTGTGTTTTACCAGCCTGTAGGTTAAACATTAAAATGGCTTCTCCAGGCCACTCGGATAAAATTCATAGTTTGTTCTGTGACACAGTAGTAAGGAAAGATTTTGGAGTAATTGAAAAATACACACAAGGATGGATTAACCTCCTCGCAGGGTGACTAAGACAGAGCATATTGAACCATGCATACTAACAGAATTATGCAGCAACTCTCACACTGTAGGCCAATATATATACTTTGTGCTTACAGGGGTTAATGTCTGTAATGACCGTGTTTTGCCTGGAAGTCAAATTTCACATACATTTCTTTTGCTGACAGATTTGACCTAAACGCACAGGTTTAGCGTGAGCGATGTCTGATCTCACACTTCTGTTCATTCCTTCCCTTTAAAACTGGGTTTTCTGTTTTGTGTCTTAATCATGTCAAACAACATAAAGACGGGATGTTCTGATACCATTTGGATGTAGCTTGAGAGTTCTTTGAGAGGTGGTCTTGGGTCAACAATAGCTAACTTTGGTATCGCAAAAGTCTTCAGTGACCTTAGGGGAGGTGTGCAATTGTTTTGTTTTCATCTAATGAAGCCTTTCTAAATAGTTTGAATATTTATCATAGATATATTTCAGTTGCTCAAGGCTGTTCATCACAAATCATACCAGCAACAAAGATGACTTTGAGAAGTATTGAGCCATGTTGCAAGAGTGATCATATTGCCAAATGAAGAACAAATATCTTATTGGAATAGAAAACAAAATCCTGTTGCTTGCCCGGATGTACAGTTCATGTAACATAAACCTGTGGGTTTGCTAAAGTTTGGCCTTGTGTCTGTAGATGTTGGCCTTTTTAAGAAGCCGAGAAAGAGAATCATCAACATAGATACCTGCTCGCACACCGTGGGACGTGGATTTGGCCGGGATCAGTGGACTGATTGTTTGTGTAGGTCACTACAAAGGGCTAAACAGTCTTCAGGGCTGCTGCTAAGTCTGTGGGCACTGTTGTATTCGTTTAGTGAACAACTGACTCGGTGAATAAATATCTGATGTGGAGCTTACTTAACATTCATCAGTGGATATGAGTTACTGATGTTGACAAAAACAAAAGAGCTATTTTTATTTTGTGTCATGGAATACATTGAGCCATTTGAACATGATTGGTTTAACCCACACCAGACACACTCAAGTCATTGTGGAAGTCACTGCTCCCTTTACCTCTCTGTGTGGTTATCTTACTGATGTGAACAGTGGTGGTGTAGTTAGCCAGCCCCTTTACCATTCCCTGTTCCCCCAACCCTTCTAGGCATGCTCTGTACAAGGCCCAAACCCATACCTCCCCTCCCTCAAACCTACATGTACCCTCACCCGCTGTCTCCCCCCTCTCCTCCCCCCTTCCACCTTGGCACTGAGGATCATTGCACAATGTCTATGTGAAGGGGTATGGACCTTACGATCAATATGTGGGCATACATGGGGGTGGAAAGGGAAAATAGCCAAAATTGTTAATCGGTGAAAAAAAATGAATATATATTGAAACGTAAATGAGATTTTATAAAATAATTTAAAGAATAAAATTCTGAAAAAAAAAGTTTTCTGCCTTGAGTTTTTGGGTGATTGAAACTTGGAGTGTTATTGAACTGTTGAATGAAACGTGTACACAGAATTCAGTCTGTTTGAACCACTGTTGGTACATTTGTTTGTTTGTGTGCTTATTTTAAAAACTAGTGAAGAGCATCATCCATTCACCTGCTGTAATTTTTGTACATATCACAACTTATTTCCCCTAACTTCCAGGCTGCCAGTTTGATCTTTGTATTTCAATTTGTATTTCCCCTCTGACCAGACTGCCCAGTTCTGCAGGCGTTGGTTTTTTCCTGTATGACCAGCAGATGGTGATAAATACCCAGAAATAGAAGCACTGAGGCTGCATGAAACGCACTAATCCCTTTGCTAAAGGTACTTACTTTTTAGCTCAAAATATACATTTAACTGGATTCAATTCCACAGCTATGTGCAGAATTATATCAGTATTAATGAGCAGCTGAATGGGTTTGATCATTTTTGATGGAGACAGGTTTGAGTGTGTGCTCTACTAGTCTAATATATCATGTTTTCGTCACTGTTTCCCACCTCCACTAACACTGACAAAGGCACAGTTCAAAAAGACAAACCAGAAGCCTCTTTCCCTGCAAAGATTAGCCAAGTCAGTCGTTTTGCTTGCAGTATTTTCTATGAGGAGAAGATGAAAGTCTTGAAGTCACATTTTGCTGCAATAAAACTATATGACCCAAGTCAGACAGTCGGGCAGTCAGAGAGGGGAAAGAGTCTGATTAAATGAATGTTGTTGGCTCAAATGTAGTCTAACAAATGACTTTAACAACTGCAAAGACAGAGAAAACCAAACAGTAGAACGATCTCTGCAAGGAAACTATTTAAGGGTGATGAATCTGAGTTTATACATGAATATTTGAATTGATGATAAAGCTGTTACCTCATATAGTATTCATCAACTACAAGCAGTATTTACTCAAGTAAAAGTGCTGCATCCAGAACCCTAGTTAAGTAAAGATATATAAGTATTATCAGTAATATGTACTTAAAATATCAAAAGTACTCATTGTGCAGTAAAATGGTCCCTGTCAGTGTTTTATTGTTATATCTGAGGTTCTTAGATTAATATCACTGCTGCATTCATGTGTTTGTTGCATTACACTGCTGTAGATGTTTAATGTTGAGCAATGCATCATATTCTTTAAGATCATATGTTTGTAGTGTCATTGTCCTGTGAGAAACACGTATCTCTAAAAAGTCAGCTTTTAATGAGCTCAGAAAAACAGGCCCTGTTTTCAGCTTTGTGACAAAGCATTTTCCAGATAATCCAGGAGGGTTTTGAAATAGTTTATTTAATTTAAGAGGAAGCAGAATTTTCTCAGCCCTTAAAGGAACACATAATCCTTTGGTTTATCACTGGACAGGACAGGTATGAAAAACTGTAAAATCAGATAAATGTAGCAGAGGTATGACGTTGCATGAAATGGAAATACTCAAGTAAAATACAGGTAACTTGAATTTTGATGTAAGTACAGCACTTGACTAAACGTACTTTGCTACATTCCACCAGTGACCGCAACAGGATCCATTTGGAATGGACACCTGCTTCGGATAAACCAGCCGATGTTTGTTTTGGCTCACAGTGCTTTAACAAATGAGAGCTGGAGTCTGGCGCCTATCACTAGTCTAAATAAGCTTCCATATTGGGTAGGATCAGTTTCTGGTCCAGAGCCTCCCTCCAACAAACTAATGATAGCAGCTCTGGTGGTTATCCACAAATAGGGGAATAGAGATGGACATCAGTGGGACCTCTGTAGTGACTGAAATGCTGAGTGAGTGGCGGCCCCTGCACCCTGCACCATCCCCTCCACTGGGCCATGTCAGAACTGTGCTGACTAACAGCCTCGAGGGCGCCGAAGACATACTGAGAAAAGAACAGAAGAGGAGAGAAAGATGATGACTGATGGCACACTGCTTCGCCTCCACCACCACCGGCAGTCACATGAAATGCCATCTTAATTAATGCTCTCATGGAAGAGAGGCGAGTACAGAACTTCCACCATTTGCTCCCCACGGCGACTGATCATTAGCCGAGGCAGGTGAGCACAGCCTTTAATGGAGTGCATTTAGATTCTGAAAGCATGTCACTCCCAAACGGGGTAACAACACATTCGCTGCACTGTGTATTATGTATTTACCAGAGTTCCACACACGTGCAATGACATCCCACATCCCAAAGTAATTCGTGCACCGATGCACACACACCTGCGTAGTTCGACACAAATCTTGAGTGAATGAGATGAGTGGTACCTGGAGAGCTAATTGTTATAGATGGAAGGCAGAGAACTGTGTGTGTGTGAGTGTAAGGCTTTTGTTACTGGTTAATTGCATGTCAGAAGAGAATTCCTGATTGTCTCTCCCCTTATCTGCCACTTGAAGGTCTCTCTCACCCCCCCCCCCGTGTGCTCCTTGCTCTGCACACGATTTGTTATCTTGGCGGTTGATTAACACATACGTTCATTTAATGCATACTCAATTTGACTCTCAGTAAGTAATTGCATTAATTGTCACGTGTCTCGTGTCCTCTATTCGATTTGGAGTGTGTTCAATAACCGGGACTCAAAAAATACATGACTGTGCACACACATTCTGTATAGATTCAGGGGAAAGCACTTGACCCGCTATTATCTGTGCTTACTCCAGCCCTTATCTTCTCAAGGCAAACACAAGAAGATGTCTTTGCCCAGTGTCATAAATATTCTGCTACACACTATAGAATTGCCTGGAGCTAATGTGTGTGTGTGTGTTTTGATTTCTAATTACAGATGTCATTATTTTCCCCTTCCCATTAACTTTGAAGCATCCAGCTGATGTCCATGCCATTACAAAGCCTCATCATCGGTAAGTGAGCTTTTTTATACTTTTCTTTTAGATTTTGTTCAACAGTCATGAACAACTGGCAACACTCGTTGTGCGTGTGGTAGATTTTCATGGTGCGATTAATATCTCCAAAAGTATCACGGTTTCACTGGAACGGAATCGCACAATTATAATAAAAACATTGTCAGTTACAATGACCCTTAAAGGAATGAAAAACTGTTTTTTGGACAGTTTTGAGCAAATGTTTTATTACAGTTTCACAAAATATTATCACAGTTTTTCCGAATAACACTGATGTGTTGTAAAATTCTATACTTTTTAAAGTAACACTAATATGGTAGATGAACATGGTATGATGAGTGTCACTGGAGGCAAAAAGTTTTCTTAGAAATGTAAGCCAAGGTAAATTGCAGACTTTACCTCCTCCTGGAGTTGAGGTAAACATCAAGCTGCTTGTCTTTATGCCACCCACACACAACCTTGACAGTCCAGCAGGTTTTGCCTTTACAGTACCTCGTTGTCTTGATTTGAGCACGGTCTTAATCTGAGCCTGCGCAATGATTCTAACACTGGTCACACATTTAACACCTGGCATATTTAATACACAAGGGGAAACTCGGTAGTCTTTATATTAAAGTTAGAAAAGAGCGAAAAACATGCCAAAACTAAAGGAGTCATTGGAGGGAGATCCATTCAAGGTTGCGTGGCCACAACAGGTACAAACACTCGAACTGTTCAGTGACTAATGTTCATTATTGAAAGGCACCAGAAAATAAAATTTCAGGTTTGCGTTTAAAAGAGTCTGAGCACACCTCAAGAAGGCCATTCAGCTACAAGGAGCATAAATACTAAAGGCAGGTTCACCAGAATTTGATTTGACTCAACAAGGAGACCATCACCAGATGATCTGAGAGCTCTGGGTGACTCATAGAGTTGAAGCATGTCTATCATAAATCGTGGAGGTCATTCAGTGCTTTATAGACAAGCCAAGAGAACTCAAATCTACTGCGCACTGGAAACAGTGATTAGAAGGCAGGTGGAGTGGTCTTTCTTTGCAGTCCCTGCAAAAACTAAATGGGCTGGAGCTAAGCCCACAGTACACCATCCATACAAGTCTGTTCTGCAGGTTATAAAAGCGTCTCTGGAAAACTGAGTTTACCATCAAGACTGGTGCAGAGATTCCTTACTTCTACTGTAGTTTTAGGAATAAGGCATCAAAATGAAGCTTAATTTCCAGTGTTCAAAATAATACAAACTGTACTTTCCTGTATGACACAGAGAAAATGTGCTCCTAGGCTCTATTTTAATCACAGAAGCGGAAGCCTTCGGAAAGCGTTTTACTCGATAATCATCCAATGTCTTGAAATGATTTCCAGCTCCACTTGTATGTGCAGTGAAAGTCATGACATTAACTGTATTTGTATTTGTACATGTCATAAAGGTCACCAGACACAGAGAAGCGAGGACAAGTTCTGACAAAGATGATTCTTGACATCCGGCCCTGATTTGAATAAATCCACTTCGAAGATCCACTTCGAGCTTCGAAGGAAGCAGTCTGACTGTGAGAGCGACGCAGCCATGACATTTTTCTTATCGCATCTTCCACAAAGTCTCCTTTCATTCACGCACCAACAATTATAAAACAGCCCTGGACCATTGTTACTGCCAAAAAACGTCTGACACATCATTGGTTCCACAGAACAGAGACAGTTTTCCAACAGAAACTCGGTCCTCTCGAGGTCAGCGGCAATGAGTTGTACAGAGGCGTGTGCAGAGCTAGCAGATAAAATAGAAAGGTGTCTCTCTCCTGCCATGGAATAAATATATTCATTCTCTTTCTAATGTTTTTGTGTGGCTTTGAAAGGCGAGAAACAAATACCAGACACTCATGGTGAATAAAACATGTGAGATGAGATGTGATAGCTGTCTTTTATTTTTTTATTCATCTCAGCAGCCTGCAGCACAAACCTAAAAGTTGAAACACGTCATGTGTTTTTAGTGAAAACACTCATTCACCCTGGCAAGTAATATGTTGTATATATTGTGAACATGACAGTCATATTTGTATGCGATGTGATGTAGCTTTGAGGCACTAGTGAGTGAAGAAAAGAGAAAAAAGGACAGTAACGAAGTGTCACTGTGTATACTATGAAATAAGAAATGGTGCCTCTGCATTGTGTAGGGTGGTGGAGTGCTCTTCCATGACCCTGAGAAGAAATTAGTCATCAGTCTGTTATTGACTGTTCAAAAAAATCACTTACTACTAATAACAGTAATGATAGCGCCTTTCATACAGGAATTGCAGCTTAAAGTGCTTAACGACAAAGAAATCACATGCATAAAGTGAGTGCTTCACATAGAGAGGACATACAATGAACATGAAAACAGGGATACAAATTAAATAAAAAATCATGTAAAATAAGATGGAGAATAATTAATAATATGTATATGATGATAATAAAAGTTAGATAGAGTTAGGCTAAAAATAAAGATGTTATGCGCTGTCTTTGTTTTTAGCCTTATTCTACATAGAATGCATAAAATCACTGAAAATACAACAATTAAAAAAAAGTTGCTGAATGTGTATCAACTTCCTGAAGGGAGTTTTTCAAATTCATGGAACAGAGAGTGTGATGGCTCCTTAACTATTAATCAGAATCAAAATCCTTCTATTTTATTTACTGCCTTCTTAAAAATTACTGTTCATTAAAATTGAAGTCAGTGTCTAAAATCATTCCTAAATACTAAATAAATAAACTACCTACCATCTGTACAGCTTAGCCCTCAATCGTAATTGACTGACACATCGGTTGCCCGCCCGTAATGTGAATGAGTTCCTTTTTCTTAGCATTTAAAAGCAAAACACCATGTTACTAGATTGTTGGTGTGATTAATGCATGAAGTCTCTCGTTCATCATGATCCTTGAACATTGCCATGGCATCTGCATACTTCAAAAGACCAAAGATGCTGTCATCGATCGGCATCTCATTTATATACATAGAAAAAAAGTGCAGGAGATAAAACGCAACCTTGGGGCACGCCGGTTTTCAAAATGATTTCATCAAACAGATAGGTGTCTGCAGAGTCGATAGGGGACAGTCAGATAAAAAGTCTTTGATCCACACTGTAAGGTGTCCATTGTTATCCAGTTTAAAAAGTTAATTTAATGAAGAGCATCCTAAGTACATCTGTGCTTTACAGCGAAATTGGAGGCTGTCTAGCTGGCGAGCTGACAGGTGCCCCACTGTAACTCTTTCCATATACGCTTGCATAAGATGCTGTTAAGATGGGAGTGAAGTCACTGAGTGAGGAGGGGACACTCTTTTTCGGCACTGGAATGATTGTGGACCTCTTCTATGAGAATGGCACAACATGTCCATCAGGCAGACCCTGGAATAATCTTGTAAAAACACCTTTAGTTGATAAATTCACCCTGCAATGGCTTTTCCTCTGAGACTATCTGGGCCTGGCCCTTTGTGTGGCCTTATCTTAGCAAGCCTGCAGTACATTGTCCAGTGTCTTTGTCAAACCTACTGGACAGTTGGTTCAGCTCTTTGGCAAAGGTGATGGTATCTGCACGTATGCAGTGTTGTTTCCTAGGCTCTCTGCCCACCGTATTGAGATGGTGCCATGCTTTCTTTTCATCACCAGTAATTTATTGTTTGTCCATTTTGTGTGTGCTGTTGTCTGGATCTTTTAATAACACCTCTGAGCTCAGGCATGTAAAATAACTATTAATGTGTGCATCAGTGGCAGATGGTCAAAGAATAAGCATCTTGCAGCTTCCTGATTCTTGACACCAGAATTAAACAATGCTGTGTAATTGTTATCGACAAATCACCTGCTCTGCCTCTTGGTGAAAATGCCCTGCAGTGCCAAGTCATGAAGTTGCGACATCTCAGTGTCACACTGCTATTTGCCACTTGGATTCAAACGTCGACTTACTCTAATACACTGTCAGATTCACTGAGTTTGAAATGCACGCCAACCCACGAACGTGGACAAAATGAGAAAATAATCCTTCTGGAATGGGGTCGGACTATTTTTTAATTTAGTTGCCCGCTCTGCTTACCCCACTACAGCCTAGAGTGGAATAGAAATGGACAGAGTGATGTTGCCAGAGAGAGAAGAGATGTCTGTGTCTGTCTGTTTACCAGGAAAGCAAGCACAACCAAATCAAAGGCTATTGAGAGATGAATCAAAGCACATCATAAGCGCTTGTTATGGGGTCTGTACAAGCTGTGTTTATCAGGTAGGAAATAAAGCATTTAAGAAAAAACTTGGTTAAAATAAGCTGAAAACTTTTAATCTTCCAAACGGTTAACCTTGTCATAGTATAATAAGTGTTTTTCACTTGACTTTAGTGTCCTTGTGTTTTAGTTTGATTTTGAGTTTTTGTTTTTTTAACTAAAGAAGTAAAACCTTTGCATTGAACCAATATTTAATCATTATTTGCAGGATATACATTCAAATTTCTGAACAGTGTTTCCCACAGATTAAAATGAACATTGTAATACTATTCTGTCACTAATTATGGATGCAAAAGGTGATTGGAAAGTAGTCAAGTCAAGTATGGTCACATACTGTGTCCAGATCAAGCTTTATAATGATGTGCTCCTTTGGTCTTACTGTCTGCTCATTGGTGAAAAACATGTTTTATTTACAGTAACACAACTTTATCTATGTATCATGTAGAGACACGCTGAGAAAACCATTTGAAAGTGCTGATGTTGGGCTTTCACACAGTATATTATTTATGTCTGGAGACCATAAAAAGCCTTTTGAAATACATTGAGTCATTAAGAGTGTGACTCATTAATATTTTCAGTGATTTAGAGGTGTACATAGACATTTGGCGCCGGGCACAGAGACCAATTTGAATAAAATCACTTTACATGCAAATAGATTGAATTATGGTTTGATTTCTTATATTTTCTGTGGTATTTGTATGTATGGGCTGCACGCAGGTAGTGCGCGTGCCTCACAGCAATAAGGTTGCCGGTTCGATTCCGGGGTCGGGCCTTTCTGTGTGAAGTTTGCATGTTCTTCCCGTGCATGCGTGGGTACTCTGGCTTTCTCCCACAGACCAAAAACATGCTCATTAGGTTAATTGGTGACTGTAAAATTACCCCTAGATGTGAATGTGAATGTTTGTTTGTTTGTGCCCTGCGATCGACTGGCGACCGGTTCAGGGTGTACCCCGCCTCTTGCCTGCTGACAGCTGGGATAGGCTCCAGCACCCCCCGCAACCTCGAAAGGGATAGACGGTATAGAAAATGGATGGATGGATGGATTTGTATATATGGATAGTAAAACAATATTTGTTTTACAGCCCAGAACTGTTTTATGGTAATATTTTGAATGATTATGATGAAAGATTTGTAAATCAACCTGTACTCATATTGACAGATAACAACTATTGCCACACTGACTCCATCACACTTTTACATCTCCCACGCTGCCAGCAGGGCTTCGATGCTCTGTAATACTTTTGTTGCATCTCTCACACAGCTGAAAAAGGTGTTGCGTATTATTATTATTTATAACATTTTTTTTTAAGAAATCATTTATCAGCCATTATTTTGGACATAAAACAGAAGTTTCATTTGAAAAAATGGCTCCAAAAAAAGATGAAGAGGTGATCTTAAGATTCCAACAATTCTGTATTACCATTGCTTTTTCACTCTGCTGCATCATCGGCAGCTCATTTGCATTTCCACTTTGCCTTCACTTTCTGTTACTAGGAGATTCCCTTGTTTGTTCCCTTGTTAACCATGCAGCAGGAAACATAATCACTTCAGGCATATGGACATAAAACCTGGGTAAAAACTGACGCTTTAAACTGACTAAACTTTATGGGAAAAAGCTGTTCAAAGCAGAAACGATGACCCTATAAGAACCCTAATAAGAATGAAAGAACTTTATGCTGTAAAGACAGAAAAGCACGCACACATGTAAACACACACACACACATAGAAACAAGCTCACGCAGGCGGTCTTGGCCTCCTTTTTAAATCATTTTTGCTTAAATATTGATCTCCCTGTCTGTTTGATCTGCCCATTGCTGTTCATTTACCTCAGCACCACACAGCTCTCTGCTGATGTCTAAGGCACCGAACTACTGAAAGAGAAAATACGATTAACATAAGATATGTTGCATGAACACAAGCAGCATATTTCACTTGGTTTCAGGAGTTGAAGCGGGTTTGATTTTCAGATGTAGAGAAGAAAAAGACACACGGTGCTGGTGTAATGAAACCTCTGTCTGGTTTTGGCAGTGTGTGAGAATATACAGTATATATGTTATGTGGATGACATGAGGATTTATATCTCTATAAATCTTGTTCGGTCTCCTCCTGAGCTCAGTGAAAGGAATTTGCATTCATGTATCATACATAACGAAGTGGTGGAGCATATGTAGCATGCAGTTTTAGCAGGAAATTGACACATATAATTAGTGTGGCATTCACATTCAACTGAGCTTCCCCTTGCAGTGGCACAGGCAAGAGAAGCGCTTTTGATCATATAAACACTACACTGATTACAGTAATGAATTAAAAAAAGGAAAAAAAAAAAGATTTTATATAAGATGTGTGTTATGTAAGTGCTGTGGGATAGCATACATGTTATATGTTAGCGCTCCCTTCTGAGGACACACACACTTCTGAGGATTGTGAAGCCTGGCAGTGTTAAAGAATCAGTGTGTGTGAACACTACAGCGAGTGCGTGTTCATGTGTGTACCTGTCTGTATGTGTTTATGAGGGAGGGAGAGAGAGAGAGGGAGAGCTGGCTCCCTTGAGGGGTGATGAGCCAATGGGAGACAGTCGCTGATAAAATGAAGTGATGAGAAATGATGAGACGGATAAAGTGCAGTGATGCAACAGAGAGGAAAAGGAATTTGAGGAATATGCTGGAAAACGAGAAAGAACTGGGAGACGGGGAACAGGGAGGAGATGAAGATCGATGGAGGCAGTCAGCAGGGGAGCTGAAAGGGCCGAGTGATTCACAGAAATGGAGTGAGGGACGGACAGATGTGTCGACAGCGAGGGAGACAAGGAGCGACAGCGGAAGAGGCCCAGACAGGGAGAGGAGGAGATAGGCAGAGTGAGTGAGAGATTGAGGGTAGGCAGGATATGGAGTGGTTGGGTGAGAAAAGCAGAAGGAGAGGAAGGAGGAGAGAGAGAGAGACCCTGTGGCTGTGACTGCAGCTGGATTTATAGCTGAGTCATAGAGCATGAAAATACATAAGCCATTGTGACCCTGAGAGTATGATGTATCTGTCCTAAACTTCCTCTGCATACTTCACTGTTCATGGCAAACATCTAGTTAAATACATCTGTAGCAGTTAACTTTATGAGTATGAGTAGTAAATATTTGAAATTCCTGCAGCTGTCTGGAGGGTCAAAGTCTATAATTCACTCAACAGCTGCCATTAAAGAAGAAAAACTAACCTGAGTACAGGTTATTCCTGACCAGTGACTAGTCCAGAATTTTATTAAAATCTGAATCTCACACTCACTGGATTCGTTTAAATAAGAACACATCAAATAAAGTGTGATTTCTCTTCACTCCCCCTGCTAAACCTTGTCATTTGTTATGCTGTGGCTCAGACTTTTTCGAGAGTAAAAGTCTGCTGCTCGGCCATTATATATGTCACTTAATATCAAAAGACGCATTCATGTAACAAATGACACAAAAAGAGTGGAGAGCCATGACAAAGACAGATGCTGCCAAAGTTTCCAAAGTATAAAAGTGCTGTGAAACATGTACTATGGCCTCCACAGATCCCAACATTTGAACGCTTTTGGTAGATTTTGGTCCGATATGTTCTGCAGCGCTCTCCATCACCATCGTCAAAGCACCACAGGAGGAAAAGTCTTTGTTCATCCCTCCACCAGAGATGCAGAGACCTGGAGGATGTCAAGTTTTTCTGGAGGCTTGTGGTGTCCCAACACCTTACCGAGACGCTTCACATTGTTCTTTCCTTTGTCAACCATCTGTAAGTTCGACCTTCCCAGTTCATGTTTTTATGACAAAGTGATGAACCAGAAATTATAATAAAAAACCTTTAAAATAATAATAGTCCTGTGATACTGCAGATGAATCTTTCACAATCTTTCTGAGCAAACAGCCCTTTTCGTTTGGAGTAGTTTGCAGCTGTCTTGGTGAACTTTTGTAAAATGTGAGACAGCAGATGGTCTTCAGTGCTCACATCCTGCTTTGTTTATTTTTAATTCTTCACGTGGCCGCTCCCTTGTTGGTTGTGACAGTTTTATACCACTACCAGCTTTGCATTTCATTCAACAACTTGCTCTGTGCCGAGTGTTTGCAGTCTTGTGTACACATGAAACTGCATTCAGAAGCACACACCCAGATACATGCACTGTACGGTTGCTTTTGAAATACTTCCAGGAGGATAACATCATCAATAAGTCAGACATGGCTGTTCTGGTTTGGGCACAGGCAGGAAAAGCAATAATTAACAGTCCAGACACAAACACACAATCAGTCAAAGGTAGCAGAGCGTCTGTGCTGGCCTGACTCATAGCCATAGCTTCAGGGACACAGTGAAAAGTATGTTCTGATCAATAAGTTATTTTTTTGTATTACTTATTACAGTTTTTTCTTGTCGTTTCACTCTATATAAGTGACTAGGTCCCTCTAAAGCATGCAGTTTGTCTCTAGTCTATCTCATTTTAACTGACTGCTGGACTTAACAGCTGCTGTAACTGCAAAACAAAGATGGAAAAGGAAATCGTTCCCAATGTTAGTCTCAGTGTTTTCATTTATTTATTACAAGATAATTTTATTCTGATCTTTTCTTCAGTCCCAGATGGTCTTGTTCTGTCCCTTTCCTCTGCTCAAGATTTAATCGAGTAAAAGGATGAAGTTAAGTTGGAGCAGTCTCAGTGGAGCGGCGTTTACTGACGACAGTGGCAGTGAGGCTTTGTGGCTGTCAATCAGCGGCCGTGCCGATGTGGCGCTTGGTGGAACAGACCTGTATTCCTTCACCGGAAAGTTAGAGAGACTCACCTTGGCTTCGCTATTGGCCCGTCAGCGCAGAGGCAGTCTTGTGTGACTGCTGCTCGTGTTCAGCCAGAACAATGCAGGCGAACGTGGTGTAATGAGGTGTAGGAATCACTCTGGACAAATAACTTACAGGTGATTGGAGGGAGGATGCAGCACAAGACCTTTAGCAATGCAGAGTACTGGAGCGGCAGTTTATTTACACACACACACGCACACACACAGAGTAACAGAGGAGGTTTTCCCAGCAGACATTTTGACTTGTCACAGCAAGCAAAAGCACAGGTGTTATTGACAACACTCATAACAGCTCTGTTCCATTCAAGTGTCCCAGTAAGCCACGACTGTGTGACAGTAAGCCAGTAGGCACAATACTGGGAGCCTGAAACTGTTTTCAGTGATTTTTAATTTCGTTTTTTACACCTGTCCTTTTCCTACTGTGACATGTAAAAGATGTGAAAAGGCTATTCTCCAAGCAAAACAAAACCTAGTTTCATATACTATGATACTACTCATTGGTGTATGGCACGATCTGAGACATCAGTGCCTCTTTTAAATGACTAAAGGCTGAAGTCCACTCTTACCCTTCAGGTTATGTTTACAGTCATTGTTGAGGTCTTACAAAATGTTGAGTGCATTTTTTTCCTTATAAAACATTTGCAAGGTCAGTTTAGTTGAATGTTTTATATGCAGTGTTTACGTCTATGTTTGCTGGTTTGCTGTCTTCTTCTTCATTACCTCTTTTGGCATATTGCTCCACATCTTTGTGCGCTACCACCAACTGTCAATCAGAGTAACAGCATGAACCTGGAGGCAAGAAAGGTGTATTGCATGCATGTGCCCCCATGCATTATACAACTAAAATGAATGCCCCACCTGTAAAAACATTGCTCCAAGTCCTTGAGAATATAAGTAGAGGATTGATTGGGAAAGACCTACAAAAAGTCAAGATAAGCAGTAGCGTGATGAGTGAGAAGAGAGATTAGGACCAGGAACTGGTCCACCACCATGCTGAATGTATAGCAGCCTGGGGTGGAAAGTATGTCCCTATACGGGAGATAAGCTATAGGTCGTATGACAGCTGGAGGCCTTATCAGTTCACTGTCATATAAAATTGAGAGGCTGGTTGCTCCAGACTGTATGAAAGCAGGCAGATGGCAGCCATGTCTTATGGAGAAACATCCGTCTGGCGGCTTTTATCATCGTTTTTGCATCATAACTCCTCACCTAATTTGGTGTTAGGAGAAGCGTTTGATGTATTGTACTCAACCTCAGGACATAGGAATGAGGATAAATGAAAGATGTGCTGATGAATGGAGATGACGATATCACAGAACATAAAGACTTGAATAGCCAATGGGACATATAATTACAAGCTGCTTTCCTCTGGATTACTTGCTGTTATTTGAATTAGCTTACAAGAATGGATGCCTTTGAAATGATGGTGCATATGACTAAAATACATTGTGATTTCACTGAATAGTACAAGACTGTCATCATGATGTTGCAAAATGTCCTTTTCATGAGTTTTTTCGTTATTCAACTCAGCTGACTGCTGAATTAAAGCCTGAGGTTTCAGTTCATGCCTTCATGCCAACCTGGGTCGCACGGTGGAACAGGTGGTAACACTGTCGCCTCACAGCTAGAAGGTCCTGGGTTTGATTCCCGCTGTGGGCGCCACATCTTCGGTTTTAAATGTTACATGTCTGCACAAGTATGTTATTGATTTGATATACTGCCTTTTCTTTTCCTCCTTATTCTCCCCAGTGAGCAATCTGTGATTCTCCTTTCCAGTTCTTGTAGCCGTGCGTGTATTGGAGGACAAAAATGGTTGCGCACATTATTAAGGCCAACAGTGGTGTAAGCAGATGATGATCCCTCACGAGCTTCTGACATGCAGACACTAAAAATGTATGTTTCTTGTAAAGGAATGCACAACTAAACCCTTAAAGCTCTTGCATTAAGGGCTTAGTTGTGCCTAAAATTTTTTGCCACTGTGACACCCACCTACGCTCAGAGAGCCAGAGAGTGAAAGCTTGATAAAATATCAGTGCCTCTTGTTATGCTTGACTTCAGTAGCTGATGAAAAATAGACTGCATTCATTAAGTGCTTCTGCCAAACATGTGTCACAATTTGCCTCTCACTCTCACCGATGATGACCATTGCAAAGCACGACTGGTTGCTGAGGCCACTTTGACATGTGGACAGGGGGATCAAACTGCAAACCCTGCAGTTACTGCACTGCACTGTAGTTAATGCTGCAGTATTCACGCAACTGTATATCAAACAGAGTTATGCTGAACTGTTAAGATTCAATTCAGTCAGCACAAAAATCATTGAGGTTAGTGGAGATGTCGAGGAGTCAAAGGCACTGATCAGGAACCTGGAAATATGATATATAACTAGCTTACACTAAATTCCATGTACTGTAGATGTCACATCTGATATATGAGGATAAACAGGATGTGACTCATAACTGGTAAACGACGATGCACGTAAATGTCCTCAGTGAAAGTAGGTAATTGAGAGATTTAGTAGTATTATGGGTTATGAGTCAGCATGGATGCATGGATGTTGGGACTGTGGGGTGAAACGAGATGGGGACAGACAGAAAGAGAGAGAGACATATGGTGCTGTTACAGTAACAGAAGGGATGATGAAGTGTGGCAACACGTGGATGTGAGGAAAGATGCAGGGTCAGCAATGGCCACACACACACACACACACACACACACACACACACGCACACACACACACACACACACACACACAAAGTTATGTAAAACTGAGGTATTCATACAGTGCGAAACACTATCCCACTAATTGGGACTTGTATCAGGGCATCATTTGGCAGGATGCTTGTTGTCTTGTTGTATGATATTCCCACACAATCAAGCAAAAACTGTGCTACATTAACATCTCATCTGCACTCCCTGAGATACAAGCAGAGCTTCTGTACATGTGAGGAAAATACCCATAGGCTGCTAAATGTATCATACGCAGCTCATCAAACATCAGATATATGACTGGAAGGTTGAAATGACAAAAAAACATTCCAAAACAGGCGAAAGACTAATCAACACGTGTGCGTGTTTGTGTGTGACACAGACTTTGGTCTTCCAGAGGTTTTCAAGCTGTGAGGCGCAGCTGCCCACGGGGCCACACAGAGAGGGACATGATGCAAAGATTCTGCATGAGGTGAAAAGGACAGATGCTTGCTGGTGTTCTGAAAACAACAGGTTAGTTACTGTAGTCTGGTCTTTTGATTTTCACCATAAATCTTCCCCCTTCTCTGAGTCACAGCTCACACAGAATACACAAACATGAGGCACATACTTTTAATGTCTGAGCATTATCTCTGATGTCCATTGCAACAAAAAGATGCTCCTTATAATTTCAGAACTTTCCCAAGAATCGCCACATTTTTACATTTTCTTCAGAGTCAAAATTATCCAGTGATAGTTGTCTGTCCATTCATGGGTTCACTGCACACAGGAACTGCTAATAGCTAAATCAGCAAACTTTTAATGTGCTAATTTGCGAAAATGTAAACAAGTATTCCTGTTTACACCCCCAAAGTCCCCGAATAATGGCAACCGTAGTATTAAAATGCAGGATATGATTATCCCCAAAATAGCAGCACTTTCTTTTTCAAACATTACTAAGGCTCAGGAAGTCTCATCCACAAGGTTCCCATAGTCCTGGAACACCAACACTCTCCTCTATCCAATTATATACAGATCTTTGCCCTGCGTTTAGAACATGTGCACATATAGACAAAAATATTCACATTTCCAGACAGGGTCAGACAGAGTCAGGTTCTGAAAAGCCCTGGTCCAGAGCTTCTGGAGACTACTTGACCCAAACTTACCTGCGAGTATCCTCATGATGTCAGAGCGGATAATGTACGGAGTCTGGCTCTTGCGAAAGGACTGAGCCTGAAAACAGGTCAGAGATGTAGAGAGGGGAGACAACTTTTAATTGTCTCAAGGTCTCTATGCAACTGTTTGAACTGTGTGTCCAAGGTGCCCAACGGGTGTCCGAGTCTCCACTCTATTTTGCCGCAGTCTTTTTTTCTGTCTGACAAGGTGCTGAGTCGTGAGAGCATCTCTGACCACAGGATCTTTTGTCTCATACCACATTATATAAAAAATGTGAGGTGCAACTTTAAATCTGGAGGGTTCTTAATTCACTCCCTCCACAGGTAGAGCATTTTGAGTTTGCTTCTTTCATGCCAGGTTAGAATGCATTAGCTCGGACTAATGTGGAGTGTGTGAACACAGAGAAATCGTCCAAAATATTTTGCAGACAAAAATCTCACTCATTACGAGCTGTCGATTGACAACCAGATGTAAGGTCAGCTCACTTGCTGTCTCTCGACCCTGCTTATCACACGCAGGAAGAGGAAGTAGAGGAGTGCTTGGATCAGCTGACAATGCTGGTGGAAAACCTATTACAAGTGTGTCAATGTCATGCCGCAGCAGGAAGCATCACGGCTGCACAACTACGCCAGTTCAGGCATGACGGCACCGACAGCTGCCAGACACGTACATCATTTTACCATGCGTTTGTTGCCCTTGGCCGCACTTTGTCGCCACTGTGGAGGAATTTACCTGGAGGCGGAATGCATTTCACCTGTGGCATTGTCACAGAGATATTAGAGCCACTGTCAAACCTTCCCCTGACATCTTATGTGAGTGCTTCAGTTCCAGATTGAATCAGAATCTGAGTCTGAGCCCATAACCTTCCTGTGGTTAGAGGGACGTCCTGGCTGGAGGAAACCTTTCTGGAGGACACCTTCAGTAGCAAATTGTTTGACGTGAAAATGGCTTCCCACGTGCAACTTCAGCGCAAGATAAACCTCACTGCTCCTCATGAGAAACTAATATCCTCCCAAGAAAATGAGAGCATACGTCGTTTCAGGAAATCCCCCCCAAAAAACAATATGTGCAAGTGACAAAGGCCTGGAGCAGCTGTAATAAAAATGATGTGTGCACTTCTTCACCCAAACCCTGATCTTTGCTGTTTTGTCGCTAAACCTTACCAAACCTTCAACATAGCAGTGTAAGATCCGAGAATTGTTTTACCTTTGCAACAGCGATCTCAACCAATGATGCATTTTCACTGAATGTTTTGTTAAGAAAACATGTTTGTGCTGTGCTCCAGCATACAAATACAGCCTGCTTTGTCAATTTAGCTAAATTGCATTATTATTTGCAGGACAAACAGCTCAGTGACTGACTCCTGATCCCTGATCTGATGAATACATGGCAACATTCGTGAATCAATGCAGGCTGGTTTGCCTCAGTATGAAATGTTCAGCCATTATTCTCCTGTGCCATCAAGAGAGCACAATGGTCCAACTCTACTGCACAGGTCTAAATTTCAAATTCATACTCTTTGACACATTTTCCCAACTTGAAATAATCCTTCCCAGACAAAATGTGCAAAGACAAGTTATAAGTTGACATGTGATCATACACTATGCCAGGCTTTCACACATTCACACACATCATTTGGAATGAAAAAAAAGTGGAGCGAGTTCAATTAAACAGATTTATATCTTCAGTTTCTAAATCTGGCTAACTCTGCCACAAAAAACCTTTGACACCAAAGCGTTCTGTCAGAATTGTTTAATGAACCTGTAACAGTTTCATCCTTTAAAGTGATCTCATGTGTGCTCATCCCATGATATTTATTGCACTTGTATGTTCTGGAACGAATATCCTTCATAGCGTAGAGTTGTTAGATAACATGACTGGAGAGAGCCTGTTTTGAAAACAGAAGGCCAGATGACACTTTTCTCTTCTCTTGTCTGTTAGTGACGTCTGTTGCATTTAGATACATGCCTAAACAACACACACACACACACACACACACACACACACACACACACACACACACACACACACACACACACACTGTTTATTACATGTCAAGGATAAGGCACGAACAAAGCATGGTATGTCCACCACTTGAAAACCAGCCAATTACACTCTGTAACGTGTGTCTGTTTATTGTACGGGGTTTGGTCAAACCCAAGAAGATAAATGTGAACTTTTGCCTGAAATCTGGGCTCATTCTAGCAGAGATCCTGTGGGAACTCTGTCAGTCTGAGACCAGCACTGCATTGCTTTATATGTGACCTCAATAAATACTTTGACTGTGAACTGAAGATTTCTCCAGACCGTTCTCAGGCTTCCAACAAAAGAATCGAGCTAACGAACCTTCATCCTATCTCATTCTCCATCTAAGATTATTAAAATTCAGCTTGTATCCCACACAGATCTTTGATAAACTGTGAGTGGCTTTGCTGTTTGTGGAAGAAAGTGGGCCAGAAGGACCCACTGCCTGAGAGACACGCTGTAGGGAGTATTGATTTCCAATTAAAGGAATTTGACCTCAGCTTTCACAATGACTGCAGCATAGCTTGAACTATTTTGTTGTCACACTTTATAGAAAGGGCAATCAATGTGGAAGGTTAATCTAAGTTTATTCTTTTAATATTAACTTGTAACCATGTGTAAAGAACTGTACAATAGCCTAATTTGTTTCAGTATTCGATGTGTGGACACGTTAAGATTCTCTATAATAGATGAGAAATCACAGAATTGTAAACTATGTTTCCTGCTGGTTTTATTTTTATCAAGTAGGAAGTGACAGCAGTACAAGAAAATCTTTTTATTCTCATCATATATATAGAAATGCATGGGAGAGATAGCAGTGTTTAATAGCAGGAAATCAAGTGAAACTGCATTTGGAGAGGGTGAAAAATGAACTAACACAATAAAATGTGAGAAAGCATTACTGCTACTGCAAAGATTCATGCATATTTTACATAGAAAACCCACCTTAAAAGACAACTCCAGTGATTCAGTATTGTACTACCATATAGTTTAGGGGCTTGTCTCCAACAAATTATATTTCTACAATACTGTGTTGTGATTGGAAATGTAATTGCTGAGTTGATCGCGTTCACAAGCAGCAGTTGTGAGTCTGAGTGCTTCCAAAGGCAACTGGACTTGCTTCTGGTTCTAAAAGACGCAGGGGAGCCAACACCTCAAGACTCAGCAGCCCACCTACATCTCAAGGACTGGGGACATCACTGAACAGGAGGTGGTAGAAGACACCACTTATCGGCAACTTACAATGCAGTCCTTAGATCTCTTCCCAGGCAGCTTAACAGCCATTCACACCAGGACTCATGTGACCCTACTGAGTCACATGATGGGCAGGTGGGTCAAAGACCCATCCATTCTCACCCATCAACACCTAATGAGCCATCAACACCGTGACTCATGTGACCCTAAAGACTTGCATGATAGCTGGGTGGAGCTATGATCCTGCAAGAGGACAAATGCCTGAGACTTCCCACCAGTCAGATCTGAAGAAGCCTGTTGGATGAGAGGAGAAATGTCTCCTTGAATCAAGTCCAGTTGTCTTTGGGAGCACAAGGCACAAACACACAAACATTTTCAGTTTTCAGATGCAGTTTGTTGAGTTTTAGGTAACAGGACTACTTGGTGAGGTTTAGGAAAATGTCATGGTTTGGGTTAAAGGTTTAAATAGACCCTTTCACATCACTGACCACGTGTTAGAGAGGCTCTGTGGCAAAAAAAAACAACCTGGAGGCAAACTTCTGCTCTGTGCACTTTAACAGCAGCCCCGTGTCGGTCTTGTGTGCGGTTAGGAAACAAAAACACTTTTGTTAAGGTTTGGGGAGAATTGTGGTTTCAGTTCAAGCGCAAATACAGTAAACGCAATGTGTCTCATGCTTCAAGTCACTGTGCTACATTTCTGTACAAAACAAGACTGTGATATTTCTGAATCCTTAAACATTAGTGCTGAGTAATGCTGTTCACTCACTGTGAGTGGATATTTTAGGAAAGCATATAGGACATTTGTTGAGTTCAGTATCGACATTTAGCGACGTTTCCTCATTATTTATCTGGGTAGCATTACATTTCCTTCAAAGTATATTTGCTGCTGCAGATTATGCTGCAGACTATATATTTTAGTAAACAGGGTTGCTTGTTAGAGACAGATTTAAAAAACATGGTCATAATCGATGCAGCAGAGGCTGTAATATCCTGACTTTTGGTTCTATAATGGGTAAAGCTAAAACACTTCCCACACTGCCACTTGCAAACTTGACAGTTTGTATTTTAGACCAAGTTCAGACTGATTTTATAACCCTGTGTAAATGTTAACTTTCAGCTGAGACATGAACTAACGGAAATGTTTCTAACAATGGGACATGAGGAACATGTTCTGACAGCATACAATACAGTTTTCTGAAAAGTGCTCATACACAAGGCCAATGCCTTCTCCCTGTAACATAATGGTAAATTTCTTTATTGTGAATAAATTGTATTTAACATGCACAAATATGTATTCCGCGCTTCAGTCAACTGTACAAATCTAAGAAAGTTAGCCTTAGATGTGTGAGGTTATCAGAGCATGCTTGGGCATGTCTGTCTCTAGTGACCAGTGGACAATAAATCAATGAACAAATGTCCCAGTGTCTGCTCCAATAACACAATAACAAGGATCTGAGCTGATCACACTTTCTGGGCAAAAATTGATTTTGTGCAGTCCTCTTATTCCTGTACCTCATTATTTACACATCACATCATGTCAACATCTTTCTGGTGCAGTTGCATTTGAGTTTAATAACTTTATGCGTCAGGTTTTGTAGCAGTTGCTAGGAGTCAAAGAAGGCTCATGATTTGGATTTTCACTGTGGGAGAACTGCATTGTGTAAGAAGCAGAGATAGTAATGTCTTCACTGCAGTGATCCATGATGGTTTTTTATTTCTGCTGTTTGACTGGAAAAAGATCCCACTTTGACTGTTGTGAATGTTTTTGTTGCCTCTATTAGTCTCTCCTTCCTACATGCACAGCAAATCCAGGCCGATTCTTGGGGGAATGTGAGATGGCATTTTGGGAAATACAGAACATCACTTCTGCCAAAGTAGACATCCTGGAGGGACACACCAGGGAAGATATGAATGCGTTTACGTGGCTTTCATAAGAAGGCTGTGTAAGAAGAAGAATACAACACAATGAGAAGGTGAGCACACAGACTAAGAGAGACAATGGGTCTGTAGATACTGATGTACCACAGTATGAATCAATATCTACAGACCTCTTGTCTAGGTCTGTCTTAGTCAGCAGGTCTGTAGATATTGATACGCCCCAGTGTAAATCCAAAGCCGGAACACAAGCATGGCAGTGCTCAGGATCATGGCCCACAACTCACAGTGTTGTTCCTCTCAATTTACAGTGAATTTTATTTGACGGATACATATATTGTAGGTATTTTTTAACCACAAGGTACCTACTCTGTTCTTACCAAGCACAGTATGACTTACATTTATGAGCAACAGTCCGGCATTTGGAGGGAACTCAAAGAGAAGCGACCATAAATAATTTAAAAGACTGGGTACCTCTTATGATATTATGGGGTATAGTGTGACCATTACTGAGCTATAAAGCTGGAAGTCTGGGGTAATGAGTTTTGTAACTCTATAAATCTGCTGTGATTTATTTCCAAATTACCAAATCGAAATTACTGAGGAGACAATAAGAAAATGAAGCAAACTACATGGAGTTTTAAAAAACTACAGGGTACATTTGTGTTTGTGCATCAGAAGAAGTAGAAGTTAAAGAGCCAGGAACAGCTGATAATGTTATTGTGCCTGTTGTGCAAGACCTTCAAAAGGGGTACAACGTTGTACTTAAAATGGTCGAAGCCTGAGGTGGTACAGGTTTATGTGGATTGACACTATTGCTACAGTGTTTTTAATCAGGTTTCTGGCAGGAGTGTCCATCAAACTGGCAAGATATTTGTGATCTACTTCACTGAAGTCACTGAAAAACTGTACTTAAACCAGGAGAGACTTATAAGAGGAACAAAGGAGAATGAGAATTTTTGAAGTAAAATTTAATTTATTGTGAACAGAAGAAATAGATTTTGGCGCTTAGAACCTGGCAGGAAGCACTGTGGGTAAGATGTTGGATGGATTATGCGCTTCCAATGTGAAGGAAACTCCCCCGGAGCTGAAACACTGGTGGTGAAGAGAATGGAGCTGGAGATTGTAACGAGTTCTGTTGGGAGGGTTTGACTGGAGAAGGCCAGGCATTCACAGTTGATGTGGTGGAGGGATGGAGGTGAGTCACACGAGCATCACGGTGCTGACTTGCAGCTGAATGACAGCAGAGAGCGAGAGCATTTTTAGAAATTCACAGCTCACAGATGCTTGGCTAAAGGTGAGCATGTCGGGTTGAGATTTGATGACAACAAGAATGAACTTGTAGAGTTTAAAGCTAACAGGAAAGTGTGCAGGGTGACTTCCAGGGCATGTTTAAGGAGGTATTATTCCTGAATGAATTGTTGCTAACACTGTGAATTGGGAATAACTGCATGCTAATCTTAAATTATCAAAAAGTTATATGTGGTAGCTATGTTGAATAGACAAACAAAAGGAATGCTTTTAAACCAGTCAAAGTAAATACACAGAGGACATTGGCTTGTAGGTAAGCAAATCTTAAGAACACACTGAATACTAACATGAGGAAACATCCAACAGTTTTGGGTGTACACTGACAGAAACAGTGAAGCGTCTGTGAGCCAAATGTTGAAAGCAAAGTTCAGAGAGAGGAGAGATGACACGATGCACTTCTAGATGGATACAGCCTCAGTGAAAATGATGCCGATGCAAGCAATATCAACAGGTTTTGCCTCAGTCTAGGAAGTACTGTATGGTACAAGAAAGTTTCAATAAAAGGAAAACTGTGCGAAAGGGTGAACGTGGAATAAGAAAATACTCTGACAGGGAAGGTGGTTTATCAGGAGAATAAGAGTGTGACAGCAGAATCTGAATCTGAATCTCTCCTTGCATTTACATAATCCATAGACAGTTCATTCTGACATGAACCCTTTTTTAATGTTTAGTAAATATTAATAGTACTGTCCTAAATCACAGACTCTTACCTCTTAAGACTCCACACACACACACACACACACACACACACACACACACACACACACACACACACACACACACACACACACACACACACACACACATCTGTTAGTGTCTGTTCGAGTCTCTATTTTAAGATGTTCCTGAGGCCTGAATGTTTAATCCAGTTAAATTCGTATGTATTAAATCCACCATGAGGAATGTCAGCTGAGTGTTCAAGGTCAGCGAAATATAAAATGTGATTAGTCATTGACAGAGTCACAAGCTTTCACTCTTATTTCTGCCTCAGGCAAGACAAGCGAAAAACTACCGTCTCCATCCAGTTTCTTTGAGTGTCTCTGTATGCACCTGGTATCAACAAACATAAGACTGAACTGCCTTGGCTTACACGTGTATTCAAGGCTGAAATGGTCCATAAACACAGTACATTAAAAGTAAAAACATTAGAACTGGAGATAAAATCTTGCTGTTCATGCATCTAACACGTGAGAGAAAAGTAAAAGAAGAAGAAGAAACTTTTGTGGCCTTGGCGGGGATTCAGACTGAAAGCATCCTTGTGGCACATCAGTGCAGTGTGTTGGTGGGTTGTGCTGTTTAAGGTAATGGAGAGACATGAAGTTTCTTACAAAAGAGAGCAAAATTTTAACGCCAGCACAGCTCAAAAATATGAACTCTCCAAAGTAGAGTCATGAATCCGAGCTGCACCCGGAAATGTAATTAGTTTTGTGCTGAGGTCCAACACATTAAATCCATCCATCCATCCATTTTCTATTCCGCGTATCCCTTTCGGGGTTGCGGGGGGTGCTGGAGCCTATCCCAGCCGTCAACGGGCGGGGTACACCCTGGACTGGTGTGTAAGGGCGATGGCCCTGCGATCGCCAGTAGATCGGGCAGATAGGGCACAAACACACAACCATTCACACTCACACCTAGGGGCAATTTTACAGTCACCAATTAATCTAATGAGCATGTTTTTGGTCTGTGGGAGGAAGCCGGAGTACCCGGAGAGAACCCACACATGCATGGGAAGAACATGCAAACTCCACACAGAATTGCCCGACCCGGGAATCGAACCAGCAATCGAAAATTGCTGTGAGGCACGCGCACTACCTGCTGTGCCACCGTGCAGCCCACATTAAATCCACATGTCTACAAATTGATTTTTTTCCCCCATTTGAATAACTATGAATCAGTAGCTGCACCAGCATTGATGTGACATTATGAGACATTAAATACTGTACCGAATAGATTTTATTTTATACGTTTTGCTTCAGGGAAAAGCATTCTTGAAAAGTTCTTTTACAACCGAAACCACTGATAATGTAACAGTGTCAAACTATTTTTAGCCATGCTAGCAGCGTAGCTCCATAGATTGCAGTGTTGTTTGATTGGTCCACCACTTTGTTCCACATTGAAATGACAGCTATTTAATGATTGATGGACTGCCATCACACTTGTTTCCAGAGGATACATCTTAATGAGTTTGGTGACTTTTCCCATGGCAACACCAGCAGGTCAAGATTTTAGTTTATCCAACATGTTTGTTTTAAATATCTGCAAAACTAATGAGCCTCAGCTATACTTTGTGTTTAGTGCCAATGAGCAAACAAACAAGCTAAAATAGATGATGATTATGGTAAATGTTAAGTAGCATTTAGCTCAAAGCACCACTGTGCCAACTTACAGCCTCTCACAGCTTCTAGCTTCAATAGTGATTCACTATAATATGGACAAACTCTCAGAAGAAGTCAGGTTATCATCAAATCATTGATGACTTTATCTTTCACATCAGTTAACATTTATACATTTTATGTTCTGCAGTAATCATATCAGCTAACGCTTTCTAATTTGAATCAACCTTCTGGAAGAATGCCCCTATTAAATAAACCTTTGGTATTAAATAAACCTTTGCTCGTCAAACTCTAATAACCACCCGTCTGTCTCATTTAATTCGCTGCACTTATCCAGCCTGAAGGACAGGATTGTTTTTGCTCATAAGTACACAAAGCTAGTCTTTTGGTGGCCTAAATATACTCAATTAATTATGCATAGAAATTAGAAAAAGAGGAGTGTTTTCCTCCAATAATGCCTTGTCATGTGGTCAGACGTACCACACTTTATTTACTTTTCCCCCTCAATAATTGAAATCACATGATATATTAGTGTCATTGTTCATTATGAGCAGTAGCTGGGTTGTGCAGAATTGAGGGTGGCAAAAAAAAAAAAAAAAAAGGAAACAGATTCAGATGAACAACATGAAGTAAGACAGAAACGGCTAGAAGTCAGATTTTGGCCAAAATTGACTCTTGACCAGGAGATCTCTACATCAGCTACCTATAAAAATAAAGAATTAATATCATGACATCCAAGAAAAGAACAAGACATAATACGCTTTATGAATCATACAGAGAGATTTGAGGGACAATGGCCACAATTATCTGCATTACAACTCAATTATTTCTGATGGCCGAGCAGACAGTTGACAGACTATTTGTAGCAAGAATGAAACCAATCAGAGTCTACACTGAAAGTTGTTTCAAGCAGTCATTTTCAGCAGTTTACACTGAAAGGAGGTTTGCACCGCTAACGTCAAGTCATTAAAGAACTGTAAGACAACGGGGTTCAACCAGAAAATGATGCAAAATATCCTAAAATAAATGCCTTTAAACTTAAGTTCAGAATGTTTTGGCATGTGTTATTTTCACTACCAAATGGGCACTGTGTGATATGTTTGTCAGAGTGAAACTGGAGGCGCACCAGATCAGGGAACAATACTGAAAGCTGTGTGAAAAATAATAGCTCGGAGGCTAAATGTGCGGCAGTTACCATCCGTGAAGGTGTGAAAAATTAAGATTCATTTTATATAATGAATAACCCATTTATAACTTATCAATCTTGGGCATACACCACCAGCATCACCTCTTTAAAGAGCTCCCCTGTTAAATGTCGGGAATGTGTGACATTTGATGCTTCACAAAATGCTAACAGTTTGATTCCCCTTTTTTGATCTCCTTATTATCTCAAAAAAAAAAAAAAAAAAGAAGCTTGCAGAAGTTTTTAATGTATATTGCTACATATCTTGTCTACCAGTTTCATCTATGAACAACGTCATGCCTTTACTCATTATCTATTAACAAGCCTTGGCCTTAAAAACCTGACATTGAAGCCGCTGTGCACTAATTACAGGGCCTTTAATTAATTACTGATCTTAAAATCAGCAATAATCTTCCTCCAGCAGTTGATGCAGGGAACTCTTCTGTCCTCTCAGACAATGATTCAGCCTTTGACACAGTTCACAGAACAATTTTGCTTGACTGCCTTAAGCACTGGGTTGTTATCACAGCTGTAGCTCTACACTGATTCACTTAAAATTTATAATAAACTTTCACTCTCTAAAATTTAAAGGACCACGCTGGTGTTTTAACCCATGTAGTATAAACCACACATGCTTTACATGACAACCGGCCATTTTCCAAACGTTTCAACTGTGATAGTTAGTCAGTACATCCATCATCATCATTAGTTATCATTACATCATTCATTATTCTTGTTTTATCTTTGTATAAGCAAGTGAAGGCGTGGACTGATTTGAAAAGTCTGGTGCAGCTTTGGTCTGGTGGGAAAACATTATTTCATTTCAAAGCATACTGTATTTTCCTTTGCATTTCAGGGGCAAGAAAAGTCCAGAAAAACACCCCTGAGGGTAAGATTAAGCACACATAATAAGTTCAGTGCATTTTGAATGACAGTTACACATATTCTTCAAAGCATTAGCAGCTTACTGAAACATTCAGAGTTACAGGTTTTGGACCTGTATAACAGTATTCTTGAAATATACCAACATATTAAAATGAAATAATAGAGAATATGGAGAGCTCAGTAAGACTCCAGCCTAAATGTGATGTTTTCATGGTGTAACAGGCTCTTTGTTTGGTTTGATATCAGCAGCAGTATGGCTTGGAATATTTTAAAAAAGGAGCAAATTATTCTGGGTCTCCTCATGACAGGTGTGATAACATGAGATCTGCCGGTCCTGGATGATATTCAGAGGACTGAATGAAGAAATAAAATGATATGACATTCTCTTCAGGAGTGAATCCTCAATAGGATTTCACAGTGTTACAGTGTTTGTCCTCTTCTTGATATCAAAAGCCACTGTCTTGTTTTACAGTTCTAAATTTGATCATGTTTTTGCTGGAACTGTATCAAAAAGAAAATGTATTTTCATTAGGGCTTCAACAGTGGCAGACCTTTACTTTGTGTGCACACAGTACATCTGGAATTAGCCACTGTGTCGTGATGTGGTTGTAATTCAATACTCTGCCAGCCAGAGAATCACATTATGCTCATATCCTGTCTTAGTGGATGACACATTCATGTATGATAGATTGGATCTTAATGTTCAAAAATGAAATTATTTCTACTGGCAATGTAGTGCAATTTGGTTCAATATAACATGCATACTGTGGGAGTGAAGGCAGTCATTCTAAATTAATTATTTGTTTTCAGGGAGTCTGCCTATGAGCAATAAATGCCTGGCATAGGTCCCGGCAGAAATATTTTTCCATTATAAGAAGTGGAAGTAGGTCCAGGGACAGACAGAATGCGGGCTACATGATAAACAAATTAGGCAAAGTAGTAGAGAGCCACTGTAACAAGAAAAATAAAGGACAAGCCATGAAACCGTGAAAAATATTACAAGCTGTGATGTCTTAGTGATTTAAATGTGAATGTGTATTAAACATGAACATCACTGCTACCAAAACCTTATTAACTATTTTATAAATTGGAAATGCAAATCGTAAGCAGCCAATCAGATATGCTGACAATGCGAGCATTGGACAATGGGATGAGCGTGCTTCTCAAGCTGTTACAGTGCTGGCTTTAATGCTGGCAGATGCTGTCGTAACAACAAAGACTCCTCAACAAACGTGCAATGATGACATTTAAACCATAAACCATGGTGGCTGTAGGAATTATGACTGCTGCACAGAGTCATGCGTTGTTGTAAGCACTCAGTCCACAGAGGGGCGAGGTCGGGATGGATGTTTGATTGTTCCATAAACTTAAGCAAGCTGCCTTTGTGCCTTAATCTTGTAATCAGATTGTTTCTGTATTTTCTAATGGTGTCCAAACCTACTCCGTGGGTTAGCATGTAGGCTAACCGATATGTCAGTTTTCAGAGTTTGTTCGCTTGCTGAATGTTCGGAAGACGTGTCAGAAAGAACTTGTGTTGTTCTGAACGGCAGTTACAAACAGTGCATTTTGTTGTTTAACTTGTTTGTTTGTTTGTTTGTTTGTTCCTTTTCCAGTTTTGTCTCTTATTTAATGGTTGCTGTTGCTGGCGGTCCTGATCGGTTTACACATAAAGTTGGTAATACACGTCGGCATTTTCGAGGAGGTCACATGGCCTGACAACATCACATACGCCACATTTATCTGATTAAAAAGACGATATATGGCTCAGAGTTAAAGCTACAAAACTTAAAAAAGTAATGTTACAAATAGGGCTGTCAGTTTAACGCGTTAATTAGATTAATTAATTACGCTGCAAATTAACGCGCTATAAAAATTAACGCAATTAATCATGAGTGGCAAGTCCATGCGCAAGCATTTTAAATTTGGCCCTTTGAGTGACCCGTAGGCTGCGGTGGCAGGTCGCATATTACCTGCGCCACTAGTCAAAAGCAGGGTGACAACAGACATGGATGTGACACCGGAGAGCGAGGCAAGCCTACTTGGACCTTTGAACGGCAAGTTTATTTGTAAAAAGAACAAAGACGGGACTATTAACAAGAACGCAGTGATTTGTACCTTGTGTAAAAAAGAATTTTCCTCTCACCGCAGCAGCTCCAGCCTGAATTATCATTTAAACGCTAAACATGTACAGTAGTTGCTGCTAGTGCCGCTAGTGCGACCGTGAGCTCACTCCGCCAACCCACACTTGCTGAGTTAGGAAAACAAATGAGCAAAACCACGACAGAAAAATTGACAAACTCATTCGCAAAGTGGGTTGCTGCTGATTGCAGGCCGATTTAATCGTGGAAGACGAGGGCCTAAAAGAGGCGTTTCAGATAGCGTCATCTGACTCTAATTTCCAGCTACCATCGAGAACTACAGTGATGAAAAGAATTCACCAGCTGTAATGTGAATGTCAGTGAATTGTAATGTCCTAGAATTCAAATTCTTTATTTGGGGACTTTTAGCAGATATGAGATTAAAATGCGATTAATTAGATTAATTAATTACAAATCCTGTAACTAATTAGATTAATTTTTTTAATCACCTGACAGCACTAGTTACAAAGCATTAGCTAGCTTAAAAATACCTCATCTAACTTACTTTGTGTTGCAGTTGATTTTTCTATGATGCTATACAGGTTACTTACATTATTTCACAAACAATCACTGGACCAGATGATTTTTAATTTGCTGGTCTGGAATCATGATTTAAATATATATTATATCGATAACATAATTTGGGATAATTATTTCATTACATGATACATGACTGTGTTTAATAGGGAACTAATGAGTCTAATGAGAATGAAAAGCACAAATAGCACATCCTAACTATAATATCAGAATAACCAGCTGTGCCCGGCTTTGTGTGGGAGGCCTGATCTAATTTGCGCTGACATTTTCCGGCAGTCCTTCACTCATTATGTTACACAAAACCTGGTCAAATATTTGCTAAAATGGAGGCAGACGATGATCACAGCAGCAGATGTTAATCTACTCTGTGAAATATGCTCCTAGTTCTGGTGTGGACAGAAGATAAAATGCAGTGAAACAGAGTCAAAGCACTTCCTTGTTGCTGAATTAGAGAAGGTCAGTTAATTACAGAATTATTGTCATTTCTTGTAAATTTCACATACCCTAAAAAAACCCGATTGTCGATTGCATTTTACAGTTGATAAATGAGGCATAAACATTAGATGACACAACAGTACAGCTCACATGTCAATCACACTAATTCATGATTGGTATAAATTTATGCTTCGCTGCTGCGGTCCAGCTTACATCGCCGCATACCTCCCAATCCTGAAAACCTGCTCTACTGCAGACTTGGCAGAGCATTCATGTTTTGGCAGATGGTGTTCAGCAGGGACATCTTGTTAAGGTGAGGCAGCCAGATCATGTCCATCTGTTTGCATATAGTGTAAGTGCTCTCGACTACACCTGAATCTGCGGGTTAATGCAATGGGCCAGGTGTGCAAGGGCAAAGGGAGCAGGAAAAGCAGAAACAGCAGCAGATATTTTTTCTTACTATGTGTTCAGTGAATGAAGTGGAAAAACAAGGTTTCCCTCCTCAGTTGATTCAAGGTCAGAGATGTTGTTAAAACAGGATTAAAGATTAAGATTAGAACTGAGTATATAATTTAAGGTCATATTGAAATAAAGCTTATTACATAATATAATATTGACTGATTCAGCCACATAATGGAACAAAATGGGAATCATATTAGTTTTTCATTTACATTTTGCAATGTATGACCTGTTTTCACTCAATATGCATGCATGTGCATAAAGCTAAGGTGGTAAAGCAGCTGTGTGGAGTGCAGGTTGGTTTGTAACAGTCGGCTTTCCCCAGCAGCAGAAAACACCCATGAATCTCAATCAATAGTCTTGTTTTGGAGATGCAGAACAGTGTGACAAAACCAATTAGAGCTAAAAAGCCATGACAGCCTGCTAAGAGATCCCAGGAAGACACAGTGTGTGTGTGTGTGTTCGTGTGTCGATGAGGGTGTGGGTGTGTGTATGTGTGCCCATGTATTACTCACGTTGTGGAAACATAACTATGTTTACACAGTCACGTTGTGGGGACTCGCCATACTTGTGGAAAATGCAGGTCCCATCGTGGGGGGGGCACAGGGGGATTACGTAGGTGAGACAAGCAAGTGGCAACCGCATCAGATGGCTGTCAAAGGTTGACCCCCACATCAATACTTATCTGTATAATTGAACATGACAATTTTTCAAGCCAGTCTTAAAACATGGGTCAGGCTTACTTGTCCTCCTCTCCATACTGGCCATTAAAAGTGTACAGCATGCGATGGGGGACAAAATCCACAGGCCTTGTTCTGTGAAAAAAAACTGAACACATTCCAAAGTTAATCTGAAGCTAATACGAGGCTTCAACAGTATAGATTAGACCAATAAAGTGGTTATGTGGCAAACTTAAAGTTGGTTTAGTGCAAAATTCCTCGTCTGTATCACCATCCCTCCACCACCGCTGAACAAAAAACACACTGTCTGGGGAAATACAAAGAGGGATTTTTACTCTAGGCTGTAACTTTGGAAGATATCCAACTGATCAAGCTAATAAGATCCAACTCTCTGTGGATTTTGTTCCCTATTAGTTACACAGACATTAGGAGGGGATCTTAACAGCCAGAACAAACACGAGGAATGATAAAATACGTACAGATAATGATACAGCAAGTAAAACCTGTATTAATGCGAAGGTGGACATCTGACTATTGTCTTAAAACAAACTTGACACTTCTTTGATGAAGTGAATTCAGCTACTGAGATCCAAACATGCTGACTTCTTGTTAAAGAGCAAAGTTGGTGTCACGACTACAGCCGCACTTCCAGTTACACCCCTTGTGTTTCCCTCTTCCCCTGTGACGGTTTTCCTGTGTGTGTGTGTGTGCACGTGTGTGCACATGTGCGTGTGTGTCTTCCTTCCTGGCACTCTCAGGCCCTTTCCTGATTACAGCTCATTCATCTCACCTGCCCAGGCTGCACATCTGCCTTCAATCTATACTTATCAACACAGCAGTGTGTCTACTCCAGCTCTCACTGCGCTCACTGCTCTTTAGAGGATCCAACGATAAAACCAGTGAAATCTCTTAGAATATAATCTGTTGGTCATTAAATGATTAGCAGTAAGATGCAATAAGTTTTGGCTGAACTGAATTTGATTTACAATTTGATACACAGAACAAACCCCTTCAAGGCATTTCTGTTCTGGCATCGCCGCTCAGCTCCAGCGGTTTCCTGCTTGTTCCAGAAAACCTTTATTCGTCTGGGAACTTAAACTGGATATTTTACCCCTTCAGTGATTTTTGAATTTGAATTGCATTGAAATTGTTTACATATTTGGTCCCCCAGAGGATGAAGCCTTCAGACTTTTGCTCTTGTGCTGCCACAAGGTTGACATTTTTGGATGGCTTGTCATGAACAGCTGGATTTGTAGTTGTGTGTTAAGGTGTTACGGTACTTATGGTGGCCATGTGTGAAATGGCATGCCAACTGAGAACAAATGTGATCAGCCACATGAAGCAGTTATCTTCTACTTTTCAGTAACTCTCATCAAGCAAAGCCATTTAGCCGCTTTGAGGAGGTTGGAGCTGAATGAAGCCATGCTGTTTCTTCATGCTCGACTGTAACTGTTAGAAACAATTAATGGGAAATTAAAGGGAAAGGAAACATAAAGCAGTGATAGTCTCATTCATGTAATCCTGAATTGTATTTATTTATCATTCCATTTTACCCAAGAACACACTGCATGTCCTTGGATAGATGTATTTAACACTTTTCATACAATCCTCAAAAAAAAAAAAGAGAGAGAGAGAGAGAGAGAGAGAGAGAGAGAGAGAGAGAGAGAGAGAGAGAGAGAGAGAAAACATACCAAAAGATGTAAACATTTTTCACAATGCATCTGAAACTTCACTGACAACAATGATAATAATTTCAATACGGTAATAATATTTCAGAAGCTATATAGATAGATAGAAAGACTTGTTTCCATATATTAACATACATATACATATGTACAACACATCACATTCAGCCTTGTTTGTGTCTTAGAAAATGGGGGGCTGCAAAACCTCTGGTCTGCGTGTGTATTTGTATTTACATACGCCAGCGTAATACAGTGCAGTCCAAAATTGCAAATCTCCTGAGGATATGTTTTTTTTTTCCCCCTTTTTTAGAAGACAAAGGGAAAATAGGGATTCATACAAAGACTTCGTTCTCCAGCTGCAGTCAGAAGATTCAGTTTCTATTTCCATCCCCCTGATCGCATTTAACTTTATTTGCAGCGGATTAGCACAGACATATAGAGAGCTGTATTTATAGGATTTATCAAATCGTTCAGACCTAGTGTAGGCTTGGAGAGTTCAGCAAGTGCATTAGAAACCATTATAAATGCTGTATATGGAATTTCTGCTGATTCAGTCTCATGTCTCAAATGGGATTAAGTGAGTCTTTGTCATGTTTCCAGGCTGCTTCTTGACAGGTAAGATTCAGAAAGTGAAGATGATGAGCATGTTTAACAAAAGTGTTGATGCCTTCCACTGTACTGATGACAGCAGAGGATTTCTTAACGCAAGGGCAAAAGATAATTGCATTCAGCTTGAGCTGTTTCATGCCCACTACCCGACATATCAGCACTTTCATTTCTCTGTAATTAAGATCACTTGCAGTAAACTGCCTATCCAAGCCACTGTAAGCACATCAGACACGTTCTTATTATTAAATGCTGCACATCTCCAATTCACAAGCGCCACAAATACATTCCATGATTAATCTGGAGGTAGAAACAGTCACCTTCATAGAAGCTGCATATACAAAAAGACCATATAGATTAAAATTTCCCACTTGGATTATTGTGCCTCTATGAAACCCAACAGCACCATGGTGGGAAATGGAGCTTTATGAACAAGGATCGGCTGTCATGGCTAATGTATAATGCAGTGCAACATTAGTGATCTTGCTAGGCCATAAGTTCAGCTGAGTTGATCCATTTCTCACCTTGCCATTAAAGGAGCTAAAAGAAAATGGATTCCAGCTGTGGGGAGAGAAACCACAGACCAGGAAGCTGTTTTCCACTAAAGCCTCATAATAGGAAACATTTATGAAAACACTTTCAAAGCCACCACTCAGAAGCTGAAATAACATAAAAATGAAACCCCCATTTCAAGACACTGCATATCTCCATCATCTTATTCACAGACTTAGACAGATATCCATGATAATATATGAATTTAACTTGAAATCTGTACATACACATATTCTATACATACATGCAAAGCAATATCTACATGAAATCCCTGACATCTGATAAATATATGCACATTGTTTGAATGAGTAAAGTCAGTGGAAATGACCCGCGTGGGATTGGCATATAATGAAGAATATACACCCAGGTACTTGCAGTATATGTTCCTTGAGTAGAACAGAATAGAAAAAAGAGACATCAGAATCAGATTTTCACAGTTATGTTCAGTTATGTATCCTGCTTCGTGCGTCCTCGAAGTGTATGGGCCGAACAAAGCCCGTCCAGCACAGGACTGGAAGCCAAGTCTTTGATATGTATATTCTTTTAATGGTAACCTGCATATTGGTATAAAAATACAAGTGTCCAGACATTTTGGCTTGGACAATGAGTGTAAAGGTGACTGTAACCTTTGGTTCCAGCGTGACGTGCAGAAAAATCCTTCACTGATCCTTCAGCTTTGACACCCTTTTTCTCCAAAACCTTATACAGTCAACATGAAACCAGCAACATCTTTCACACATCGGAGTCTGTACAATCGTGTAGTTTTTCCAGGGAAACAATTGTATCATAAACAGTTAGTAGGCTACTTAAAGTGCAACCCATGTGTTCATCCTGGAGGTTATAGAACAAGAAACAGTAATGAACTGCTACCCTGTACATCCATGCAGTTGTATGCAATAGTTGTTAGCTACATAGATGAAAAACAGATGATGATATTGTCTCAAACACTGTCATCAGAATCATCAACCATCAGTGGAAAGGCCTGTTTGTTTTTGCAAACAGTGCTTCTTTTTTACAGCAGTCTGGCTTTCACATGTACATGTGTAAGCTGAGGACTGAAACTGACTCAGGCGGCAAAAAGCCTGGGCTTTCCTTGACCTTACGTCACAGCTAACCACAGTTAATCAAACCTTGCTTCACACTTATGATCTTGTCTGTGTTTTAGAATAACCATGAGAAGTTTGGAATAATTACGCTCCAGACTGGTGTTAATTAAAGGTTTGGAGGGGAGATCCCAAATTCAGAGTGTGAAACAGATGTCACATTGTGTTCACTACAGTAAAAAAATGCAGTGAGATGCACTGATGATGGCGTGTGGCTTCATGTACTGGAGACATGAAGAAGTACCAGTCCAGTATTGGACAATTCTGCACCTGATGGTAACTGTTCTGTAAACACAGCTTGTTTGCTATAACCACAGTCTTTCCCTAACCTTAATCATACAGAAGTGCCAAGATATTGTAGAAAGAAAGAATTTCAATTTACCTTTAATTAACTTAACAATGACAAAAACATGGCAACCAGTGTTTTTTCAGAATGGCTTAGTGTTGATGTTCTCGTCTGATGATAGCGTTGAAAAAAATGATCCATCAAAACCGGTTTAAGAGTAGATCCATGAGTTTGAAGGCTTATCAGACAGCTAAACACTGCACAGTATGAAATAGGATTTTACAATGCAGTAAAGTTATCCAAACAGCAATCATTTTATCCTCAATCTCAAAGAGGTGAGCAGTAGAAATGACCCATTCAGGTTACCTGAAATGTGTACTTGCACATATTTGATTTGCTAATATAGACTGTTGCTGCATTATGGCAAAAGCTGAGCCACGTTCAAATGTTTTGCCAGATGACACTGTGTTTTTTGCTAGAGCCCTCTCCGCCAATGTAGTGACCTCATTAAAATGAATGGGTGTGCTGCATTTTATCATGCACCGCTGATGTTGGTCTGAACATGGCTTAAGCTCCGAAAGGAGAAAAACAGAGGGCTAGTGTTGTGTGAAAAGTGCAAGTGGGCTGTTTGCTCAGGTGGCATTGGTGGTTTAGTATATTAGTATTAGTCTTTGAGAGGCAGTCACTATTAAATCTCAGAGCAGAATGCAACACACCTGCTGACATGATTGCTTTGCATCACTTAGAGCAAATCATTTCATGACAAAGTGAACTGCTTCTATCGTCGGGTATTCTATGAAAACTGCACAGAACTGCAATGTTCCCTCTCACCATGGTTAAGAAAAAAAAAAGGAATCATGACATGAAAGTCACACCAGTGAACCACAACACGCACAGTTGCAGATCTAATTAATCTTGTCCATGGCAGGTCTTAATTTGATGACCTATGCCACCAGGGGAAAAGTAGAAAACTGCTCATTGGACAAAGCCTGCAGTTAAGCTCAAATATGCTCACAGGGCATTGTTTATTGGAATAATGTTGGCAGGTGCTGAGGCAAAGCCTTCTGTCTCTCATGTTACAAAGGCTTTTTCTGAACAACAGGCTCTCTCTTTTCCAGGAGTCAAGAAGAGCACTATGCACAGACATAAAGTTTATTTCTCCTCTCTTTGTTTTCATGGCTTGAGGAACATGTTTAATATGCCCATTTTAGTGTTCTTTTGTTGTTATTGTTAGTGCGTCAGACCCAAAAGAATTTGCTGATACTCTGTTAGCTTCTCTCAAGAGCTGCACACTTAGAGAGGCACGTTAGAAAAACACACGCACTCATACCATATAAATAAACCTTTTTTTTCTTTCTTTTGCTTTTGCACACACACACACACACACACACACACACACACACACACACACACACGGACTTCACCAAAGGTTATCTGACCACTTTAAAAGATCATATCAGTCTATTACATTTTGGGCCTTATTTTCATAATTTCCTGTCAGTGTTACTAACATACTGACCAAAGTTAATTAATGAAATCTGGGAATACGACAGCATTGCTTAAGAGCAGTCTGACAAAGGATGCAGTCTTGACTTTGTACTGGTTTTAAATAAAGCCCCAGTTCCTGGAAAATAATCTTCGTCCTTTGTAAACATCCATCATATTTTACATACAGGCTTCCTGCCAACGTTGATTGACCGTATTTGCCATAATTGTGCACACACACAGTTTCTGGGTGAACTTTTGGTTTACAGTTAAGTGGTTCAGATAATCTAAATCATTGCCTTGTTTACAAATTTTCTTTTCTGCCAGCTCCTTACTTGCCATGTCTGACTTTTTGCTCGTAACCTGTCATGCTGTGATCTCAGCAATTACTTTGATGAGCACATTTGTGTTATAACTGAGAGAAATCATGGCCAAAACTATGAAAATAAGTCCCAAATTGTAAAGAATTAATAGAATTAATTTTTAACTTTAAACTGCTGCAGGACTCATTTTTAAGATGAGATAGGTCCCTGATTGCATGTGATCAGCTACAAGAGCCAGCTCTCTGTTTTATAAACACATATGTTAACGCATGTCCAATGACAGCCACATAACTACAACCTTGTTCTAGATAAATCGAATATTTTGGTCAAAAATTAACACGACCTTTCATTAACATCAGATAATAAGTCTGTTCAGAATCTTCATTGTGTATTTCATTTGTACAAAATACTGACTTTTAAATACAAGTATTGTCCAGCATGTGTTCCAATGCAATATACGTTTTTTTTTTTTACAATTCGAAATTTGTCGCTTATTTCACACGACGAGCCTATTGTTGTCTAGAGGAGTCCATGTAGAGTATATTGAGAGAGAATAGAACTTATTGAGTGTTATAGATTTGGCTGTTTTAAGTCATTCTTTCTGTCCTGGACACAGTTGATTACACAAAATTGACAGAGGTATCTCCTCTCTTGAGAGAAATCAATACAACAGCCCCTGGGTAAATTATAGTAAGTCTATGTTCATTTTTATATGTAACAATGAGCTCACTAAGCCAAGTCTTTCTCTCAGTGTAGCCTCCCAGTAGGCCTAGTTAAAGTAGACAAATGTAGAGGCTGACATACTGTAATTAAATCAATTGGGGCTTTGAAATATTAATACATCCTCACCAATGAGGAGCCATTTTTCTATTAAATAACAACAGGAACCCCGTGGCCCTTCAATTTTAGGCATGCATAATAAATATCTATCAAATCAGACACACCATCAAATACAGTACTCATAATAGACACATGAAAAGTAGTTTAGGGAGTAAAAGTTTCAATATCAGCTCCTCCCTCTAAATCCAGCTTGAATTGATTTGCATCGTGACTCCATGGAGTCTCAGTGTGGTCTGCTCAATATTGATCAGTCAAGGTGATCAGATAGTTATTGACATGGGTTAATTTGACCTGATGACATATTGATGTACACATCTGTGGGTGCATGCCATCTGTTTGGCTTGCTTGTCCTCCATTTGGCTTCTAACATTGTGGTCTTTTCTCTTTTTTTTTCTTTTCTTTTTTGGCAGTATCACATATTTGAGGCATGAGACAAGTTCTTAGTTTTTAAACTTTTACCTTTGATATTTTTTTCCTTCTGTCAATCTTTATCTTTTTTCTTTTTCCTCTTTTCCATTATGTGCAATCATTGTCTTTCAACCTTCATTCTTTTTTCACCTTCTCACTGTTTGGCTGTGTTTGTTCCTCTAGAGGAAGTCGCTCTGTAACTCATTGGACAGCTGACTGACAGCCACCTCACTGTGTAGCGATCCTTTAAGTATCCTGGCAGTCTGCTGTGGGCTGCAGTCTTCTCTGGTCCCAGTGACTGTTTCAGGGCAAGGACAGTGTCTGCAGGTCCCGTGGTTCTCTGGTAGCCCATTTGACAACCTTGTGGAGTTGCACTCCTCTTTGTGATGGGGTTGTATGCAATTTCCCTTCTGTGCAGAGCTGTGCTGACAGAGACATCCACAGAGTGTACTTCTGCATTGAGCCACATCCCGACACAGGAATTTGCGGAAGTTGGGCTTGAAGACCAAGTACACAATCGGGTTGTAAAGGGTGGAGGACTTGGCAAAGATAGCTGCCAGAGCAAAAGCCATAGGTGGTACAGTTGCGGGGTTACCAAATGCTGCCCACATGGACACAATGGCATATGGACTCCATGCTGTCAGGAAACCGATACAAACTGCCACAGACAGCTGAAAAGAGACACAACAACATCCAAAATACATTTGTCATGTAAAAACTGAATTTGCTGATGTAGTATCTTGCAAAGTGATTGTATGCATTTACCTTAACGATAAGTGCATGTGCATTGGTGATCTTGTTCTGCGGGGACATGTGTTGCTGCACAGCCTGACGGGAGCCCCGGACGGTCAGCAGGATGAATGTATAGGACAGGAAGATGACAGTGCAGGGCACGATGTAGCAGAAGAAGAAGAGGCAGATGATGTAGCTCATAGCTGCAGAGCTCTGGCTGGGAGCGTGCCAATTGATGCAGCATGCAGTACCATAAGGCTCGGGCCCGTACTCTCCCCAGCCTGACAGGGGACCTACAGCAAAAACTCCAGCGTAGCACCAGACCCCAGCAACAAGCACGCAGGCGTGGCAGTAGGAGAACTTGTTACCTGAGGAAGAGCACAGCAGGTTAGAGACCGAGGCAGAGAAGGGAGAGTTGGGAGAGTGATGACTGACACATGAAGGCAAAGAGGAAGGATACGGAAATAACAGAATAGCAACAATATGCTACTAAAGCATATTAAGTCTGGGTACCTCATGCTGATAACAGGCAATGAGTCAAGAGGACTGAAAGAGGAGGAAGTCAAATATCGTCCAGTAAGTGATGAATAACTTTACAACTTGTCTAGATAGGTAAGTTTGACAAGAAGGATGAATCCCTCTTCCACAGGCAATGTTGATCAAAAGATGAATTCCTTTTGTCCCTGTGCTTCAGCCAATGCACATTTTGATCTCAATGATGTTCAGATAAGAGGTCACACGGCCCACAGGAATACACTGTACAGTGTCAAATTAGATATTCATAATGCCAGGGACCCAAACATGACCATTATTCTGCGTATATGAAGAGTAGCTGTGCAGAATGTTTACTTAGAGGCCAAATTGTGTGATTATTATTATTATTATTATTATTATTATTATTATTATTATTATTATTAACATTATTATTATTATTATTATTATTATTATTATTAATAATAATAATAATAAACATTTGAGAAGCTACATTCTCTAGTCTGAGCACTGTGCACACAAGACCTCGTATTAGGAGATATTATCATTACAGGGATCTGAACAGAGAAAATATGTGAGGATTATAATATGTGATTTTTGCTCTAAGTGATCATGCATCTGAAACCTTTATTGAAATGGACATAATTACAGTATCATCATTTCCCTCCACTATTTTTCAAATTCAACTTACAGATGAACTTACCTCGAGCCCATTGTAATTGCACCAGGGCTGCACTTGCACATCCATAGATAAATAATTCATAAAACTAGCCATTAGTGCCTATGCTGTAGATATAGGAGACCAGCAATGTCTTGCAATGCAATTGATTTGCTAATTCGTCGATTGCTGGAGTTGACTTGCAATATGTATTATTCTGTAAATATGTATAGAAATATGTATATAAGAAATTAATAGACTATGTAGTAATTAAAACATACATAACCAGAATGAAGGAAGCAATGTCACAATGTTCTAATATTTATAATAACCTTTTAACTTATTCTAGCTAATCCCATTCACCACTTCCCTAACTGATGATGTAGCACATGAACTCCTACAGTCAATAGCTAATGTAATGTTTCTACAGTCTAATTTCTGTGATCAGTTTTGTGTTTTAATCCTGATTTAAAATGAACTTATTAAATGTGAGTGCACTGCATTTATGATGCATTTCTGTCAGCATGATACGTGGTGGAGCACTCGCTTGTCATGACACTCGTGTGCCAGAGTGTGAATAAGCGGACCCATGGGAAACACTGAAACAGCCCTCGCCATGGACTGTCGACTGTAATTAATTTAGACAAGGGCTTCTTCAGTGTGGAATCACTGAGGAGAACAGGGGGAGCCTTGATACAGCAGACTCTTCAGCTGAATGTCAGCCCCTCTTACAGTTCAAGCTGAGGGTGGGGGTTGGTGATTAAGCCCTGTGGCACTCGCTGAACTGCAAGGGGGCTGGTTAGCCATTACAGATGGCTTTTATCTGATGTGAAGCATCCCTTCACCGATCCAACTCTCCAGCTATCCGAGTGGAGGGTACGACGTCAGGTTTTTTTCACAGAGCTGAACTCAAACAGAAGCTCAAACATCCCTTACATTTCAAATTGGTATGCAGCCAACTTTATTATACCTTTATACAGTACCGGCTCTCCCTTTGTTTATTCATCATCAATTCATAAGGTAACATGAGGCCATGACTGCCGTGGCACAGAAAACTGCGTTGGAGGCCCACTGTGATTGAATAAAAGTAGCTGGTAGTGGATTAAAAAAGAAAAAGAAAACATTATTTACTCTACATGGCCAATATTTGATCTGCTTAAGGTTATGATCATTTAATCAACCTCAGTTTTTGAAATGATTCACGGTGGGCATTTTTCCTGATTTAGCAATTTTGATATATTTACCTTCAGCAATTACTTGTCTGTTTAGTAGTTTTCATTGTGAGTGGTGGACTACGCCATTCTCGTGTTGGTTTCAGATTACCTCCATGTAATGTGTGTGCAATCCAGCATTATTTTTGTCTCATTGATAACAGCCACGGTTTAAACAGGACTGAGATTTACAACTTCACAGTAATAAACCCAGATACCAATCCAGTGCACTGCACCGGTGCATCGTTGAAGATGAATTTAGAGGTGTTTTATTTTCTTATTCATTGTCTAAATAATTTTATAGCTTATTTTTTTGTCGGATTGAGTATTAGTAATAAATTTAGTCCTTATGGTGCTGGTAGAAACCAGTCAGTCCTTGAATTATCATTAAATGGAAATGACACCAGCTTTTACCTTTTAGTCCACCGTGTCAACTGTACATACCATGTAAAATACTGCCATATATCGCGCAAGATGCGATCTGATTGCGATCTATTGAAGCTCAGTCGTGCCTAGTAGGCATAAATTTTCACAGTCAATACCAGTTAACATCAGGACAAACATCCCACATTGATGCTGTTGTCAAGTCAGTCCTCTTTAACTGTAAAGCAATTCCCCGGCTCCCTCTTTATTCTCTGCTGTTCATATCCCTCCTCCCTCTTGTGATTATAATGACAATAGTCCTCTTATTGAGGATGTGTTTGACTCATCCACGCTCAGCCTTTTGTTTGATGGACTTCGATCCAGCATCCACAAGTTGATCAGCAGCCATCAGTGGCTTAAACCAAACAGGCAGCACCAGATCCATGTGCTTTTAGATCACCGAGTGAGGTCTAATTAGTCTGTTAGCAGGTGCACCGGCTGTGACAAAGAAATAATTCAAAGGAGAGAGGAAGAAGCACTTCCCATCACTCTCATCCATCTCCTTAATGCCCCATCTCTTGTATGTTCAGTTCCTTGGTTTGGAGCATGTTCTTTAGAGCCTTTCTGAAGGACATTTGAGCAGCAACAATGAGGCCTGAATTATTTTCACGTGTACAGTCATGCCTGTCCCTGACCTTTGCACCAAATTTAACCCTGCCCATCAGTAAGGAAGCCAGTCTAGTAGATCTAAGATTTCAAGTCTCTGGAGATCTTGTTTTACAGCTCTAATCAGATGGGCAAATCCTAAAAAGTGTATTACCTTGGAATGGAAATCCTTCTCAGACTGTGCTTTAAACAACAATCTCACTAGGATATCTTTTAACACAGAAAACATGAGCATTTCCAATTCTTATTTCAGTGAGTCTCAAAATTCATGCATACATCAAATCCAATTCAGTCCGAGTTTATTGTCCTTTGATAACTGATACGATAGCCCATGTTGAATTTAATGTGACAGACAGTCTCCATAACAACTCAACACATGGAAACTGAATCTTGTGTCAGCAGCAGTCCATAAATATTATCATGGTTTTCACTCTCCATCCCTCCAGTAACCTGATCCTCTGAGCTGGCTTATACCCTCCTCATAAACCCACCCATTCATGTTTGACATTGCAGATTCTTCACACAGAGAAATTGTTTGGTCATTTCCAGTCCGATTATTCACATGACGATGAGCTCCAGTTACACAAAGAAAGTAGTAGCAGCAGCAATTTTGCCTTTGGGTGTTGACATTGTAATGTCCCGTTATACAGAAAGTAGTATTTGTGGTAATTTTAATGTGTTTGCCACCTCCAGGCAGTGAGAGTCTGCTTTTTGGTTCCCTTGTTGCGGTTGTCTTTGTGTGTATATTCGCATTTTTACATTTAACGAACATGATTGAGCATTTCCTACAAAACACCGAATGTTAATTTATCCCAGTTTTCTCTTTCTAACCATCTATAAACTGGTCATAACATTCAGGTTTTTCAGCCAGTGAAGTGTTGTCATGGCAAAAGCTGCTTGCCTGGAGCTAACTGTTCAACAAATTAACAACAGACATGTAAACAAGGCTCAAGTATTCACCACAGAAAAGAGAGTTGAGTAATTCTACTTCTGCTTTTTTCCCTTTGGTGCTACTTGTAGTGCTGCCTGTTAAAGGCGCCCTTATACTAAATAGATGATACCAAAAGGACGATTTATTAGTTGCAATGATGATGTTTCTACTTCATGTCATCATCAGATAATATTCAAAGATGTAAGTAAGAATATCAATGTTGAACGATCGATACTGTACTTAATAAATTGTGTTTTTGAGAGCATCTATTTGGTATGTAGGTTTGTTTTTGCCTTTTCTTCTACACACTTGATATCAAGTTGTGATTGCTTTTGTTTTGCCATGTCTGTATCCCACTTCAAGCTTTCAATTGAGCATGTAAAGCACCCCCTCTTTACATCTCCACAATACCCATAAAACAATGCTGGATAATGGGAAACACTCAAGCCAGCATAAACTCCATCTCCTGTGTTTCTTGGCAATGGGTGGCGTGGGTTGCTCTGAAAACTGCAGGCGGCACTCCAATTAAATTAAATTGCATAAATGACGCTATGTGTCCCTGTTGATTGATATGTGTGTGTGTGTGTGTCTTTGTGTCTTTGACTCTAGGATCTGTCTGCTGGGTTGTATAAACAAGAGGACAGCGTGGTGTAACAGTGTGTCTGTAAACTGCGTTTGTACAAGGTTCCTTGCAGGGAAGTCTCATAGAGGCGTAATTATTTATGCTCATTTGCATTTCAAACAGTTTTATTTGTGAGGCTTGTAGTCTCTGGGGTTTTACACTCTGTATTATAGACTGTTCCTCTGGTAATCAGACAGGAGCCCTTTAAAAACACAGCCTTGACTTCAATTATATAGTGTCTATTAGCAGCAATCATTGAACCTATGTGAGTCTGGAATAGACTTCTAATTCTATTTGGAAGCTGCAAGCTGGTGCATGTACTTGTAATCAATACTCGCTGTCCATGAGATCTATACAGTTTCCTGCTGTGTGTCCTGTAACTCATTCAGGCTCCCACCGTGACTTTTCTTGTGCCTTCTGCTACATCTGCACTCTTGTGCTGATTTCTTTCTCCACCAAATCTGCCTTCTTTTGTTCTCTTTTCCTATGATAGTTTCTATACTTTGTCCATGCATCTTTTACCTTACGTATCACGCGTAATAAATCCCACTGACGCAGTATGTGTCACACTGGCTCTGTTCTGTGTTCCCCTGCAGTGTGTAGTGTGACTGTATGAGGCATATAAATGGGAACATCCCTGGATTCTGCACGCCAGGATGCAGATTCCTGGAGTGAAGAATCTGTGCCGCAACATACAAATGTGCATCCATTCATAATATGCGGAGTATGGACATGAAGAATGACAATGTCGTTTCCTGGTGAAATTAAATTATGTGCAGTTTCTGCCAAGTGATACCATTTTACATGCATTGCATATTTAATCTAAATCTAAATTCTAAATTAATTATGGTTTATGAATTATGGCTAAGTGATGCCTGTGACAAATGATTTTCACAGAAAGAAAAAAAGATGCTTTTAATTCGGAGTGACTGATGAGTCTTGAAAAAAGAGAAACGTGAACTGGAGAGCCTGATAACAGAAGTTATGGCCATAAGCGAGAACGGTTTGTGTCTTTGAGCAAATTGTCCGTAAGCATTACAAACAAGCCCACCTTACTTTCCCTTCTCTCAGAGCTGTGTTTTAGATCAATGCAGCGGCAGTATTTCACTTATATGTAACTACTCCGACCTCTCTTACTCTGACCTTAGGATGGACATGTCACAGCTGTCTGTGCTGCCTGATAAAAAAAGCTTTGTTTCACGGGGCAAGACCTCCATCAGTTTGGTAATTTGTGGGAGTAAGACTTGCAGACAGAGAGACAGAAAGAGAGAAGAGAGGGTTACATAAGTTTAATCTAAATCAGAAAGCAATCCTAATTGTCAATAATTATCTGACCCTCTTAAAGCCCTTGAATAACATCAGAATTAATTTGCACGATAACACTAAAATCTTGACTGGATTTGACTGCTAGTTGCCATGTACTCTATCCTAAAACATTAATATCTACAGGATAGGTGTGAATGTTTGTAGATAACATAACTCTATATGTTATCTATACTAGATACATAAACACAAGATAAGAAAAACACTCCATGGAATGTAATCTACAGTTGATGTCATATATCAGCTTGTGTCTGGGTCCTGTTTGCCCGTGTTTGACATGAGTTGTTATGATTTTTGAGATGGCTTCTCTGGATAATTGTGTAGTTTTGTGAACTACTGTAGCGTATCTGCATTTTGGGCACATTTGATTTGGCCTCCTTGGAGCCATGTTAGTTGTCTGGTGTTGCTTTGACATTATCACAGTCAGTCATGACTGCTGCTAATTATCAAATGCAAATAATTAACATTCCACCTACAATTACTAAGCTTTGCTTGTAAGTCATTATATATCACACGGTCTTGGTCAGTGGATGGAGTGTCTCTGTTGTCATGGAGATGGACCTGTTGTGAATCATGCTCAGCAGCTGCTGTTGGACTTGTTGTTCAGGTTGGCGTCTGAGTTAAGCTGCCCTCTGATGATAAGAAATTTGCTCTTTCCTCACTTCGAGGTCAGGCACAGAGCAGAGTGCAGACACTTTCAAAGGCAAAGTGCAGGGCAGGTGTATGTCATCAAAAAGGTAAATTAAGCATTGAATTTAGCTAAGTTTGTAAACTACATGCCTATTCACTACAGTCCCATAAAAAATAAACACAGTCAGGGCATATGTTTCACACTCTCCACACTGAACCACCATTTGCTGCTGGTGGATCTAAAATCCATTCCAATAGATAGTGGTCAAATTTGACCCACAACAGCTTTAATGGACACAAAACATTTTGATTTTCATAAATGTTGGCTCACATTAGGGAAATCTTTAAATTCCAGGCTAAAAGAATTACATCTATTGTGTTTTTACTGCTGTCAAATGTCAAAAGGGGTCAAATTTGACCCAAAAAGTATGCAAGGGTTAACCCTGATCAATCAGACCTCACATCAACATTTCCATCTCCAGTAAAAACTGAACTCCAGCTCTGAAAAAAGACATCAAGTGAGCATTACATTGGGATTAATTTGTCATACAGCGTTTATCACTGTTAATTAAGTTCAGCACAGTTCACAGAGACCCCATTTACACTTCCATACTTCATGTATCCTGGGTGCATCAGATTGACTTTGAATACATTAAAGTGTAAATGCATCCATGAAGCTTTTGAGATTTGTAAAGATACTGTTAGTTTTTAGTTAAGAAGCTGACCATGAAATTTGCTCCATTCGCTTCACCTATATCACTTTGAAAAAGTTGCTGAACTTGCAGTCTTTAGTCTGTACGCATTACAACAATGGGTTATTCATGGCTGTCACGAAACTAAAGAAATCGACGCTGTTTTCTTGTAAGTGTCTTTCTACTCCATAAAACACACATTTAGATCATTAGTAAACACTGACAGTAAGGCTGTAGCCAACACATGCAGGCAGGGAATCATGAAATTCCAATAATTGGATGGTCTGTGAGTTTTACAAATGTAACACCCTACAGGAGAACACATTAAAGGGAGTACATTAAAGTCCTTGCAAACATGTCCTTATTTACATATGCTGCTGATTAAAGAGGTAAAAACATGGCCTTGAACATTACTGCAGCATGGCCACTTTTACTTTGTTGTAAGCCCTTGACTTGCTGGCCTCACTACATTAATATTTCTCTCTTCAGAGTCAAGATTTTTGCCTTCAGGGGCAGAGCAAAAATCCAGTTTTAACATTGAGTTGATCAATATGGGTGAAGCCAGCCTTCTAGCGAATCAAGACCAATAAATGAATATCAAGGAGACGTTAATAAATTCCAGTGTTTTTTATATGCATACACATAATTATGAAGTACAAAGGCTTGTTGTCTTACCATAGTTTGGGCAGCAGACCTTGAGCCAGCAGACACAGGAGAGCACAGTGAGGTTGGTCAGACTGCACAGGCCAAACAAAACACCACAGAAGGCATAGACAGTACAGGTCACCTTATGAAACAGCCACCTGAACGGAGAGAGAAACAGAAGGGAACTTCTTTGTAAATGATTTGTTACTGACAGCTTGACACTAAGCCAGGATTTCTCTGCAAAATCCCTCTGATGAATTACATAATTCACACCCTGTTGGTGAAACAGGTACGCACACTTTCTGGCCATCCTCTAGGTCACACTGTACAATGGCCCAATCATGGCACATGTGACAGCTATCAGCTGCTCAGGGGATCCGGACAGCAAGCAGGGAAGGGCAGATGAATCAGGGGAGATAAGAGAGACCAGCTGCCATGTATGGCAACGTTTCATCAACCATTTTGCCATTGCATTTTTTTATACTATGTAATGGAGACATTAAGCTCTTCCATAGAGTTGTCATCAGGACCTTAGAAATACTGAGATAGGTGTCAGAACTGTGGGAACACAATGAAATTAGGTAACAAAGTGACTGCATTTCCCTCTATCTATAAACATTTACATCAATCTACTAAATACTAACAGATTTTTATTGCACTAAACCTTCTTAAATTTATACTCAGTTTCATTGGTGTAGCTGTGTAGAGATTATTGTATTTGCATCTTTACTACAAATACCACTGTCTTTGCTGTGCTTTTTGATGGATGTTCAGTCAGTACTTGTCCCTTTTTAGTGTGACATTATTGCTGCAACAGAGAAAGTGGAAGCACTTTTCTTCAGTCCTGCTGACCGATGGCTGCCTCAGCAACCTTCATCTACGAGGTGGGGCACGCTTTATGAAGCCTGAGAGATGAAACCCAGAGAAAAAACGTCCACAAATCACCTGCTGCTGCTTTTAAAGCTTAAAGCAGCTGTATTCAATGTTTTTATAATAACAATATATCAAATAACAATGTGAAATAGAAGAGAATTATCACCCAAATCTGCTGCTCACCTCAGCTGTACAAAGCTTTATAGTGAATTTCAACTCAATGTTTAGCTGTTCAGCGGCAATTTTAGTCATTTGAGGCTGCAGCACGTAGCTTCTTTTTTTTTTTTTTTTTTTACTGAAAAGCCTCTAAGAGCCTACTATAAACTACCGGTTCACAGACGAGTCAACAACAGGCTGGTCAAAACGATTTTGTAAAATGAGAGGGACATGTCATTCTGTCTGCTGTGAAAATTACACCATCATGTGTTATCGTATATCTCTGGAAATTTGAAGTCCATAAGAGGCTGTCTGAAAGACCCCTCCACCTCCCCACATTTCTATTGTTATTCTGGTGGAGCAATACAAAGTCCTCAGTAAATGTATTTCATTATTTGCTTTTATCTAAAAACAGAATCATTTAGTTTGACTCTTGTTGAGTCGGTTTACATGTTCGTCTCCAATGAGGGTGTGACTTTGGTGTTCATGATGGCAGCTGCAGCACAGCCCTGCTTCTCTAACCATTCCCCACTTTTCACTCTGTGCTCGTCTCTTCTTCCCTCATCCCTCAGGAATATATAGAATGTAAGGATGACAAAATAGATGAAAGGAGAAAGAAATGGTGGAAACTTGAATTGTCACTCACATGTGAGCATAGGCTGAGGGGATAGCCAGTGGGAACAGGGTTATGGTCATGCTCAGATCACTGATGGCCAAGTTAACCACAAAGAACTCTGCCGGCTTCAGGGAGGACTTCTTTCTGTAGGCCACGAACAGCAGGATCCCATTGCCTAGCACTGACAACACACCTGGGGGACAGAGTGGCAGGACATGTAAGGGCTGTTGGATTTGAAGACACATTCATACAGATAAAGGCTGTAAACTGAGGATAAAAAAAAAATCACATCACTTACCAAAAATGGTGTAGACAGTTCCCATGAGGAAGTCATTATCTTTCGATATTCTGGACACAAGCAGAAATGTTTCGGAGGCATTTCCCATCTAAAATGGAAAAACAGACGGGGGAAAGAAAGAGGAAACAATCTTTTAACCTGTGCTTCTCACCTTGAGGCAATTTAATAAAACAAGCAAAACAACTGTCTGACAAATTTACATCCCCCATACCTCAGATGGGAGAAAACACAGAGTGACTTGTGGATCAGACCACAGCTTCTGTTATGATGCCCTAAAGCCAAGTTGCAATAATAAACACAGCTTCGTCTCACTTCTCCAGTCTCTGTTTTTGAATAGGAGGTCAAAGGAGATTCACACAGTCTCAGAAACCCTATTGTGCTTCACATCTGTATGCTATTACACCTCCGCTGTCTTTGTGCCTGCACACAGTTGCATTCATCAAGTAAAAGAGGCTGCTTCCATGTACAAATCCAATCCCTCATGTCAGTCTCACTTGGAAACCTTGGTGAGTATTTGCATATGCAGCATGAACTGATGCCAATACTGTATTCTCTGTGGCCACAGCAAGTTGCTGAGGCAGTCTTTTCAAAAGACTTCATGGGTGGAGATAACATGAAAATGTATTCATAGCCTTTCTATTTACTCAATGCCTTCACCTGTACTTACAGATTAGAGGGAGCCAACAAAGGGAAGAGACAAGTTAAATCACCTGGGGTTAAGAGTTGAGCTTCTCCTGGATAAATCCATATTACCATAAATTCAGGAGATTATCTTCAAAGAGAACCAGAGGTGAGGAAATTATTCCAAAATTATTCTGTGTGGACTTTCTATTACAATTTTATGTGGCCTTGGTGCATGTAGCACAGCTTGTAAGCAGACAAAATCCTGCAAAGGTTTGTGGGAAAAATCCAAGTTCGTGCCTGTCTTTGCGCATGTGCATGCAAGCACTTGTGCATATGTGTGTTTACAGGTCAGGGGGTTTCATACATGCATCTATTATGGTGGAGCGTAAAAGTCAATTACGAAAAGTTACTTTGTTTTATCATTTATCAAAAACAACTTACATCAAATATGACAACAAACATGCAGCTTGATTATCTGTTGTCAGACACATCATTTGTCATGAGCCAAAATGCATTAGACTTTGTAAAGTTGCTCTATACTAAAAGTGTTGCTGGAGTTTTGATCTCTTCAGGCTTTTTCCCTTCTCCATGCAAGTAGATGAAGTTTTGCCAGAAATCCCTACTGTGCTGTTTTTCAAATGTTCCCACAGATGTTCGGAGAGGCTGAGGCCTGGTGACAGATGGGACATGTCGACGCTTTACAAAACCCTGAGCTCAGTTTAAGATGTCTCACCAGACAATGAGTACACAGGTAAGATCCACAAATGGATGAAGACATCAGATTATATGCCAGATATATCAGATGAATACACCAGCATACCATTATGCACAATTATGCACATGTCCCAAGAGACAACTATGTGAAAAAAATATTAATTTACATATACGTAAATGTTTTTGAATTTGTAAATAGTGAGGATGACACATGAATGAAGTCCTCTATGACTATCGTGGAGGTTCTGAGAGGTGTTATTAAAAGTATTATATATGTAGAAGTAATATGTAGAAGTATATGTCGAAGCAAAATTTGCTTTAAGTAAACCAGATTAAGATAAGAATAAGAAATAGTTCGCGAATGAACAATTCACAAGGTTGTCTTCACATTGGTGAGTGTGAACTCCTTTTGTCTTGTTCTTCTATGTACTGCTTCTGTACAGAGAAGTTTTGTATATTCCTGTTAAGCAATGTGATCATAAAGCAAAAATGTGCTGCACTTCCAGTACTCCTGATGACTTGTGTAGGCTGCAAGTTCATCCAACTTGTCAGCCTGCAATCTCACAGTCCCCATGGTGAGCTGTAGGAAGCCTCTTCTTATCCTCTTAGTTTCCTTTACACACACAAGTTTGTTGCCCTTTCAGTATGTCAGTCGCTCCACAAGGACATCTCATATATTTTAAAATTAACATAAAACTTTATTTTCACTTTTTCCCATCTTTCTGTGAATGTAAAATTCAAGTTCCCAAAGATACAGTGGAGATGAGTTCTTGATACTGCACTTTTGGACATCACTTTATATGCTGATCAGAGCAACTGGAGTGTAGTTGGAACCCAAGGTGGATTTCCTGCAAGCTTTTTATACGGCTTAATGACTCTAAACATTTTTATTCACACTTAGCCTCACGGTTGGACTGTGGGGAAGTCTGTTTTAAAACTGGATAAAAACCACCCACAGCAGTGATCAGCCCTGCAGCAGCCAATGCCAATCTATTGTGCCTTTGGGCACAAATATGTGGAAAATATCTCCATGCACATTCGTCAGTAAACTTCCTGGATTCCTCCTACAGAATAACTTCCAAATGTTTTTCCACATTTTTTAATACATACATATTAAATATATATTGACACGCTGTGTGACCTGAACATTATCTTATTACATCTCTTTTCCTTTCATGACAGTTCTTAGCTTGAAACATGAGCCTAGTCCAGCACAGCGCTGGGCTTAGAAAACCATTTCAAACAATTGCAATGACGTCTAAAAACCTCACTTCTCTCTAACTCCACATCCCCAGTCTTTTGTCACGTTATTGTAGCCTTCAGGCCCAACCGATGCTGATTCAAGTAAACGATAAAGGCATTTATATATCTCTTTTGTAGTCACACGGTGGCACAAGTGGTAACACTGTTGCCTCACAGCTAGAAGGTCCCCGGTTCGAATCCCGCTGTGGGCGCTGGTGGCGTGTCCTCCACCATGTCTTCAGTGCCTGCTGCTCGAGGAAAAAGGGGCCTTTCTGTGTGGAGTTTGCTTGTTCTCCCCGTGTTGACCATTGCGCGGGAAGCATGGCGTGTGCATGTAGTGTGTACATGTACATTTCTTCTTCTAGTCTGACTGTCCGCTCAAAATGCTTTGCGACACAAGTCAGCACTCGCCCCTTCACACAATGGTGACAGAGGCTACCATGCAAGGTACCACCTGCGCATCAGGAGCAGTAACCACTCATGCACTCTCACACACTGATGGCACAGCACCGGGAGCAACTGCCCAAGGATACTTCAGCAGGTTGACTGCAGGGGCCAGGGATCGAGTGCTCTACCTCCTGAGCCACAGCTGCCCACTAGTAATTACTTGAGGCAGTTTATCAGACTTTGCCATGCTCCCTCTGGACCCACACAAGGCTTCATACAACTTTTTTTCACATATGCAGCAGGACTCCCAAACATATGTAAACAGGCCCTGATGTGTAAAATCAGTGGAGTTCCAATTTAATTCCTGAAAAATTGACGTTTGGGAGAGGCAGGGATTTCATCACGGTGGCAGCAGTGATATTACAGAATCTTAGAGAAGCATATGTCAAAAACAGACTCCTAGTGCACCTTCAGATGGTACTGTGTCTGCGTGCCTGTCTAGTTATTTACATCACTGCCCACTTCCTCTCCCACTGTATGCTCTCTTAGCACTGTCAGGGGCACAAGGGGCAAGACTGGATTAACAGTCTGTCTGGAGGATGAAGTCAAGACTGAAAATGAGACAGAGGCAGAGGAGGGAGGCAGAGTAAGAGGGAAGGACCTTTGCTAACCTCCATCAGACTGACATGGAGGAAAAATATGCTCTTCAGAGTGAGTGAAAGTCAGAAAGTGACTGTCAGCCCTGAGCTGAATGGTGGAATTTAGACTAATCATTGTAGAGGACGTCTGTGACTACTTAAGCCTTGCTGTCATACAAACGGAACTTGGAGTCTCTACACACATGGACTTATGCACACACATACAGTGGAAATAGGAAGAGAGGGCAAAAACGTCAAGGATAGAGAAAGAAGTGGAGACTGTTCTAGAGGAATGAGAGGCTGGAACAAATGTGAGAGGACAAGTGAAGGATGGGAGAAATCCTATAAATGAAACTGTCACAAGAACAGGATTGAGAGCAGGATGATGGAGATTACCCATAAAACAAATGGGACTATTCAGTGATACTGAAAACATTTATCATTCAATACCCTTGTGAAATTCAAAGTGATTGAGAGAGCGGGGTACGAGCGATAGTGTGTTTTCTCCTCAACATATTTGGGAAACAGCTTAGTGTAGTTATATTTACACATACACTCCTCCCATGAGTCTCGAATACTACAGTGTCTGTGTTTCCCTCACAGACTCCAACCTGACACCACCTTCGCTGTCAGATTGATCTTCTTCTATCACACCAAAAGCAGCTGCGTCCCTTATTTTCACATCCTCCACTGCAGTGTTTATGTGGAGCACATTTTTTAATGACAGACAGCAACAACGGAACAAAACTAGCAAACACATTTTCATTTACAGCGCTCTGGGTTGGGAATTGCAATCTTTAGCAGCAGGTGTTTACAAAAATAATTGGGCTGGTTGGTTTAAAAAAAAAAAAAAGATTTGGGTAAGTTGTTTTTGAAACTTAAGTTACACAACAACCAATCATAAATCTTATTTCAGAGGAGACCATACAGTAACATTTATCTGAGTGTACTGCTACCTGAAGGGAATAAAGCACATTATTGTCCACAAAAAGGAGAAAACTGTCTCTGACCCATCCAGTTTCTTTATACTGGCACAAATTTTGACACAATCTCATTTATGAATTTTTCACTTAGGTGTAGTTTTTCTGCTATAGTCAACTGAGAGGCTGTGTGTGTGATTAAATGCTGTAATGCCAATCATCCGATTCATTTCCACAAGGCATCATTCACCCAGATGGTAGAAACGCTCCTAAATAAAAAGCTGTAATTGATCATTGCATGCTTCTTATTCATTTCATAAGCACAAGCGTTATCTGATACTACCCGGTATGCAGCAGGCACGGTGGAATATGTTACCAGGTAACAAATGACTGAATGCAGCCAGCAGGAACAATAACTGATAGTATCCATTATAGCTCGGAATTAAAAGGAGGGTAATCCCCATGAAAGTCCGTTTAGCTGTCTGCTGCTGAATAGTGGTCAATCATATTTATATACTGTCCAAAATATTTACAATACAATGTCGGGTCCACATTTAAATTTGTCATCTGAGACCAGTTCAGGTTATATACTGTAAGGAAGTGGTCTATTAAGATATTTGTTATATCACCACTTATTGTGTATGCAGTATTTCTGGCCTATGTGCAGTATGATGGAGAATGACAGAAATAGAAAGAAGTATCTATGATTTTATGAGTATAAGAAGATCTGTAAGTGTCTACTACATATGTACAGTAAAAACAATAATAATTACTACAAGTAGAGAGAATAAAAAAGAAACTATAAAAGACAAGCAAGCATACCATCCATGAAACTTTAAAATCAGTTCAAAAGTGTGTGTGTCAGATTGTGTGTGTCAGATTTTGATAAAGCCGAACAGCCGCATGAGTCCAGGTGTTACATTATTCCAGCTGTGATGCAATAAAGGCCTGGAATCACTTTTCAATGTTGGATGAAGCAAAATGAGTCAAATGACATCAGAGAGGTGTGACCTGAAAATGCAAACTCACGCACAAATACACTCAAGTTACTCTGTTTACTCAGAGCTGGGCAGCTCCAGAGCCATTATGAGTCTGCTTGGACTCATAAATAATGAGTCAAAATCTACAGTCACCCCAACTGTGCGTGAGGTAAGATCCAGCCCTCTGGAGGGGTGAACACACATGACCCTCCAAATCACCCAGTCCACAGCTTATTTAGAAGTGCAACTGAGCCTGATTGCTTCTCGCTGTGTACACTGTGACAGGGGAGCGCAGAAATTAGGCAAATGATTTTCTTTCACAGTTCTAGAGAGACAAATGAGCAAAAAACAGAACTGAAACAAACAGCAAGGGATGCATCTTCAAGAGCTGAGCAGAGTCTGGATCCAAAGAAATGAGCCAGATAGGAGCCAATTATAATAAATAAGCATGATTATGTAAACAGGACATGAGTGATTATCTTGTTTCCCCCAGATATTACTGATGAGCAAGATAAAGATGACTGAGAATCCCTTTCCCCCTCTCCTACTTTCTCTCTCACCCTTTTTCATTTTTCTTCAGTTTTGTGTCTCTCAGCCTTCCACGACCAAAACTCATTACTCATCCTTTACTCCATCACCTAGAATGCTGATGCATGTTTTTGCAGCCCTGTCGGAAAGACAAGGGTTGTCAGTCCTGGGGACTTCTTCGCAGTGGGATACACAGCTAGTACCCTTCACAGTAAGTTATTTCAGTGGTGACATGAGCTCACTGTGGACAGCACATCACTGGATGAATTTAAAAAGACAGCAGCGGAGTCAGAAACTCAAAAATATGAGCATAATGAATTTTATAACTCACAGAAAGCGACACAGGCGGTGCTAGTTTCTAACTGGTCACGCTGTCAGTTAGCGGCAGCAGTTGAATGTGCTGTGTTGGCTGTGAGTCAAATTTCAGGCTCGGTGTAGATCAGTTCTGACAACGCTACTTCATCAATAACGTGTCCATTTTTGATGAAGTGAAATATAAACTGCCCCAAATGGCCTCCATTATGGCTCCCTCCTTTCATTTCTCAACTCTGCTCCTCTTGTCACTTCCTGCAAGTAGCTCCTTGGTGAGCGAGGGAACGAAAGGAGGCAAATTGAAAATGCTTTTAGACCCACTGTCTCATGTTTTCATCTTTCCTCCATGTTCTCCCTGAGGGTATTCATTCATCTGCCCCCCCTCCCATTTTAATCTTGTTTTTAAGACAAACTTTGCTTTTCTCTCTTCTCATTTCCTCATATTATTTGACCTGCTGTGAGAGCGGAGTATGCCATATTGCCATTTGCAGAGAACTATATACATCTGAATGTATCTGCCTCTTGAAGTGGCCCCGAGAGTTCAACACACTGCATTTCAACAAAACACATACATTGAGACAAATCACAACTGAGGAATCATCTTCGCCAATTTGACAACACACACAGCAGCTGGGAATAAAGCTGCATGTAAAGAAATCACCATCAAATACAGAAAAACTGCTAAACAGCACAGATAAAAATGGAGGCTGTTTCCAGTGGACACTGAAAATAAACCAAGGAACAAGCTTGTCAAATCACAGAGAGGAACTATGACGTCAGTGACAGACAACTGCTGGCTGTGAAGACCTGGACCTGGCACTGCACCACTGGTGGCGTCAGTGAGTCTATCCTCAGGTTTCCATGCCCAAACCAATGGCCAGTCTGAAAGAAGCAATCAGGACCCGGAAACTATGGTCCCTAAGGCGCTGCCTCTAATCCCACTTCCTGATCTACTCATCTCCCATGGGTGGAGTATGCTCACCACTCCCTTACCAGTTTTGCTACAGGTCTCTCTCCCTTCAAGGCATCCTTAGGGTGCCTGAAGAACCTGAAGAAGAGATATTGATCACCTCTGTTCAGCTCCACCTCCACCGCTGTCAGAGGATCTGGAAGAAGGCTGGAGCTGCCTTACTGCGATCAGCAGAAGAGAATAAATGGTTCGCCACTCACCACTGCAGGAGGTCAGAAAGTTTGTCTCTCTTCCAAGAATATTCCTCTAAAGACTGATGCAGAGAAACTGTCTCCTCAGTTTTTAGATTTCATTCATCGTAGAATCCATTATCAACCCTACTGCCATAAAGCTAAAACTGCCGCCCAGTTTAAGAAATCACCACGTCTTTCATGTCTCACAGCTAAAATTCTCTTCCAGTCACCTGTGTCACCAGAAAGGCTTTCTGCCTCAGCAGGGTCCTTGCCCTCTCCTCTTCTGACACCAGAAGGTTACCTGCCTCCTTCAAGCTTTCTGCAAGACAGGCTGTCTAAGCCAGTCAGAGCAGTGTGTTACTAGCAAATCACAGCTCAGTCGTTGTCTAGGTGGAACACTCGTAGCTTAAAAAAATGCACATAGCCAGGACAGGCTTGTTGTCCCACTATTAGCATTTACTATTTTAACCATGGCAACAACAAACGTGTCCCAGCTGTGCACATCATGTTTTAGTGTCTCCTGGAAACAGTTTCTGTGCTACTTGCTTTTAACAGCTCCATCTTTTCTACAGCTGACTGTGACACGTGAATTTCAGGAGACACGTTCTCCCAGTTAGTTTTTATTCATATCATATCAATAAATTAATCTTATCAACGTTATTGTTTTGATCTAGGACCTTCAGTATTGGGATCAAGCTGCTTGTCCAGAATAAAGTGTGTCAAATTCAGAATCTTACAGATGTTATTTGAATGTGTCATTTAATCAACATCGGAACATTTTAATATATATAACTATAACTTTTTTTTTTTTCCCAGAAACGTTATTAGATCAAACGGCTTCAGATTGTTCCGGCCATTCAAAATTTCTTCAGCTATTTAATGATTTACTTTGAAATACTTTACTCCAAATGCCAACCAAGTGCCCACGTCCCAAAAACAACACTGACACACATATTCTCACTTAAGTAGTGCCAGTTTATCTGCTTTATTTTTTTTTATTTTTGAATATTTGTTTAATTGCACCAGCGACATTTAGTTTCCTGTGTTGCCTCTTGAAACACATAAAAAGGAAAATTTGTGTTTTCTGATAATGCTAATTTGTTTGTCTTCCTTACAGTATCCAACATACAGAATTAGTTACTATGGTAAAGAAGTCTGTGTATTTATGAAGTGAAAAGGGGTCGACATTCAATAATTCTGAGCAAAGCAAGATTTTACAGGGTCAGTGTAGTATGGCCATGGCAGATTTTCTTTTCCTTGTGCATATTCAACAGAAAAACTGAGGAAAGAAACAAGGAAATCACCAGTTTTCTGGAATCACTTAAAAGCTCAGATAAATCCTGGAAGATAACCTGACAATCATCTGTTCCCTTTGATATTTATCTATTGCTGACATGCCTTCTATAGTTCACCTCAAGAAAAGAGGCTGCCTGTCAATCTCATCAATACCAGCGGAGCAAAATCAAACCTTGCCTTGGAGGCGGAACATGTCGAAAACGACAAGTTGAAATGGGTCTTATATTATTGAAGACAGGAGCAGGGTATCACTGTGGTTTCTGTCTGTCCTCATTAACGAAGATGGAGATGATAGCGATTATGTAACATGTGCATGTGATCTCAGAGCCATGAAACACTGGCCAATGCTGTTTCTGGGGGTGCGTTTCATTTAAAGCCTTAAATTAACATGCAACAACACAACAACGCAATATTTCATATTATTTAAAATAGAAATTCTCTGTGGCTTTTATTTAGAAGCATGAATGGCATATACAGTGACACATTCTGCAGCACACATGACAACGTGTATCTAACTGGATGTAACTCTGTCTTCCCTTCATTTATCTCTCTCCCAAACACTCCTCTCCATCTTCTAGTCATTCACCCATTTAGCCAACATCTACCCCTTAATCCATACATTTGCCCAGGTTTCTGCAAATTACGAGTTGCAGTCACCCCCTCCATCATTTATACATTGAACTCGCCTTTGAAAAACGCCTCTCAAACAGCACAATGCTCCAACATTGACATTCTCTCTGGGTGCTTTTACGCTGTCTTTAATGTTAAGGGGTGACTCTAGTAGTCACTCATCCCTCATTCTGCCATCTGTTCACCTCAAGTCATGCTACTGCCCGCTGCAAACACCAGCCTCAGGCATTTCCATATCTCAGAGGAGGATTTGTCTTTGTGACAGTCAGACTGACAAAGATATGTGTTTCAAAACAAACAGGTTGCACTTGGGCTTCATTACTCAGAGGAATGAGTAAAAGTTTTTGATTATTCCCTTTGAAAAGTTTTCAGAAAACCAAGGCTCAGGCGACATCATTCAGGACTCCGTCATGTGTGCTAAAGAGTTTGTGGCTAAAGGACAACAAACATTCATCCTCCTCCATTTGTCATCTTCTACGCTGCCTTATATGTCCCTACCTAATCCTTCCCATTTGCTCTTTCACGCTCTCTTTATTCCAGCCTCTCTCTTCACCGCAGCTTTGAGGAGTGCCATAATAAATACCCATACGATTCATTTCCTGTGTTTCATTTAAATATGGTAATATGGTAGCTGCATGGTATGTGGAGGAGGGTAAACATTTCAATTTTATGGGCAGTTTTCCAATCAGCCGCCATAGCAGCATTTGTCACAAACAAGAAGCAGGTGTTTGATAAACAGCAGCCTCAAACATGAATCTTATCATATACTGAAAGACCCACACACAGAGAAAAGAGATGAGAAACAAATAAATCTGCCACAGATGAGAAGACTCAACAACAACAACAAGAGAAATTTGGTTGTGTCTCAAAAAATGCTTTGACAGCTCCAGAAATATCAAGTCACATCTTGTTACCATGATCACAAACATCAAAGCAGAAATGACGACTTCAGGAAATTCTTCTTCTGTCTGTCTCTATCCTGGTCCCCTTATTAACGTACTTGTAGCGAATCCTCAAATTTGCCTGAAAACTTGCCTGTTCAGATTCTGTGCATGTTGCTCTCAGTGCTGCAAACGTGTGTTTTTGGTTTATCTGATTAATTACTGAAGATCAGCAATAGAGTCAAGATTGAAAAAAAAAAAATCTATAGATATACATCATCTAATATAAAAAATAATATTATTGTGTTATTAGATAATTTGGACTTTTGACTTCATCCCCTCCAGCCCAAGTCTTTAACCTCTTGAGTGTGGCCAGCTATGTGACCGGCATTTATTGAGCGATAAAAAGACAGCAGGTGGAGGATAAGCGGTGTCATAGATCCTCTCTGTTGAGGGATGGTTTCTCTATGTTTACGTAAACAGCCCCCTTCACTCCCCTCCTGAAAGTGAAGCCTTCTTTGATAATGACCCAATAGAGGTTAAATATCTTGGACTCCCCACCAACCAGTTAGTTTCTACAGCCAAGACCAGTTGCCCTTGATTCAACCCTCCTGGGGTAACCGTGACCTGCATGACTGAGAGTCTTCACAGACATCTTATTCAAATTTTCAGTTGTCAGCTCACTAGTTAGCGAGCTGAATTTAACATTCAGTCGTGTTTCAGTTCAATGAGTGGGATGACGCAGTTGGAGCTCCGGCACTGAACGTTTCGGGGAGGAAATCTTTTGAACCAATCTTTCTCATGAATAGGTGCTAGTGATTCAGTACCCTTAAGAGAACTGCTTTGCCCATCACTAATGAACCATGGGATAACTTCAACCAATCAGATCAACCAACCATATGACTCAGTAGGAGAGAGAAACTCTTTCCAGGGCAGTCAGGTGAAAAATGAAAACATGTTTTCCATTGAGAAAATTCTGCAGTGATCTGCTTTCAGTGAAGAAACACCGTCCAGCTCTGATATAACTGATACTTTAGCAGCATCTTCGCTCTTGTCGTCACATCTAAACCACCTGTAGCTGCGGTAGTTCTTTATAGGAGGCTGATGATCTGAATGACTCTCGCACAGCAAAATTTTCAGTTGAAAATTCTCTTGCTACACCTATTAGCAATGATGCTGCTGCGAACATCGTTGGGCTAACTGTGATGTATCTTTCTCTTTTTACTTTTACTCTTGTGGTCTCTACGCATGTGCTTACTTGATTAATTACTGTATTGCTCCTCTTATGGGAACTTGATGCTTGCTATCTTCCTGTATCTCTGTCTCCTAGAATTTACACTCATTTACAACTGATTTGTTTTGCCAAATGTGCTTTGAGAGAAACATAAATGCTGCCTGGATTATGTTCAGTGACAAAGTTTTTCTGTGTTGAGGAAGCACCACCTGCTGCTGTTTTCTTTGGCGTCCCTGCTCCACCTGCTGCCAGTTGCCTAGTTTTCCTTTCATCTACTCTACTCATCTACTGTAATGTAATCACACATTAGTGTGAGTACCGATTACATTACAAGTGCATTTTTATTTATGCCTGGGTAAACAATTGAAGTGGCCATTACAGTTTTTAGGCCTCCACACCCCACCTCTCGCCCGTTGACAGCTGGGATAGGCTGCAGCCCCCCGCAACCCCAGAAAGGGATAGGCGGGTATAGACAATGGTTCATGGATGCATGATTATATGTTGGTATTGCTGAGTGTGTGTGTGCGTGTGTGTGAGTGTTGGCCCACAGTATACCAATGAGGTTTATTTGTTAGAGGTTAATTAGAAGTAGCAGGTTGAGTTTAAAGGAGATTTAAAGTCTGTGAGAGGTATTAAGATAATTTTGTGTTTTTAGAAAGAAATAATTAGTTTTGTAATTGCCTCATTTCCGTTCGAGAATAAAAAAATTTTGTAAGAGGTATATGTTTTATTTATAATCTTGACTTAAATTGGAGGTACAGCCAGCTATTTTAGTTTTGAAATAAGAGAGCGCAGGTCATAAATATTAAGCTATACAGGTACAAGTAACGGCGCCATTACATTTAAAAGTACCCAGGGTCCCGCCCATTTTGCTATATGTTTCCACACTTTTGCAGTTGCCCCCTGTATAATCTTCAAAGGCCAAATCCTGTCCTCAGCCTTTATTAGAAGTGTGTTTAGACCGCTGCATAGCTGTGCACAGACATCACATCACATAGTGGGGGCAGAAGACTCAAGTTGTGACATGAACATGTAAAACATGCACCCATCTAATACAAGAGCTCGACTCCATACTTTCTTGCTGAGGTTTGCTCAGATCTTACAGGGCTGACAGTAACAAAGGTTAAACTACTTATAGCAGATGATATTGGAACTTTAAATGCACATTTGTGAGGGTATATTGCATTGCAGGGATACAGTGTATTGTATTAATGTGCGTGTTTCTGGCTCTGTGCCAGCCTTGGTCAATTTATTTATCCTTCTATCACTGTGAGACTGTAAACTGCAGGACACCTGGCAGACAGAGAAGGGTTCAGAGATATGTGTTGGCACAAACAAGCACTGTTATGTACACCATGTGTGCTGTATCAGTGGGATAAATTGTATAATTAATTTCATTGTGTTGTTGGTCACTCAACGAACAGGTAATGTGAATGCTGAGTCCACCTCTCAAAACCATAAACATGTGATAAGTGTGGTGTGTGACGTGATTTACATATTCACATATGAAGAATTAATAATTTTTCCACTTATTCGCGTGGAAAAAATCGTATCAGACTCATATAATTATTTCAAGCAGAGTATTTTAAAATGAATTAAAACATGACTGAAGGGAAATACCTTTAACTGGAGTGAAGTTGACCGCTGTTGGCATGTCAGGAGAGGTGCAAGTCACCAAACCAGATAGACCTTTTTAATTTTGTTTTTCATCCAAGTCGAGCCAATTCAATTTATATAGCACAGAAATATAGCCACACATTTGTCTCAAAGGGCTCACGATCTGAACAACACACAGCGCCCTCTAACCTCAGACTCTGGATTCTGCTCAGGGGAAAAAAGGGAGAAACCTCTTAAGAGCAACAGACGAGGAACAAGAGCACATACAATGTCCAGACTGTGTGGTCACGCTATGTGCAGAATAAACAGAAATTGTTGTGATAGAATTACAATACAGATAAATGGAATTACAGTGCTATCTAAGTGCATGATGTATTATTTAAAGTTAAATCAAAGCTATATTGCTCACTGCTCCGCCTGTCTGTCTCACTGACTTTAGTCTCAAGTCCTTCTTGCCTCTCATGGCGACCTCTATCCTGAGAGCTGCCATTTATTCGAATGTACTTGAAAGCTTTTTGTACCCCTCAAATTCTCCCATTGCTCTTGTCAAACATTAAGTTTCGAGTAGAGAAACTGCAGCTGAGGGTTCATGTTCAACTAACTGGCTCTGAAATAAAGAAACCTCCACTGTTTTTAGTCTCAGCATTTTGTTTCTGATGTACAACGTGGATACCAAAAGATTAAGATGCTGTGTAAGACATAAAGAAAACAATACAAAGACAGTATATTTAATGTTGTACCACATCAGTTTCATTTTATGTGCTTATTCTGAATTTGACGCAGCAACACGTTTCAAATAAGTTGGGACAGGAGCAACAAAAGACAGGGAAAGTCCACAGGTAAACAGGTTGATTGGTAACAGGTGATAGTATCATGATTGGGTATGAAAGGGGCATCCTGGAAAGGCTCAGTTGTTCACAAGCGAGGATGGAGCGAGGTTCACCACTTTGTGAACACATGATTGTAGAAAGGATATTACTACATGGGCTCAGGAACACTCCATAAAACCTTTGTCAGTAAACACTGTTTGTTTACAAATGATTACATTCAATTATTCACATTTTACATAGCATCCCAACCTTTCTGGAATCTGGATTGTGATGGCCTCAGACTTATTTCACAATCCCTACAGCAGGATGTACAGAATATGGTCACGAAATCTCTGATGGGCTTAACAGCTCCGATGCTGGTCTGTGGTGCGCAAAGCCAAACCTGAGTGTTTGTTTGGGGCACACTGTTTTATATCCACTAATCCTTTACTTACCACAATAAAATTACATCAGCAAATTGCTATGATATGCATGCATGAATGCATGTACACAATGTGTATCCACAAAGCCAGTAAAGAGCAGCTGTTGAACCAGCGATAATCACTAAACAGGGTGGGCGTGGGGAATTAAAATGCAGCATGTCTGCAGCTATCACTGATGTCGGTGATCTTCTTGGTTGCCCCACATAGAGAAGAAAAGAAAGGGAGAAAGAGTCAGTGAGAAGAGAAAGAAAGACAAGAAGGTTAAGACAGCTTGTTTGTGCTGCTGTTTCTGGTGTGTGGTCCAGGCCGGGCTCTTATTCTCTTAACTGGAAAGCTGAGCCCTCAGTGAAAACAAAGCTTTCTGGAAGTGGGTTTCACTACTGACAGTATGTAAACAACACTGACGTAGCAGCATGTCAAGGCAAGATTAGATGGCAAGTTCAAAAGTTAGACATCACAGAGCAACGTCAGGTGACAGGAGCAGGACCTCGAAGAGCAGAGAGAGAGATGTTCACTCACACAGTCAGACAGTATGTTTGCAGTATTTTTAAAGAAAAGACTTAGTCACCAGTCATCACCTCCTGAGGCCAAGTATAATCGATGTATCTATCATTTTCCATTCACAATTTGGCATGAAAACATGAAAAGAATGACGTACTGGCAATTAGGACCATGTCTCATTACTAATGAGATATGTGAGCATGATCCCTTGTCAGAGCCAGCTTGCCCTGAGGGGGCTTTTTATTCCTTGTCATGCTCTTTTCACTGTGAATGTGTTTACTGTCTTTTGCTCATATACTGCTAATAACACAGCAGTCACAGCATGCCTTAAACCTCAATACTTTCTATTATGCCAGTGGTATTAAATAGATTTACGTGCAGAAACTTATTTGCTTACTTATGCGATGAATTTTTATGTTTTATATGCCATGTACTGTCTCTTTCTTTCTTTCTTTCTTTCTTTCTTTCTTTCTTTCTTTCTTTCTTTCTTTCTTTCTTTCTTTCTTTCTTTCTCCTTCAAAAGTACCTTCAGATTTCTTTGAGCCCTCCATATGCTGCTGGTAAATTAACTATGATAACCTAAACTAACATGATTATATTTCATCACATGCATGTTAATATGAATGGAACACGTGTGGAATAGATATTGAATGCATTTTAAATGTTTCAAATGTAAATCGAAATTTTCTGTGGCTGATTATCTTGATCCTAGAGGGACCAGGAGAGAGAGACATCCTCGTCAGGGTGAAATTAATACCTTGTTTGTAATGATGCAGCTCCGTCAAGACAAAAAAAATCCCCGGGTCACCACAGACGGGGCCTTACGTGGACGACTCCAGGGCATACTATTTCCTACAAACCAGCTGCGAAGCTTCTAGGCAATATGAAGAAATTCATTGTACTAGAGGTCTCTTGCTCTTCATCAAATAAAGCAGCAGAAGGATATTGATCAATTTAATACAGAGTAAAAATGTCCATTCAATGTCCAAATACACACAGAGACATACACACACACATATAATACAGGGCCTGATGTGTTTTGGCTGTGGCATCTTAAGTTTTTGTTCATGAGTGCAGTATCTGAATGATGTACAGAAATAGAGTGACAGACAAATGAGGCGTGTCACTACTCAGTGACTCTCGGTGGAGAGAATAATGTGGTGATAATTCATTTTACTGCAGTTGTGGGCAACAAATAATTATTTTAATGTTTGACTAATTTCCTGTTTTCTTGAGTACTCCATGCACTGCTTGGTCTGTGAAAGAAAACAGTGAAAAATGGGTGGCTTGTTTTGTCCTACTAACAGTCCAAAACTTAAAAATACATCTTACAATAGTACAAACGTTTTTTTTTCTCATTTTTTCAGCATTATTGATGACCAAAACAGCTGGTATCAATGTTCTCTTAAACACTGCTAATTAATTACAGTAACCGATTTATTGTTGGTTGTGTCATTAGGCTGCTGGATTGCTGTCATGATGTTTGTGTATGCTGTTCAGAATGTTTCCCGTTCTTGGTATTTACAAAGTAGCAATTTTATTCTTTTTTGCTTTATCAATCAACTGAATCTCCTGCCAGATTATTATTCAAATGGTGACTTTTAATTTTAGAAAGTGGCCATAATACCGTTTGAGTTTGGCAACACAAGAAGACACACTTGTACTTCTATCTTTGTTAGGACATTGATTTAATGCATTCCTTAGCCCCTTACCCTAACCTTAACCATCACAACTAAACCTTTTACCCTAACACTTACCCTAATCTTAACCTAAACCTAATTCCAGCCTAACTCTTACATCTAAGTCTTGAGCCTTGAGTCTTTAACCAGGCACTGAAACTGCAGCAGACTTAATGGGAGAAAAGATGAAATAGAAGTGATATTTTGAGGTATAAGAAGACACCTTAATGTCATGTCATTAAAAGCAAGTGTCTCCTCATCCTGACTCTCTCTCTAAAGACTTGGCTGACCCTCACAACCATATAGAACAATGATCACTCACTCTGCACTTAGGAGCATTTAATCTCTTGTTTAAAACTTTGTTTGTCTCTCAATTGCTCTAAGTGCAGTATGCCAGCGCATAAGTGGGCATTTGTCTCATATCCCATACACTAACATTAGAATTCATTTTCAAAGAGTCATACCCGTTATCTACTGAATATACAAAGTCGACAAAAATGCGTGGTCGTACTTTAAAATATGAAAAGGAGCAAAGGGATATTGGTCAAGTGGCACTAGTGCTCTCATGCTCATTAAAAGTCTTTCACCTAGTATTTTTTTCATTTGTGCCTAAAACGTGTTGCCCCCAACCTCCACGCATTCAGACTTTAACTTAACATAATTTCTCTGCGTAACTCACAGCAGTAAAACAACAGTTTTAAATTTGTTCTCTATTGCCTGCAGCTATGTTGTCTCCAATTACGCCCACTGTGAGTGGTACATTCACTTTACATTAATTCCAAGATTAAGTTCCTCGCCCCTTGTATGCATTCTTTCGCAGCCTGTCACACAAAGTAAAAGCGCTTCTGCTGGGGTAATTCAATGAATTAATTCAACCTGTTTACTGCTGCGTAGAGAGCGTACACTCAGAGCATCTTTAATCGGCTGTCTGTGGTTTCATGTGGAAGGGCTGATCACATGGAGTTGTTTGATGTTAATATCATAAATACTGCGTGATGCAGGTTTAAGACATCATCTTATCAGATAGTACATTAGCAGTACAGGTTGTGCCCCCGGCCACCCCCTGCTCCAAGCACGGGTCTCTGTTTGCTGGCTCAGAGGAGAGCCCACAACTTCAGTGCTGCACCAAGCCTGTCAGCTTTAAGAAAATGAGGATAATTTACTTTACCATACATACAATATATGTGCCATTCTCCATTCACTCTTCATCTTTCTCTTTTCTTCTTCCTTCTGGTAACTGTTTTCCTCCTACTGTACGCGGCCTCTTCTTCTAATTCTTTGAAAGTCTTGTCTCGGCTCCAGTGAGGCTATGTGCAAAAGTGCATGAATACGTGTACTGCATTTGTATGTTTTTGTATTGTTTTGTGATGGCAGTGAAAGGATGGGCTGTCATGTTATATTTGAAATGCTTTGTACACATTAGAGTCCTGTCTTATGCTTTGCAGTATTTTCCATTGCATCACATTTTATGCGCCAAACCTGCACTTCTCTTCATGTCTCCATTATGTGCACAACAAAAAATCCATTTTGCACAATTTACATTCCCTTCTTTTTCTCCACATTCACTGAATCACATCTACTGTTACTGGGGCATCATAAGACAACAGCTTGATTGAAAGTCAGGGGAACACCAAAGTCAGTAGGATTAGTCACACTATACACAACATGCACACACACGCCATGCTTGGTGAAATTCTTCTTCCGCTTTTAACCCATCCTGGTCCGTCCTTCCTCTGCGGCAGACCAGGACTGTTGGGCTGCCAGCCGACCGGCGCCCGGGAACCAAGTTTCTTCTTCGTCACCATTGGTCAGGTGGTGATCTTCATGTATGTTTTTTAGAGGGGGGTTTCATTTTTTATGGAGGATACCCCCAAGGTGAACACAGGGAGAACATGCAAACTCCACACAGAAAGGCCCTCTTTCCTCGAGATAAGGGGCAGCAGGCACCGAAGGCATGGTGGAGGACACGCCCTCAGCGCCCACAGCAGCCCAGGTGGGAATCGAACCCGGGACCCTCTAGCTGTAAGGTGACAGAAGGTCCCGGGTTCGACTCCCGCCCTCCTGAGGGTGATATGAATCTCAAAATGTCATGGTAATCCATCTAATTGTTTTCAAGGTTTTTAACTACAAGTTTCCTCTGGTGCCGGTGGCATGCGAAGAAAAGCTGGAGGATCATCAACGCCAGTCAGATTCATGGGGAACATGCATTTTTGCACAAACATTCATTTTCCATCCATCAAGTAGCAATTGAGCTTTTTAAGTCTGGACCAACACTGCCTAGATCTATGCAGCTAGCATGGCTAAAGGTCACAGGTGAGTTTTTAAGATGTTACACAGACACAGCTCACTGTTACAACTGAGCCAAAAATAAATAAGATAAAATAAAATTGTTACACCGTGATCTGTAGCCAGGAGCCACATAATCCAATGTAATACATAATGTCTTTGAATACTCATATTAATTTTTTAAGCTGTACTCTGATGTACTCACTTCTGAACCACAAATGGACTAACTGTACCACACACACACACACACACACACACACACACACACACACTGGTTGTCAGATTAACTCAAGATGCTCTTTTAAATCAATTTTAGATTATTTAGCTAAATGAAAAAGCTACAGCGGAGCCAATGCAACTTTATTTAGAGCGCGGTATTAACAAAATGGCACTTTAAATTCAAGGTTAAATCCAAAACATCTATCTTTGCTCTCGATGTGAAATAGTTTTCGATGATTATCATCATCATACTTTGTTACATACACTGCTATCTATCTATCTATCTATCTATCTATCTATCTATCTATCTATCTATCTATCTATCTATCTATCTATCTATCTATCTATCTATCTATCTATCTATCTATCTATCTATCTATCTATGTGTGCTGAGATGTTGCATATGCCTGTGCTTTCGTGCTTTGCTTTGTTGAAGGGGTTTTGGGATTCAGGATTTCAGATCTCTGCCATGAAGCCGTTGCATGGAAGGAAAACAAGCAGTGGCAACTGAGGTTGAAAGAAGTCTCAGGTAATGTTTTATTCAGAGCAATTGAACGGAGTGTGTGAAGGAGGGAGAGCATCAACACACAACATGGGGATGATAGAGGTGTGATTCTAACCATCGGTGATGGTTCAGTTTTCGGGGCTGCGTATGCGTTTTTGTCTGGGTGTGTCGCCTGCTGCCAGCACATAGAACAGATTATGTCAGACTGTCCCTGGTCACCATCACTTCAAAGCTTCATGACTCGATTTACTGTTGAATGAATCGGAAGTGGATGATTCCTGATGATGAGTCCTGATAGCCAATCCCCTTCTGGATGCATTTGAAAGGTTGGCAAAATGCCCATAACCTCTGACACTAATACATTTCTTATCAAACTCTTTCTTTTATCTCTCTTCAGTCCTTTATGCAAGCAAAAAAACTTTCTATTTTAATTTTAATGTACATACACTGTACAGTATAAAAGAGGTGGACGTAGTCTCTGGCTCTGAAAAGTGAAGTGTGGTTAAACCTGCATTCTCTCTAATGGCCAGCATTGGGCAACTCCACTGGTTGTATAGTATATGTTTTTTTTTTTTTGACATTTTTTTAAACTGTTAACTTTCGCTAGTTAAAATGACATCACCAGTGGCAGTTTAGGTCACCTGTAGCTAATAAATGGCAAGGGTGTCACAGTTTGGCAGTTCTCTAGTTAATCTGTAGCTGTTGTCTGTATTTAGCCAAAGATCATTTAGCTGAGTGGTGCTGACTCCTCTTTAGAGAAATGATCTAGCTGACTACCTTCGGTCAGTATATTAAGAATCTTCCAGTTACACTTCGATTCATACAATAATCTGGTTAATTTAATAGGTCCTAATAAGGACCTTGAGCATTTGGAGTAAGCGGCTTGTTACAGTTGAACTCATCAAATGCATTAAATTAAAGTTATTATGCTCCTCATCTGGGTAGACTATGTGCAGAATTTCTTGTCTTAAAGGACCAATGTGTAAGACTTAGGGAATCCTTTAATAATATGGCAGAAAATGATAGAAATATTTCTAATAATATTTGTAATATTCCTCAGTATGTTTTCATTAGTATATAAGTACATGGAAATCAGAATTGTAGTATTGTCATTACCTGAGAATTAGCTGCACAGAGTGAGCAGGTCTTCTTCCACAGAGCCCACTGTTGGGACTTCAAATCACGGATGAACATGGATGAGGCCTGCATGTGAAAGCAAAAGCCTGAACATAGGCCCACATGCAACAATTACGCCTGATAAAGGACTCATGACAAAGAAATAATGCCAAAATCCAGTCAGGCTTTGCAAATCACACCTGAATATCAGATTTGGCTTGAATCCAAATCCCGGTTTCCCATTGGATGGGAAATCAGTGGAATCGCCATGGGACGGGAATCCCCACCTCAAAAGGTGTATTGTTCCTGATCAAGCATTTGTGTCTTAACTAGCCTAGGCAACAGTCTTTTTGCTGGATGAACAATAGACTGTTTGTGTTCACTGAACACATTCTGATCGTGAAATAGATTGGCTGTTTGCCTATCTGGCCATTTCGCTTTACCTTCACAAGACATGGATTAACCATTTTCGTCCAATTAAGTTAACTCTCAGCTGTTTCCCCCGCTGCCTACGATGACCAGCCTGCCACTGAACCTCCCAAGAAGTGACACAACGGCCCTGCCATCGCCTGAGCTCGAAGAAATGCCAGTTGGATTGAAACACGTCAATCACTCCTGAAGTGATCTCAAGTAACAGGCTTTTGTTTAATGATAGTGTGTTACTTTAAAAGTCCTGTTGTTACTGTTTGAGATACTGCAATCATTGTACTTGCTGCTTGCTTCGGTGAGCTTAACATTGGACATTGATTGTGTTTCCTTTGCTGTTGGGCTTTGTTTTGTGTTAGAGTGTGTTTTCTTCTACTGTGGTAAAGGCGGTAGGATGAGCTAAGTTAAAAGACCTGCGCTACAGCTGATGAATCCTGAGCTGAGCTCACACGGCAGGTTACTTTATGATAAAAAGACGGTTATTGTGTCATTATGCTGCCGTTAAGATCCTTTTTGCTTTGCTATGAGCACCCCCCCCCCCCCCCCCCTCTCTCTCTTTTACTAACCCCCACACACATACATCCACGCACCTTTACAGGCATTCACACACAGATGCAGATAGCAGTGGTACAACTCAGCGCTGCTCCCCACCATCTTGTGTTCAGAGATGTGGAAACGCATCTTCCAATTCTCTGCTCGTATCTCTTTGGCAAGCCTTGAGGTCATGAACCTCATGTGACACAGCCCCTAATGTGCCTTCTTCATATGCCATGGTAACAGCTAGCTGTGGGGGTTAGTGCTTGAATTCAACCCTTCACTGTTCACCTGATAAATGTAAAATGGTATCTTAAATACTGGCATTTTAAGCAAAAAGCCCTTTCTGGGACTGCATCATTGTTTAAGTGAGTGGTGGCCTGTTATTATTGATTCATATTATAATTTTATTTAACACACTACACTGGTCCTTTACAATCACACTCCAACATTTTTTCTGCTCAAAAGGCACCTCGTATCACCAAGCAGTACACTTCAGATAAAGAAAGCTTTCAGATTGCATTTGTTCAGACCCACCTATAAAGAAGCAAGACATGGAGCATTTGCAATACACACTCTCTCTCTCACACACACATTACAGTCAAAGCATGTGACCCGTGTTCATAAAACGAAAAAAATCCTTTATATCAGGACGAGCTGTCAGTCACTCAGAAACTGTATTTTGTGTTACAGAAAATACAAGTCCCAGGAGGCACATTGAGAGGACTATTGCTCAATCTCTGCTGATGTCACTCTTACCCATTCAATCACACTTAGCTCTCAAGGTTGTTGTCTCTGGAGCCACATATGCTACCACTGATCAAGGACCCAACCTAATGCCTCACAGCTAGAAGGTCCCCGGTTTGAATCCCGCTGTGGGCGCTGGTGGCGTGTCCTCCATGTCTTCGGTGCCTGCTGCTCGAGGAAAAAAGGGGCCTTTCTGTGTGGAGTTTGCATGCTCTCCCCATGTTTACCCGGGGTTTCCTCTTTAAATAACCCCCACTAAAAACATGCAAGAAGATCACCGCCTGACCAACGGTGACGAAAGAGGATGGGTCTGTGCGTGGGCACCGCGTTGGCTGGCGGCTGGCAGCCCACCACTCCTGCTGCTGCTTTCCCACTTGTCTGAGGAAGTAAGCAAATGCTAGAAGAAAGTTTTGCAGTTTTCAGTATGTCACTCAAAAAACCATCGAAAACAAAATTCACTCAACCTGTGTAACTAACTAAGAGGCGGGGTGGACTTGGACAAGAAATCTGCCCTGGCATTTTGGACCAGACTGGACCACCACATTTGATAACGCACACCTTTTCGGTCTTTTGAATGTGTATACCAACTGTGCAACTCTTTAAAACCACGTACCTTAAACCATGCAATGAGTTAACAGGAATCAGTGGACACATTAAATACTTCCAAAAAGTCAAATTTATTAACACTACAAAAAAGTACACTCCACCACTGCATCACAGTGATGGATCTTTAAGCAGAATTCATCCTATCGGGTGTACCTATGTGTTTCAGGGACGAAGAAAAAAGAAAGAATAGAGATGAGAAATGATGGATCAGATGCTAACTCTTCCAAGAGTAGTATTCAATAAATTGTGAACTGACCCAGTTCAAAAGGATGAATGTAGCTGAACTCCTGAATGAACTCTGAACTCTGTGTGTGTATGTTTGAGAGAGAAAAAGAGAGAGAGATTTAATTAGTGGCAAATCTTCAAGATAAAAATAGCAGTGTAGAAACTGCAAACTTAAGAGGGATGATGACACATGAATGAGGGAGAGGGCTATATACACAATGTCTTAAAAATACTTATACGTATGCAGGTATACTATACAGGTATTACAAACTAACTAGAATACAAACTAACCTGGCCATAGAACATTAGCCAAAAATATGTTATTGACGTTTTATCATTGTTAGATTTACCAAGGGGTTGGGTTGCTTTACTCATTACAAGTGTTCTGAAAGCAGTCCAGCTTACATATTACGTTACCGACGTAAAAGAGGGCAAGTGTTTCATGATATGATTGGGCGAGATGAGCCCCGTCTCGTGTCAGTGAAGAAAATAACCTATGGGCCGCAGAACTGCGTGTGTCGAGGGGCGGTCGGTGTTTACGAACAAACTCTTGCGCTGACTTTCTTTTTCTTTTTCTTTTTTTTTTTTTGCCGAATGCATAACACCGCAGAGCCAAAGCGAAAGGGTGTTTAACGATGTGATTGGGCTGGCCGACTGTTGGCCCAAATAGCACGTCGGCCCACCGGGCAAATGCCTGGTATGCCAGATAGTCAGTACGTCCCTGCTAAGAGGGTACAACTTGTGGTAGACCATTTGTTATTACTCTCAACAATATGCCCCTTTGTAAATACAGCATCTTCTACTGAAGGTTCCTTTGACTTCTTTTTCTCAATGTGGTGACTGTGGCTTTGACATTTATGGTTTCAAAGGAATGAACAGAAAATGAGCAAAAGCTGAGTTACCAACACAATTGATTAATCTGTGAAAGAGTGTAAACATTACTACTGCAACCCCAAGCGAGGCCGGGGGTCTTTTCCTCTGTTTTTTTTGATAGAAATAAAACAATTCAGATCTACTAAGCTCATGGAGAGCACAATGAATCAAGTATTTAGGTAGTGTAGTCTGCTGCTCTGCACGAGGATATCATCGAGATAGAATAAAAAACAATACACAGTGGGGCTTTTGTTCCTCTTTTAACTGTGAACTGCTGAACCCATTAATGCCATGGAGAAAACAAACTCATCACATAAATGCTTTCATATAAGACGCAGAGTCTTGTATGAGACTTTTGTCTGACCATCATAAACAAGCTGTTTGACTCACATCATAACCATTTAAACCTTCTGAAGCAGCAGGACATTAGTACAGCTTTAAACAGTTTAATTACATCTTGCTATGGCCTGGATGCTGCAAGTATCCCCATATTTCTTTGATTAAAGAACTAGTTCGAAAACTTCAAGTTAAAATAAAGTGTTAACTGGTGACTTTTAGAGTTGCTGTTGGGCAGATTTATCATTACTTGGAGCCAGGCTAGCCGTTTTCCCACCCTCTTCAGTCTTTATGCTAAGATAATCTAATTAGCAGCTGACTCCACCTGACCATATATAAGTGAGTGGTATTGATCTTCACCTTTAACTCTTGGAAGGAAGCAAATAAACATATTTCCCAAATTGTTGAACTATGACAACATACATATTTAATTTGTTTAGTCTATAATATCTACTTTTGGGAACTAAAGCCTGATTCATGTTATTATGTTTATGTTTAGGCAGTTCAAAGCAAATGATTAAGAGACAGCTTGTTGTCTTGCTTATGTTGCTTATTTGTGTTTAACTTTTGCAGTTTTAAATAACCTTTCCCCAAGCGTTATCAAAGCCATGTAGTGTAACATAAGCACAAGTTAAGTGTGGTTTACTACCTTGTTGTTCCTCATTAAGGATGATTTGTCAGACTTACACATGTAAGAAATGGCCTGCTTGAACGTAACACTGCCCATTTAAGGATGTGCAGTATTCAGTATGATACTGAAATACCTTATTCCTACAACATTTAGTCACAAATAAATATAAACATGAGAAAAAAGAGGCTGGGTTAAACAGAGAGAAATACGTTGTAAGCAGAAAGTCCATCTAGGAATTGAAACAAGCCCTAGAAATATGGAATACAACTCCACTGTGAGTCCTTTCTTACACATAAACTTAACGTTACAGTACCAGCTTTGTATTGAGTGTCAAATGAGTTCAGCCAAAGGAAAATACTGAAAACATCTATGACATTTCAGTCAGCTAATGACAAAGTGAGGACATTAAAAAAGTTCTTTCCCTTCTTTCTGTTTTATTATTGCTATTTTAATCAGATGATCCACCCTGTCATTTAGTTCAGTAGTTGTTACTGTTCCACCCTGGGATGCAAAGATGCTTTCTCCACAAGAAGCTTTCATCCCCTCTCAATTTACAGATACCATTAAATTAAAATATCAGTGTTAATGCTTATGAAATAGTTGCACAGGCACAATAATGCTAATTTTACATACTAATTGCACCTTCATATTTTTTATTTAAATGTGGTAAAAAGAATCATGGCAGCTATTATTTTGGAATGTACTGGCACTTTTTAATGTATAATTTAATTTATTGCTAGCCTGTTGAGTCTTAAGGATTTCAGTCGAACACTGCAATTATGCTTAATGGATAATTAGTTTGCAGAAAGGTGTTGCAACAGACAGTAAAAAGAAGTCTAAAAGCACATTGGGTTTCATCATGATAGGCGGGGCAGTAGTCACTTTAATTCGGGCTGAAATCGTACCAATTTAGGTGAAAACATAGATGTTAGTTAGGGAGACAAAAAGTTAACGGCCATGCTAGTGACTATGATCATCTCTTTATCTCTGATATTAAAGCTAACATGCTCACAGTGATGATGTAAATAGGATTTACTACATCTATCATCTAGTCTGGTGCGCATGAACCGATGAAGCCTGCTCGGATGAGAGGCGAAACGTCTTCTAAGACAAACTGACAAAGTCCAGTTGCGAACGATTGAATGCCCTGAAGCTTACAATGACCTGGATGAATGAGAATATTCACAGGCATACATCTATCATCTAAGTTTATCATGTCAGTATGCTTTCACTTGATTTCTACAGAAGACACTAACTTTAGCTGAGACTTTTGCAAATTCCATTAGTTTTGCAGGTATTTGGGCAAAAAACAATGTATTTGACAAATAAAAAGTAACTAAGAAGAGGAGTTAAGTTGGCCTGATGATGATGCCAGAAGAAAAGTCAGAAGATGACCAATACATACCAATACATATTTTAGGAATCATGAATGTCTGTACCTGAGGTTATACATCAAATGCTGCTTGTTGTTGCACACACAGCATGCATGCAGCCACCATAAATGGTAGCATAGATGGAAGTAGCATATTAAGCCATATTTTGGCAAAATAATAACTGAATAGATGGACAACTGAGGAGCAGATTATACTGCAGGGTTGGTACAAGATGTATGCGTAACATGTATGTGTATGTTTCTATGTAAACTGGTTTCTATTGGAATCCATTCTAAATGGGATTAATTCAAGTCCCATGACATGTTGACGACAGCCATTGTGCTCTGTAAAGAATGAAACTACAAACTTTTAAATAAAGTTTACATGGACAGCTTTTCAATTAAACTATAACCTTTTATTTCTTCTATTGATTCTGTCATAAAGGCCGTGAAAAAAAAGGCCTCACGTTTAAGACTGCCATAACTTTTTCTTTTCACCCTTCACATTTTTCCTTGATGCTGATCATGTCTATGACAGCACCAAGCTCTATAATGTGGAGAAAATAATAAGTAATTGAGCTACGTGAGCCTTTTTCGCCTTTCAGTTCAGATGTTTGAGTGTGCTAATGAGCTCTTGTGCTCAATCTTCTGGATCAAAAAACAAGCTAACTGTAATTATTACTTTTGTGTTGGCTGACTATTTTAATAAATATCCCAGCTGTTGTAGTGAGCATGTGGTCAAGAACTCTAAACTACTTAGAGTTTATCCCTGTGGTGTTCCTCAAGATCATTTCAGGTCTGCAGTTAAGAGTCTGATGAACTGTATTGTGTCACATGGTGTGAATGCTTCTGTTATTTTAATCTACATTAATTCTCAATTTCTCATTGAAAGGAAGATGTGGCAAGAGCACTGGATTGTAGTACATGTCCAGGATTATAGGATGTAATATTTTTACTTGTGTCTAATTGAAGGTTTGGTTGGAGAAGTGTCCAACATCCTGTGAAAGAACTATAAAGTGCCTGAGTACAATGATTTCAGAATTTACAGTAAAGCTTGTGGCTGTACTTGAGCTAAATGCTCATATCAATGCGCTGACAATGTTAATGTTTTAATGGTATAATGCTGACCGTGTTACTTTAGCACTCTGGACTCAAGTGGTACTCTGACTGACAGTAGAACATTGCCATTCCCAGAGCCACGCTGCTAGCATCACCAGAAATTCAAAGGAAATTGTGCATGAAAATGAGAGCTTTGGGCTCAGACTAAGCAAAAGAACATATGGCCAATTTTCTAAAAATATATGTTGTTGAACCAATTTTAGATCTTTTCCAAATTACATGTGATCATCATACCAAATACAACTTCATCATCATTCACCCATTTTGTGAAATGTAAAGGTGTCAAAATCAACACTGGGACAGGAAAAATTGGCTGGATGCATCCCTAACCCTAACCATACCTTAGCTTTAGTTTATTTGCACTTAACTTGGTAGTCTTTGTCGGCTAAATTTTAATCCACACTGTAGCTGGAACAGTACATGTGGATATTATTATATCTGATGTCACCCAAGTCAGCCAAATCGCCTAGTAAACACAATATACACACAAAATCCATACATGTGTTAGACCTAAAGAAATATAACATTGGCATGTATGCAACTGAAACTCAGTGTCATCCAGTATCATCCTGCGTTTGTCGAGTGGGTGGTCCCCAGCATTGCAGGTCATTGTTTGGCCACTGCAGTTCGAGCGTGGGTGAGTCTGGAATAAGATTGAATGGGACAGCTACATGATCCATGTGCTGCAGAGCGAAACACATGTTTGTGACGTTATTCACCAACCTAATTTTCTCAGATGTGCACAGAAAAAAGACAAAGGATTGCATTGTGCTCATCATTATTGGTTTTTTTTTCCCCACAACAGGCCACACCTAATTTATTTGTGATGCCTGTTCGATGGACTGCTGTGATGGATTGTGAGTAGACAAACACGTGCATGCTAAAAACCTCCAGGAGAGATTCCACAAAGTGGTGGCAGGATGCCAATGCTCACTCACTTGACCACTAATTTTAATTTAGATCCAAACAGAATGGAGGTGAAACAACTCTAACAAAATGTTTGCAGATGTTCCACTCTTAATTTCAGTCTTCTGTTTTCTAGCACACAATCTGTAGCTGTCGGCTGGTCCTGATAAAGAGAAAGGGCCTTTTCTCAACAGGGTGTCAATTTCTCTGCAAGCCAGACTACATTTAAGATATCAGCCCGAGTGTTCATTCATTGGCTTTTCTGTGCTGGTACTGGTTGGCGCTGATAGACAGATGGGTTCTGGATCAATTCTTAAACTGACAGCAGTAACTGAATTAACTGTGAAAGGTGGAAGGAACACATTAGAAAAGAGAGTATAGACAGTTGTCCAAAGTGGGATGGCAGGCAAAAGTTTCTCAACATGAGGTTTGATTTGGCCTGCCAGATGTTATGAGCGAAACACAACTGTAATAGAAGTTGCAGTTTATGCCATTTTATTTTTGTGAGGTGAAAATGCTCTTTAAATATTTAGGCTCCCTGATTATTAATTATTTTTCACGATCTGAGCATGGCAGGCAGAGTGACTGTTTGTGCAGGAAGTCAGTGAATTAAGGGAACTTGGGATCCTAGTACCAGCATCTTAACAATACAATACAATAAGTGCTTTTGGCCCATGGCCCACCATTAAGTGTCTTTTTTGACCCTGCAAGGGAAACCTTTAAAGAAAATGGCACTGCAGCAAAACAACAACAACAACAACGACAACGACAACGACAACGACAACTTTTTTATCAATTAGGCCAAATGAAGCATTACTCCGCCCCCCTAGGCATGCAGTTGCATGTACTAAAATTAGCTTTAGCACAGCAGTGTTGATCCTGTCACTGAAGAACAATCACTTTAGGAAACAATTTTTCCCTTCAGCCTATAATTGTCCCATGCAGCCACATACCACCCTGCAGCCACTGGATGACAACAAACAGACTAGAGTCACCAGTAGCACCAGAGCTGGACACAAACAGCAGATTGCATGTGAATGCTATCAGGGTGTTGTGTTAAATGAAATTGTTATTTTCTATTGAGGGAGAGTTTCAAAGCATTTCCACTTCAGAGAAGTGTGGGAAGGGACTTTTCTGTCTGCCATCATGAGAGAAAAACCGCCAACCAAGTGCTCCCCTCACACTCATTGACTGGAGAGGATTCAAAATACATACACAGATAACAGAGTGCAATAACAGAGATTAGCATCACAGGTCGTTAAACAACACTAACAGTCTACTGCCATGCTAGCGGCTGTGTCAGACTGTACTAAGACACAGCAGTGCTAAGGGCTAAATGTTAGTAGTCAGTATTTGTCCTCTGGGGACCATGAGTGTTTGTTTAAGTTTTCATGGCTATCCATCCTGCAGTTGTTGAGATATTTCAGTTTGGACCAAAGTGGCGGACTGACCAATAGGCTGGAGGTATGCTGCTCACAGAAGGGTGTGAAGGCCTGAAAAGCTAAAGGAATAGCTCAAACACGGACTCTAAGGTTGTCACAAGAAAGAAGCCATCATGACTCCTTCGAAGGGATTGTTTATCCTGCCACGTTTTATGTGGGATGTTTAGGACAAATTCATTTAAGGGCTGGTATTGATGCTATGCGGTATGGGTTCTGGAAATCAGAAAAGTGCCTGTGCGCCAGAGATGGAGGTAATGGAAGGCTGAATAGGGCTTGAAGGCATCTCTGCTAAGGGACCCATCATCTCATAATCTGTCCAGTGCCACAGGGTGATCAATTTTCTTTTTCCGACCACAGACAGCTAGTTCAAACCTAAACCTCAGCAAACTGGAATTGCAAGCTTTTCACATGATAACTGATATAAGAGTGTGTCTGAAATAGATGACTATTTTCATTCATCTTTTAGCCTTTCTTCCTCCCTTTCCCTCCTATATTAAGAGGCAGTTTTTTCTAAATGTAAATGAGTACTACCAATACTCCTTGAGAAAAAAAAAACAATTATTACATTCAATACATACACTCCCCCAGCCACTTTACATAATAGTGCTATGCGATGTAAACTAAGACTCTGTACTTCAATCTGTTGCTTATGCAATTATGTTTCGTAACCAAATCTGTCTACGTTCTTCTCTCTGCTGTCTCAATCTGTCTTCGTCACTTTGTGACACTTCACTCACCAGGCAATTTTCTGAAGGACACTCTGTCCCTTGTCTCTATTTTGCTTATTGCACTCTCAAGCTCCTCTGCACCTCTTCAGTGCTTCATTCATCATCTGCATCTAATCAACATATGCCTCTTGAATCTGCCCTTGCAACTTTCACCCCCACCTGTACTGTCTATTTTCAATAGTAGCCACACTGTTGTTTTGCATTAAACATTTATTTACAATCCCATTTTAATCTGAACTTTAGGTGTTCTAAGCGATGACCTCTATTCCCCTGTATATCCCACTGCAACAGCAATACAAAAAAACACAACAATACCATAGGAACAAAATGAAAAATGTATTCAATCCAAACACCAATAGACAAACATGTACACAAACTGTAACTTAGAGGCTACAGTCGTGCCCAAAACATTAAGTACAGCTGAGGCTGGTGGGAATGTGGTTAGTTTTAGCTGCAAAGAGAAAATATTGGATACAAGGGGATTGATAATGATACTAAATGAAAAGTCAGGGGATCACCAAGGTTATTGTAATTCATCCTAAAATAATCTAAAGTTAAGAGTTTTTATGTTCATATACACAAATGTCAACCTCATGGTGGCGCTAAAGAGGAAAAGTTACCAAAGTCAGGAAGGTTCATCCTCTGGTGACCATCAATATGTGGAAAAATTTTCATGTCACTCCATCTAATAATTATTGCAATTTTTCAGTCTGAACCAAAGTGGTGGACGGACATACCAACAGTGCCACCAACAGACCTGTTAACATGGCTAAAGAATCAGTATCCTATTACTTTGTTACATGTTTTCGTATATGCTAGCAGTGTGCAGTGAACTGTTTCTCCCTCACTGTATTTTCTACATGACTGTGATGACAGACGGAAATGAAAGAGGCCCAGGCTATCCCATATTTTGAGATTTCATAAACAAACCAGTTTCCAAGCAGCACAGTAGGACAGAGTAACCATCAGGCCACAGATATCTTCATATTCATAATATTCACAAGTGGGGTCAAAAGTGAAGAGACTACATAAACAACCACTCTACTCCTCATAATACTGTGTTTATTTTAGCATAGCCTTGCAACACTTTTACGCTCTATTTCCTGTTTTAGAATTGGGAGTGGTGAGCAGCGAACAACAGAGTTTGAACTTCTCTGTGTAGGTTTTAGTGCTTCCATAAAGTTCTGCATTTTAATAGGTTCCTGCAAGCGCTTTCAGTAATGACATTTATTGTGCTTTCCTGAGCATTAAAATTCATTCCTGTTGCCCTCAGAACTGACCTCACAATAATTCACTGTAACTTGGTTGGTGATGTATGATCTCACCATACTGAAGGCACCTGTGGCTTAATCCTTCAATGTGCCATTTAGGCTTTTAACTACTCTTCTTTCATCAAACATGAGCACTCTTTCCCGGCACTTTATCTCCTTGCATTTTCCTGCCAGAAATACTCATCTTGCTTTCCATCCTTCAGACACATCTTCTCCTCTTTTCCAGATTCAAAATACAGTTGATGTGCCTCCTTTTTGCTGCACTTCTTTGATACAGTCCCTCATTAGACAGTAACATCCTCAGATCTGGAAAAATGGCATAATCGTAGGTGTTGTGAGGGTGGGGCTGGTGGGTGACGCTTAGGAACTGTGTCAGACAGACATGTGAGGCAGAGGGCCAGAGGGGGAGTAACTCAAAGAGAGGCTGTGATGTAATCTTTTCACCAGACAAAGAAAGTCATGTAAGATATGAGAAGAAGAGACAGCAAGTGATGCAGCCTTTTCTGCTGACTTCAAACCAAAATCCACAGAGATGTCTAAATGAGGCATTTCGAAGTTAATGAGATCAGAGGTTGTGTGTGCATAAAACATGGCGTGGGAGTTTGCCGTATCCGGTTTTCATTTAAATGTGTGTGAATGGACGAAGGTATTCTTGGTTACGTATGTTTGATCTTCCAAATATGTTTTCATTAATGGCCTCTCTGTGATGCTTGAATGGACCGGGGGAGGATTATGAAGGAGAATGGATCTTGACTAAATGACTTTGTTGCCATTGATGCAACTTTGAATTAGAGTTACTGTACTTTGATGATGGCAAAGCATCTGCTGTAATGCTGATGGGGAAGCAGTTACACAATCATCACAGTGGCACAGGATTGCAGCAATGACAAAGAACAAATGAGGGGGGGAAAAATACCAAATGCAAAAATTCACCCTCAACAAAGTCATGAAAATGTGTTTAAGGCCGTGTTATTTCAGTTTTTTTTTCCACTACTCTGAGAGCAGCACAACAGGCTGCAAGCACTTTGACATATTGTCCCCTTATAATTGATGTGGTAAACAACTTTAGCATTCATTTGGAGTCTTGTCTCTACCCAATTAACAAATAAAAGTCCAATATTCAGTCTTTTAATTCTGTTTTGGTCTACACCAACTCCTAGGGCAAATATTTGGCTTTTTAGCAGCTAAATACTTGACTCTGATCACCTGCTTGTCGCTGCCCTTGTCTGTCTGCTGTTTGGTCCTGCAGGGGTAGTGTTAAGTGGAAACAGCTGCCTGCTGCAGCCGAAAACAAGGTTGATGAGAGTAGTGAGACTGAACCAACACCAAAACAATGAGCTGAATGATGTTAAAATGCTCTGTGGAGCTGAGGAGGACTGCAGAGTCATTACATAGCTTCTATTTAGTACTTCTACTGGGGATTTTCTTTTAATATGTACTCCACATAAAGGGATTTTGATATGTCATCCTGGTAGAAGATGCTGTGTATTTATGTAAGTGTGTGTTTGTATGTGTGCACATCAGACAGAAAAAAAAAAAAAAAAATTCAAACACATATCCGGTGACCTAAAGTGCTTCATAGCACAGTGAGAGGAGACAACAAGATGTGTAAGATGACACGTAGGAAAATGTTCATGAGACAACACTCTGCATGCTCCAGCTGTGAAAGATGTGATAATTGGTCACAATCGGTGACAAGTCAGCATTACTTTGTCACATGTGCTGAATAAGTGCCAAAGCCTGGTTAAATGATGACAAGTCACACCTGTGGAGATTGTAAGCATATTTTAATATTAATACAGAATCACATTTACAGCTACATGACACTTTTACAGTAATAGTTTGGTAAGCCTTAACATGGCACGGTCTGTGCCGAGGCGCTTCTTATTTAAAGAAGTTGTACGTATGAAGTTGATGGCTGTGCCTTTGCCAGTGGAATTTAGTGTGTAGATGTGTGTCTGTGTGTCTATTTGTGTGGTGCCAGTGTGTAAGAGCGAGTTCATGATGTTCTTACAGTCTAAGCTGCGAGTGACAGCCTTATACATAATGCACACAGTACATGAGGATAAGGATAGCTGACATTTGGCTGCTTGTCATTCAGGATATATCTACCCTGGGGAAATGACCATGCTCACAGTTGATCACACGTGGGTATTAATACACACACATATACTGTACAGATGCCTAATCATATTTCCCTTCAGGGTAATGTAAATGGCAGATGTCCCTGTCAGAGTCAAAGGCTCCATTCAGCTTTGAGGCAAATCACCCAATCTCTGCGTAACATCATTAAACAATTGTTCAGCTTCCCATTTGCTAACATATTATACAATTCCCTGTATACTCTAAACGTAGTATGGGTTCAGAGAGGTTTCACTACATGCTGTTAAAGTGTTATTTTCACAGACACATCTCAGGGTGTTTTTTAACGTGACATTCCAATGAGGCAGGCGTGGATATGGGAGCCCAGATAGCTTAGTGTGTTGACTAAAATTAGGCAGAACCCAGGGTAGCATGACAACATTACTCGCAGGACCACGCCACAACCAGCCCATTACACAGATTTGCGTCGTCTACTGAAAGGAAAACAGCGTCGCATAGACACACACACGTAACACTCCGGCGAGTCATGAAGAAAGCAGCTGCTGGGCCGGGGCTTACTGTCGGAGTCACACTTTTATTTTTAAACAGGCTGTTCAGTGAAACCAATATCAGCTTGTCACAACAAGCATTTGAAGGGATGCTTGAACACTGCCGGTTTCTGATTTTCAGGCCCATGTGGATTCTCTTATGCTTTTCCTTGAGTTCATCTGAACCTCTTTTAATTACATAACAGCATTCTCGCTGTGTGTACATTTGTTGTGCGAGCGTTGAGGGGGGTGATGAGGGGAGGCTAGAGTTTTGTTTGCATACGCATTTGCAAAGATGTCAATTCAGTTTGAATCTGATTAGACCTGATTTAACGTGGCAGGATTTAACGAACCCAAGACTAATTAATTATGTCATACTAGTGTTAGTAATGTGGATGCAGATTTAAACCTTCAGTCTAAACCAAGATTTTCATACTGCAACATTTAGCAGAATACACAAACATCCTGCCCCTGCTGACAGTGTCAATACTGCGGCACGCATCAGACTTCAACACTCACTTTGCATCCATTTTGCTTTATATGCAACCGTGACATATGACAAGCTGCTAAATATCATGCAGGGAAAGGGGGTTGGATGTGTGGTGGTGAAAGAAAATACAAATGAGACTTGAAATTGAAGCCTGAGGAATTAAGACAAATGCGAGCCCAGTCATGAGCTTTAGGCTGAGAGTCAGAGCTGTAATTGGAGTGGGTGAGGTGGTGGGTGATTATGGTAATATACAATTGCCCTTATCGGAGAGAGTTGTTAGCCCTTGCCCTTAGTGAGAGCATGTGGTATCCTCACATCCCCATTCGGCATGTGGGAAATTGAAGAAGCATGCAAATTGCTGCCATGAGTTGCTATGCTGGCATTAATGGAAACACTGAAACTGGCTGTAAGTAGTTCATTCAACATAAGGTAAATTTGCAGTTAGGAGACAAAGCAGGTGGCGAAATTAATGCGAAATTATTCTTTGTTTTTCTTCCACAGACCATTTAGTGCTGGCGATGGCTATGGTCACAGCTGTTGACAATGTGATCTCAGCTCTCTGTCAGCTGGCTGGAAATTAACCTCACACCCACCGAAACACAGAGAGTGAGCGTGAGCAGCATTACTGCAGCTGTGCCGGCAAAAGATTTAGATAAACAGTGTAAAATAATTTCACAAATTGTAGATTTGCATTGTTTCACAGAAATTATCTTCTCAATTAGTCGATCTCTCATATTGTGCCAGAAAAATAAAAAGGCTGTAAAATGTGGTATTTAATCAGGACATAATCTTAAATGGGAACTGGACTGTATTTATAAAGCGCTTTTCTAGTCTGATGACCACTCAAAATGCTTTTACAACACAAGCCTGCATTCACCCATTCACACACACAGACATTACAATCATTATCCATTCACACACATAATGATCGCACAGCATCGGGAGCAATTTGAGGTTCAGTGTCTTGCCCAAGGATACTTTGGCATGTAGACTACAGAGGCCAGGGATCGAACCACCAACCTTCTGATAAGTGGACGACAGTCTATAGTTGTAAAATTTGTTGTGTTCATTGTGTGACTTACAGTCATGTTTGGACTGTGTGTCTTTTAGGAATGGCAATCAGATTTTTCTTAAGCAGCTGTGAGAGCGTCTTTAACCTCTAATGTTGTTTCAGAACAAACAGAAACCCACGAGCGCCACACAAAGCAGCACAGGTTACCAGAAAAGTACAAAATCTTTAATCCAAAACAAGCAGTCAAAATGTCAAAACCAGGTAAATGAACGTAGCTAGGCGAGTGTCCGGGGTTCAGGCAGGCAGGATCAGGATCAGGCAAACAGGAAACACTGACAGCTGGAATGCTTCTAAAAATGAAAAAGGCAGTCTGGCAGAGGACCAGTGCAAGTGGGCCTGGACAGAGTTAATACCACTGAGGTAATCAGAGGGAATGGGGAGCAGGTGAGTGAGTGAAGTGGAGCAGGTGAGGTGATGAAACTGGGGGGTTACGGGGGTTAAGTGAGGGTAGGAGGGTCTGGCCGGGTCTGCAATGACAGGAGAGTTTGTAACAGGGTGAATGAATGAATGCATGGCAGAGCGATCTAGAGGGATTTGTGACATATGTGAAATGGAGCATTAACTTCTATATGGAGTGAAAGCCATGGAAATTTCCAACCCATCTCCCCATTTTTCCAGAAAATCTATAGAGTAACCTCCAGGACAATACCCTGATTCCATCCATCCATCCATTTTCTATGCCGCTTATCCCTTTTGAGGTCGCGGGGGGGCCGGAGCCTATCTCTGCTGTCGATGGGCGAGAGGCGGGGTACACCCTGGACCGGTTGCCAGCCGATTGCAGGGCACATACACACAACCATTCACACACAGCATGTTTTTGGTCTGTGGGAGGAAGCCGGAGTACCCGGAGAGAACCCACGCATGCACGGGAAGAACATGCAAGCTTCACACAGAAAGGCCCGACCCGGGAATCGAACCTGCAACCTTCTTGCTGTGAGGCACGCGCACTACCTGCTGCGCCACCGTGCAGCCCAATACCCTGATTTATACTTAATATTCAAACAAACTCCAGATACAGGTTATGTACAGAAAACATCAAGGGCTATTAAAAATTGACTTGTGCTAACTGTATAGGCAGAATAGCAAATATTAACATAATAACATATAATCAAGCTGCTGAAGTCACAGAGTAAGATGATATATAACAAAGGATACGCCACTGCAGGGGAAAAACCTCTGACCCGTCCTCTCCTGACCGCAGACTGATGGCTGAGCAGGAAAACAAATCATTAATGGTTTCTTTGTGTGCTTGCTCTCATGTCCTTTCATGAGACGCAAAAGAGCACGGGTAGGGGTATGGCCAAGGCATACCTGAGGATTTGAAATGACGAGACTGTGAATGAAACAGTACTTCTTTCTTCTCCACATAAAGGACAAATTGATTTTCCAACGTAAAGGCTCCTTTGTCAAACACAGATCCTTTGCTGTCTTTCAGTCAGATGGCTTTATATGATCAAAGAGACAGTGAAGACTGGAAGTTAAAACATTATTCTTCACTAATAAAGAACGCTTTGTGCACTTCAAGGTACCCCCAAGGCCTTGTCCTGTGACTCCTGTTGATTTATAGAGGTATAAGATGCTTGGTACCAGCCAACCCTGGAACACTAGAGATAAAACTTTCTGATAAAAAGGAAACCATAATGACTTCTCTCTTTAAATGTGAGGACACCTACGGTCTCCCAATCACAGACAAAGAGCGTTTTAAAAAGTGCTCTTTATGAAATCTTAATCCAACTAAAAAACCTCGTGCAGGGGACGATTAAGTTGCTCTTAACTAATGCAATCTATAACCTTATTTAGCAATTTTATTTTGAATTTATGTGATCTGTTACTTACCCGGCTTGATTCTGAATATGCATCTCCAGCTTAATCAATCCTAGCCTCTGAATTCACAAATCACAGAAAACAATCTCATACACAGCAAAGTGAGCCAGTCTTTAGAGGACCTAACACACCTGTGGGAGCAGAAGGTTGTAAATTAATGAGATAGCTGCTGAATCCGTGGGTTCCCATCACAGCACCTGTCCACATCACGAAATGCCATCTCCTGACCCTGACATCTGCATAATAAACCCCCATTTCTTTCTTATCAATTTCCACCCGACTCACCAAAGCACAATTCAGCCGTCTTAGCAATAGGACTATATTTACTGCATGTGACCCTTTGGTGTGCATAATTCACCTGCCAAACTGTGCATAAACTCAAGGAGCAAAAAATGATACCCATAAAGAGCAAACAGCGGAAAAACACATTGCATAGGTAACAAGGGTTATGCAAGCTCTCAGATAACTCCTGCTTCTCCCTAAAGATGTTCACGCTGCCGCTGAGTCCTGGTTTAGCAGTGAAAGGCTTTAAATCCCCCTGCAGGAGAGAACACCTCAAGAGAAGCCCTTTGATAACACTTCAAGGACAGCAAAGACTTTTAATGGACCTACTTTAGTGACAGTAGCATTGAGTGTGCACATTTTCCTCAAAGTGTGCAATCCAAACACCACACGTAGTGCAGAAATATAATCTATTAGTTGCTGTTCTATAAGGTAGGCATGGCTAAAACTAGTTTATTATAGTATGACAGCATTGTAATATAGGTTTTTCTCTTGGCACCGTGGAACAAGCGGTAACACTGTCGCCTCACAGCTAGAAGGTCCCGGTTCAAATCCCACTGTGGGCGCTGGGGGCGTGTCCTCCACCATGCCTTTGGTGGCTGCTGCTTGAGGACAAAAGGGGCCTTTCTGTGTGGAGTTTGCATGTTCTCCCCGTGTTCACCTGGGGTATCCTCCATAAAAATACCCCCACTAAAAACATGCAAGAAGATCACCACCTGACCAATGGTGACAGAAGGAAACTGGGTCCCCGGGCGCCGGTCGGCTGGCAGCCCACCGCTCCTGGTCTGCCGCGGAGGAACGACATTCCAGGGTGGGTCAAAAGCAGAGAACGAATTTCACTTGCATGGTGCGTGCAGTCTCCTGTAACTCTGTGTGCTGTGACAATAAAGGGATTTCTTCTTCTTCTTCTTCTTCTTCTTCTTCTTCTTTAGCCTACCCTCGCTGACATAAATGGCATAGATAAATAATAGAAACACACAAACTGCAGCCTCCAAACTTATCACAAAGTTGAATCAACTCTGCCATTAGAGGTGATGGCTCTAAAACCACCAAACTCTCACAGTCTCTTGGAGTTGGACCAGTGTAAAGTTTTCCAATCTCTCCATCTGCTTCTCTGCCACCATCTCCCGCAATCCCCAAGCCGCCACTCTGCACCGACGCCACTGCCAGGAAACCATCTCCATGAGAATGTGAGAAATGCTTTTCTCACCACCAACCTGAGCTAAACTTATCAAGTGCCACCTCTAAGTTCTTACCAATAATTAAATAAATTCTACCTCTTTTAGGTGCTGCTTTCAGGTTTTGTCCTCGGATACCGTCTCGGTTGCTTCATCACACTTGTATCGCTGTGGTATTTTGAGCATATATCTCCTCAATCATCAAAACACCATTCTGTGTCTGCAGTCAGTAATTAGTTGTTCGTCTGAATGTGTGCACTTATAAAGTTATATAAAGTTCAGTTGGCCTGTGTTTTGGCCCTCTGTCACTTACACTGTATGCATTTTTCTACCCTGCTCTTAATTATATTTAATAGTACAAAGCAGTAAAGATTACAGCTAGGAAATGTTTCCTTGCTGGCAGACTTTGTTCCATTATGCAACAATCAAAAAACGGTTGGCATAAAGTGAATTAGTTTTATTTTAAAAACTGAATTGTCTATTGTCAGAGAGAAATAAGAGCAGAACCACAAAAAAGTCATGATGCTTAATGTGCTTGTAATTATTTGTGCAAACCACAAGAGCAAAAGCATTCCTGTAAACGCATGTGCATATCTCCAGGCATTTGAAAGCCAAACATATCGCTACATCCAGCTGTATCTCAGACAATTCATAGGTAGATAATAATCTTCTTGAGGGAAATATCATCAATTCTGGACCAGCTATCACATTCCACATTGCATATTACGATACTTTTATAGCACAGTGTTTTTGCAAAGAACAGGCAGTATTTGGCTCCAACTTGGCAGAAGAGAGATAACAAGCTCCTGTCCTCGAAACAAGAGCTCTCACTTGTTTTCTCGTTAATTTAACATTCTCTTTTGCTTGGGAACAAGAATGTTTCTCTCTTCAAATGATCAGTTCTACCATATCTCACGCTGAACTCCTAACAGCTCTTGAAGCCATGCAACATGATCTGAACCCGTGCAGCTGAAGTTGCAGTACACTTTTGTGGAAACACACACACATATGCACAATATAAAGTGATGCACAAAACATTGTAAACATCTCAAGGAAAAAAGCCTTTCCAGTCAACAATTAGGGGACAGCTTGGCTTCTGCCAAACCATCAGAGTCCATCCAGAGTCAAAATGATCTGCATTTCAGTTGCAGCTCTACCGTGAGGTAAAGTGACTATGGTCCATGTGGAAATGTGGGTCTTATCAAATCATTAGGGTTTCGATTATTGTCCTGCAATTCTGTTCACGTCCAAGCATGACGTGTTTGCTCTGCCATTAACTCAGGCTGTCCATGCAAGAATTTCCACTGTTGCACTTGGATTGTTGATTGTTTTATATGTCAGTCTTTAGTAATACACAGCAGCATCTGTTTGCCAAAGTACTAAAGAAGTGTCTCAGTCTCCCTATCCCTCCTCTCCAACCACATTTGTTTCCCCCAGGCCCGCTTCTCACCTACACCTCGTTGTCAAGTCAACCCTCCCTGCATATACCAGCCAAGATACTTTGCTCCTCTGTCAGTTCCTTCTAGTCTCTTTTGTTGCATTGTGCTTTTGTTTCCTGAATGTTTCCCCACACCTGCATCTACCTATTTACCTGTCAACCAGCCTGCCTTCCAGTACCTGCCTGTGAGCTTTTCGTTAAACCGCTGAAATCAACCTGCTGCCTCGACTGTCTGCGTTTGGGTTGAATTCTGTATTTCTTGAGCATGACAATAGCAAAAGCAAGTGTCACAGAAATGTTCTGTCGTTCCTCGTACATCAAACTGTACCGCACAAAATCTAGCAACTAAAAGTAGCTGGTGAGGTGGATGTCTCAATAAAAAAGCTTTTTGGTTTCTTGTCAAGTTGAAGAGTTACCCCTCCCTCCACTCTCTCTTTCAGGTGTCTCACAGAAAGTGAGATAAGCTGGCACTCAGGTGAAGGACATCATGTCAGGTACAGTGAATGAAATGAATGAGAGTAAACTGACCCAGATTCGCAGTCAGAGGTGTGGTTTGTTTCGTAAGTCAACGGATGGACAACCCTCTCTGCGTGGTGTTATAAAACAAGTTGTTCATGGAGGTGACAAGAACATGTGTGACTACATCTACCCACACTGAAACTATAATGAACACTCATTATACAATCCTACCCACTACGTTAACAACCTCTCTCATTCATGTCTGCGTAGAAAGATGACAGTAAGAAGGCGTTTTCCGAGTGTGTGTTTGAGTGCATCTTCACACTTAAGAGTGCATGCTCTGCTCGGCCTCTTAACAATGACCAGTCACTGTTGTTCTGGCGTGGTAGCATATCTCACATATGTAGATTGACTTAATTTGTCCCTACAATATGCAGTGGTTTATCCTTTTGCCCCCTTATTACACATGACAGCAAGCATTAGAGAGGAGCAAAGAAAGGAAACTGGTATTATCTGGAACAGCACAGCTCAGATATGATGTAACCACCGAAGACCACGCACAACTGAGTCTTACAAAGCATCACCTTCCTCACTCAAAGATACATGGGAGTTCTCCTTCATCTGCTCCATAAACCTTATTAATTGTGGACTCAGCCTTTCATACACACTGCCAAATGCCGTCCCTCCCACACTGATGAGAAAAACTGCTGCTAACAATAACACCTCCACACAGTGTGACAGATATATGACATCCACATGCATTCATACACCAAATATACAGGACACATGGAAGTGTACTTTCATGATGCTGCAGGGGGACAACTAATCATCAATCCAAAAAAAAAAAAAAATCACAATTGACCAGAGCCCAAAGTGATGATTACTTCAATTAACCTGATGTTGTCTCAATTAATTCATTAATAATTTGGCCTATTTAATATAAAAATAATAGTGATCATTGATTCATTGACACTTTCTAGACTAGAACACAATTTGTTTAATCCAGTCCTGAGCTAGAAATATGAAAAATTGCCTCTTGGCCAGTTCAGCTTTGCAAGGACTGTGGTTCCATGTCAGTCCCTATTTCTTATCCCACATTTCTGTTTTTTCTACTGCAAACAATCTAATAAAGGCACAGAACATACAGAAGAGCACTGTACAATACGTGACATTTTTTATGGCTTTGTGATTCACAACATTGTTTTACTCAGCGCAGTCTTTACTCACTTGATTACAGGGTTCTGAGGTCAGATTTTGATTGGCTTTCTGTGGTCCTCTTGAGCATCATGTAAATTTGGCAGAGAGCAGCGGGCATTACCGATTTCCTCCAGCAGTGCTGGCGGTAGTGTTTAACAAAGCTCGGTCTCTCATCTTGGATATTAGATGTGGATTGCTTATTATTAGGGCTGGCATGACAAGTGTAGTATCACAGGATGTTTGAAAGCTGGTCCTCAACCTAGTGGGGCCATGTAAATTGCACGCTCTCCACAAGAATCAGATAAGATATAGCCAGCAAGTATTACAAAAGGCTAAAAAACAGTGGCACAGACGGGTCAAGACAAAAGATGGTCTTGTGTAACACCTCAGGCAACTCCAGTTGTGTCACTCATGCTGCAACTCTCAAAATTAAAATCAAGCAAGTGGTTTGATTAGTGAGCCTGAATTGTTTGTTTTCATTAAAGCTTGAGCGCTGCGTTTGTTGTATAAATATTTATTCTGGATGTGATTAAATTAGAGCCTTGAAGGCAATCAAATCTGAATCAGTGGTTTGTGCAATAAATACCATGCTTAAATCAAATTAACATCTATTCAGGTCAGGTGTCAATTCAGTCAGCTAATCAATCAGTGTATTTGTAACATGATTATCCGTAGAATGACTGAAAAATCACCCAAATGCTCAGAAGCTGTTAAATTCCAGTTAAATGCCATTTGAATAGCATGTTAATGCCAATGAAGAAGCTCAATGTGCATGTCAAGTTACCATGGTAAAGAATGTACCGTACATACAGTATAATGAGTGTGAGCGTGCAGCAAAGACACAGCAGCAGAGAGCGCTTCAGATGGTTATGGTCCACATTTCAAAGGGAAGTGTATTTAGTAATGCCTGAGGCTGAAGGAAACATTTGATTATCCCTATTTGTGTTTTATGAGACAAGCACATTCAATGCATCCTCCACCCTCCTTTAAGTGGAGGAATGACAGGCAATAGCAAGTCACACATGGGGCAGAGAACCACTTTGTTGCCGGCAAATTACATTTCAAACATTGTACATGATTTAACAGCACTTTCTATGATGACTCACCACATCTATAGGTAATATTATACATATACTTAGCGTACAATGAATGCCTGTCTAATGTCTTTGTTGTGAATAAAAACATTATGCCATGGTTAATGCAGCCCACATGACAAATTCCAAGTATCATTCACTCAATAAACTTAACTGTGCAACACAGTCTTACAGGCTCACAGTCAACATCTTGCAGACGAATACAAACTCAAAACCACAGTCTGTTGAAGCCACATGAAAATAATCAGCCAACTGCATTTTGCAGCTGTATCACTTTGAGGCAAAGGCATAATGTGCAATAAGTAACATGGACACAAGAGCCAGGGAGAGATAGCATAGGGGTCATCACTTGATATAGGCAAGTCTATTTGGACATAAACGAGGTCAGACCAGGCACAACAAACAATGAAACAAGAGCCTGGGACAAATGCAATGTGATCTACTGTGCTCTACATCCAGCTTTTGCTCAATTAACTACACATGCTTGCATGATAAAACTTTCACTGGGGGTAAAAACACAAGTCACAGGACAGCACAGTCAGCCTAACCTCTTTTTTCTGCTTACCTTAATGAGAGGGTATGCCAGAGATGGCTGTGGATCATGGGTGTTGAGTCAAGTCCAGAGCGAAGCCGGTCAAACCTTCACTCATGCGTTGCAGCACCATAACCAGAGCAGCTGAACACACACACTTATGCGCAGCCACTGGGACACTCTGGTGTGCGCGACACACTCAGGCACTCCCTCACACAGGCTCTGAGCGAGAGGAATCACTCGCAGTCGGAAGCAGCCCGACAGCTGTGCTCAGGGAGATCCGAGAGGCGACAGATAGAGGCAGACGTGCTGCTGGTCTCTGCTCTCTCCTTCTCTCTCTATCAGCCTGCAGCTCCCACAGTCCCCTCTCTGTTGCTCTGCTCTCTCTCTCTCCACTTAAATGTCTTTCTTGTACACACATGCATTCTCCACGCTGCATCTCTCTCTCTCCTGCTCTCTCTCTCTCTCTCTCTCTCTCTCTCTCTCTCTCTCTCTCTCTCTCTCTCTCTCTCTCTCTCTCTCTTTCTCTCTGTGTGTGTGTCTCTCCCTCCCTCCCCTCACACACTCTTTTGCACACACACCACTGCCAGCTTTCTTTCTTTTTCTTTTTTTTTGTCTTCACACAGCATGCTATCATTATAGTTCCCTGCATGCAGAACATCTTTCAAAGGGGTTTAATATCTCAACCAGTCGACTGGTAGACTTGTAGACTTATCTTTCAATTGCCTGTTTGACAGAGCTTTTATTCTCACATTTTTACCTCAATCCCTGGACACAAACTCATGCATTGTCTTAACTGTATTTCATGTTGCTTTAAAATGCTCAGTGGACCCCCAATAAGCATTTTGTTGCACTAGAAAGATAGAAACACTGAAGCGGGAAAGAGCAAGACAGAAAGATAACATTCAATAGACAAAGGGATAATGACATGATACAAAATGGATATCTGAATGTACAAAGTTCTGCAGGGTGGGGTTGAGACTGGGGCACGAGTATGGCTTTGAAGTGCAAATGGAGGCAAAATGTCATGGTTAATCTTCGCTTGCGAGCGCAGTTTTTTGCCACCAGCAAAGGCACACAATGTGTGTACCCTCGCTCTCGAGTCCGTTCAAGTGCAATTCCACAACATGCTGGATGATCCACTGCAAGCATAATTCATAAAGAAAACAGCAACAAAAGACTTCACATCAGGCTTCATTTCCTAAAGGAAATGGATGCATATGTGACCTTAAAGAATGCAATTCATATATGCTGTATGGGTAGTTTTAAACTTTATACTCCAATAAATACAAATATGCAGATTAAAACTGAACATATATCTACATTGTGACCAAAGGTGCAGACAAAGGAAAATGGTTCATTTGCAAAAAAAAATAAAAAATCTGTCTTTGTATTTCCTTTTTTTTTTTATCATGTTTTTCTTTTTTCACACAAGGTCATATCAATCAAACCAGTTCATTCATTTCAAGAATGATGTTTACTTTTTTTGCAAATGAATGAATTTTATGGAGGATTTTTGTAAAGCTCGTGATCCATTTCATTCATCCATTCATCCATTCATCTGTCTTTCTGCACTGCCTTAGTGTCCCTCCTTTCTGTTCCACAGCACCATCTGCTCAGTCTTGGGCGGGATACCTTGATGCGTACCTGAATCTGCAGTAAACAGGAGTAAATGCACTTGGTGAACGGACAGACAGCTGCTCAGCACCTGGCTCCAGCATCTCATACAAATCTATGTGCAAGACAGCTCAAGGACAAAAAAAGTACGATACAAGAACAATGCATAATTCCGTCTGATGCTTTACTGACATGGGGACACAAAGGTCATTTTTATAGACTAATCTTGCCAATACATTTTGATATATGAAGTGTTTAATCTGGCTATATTTACATCTATTTTTTAATGCAAAATGCAAATTTGCATTTCGGCCACCCATGTCATTTATTAGGAATGTCTTGAATAAGTTTCTGTGGCCTCAACTTCAATCCAGGTCTTTAAATACAGGTATCAGCCAATTCTGAGTCCGATCCGATCCTTATTTTTGCCCAAATGTTGATTGCCTAGTAAATTTGGCACATCTTATTTTTCACAATCAAAACTTTTAAGTTGATCAGCTTAAATTTGCTCTGTTCAAACCTACTGAAGAGGAGTCATCAACTTAGTCCTAAATTTCTTCTAATGTGCTGCTTTAAACTGGCACAGTTTGATGTTCACTGAAAATCATGTATGCTACTTAACAGGAGTTCTGACATTGTTGTGTGCCTTTTAGCACATTGAAGAGGAATCCACCATCCTCTCATTCCCCTCTGGGCATCTCTGCTCTGTCTCATGGCTCTGTGTGAGCACAGTGGTGAGTTTGAAGTGATCGTTTCACAAACTGTATGTAAACACACATAGACCAAATGGACAAATGATGACACATGCAGACACACACGTATTTTAAGATACAGTACTCCTGAAAGCACTTCTTAGGTGTGACGAGGACACACAGAGAGGAGTTACTTTGTGAATTCAAATGTTTTGCACACCATATAAGCAGATATTCAGACCAAAAGCAAGAATCTGAGCAATGCACGGAAAAAGCATTATGCAAGAAGGCACTAGGTTTCTCCACAACCTATTGTGCAGTACTACAGTAGGTAGTAGTAGGTCTTGACATTCATCATACATTAGACTGAAGTCAGTCTTTTTTGCTTTAGTTTTGCATTTCAGACTTTTTTGTCAGGGCAAACTGTAGAGTTTGTGCAGGCTACCCTGCCTGCAAGTCCACGGTTTTCCTGAAAGTGAAAGGAACAGTTAGCTTCTGTGCAGGTGAACAGAGAGGACTGATTCTCTTCAAAGCATAACCCAGGCCATAATAACTCATTGTTCTTGCCTGTTCCTAGTCTCTTCGATGAACAGTAAGCTCAAAAATTAAGACTGTGGTCGATCCTGTGCGCATGAATATGTATTTTCAAGTTCATCAGAATCAAAACTACGATTTGGACTCATATTTCTTATTGTCAAAGTTGATGACAGGGAGTGTACAGGGAGTACAACCTAAAAATTGCTTTTAACATAAACGCTCAACCACTATCTGCACTTCCCGGAGTTTTGTTGATTTAGTTTAGTTCCATACTGTAGGTACCACTTTATTTTACACATGGCAGCTGAGTGGCATACCTCAAAGTTTCAGTTATTTCTGACTGTATGACATCATGAGCTATTTAAGCTAATAATGTACAGTACATACACCCAGGACTTGTATGGTTATCTCAGTCTCTCAGGGTACAATCAACCACAAAGCCTATAGGATGCCTATAAAGGGCTCTGTCTGCATTCAGAGATCTATAGTTAGAATGCATAACCACCACCTTCATCATCAACTCACTCATGCATGTATCACATTCCTCATTCTGTCTTTCTCTTTGTCTCTCTCGCTGTCTCTCTTTATCTTATTCTTGAGTTTTGGAAAGCAGCCCTTTTGATACGTGGGCCAGGACAGTGTGTTTTATTTCATGAAAGCCTGGGGAAAAAAAGAAAAGTCTCACGGGAATAGAGGAAGTCAGAACTGTTTTGTTGAGGAGAAAAAAAGAGAGGAGAGTCACATTGCGGTACACGTTTGACTGTAACTAATCAATCTTCGTCGTTTCTCTTGTAGCTGGTCCAGCAGGGATTAAATAAGACACACACAGGTGCACTTCCTATGATGTTGTCAAGAGGAGGTTATCAGACACCACAAATGGCTCTTACACTGACACATGTGAGACCACACGGAATGAGCACATATCTGCACATTCTGATGGATCTAAGCTTGTTTCATTTATTGTCACACTTGGATCCTTTTTAAAATGACCATGTACGTATGTACTGCATATGGAAAAGTGTCCTCTATCATTTCATTATTCATGCAGCCATCAGTCACTCAGGTACTTTTATGCAGTTCAACATAGACAGTAGAGTGTGCATGCTGCAAAATGAACCAGTTCACTATGCTCACCTTTCAGTGGTAGAGTCCCTGCTGCATGTTTTGATCCTCTCTTAAATTCCTTACTTTCATCTAACAGACAGCAGGAACTGCCACAGCTCAGCAGGAGCCTGACACGCGTCTCAGCAAGAAGGCTTAGGCAGTGTACTTGTAACAATAGTCACAAAAACAAAAATAGGAACGGTGGGCAACAGGCAAGCAGACTAATCCAAAGGCCTGAGGCAGGACATAAGAGGTTGGCAGCAGGTTATACACAGGTTGGCAACAGGCAAACTGATTTCTAACAAGTAACAAGCAATAGCGGGGAAACAGAATGCTATAAAACTTTGTGATGCTAAGGCAAAATGGGCAAAACTGGACAAAATAGGACAGAAAACTATCAGGAGAGCAAGCTGACTGTGAAAGCAAGAGAAGATCAGATTTTAATTCAGCTTTAACAGGCAGTTTCGTTAAAACAATGGCAAACAAGAGGAACGGAACGGCTCCAGCTGGCCCCACGTGTTGACCCATGCAATCTTTTCCTGTCCCCACTGTCCACAACAGTTTTATGTGTGAATGACCGACTTGCGCAAGGTCTCGTTCATGCATGAGTTGCCATCTCCGACACTGTAGTGCATTGCTTTTCAATCAGTGTGTCTGGGAAGTGGGCTGAAAATGAAGTGATTCGTTTAGGTTCCCACAGAACCACGAGCCAGTCATCACCAAGGATCTGCATGCATTTAGCATGACCGCAGACCCTGATGTGTTAAAATTTGAAAGGGAAGCCTCGGCAAGATCTGAACAGGTTCTGAACACTTGATTTCATTGCAGTGATAAAACAGATTGACTGGCTTGCATCCATCAGATGCTTGAAAACTCTTTTGTGCATGACAGAATTGAGCTTTCCCATCAACTTGAAATCAAGATTTGATTTTCTCCACGCATTACACACACAGTGATGAGTTTGAGTGTCAGTTTGAGTCAAATCCCACAGAAGCGGCTTATCTGCTCAGCCAACTGAAACAAAGTGATTAATGACTAATTGAGTTTTATAACTTCACAAAGCGATAACAATGACCTTGAGCTGCAGTAAACACGGAGTACAGTGAAGGGAAAAGGCTCTTGTATGAACAAATACACTCACTAACAACTAATTCATGCACCACTGAACACAACAGAGAAGGTTCCTGTTTTTATTATTTTGTTATTATTGTCCTTCATACTTATCGACTAAATCCATGCACACATACTGTATATCTTGCTTGGCGGTATGAGCTCTGAAAGACAACCCCATGAAGTATGTGCTGTCTCATCTCACATAAATTCCATCATCCATGCAAGCCCTAAGGCCATATTAAGTTTACATTGTCATTGTCTCCATTGTTTAACAGCTTTTAACATGGAAAGGTGGTCAGGTTACACCACTGTAGGTAAACGGTGAGAAAGAGACTCACATGGTTTTGTATTTTATTTGTGCCGAACATATTCTGTGAAAGTGCATCTATCTTGAACTGTATGTGTTGGCGATAAATCACACTTTTGCAGCTGGCTGCCTTTAATCTTCTCCTATTGTCTTTATTTCATTGGACCCTGTTCTATTGACCATGTTTCATTTTTCACGCCTGCTGCACACGTGAAATTTTTTTGCCCCTCAGGCTGAGAAAACTGCATTACGTCCTCTGCTGCTTGCTTGCTCTACTTATTACTCCTCCCTCCTCTGCCCCTCCTGGCAGCATCTCATATCTCATGTCATTTGTTCGAACTGCCGGGGTCTTCTTCATTTGTGCTGATGTTCACACCATCTTTCAAGCCTCACTTATTCAAGATGACCCCCCTTCTTCATCTTCCAGTGTTTCTGAGTATATCATAAAAAGTTACTGAAGACACTTGGGATATTTGTTTGGAGAGGTTTCTCAAGTTGTTAAGCTTTACTCCAACAGGCACCACATCTCCAGACTTCTGTTTATCAATGAGCCACCAGAGCAATTCTCAGAGGGAAAATTACAGGTGACGTTTTTGAATTCAAACTTTTTTTCTACCTTGCAGCGGTTTGATATGTTCCAGCAATCATGTTTTTTTTTTTAAAAATTCCAATTTAGGAGCTTAAAAGTTTTGTCAGTTGTGTAGGTTATCAAGTTCCAGCCGAAGTGAAACTTTGGCAGTGAATAAAGCTGCAGGTGCTGCAAAAGAGCAACACTCGTATTGAGCTCTTCATAGAGGGAAACAGCTCAAAAGTCAAATGTTCTGGCTTATAGAGCAGCGTGTTGTGAGGGGGTCAATATGTTTATGGGTCAATGTGTTCAATTGATGAGAAAATAATGGACTGTAAGCATATTTTCAGATAGCAATAAAATGAAATAGTGTTTGCTGCTGAGATGGGGTGATCATAATAGGCTTTGCATGTGTGACTCAGAGGTTTGCCTGAGACCACCTCGAGTTAAAGGTAAGTGGAGACTTTGACCCTCTGCTGCAGTCCTTTCATGTGCTCAGGAGCAAGTTTTACAGGAACAACATGATAAGAAATGATCTGCACTCCGGTGGTCTGTCGCAGAAGCAAAAAGGTGTGAGATTACGATTCTTTTTCACTATCACAAACCATCCATCCATCCATTTTCTATACCCGACTATCCCTTTCGGGGTTGCGGGGGGGGGGGGGGGGGCTGGAGCCTATTCCAGCTGTCAACGGGCGAGAGGCGGGGTACACCCTGGACCGGTCGCTGGTCGATCGCAGGGCAACATATATAGACATACAAACATTCACGCTCACACTCACACCTAAGGGCAATCTTACAGTCACCAATTAATCTAATGAGCATGTTTTTGGTCTTGTGGGAGGAAGCTGGAGTGCCCGGAGAGAACCAACGCAAGCACGGGAAGAACATGAAAGGCCCTGCCCGACCCGGGGATCAAACCGGCGACCTTCTTGCTGTGAGGCACGCGCACAACCTGCTGTGCACCGTGCCACCCTATCACAAACCAACCAAACATAAATTAAGGAGCCTATTAGGAGAGACAAGCGATTCATAACTGTATAGTTCTTGTCAGGTGTCACTAATCTTGCAGAGAACAGCATGCAATGAGATGATGCAACCAAAAGAGCCCCTGTCAAATTTGAAACAATTGAAAACCTTGTGGAAAACATGATGGAAATATCTGATGTTTACTTCATATATTATTTTGTCCTTGATGTGATGCCTCTGCCACCACGTTTCATCTCTTTCTATTAACTTCTTCCACTGAGAGCTCCACAAGTCGCCCCCCCGCCACACATTAAATCCCCCACCCTGCAGCCTCTGCAGTCAGCAAGCCAGTGGACTCCGTTTCCCAGCTGGTTTGTCACCCTGTTTTCTCATTATGTAACCTCTCTGCTCCTCAGTCACTCTCTCGTTCCTTTTCTCTGCCTCACAGATTGTCTGTGTCTCAAGCTAGTCTCTCTGTTTCTTATTCCTCATGTTGCTAGCTCTTAATTAGGCGACTCTTCCACAGCCTCTTTGCTAAGTGTCTGCTTTGATGCCTCTTTCCTTCTCTGTCCCCTAGCACCTTCAGTCTCTGGCCCATGTGTCTGGCCCACCTTGGTCTACTGCCTTTCCTCCCCAGTTCCTTTCTTTTTAATCAACCACAATGCTTTCTTTTTGTCTCTAAATATATTATTTCTCTCTCTCTACCTGTTTGATTAAATTTGACCAACTGTCTTTCTTATTCTGAATTAATTAGCAGAATTTCCTGACTGCCAACTTGTTAGCTTTCTTCCAGGTTGACTGAGATGTGGCCAGGTTTCCCAAACACCTCGATGGTCCCGATGCTGTGCATTTGTATTTGTCTGTGACTCCTGACTCCGGAGTCTCTGGACAGTTTGGTTGCTATCTGTATTACAATCTTGCAATTCCATAAAATTGCTGTTGACAGCAAGGTCATAACTCTTACTGTATCTGCCTGTCATTCCCTTCAGTTTGACCTGCACTATTTCAGTCATTATTACTTGTGATATAGATGAGGCAGCTGATTTGTCCTGCTTCATTTCATGGTCAACTTGTATTGCAATGCTTGAAACTTAAGGCTAAGTTTTTCCTCACTCTTGAGGACACTTTCACTTGATTACATCCCAGATTAGGGTTATTGATTGGTCTAGAACTCACTGATCCTTCAGTAATAACCTTGAATAGACACTGTGCTGTGGAAAATGCTGTGGGTCAGTGACACACAAAGATCATTTCATTGAAAAAAGGAATGAATTTATCCTATTTTTTCCAGCCATAACGTTTAGAGATTCAGTCAAATCAGACAACAAAATGAGTAATAAAGGATTCCACATAACCCAGCGTTATGCCTTTCCACACATCTGAGGTCCATGTAGGCTCAGAATCTCTTTCCACTCTTCATCTTTTCTATGAGTTCCATGTCTGTGGTCTCTGAGATATGGATTAGCCCTACCAGGGGTCAATTCATCATTTCTAAACAGTATGGCACTCCTTCTCATCACAGCACTGCTCTTTCTGCTGCTGCCGGCTGCTCCTCTGGCAGCTACATATCTCTCTCTACACCGTCAACATTTAATCAGTTTCCCTACCTTTTGATATAATATACTTGCTTTCCATTGAGCATATTAAGTCTTCTCCATGTCTGTCGACACTTACTGTTTGTCAGATGATATAAAACAATTTATTATAGACATTGTTACACATTGGCAGAATAGGCTCCACTCCTGTCTGTACTCCCCAGCGAATGCAAGCAGCAGCAGCAGCAGCACAGAACTCTGCTATATAGAGCAGAACCCAATTGACACATGTCAATGTGTAATGGTAGATGCCATCGCCAAGTATGTATATGAAAATAGTACGAGAAGAGAGTGGGGTGGTGGAGGGGCAGATGATTTATGACCATGACAATTAAAAATTTGGGCAAGCCTACATGTCAAATCCTACACCTTCAGATATTGTCTACACTGATCCTTTTGACAGCTCTCAGTCTCATTTTGGCTGCTGCGCTAACTAAGCGTGACTGAGATATTGATGAGACAAAAGCATAACAGAGAATGTGGACTGGACACAGGGAGGTTGATGTGACAGGACATCCGATGTCATAAAGGGACCAATGTGGCAATGGCGTGCTCTGGCTCAAACCCTTTAATTAATTAACTGGCCGAATGATTGTGCCAAGCTTAAATAAAATGATTAGATTCCAGTGAGACTGACAGAGCAGCGACAATCTGGCAAGTAGTGAAATTTCAGCTCCAACACCAGATTCTACAAACTGTAGCTGTATTGCTGTGAATGTCAATACTCTTGAACAGCAAGAGGCTGTCCGCACTCTATAATTGGCAAGTTTCCAAGTTTTTATTAATGTAACGTTTTGCAAAAACACTTTTGGAGCTTGCAAGTTCCAGTATGCAGCAGACTTCTTTTCTTTGTTGCTGTTTTTGTCCTATACTCATTCAGTGTTTGGTAGCTCAGCAAGTAGGCTCCAGATGGACAACAGAGCCACCCCCAAGTGATTACTCAGAGTGACAGCCCGCTATTTATCTGTATCTGTGACCCCATAGTGAGAGGAACACACAACTGAGGGTTCAACTCATCAGTTATTGTTAGTTGGCCCTCTTGCTGCCTTGCTTTTGCTCGCTCAACCTCTTTCGTTTCACCCGCCCTTTTAATCCCATCTCTCTATTTCTGCACATCTATCTTTTTCACTCTGAACCTAAATATTAAGGTAAAATGAACAAGGACAGAGATAAATATTGTTTTGCCCTGTGGTAAATGAGGGATAAACAACACTGGAAAAGTTCAAGATAGAGTTAGTGAAGCACAGAAGCCAGGAGGAAGAAAAATAGAGGCAGTAATAATTATCTGTTACTGAGCTGGCATTACTCAAAGTCCAAGACCAAGAATCCCATTTATAGTGAACCCACAGAAACGTACAATATCCTAAAATGGGGCTCAGAGTTTGCATTGCTTTGTTTACCCAAATGTTTACCCAGTGGTAAAAATTATTCCTGTGGTTCCCAACCATTTTGGCTTGCGACCCCTCATAGAACAAACAGTGTCTGGTTGGGGAACCTTGTCGCGTACTAGATGTCTATGAACAGTTCAACCAAAGAAGGGTTTCCTGAACTGAACTCAACTGGCTCACTGGATATAATGTACTAGTACTGCCACAACTATAATTTGTCTGTCATATATAATAATACATCAGGTACAGGGACCATTTTTCTGCAAAGCCAGTACTTTTACAAATGATAGTTTCAGTACATTTTGCTAATAATATTTCTTACTTAAGTAGGAGTACACATTTTTGTATGAATGCATTGGGACTTTCTCATGAGTAAAGGACCTCAGTACTTCCTCCACCGGTAGCTGTGTGTTTGTCTTCACTGCTCTCTGGTGTCTTTTGTTGCCTTGAGGATTGTGTTTGCATAGATAATAGGATGTGCTATCCAAACAATAGTAAAGGCACGCCTGCATGACAACACAATGTAAATACTGTTTGTCCCTCCCAGGTCGCTGTTCGATGAGCCTCCAGGAATGCAGAACAATCCCGTGCTCAGCCTGCATACAGGGACATTAAATCAAGTAAATTCTTAGATTTATATGTCACACCATTACACACCATTACATCACTTATCTCTCCTAAATCGCTCTTTTATTTAAGTTGCAGCACATTAATGTGTCTGTGCCTTTTTTTGGTTGAGGTAGATCCAGTCCTTTGCAAAGACGCGGGCAGGGCATAGATGGAGACAGGCGAGTGCAAAGCACGTGAGCGTCTACAAAAACAAGGGTCAGGAATCAGGCAAGCATGCGATAAAAAAAGGAGAAAAATATATACTTAGGCATATTTGCAGGGGTCTCAGTCATTACCACTCAGCAGCACGAGTGGAGAGCCAGCGCTTACATACTGTGGCGGCAGGTGAGTCTTGATTGAATGACTGAGTGCAGCTGAGCTCAGGGGAGGAGGAGGCCAAGCTCAACCTGTCAGCCACATCCTGCTGAGAAACACACTCACACTAGCTAGACACAAGAGTGACGGACAGGAGACAGAGGGAGAGGGGAAACACAAGACACAAAAGGGAAAAAGGAAGGGAAACTTGAGATCCCCACAGCTGTGCTCTTTGTAGAAAGACTAGAAAGTAGATATGATCATATATAATATACTGTATTATTTGAGAATGACATGATAATATTATATTTCCCTTCTCTCATGCGTTACCACTGGTTGAATTGCTCATGAAACATCACAATGCTACAGTGATACATGTGGAGGTGCTGGTGACACAGAATGACTTCGTACTTACTTTCTCTTTGTGTGGTGCAATAGCTCTGTGCTGTCATGAATGTCTTCCAGCTACCACCAGCATAGACATCAGACATGCACCTCCTGATCTAGTCTAATGCATGTGCAGAAAGCTACTGTATAAAAGTAGAGCCGCAGTAGTGAGCATAGAGTGTCTGGTTGTTGCAACTTTTCAATATAGACACAAAAGCAGGACTGTATGAGTCAAAGGAGTCTGACTGGATTAGTTATTCTCCCCATTAGGACCAAAGAAAGATGCAGGAAGTGGAGTGCACTGTTTATGATGTCTTCAAGCAACCTGAATGCCCCTCAGACAGGTGAGTAAACATTGTTATGTAACTTGGATGTTATGTTGTGACTGTGCAAGGAGAGAGAAAAGTTGAAAGTGAGTTTTACTGTGGAATATTACCCTTTCTCCCCCAACATGAATTTGCAACTGCAGCCTTGTACTGTAGTGCAAATAAGGACTGTATGTGTCAAGATGTTCAAGTTTTTCCATAGAATATGAATAATATTACTCAGAATTACTTTACTTTAACATCGTTATGTCTTCGCCATGGTTGATAGCAGAACATTTAATCAACCCAGGTTGTTGAGTCAGTCTAGAGAAAGATTATTGATATTACCGTCTCTCCTTCTCCACAGTGTGATTATATGTTAGCATGCCACATTTCCCTTCCCTCTCCCTCCCATGAGGATGAGCACTACCTGTTGCTGATTGGCTGGAAAAGTGTTGTGTGGTTCAATTTGAGCCACTATTTTCACTTCCCATTTACAGAACCAGAGCTGTAAAAAACAGATTTTCTTTCAGCGCACACACAGAACGGACTGTCAGTGGACTGTGAGGAGACGCTCTCTGAATTTCAAATTCACTGAATATCAACAAACTTTTTCCAGTATGACTCACCTTTAAATAAGTTATTTGTCAACACGTACTAAACCTACTGCAAGCATTACATTCAGTATTGGCAATGGCATTATCTATCACCCCAGTCCTTCTTTCTTGGTCAATAAAAGTCACACAGCAGTAAAATAACACTCAAATTAATGACTGTTTTCATTATTCATTGATATGCTGATTATTTTCTCAATTAACTGATTAATCATTTCCTCTATAAAACAACAGAAAACAGCGGAAAATGGTCATCACAATATCCAAGAGCACAAAGCGACATCGTCCAAGGTCTTTGTTCGGCCAACAGTCCAACACCTAAAAATGTTTAATTTACTATGAAGTGAGACCTAGAAAAGTGACAAATTCATATTAAATATTTGCATTTTTCCTTGAAAAATCGACAAATGGATTAATCAACTCATTGTCAGCTCTAATAATAATAATGATAATACAATTTAATAACTATTAATAATGATGATGCTGATAATAATACTAAGAAGAAGAAAAAGGGGAAGACCAACACTGATGCATTTCACACTTGTCATGCCCCAGATGAAATCGATTTATCATCGTGCAAACTGGCACATGTAGTTATAACAGGTCTTGGACTTGTACCGTGTCCTGTGACAAATGGATGTTTGTCATACAGTTTTACTTTTTCAACATTTTTGTTCTGTTCGGTGTGTTATCATTTTCACCTTTCATTGTGCTTGAGAAGACCAGATCTTTTGACTGATCTCTCAAAGATTAGAAAGAACAATCTCAGACCAGACGCTTTTTTCTTTTCTTTCCTTGCTTTCCTTTCCTTTGCTTGTTTCTGAGATATTATGGAGTATGTCTTCTTCCTACCTTGCAGTTGCAAAGGTTGCCTAAACCTTTGAGCTCCAAACCTCCAGAGAGGGAAAAAATCGGATCCTGTGGATAATGTGTGAAAGAGAGATTATCTGGGATTTACAGCACCGGTTAGATATTCAATATACTGTCTCAGTGCTACTTAGGGGCACTGGAAAGTACAGTGCTACTAAGTGCTACTGTGAAGACAAATATGCTCAGAAAGTGTTGCTTCAACCATCCTCCTGATCAGGATGCAGACTTGGATAGGAATGGGCAAGCATGAAATTTCTTACGACAAACAGAGGAGAGGAAAAAGAAACATTTTCTGTGCTGGGAAATCAAAATGACACCATAGACACCTAAGAAGTGGAAGTGTTGTTAGTCCTACACCCTCAACTTGTCCTCTTGTGCCTTACTGCATTAGACAAACCACCTCCCTCTCTTGCTACCGATTCTTTGAATACATTGTATGGGGTGTTGGGTATGTTTTGGGCTTCACGGTCATTTTCCTCTCTCTCCCTTCTCTCTCCTTTTCACCCCAACCTTTTCTTTGTCTCTAAATCTAAACTAGGTCTCCAGCAGTCTCACCAGTATCACCTGCTAGGCTCTGCAGGCTTTGACCCTCATCTTTATTTAATGGTTTGTGCATTGAAAGTCTGAAAAGAGGACACAAACCTGTTCAGCTCTATGACGGACTAACCCGAGAGCAGTGATTATATCCTGTATCTAATCCATTCTTCTTCAGTGACAGCAGGTGACAGGATAGCCTGGTCACCTGTTCTGTGATGACCTTGCTCTTGCCTTGATCTCATTGGAAGGAAAGGGCTTTTATTCTTCATTGACCTTCATTGATTGCATTCTACGACTGAGCGACCCTCCTGCCCCCCTCTGTCGGTGTTATTCCTACTTTCCACGGTGAAGGATGATGATCCCGCATTGCTTCTCTACTGTGGCATCATCCTGAAACACTGAAGCTGTGCAGCCTCTTTTCTCCACATTCTGTGTGGTGGACATGTTTTAGGACAAGCTACTATTTCCTTTCTGTCAGCCCCACTTTGAGCAAAGATGATATGTATGTGTGAACAGTTGAAAAATGGGTCACCACCAGCATAGATATCGATCGTACAGCAGGCCCAGAAACAGTTAAGGGCCCTCTTCCATGGTAGGAAATTCGAAATTCGAGCTTGTCTTGCTTAGCTTTTTCTGTTCATTTTTCCATTCATTCTCTATGGTACCTCTATCACTATGGATAGTTCTTGCCACAGGCGGGACGTTGGTGCAGAGTGCATTTTGTGGGGCTGTTTCTGTTGTTTCTGCTGTTGCTGTTTCTCCATTTTGGATAAAAGTAAATACGGTGCAAGGTTGCTTTTTCTTTTTTCCATTCTACAGCATTTTGTCACAGCTCTGTTGTCTAACTTCTCACAATGACAATTTTTTTTTCATGTGTTAAATTAACCCTTCTCAGTCATATATGAGCAAGCTATTTACATAATAGCTTATTTTAAGAAGTTGGTTGTCTCAGTATTGAGGGTTCAAACTCTTTACAGGTTGGGAGTTGCATTGTGAGCCTCACCATGGTGACATAACAAGTGCCTGCTTTGCAACCTAACTGTCGTTAGCGGTAGCTATAACTCTTGTCTGCTGGGAGTAAAGGAGGAGGTCAGGTGACGTTATTAAAAAGTGACTGTCTGCAGAGGGAAGAGGTTGCAGTGGGTGGACGCCTCCACAAAAACTTGATAAGATACTGCAGTTCAAAACCCATGTTACCAACAGGTAATAAGACCTATTTTTTAAAAGAACTTCTGATATTTCCTTGACCTCAACCAGTTATTTATTCTAACCAAAACCTTGATATTTCCCTAACCTTAACCTTTTTTTTTTTTGTCTAAACATAACCATTTTTTAACCACTTAATCGTAGCCTTTTTGAAACAGTGATGTCCTCCTGTCAATAACAGTGCTAGATCAGAAGAAGCATGTGTCATTGTAGAGGACAACAACCAAAAAATGTATTTTTTCATTGAATTTTGGAGGACTTCAAATCAAATCAAAGAGAACCAAGCCCATGTACTGCCACTTTTTCCTGCTCTCAGCCTTATGAGCTAGAACGGAGAGCAGATTGAAACACACCTTGTCAAAGGGATAAAATGTTAATTAATAGGAATAACAAATTATACTTGCCTCCTGAAAACAATACCTGCTCTAGTGGTCTAAAAAGGTGATTTCTCTCAGCTATTTTTCTTCCAATCGTGTCTCCCCGTGGCATTGTTCCCTGTTGTGGGTTACCTCTGAGCCTTGACTATCAGAAGGACGAGAATGTTATGGCCACTGCATGTAGTCTGTAAGCGCTACCTCTCTGGAGAGAAAGTTGCTTTCCAAGCAACTCTTCATGGCCTTGGCCCCAGGCCACACGTCAATGCATGCGTACTGCGCTGCTGTCTTCCTTGTTACATGACCACCACATCTTAGCAATCCCACATATTTGAGGAAAGGTTAATCAATTCCGCCTCCTCCACTGCCTTAATCATCATACCTAAGTGGAGTTAGCAGCCGGTTCATAGGATCAGCATGCGTTAGCCACAATAAAATCATGGTCATTTCCATTCCATGAAGGACATATATGTGGGGTCATTTTCTTCAGCCGACACACAACGACATGTGCCATTTGAAACCAACACGTCATAGACTTTACAGGTTATAATAGGGACATATTAACAGCAGTTTCAACAGCGGGTTGTTAGATGGTCAGTGAAGAGCTGGAGAGTTTTTGAGAACTTTTTGTCATAGCTTTCTTTTCACTTCACGCTGGGAGTCAGTTTTGATGTGATGAGCAACTGCTGCACAGAGAGCCAAATGGAAACGGCAGGCAGACAGGATCAAAAGCAGAACTATTTATTGAAAATAAAAGCTAAGACACAGGAACAGGTAAACGCAGACAAAGACTAAACTGAAAACTGGACTGAAATACAAACTAAATTTATGAGGGAATGAGATGCAGAGATGGGTGGAGAAGCTCAGGTGGGGAGAATGAGTTAATGAAACAGGAGAATGGGAAAGGAGCTGATTGGCTGAGGAAAACACTGGGAGCAGGACAGGGCTAATGAGGCTGATTCAGGGCAGGCAGAACACAAAGGGGAAACAGTGCAAACAGACAACAAAAACTCAGACAGGACTGTGACAGGAGAAGGACTGCTTGCTGATCGATGGTTGTGAGTCTTGTGGGGCTGCTTCATCACTGTGCATATGATGGAACTGGTTATCTAATGTTTGGTGCGAGTTGCATTACCGCTGCTCACATTTTAATATTAACATATATATTACTTATATTCCTTGATGAGTCACACAGGAGATATAACAGCACTGGAGACCACATCTTTATCATCCTTTCGCGCTGAACGCATTTCAGGCTATAATCGAGAAGCTAAAAATAGCACTGTATTAAATCAAACAATGTAGGATGTCAATTTTGAGTAATACCAGTATGATGGCTTGTCAAACACCAAAATGCTGCACAGTAGTTATAACAGTACACAGCAGAATTATCATGGCAACGATAATTATATTTTCCTTCGCACCACAATTGCAAGGTAAACCACAGGACTACAGGAATGTGGGCTTGCGCATATTTGGTTGGTAAATGCAGTGCACTGTCAAATAATACTGCCTTGGGGCAAAAGTACCTTGCATTATTTGGCCAGAGACCTCTGCACGCTGCACATCGCAGCACCAATGCAGTGATGACACTGAGGTAATTAATGAAGCTGTGTTTTTGACGTGGTGCTGTTAACTGTCTGTATAAGACCAGAGAGAGACGGAGAGGGAGTGTTTTAATGTTAAAATGTTCAAGGCGTCCGTTGTAACAGTAATTTACATCTTGATTAGGACAACAAAAATGGGCATATCACCAATGGTTCATGGTTCAGGGGTTCTGAAGTTTTTCATCTGGATGTGCATGGGTTAACATCAGGTGAACCGTCTTACATTATTTTCAGCCTCTCTCTCTTTTCACTCGTGCTAGCCCTCCCTTCTCCTCTCTGAAAGGCTCACTGATGGATCGTTACTTGAGTGCTGTTCCAGATGTACTTGGCTGGCCGTGCCATACCATTATGTGGGTTCACGTTTAGGAGTGCGTGAGTGTGTGAGGCAGAAAAGTATAAATGAGCAGAAGTGAGCAGTGCAGCTGTGAGCCAGCTGACCAGGGGTCATGGTGAGATGTTTGATGAATGTGTTCCTCAACTCTCCGGCCTTCCCAGCCAATGAAAGGTCACTGGACAAGCATGCAACCCCCAGGGACAACCAAGACATTGCTGCCCACTCACACTTGCTGCAAGGATCATTTATTGATGTATTTAGGATTCCTCTGTATCAATAGAATACGATGATTTGTGTGTGGTCTGTCCAATAAAATGAGCAAGGAGCAATGGCTCAAAGAAAGAAAGCTGTCATTTGGCAAAAGCAGTTCAGTTTCATTTGTAAGCACTAAAGCATTTGTAACGCCTAAGATACTAAATAATAAACATTTAAAAAGTAAAGCTTTCTAAAGATCTATAAACAGTTTTACAGTTTGTGTGCCTCTTTAAAGGTAATAAATAACAACACTTAAATCAGGGTTTTCAGCACAGTGTACTTATCCCATACATAGCATGGTCTTAATAAACACAATCTTCCTCACTGTCCTCTTCTTCCGCTTCCTGCATGGTAGATGATGGAGATACACCTCCCAGTTCCTGGTCGAGCCTCTGATTAGCTGTTTCTATTCACAAATGAACAGCTGGCTTTGGGTCAAATGCCTCTGTGGTCATCTTTGAGTCCCCTCAGGCAGTTTGTACTCTGCATTATCCTTCACCCCCTTCATATCAATATGACATTCACTCCTAGCTGCTTCAATAAAGGAAAATCGTCAGCACAGGAATACATAGGATGTGCGTGTTTAGCCTCATGAAATGAGTGTAGAAAAACATTACACAGGGCTTGCTGTTGTTCTTCATTCAGCTTGTTTCACCTCTTGGCAAGTGGGCGACCGGACTTTTCATCATGACTCGCTTTTTTTGTTAGTAATAGCTTGTGCCACATTCTTGTGCTCCTTTCTCTTCGTGTTTATCAATCTGCTTGATGTGAACACAAGCGACATATCTTGCACCACATTTTGGTGCACCCGTTAGCTTCAAGCCACGGCACATCTTGAGGCCACTTGTCAGAGAAAAATCTTTTCTTCTGCACCGGTTCTGCATGATGTTTATTTAATGGTGGCGGAACTCCAAAGTAGCTGCTTTAATGTCTGTGTTTTTGGACATCTCCTACAGTGTTTTGAAACAAAAGGACATTTTGTATTTGTGATTTCTGTCACGAATGCGTACCTGCGTTTGTGACAATATTCGTCGCATACTGCTGTCAGTTCCAGTGTGTGATGCTTTCAAGGTCATCCATAGTGTTCCTGAAACATAGCAGACAATGGAATTTACTCCACTACTGCTTCCTCGACTGCATACCAGTGTGACTGCCATCTCAGCGACCTTCAAATTGCAAAAAGCAAAGAATGTCGCTGAAGAATGCATCAGGCTATTCTTACTACATATTCATTGATAAGGACACTTTCTTTGCCTTTGTGACAGTTGCTGTAACTCAACTCAAGACCATGCAATGTCAAGAACAGACACTTAAATGTAAACATGTGCGTTGTGGTTTAGAGCTGAAGTGATACTGTAAGTTGACAATCAAAGAATCGAAAGTGTATACTATAATCTGAAGAGGTCAAAACTCTAGCAACACTTGTAGTATAAAGAACAACTTTATTGTGAGACCAACACCTCTTGGCTTGATAAAGGCCTTTGATGATGACTACAACGAAGGTCAAAAGCTTGTATTGGATATACATTCATTAGGTGGCCAGAAACCCAACTTTGTCTGTGGGATGACCTCCAGTCAGCACTAGTACAAGCACGAGTCTACCATGCATGTGTTGCAAATAGTTTTTCTGCGAACCAGTTAATGCAGCTGTACATTCCTTCAGCCATGGTTATTTTCTCCTATGCAATACCCTGCTTGTAACATAATCATGTCACGTTACTGTGCAGCATCTCTACTCATCTGTGCATGACTGAGCACCATTCTAACAGCTGTCAATGGGAGGAGGAATCAGCAGATATTATTAACTCACAGTTATCTACCGTCACTTTGATTATGTTATTTGTCAGTCACACAGACACTGGAAGAGGCTATACAATAGTCTTGCCTCATGCTGCTTGTCATCTTGTATTTAATGCCATCATTAGCTGGGGTGTTGGCCGATATTAACTGAAATCATGTGATCTAACAACAGGCTATAAACTGCACATGGTCTGTGCCTACATATTCATAGTCAGTACTGTCTGTAATAACATATAATATCAATACTGTCATTTACATAAAAAGTCATGTGTAATGCTGAAATTGAAGGCATCATGGCCACACAATCAATGTTACACATGCTGTGATCCATCCTTTCACTGTTGGATTTTTACTAATTGTGGTGATGTACCTGTCATTATTAAACTTCATGGACTGGTATTTACAGGCTTATGGTATGAATAAGGTAAAAATATATAGAGAATAGAGAATTCTATGCTGTACAATAGATGCTGGCAAGAAGAATTTACCATACCAAATGTTTGATCACCACCAATATTATTGTCTTATTTAAAAAAATAAACATATTGTTACTGTAATTATTTTGTGATCACATGTATTTAATAGTATTTAAATCTTAATGCAGTACATAATGTTAATATAACACTGTAAATGACTAATGATTGATGACAAATGATGTCATCTGAGTCAGTGACTCGAGGCTGAAGATTACAGGCCTGGAAAATAAATTTAAAAAACGAGAGTTGGAAAGAAGTGAGTTTACCAGACCTCTGTGTTTGACGTTTGCAGCTCAAGGCTTAGCCACTGACAATATCACACACCTGAATTTCGGTCTGAACTGTCAGTGGGTGATTGGAATTGTGGGTACTATAGGCGTGAAATGAAAAAGACAGTATCGCTGGTTATGCTGCATTGAATTAACACTTTTTTCCAAGTGTCCATTGCGAAGTCTGACAATGCTTGTAGGAGTGCAATGCGCAATTCTTGGAGAACTCCTTTAAATTATTCTAAGACGTCTGTACTCACAAAATAAATCTAAGCATTATATTCTGCATACAAGTATGCATTCTATATTACTGTACTCTGTTATTGTTTCTGGGCGGCACGGTGCACAGCAGGTAGTGCGCGTGCCTCACAGCAAGAAGGTTGCCGGTTCAATCCCCGGGCGGGGCCTCTCTGCGTGAAGTTTGCATGTTCTTCCCGTGCATGCGTGGGTTCTCTCCACGTACTCCGGCTTCCTCCCACAGACCAAAAACATGCTCATTAGGTTAATTGGTGACTCTGAAATTGCCCCTAGGTGTGAGTGTGAATGGTTGTTTGTATTGTGTGTTGCCCTGCGAGCGACTGGTGACCGGTCCAGGGTGTACCCCACCTCTCGCCCGTTGACAGCTGGGCTAGGCTCCAGCCCCCCGCAACCCTGAAAGGGATAGGTGGTATAGAAAATGGATGGATGGATGGATGGATGTTATTGTTTCTGCTATTGGCAGAATTGATTGTGTTAATTATGTCTTAAACAAAATTTGTAGTATTTTTACTACTTTTACATCAATGCACATAAAAGAGCTTTGTATTAGCAATACCACAATCTATTGCTAATTTTCTACATCCTAATCCTTGCCTCAGAGTGGACCATAATGTGACTTTGATTAAAACTAAGAGAGAAAGAGAAAAATGATTTCAGACTCTGTGATGAATCCATCTTGATGCAGTTCATCATCAATGTGAGGTAGTGAGTAGTGGGTGAAACAGATGGAGGATAGGTATAGTATAAACTCAATGTCAGTTGAGTGAGCCGTTGAGCATGAAAGAGAGTAGGGTAGTAATTCAGTGTGTGTATGATTTAGCCTAAGGTTTCAGTCAGTTTAATGAAAAATGGTAATTTGATAAAAGGAAATATGACAGTATTACTTTTAAACTTAACTCCAGAACTGAGGTTATTCACTTCCACCCTGCATTTCTGGTGTATAATGAGCTGCAGGGTCAATTTCAGAAGTGAAGGTAAACCAACATCTATAGTCACTGTGTTGGCGTTGGACCAAAAAATTGCAATGCATGTTTATCAGTCTTTGAAAGCTCTTTACGAGAGGAGAAATTGAATGAATCATGCAAACACACAGGTGTTGGCTTGTGTGTGACATGGGCATATTTCACAGGCTTTTTCTTTGTCCATTCCAACCACTCACTCACATTCAAAACATGCATACAAATAGAGTATGCATGTTTATCACATGCATCCCTAGATGAATTCTGTCAGGCAGACACTGCTTGGTGGCTTATTGCTGTAGGGCACCAGCTGCTGAAAGCAAAATATATAAAAAGCATGCTTGGATTGCGCCACAGCCCTCTTGCAGCTCGCAGAACCTTTTCACAGAAGTCTCAATTTAATTATTCCAGATTTTCCAATACAATCCAACCAGCTACATCATATGACGGGCCACCTTATAAACCATCACCACAACAACTCTATATGGAAGTGGAAAGAGAACTGTTGTATATATGTATTGACCCTCAAAATGAGGCTCATAAAAGTGACAGACGCAGTGAGGACTAGGCCACTCTGAGGACGTGATGACCTTTAATGCAATACAGCAGCCATGCTATAACACACAGATGGTTTGTGGGACTTTAATCAACATGTAAGAGGTTTAAACTGCTCTGGAGAATAAGGTACTATAAACCCGATCTCGACTGCCTCAGTCACTTACGTCCTGCTACACCAAGCTCGTGTTACACTCCCATGTAGTCAAATAGCTTAAGGGATACAGGTCGAGTGTTTGTGCTCGTGCCCATGCACGAGTGTCTACTTGTGCTTGTGTGTGTTTTCTGCTTCTTGGGTTTGGATTTCAATTACATCATACAGTACAGCGTGTCGAAACGGTGCCTGTTTCTGATGATGAATATGATATAAATAGGTTTGATGATTGCATTGGAGAGATGTATTCAAACAACCTTTGTCAGCTTGGAAATTGGTTCTGCTGTTGCTGAAAGAGTCCCACATTCCTCATTCATATTCTGTGTGGAAATGCGTGCAAGATCGAGAGGTGCTTTGGTTGCAGCTGTCAAAATAGATTTTTTTATTTCTTTTTACTTTTTGCAGTTCATAAAGATTGCCCACACTCAACACAATGTAAATGGCCAGGGGTATCAAATTCATGCCGACAATCACACTTGCACACAAAGCTCAACTGGAATCTTGGAGAAAACTGGAGATTGAAATCTATTCCTCAAAGTCAAAACTCTCTCTGGCCAGTGCAAATAGAGATGTATGCACATGCATGCGCAGGCATAATCAAATCACAAGCAAGACAGACAAGAACTGAATGTTGTACGGTTCAGTAGGTTTAAAGCAAAATTCAAATGTAGTCTTTTAAGAGTTTGTATTATTTTAATTTGTATTCATGTAAGAAAAGAGCAAAAGTGCACCTGGAACATGAGTTTCAGTTTGTCTTGAATGGTAATGAATATGTCCATGTCCAACTTGGAAGTGGGCAATAGAAGGAAGCAGAATGTGTTGAATGAAAAACATGATATTTCTGGTTCTGCTACATGACTTTTAATCTTTTCTTTTTAATAAGACAGTCTTACAGTGCAATGCTAAATTAGTGCAGTGCTCTTCTAAACTGACTTTTTTAAGAACAGACAAATATATTTCTCTGATTTATAACTACTGAAGCTGATGTAGTTGTACAATTACACCATTGGGCTAATAAGATGATACATTATATGTGAGAATTCAAGTACAAAAAAATATGCTGGATGGCAAATTAAGCAGCAAATGGTCTCATATCTCAAACACAGGAGACTCATGATGACTGCTCTATTCATGAACGGCAGTGATGTGCATGTGGTTTAATGACCTCAGTGCGCCAACGATGAGTGATGATTCTGAGTCGTTCATTTCATCTTGTGTTTGGTCTTGCTGGTGGCATATAGTCTCCTCATCACTGCCTAATTACTGCTGTCTTATGCTGGGTGGTTGTTTCTGCATGTGTGTAAAATGAGCGCACTCTCACTTGTCTAATGACACCCTCTGACCACCCCAGCCTTCTCAATCTCTCCTCATTCTGCAAAGTTTTATAACTCTCCCACCATTTTCCGCTCTCTGGGGTTGGAGACAGATGAGGTGGAGAAATATTTATATCTAGACATCTCCCCGTGTTACTAAATATCTATCCTGCAGGCAGCAAATGTGACCCAGACCCTGACTGATAACTCAAATCGAAAACCAACATGCCAAAACCGCTATTGACGAACTGTCACATTTCAAATACATGCTGACCAATCTATCTGTCCAGGCCAGCCAAGTGCTATTGTGGTCCAGTGCACACAGGCCTCATTTGTCCAACAAAGTGCTTCATGCCACACTCACACATTTTATCAAAGGGAAAATGCTGACCAAAACACAGTGTTTCAATTTTATACAGAATGATGTTTTTTAATGACGTTTAGTCTTCACTCTGTAGAAAAATGCATGAAATGTATCAGCATACTGTAGATACAATATACATTAAAGTAAGCCAGCACTTAGGGAAAATAAACATGTAGTACTGTAAATGTGTCTGACAAGCTTATCAGAGTGAATTCCCTGGCATTTTAAACCAGGCAGGTGATTGCAATGTAATGATCTAAAGCACCTTGAGGACAAAGCACACAAATGGCAACTCAATGACCTGTCCAATTGACAGAAAAATCAACATGTTGACCTTTGAGCTTAATTGTGTCCTTCCACGACTTACACGATGAAGACACACAGGGACCTTCATGTGTCTTTTACTTTCTGAGAAGATAGGTGAAAAGACATAAGGCCCTATTTTCGTCCCCGCCGCTGGTGGGGCGCAGGGTATTTACGCACCCCGTGCAGTGGTATTTATGTGCAAGTTGCTTCCAAGTTGCGCTGCTGGGTGAGCGGCGGCGGAATCGAAAATAGAGCCCATAGACTACAATGGAAACACAGAAGAGGAGAATGGTGTTTATAGCTGACTGGTCAACTAATCAGTTAGTCTATCAACAGAAAGTCAGTCGATGACAATTTTAGTAATTTCAAAGCAAATCAAGCAAATTGAAGTCAAATTGAGCTGTAAGTGGTTGTGATCATTTCTCACTGTTTTTAGATGTTTTATACATTCAATGATTCACCAAAGAAATAATCTGCTGATTAAAAAAAGTAATTGTTAGTTGAAGTCCTGCTGGTGTGCTCAGTGGGGTTTAAGATGGGAAATGGTGTTCATTAAAGGCCACTAAAAAAATAAATGTTAAATAAGCAACAAGATTAGGGCCCCGTCCCAAATTCCATAAAAACACACTATTGAGTGTGTGTATGCCAAAATAGTTTGTGAGATTTTTAGTATGTCCAAGACCAAAGTATGAACTAAGTCCTACATGAGGTGAATACTATTTCTGGTAAATATTTCAGTATGCAAACACCAGACACTATGGCAGCACTATCCCACAATTCAATGCAGTATTGACAACCAACGAAGATAGATGGCAACACATGGCAATGTCGGAATATTGTTAGTTGCTTTCCTATTATTTTAGGATTATTTGGCAACGAGAATGCCCCATAGAACCACGACAAGTTTGTGTGTGGCTTGCATAATACATGCATATCAAGGATTTGTTATGTGATTATTGTTATTATAATGAATACTGCTATGTACTGGATTATTACAAATGCTGGGAGAGGTGAGCTTGATTTGCACGGGTTACCACAGTGACACATCTCCAAGGAGGCTGTCAGAAAGCGGCATGCACGTCACTTCTGTGCTGAAGAAGTTTGAGAAGATACAGTACATACTACTATTTATTTCACAAAAGTTTGTTGAACAATAGTACACATAGTATGGAATTTCAGACAAGCCTTAGGTCTTAATTTTAACAGTACCATCCTTATCTGGACATATGAGTGAATCACATGTTATACTATTGAGTAATGTTCCCAATATTAATTTGTATTATTAGAGACTAAAAGAAATCAGAATGTATTTATATCTGTGAACCACTATCATAGCAGTACCCAAGAAACCCCACCCCTCAGAACCAAACCACTGTCACCCAGTTGCACTCACCTCAATAATCATGAAATGCCTGGAGAAGCTGGTTCTCAACATCATCCTTCCAACTGTCAAGCCACTCTTGGACCCAAACCAGTTCGTCTACAAGGCCAAAAGGGGGACTGAGGATGCAGTAGCATGTCTCTCCCACCCCCCCCACAACACCTCAAATCACCCGGTAACTTCACCAGACTCCTCCTCACTGACTTCAGCTCAGCATTTAATACCATTCAGCTCCACCAGATGATGGATCAGGAAACTCCATCACCTGAATGTCCCACCACTTCTTATCCACTGGGCACACAGCTTCCTCAGTGACCACAATCCGTTACAGGAGGTAGCACAACATCCTTATCCTCCATCACCAACACTGGAGCCCCACAAGGTTGTGTCCTGAGCCCCTTCCTGTTCAACCTCTACACCAATGACTGTGTCAGCCCCTCACCCATCATCACATACCTCATATACTCAGATGACACTGCTGTACTTGCACTCTTTAACAATGACAACTCGGTTGTAAGCCACAATGACTCCATCTCCCATCTCACACAGTGGTGGACGAACAATCACTTGCAGTTAAATGTCTCCAAAACAAAAGAACTGGTCTTCGACTCCACACAGGTCAGCCTCAAACCACACCCACTCCCCAATCAGCATCAGTGGTTAAGTTGTTGAAATGTTGGAGAGCTACAAATACCTGACTCACCCTCACTTTGACACCCCAGTGACATCCATAAACACTGCCAACAAAGACTCCCCGTCAACCACAAACTCAAAGCACTTTCCATTGCCCCCCACCTTCTGCTGCTACTCTACAAATACATAGTTCAACCCATCCCCCTGTACTGCTTCCCCTGTTTATGCTGTCAAGAACAGACACAATTTACACACAAGGCTACCAAGATCATTGCCTCTCAACCCTCAGCCTCCCAGACCTCAAAAGCACAGCCACTGCACGCAAAGCACACACCATAGCACTTGACACCAGCCACCCCGTCAACCCACACTTTGTACCCCTCCCATCTGGTCGCCATTACAGGTCGCTGACATGGAGGAAAATGAAATTCAGCAGGAGTTTTGTCCCCTCTGCCATAACAGAGCTGAAAAGAACACTCCAAAAAAGAATGCTTGGATGCTCTTCTGATCAACATCAATAGCAACCAATGATGATTCATTTACTATGAGCCTCCTTGCCAATTGCAGAGGCTATGACACCATAGCATTTAAAATTTCTTTATAGATACTGAAGGATAAGGAAGCAAATTAATTGCTGGAAATGGCTCCTTTTGAAGATGTGGAATGAAAGCACTCCTCATGACACCAGACAGACATTAAAGTAACATTATGATTCATTATTTTCCCTTGATGACCCCAGCACCATGAATGAATAATCTCACATGTGCTTAGAACTACATATGATGCAGCTTCACAGAAGCAGATGATTGTGAACAAACACAGATGGAAAGAGGCAGAAAGACATTTTAGACGTTTCATATGTTCAAAATCATCTACAGTGAGTATAGTACATGTTGCCTCTTGCCTTTCTTTCTGGATCTTTGATTTTTCATTTTTTGTGTGCGTAGCTATATCTGTGAAGGAGCATCTCAACATGTTCTCATCTCAGGTCGATGAATACTGATGCTGCTTTTTCTCGCTCCTCTGCGTCTCATACAGCCACACGAGGTACCCTTTGGCGTCTGTGTGCGACGTGTAAAGCCTTCCTGCTAGGAAGCATTTCTAACTCATGGCTAACGTTGTGAATCAGGTTAGGTTTGCAAACTACCACAAATCCCGGTCTCTTAGGTTAAGTTCCTTTGCCGCAGATGAGTTTACAATGGAGTTAATTGAAAGCCTAGTGTGTCTGCTATGGAGGGTACCTTCTGAGTAAGTATGAAACGCAGAGGGACAGGACAAAAGGTCAGTATTTGACAGCCTGGGAATGAGACCAGACTCAGCCTCTAGGCGCTATGATTTGTACATTATGTAAAGGGAGAAATGAGGGGAAAAGAGCATCAACATCTCATGGAAATCACTCCTCCTCTGTTGGCCAAAGGGAGAGAGAAGGGTGGAGACCACAAAAACTGAACTGGAAATTCTTAAAGCAGTCGAAATATCACATCTTTTAATTACATCGTGTTGTTGAAAAACATCATCTATAAAACATGATGGAAATTTCTCTTCCTTTGAGGAACGTTGCAGTCTCCCCATCACTCCACACATATATGAAGATGTCACTAGGTCTGTGCTCATTGCATTCTTGTTGTACACCAACTTTTCCACCGCAACCAAGCACAAGAGCATTTTTTACTAATTTTTTGCATTTTCACCTCCAGTATTTGGATCAAGTAGCTTCCAGAAAATAAGGCATGCTAAATTTACGCTACACCTGTTATTTGAATAGTGCCTTTTGCCTTCTTGCTGAAAAGGTGTTGTTGTCACATTCTGCATCCCTGTCCCTCCAGCCAAATTCCCTCGTCTCCAAACCTGTTCATATCATTCTCCACCTGTCCACAAGATGCCCTCTAACTTTTCCACCTGTCCCAGTCACTGACCCTGACTCTAGTCACTCCATCCTGCCCTGCACCTTTTCCTCTAATCCCAGTCACCTCTGACCTCCACCCTCTTGTTCACCTGCCTGCCTATGTACCTACCTACCTACCTGTAAACTCATACACCTTCATTCAGAAGATATATATCTATATGCTTCTTTGGAAATCTGCAGACAAGGTTGTAAAGAAAAAGGAGATCAGATCAGAATATCAGAGAAAGACTCACAATGACTTACACAAGACTTACACATATGCTCCCAACTAGGCTCCCAGTAGTATGATCCCCACTATTTTCTAGTAGTTTTAACTCCATATAAAATAAAATCATTTTACTTCTAATTTTCATGTCCACAACCACACTGACTTGAGGGCTTGTCTCAATCTTGTTCAGCTTGTATAGAGTGCCACCCACATTCATGGAAACCTACTGGATTTAGTTATTGCAAGGGGTATTGATGTTGACATTTCATTCATTGCCAAGGTCCCTGTTTCTGATCATTTTTGTATCTTTTTTAATACCACTCTTTTTTTACATCAAATGTCCAAAGGCTAATATTGTGAAGCATAACATTAACAAGAAAGTTAATGATGGATTTTCAAATAAGGTGAATACTGCTCCTCCATCCGGTACTGGCTAAGTTGATGACCTTGTTGACAGTTGCTCCTGCACAAACCAAAAAAAGGCCATTAATCCCCAAATCACCACAGCAAAACTGCAACAATTTGTCTGCTGAGAAGTTGTTGAAAGGATGAGAGACAATGGAGGAAAACCAAACTATATTTTCTGCTCAGCATCTTTATAGCTCAAGTATTTGTAATAATGAAGTCAGGAAGGAAGGAGATGCCCATTTCTCAAAGATGTTTTCAGAAAACCATAACAATCCCAAACAGTGCTTTCTTATAGTCTTCTAAACCCATCACCGGCTCTCTGTCTTCATAATCACTGATCAGTTTATGAATGTGAAGAAGTTGCTTTATTTTTTAAAAGAAAAAACTTTTCTTTTAGAGCCAGTAATGTGAATGCAGACACACAAACTCCCTGAAGACTTGCCCATTGGCCTCCATCTATGATGTCCATCCTTTGGCATGTTGTCAGAAGATGCCATCAGTGCAGTGTTTAGCAGGATGAAGTCTATGTCTATGTGTCCTATACCTCATCCCATTCAAGCTGTTTAAATCCTGCTCCCAAAGCCTCTCAAGTATCAGCAGAAACTCCTTTCTTAATTCAGGCCTCTTCCTCACAGCTTTCAAGACTTCAGTGATAAAAGCTCTGCTTCAGACCCATTTGTAATTTACCTTTCCTAAGTAAACATGGTTCTTAATCGACTTCAATTTTGTTCTCATTACACCCACTCCCACTTGGTAACATTATTAACTATCATCATGTCAATTATCATTTTTATGCTGATGACACACAGTTGTGCAATGCATGCTCTAATTTCCTGGAGGAGTAAACAAGTTGGGCACATGCTGGAAAGCAGGACTCAGATGCAGAGAGAAGGTCTCACAGTTTATTAAACATAGGGGCAGCGGAAATATTTTCGGCTAGATGGCGTAATTCATACGAAGATTGTAGTCTCTGAAGATGCTGGTGTGGGAGAGAGCCAGACAGTCACTGGATTCACAACGAAAAACTCCACTTGGGGAAAAAGGCACGCAGGCAAACAAAAGTCAACAGGTGCTGGAGAAACTCGACAGTCACAGGTAATAATAAAAATTTTTGTCAGGGATAATGCTCACAGGCAGGTAACACAGACTCACAGGTAATAATGAAAGCGCTGCACGAGGGCAAGGCAGCTGTAGAACACGTGGCAGGGGCCGAGAGATCGGATCTGTGGTGAGACACAATGGCATGAGCAAAGGATCATCTGGCACCAGTATGTATGGGAGAAGCATGCTTAAGAAGGAGAATCCTAATGAGAGAAGATTAGTGACAGGTGTGTCGGATCGCCGCTCGCCCCAGAAAAGATCAGCCCTGCCCCTGCTGCGATCCAGCCCTGGAAACACATAGAGGCAAACACAGAGCAGATAGTCAAAACCATAACCACAACAAAACACTTTTTAAAACTGTGAGGAAAAAAGATTCCTTTGATAGGATCCAAAGCAGCAAGAGAAAAACTACACTTTGCAAACAGATTAAAATTAGCATCACAAACTTGGGAGCAATTTTACATTCTGATCAAAAATATAATTCTCATTTTAACAAGGTCATTGAAACATCATTATTTCATCTTCAGGATATTGCCGAAGTAAGACTCAGAAAGAGTTTAACTCAGAAAGATGCTGAAAAGCTCACAACCTCTTTTAGTACAGGCCGTTTGACTGGCTTCTACCAGGATCGTAACTAAAACAAAGAAAACAGATCACATTATTTCACTGCTTAAGACACTGTGCTGGCTACCTGCATTTTACACTTGTTTATTCAGATTTAAATGACCTTGCTTCTCTTTACATCAGAGATTTTCTTTCATTTTAGGTTCCAGCCAGATCAAGAAGGTGTTCCACTGCTTTTCCTTTAAATGTTCCTTTTGTGTCACATAAAAGTACCTGGGGGGAGTGCCTTATTTTCATGCCTTTATATTGTGGAACACTGCCTCAATGCCTTACACTGCTTTTATCTCTGGTGTTTATTTTATCTTATCTCATCTTATCTTGAAGTTATTGTTTTTATTTTTTGGCTGTGTGGTTTCGATTTTGCTATGTCAGGCCTGTTGGGCTGCATGTTTGTAAGAAATAAATAGAGTTGAGCTGAGCTTTTCTTGGCCAAAAAGGCAAACTTGCAGTTGAACAGGAATTATGTAGTGTTTGAAGTCTGTAGCTACAAACCGAATATATCATCAGACATTAAACCCAATTTTTGGTGTTCACACCTTTGCAAGATACAGTGCAGTAAAATGTTACATGCAACGTTACATGCTGACTGTTGTATTTTGGAGAAAACAGTCACTTCAGAGTGGAGTGAAAAATTCTTGTTAGTCTGGTCAGGTGAGGAGCAGTGAGTCCTGTTTGGGGACGTGACCTCTTTGGAAAATGACCCATGACTAGGTAGGTTTGCTTCCAAGGTCTCCTTATTAGAGCATGCATCTCTCAATTTATCCTCATTCACTCTCTCCTGCCTCACTTCTGAAACCATTTTTTTGTTCACCTCATTCATGTCTGTCATTTCTTATTTTCAAGCACATTTCATCTTTAATAATTTGACGCTTCTCAATCTGCACTTTATCACATTAGATAAGGCTGCAATTTGATTTTACATTGACCTTATAATTATGGTGTGCAATCTTATAATTTCAACATATTACTGTAATTTTGTCACTCACAGTAACAGTGAAATATTGCTAAGATTATCATGTGCCACAAAGGATAGTAGGGCAACTTAATTTTAAGTCAATCTGAACAGAAAGCAGACTGGAAAGGGCGAATCAGCAGAATGTTTGAGAGATAGTAATGTAGTACATATTAGATCATATTTGTCTTAATGTGGCAGAACTGAGGAACTAATGCACATCATTATCTTATCACAGTAAACAAGGCAGCAACCTCAGATTCTCAGCTGTTTGTGTGAGAATTTGTTTACGAGGATGTGTGCATGTATGTACTTGATAGTATGCCTCCATGTATGTGTGTATTCGTGCTTTCTTGCAAATGTGTGAACGTCACTTTGAGTCACGTCTCAGTCTGTGTTCCTGTGAACAGAGTTACATAATCAAAACCCCAACAGAGAGAAATAAAAAGAGGGGAAAAACATTACAGAAGTCATTGTGAGATGAGGCTTGTTATCCTCCTGGCTTAGACCCCTAACACGATGGCCAGTTACTTAAAATAGCCCCCTGTGTTGTTATCTGCATTAGAGAGACAACAGCATCCCACTGTGGATCAAGGCCAGAGAGAGAGAGAGAGAAATCAGTTGCCTGATGTGGGACAATAAGATTAGGCAAGATGCCATGCTGTAGAGCTGTGTGTGTTTAAAGTCAGTGTGAAAGCAATGATATGAATAGTGCCACGTATCAACTGGTCTTGAATGTCCAGTCAGATTTGTAAAATTATTGACTTCTTGTATGGCAGCATGCGAGTTTTGTCAACATTTAAAGGATTAGTTCATCATTTTGGGAAAAAGGCTTATTCGTTTTATATATGAAAATGTGATCAGGAGATTAAAAATTTCCTTAAAAATGTCCTTATCATGTCCAACACTGGATTTTTGAAGGTTGATACCGACATCAGCCCTACATGACAGGACAAAGAATTGACAAAATGACAAAGATAAACTGACTTTATTTTACAATTGAAAAATAAACTTGGCACTGCTCTCTTGACATTTCAGTCTTACAGCTGAAATGCATGGGGCAGGGGTTAAACTATTCCTTTAACATTTGATCTCAATCCAGCCAGTGGTTGTTGAGGCATTTCCTTGAAACCACAAATGTCAACCCTTCGGTGGCCCTAGAGGATGATTCAGGGGATCATCAATATAAAATGTCATGGAAATTTATCCAATAGTTGTGAAGCTATTTCAGTGCAGACCAAAGTGGTAGATCGAGCATGGCCAACATACATACATAATATATTGATTTTTCTCCAAAGAAGGTATTGAGAAAGCATAATTTTGGTATCTGTTTAATTTTAATTTCGAACATTTCTCATCCCTAAATATCAATGGGTTGAAACACACTTTTAGTTGATGGAATGAATGTATTGTATTATGCTGGTAGTGTGGTACAAAAGGAATAAAACCGTGGGGTGGGGAAGTGAAGCCACAGACAGCAAAGAAGAATCACACAGCAGAGCAGTCCTTGTTCTGCCTGATATCCTCCTCAACGACACCTTCTCCCTCAGGGCACTGTGACATCCAGAGGACACAACCAAGCAACTTCCAGCCTTTGCAACACACACACACACACACACACACACACACACACACACACACACACACACACACACACACACACACACACACACACACACACACACACACACACACAGACGAAGGATGATTCCCACTCAGGTCCCAGTTTGATGAGAGTGTGCACTGTGCAGGTACATGATAACAAAACTGCTCTGAGTGATTTATTCGACTTCTTTCCTTTCTAGTGGTGATCCATCACTGTTATGGTCTTTGACACAAGCTCATGGCCCCACTTCAATTCCAACAGCCAATTAAGTAAGAAAGATAATGACTTTGATGTGAGGTCTATATGATCCGTGCAGACATGCATATGTGCACTGCATCATTAGGAGGCCTCTCTATCTTCAAACCTTCAGTAAGCCAGGCACTGTTCAGGGACTATTTCTGTCCTACACATCATCCGGAAAGCCCTTCAGTAACATGTATGAGGGGACATTTCTCACGTGTGGCCATCATGTGCTCTATGCATATGACACTTACAGTACATGGCACTATGGGGACTATAAACAGCAGAAGCTGGAGCGCAGATAAATGTCATCATGGTTTTAGGCAGCGTGCCATGTGGGCATGTAAGAGGTGAAGACAAGGTGATACGTAAAAGAGGTGGGGCTTTTATTGTTGCTGTAATGCTGGGGTGTTTGTGGTTCATGGTTCGTGGTGAGGCAGTGATTATAGACCATAAATAGCAACACATTGCTAACTGGAAGACTGCACTCAGCAGCACTAGTGATATAAATGCACTGGCTATGTGAGGGCTTGCACCTCAGCTGCTTCTCACAGTGGTAACCGCGACTTAAAGCTTTTATTTTTGCCTTAAGTCTATTTTTTTTTAACATTGTGCACTTAAACCCAAGGTTGATGCCTAATAAAAAGTCAGTCTACATTTTGCAACCTAGTGAGCAGCACTCTGTGTTCCAGTTTGTAATCCCAAAGACTCGCAGCTTCCATTGGCCTGTTTGATTATAGGTAATAGACATACTCTACTCTCGCCACACTTGTCTTCTTCCCTTTGTCCAACTTTATCAGAGCCTATAGGATTATATGAGGCAAACATTGTTTCATATGAGATCATCATACAGCAGTCAAAAATAATTAAGGCCCGACTTGTTCGGGCTCAGAGAAAACTGCTCCCAAACACACACACACACACACACACACACACACACACACACACACACACACACACACCTACACACACACACACACACACACACACCTCTTTGCACAGTTTGCCAAAATCTGAAGCTTTTTAATGTGAGTTCAAACCATGAAAATAGCCGACTTGGCCTTCAGGCTCAGGGTAAAATTATGAATGACATCAGTGGCAGTCATACACTTTGCATCAGTTTTTTAATGGTAAATTAGGTCATGAATGCACAGAAACTTTGGCTGCTCCTTTGCAGCTTGACATTTTCAATTCTAGTACTTTTCAAATATTTGAAATGCGAGGACAAAACAGAAACAGTACAGACAGTTGTTTATCGCAATCATGATGCTGATGTCACGTTTGCTGACTAGACACATGACCACCACATACATTGTCTCTATGGCGGAAACAAAAGTCCAAATTGATGCTGCTGTTGATGGCTTGCAGGCCCCACTGGCCGCTTAAAAGGAGCGAGGAGTCAGCAGTCAGTGGCAGTATACAATCAAAGAACAGTCAATAACAGGTTTTTTAAAAAGTGTGACCACAAGAGATTGATTGATCCAGTAGTATGTGAAATGAGCTTCGGACAGATGGACACACGCATGCACACACATGACCGAACACATGATCCCCTCAAGACTGATGCCTAGCGGAAATAATTACAGTGCTCATCCATGAGACCTTTAGTGCTAAGCTGTTATTGCTGTGGGGCGAAAAAGATGATTGCGGTCTTGTCGGTTTTTGTTCTGCCATGGTGAATCACTGGTTCATGGTGACTGGGTCAATTCCCCACCTCAGGATATGTGTAACGCTTGTCAAAAATGCCGTACCTGCCCCTGTTCGTTGGCCAGGGTGCAAGAAGCATGCCCCTTTTCACCAAGTCTGAACCCCAGCAGGAGCTAGGTTATTAAATTGTACAGCCAAAGCAGAAAGACATTCCCATACCGCTATGAGAGGGCACCAGCTGTGGGGGGAGGATTCAGACCCTTTCAAGGTCCAGTGTTTAAGGTTTATGCTGATCTACTGGCAGAAATGGAATACAATATTTGGGAGTATGTTTTCATTAGTGTATAATCACATGAAAATAAGAATCACTGAATTCTCATCATCTTAGAATGAGCTCTATTATATCTACAGAGAGCGCAGGTCCTTTTCCTCAGAGTCTGCCCAGTTTCTACAGTAGCCCAGAAGGGACAAATCAAACACTGACTTGGGAGAGCACCTTTCACGTTCTTCACATTTAAAGGCCACCATAGGGGAGGGTGAGGCAAGTTGTATTAAGTTGGTTGCAATATGCAACCTCACTACCAGATGGCACTAAATACTACACGCTGGACCTTTAAAGTAAAAGTATCATTATAATAGTGTATAAATACTCCTGCATTCAAAATCCAGATCCCATAATAAACATCTTCCAATACCAATATCAATACAACATTTGTATTTAAGTAGCTGCCCAGTGTGCCTTCAAGCTTCAGTGCAACCTGAAAATGAGACAAAATAGAACTCAATTCATCCAGGATTACATTTTATTGATCATGATTATGTTGTTCAACCGGGAGAATGAATCTCCTTAAATGTCACGGGCACATACTCTGATTTTCACTTGCATATGGAGCAAAATGCTTGCGCTGTAAGCTGTCATTAAGGAGAGCAGTGCAACACTACCAGTCTGAGGTGGACAACACACAGCAGAGGCGGTAAAGAAAGGATTGGATTTTGATCAGGATTATTTAACCAATAACAATCCATTAAAATATACCTCTATCATCTTAAATCAGATCCCATCAGCTCGGGATATCATTGATGCATTTTCAAGTTGTAGCTGATCGAGATGGAGCCCATTGTTGCATAATATGCAAATACTTAGTATCTCAACATGTCACTTCAGTTGTGCTTGAGCAAATGTGTTAGTTGCTGTCCTACACTTGATGGGAATAACTGATCACACAACTCAGCAGTTTAACCTCACTCAGTTTAGCTGCTGGGCAGGTGGGCCATGTTTATCAGTAGGTACCTTCTGCTTTTATCCCAGGTTAAACCATGAGCTGTGGCCATGGAGAAGATGTGTAAATTGGAAAAAAGGATTCTTCCCTCAGAGTTTAGTACCTGAGCAGTGTCAGACAGTAAAGTAAAATCTGCTAAAAAAAAACAAAAACAAAACAATAATGATCTCTTTAAAAAGTCAGATTTACTTTGATTAATATACTTTGCATCTACGTTCAGCCATATTCTGCACACTTATGCCTGTGCACAGCTGCATTTTCAAATCCAACACTGCCAGACTTTCAACTGCGTGTGTTGGTGCAAGTGCAACAGCTGGAGGGAGCAGCTGTTAGATGGTGTCCCAGGGGTAGCAGAAGGCCACGCACCATCTCGCGCTGTCCCCGTGCTTACACAGACAGACTGGCTTTGGGTGAGGACGAGACAGGCTGGGTGCTGCAGGGGGCCAGGGCATAGAATCCCACTCATCACTGACGCTAATTAATACTGAGAGAAGTACTGCTGCATACTGTAACTCCAACTCACCTCATTAAAAATGGTCAAATCCCATGTCCTTTCTTGCTCCCTTGTGCTTGGTGTTTTTTTTTCTCTCTCCTCTGTAATTATTTCTTTTTTTTTTTTTCCTTTTATACACATTGATCCAAGTTATCGTTCCTTTCATAAATGCCATGCTTCATTTCTATACCTTAATCAGTTTGTCTTATCATTTAATAGGCAATTCTCTCTTTTTCGTGGCTGCACATGTATCCCTCCAGTTCCAGGCATCTGTGTCTAGGAATTTCTTTTGAAGGCAATTTCCACCAAATTATCATTCATTCATTTTTTTTTTTTTTTTTTTTTTTTTTTACCAACAAGTAATCAATCATGTCATTGCATGAAAAATGAAGCCTTTGTTCTGCTTGTGACTTACTGGTTCTGAATACACACACAGCCTTAGATCAAGAGAGAAAGCATTAAATGTCACTGAGATTTTTTTTTTTTTTTTTTTAACCTCTGCAGTCATGTTTTCTGAGGATTGACTTCTCAGAATTCACTGTTCCTCGAGCTATTCAAGTGTCTTGCTCCTCCTTTGTCTTCTTTGCTGCACAAGGCTTTTTCATTCAAAGCCCAGCACATTAGTGAAAACTGTCTCTTAGCTGCAAGCAGCTGCATGGTATCCATCTTTCTGTCCGTTCTGCCTTCCTGGTGCTGTGTTGTGTCCTACCCACCCATCTGTCCAGACTGCTGGAGGGTCTGTTCTTGGGGAGCTCAGGTGGTGATGGTGGTGGGGGGGGTGCCACCGTGCAGCCCTTGTATTTGGAATGAAATGGGTAATAGTGGACAACAATTATCACTTATGTTTTTTCTGAGATAGATGCAGTATATATGCTCTGTAGGATGCCACGGCTGTTTCTGGTTGGCACAGCGATGTTAATTGATTAGTTCACATCCCTGTTTCACCTGTGTACATTCGGTCAGGTTGAGTGACCATTACACGTGCCGAACGCGCTTGCGATGTGGTCAGATGAAGCTAATTATTGATCGCAGTGAAATGCCAGACACTGTGGAAACCTGCCTGTGAGGTATTGGTGACGGAGTGCACGACTCCGCCGGTTTACAAAAATCCACTTGCCCAGCGGTGCGCCGCTGGCGCACAGAGTTGACCAGGCCTGGGGTGGCGAGCTATCAGCGTACTTTTGCACCGCTGGCGTGGACCGAAATGGAACAAAAATCCAAATCCGCCGGCTGATTATGCCGACACCTCCCCCTACTGCGCCGCAACACCCATCCTGGCTCACCTCTGTACACCTCGGTTTACCAAAATACCAAGTGCGCCGTGCACCTGCCTGCGCTGCACGAAAATGCCACTGTGCGAGGTTCGCAGCCTGCGCCGCGCTGGCGGCGGAATCAAAAATAGAGCCCCATATGTTTAATCCATCACATACTATATAATCAACCCAAACCATCTCTGCTTTAAACAATTAAGTACAAATATGTTGCAGCCATTATACTCAGCAGCCATCTCCTTTATACAGTGCTTGTTCAAATAGCCACTAACCCCTTGATGCATCGTATATTTTCATTAGACTTCATTAGCACACAACCCAGCCCTGTAATGCATACATGTGACAGCTCCTGACTTTGTAAGTGCTCCTTCTGCTGTCCCTTTCAAGGTTGACTGCAGGTAGAGATGGGTGAAGCCTATAGGTGATTTTAAGGGGTAATGAGGAGAGACACTAGGCCAGTCTGGCAAATTGACCAAAATGTGTCCCTCTTACATTACTGTTAATCTGCAATGCCTCTCCATCCCCCCCAAGATCACTAATAGGTGGACCACCATTGGGGTCCACACCCAGATGCCGTCCTGTCTGAACCAAGGTCTATGGCTGATCGCTGACTGAGAATTATTCCATCTTGATGCAGCATTTCTATTCTAACCAGCGCAGCATTTCTAGCCTTTGGGGCGCCGGTTTAGTGGCCCAGGAAAGTCACTGTCACTGACCAACTGTGATTGTAAATCATCAATCACGTGAGGCTACTCAGCCAATCGGTGCATTCCATTTAACATTGCGTCAGTGAGATACAGACAAAGAGGACAGAGAAGAGAAGAGTCAGGCAGTGAAATAAGTGAGTTGGAGAAAAGCAATTTCACATGGTATGCTCTTAAAAGAGAAAACTAGACAGCGATAAACAGAGCTTTTAATCATGAATAGACAGCCGCTCACATGTTTATTCTTCCCACAAGCAGTTCAAAACCTCATGCTCATCTCCTCTGAGACTGTGGCAGTTATTAAAAGTATGAAAATGTGAAGCGTGAGACAAAGCACAGAATGTCTTTTGAGCAAATACACCCACCCAAATCCAAACTAAGGAGACAGAAAATAAAACATTTTATATGCCACTGAATCATAAAGCAAGTTAGACATGATGATGTTTTGGACCATAATTGAATACCCCTGCACAGGAATGCAAGCAGCATGGCCCACTTGCATGCACACATACATTCAACACTGCAGTTACCACTGACTTACAGAATACAGATTCACTTATGACATTGCTTTTGTCTTAGTTTCAAATAACATATTGTTTAAATTACTTCCAATCCTGTGTGATCTCCTTCTTTGTCTAGCTCACTGAACCGGAGCTGTGATAGCAGCAGCTCATTTCACACCAGTTTTCTTCAGGTGGTGCATTTCAAGACTATTGATGGACAAGAGTGCCATACAGAAATGCCTTTTAAAGTCTGTGCATAACATGAGATCTCACAGTATGGTGGGTGCATATAACACCTGACTTTTAGCTCATTGTAAGTCACATCACGCCTCATGGTACTTTAGCTGGCCAGCACCCTGCACTCATGCTCAATTATGATTCCTCTGCTTTATAGGGTGCTGTTTGGTAGGTATGCAAGGGGTGTTTATGTTCAAGGGCAAGTCCCTGCAGAGTAAATGACACCAATCCACCCCCCACACTCCATCACTCATCCTCCCCTCATCTCGCATTGATCCAGAGTGGAGACAGTAAACAGCCTTACTGATTTCTCTTTGCAGAGTGACAACTTCCACATGTAAATCCTATTGAGTAGAATCTGACATCAGTGCACATATGGACCTGTAACAGTCTATATAGGTGATCCTTTTCATTTCATTCAAAGCGGCCTTGTCATGGAAAACATTTCAGCCCCAAACTGTTGTGATTACTCATTGTACATTTTTGTGCGACAGTGTTTTAATACAGCATATATTGACAAGAAATGTCCAAATGGAAAATAGCGTGACGAATATTATCATCACTTTAGGAGATAGATGACAACAGCATAAAGCACATAGTGCTGCACATAAGCTGTGATAAATACTGTTAGTTTGCTCACAAATTTATATATATATATATATATATATATATATAAAAATCTGCTGGCACTGTCTGATATGCATGAATGCATTCAAGCTTCCATCGTACATCTGGTTCATAAAATTTGTTTTTGTGCAGCATGGGCTTTAAGAAAAGCCACTGGGATGCAATGACAACCATATTTCAAACTTCTTTTTCTTCCTGAGACAAATGTCTTTCTCATTACTGTTGCCTTGAAGAAAGATCCTAACACTTCAAACGCTGCAGTACATATTATAGAAATCAAGATGACCCTGGACAGAGAGGTGGCCTCGTTAGACAGCATAGATTTAGTCCCGAGTCATTACCAGCCCACATGCCCTTTCAGAGCATCCTGCAGCAACCACACTGCACCCTTCCCTGCTCAATTACTGTAACAGCATCAATCAAACTTAATTTACGTTCTGTCTCAAACCCTTTTTCTGAGACATTTCTGATTCATTTTTCTTTAAAATTGAGCAGATTAGACATTTTCACACCTTTAACCAAGTCATAAATTTAGTTCCCCATCCCAGAGAGGCCAGTGCTTACACTTTGTAACAGTTCATTTGTTTCAGGAGTGCAAGATAAAGAAAAGCAATCCCAGAATGTGACTGTGGGAAGCAGTAGCAGTCATGAGGATTGCTGAACATTCTCATTGTCTTTTCATAAAATGGGTACATGTCCTCTGCAATTACAATTTTCCGTCCCGTTTCCTGCTCATATATCTGAGGGGGAGGAAGTATGATGTCATCCAGATGCAAATACATATTGATCCTCACTCTCCGGAGAAGAGTGGACGAGTCCACTGCTCATTCCAGTCAGACCAAAAAAATGACTCAGGCCAACCATTTCACACTGTTGAATTTCTTTCCTAACTGAACTGTTGCCTTGCGCCACAGGGAGAGTGGTGAAATATTACCACTAAGATCTGCAGATATGGGGTAATTGCAACTGAGCTTGGTAAGATGTCTCAGTACTGCCTGATAAAGAACGCTCAGACTATGAATGCTGCAATATCTCTGATGCTGTTGTACAGCTCATCAAGCAAAAGATAATAGCTATAGTTTTTTAAGATGTTCCCTGAGGGAAGACAAAGCAATAGAGCGTGTGGGTTGAGTCTCCATAAACATTGATCAAAGCCAGAATGAACCACGATAATTGAAGTCACTGCCCACTTCCTCGGGGGCATTGATGTTGCATACATGTCTGCAATGTAATCTGTGCATTTCCTGGTAGGAATGGGATGTAAAATCATGTTTAGTATTGATTGGGGATGAGGACACTGATCTGGTTTATTTAAGAGGAAAGAAGAAATGAGCTGTACAGAAAACAAGGAAACAATTGGCATGTTTACAGTGTGTGTCAATGCATTTTCCTTTCTGCAGTTAAACCACAAATCAAAATTATTATATCTTCAGACATTTCACTATGCAGACCTATGACAGATGCAAGAAAAGATTACATACATTAAATTTAAGGCTACATGCACACTGTGGGCAAAAAAGATTTAATGTTTAGTCTTAGTTTAGTTTCTCGTAGGACGAGGAAAGTGTTTTTTGGAACTTATTATGTATTTTATCACATTGCAAGATTCAGGCCTAAGAGCAGAGATCAGACAAGCATGTGATGCTCTTTCATTACAGTTTTTTATAATGTCACCAGTTCTCTACAAAGGAATTCTGCAAACTCTAGTGGCAAGAAGGGCATATTTACTAAGAACCGCCGAGTCACCACACACAGCATGAAGAGTGAAAACAGGTGCAGTCTATAATCCTTAAATCAACAGGCAAGTAAATTATCACATATGCTGAATGTCTCGCTGTGGATGAACATGGCCTTGGTCTCAAAGCCAGATCAGTACCATGGACAGCAGCCAGGGAACCCTGTTGACATAGAGTGGAAGCATCAACACAGCAGTCAGAAAAGGTTTGTTTCTACGTCTGTGCAGCAAAGTACACAGAGAGGTGCAGTAGGGGGTATCTGATTGGGTATATGGGCATATGGGGTAACTTCACTTTGGTTGTACTTTCTTTAACCAATAGATGTAGTACAGCACAGCTAAATACAACTACAAAGACTTCTCCCCATAAACTGCTCTTAGATTTATGCAGTGTTGGAGATGATGACACACAGTTCACGAGTGTTCACTGGTGGTTCAGTTAGCACTAGTTTTAGTGTGCAGCATTTCAGATTTCAAATCAGACAGATCATCTTAAGAATTAAGGTATGAAGTTGGCCAGTATTATTATGATTTATTATTTTTAATTCAAATAGTAAATGTGTGGATAACAAAAAAAAAAAAAAAAAGTATACATACAAAGCACACAAAGCTTAAAGCTTAAGTTCAAAGGTCAGTTTGGCAAAATGACCAAAATGTGTCCCTCCTACATTATTGTTAATCTGCAATCCCTCTGCATCCATCCCAAGGTCACTAATAGGTGGGCCGCCATTGGGGTCCACACCCACATGCCATCCTATCTGGACACAAAGCTTATACTATGATAGAAAACACATGACGTACACACTCTTACTCTGTGTGAGTGTCATACAGAAGATCGTCTTCACGGCTTGCAGCACTCTAGTTAGCTATTTAAGCTAACAACGCTGAGAAATAACTAGTTACATGGAACAGTGTTACGTAACTAAATTACAATGTAATGTTACTGTAATCTGTTACAGTTAGGGAATAAATGTGCAATTAAATTACAGTTACTAATCAAAATGTTGGTGATTACAAAGGGGTTACATCCAAATATATTATTTATGGCAAAAAGCTAATCAGTGGAATATCATTCTGTTTTGCATCTTTTCACAATGAAGGAATGTTTTCTTTTCGCATATTTGCAGACAGCACAGGTCAGCAAAACAGTAGGGGCAAACACCATCAAAAGAAAGGATGGCATGCAAAGAGCTGCCTGGACAGGGTGCATTCATCATCAGGTATGGGTTCATATTTTGAGTATTGTTTTGTCTTGTTTGGGTTTAAATTGTGCATTGCTCTATCCCACGTCGCTGGACAAGAATCCCTTTCAGTGCTGGAAATTCAACAATATTTTCCTCATGAAATCAGAAAAGGGCTCTAACATTACTGTAGAGTGTAAAGCTTGTTTACAGTGAAAATGCTGACAAAAACAATGAAATACTCTACAGTAGATATTTATTATTTATTATCCAGTGTAAAACTTTTGTCAGAAAAGTAATCAAATGTAATAAGTCACATTATTTTGATAAAGTAATTTAGATGGGTAACATGAAAGTGGTTGTATCTGATTGTTTTTGCTCATTTCAAAGATGACAACTTTACCTTTCTTTCCTTTGGTAGGCTCGATTAGATTTGATTAAAATGACAGTGATAAATAAAACGCCAGTTCATTTTAAGGGGGCTCCAATGAGGTCCTTGTTTTCTGTCCCATGCTCAGCAGACAGCACAATTCGCTGTATACATCCATGTAAAATCATTTTTTGTCCAGCAGGGGGTGTTTCATGTGTCCTTGTACCACAACAACATCCATTATAACACTTAGGTGAATTATTAAAGACAAGGGGCCATGACCTCAATTCAGTCTCAAAAGCCTGTTGTGTAGCTGCAGGATGATGGGATTATGATTAATTACTTGTGTGCACTTCACTGTTTGCCACATGAGAATAAAAGAATACACTCGCTGCAGAGGTGGGTCCTTGGGTTATTGTTCTGAAAAACAGCAGCTTCACCTCAATAACATCAGTTGTGAATGTGATCATGACGGTATGTGACATGGCTTTCAGAGGGAGAACAAATCTCTCTCACACTCTGTTCTTCTCTCTCAATCTCATTGTGTTTTTCTTTATTCCTCATTCTGTCACTCTTCATATTCCTCTGTTCACCACTGCCGCCTTGCATGGACTCAAATAGCTCTGTTGCAATGCACACCATAGCACTTTGTCGTGTTAGGTAAGGGCAATTTGTTGATGATGCAAATTCCAAGGTTATTTTACCTCTCTGGATGCTCGTCAGAGATTTTAAGTATTCAGCTGGGATCGTTCTGGTACAAAAGCCACGGATGCACATATCTCTTAATTTATTTACATTCCTGTACTGTGTCATAGTTGCGCACACATCCTGCTTTATGCTCTGAAAGTGAAGGTCGACATGCAGTCCCCCGCATTATGAAACACTATCTCGGGGGGCAATGAAAGTTTAACATGTATTGTGAATGTGTGTGCATGTGTGATTGCAAATCTATACTCAACTGCACATGGGTGGTTGGATTTTAACTGGACTTGCTTTATTTATGTGCAACCATGTAAGCTGTGCAGCTTATAGCCAGAAATAGGGGCCACTGACCCCAGGAATGACTATGCATGCCAATCATGGGTAAAATTGCTGCTTAATCAATGTCTTACATGCCACACACTCTCATGCTCACATAAGGTCATCATCATCATTCTGCTTGCCTATATCAGTGATATCTGATTATCAACACTTGCCATCTCTTACTGCTGACATGTTTGTGTCTATTATGCTTCTTAACCAGAGCACTGTGAATATATCCATATTATCCATATCCATATCCATATCCATATCCATATCATTCTGTTCAAAGCAATGTCACACTGGAACTGACATGTTTCATGGCATGTTTACTTTTGATGCATGTTTAAAATCGCAGATGGTCAGCCTGAGTTTCTCAACTGAAGGAACCCTTGAAGGGGTCACCTGATGTGCAGATGCAGTGACAGGGATTTAGAATATAATATCTATGAATGAATTAAATACATTTGAAACACATCCCTTTGGATTTGCACCAGTATTCCCAGTGATGCCAACATATAATGCATATGGCAAAATATAAGAAACATTACAATGCAAGAACAAATAAACAAGCACTGTCCTAATGAAAGGTCCTGCTTTATATTATTCCTTTTATTATATAAATTGTTATCTTAACAAGCACATTATTTTTATTATTTAATAAATACATTTCCTATGAGTACATGAGTAATAGAGAACTGTGTGGGGTGTGTCAATGGTCAGAGCATTTATGTCTCCATTCTGGCAACTGCCTGCATCATGTGATGAAGCTCTGTATCAGTCCTCTGTACTCCTCTGTAAAAATAGTCTCTAAGTGAAGACAGTAGGCAGACAGTTTTTCACTGGAAATTATTCACTGGAATCATACGTGTCAACATAGTGATAACTTTCATTTCGCTAAAAAGACCAGATTTATTCATCATTGGCCTTCCTGAGGTCTGTGGCTGCTACCTGTGAAAATGTAGTTAGGTGATGAGTATAACATGTCTTATGAGAAGGACATTGTTCTTCTGTTCTTCTGTTGTTGGAGTCCCTCTTTCTCTCTCCCACTCACCTCATTGTTAGTCTTCATTCATATATTTCCAGCATATCTACCATTCATTTTTATTATTTTCATTCATCTCCAGTCAGCTGTCTTAGCACCTTCCATCAGCCAGTCAGTTGGTGGATGTGGGTCTTTAAATATCACTGCAGTTCTGTCAATGGGTTGACTGTGTATTGAGTTATATGATTGACTGTATCATTGCAACCCTATACCTCCTTAACAGTCACCATGATCTTTAGGTTGTCTCTGGAGATTTCATCAAAGAGGCTCCATCAACCCTCTGGTGTCTCTTCACCACTAACAGCACACTGCACTTAAGCTGTGAACAGAGAATGCGTCCTAATTCTAGATATAGGATTTTTATAAATCAGGGGCCACAAAAGGGCCACATTTTTCACAGAGGTGCCAAGTCTATGTCCAACATCCATGCACATTACCTGTTTGCCAGTGTCTCTATAACTTTGAGCAAAGACACATCATTGAATATATTTTGCAAATGAAGCCTTGTTAAATTACATTGTGTACTTCAAAAAGTAGAGAAAATAAAACCTTAACATAGTTATTGCATTTTAACCCCTTACCAGTACAAATTAGCCTAAACAGCCAGTCCGAGGCATACCCAAAGTAAATGGATACATGTTCTTGAGCTATTTGGAGGACATGTATGGTTACGGTCTCTTTTGAAAGGTAACACTCCAAACTTTTATCCCCTCCAGTCATAATCATTGTAAGTACTACTGGCATTGAGTTATAGAAGTCTGAACACACTTCTCGTTTTGGTGTGATTATATTTTTTCTTTTTTTTTTTTGCAAATATGTAGCTGCACAAAGCACAGTGGGACCACAGCATGACGCCTTACCCTAGTCTGAGTTAAAAAGACAAAACAAAACAATAAAATAAAAATACCACACAAACATATTTATGCACATGAAATCAAAATTTGGTATCTGTACCTATATTTTGTCTATATATCTGTATATTCAGGTGATTTACTATATCACTTCAGATTGTGTGAATACTTGCTGGCTGTATTGACTTAATTTCCGTGGTGTGGGATCAGCAAAGTCCTAACTTGTCTTATCTTATCTATCTTAATATCCCCGTTTGTGTCTGGAGATGTAAATAATCCACTGAAGTGGCTTATTACCGTGTTCAGAATTTTACTGGTTTTTCGAAGTATCATTTGCAAAATTGGCTGTGACTGGGTCCATCTTCACAAGACAGAAGGTCACATCGGAATTACCAGTTCCCGCTCATAAATATGATCATAACATCCGCTTATAACATCCAATCTGCATCATGTACGACTTGTACAAGAAAATAACGCACAAGAGAAGACAATATCAGCAGATGCCTCATTAGATACTACAGGAGTTGACATGGCAACCACTAAAGCACAACAAGCCATATTATACCAGTAATTAACAGCATGGAATATATCAGTGTGAGAGTTTGAAATCAGACGGCTGAGAGGACACTACTCACAGTCATTATGTGTCATGAGACATGAACCCATCAATTAAGATCAGAAGGATCTGGAGCCTACAGTCCCTGAGTGTTTGTGTTCTTGCTGTTCTTGTTGCTCCAAACTGACTGCCAATTGAGGTTTGGACAAATTAAATTAGTTCATACCCTAGACTCAACAACTGTGTTTTTGTAAACTGAATCTCACAAAGAAAGAGTTTGTTGCAGAGTCATTGGATTGGATGAAACCGTATGGATGTACCTAACTTAGTTTACTTCTGACCTGAAGACAGCTTCAGGTTGGAAGTTGAAGAACTTAAAGCCACCTCAGCAGACAAAGATGTCTTTTGTGCACTTCTGATGCTTAATTAATTATGCAGACCTCACTCCAGGCCATTTGAGAGGCACAGTGGAGCCTATTCATATATCATTCTGCCATTCAAAGTGAATTGCCTTATATGTTAATGCTGCTGCCTGCTGCTCTGTTGGTTCGGGTAATGAATGAGCAGCAACCTGCCAGATAAGAGGCATCTAGTAAGCTTATTTTTGAGATCCATGTTGCTTAAAATGTTTATGCTTGCTCGCCTCTAAATTTCTGCATGTTAATCCACCAGGTGGCTGCAAGATGTCTACCTACAATGTCCTTGTTTCAATACCAATCCCAGTAAAAATCTCACACCACCTTATGTGGAAAATCTGAATATTGTTTATGGCCATGCCCAGCTGCACAACTCTATGGATGGCAATGTTGGTCTATAGCACTATGGCCCAGACTGAAATATCTGAACAACCACTTTGGTTTGGATTACCTTGACATTTCAATTCAATATTCCTTTTATTAGTCCCATGAGGGGAAATTTAAAAAAAAATAAAATAAATAAAAAATTATTGGTACAATTATTCCAAAGAATAAAAATTATTCCAAAGGATAAATTCTAATGGCTTTGGTGATCCCCTGATTTTCCCATTAGCGTTAGCCATGAAATATTGCACAAATATCCAGTGTGTCCAACAGCAGAATCCTCATAACTTTGGTGATCCTGTGAGATTTCTTCCAGCACCATCAACAGTTTGCACTGATCCGTGGAAATATATCAACATCTACCACATGGACTGGCAAAACATTTTGATTCAGACATTGAAAGTGCCCAGAGGATGAATTCCTAATGGATGCACTGATCCGCTGATTTTTCATATAGCACCACCTTACATTTGTAGTTTTCAGTGACATGTGTCAACAACTATCAAATGAATTGCCATCAAAAATGACACTCCCATCAACCTCATAGTGCTTTGTGCTTAATGCTAATTAACATGTGCAAGCATGCTTACACACCACACTAAGATAGTGAACATGGTAAACATTATACCTGCTGTGCATCGGCATGTTAGCACTGTCATTCTGATCATGTCAGCATTCTGTTAGCATTTCGCTCAAAGAACCTCATTACCTTGACTTTGTTACAAATTTTCAGAACCACTTGCTTGATGCTCTTACCCTTGTTAACATACTCTGTCTGTGTGGACACCACTTTACAGCATTGCTTTTTGGACTCAAATCAAGTCCTATCAAATAGGAATATGTGCAATGTAAATGGCTTATGGAAAGCATAACCTTGTGCACCATCAAGAAAAGACAGCCCATATTATCTCCAATAATCTGGCACCAAGAATGTTATCTTGTTTTACGAACGCAAAGGTTATGGATAGTGTTAGCGATTCAGGGTGAGGGGTGGGAGACAGAGGTGTTTCAATCCAGTTGACAATACACAGGCTGCAGTTATTGATGTTCTATATAGATGGATGGGTGTCCAATAAAATGTCAATGTGGTTAGCCACCATAAGCTTCTTAATCCTATCATCTAATTACCACCAAAACGTTAATCATCAGTCTGTACTGTGTATTATTGATTGCTCTCATTGCCACCATTGACTTTATGCCTCTTTCTGCTGAGTGTTCAGTTCAACCCACTCACATCCACTCCATGTCCTCCTCTCTCCAGTGTACAGTTTATCAATTGGGCACACATGCACACACACGAACACATGGGGAAACATGCTTGCAGTTGTTGAGATGCATTGTAAAAGTGGCTGACTGACAGAACAAACACACATTAACATGTCACGAATTTGTTACCTCCAAGCCCAGAGCATTCAGAGTCTCACTCAACAGTCTTCTCAAGGTTTGTGTGAGACATGTGGGTTATAATAACGCAATACATGTGCAGAATTGTTTCTGTTCAGTCCACCGTGTGAAACAAATAATTAGTCTTTTTTAGTCAAATGCACTCCAATTATAGTCCATAACTAGGTATGAAGTGCCCATTGAGAAATGCCTAAAGACACCCCCAATGTTTTGTCTGACTGGCTAGTGGTCGTTGCTTACATTCATGTTAGCTAGCTGGTTAGATGGTTAGGGTTAGAGGCAGAGTATGGGTGGGTCTTCATGGAATACGGATGGGGGGAAAAAATAAAGCAAGGAGTCATAATAATGGGCTGTTGGGATGATGGCATGGCACTGATGCTAATCTGGTTGGCAAAGCATAATCAATATGGAGGACACTCATGAGAGCTGAGAGCTGGAATATTCTCCCACTGACATGGTTGGTGTCTAGTGGCCAAAACTGGCTTTATTTGGAGGAGGGACTTACAGCACAGACTGCCAGTCAGTCATCAGTCCCTTTCAGCAAAATTTTTACAATATCAACAAAATGCCTGGAAAGTGATATGCTCCAGGATAGTAAAATTATCATAAGTCCAATAGCTTGCCATAAACAGTCTGTTTTCACTCCCAACATGTCAAATGATGTAGTATAAGGAGAGAAAAAAGTCCACCTATGGGGGACGGTTGGGGCGGTTGGATGGGTCAAGCACAGGACCTTCACCCAGGAGGCCAGGGTCCATGTCCTGTATGAAACAAAAAGTGAAGGTTGATTTCTTTTGTAAGTAAAGTAATGTATGTAACTCACATACTCATTCTATGCCAAACCATTATCTTTTCTTAAACCTAATCAAGTAGTTTTGAAGAAGAAGAAGAAGAAGAAGAAGAAGAAGAAGAAGAAGAAGAAGAAGAAGAAGAGATACTTTATTGGTGACTTAGGCGAACCATTTCACGTTAACCACGTTTATTATTCTTCTCAGCAGGCTTTATTTTGAAAGTAAGTCATGAAAATAGTCATTAATAACATTTTACATTATTTGGTATGTTAGCACACTGATTTTGTATAGGTTATTGACATGTTAATTTATCAGTTTATGTAGCTTTATTTTGAAGGAGCTAGCGCTTCCTATGGGGGACAATGCATTCCTGATAATTACATGTAGCGGGAGTTGTTTGAAATACGGAATTTTACTTGGATCAACGTTTTGGTAGCCGTTTTCCGTGTCTGTAAGATAGCACCCTCTGTTTCACATGATGTTGGTCGAGCTACATTCGGTTAAGATGCGGAGATTGAGCGGTTGTCTGAAAGATATTCCTGTGTGGGAGATAGTGGTGTAATGTGTTTTGTTTACTTGTTAATGTATTATTTACATGCTGAAACAGTGGACAACCACAGTTTAAAGCTGATTTCTTGCTACAGTTATATTTCAATGTTAGACGGGAGATTACTGTGTAAATACATAGAAAATAGATGGCTATTATGTAAACACATTAATATCATTTCATGTTATAGAAAGTGGAGTTAATTTAAAGGTGTAATGACATAAGTTCAGTAAAACAGATATTTCTGATTGTTGTTGAAAAGAATTACAATTGTTATAGAGAAGCAGATTTAAGAGTATTGAAAGTAGCATGAGTTAATGGTTATAGTCAGATTTTTTTGATTGTTGCAGGAAGATATTTCCTGTCTTTCACTGATAATGTGCCAATAAGTCATGATGTATTGAGCTTATTATGTTAAGAAATTGTAATTGCAATTCATTCAATACAGAACTACCTGAGAGCAACAACGTGTCTTTACAGGCGTAACACCTGCACATTGAAAAATGTTGCTAAAGGGTACCCAGTGCCTCAAGAAGTGACGCCAGGGGGTCACAATCATGTGTCTGTGTCTTACAAGTTGGAAGTGAGAATGTGTTGAAAGATTTAATCAGGTGAAATGTTCAGCTGTCCACGGGGAAAAGACGTTATGTTTCAGTTTACACCATTTAGTGAGTAACTGTGTAGAACATGAGGCGAGCTAGCGTTCAACATAAATACTCTTTGTAAGTCTCACATTAATTCTTTAATATCCTGCTTTCCTGTCAACCTGGATACACAACATAGATGTACTATAAATAAAATGCACACACGTCTAAATCTCTCTGTGGCCTTAAGGTTGAATGTCTAGCTCCTTAATCTATTTAATGCATATATAATGGGTTAAATTGACAATTTATATGGAAAGAATATGGGCAACAGCAGTTAATCCCCCCTCCAATGTAGTAAATGTGGATAAAGTATCAACTTTCCCGCTGTCAGTCAGTACATTGCATATTCCTTCAAATTAGTGTGATGAAATAGGACCTTTTTGTGCTGTACTGTCTGTATCCTTAGGCTACTGTAGGACTGTGTCTGTGTTTATAGCCAGGTTCTCACAGGACCTTCACTCAGCACTCCTCTGCAAGAAACACCCAGCCCCTATAACTGTGATTATACTGGGTACCTGTACTTTTCAATTCAATTCAGTTTTATTTGTATAGCGCCAAATCACAACAGAAGTTGTCTCAGGACACTTTCCATACAGAGCTGTTGCAGGCCGAGCTCTTTTATCTACAGAGACCCAACAATTCTCCCATGAGCAAGCACTCCTCGACAGTGGCGAGGAAAAACTTCCTTTTAACAGGCAGAAACCTCAGGCAGAACCAGGCTCTGGGTGGGCGGCCATCTCCCTCGACCGGTTGAGTCAGTACTTGTACCCAGCACATGCCTTTGGGAATATGACACCGTGACAACAGTGTGTCTTAGCCCCACATTACAGCTCTAGATCTAAATCTACAATATTGTAATTTCTTGTAAGTGACAGTGACAATCAATTACAATAAAAATTCTGCTGTCCTCCAGATTTTAGAGAGAGAGAGAGAGAGAGAGGATCACAGCAGCTGGAAGCAATGGACCCACTGAGGCTGACTTTATTGTACCTCAGAGATGAGGACTACATGGTCCTTTGAAATGAATTACTTTTACTTACTTTAACTTTTGTGAAACAGCACAATGAGCTGACATTTGGGCTCCAAAGGTGAGAAATCTTACTGGAAAGCAATTAATGTCTCTGAATAGCTGCTATGCTTGTTTCTGGCACTGGTCATCTCCTCAGTCTATTTAACACAACTACTTCAGGGATACTGTAGGTAGATTAGGCTGAATACAAAATGACTGGAAGCTTGTGAACACTGCTCCCCTTAACATCCAGTTTTTTTCCCCACTTTTATTCTGTATAAGCAGTTCCCATTTAGTTTTACATTTTTGAAAAATCTTTTCATTCCACACCACAGGACATGACAGTATCACAGTACATATGTTATCGTTCAAAAGTCTGGAATCGCCTGTTTCAAAAGCTTGATCTAGTACAGTCAGATGGCTGAGAGGACTACTCTATATTTTTGAATGGTCTTTCATGCTTTTAGATCGTAGAAAGTTCGCTTTACCAATAGGGTTTACACAGAACTGTAATACACAGTGTACATGGAGAACAAAACGCTCTACAATGGTTCAACCAGACCGACAACTCCAGGCATCAAAATGTGTGCACATTTAAACAGGTTCTTGTATCAGGGTTAAGTCAATAATAATGACGGCCAAAGCAAGCTGAAATTCAACAGATGTGTTGTTTCAACAAAGCTATTCTTGAAACTTCAAAATAGAGAAAGAAGGTTAGTGTTGGGTTTGCATTGTTGGACCTTTATCACAGAATATCAGATGAACATATTATTGTCTGACAAACCTAATCAATCTAATAAGTGGGTAAACTGGTGAAGGCCCAAAGAGCACAGTTTCAAGCACCGCTCTGATAAAAATCTGGGGTCAGTTACGCTTTTCTGGACTGGAAAACAAAATTCAGACGGGGAATAAATGTTGGGGAGAATGGTTAGAACAGTATTGACTAGAAGTTTTTATGATTTCATTCTTATTCTTTTGGGGGCCAAAAGGAAAGAAGAAAAACATGTAATGAATAGTAGGATATATATTCAGCTTGTCCCAGCTCTTCAATCCCATGTGATGTTTCCAGTGAAGGAAATAGTCCATGATTGGTGTGGCTGCACCATTCCACCAAATGGAAATACTCCATAAATGCATGTTTGCCCTGTGCATCATTTCATTGACATTTCTCCAAGATTAATCCTGATAAATTTGGTATGTGTGGAAACTCAAACAGATACAGTAGCTCCTCTGTTACAATGAGCTGTCATTATAAATTTCACCAGCACCTACTTCAAATTTCAGACATGACATACAGGTTGCACCTTCAAACAACTCCCCAAGACACTGTGCTGAAATCCTCCCCCAGTGGCAAGAGGAGGTGGCTGTGACAGTATCCCACTCCAAAAACTTACCACTGACCTGAAGTTAGTTCCCATGGCAACTCTGTCTGTCTGGACGTGATGAGTGCAGCACAGCACTCGCTCAGATGCAGACAGACCGGTCAGACAGACATGTACTAAAGTGCTGCCCCGATGTTCCTCACTGTCGTCTGACCACTGATATGATAGACTTAATGCTTACTTTACAAGATTATCTGCCCACTCACAAGTTCAGAGCTAAGGCACAGCATTATCTGTGGAAGTACAAGAAAAAGCTAAGTACTTAGAAACGTCCCCACTAGATTGAGTTAGTTCAGACAGATTACAGGGAAGAGGAAAAAAGGGAACAGTCGGTCACAGTGTTTCACTTAGTATTTGTGCTGTTTTAAAGTAAGTGGATATTGTTCTTCCATCAGAACAGATTAAAGTGATTTCCTGCAGAATGCTCTTCAAAGAAAAGCTGTTTGTGGATTTTGTTTCTGTCCGCTTCCCTGTTTCCACTCTTTGTGCTAAGCTAAGCTAATCGGCTGCTTGTGGTGACTTCATCAAGCCTACTGACAGTGAAAGTGGTGTCAATCTTTTCATCACAAAATGATGAACTATCACAGAGTTAAAGGGTGACCCTTGTTACCACATGCAAAGAGGTGAGTCAAGATTTCTAACTGCAGCCGACTGGATTTCAAATGTCTGAAACTGAATCTTCAAATGTCCACTTTAGCAGTTTTCTCAATGGTTAAACTCGTGCTTTCAATTCTTGAGACATAGAATCAATGAGAACATTAATGGAGGGATTCAAGGAGTCAGTGGCTGAAAACGGAGCCTTTGGGAGGAGCATAAAGACAATGGCAGAATAAAGAAATGGAATGAGGAGCGAGAGACAGAACTGCATTCGACTATTCCTGTTTTTGGAAAACACAAAAGACACAGTTCATTTTCTGATTGAATGTTTGCAGTTCATCCCGTCGCTGTGACTCTGCGTGTGTGCTTTAGTTGTTTTCTGCTGACCCTCTCAACTCTCCTGCCGAACACCTGGAGTGAAGCTGTGATATGTGTGTTTTTTTTCTTCCTGTCTGCATGCTGCCAACAAAACAATTTTGTGGGGGTTGAGGTGCAGAATTACTATAGTAAATATATGCATGAATAAATCCCCACCTTTAGGGATGACAACTGACAGCTTTTCATTTCACAGATCAGTTATTTATCTTCTGATTGAAGGCATGTTAATCAGTGAAATTCCCTGCTGTAATCCACAGGCCTGATGCTAACTATAAATGCATCACACGTCCATGTTTGCATGCACATGCAAGTGCACATGCGAGAACATAATGTACATGCACAGAAGCTGTCTGCATGCCAGTTTGAGACATTAATTCATCACCTGTGCAAACCAGGTTGGTAATTACATTCTCTCATTTATTCATCCAACATATTTTCATTTGCTGTTTGGCAGGGGATCTGGCTGGATGCCTCAATCTTTCATCTGATCTCTAAGAGAACACCGCAAGTTGTAAAACAAGCAGCGATGAGTGATCATACTTGTTCGCTCCAGATTTAGATGATTCGGCACAAGTGAAGGATAATGGATAGATCCTACTTTAGGGTTTGTGGACAGGAAGAATTACAAAATTTGTTGATATTCCAAAGACATGATAACATACTACTGAGGGCTCTTGGCACTAAGGTGAGTCTAAACAGAGAAAGAATGAACACCTAAACTCTGCTGTTGAAGTACAGTGAGGACCCAGAGTGTTAACACATTGCAATATCACAAATGAGAGAGTTTATGTTTTGTAAAGAAAGTCATGTTGATTCGCCTCAGTATACAATGATTGATGAATATTATATTCATGAGTATCGTTTGATGGAGATATCACATCATATAAACTTACAAATAATAGCAAGCTATAAATACTCCATGACTGTACAAGTACAAGTTATACTGAACTTGTAAGTTCTTGTAAAGTTCTGAACTTGTAAGTTCAGTATAGACAGTGTAGGTTGTGCTCTGTTTGTATTTTGAACAAATCACCATTGCATGTGGAGAAAATGAAACTGTAACTCTCTCCTTTTCTCTGGTGTACAATTACCTTCATTTCATTCAGTTTCATTGCCATGTTAATGCACAGTGAGGAGTTCTGGGGTAATCAGAAAGGTATATCCACTGTTGGGCGGTATTGTTAAGTTTTCACAGACCAATGCTGTGGATTTAGACGCCCCCTACTGGCTGTACACTCTTATTACAAAAATCAACTTACCAGTCAAATTGCAAGTGCTTTACAAAAACAATGTTCAACAGCTCTGGCCTCTTTACACATTCAAAGTCAGCTGCGTACGTTGCTTTCAGGCTGACATCCATTCTGTATGGGTTAGGTGCTGATGGCAATATGCTGCTTTCTCGTGTTACAGTTAACAGTGTAAACATTTTAAAAATAGCAACTGCGCTAATTGAATTTTTCTATTACCTGGCGTTTAGATGAAAAAATGCATTTTCACATCCTCCAAAGTGGCAAAGCATGCATTAGTCTACTCGCCTTACACACATATGCTCTGCCCGGAGATACAGAGAGGAGCCATTGCTAACACTAATTACATTACTGATGTGGACATTGTGACTTCTTCCTCCAGTTTAACACTGTCTCCTCCTCATCAATATGGCTAATGAGATCCCATGAGTCGTTTCAAGCATGTGTCAGCTGGGCGTTCCTCAGGGTTGGACACAAGAGTTTTGCCCGTAGGTTCCAGGATATTGTCCCCAGCATGACGACACATTAACCTTTTTATGTATTCTAATTACTGTGAGGACTGGTCTGGCACCCCGTCTTAACCTGACTCATAATAATCTCCCACTTTACAATCTATCAACTAATTAGCACCCGCTAATGACAGAATGAGTAGAGGAACGCCACTAATGACATTGTCATTGAAGCTCACACTGGAATATTTAAGTGTTGTTCTTCAAGTCATCAAAGTCATGATATGAATGATACATGATGTGTCAGGATGGTCAGAAGGCACCATTGATTATTTGTTTATTCACATGAGACTTTAGTTTTTTTCCCTGCTAATTGTCTTGTTTAAGAAGTGTGTTAAGAAATCTTACCAGTTCAATTAAAAAAAGGTGAGTGTATTACCCATACCACAAAATACTGTATGTTTTGTCCATTTGCTGTTTGGTAGGCTTTCATGTATTTCATGTATTAAGTCAAAGAACCCATGTGTTTCTAAAAAGTAGACTTGCTACACATTTTCAGTTCTGATTTATGACATGATATTTGAGTACGCTTTTAATACCCTTTTAAATTAGCAAAGGTTTATTTATTGGTTTTGAGTTCACCTTGAATGCCTCTAAAAAAAATTCCTTTTATGTTCACATTACAATTCTTTTCACAAGGCATTTGGGGAGATTAACGAAAGACAAACTCTTTCTGATATGCAGCTATTCTCTCATTAAAGCAGCACTCGATACAACATGTAGGGTGTCAATAGGTTTTATCAGAGATTTTCTTTTCTATAATTCTGCAGTGCTCATAGAGCTTGTATAAAAGCTTTTATCTCACAAACAGCACAGAAACATTTAAACATAAATAAACAGGCTTCAAAAAAACAAAATACATAAACATTCACAAGACATCGTTCCCAGTTACCTTCACATTCATTGGTGCCCATCTTCTTTAGAAATGAAGAGTGAAAATCACGAAAGCAACATTTCAAAGTCTACTTGAAACACAACGTTGTAGAAAGAGAATGAAAATAATCAGACAAGTTCATTCAGCGAAACCAAACTGGGACCGTCCTTGGAAAGGAACTGGAATTTTCCAAAATTCTGGAGAATAGTTATCCTCCCATCAGAGAAGTTTTTAGCATTTTGAAAATGATCAGTTTTACCCAACCACATTTCACCAGCTTCAACTCCCCTGCATTTCTCTTACCTTGTTGCTGGAGGGTGTAGCAGTAGCAGCTCATGTGTCACTTCTAGTGTTTTATCTTTATTAAATATGCATGAATATATGTTAACTCAGAATCATCAATGCATACAAATGTGGAGACTCAGGGGGAATTAAATATAGTTAAACAAGAAGCTATTCAAGGTAGCCATCTGTACCTTATTACAAATCCCACTTTAAAGATTGAGTCTTTAGCGACATTATGTGCTAACCTTCCCCTGACACAAAGTAAAACTTCCAGCAGAGCTTAAAGCCAGTGCCACAGACCAATGAACAATACAAAAGTGAAGAGAAAAAGTTAAAAGGTGCTCTAGTATTGCTTTACATAGAAAAATCCCTCTCAGCTTCCCTGCCATCGTCCCTTCAGGCCTAAACCGGGAAAAGGTTCTCAGGATCAACAAAGTGTCTTTAGCACGTAACAATATGGCATTTGTATGAGGAACATCATTCTCACAGATTCTATTTTTGCTTCATCCAGTGTTACAATTTTCAAAATCCAGTTTCACTGGGACTACGCTTTGATTTGACACATTCCAGCCCACTTCATGCACTAGAAATGCACTGTGGGCTCTGACTGAGACTCTTCTGTCACATAAAGTTGGAGGCAGGTGAACAAACGAGAAGTGCATGTGACTGACACTGAAAAGAGTGCTTGTCTTCACACACACACACACACTCCCTCAGGCCAGGACACACAATGTCCATTCATTGTTTTCGTATGAACTGAAAGTGTTTGTTCAGTTCACAGAAGTTCTGCTTCATCCTCATCATCCTCAGAGCCCGAGGGCCCCTGACGAACTTCTTCGTACCACTTGTTGGTCAGGGTCTTCATCTGGATCCGGCCGTGTAACAGGTCCTGTTAGGCGCACATTAAACACACAGCTGCACTTCAGCACACGTGCAAGAATGAAAGAACACAGTAATATTGTAGACACAATAACACATCTAAAACCTAATTTGGTGAATCCGTTAATGTTTTGCTTTTGTTAATATTGTCATATAAGGTTTTTTTGGCTGAGTTTAAAATTTCTCCCCTTGCTAAATGACATAAGGGACCTTCTAGCTTTGAGGTGACAGTGTTACCACCGGGTTCGATTCCTGTCTGTCCTCCACCATGCCATTCTGTGCCTGCTGCCCTCTAAGGGGGGGCTTTCTGTGTGGAGTTTGCATGTTCTCCCCATGTTCACCTGGGGTATCCTCCACAAAAATCCCCCACTAAAAACATGCAGGATCACCACCTGATTGAATGGTGACAAAAGGAACTGGGTCCCCAGGCGCCGCTGTCGGCTGGAAGCCTACCGTTCCTGGTCTGCCACGGAGGAAGGACTTACCAGGATGGGTCAAATGCAGAGGAATAATTTCACCAAAAAAGCATGGCATGTGCATGTAGTGCATTGTTGTTGTGTTGGCATATGCATGTTTTGTGGCGATCAACAAAGTAAAGTGTTCTTCTTCTACACAAGAAAGTGATATGAAACTACCACATGGCAGCTACAGTGTGCACCCTTCAGAGGTTTGACAGTCACAATTTCACAGGTGACTGTTTGAAAGCGACAACAAAAAAACAGAGGCGGCTAAAGATATTTGATAAATTTTTAATTAGCCTACAGCAAATTAGCATCACGGGTGCATTTTGTGTCAAAGCAACCGTTCAGTTCAATGGAGAATTTACTGCAACCCCAATTCCATAAAAGTTAAGACGTTGTACAACAATGGCTTCATGACGCGTTCCTAATTCGCCCCATCTTTGCTTATGAACGACTGAGCCTTTCAGCTTCATTGGCAGTGCTGTTCTTCAATAAAAAACATATTCTGTGCTATTTGGTCAGTGGATATGTTCTTAAAATTACAGGGAAGAATAGCTGACACAGGAACAGTCACAGTGAGCAGAAACGGGCTCCAGGTGACTAACCTGACGTGCCAGATGGTTTCTTACACTGATCCATCTGGGATGTCATCCATGGAAGTGGTTTGCAAAAGGGCAGGCACTGCTTATCATGAGCTTACTTCAACCAATCAGATCAACAAACCATATGACACATCAAAATGAAATGAAAACTTTCATTTTCATGAAGGCCTTCAGTGCTTTTCTTTCAGTGAAGAAATTCTCTCCAGCTCTGATACAACTGATACCATGGCATCATCTATGCTACTCTCTATAGGAGCTGCCATCCTTGTTTTTGGATGTCAGTCACACCTAAACTACGCCCTCAGCTGCCAGTAGTTACACTGTGGTTCGTCCACAAGTTGGATTCTTGGCTTGCGTGATCTCATGAAACCAGCTGCCTCACAATGTACGCAAGTGACAGGCTCTTGTGCTGATTTGTCACCACCACACCTCCAAAACATCATCAGGGAAACAACTTAACTGTGATGTGCAGAGCAGTGGCTGTTCACGGCATGGTCCAGTGTGACAATTAGGTGATTTCATGCATGTTTTTTGTACTGAGAAGTGTCTGTTTACTGGATGTCAAACACAAGGACTCTGACTAACCACAAGATCACAAGCAATATCATGTGCCCCTCAAGATTTCTGTCTCTTTTTCACTTACCTCTTGGGTGAGCCTTCGAGTGAAAAAGGGGTTCAGGTATTTAGCATCTAGCCACATAAAGCCCTTCAGATCTTGTCTTTGGTAGATTTGAGCCTCGTACTCCTCCTCTGTCAGTTCTGAGAGGTGCTCTGACTCAATGGTGTTACCCTGGAGAGAAAAGAACAGGAAAGAGAGGGGGACGTCAGATAGATAGAAAGAAATGAAAGGAGAGGGGGCCAACAAATGAAGCAGATGTGAAAGACATGGGTGAGCGGCAGGTGAGGTGAGGGTGATGGAGTCGAGATCACACGCAAAAGGACCAGAGATGAGGGAGAAAGAGCAGAGGGAGCAAAGAGAGGGAATTACATCAAAGAGGGCCTGAGAGCTGTAAGGGGAAAAATGGAGGGCTGATAGATCTAGTTGCTGGCGCCCCGGGGTGTAACACTAAGCTTTAGAAGACATCAAACATGCAAATACAGCACACACAAGTCATGCAATCTCACCACCACACGCCACCAGTGATCTCAACAGTAGCATGTACATCAAAAGAAAGGCCCATTATCTGGAGTAAGAGCTAATGTCAGCTGAAATATTCAACACAATAGCTGTTCTGGTGTGTCTGGGAAAACGTGTTAATGCCAGTTGTTAGAGTTTATTTATGCTTGTCCAAGTTTTGCTGGTTGGAAGTGTGCATCTCTATGATGAGGGTGGCTGTCTCCCTGCTGATCCGGTGTCCTTCACACAAACCACAATGAACCCTTTGATGTTTTTCCCTCTGAAGAGAACAGTAAGAGTCTGATGGCAGATGAGAGCATGGCACAGCTAGCATCAGTGCAGCCAATAAACTGTGTGAGTGTGTGCGCGTGTATACAGACTGAAGTGAAATCTAAGTGCTTCATCTGTTACCATTTTCTGTGTCTTGCTGAGATTAATGTCTTTCTTGTTCTTGCGCCGTGACTGGCTTTCCTCAATGTCCATGATGCGAATGAGTGGCATGGTCCCGCCCCCCAGGAAGAGGATGGTAAAGAGTACGATGATGATGGTGGTGGTGCCAATTAGCTGCCGCTTCTCAATGGGCTCCAGGCCCAGATGAAGGCTCAATGCATAGGGGATAGCACCTCGCAAACCTGCCAGGCAGAGAAAAAGACGAATGAACGGGACTGTGAGATGGTAGAACACAACATGTTAATCCTCAGAGACAAATACATTGTAAATACTGTTATATCTATTTCTTTCTTATATTTATACATTATTGAACTTGATATGTTTTAATTGTTTCCCTTTTTTTCACTTCGCTTCATTTAATCTGCTGGCTATTCTATGTATTATCGTTAACTGTTTCGTCAATAAAATGTCAGATAATATTGAAAAACTCTCATTTTACTTTACCAGAGTGATTTAAATACCTTTTCTATCCGACCAGCTGTCCAAATGCCAAAGTTTGGACGGTCCATTTGCCATTATATGACATAGAAAAGCAGCAATTTTTCAGTTTTTTTATTTTTTGAGAAGCTGGAAAATGTTTTACAATTTTACTTGAAAAATGACAAAAAAAAATTAACCGATAATAATGCAGATTCATTTCCTGTCTACATACTTATCAGTTATGACTCATTCGCAGCCAGTGACATGCACAGCACTTTCAGGCCGACTGCCTCACGTTCTCGTAACACATTAAAGGTTCGCTGTATCATCTTACCACTAAACCACATGATGAACATCATCTTGGGTGTGATCTTGTGGTCTCTGAAGAAGTTCAGCAGGAATGATAGAGGGAAGATGTTCACTGCTCGGCCGAGAAGAACCAGGACCTACGGAGAGAGAACGACAGCTGTCACACTGACAAACATGGGAATGACACTGATAAATAAGTGAAACAGACATAAACATTCAAATGGCATTTACTTACTATGCACCAGATGACAAAGGATATTTCAAAGTTGTGAGGGAAGCTGAAGATGGAGAGACCAAGGAAGGCAAACACACATGTCTCTGAAGAGAAAAATTGAAAAATAACATGAAGTTATTGCAAAATTGAAATAAAAGGGGAATTGTGCTGGAAAAGAGAGAATTTACTGACCACACATGAAGGCCACTGTCCGCAGGGTCTGCTGCATGAGGATCTGGGTGACGGGAGACAAGTTGTGATGGGTGTAATGAGACATCACGATTCCCGCAAACAGGATGGACATTATTCCTGTCAGTGGAGAGAGAGCACTGCTTTAAAAAAACAAAACAAAAAAAAAAAGACCTACAAAATCAAACATTTACATGCCTGTGTAGACATGCACCCACCGGACAGTTTGATGCCTTCGGCCAGGCCATAGGGCAGGTACGCAAAGATTATCATCATACCAAACTCCAGTGAAGGAGTCTTCCTCAGATCGAAATGTTTTAGAAACTAATCAGTGGGTTAGGGAATTTAAATATGATGAATCACACACACAGACACACACGCATACACACACATATTAAATTTCTCTTAAACACAATGCATCTGGATACAAGGGCCGAGATGAGTCCAGTGAGGGTTCCCAGGGCGGCAGAACCAAAAAACATTTTAAGGAAATAACTCAGCGCTTGCAAGAAAGTCTCCCATCCGGTAACCATGGAGTTGTCTGAACGGGAAAAGAACCCCTCCGCGGTGCTGAAAGACAGAAGAAGAAAAGAGGAAAATGACAGATGAGGCCACAACAGTACCTTTATACATGATGTGTTGTATATCTCTATCCGACACTAGAGGGCAGGAAAACTCCACCACTGAATCCTTCAAACTCATGAGCTTGTTTTTGTGTTTGCGTGGGTGTGTCTGTGTGTGTGTTTGTGTGTGTGGATTTGAGTGTATACAGTTTGTAATCCTGTAATCAAAATCAAGTTTGGTAAACAGAGGTTGGGTGTATTGTGTCACAACAGAGGCGTAACAGGATTACAGTTTGAAGGAATTTATTGTGAAATTGTGCCACACACTGAATATATTATTTGGATACTATCAGAGCCACAGTCATTTGTTTTTCAACGTCAAATGTCCATTTCATCAGATCTCAAAAAGTAGCGTGATCTTTAAAGACATCTAGAACCATAACTAAGCAACAAACTATAATGATGCATTCAGGCTCAAGCATTCACTCTAATCTGTGATGTGTTACTTAGTTAATAAAGCAGTCAGTAGTGAGTTACCAAATTCTCCCACTTAATTCATTCTTTGGACTTCACCTTCGATGATTTGTCAAGTTTCCATCCCCAGAAATATAAACGAATAACTTATGTAGTTAGTGATGTAGTAGAAAATTGTTGTGAAATTTAAATCCTTTTTATAATAACAGTTATCTACAGCCAGACAACACAGTGTAACTAGAAATCTGACATTAATACTTATTAACAAGCTCCTAAGCAAGGCATTAGCTGTGTGGCTGTTACAAACAACTGGGCCAAACTGTAACTGTAGCTTTCCAAGAAAGCCAGTCTGTGAGGTGCTAACAACAAGCAAACTGCCAGGGCTGTTCAGCCTATCTGTTATTCATGCATTCATTTACTCTACAGGGGCATGCAGACACTTGAGATCACTTTGCACATTTAGTTGGTTGTGAGTAGAAGAGATACGGCAGCGATGAAGTGCAGAGTACAGAGAGAACAGATAAGGTAACAGCAACACGCATCAGCAACTGTCTGCTTCTATCAAACTTGTCTATCAAGATTTTGTTGATGTGTTGGTGCATTTGGCCGACTGTTGATACAAAACAATCTTGATAAATAATTCTGACTGATAGTCTCAGTAAACTGTCCCCTTCACGTTGGGCAGATTTAGATAAAAATGTACCCACATCCTCTGCATTGGAAACCATGGCTTTGTGCATGCAAGTGCATGACAAAAGTGACAATATAGGTCACAGGTTCTATTCTGCTCCCCACTTCCTGTCACGGTGGAATTTGCAAAAGGCAGGTGGGAGTTCTCACTCACACTATACAACAGTAATTTAAACAGTGAATGTCCACCAACCTCACAAACTCCAACAGTACAAAGTTTACACATTATTTGCACTGCTGCAATATTGCTCATTACTGTTTGTTGTTTTCTGGTATATCGTTTATAGCTCTAGCTCTCTCTCTTTAACAATGGGTGTTATTCTTTGTTTCTATACTTATATTGTATTTTATTATATTATATATTATAATACATATTACATAACTATATACTCAATTGCTGCTATTCTATGTTTATATAGTTACTTTCTTCTTTTCTCAGTTTTATTCTCATCCTTATTCTTCTTTATTGTATATATTTTATGATTATGTGTATGTTTAACCTGCTGCTACAACAAAAGAATTTCGCAATTGGGATCAATAAAGTAAAGTCTAAGTCTAATATATCCTCACAGCAGCAGGGAATAAAATTAAGATAAATATACAAATAATTCTTAAAACCATGGCTCTATGTTTTCCTTGTGCTATTTAAGAATTTTTTTTTTTTTTAAAGTAATTTTTCGAGGCTGGGAAGTTTCGAGGTCAGGTTTTGAGGTAAAGTGAATTGTAAATACTATTGTTGTCTAATCCTGTAGCGCCAACAAATGAAACAAATTCAACGGTGTCAAAGTCATTTTCAGCCTGGGCCACATCAGCATTATGGTGGCTGGTAGTAACTGTAAGACTGTATAAATGTAACTACTCCTTAACATATTGTTAAACAACTGTCTCTGCATTTGATTATCATTCATTCAACTGTACAAATATTGTACATGCATTTACATAAATGTAAAAATATATGTAAGCACACTGCTCGGTCAGCAAACATAAATCCCTTTAATTTATCATAAATTATATTCTTTCATCACAGACACTGCCTCGTAACACAGAAGACATACTGTTTTTTTTCCTTGAAGCACAAACATGTATTGCCTTTCCCATCTTTCATTGCACTCTAGTGACAGGATGCCATCATTTCGGGTCACAAAATCGACATGTATTGTGGGAGATGTAGTTTATGGTCACTGGTCAAAGCAGCGTAGACAAAATGATGCGCCGGGTGAGAGTTTGACGCATGTGCTCTTAGCCTTCTTCCACTATATGACATCACAGTCATATGCAGTCAGATCAAACCTATGACTTTGAGAGTGTGGTTCTGTGTGTGCAATATTTCAACAGTAGTGCTACTGTATGTCTGAGCCTTAACATCTGTAAACTTGTGCATGTCTTTCTTAGGGGTGCTGTTGATGAAAAGCTGTGCAAACATCATGCAAGGGCAAATATACATGTGCCCTGGAGAACGAACAAGCCGCAAAGGGAGTGGATAGAGAATCTTACTTTGTGAGGACAATGGAGACTGCGTCATTGAGGATGCTCTCACCAAACACCAGCATGTTGAGGACCGGGTCCACATTGAGGGCGTTAAAGATGGCAATGGTCGCTACAGGGTCCACAGCTGAGATCAGTGAGCCAAAGGCAAAGCTACAGCAAGGGAGTGAAAACTGTAACAGTTAATCGTTAACCATAAGACACTTTGACCGGCATACTCAGGAGCAAAAAACACACATGGGTGAGAAGGGCACACAGTAAAAAAACGCGTCCTTTGTGGTGGTTGTAAGTTCAGTCATTAACAAAAGAGCACATGGTTTTGTTAAGGCGACACAGTCCTAGAAATTGTTATTTCAATATACAGTGTGCCATGATTTTTGGACAATGCATAAATCCTGTCCCAAATATAATCTTTTGTGACCAGCTCAAGGCACACCTGTGCAATCGCTGCCAGGTGGATGGAGTATCAGGATTTTAACAAACTTGCAGTGCCGCAACGATTAAGTCGATCAAAAGAAAACTAATCCTCATTTTGATAATCGATTAATAATTTCAGTCATTTTTCAAGCAAAAACATCGTTTCAGCGTCTCAAATTTGACGAGCATTTTTCACATTTTTTTGATATTTTCTAGACTCAAAGATTAATAGAGATAAACCTTTAGATCTTTCACTTCAACTCGTGAAAAATGGGAATAACAACAAAAGTGTTCAAGTTATTATGTTTCTTGTGTCTTGTTACTTGTACAAATAAACACTTTAAACTAAAACTAAATACATTAATAACTTCTTTAGGGCCTCCACATATGCTATGACACACAATTTGCTTAAGTTTGGATGAAATCACTGTAGGTGAAAGAGCGGTGATCAAAAAAAAAAAAAATCAGGAAAGGAAAAGACATCTCCGTTTTGGGACTCTAATCAATTCTTTTTTGGCTCATTTCCTGAGTTCCCCATAAATGTCATTGTTTCTGAGATCTCCTGCTAACAGACAGACAAACAGGAAGACAAACGGGACTGAAAACATCCTCTCTGCTGAAAGAAATGAAAAGGCAAAATCCCTGCTTGGACGCAAGACACACATTAATTCTCATGCTGACCGTGCACCAGGAAGGATACACACTTCACACACAGCAACTACCCCTAAAAAAAAAAAAAAAAAACCACATGGCTGTGGAGAAGCAAACTGCTTACGTGTCAGTCATCTCTGACAGCTGGATTACTACCGTCTTACTGATTACTGTCTGGAACTTGCTAATAGTTAAACTCTTAAGTTTCAGTGGGCTTGTTTCTTTCCAACTTTAAGCTAGACTGAATCTGTCATTGGGTGATGCAACTACATATTACATATAAACACTATCTGAAATACAACTATTAATACTAATATCCAATTTCACTTGAAGTCTTTTTGGACAGAAATTGTGCTTTGTCTGAATAGTCTATTAGCACAAAAGCAAACATGTTAGAGTGGAATCCGAACACTCACCTATCAGTCATGGTCATCTTATAGATCACATCGGCCTGGAAAAATAAAAAAACAAACACGTATATACACAAACACACACACAAAGACACATTGTTAAGAGTTGTAACGTTCAAAGAGCAAGAACCACTCTTAGCAATGAAGAGATAATAATGGTTATTTGTAACTACACACATGCTCTCTGTAAACAAGTTTGCCCTCTGAACAGGCCCTGACAGTGCCAGAGCTGTTAACAGATACTTCTACAATCCTCACCTGACCAAGGAAATAGATACCTCCTCCGACTATGAAGGCAGAGATAGCTGTGCCGATCACAGCAAAGAGCGTAATGGAGCCGATGTTCTGGAAGAAGTTGCCCTGAACGTACATGGACACAGCTTCAGTTTTCGTGGGTTCAGTAGCATGACATTTTAAGTTACAAAGTGTTACTTAACATGTAAATGGCATTAAAATGAAAAGTAGGGCAGAGTACAGGTACAGAGAAAATGGTCACCGTTGCAATAGAGCAGAAAGTGTCTGAACAAGCCCGATGAGACTTCAGCAAGATATTTCAAAAGAGGCACAAGGCCATTAAGATAATTAAAATCAAACAGCAGAATGTGTCATCAGCCACTTTTTTGCATTTGCGAATCCATTTTAAATGTAAAAAGTTATGTGACAACAGAGCATAGAAATGATAGCAGGCTAGAACATAAAGAGCAGTGCTGCATGCTGTCATAGCCAGCCTGAGGCAGAAGCAAACTTACAGCCTGCTTAGGTCCACAGTTCACTTTTTGTCTTAACTTCTTGTAAATTCCACAATAAGTACAATAAAAGTACCTTCTGTTATAGCAAATTTTATGTTTCTTTTGTGGCTCAGACTCTTGTTCTGCACATCTGGAAAATGTCTTCTTGTAATTGCTAGCCAAATGATTTGGCACAGAAAACAATTCATAAATGTTTAAATGCACATCCGGTTCGTTTTAAGTACCATCACATGCACAGTGTGCCAAGCCTTATTTTCCTGACAGTCTTGAGATGTGTAATTTCACCTTCATGCACGCACTCTCCGTACCTTATGTAAGGAGTATCCAGATTCAAAGATGATGGGCGGCAGGAGCAAAAGGAAGAACATGTTGGGTCGGAACATTTCCTCCTCCTTTCAGAGAAGGACAGAGGCACAGTTACATACAATCCACAGCAGAAAAAGCAACAGCAGTCAGGTAACAGTGTTGGCCTGGATAATAGTAACACATTGTAGCAGAAAAGGGAAAAGGCAAAGTCAGCCTAGCTGGAGCTGGGAGTAAGCATTCAGAAATCCTGTCCACTTGAGTAAATTACAAAGTGCAATGAACAGGAAACATTTTTAATTGATCAAATTACTTGAATGAGCCCACCATGATCTCTAATTCAAACGTTAATCCTAATGCTAATCGGTACATGAACAATGAAACACATGCTTGTGGTTATTACACAATCCTGAAGAAACATTCCCCACTTTTCATCTGACCACTGAATGTCAGTTCAGTGACGATCAGCTGACTTCATACTGAGTCACCGCAGAGGGGAAAGGGTGACGAGGAAGGCCATGCCTGAGCTGTCAGGAAAAGCTCTTTATTTGGCAAAACACATTTGGATGTTGCCTTTAGGCACACACTAGAGAGGCAGCAATACTGATATCAGTCCAATACCTACTTAAATAGCTGAATTGTGTATTGGTGACAATAAAAAACAATTCATGACAGTTATATCTATGTATTTTGTTTACAAAGTTAGGAAAGCAATGTTAAAGTCAAGCCTGACATTGCCTTACACAAAGGAGAATGATCCCAGTTTCCTCCACACAGTGTGGAACACACCTTATCAAATAAACGCTGGTATCAGATCTGTACTCGGTATGGGCCGATACCCAAAGGCCAGGGATCAGTGTATCTCTAATGCACACACACATCAGGTGCTCATCAGGGGAAATGTCTGCCTGCCAGCTAATTCATGCACATCATTCATTCTCTCTCTTCTTTCACACACACAAACACACGCGCACACTCACATGCGCACACACACACAGGATCCCAGTGACCTTAGCTCTCTGATTATTTCAGCAATATAATGAAATCATTGTTGCTTCTCAGCTAAATGGGCCAGCCTCCCAGATCAGGCGTAGGCATCATGTGCCCATGCATTACGCTCTGGCTGCCAATGTGTCTGTGCATGATGCACCATGTGTGCTTGTATAAGCCTGTGTGTGTTTTGTACATACTCTGTGTTAGTAATGTAAATTACAGTACAGGGTGTGCATTAGTGAATGGTCATAAGGAGAATGTATTTCTGGGCTGTGGTTGACACTGCAGCTGTGTTTGTCAGAAAGATGGAAGACGGCAAGCCCATATTTACTCCATCCAGTCAACAATCTCTCTCATTGTATTAGGGAAGCCAGTTTTGACAGCTTGTAGATACTGACTCAACCTTAACAACCCCTCAAGCAGATGGACTCGAAGACAATTACTTCCATATTTGATGTATATTTCCAATAAAGGATCTATGTATTTCTGTAAAACCTGCACAGATATGAGTTGCTATATGTTAACAATGAATAACTGCAGAGAGCTAAGACAGATTACAGCATGATTTACTTCCTCCTGACAAGTACAGTTTAATCTACAATTATCTATCATTTCACACAGACACACAGTGTGACTTGTGATATTCATTGTTCATAAATGATATTGCTGGTAATATATCATAAACATGATGGCACAACTGGCTTTATAATCTTCTGAATTTATTATCCATTTGTTCCCACCTGACCAATTACTCAGAGCAAAGACCCAAAGGAGCATGAGGTGACTGGGGAATGAGGCAAGAGCATATCACAGCACATTGTTTAATTAAAGACTGCACACCGGCTGTCAAGATGGTAACTATGGCTCAAATGATAAATTTGTCTACACAAAATGACACTATTCTGGCTATAAACTCTTAAAAATAGGTCAGGAATAGAGGACGGCCTACACAAGATATATGCTGGAGTAAAAGGCTATGCTCCTGTTTACTTTGTCTTATTATGCATTCAAATTTCAGGAAAAGTAGGCCAACAAGGACTGCTTCCAGGTTACCACTTCTTGACATTTATCGCTGGCAGGGCTCTGCCACTCATGGCAGGTGAAAGGTCAAGAATGAATATTAAAACATGAGACATAAGGTATGCCATGCAAGCACCACAATCAGACATGTACAGCAGTAATTCTGCACGCGTGCACGTTTCATGACCATGTATAAAAATGTCTACTGCTGTGACAGAACAAGCACAAAGAATTTGCATGCACATACAGTACCAACACAGACTTAAACAAGCGGGTATCAGTAAGGTAGTACTTTGCAGTATATGTTGATGTGAGACTGATTTTTGGAGGGCTGCAATTAGGGATACATTTAGGATCAATAATCTGTCAATTACATTTTTGATCAAGCGAAAAAACAACTATTACATTTTCCTATGTTCTCAATTCCCAGACATCAAATTGGTTGTTGTATCAGAATGATACCGTATTCAATTCACAACCACATAAAACTAAGAAAAGCAGCAAATCACATTTTAGAAGTCAAAATCAGTAAATGCTTGGCATATTTTGCTTGACAATTAACAAAATAGTTGCTAATTCACTTACTGTGGATTAACTTGTGGTTAGGGATGCACAATATGGATTTTTTTTTTCAGCCAATACTGATAACTGACAATCACCTGTTTCCAATGGCTGATATCAATAAGACAGCCAATAAGTTCAACCTGCAGTTAATGCACAGCTGTGTCACAAAAGGCTAAGATGTAGTGAGCAAAGACGGATGATCTGATATTCTATCGCTCTGACCTAACGAAATTTGATATCACTCTATAAGTTCTGCTGTATTAAAACAATTTGCAGAACCTGTGTTGCAAATTGCAATTATGTTGTGTTCCTCTGAAACTGTAAAAACGTCCACTCAGGCACTAGTCTACACTGCGTGAGAAGTTAATAAAAACACGTTACTGAACTGTGCCACATGTGAACACTTCCTTTTTCTCAGCAGCAGCAGTTTGGCGTCATGTGCGTGACAACAGCATGCAGTGCTTGTTCTTCTTCTTATCTTTTTTTATTGATCAATGTAAGCAATTTAGCTCAATAATATCATTGCATTATCATTCACATTTCCATAATTGGCTGAAAATGTATCAGCCTGATATATATCATCCATCCCTATTAATCGATTCAGCATCTGATTGACCTCATCATGAAACCATGCTGAAAAATGTGGTGTGAGAAAGGGTAAAGAGCTTTCAGAACCACTGATGTTGATAGACAGCAGAGAAATATGTTGTAAGAGAAGGAAAGATGAAATGGATAAAAACCAGAGAGCAGAGCATGGGCATTCTCCAGGGAAGTGCTGAGACAGAACTTGAACTAAATGAGAAAAGATGAATGCCAAAGATGAAGGGAGCATAGTTAAAAGAGGGTTGAGAGATAACAGAAAAATACGTGCGGGAGCGATGGAGAGACCTTCGTTCGGAGTACAGCCTCCCTAGAGGCTCGGCTTTGACACACAGTGACATCACCACATGGGAAAAAGGCCCCTGAAACCACAATTAAAACTGCTTTCCCTGTGTCGCTCTCTCTCTGCGGCGTGGGAGAGATCTATTAAAAATATGTGCTGCCCTTTGGGGCTTAAAACACACCATTGCAGCCACTGAGGAAAAATGATAAGCCTAGATAATACAGTACAGGCTAGAACGCTAAAACAGAAAGAAAACTAAATTATTATCCGGAGTACATTGGAGACGCAAATATATGCACCTATGTATCTCTCTATGTGCTTTGTCTGAGAGACAAATTGCTGCTGGTGTGTTACCAGCACCAGCTATTTCTTCTTCAATCTGTGTCAGAGCACAGGGGAGTGATGGGCAGATGAGTGAAAAGGAAAAGCAATGAACACTACCAGAAAAGCACAAGAGGGAATAGCTCTTCATACGCTGGACTGGTTGGGAGATGACTGGGGATAGAGCGGTTGGTAGCAAATGGTAAAGGAAGCAGTGCTGGTGAAAGGCGAGGGCAAAGCCGCTGATGACAGGATGCTGCCGGCTGAGGGGTTTGTTCACCCTTGGTGGTTTCTCAGGTAGTCCCACAGCTTGGCTTAGCTTAGTGGGCCAGCTTTGGAAACAAGCTAAATGGAGGAGATGACGCCGGCCTTAAAGGTAGCTACATGCATGAGGATGCATTTCAGTTCAAACCTGCAAACTTAGGTTGTGAGAGTGGAAACAAGACATATGCCTTCCATTGACTGTGATGGTAAAAGATGGATGTAAGTAAGTGCACCGTTTCAAAAGAGTTGCAGTTGAAAAAAAAAATGATGCTGACAGAATCACAGATTTGCCACTGGCTATGTTACTCACTGAACAGGTTATATGGTGCATCTTGCTTTTAGGTGCTCTCTCAAAAACAAATAGGTCAGACATAATGGATTTGCATCGTGGCCTGGGTCTTTTGAAGTCTTCAGTGGCCTATAAACCACTTAGCATTTCCATGTTCCTGCAAAGACTCCACTGCATAGCACAGTGTAACTTCATAACACTTGAGTATAAAGATAATAAGTCATTAAGCCACTGCCTTTACTATATATGGACAGGTGAGAGGGCCTACTTGCTGTGAACTTAACACAAACACAGAGATAGCAGTCCAGAGATTCACAGGGGCAAGGGGCGTAAAGGGGCTCTGGGGGCTCTGGTTACTAGTGCCGATGACTCAGCAACACCCTGGGGCCCCCAAGCTAAAAAACAATGGACCCCAGTGTGCAAGAAACATTGACACAACCTGTCCTCTTTTCCTGTTCCCTCCCCCAACTCTGGATCTCTACCTCTCTTGTTCATTCGTTCTCTCACTCACTGGCAGAGAACAAGGAATGTTAATTAAAGGCTGTGAGAACCAGGAGAAAAAAAGGAGGGCTCGTAGGGACACAAAGGGAAAGATAGCAGGCAAAGAATGCGTGTCTCGCTATGAATAGGTAACAGAGTGGAGATCGAGAGATGAGATTTGTGACAAAGACAGAGGCCAGGAAATGAATGACTGAGCAAAAAGGCAGGCACAGAAAGAGAGATGAAGAACTACAGCACAAGGACGGCAGATGTTTATTGGATTGGGATGGGTGGGGGATTCCCAGAGAATTTGCTGTGGGATAAATTGCATCATACGAGAACTAGGAAAAGTGGTTTTATACTCTAAGCTTGGTACAGTATGTTTTCAATAAGCCAGTGCTTCGGCAAAGCTTATGTTTGTTCCTACCCACTAAATTACAGTTAATATGAAGAATGCAGTGGGTGTAGCTCTTTTGTTTATAGATTTCATGCAACTTTATCCTGTAATTCAAGGGGTTACGCTGAATCAGACGCAACATCTGCACAGAACGGACCTGTGCAAAATGTTCATGCGCTACATACTGTATGTGTTTGCGTACTTTGATTGTCTGTGTGGTTTGCAGAGGAATGTGGTTGTTTTGCTTCAGGCTAAACAAATCTAATCAAACTAAGCACTGTTACTAGTGAACTGTGCTTTAACTGAACGAGAGTTGTGGCCAGTGCAATCTGGACACAATGAGCTGTGCAGCAGGGTGTGAAGAAGGAATCCAACTATACCTTCCAGTTGGCCAGTTCCTGGAACTCAATGATCTTAATGAAGCCTCCCATTAGAATCCCTGGAAAGAGTGAGCACATGAGAAAACAAAACCACTGTTCAAATATTTTACTACTTCATATGAAAATTTCAGTACAACCAGAAGACAGAGCGAGCGCAAAGATGAGTCAAAGTGCTATTTAAGTGGTTAAAGCACTGTTAAATGGCTTGCCTTGAGCCACGTTTCAAGCAAACACTTTCGGCATAGTACCCGTGACATTCAGACTTTACCCATACGTGCATGTACCTAAGCACTTTTATGTGTTTTGTGTTTCCGCTGAAGCTGACAGTACTTCTAGACAACACTTTTAGATGTCAGTGGGATTGTTCTGGAGAAGCTGCAGCATTTATTAACTGATAACCTACACTGCACATTTACTGCCAGTTTGACAACTTGCTGCTAACCTTCTCCTATGCTCTGCTCACAATCAGCGTCACTTCTCTGCCACTCGCACTTCACCCACTCACTCACTCAACCACACGCTCCTTACGCACACACAGCACTGAGCAACTCGTGTAACAACAGGAACACAAGGGAGGACATTGAATGTTTCATATCTTCTCTTCTTAATATGTGCTTGTATGACAGCCAGGACACGAGCTTTGTTTGAGAAAAGACTGCAGGACGCAAGACAAAAGTGTGCTGGGAAAAAAAAAAAAACAGGCCAAGGAAATCATACATCAGAGCACAGATGACGAAATAACTCTGGTTGCTCCTCTCTGGCCAATCAATGGACTACAGTGTTTCTAATTTCTGTTTCTTTGACCTTTCAGTAGCAGATCAGTGTGCTAAGTTCCTCAACAGATAACAAATAAACGGGATTGGTCCTATTGGCACCTTCCACAACATTTGACAATAGAAATGTATAAATAACCAAACTGAACTGATCTAAACTGGACTGGACTGCTTGGTGGAAACATGGCTTTAGTTTTGATTTGAGGCCCCTTGGGCCCTCAGCTCTCTTGTTACACAGCCAAGCTGAACATTAATTAAAAGGGTGAGGAAAACACAAAGATGCATAAAGGACCAAGAAAGAAAGAGACAAGATGGAAAAAGAAATTAAGTATAAGCAACAAAGCATCGTATAGGACCCTGATATACAAGCCGATGGAAAGAGATCGTGAAGAGGAAGATACACTATGAGTAGATGAGAGAGAGGGAGTGATGAGGAAGGAAAAGCAGTCCTTCCTGATTTGTAAGCAGAGTGTTATCTTCCCACAGCAGAGTGCCCTGCTCCAAACACTAGACGAGCACCGTCTCACATGCAGTATGCAGGACACGCTTGAGGAAAAGGCCTTCAGGGTCAAGACAGATGTGTGTTACTGAGTTTGAGTGTGTTTAATTGCATAAACATGTAAAGAGGGAGACAATGGAAAGCATTAAAGGGAGCAGAAAGAACCTGAAGTGACCTCACACAAGGAGCAAAACAGATTTTCTGGAAAAACAAATAAATCGTTTTGAACAAAGCACTTCCTAAATCTTGAATAAGGCTGCCAATGATACCACTGGGTTAGCCGTTTTTCATCTTAAAAGACACATACTTGACCTAGATGAAAATTATTTTAGCACTGTAATCTTACAGAAGTTTACTGCTCTGAACCTGTTCATTAATTTACTGCTGCACACACACAAACTGGCAACAATGTTAGGACATTACTATGACACACACTTTAAGAGAGAAAACACAAGGGAGTGAGGCCTAAGTAAAAAATGGAAATCTTAAGCATTGACTATTTCTACCTGCTTTAAAAAGCAAAAGTTAAATATTCTGGCAAACTCCCAAATCAGTCTCAACATTACGTAGAGCACTCTTAAATACATTAAACAAGAAACATTGTATTTTTCTAGTTGAAGTCTGTGCAACATGGCAACTTGTGACATAAGAAGAACTCACCGAGGGACACGACAGCCACGCTCTCTGGAAGAAAATGCAGCTTGAACTTGATAAGCAGGTGCACCAATATGATGCAGATACCTGGGGTGAGTGAGGAGAGCAAAGACCACTGAATGAACATTCAGGACAAATACATCCATGTCCCGATCATTCATGTCACATCAACTCAGATCAGCCCAAAAATAACGCCTGCATCATACAGCATCAAAATCTTCTCTCTGGCCGCTGTCCTCCACATGACCTGCTGTGGACTGGACAGGGATGTCTATGAAAAACATATCTAGCTCTAACCCGATTTCCTCTCCTTGAAGTCTAAATGGGTACTTGAATTCACATCATATTCATCTGACTATAACAATGTTATGCAAATTAGTTTAAATACACTTGCTTGACATAATTATGACTACAAAGCAGTTGGCTGACATTTAATGTTTTAGATCTGACTGAGACTTTACAATAAAAGATAATTGCCCCTAATTAAAACATAAATTAGCTTGTGACAGTACCATAGCACATATGCCACCTCTATATCAATGCACTAAATCAGTGCGTACACATATTAGCATAATTATAATGAGAAACCCCAAGGCCACAATGAAGTAAAGTAAATAGCAATTCATACATACAGTAAAAATGCAGTGCAGAAAATGGGATAATTGTAAAACACAGTGTATGCAACACTGAAGCCAACAGCGTCGGAAGTGTCGGATCAACAAAGCTGTACTGTAACGTAAGGGAGATGTTATATTCAGGGGTGTATATATATACGTAAAGCACACAAACTTGTTGAGGGAACTGCTACATAATGTTGAAATGGTTTCTTGGAAGAGCTTGAAAGTGTTTTTGAGAATGTACTCTGAGGCAGTTTCTCAGTTATTGCCTATACCATCTCAGTCAAACCACTGATGAGATGGTATCAACTTTAGAAGACAAATGACTATGATTCTGCATGATGTGCTTCTCGCAACCAGTCGAATGTTTGTTACACTGAAACACTTCAGAAAATAACATTTTTATGTGTGGACAACGTGAATTAGTCTAATTGGTAACGTTATGCATGATTTATGCAATTTTCTTGGTCTAAACCTATAAAGTGGTAAGCATGTGACTTAACCTGCAGTGAGCTAAAGTGCATAATGGGCACTTTGTGTCTGAAGAAGCACTTTGTGACATTAATGTGTAACCACATCCTTTCCTTTATCCACTTCCTTCATCCTAAATCGCCAGCTACACAACTGATTTAATGAAACACTAAAGTGGCAGTACATTTGCCCTCCATTAATAGCTGTATGAGGACTAAATTTTATACATTGTGGGAACCACGATGGTAATATTTCCTGTAGTGGGTTCATTTCATTCTCCCTTCCCATCCTGTATGCACAGCATGAGACAAGACTAGATTCCTCTTGAAACACAAGAGAATAAGACTGAGTCAAACAGATATTCAGCAATACATCATCAGAGATGCCACCAACCAATAACTAGCAGGCTGAAGAATATGGTCAAGCCGCTGGACTGCTCCTCTTCTTGGGCCTTGACTCCTGTCTGCACAGGCAGAATGGGTTTGGGGGTTGGGGGTGCTGGGGTCGTCGGCTTGACAGCAGGTGTTGTAGTTTGGAGGGTCTCGTTACTGTAGTTATCAGTGTCATTGGACTTGCTGCAAGGACACAGTCAGGAGAAAAAACATGTTAGTGTGAAGGATACAATAACTTTTAATACACATCACAAATCACAGAATTCACATCATTCAAGTTGTGTTAGTTTTAAAAGCGCTGCTGAACAATATAATGCTATAATTAAAGAGCAGATATACTTCAGTTATAAACAAAATTGCTTAATTTTAGTCCTAAATCCTCCTAAAATTATTCATATTGATATTAAGGTTAAATTAGTGCACACTAGTACCTTTTGGACGTTACACCAATTTCATTTCAGACTCACTTATACCAAATTTAAGGGTTATAACACCTGACTGAGCTAAAGAGGCTCAAATGAAGGGACATTAGAAAAACAATTAGATGTGATTAAGACAGTTTTTATATATCTATGTCAAGGCAAGGTGCCCCCTTGAATGTTACTTTACCACCATATTTGTTGAATGTTGTACCATTTTAAGTATTAAATTTGTGTTGTTTCCTCTTAGCTTAACTTATTAGCATTAGCAAGTCTACAAAAGCCTTATTTTACTGAATTAAAAATCTACAATAACTATCAGCCCTACTTACATAAGATGACTCAACACGTCTTTAAGTTGTTCGTTAGCTGGACACAATACATTGGAAACCTGTTTAATTGCATAAATGTTGCGAATGAAGCTATTGCTAGCTAGTTAGCTACAGTAGCCCAAGTTATTCCACAGAGAGAGTACTGAAATCAATATTTATTGGCTCAAACCTGACAGACGGTCCATCCTGTTTCGTATCATCGTTTGAATCGAGTCCATGTTCGTTTTTAGGTTTTATTAATGTTTGCTGCTTATCAGATGGATTATCCGTTTGGTTCGCATCCACTCCGTCATCCTTCTCATGCGGGTCTAACGTGTTTTTCCTCTCAGCTTGCTCTGGCAGGCACGGACTTACAAATAACAGAAAAAGGGACAGAAACAAAACTTTATGGCCAACGCCTCTCATTGTCAAACTAATGACTTTAAACCCAAAAACAACGTTTTGTCATAAACAACACTGGAAGTTCCATGTCGACAGCTCCATGTATCTGTTGACATCACGACTCCTCTTCCGGGTAAAGGCTTTGTAGGGAATTGTAGTCTTTACTTTGCACGGACAGTATGACAGCATAATTAATAGATAAACGGACGCAGTTTGATGCAGCTGAAGACACATTAAACATATTTTCGTTTTGTCACAGTGTATAACATTTCACTTACAATGTTTTAAATAAGGTGTCGATGGTGCACAGTGATTCTTGAGTACTCGATTTCCCATGAGCCTGTGTAATAGTGTCGCGTCAGCCGTCCTCCTGCTATTTCGTGGATATTGTAGTTTTTTTACTGTAGCCCGAGCTTTCCGTAAATTACCCCCAGATGCAGGAAACACTTAAAATAGATGCTGCTTTGCATTTAATATACTGCAAGATTCCCCGCAAAATTATATACTTGTATACGGTGGCTAGTTTTCAGCTTTCATATGTCTAATTAATGTAGCGTCTCTCACAGCGTACACGGTTCATTTATTTATCACTCAAAATAGAAGATAAGATAAAACTTTATTGATCCCACGCCGGGGAAAACAAGTTGTTACAGGCAAGTATTAAATTAAATGGGTAAACCAGTGGCATATAAGGATCAAAGACAAAAAGAATATAGAATAGAAAAATAAAAAAACAACTGTTGCAATTATTATGAATAATAACGGAATGTCATATGTTGAATTGCAGTTGAGAAATATTGTTGCATAAAAAAAGAAACTGCACGAGTCAAATATAGATAGTAAATACAGTGTTTATACTATTGCAAAGTTGATGAACATATACAACACAGTAAATGCTCAAGATGCAATGGATGTGAGCATTAGATTAGCATAAATAACAGCAGGGAAACAACATCAACACAGTGCAACATTAAATGATGCTGGAGTTAAACAGTGTGACGGATGTTGGGATGAAGGACCTGCAGTCGCGTCCTGTCTTAGTATTTGAAACACACATCAGTCCACTAGACCTACACATGCACACAATAAAAAACAATTTCAGCATAACGGAACATTATAACCTTAGTGGCGACAGAATAGGTCTCAGTTAAACCGAAAAGAAAAAGGAAAAGTAGGATCTATACAATAACAATAGTTCAGTCGGTGCTTTGATTAGTCGTACAGTAGAGCCTGTGTAATATGAATCCTGTTAAGCTAAATAGCTAGCTTATGATCATGCCATATGCCAAAACGTGGTGACGACGTCACGCGACTGTTGCCAAAGTGGTTGCACTGCAACGAATTCTTGGTTTCCAAGATCAAGCGCGCGTACTTGTTTGTTGGGTACTGTTAACGCCCACTTTAGGTATTGCTCATTTTGCAGAGGGGCTGCCCCATTCATAGACGCTAGCAAGCAGGCAGGCAGGCAGGCAGGCAGGCAGGCAAAGCGCAGGAGCGGCCAAACATCACCAGCGACGCAGAGTGTGAGCCAAGTGATGGTCACCCACTGAAAATACCAGGCCAGGTGAAACTGCGCTATCACCGTCAGCCGTTTCGACATACCCTCCCGACTAAAGTCGAACCATCCTCTCAGGAATGGGATTTGAATGTCTTGATTGAATACTAGAGGAGCTCCCTGCGCTCGACCTGCCGCGGAAATAGACTGACTTCCTCGTCGCCAGGCTCCTCACCGCTGCCGCAGACCCCGCTCGGCTCATTGAACCCAGTCTGTCCGCCGACCGCTCTGTCATCTGGACACATCGGAACCGGTCGTTGAAGACACATAAACGTGCCCGTGTGTGCTTTTGCTGCCTGTATAATGCCGACACATTTGCGGTTCCGGAGAAGGTCATTCCTTGGGCTTTTATTCCTTTTTTCGCTGTCCACCTCCGCATTGTATTTCATCTACTCCGCCCCCGGAATCGGTAAGTGAAATCACACCGATGGTATTATTTTAACGTTATGGTGAAGTGAGGTTGTTTGTATGGACTGTTAGGTCATGTGTGACAGCTCGGCTTGCCATTGGGAGTGAATAGACGGCGAGGGGGCCATGCGCCTCTGCCGAGCCTTGATCTCCCCCAATCGATGATGAGACTCAGCTGGATGCTGGAACTCAATCCTATAATATCCATGTACCTGACCATGATAATAACAGTGCTACTGATGAGTATCATGGCTACTGTAATCATGCTGATGTTAGTAGGCCTAACAGCTATGATTATAATGCTTACACTGACTGGCGCCACGGGCATAATATGGTATTTTGGCTTGGAGTTTGGGTTCTTTGTTGGCATTTGTAATGTGGGTAGGATGATTAAAAAAAATGAGGATTAAAAATTTATTATAAAAAAAAAATTTGGAACAGGTCCTTTAAAATCAAGGGGTGAGCACTGTGTTTAAAACCAAGGAGGCAGACAAGGTTCTCAATTAAAACGAGATGAAAAAAATGCGCCAACAGTCTTTAATGGCGACTTAAAATTCATTAAAGAAACAAATAAAACAAATGTGCAGGGCCTGAAGTCCAGTCTAAGCAGGAGGTTAAAAGGATAAAAATGGTGGCTCCTTGTGACGTCCGTCGCCGCACCACGCTCGGGTCTCCTCCTTGGGCTCCGACAGGAGAACAGACCACCGGCCGAGGACCTGAGGTGATAACCACAGCGGCAGTGGGGGTGCACAACACGGAACAATGGAAAGTGCCTTCCTTACTGGTGCCAGAGTGCTACTGTAAGTCAGTCAAGGTACTCACGTGGCTGGGCAGAGCTCCTCACTCTGCCGCTGCCTGAAATCGCAACACTCTGGCTTCCTCTCAGCTGTCGCTGGCACCTCGCGGTTCTCTCTGTCAGTGTCCTTCGAGGCGGACTCTCCACCGCTCGCCGTGGCAGTATCGTCGTCTCCTTACTGCTCGCAGCTCGTTATCTCCGCCGCCTGTTTTTTCCTGCCCGCGTCTGCCTTGCTGCACCGCTTTGCCTTGCTGCACCAGCCCTCTCTTGCTGCACACTTGCCTCCTCTCTCCACCTGGCGATCCTTTTATGCCCCTCCTCCTCTCATTGGTCAGTCGCTGTGGAATGTGCTTCGCAGGTGTGGGTTATTACATACTCAAAATCGCCCCGGCCGGAAGTAAAACAAATTCAAAATCAGTTAAACGTAAAAACCATGCAATAAACATAAAATCACCACAAACCAATAAAACAATAAAACCATGCAGGAGAAATATAAAACCATATACAATAAAAACAGAATAAATACACCAAAAAAAGAAAAATTTACACTTCCGCCGTGCGACATCTTTACACCCTTTGATGTTGCCAGTCCCTGCAACATAAAACCAGTCTGTTAGTCCCTATAACGCGAAGGAGGTTGGCCAAGATTTGCTCTTGTGGAGCGCCGTGGAGGTTCTTGTTCCTCGTGTTGAGCAGGCTCAGGTGCTGCTGTGGGTAAAAAGCCATAAAACACTGGTACATTCAGTCTCTGAGTCTCTGCAGCTGGTTCGTTGGCTGGAGGCAAAAGCTCTGCTGGGGGAGCCATACAGACTTTCAAGGCATTCCTGTGGAGGGTCTGTATGCGGCCACCCTTCTCTGGCTGCACCTTATACACTACCCCGGTGTCCCCTACCTGCTCCAAAACAACATGTGGCTCTGAACTCCACCAAGTACACAACTTCCCTTTCCCTTGCCTATTCCTATCCCGCACCCAGACTCTCTCTCCAGGTAACAGTGGCAAGGCTCTGGCCCGTTTGTCATAATGTAGCTTGTGTTGGGAGGCAGCATTGCCCATTTTTTGTCTAGCCATACTATATGCTAGTGACAGTTTCTGCTGGTGATCTTGGACCCACCCACCCAGATCATGTCGTTTCTGCTGGGGACCGACACCTAATCCTACGTCTACTGGAAGCCGCAGGTGTCTGCCAAACATAAGGAAGGAAGGCGCATAACTGGTTGTGCTGTGCGTGGTGTTGTTATACGCATGTACTAACTCAGGTAAGTACTCCATCTGTTTTGTTTAGCCGTTTCCAGTGAGCGGAGCATGTTTAGCAGGGTTTGATTAAAGCGCTCTGCACTACCATTTCCTGCAGGATGATATGGTGTTGTGCGGCTTTTAGTTATACCATAGGTATCACAAAGCTGTTTCATCAATGCTGACTCAAAATTGGGTCCACGGTCAGAATGAAACCGGGCTGGGCAGCCAAAAGGCTGTATTACATGCGTCCACAGGGCTCTCACTGTGGTCTGAGCTGTTTGGTCGCGTGTAGGGATGGCCGAAGCAAAATGGGTGAATAGATCAGTGGCAACAAGAATGTTTTGGTAGGTATCGGTGGGTTTGCCTAAAGACAAGAAATCTAGGCCTACTACTTCTAGGGGGTATGACACAGAAATGGGGTTTAGTGGGGCCCTAGGTTCTACTCTCTCTCTTTGCAGGCTGCAGGCAACAACCCTGATGGAACTGACGTACATCCCCCTCCATGCCGGCCCAGTAGAATCGCAGACGTAGCCGGGCCAAGTTCCTGTCCACACCAGCATGGGCAGCAGCTTCATGGACTTGTCTCCAGACCTCTTCACACCTATCACTTGGACACACAATCTGGAAGCGCATTTCTTGAGTGTGTTGGTCAAACACTTTACGACACAGTAAGTTACCTTTAACTTGGAGCTTCTTACACTGTTGCAGCAATTTCTTTGCTCTGTGGGATTACGCCTGGCGCTCTGGTCCCTGGGGTATTACTCGTGTCTCCACATACGTCTTAACTGCTTGGATGTCAGGGTCACGTGCTTGTGCCTCCTCCCATTCGCTGCTGGCCCACTCTTCCTCTCCTTCTGGGGTCAGTTCAATGGCTGCCGAGGTGGGAGCCGTGGCTGTCTCACTTCCTTCATCTGGGGCGTCAGTAGGCATGGAGGCACCTGGACACCTGGACAGTGCATCAGCATTCACATTACTTTTACCTGAGCGGTACTTGATGTCGTAGTCGAACGATGCCAGCTGGGCAACCCAGCGTTGTTCCACCGCACCCAAGCGAGCTGTCTGTTGGTGAGCAACAGGATTATTATCAGTGAACACTGTGAACCGTGCTCCAGTCAGGTAATCCTTAAATTTCTCAGTCACTGCCCACTTAAGGGCCAGAAGCTCCAGTTTGAATGAGCTATAGTTAGCGTTATTTCGTTCGGTTGGATGAAGGCTTCGGCTGGCATAAGCTACGACACGCTCTCGCCCATCTTGCACTTGGGACAGGACTGCCCCTAACCCTTGGTTGCTGGCATCTGTGTAGATGATAAAGGGCAGAGAGTAGTTGGCATATGCTAGAACAGGCGCTTGCGTTAAAGCTGTCTTCAGTGCATCGAAAGACTTCTGACAATCGGTGGACCACTGCACTTTCCGTGTTTCTGACCTTTTATTTGCTGGAATGCCTGTCAGTAGCTGGTTTAGAGGGCGTGCAGCCTTGGCAAAACCAGGCACAAAACGTCTATAATAGCCAGCCAGTCCTAAAAAGGCTCGTACCTGCCTCATGGTGTTAGGGATGGGCCAGTCTAGTACAGCAGAGATTTTATCTGGGTCAGGTCTTACCCCATTCTGGTCCACCACATGCCCCAAGAATTTCACCTCATGCTGGAGGAGCTTGCACTCGTCCAAGCGCAGTTTCAACCCGTGCCGCCACAGCTTCTCGAATACCTCATCTAGATGCTGCAGGTGGGAGGAGGTATCAGGTGAGTAGATGATAATGTCATCCAAATACACTAGCAGAGATTCTGCCAGCTGTCCACTTAAGCACTGCTGCATGAGCCCTGGAATATTGCCGGTGCATTACAGAGACCAAAAGGCATGCGCTCAAACTCAAACAGTCCAAGAGGTGTGGTGAAAGCAGTTTTCTCTCGGTCCTGGGGGTCCATCTCGACCTGCCAGTAGCCACTGGCCAGGTCAAGGGTCGTGAACCACTCAGCTCGGGTCAGGCTGGTAAGTGTCTCCTCTATCCTGGGCAGAGGGAAAGCATCTTTATGGGTTACTGCATTCAACTTTCTGTAGTCGACACAAAATCTCCAGCTACCATCCTTCTTCCTTACCAAAACTATGGGCGCTGCCCATGGGCTACAGCTCTCTCGAATTACTCCTTTCTCAAGCATACCTGCGAGTAGAGTCTTCATCTCTTTATACATTGACGGAGGAAGGGGTCGATACCTCTCTCTGACAGGTGCGGCGTCGCCAGTATGGATTTGGTGCTGCACCAGGTCCATCCGGCCAAAATCCTCCTCGTGTTGTGCAAACACCTTGTTCCATTTCAACAGCAGAGTGCGTAGCTCCTCCTGCTGTTATTCAAACAGATCAGGTCTGTTAGTCAGCTCTCTCACCTCCTTTGGCAGTTCCTGGTTCTCCTGGTTAGCTGCAGCATCCACCACAGCTACTTCAACCACACAGTCGTCTTCTAGGGACAGGCTCAAGTCACAAGGTCCATGCACATCAGCTTCATCCATGTGGTACAGCTTCCCTAGCTTCTGGTACCGACCTATGGACAGGCTGTAGGGGTGTGGGTTACAAACACGCACAGGTACTCTGCCTTTCCTTACCACTGCTAGCGTTCTGGCCACACCCACATTACTAGCCTCCGGCAGCGCTTCCACCAGGGCACAGTAGTCTGCTCCTCTTGGGCCCATCCGAGCTCGACCCCACACCAGCACCTCGCTTTTCGGGGGGACCTGGATGCTGCGTCGGCTGGCTGGGCGGACATATCCCAGCAGCCCATCTTCTGCCATGGTGACTTCGACACGTTGGCAAGTCGCAAAGGCATCTTTCCAGACCCGCCGGTTCCTCAACTGTGGTGGGGGGAGAGCAGACTTTCCACGGCATTTAAAAAGAGCATGCCAACAGGCTGTCACCACATTCATGCCAACAATGAGCGGGTGTGTGCAGTGTTCATCCTTCACTATCACAATGCCCCGTCCGGGTACCTCAATACCCTCTACTTCGAGATCTAGCACAGCATAGGTAGTGTAGGGGGTCTCAAATCCATTGGCTGCCCGCAACCTAAAAACTACAGGGGCCCTCCCAAGCTTAGCCTGGGTGAAATGCTTCTCAAACAGACTTTGTTGCATTAATGTAACCTGGGACCCTGTATCTAGCAGCCCTGACGGTCCAACTCCCTCAATGGTGACTCCTATTGTTGGGCATTGTCCTATAAATGCATCAGTGGCCCTCATCTCCTCTGGTGGACTAGCAACCCCTGCCCCTTGGACCTCAGTAGCAGGGACAGCTAGTTTAAAGCCGGCTGGGAGGCAGTTGGCCTCCTACAGAACCTAGCAATGTGTCCTGCTTGTCTGCATTGGCGGCAGATGGGCCTACCTTGGTCATCCCGATCATTGGCGGCTGAAAATGGTCGCAGTTGTTCCCTCCTTGGTTGTGTTGATGGCTGTGGTGTCACAGTGGTTGGTTGGAGGAGTGGCTTGATTTCCTTCATCAATTCCCATGTCAAGCCTTGCATCTGTGATTTAACGTCCTCCATGATTTCTTGTTTCAGGGTCTCTTTCCAACTGGCCTCCTGTGATGAGTTGGGAGAAACACGAGGGTTATTCATAGCAGAACATATCACATCTGATTGCTGGGATCCTGTAAGGGAAATTCTCTGTGTTGCTTGTTGAGAGTTGCTAATTCTCTGAAGAATTACAGACTCGGTGTGATGAATCTCTTTAATACATGCAGCATGGAGGGAAGACTCATGCAGAGTGTTCTCTCTCGATCTCCACAATGTCTTGACTTTTATACTTTTCAACAAGACAGGACAAATGGCTATCACACACACACCTGGTAGTCATAAATCTTTCCTTCAAAATAAAGACCATTTGGGGGAGTTCACTCATCCTGTTTCTTTAGGGTTTATACTCTACCATAAACTCCTCAGGTACAGTAAATTGTACCTTAACCTTCCCCCTCTATCCTGTGTCCCTCATTGAATGTCCTTTGATCCTCTTTGTCCTCTAAGACAAAGAGGGCCATAAAGAACTTTACAACTCATAGACTGATTCCTGGGCTTAGTAAGTCACCTAATTCCTACAATCCACGTTCAGCATCTAGTGCTAAAGCCTCCTGGCGTAGCACAGCAAAGGTTTCATCCGGGTTACGACGTGCATAAGCCCTCAAAGCCTGGCTCAGGGGGCCTTCACGCAGTCCCAACAGCAGCTGGTCTCGTAGGGCTGCCTCGGAGGGGGCATCATCTGGGTCATGTCGCCGCAACCTGCAATATAGCTCTTGCAACCTCAGTATAAAGGAAGACACTGTTTTACCTGTTTTTTGTGTGCAGCTAAAAAACTGTGACCTCAACACTGGAATAGGGGTTCGGTCTCCATAACGTGTATCCAGATAGGCAAAGATTTTGCGTGCCTGGTCTCTTTCATTTTCCTCGAGAACACTGACTTGCCACTTAGCCTCTCCTGCTAGCACTCCCAACACAATGTCAAGCTTTCTGAGTTCAGGTAAGTCTTGTTAACCAAGGAGCCCTTGCATTTGTTCTTTCCAATCATTATATTTCAAATCATCACCGGGCCCTTTAAATTTAGGCAGCCAGTAGGCGCCGGGATACACAGGCATCATCATTTTTGTACTCTTTTGTTAAAACACATGCTCACTAACTTGATCCTGCCGACAACGCCAAAAACTGCGGTATGTAATGTGGGTAGGATGATTAAAAAAAAATAAAAAATTTATTATAAAAAAAAAAATTGGAACAGGTCCTTTAAAATCAAGGGGTGAGCACTGTGTTTAAAACCAAGGAGGCAGACAAGGTTCTCAATTAAAACGAGATTGTTTTTTTATTGCAGTCCGTTTTTTGGCGTCAAGACACCTTAAAAACTGTCCTTAAAATGCGCCAATAGTCTTAAATGGCGACTTAAAATCCATTAAAGAAACAAATAAAACAAATGTGCAGGGCCTGAAGTCCAGTCTAAGCAGGAGGTTAAAAGGGTAAAAATGGCGGCTCCTTGTGACGTCCATCGCTGCACCACGCTCGGGTCTCCTCCTCGGGCTCCGACAGGAGAACGGACCACCGGCCGAGGACCTGAGGCGATAACCACAGCGGCAGTGGGGGTGCACAACACGGAACAATGGAAAGTGCCTTCCTTACTGGTGCCAGAGTGCTACTGTAAGTCAGTCAAGGTACTCACGTGGCTGGGCAGAGCTCCTCACTCTGCCGCTGCCTGAAATCGCATTGCAACACTCTGGCTTCCTCTCAACTGTCGCTGGCACCTTGCGGCTCTCTCCGTCAGTGTCCTTCGAGGCGGACTCTCCACCGCTCGCCGTGGCAGTATCGTCGTCTCCTTACTGCTCGCAGCTCGTTATCTCCGCAGCCTGTTTTTTCCTGCCCGCGTCTGCCTTTGCCTTGCTGCATTTGCCCTCTCTTGCTGCACACTTGCCTCCTCTCTCCACCTGGTGATCCTTTTATGCCCCTCCTCCTCTCATTGGTCAGTCGCTCACAATCGCCCTGGCCGGAAGTAAAACAAATTCAAAATCAGTTCACGTAAAAACCATGCAATAAACATAAAATCACCACAAACTAATAAAACAATAAAACCATGCAGGAGAAATATAAAATCATATACAATAAAAACAGAATAAATACACCAAAAAAGAATAATTTACACTTCCGCCGTGTGACACATTCATGCCATAGCCAAAGTTGACCCATGTGTAGACCATGATTCTCACCATGTCTGACTTTTTTTTTTTTTTTTTTCTAAGCGGGGCTAGAGGTCAGGTTTGAGTCATGGAATCATAGGCCTAAAATTTTGTGAAGTCAGACAGAGCTTAGAGATCACTGACTAACAAACTGTTCCTGACATCATTAGCTGCCTGTAAGTCACATGCAGTTGTGCGATATCGCATGTCCTGAATCCCTCGTATGATTAATTCATTTATGTGTCTCATCATCCCCTCCCTTGTCTTTTTTTTTTGGTCACTCTCTGCTTCTCCCCCTGAATATGTGTGTAGACTCATGTGTCTCCTCACTGCTCTTCATTATCAGCTCAGTCTCACCCTTTTCTTGGACTGCCTTGTCACTCAGGCAATGGTCCAGGTGTCCTATCAGCCATGTGAGGATACGCATGACTGCCTTTGTGGTCATCTATTCTGTGTCCAAATATCAGTTACTTTATTGCAGCTAAACAAGCGGAGCTTATCTCTAGCCATTGCATTTACTGTTAAACTGTCACATGGGTCTGTCCTTCACTCTGTGCCAGCCTGGTCTGTTCTAACTTTCCACTGAGTGGGTTTAAGAGCACTAATGAGCACAAATGAGCAGCGTTGAAATGGTTGCTTATATTCTTCTTGAGTTGAGCAAGGAGGCAGGAAAGTTCACAAGGAAATATTTGAGGAAACACAAGGTGCAGATAACAGATGGCCACTGGGACCGTTTCCTATTTACTGCTTAAGCCACCATTGGTTGGATATCCTGTTCTGCGGACTGAACAGGCATGATTGGCTTCCTTAAAACATCATTATACAGTAACTGCTCCACTTAAAACAATCCACCCCAAGAGGCTTGAATAATCTATTTTAGGCCAAATACAATGACAGGCCGCTGCAATAGTTTACAAAAGAAAGTCTAAAAAACATTTTTATTTTTACAGCTTAAAGACTTTTCACTGCCCAAAAAGAGAGCCTGTCATGGTAGGCGTGGGGAGTGACTGTGTCAGTGGAATAGTGTTTATGTCATGTAAGTATAGCCTTTCTAAAACACCAAAGAGAGAGCTGGTCCATCTTACTCATCAAAATGGGTATTGATCCATTCACGCTTTTTACCTGCTGTGGACTGCTTAATCAATAATTGAATCAATTCTCATATGGAGGACACATTACTGACAGGAATAGCCTGTGTAAGTCCCAATAACAGAAAGTAATGATGCCTCTAAATGTGAAACTAATAAACAAATAAATCAGCCAAGATAAAAATAATGCTTCATTCAGTTGTTCGCTATTTTTCCAGCTCCTGTAGCTGACGGAGAGAGCGGCCGTATCCGTCCTCCTGGGTGTTGACCGTTGTAGGGCTGTAATGGCCACATGCTTTACTGGTACAATAACGGAACAAGGACCAGCAGCACCAGTCCATTAATTATAGATGGTAACCAGGAGCTAGGCGGCTTCTGCTGCTGTTACTAAAAGCTGCAGTTTAGTCTTTACACTCGGGGTGCCCAGTGGAGCCCGAGCAGCAGGCCCGAACAGGAAGATCAGCTGGGGGTTGGGGAGCTTGTGCATTAAAGGAGAAATGCCGATTTTTTTTGACATAAGGCGGTATGATGTACTCACTCACTGGTAGTGGTATTGATGCAGGCTCATTAGCTGTGGTTTTAGAAGCTGTGGTTAGAGATAAACAGCAGCGAGTGTTGCCCGTTAACAAAAACATTTTAAACCACAGCACAGCATTAGCATTTGGTTTAACCATCCCCAGCAGAATACGCCACCACCATGGACCCATTCAACAGAAAAAATGGTTCCGTGATCCCGAGAAGTCTGAGAGACACAAGAACACACTGTGCCTGTTTCAAAGCATTGAGTGCTGTGTTGGTGTGACTGTCAGCTTCTGTTTTCATCTGACAAACTGGAGCCTTGCTGGGGCATCTCCCACATGGTCGTAGCCTGAGTTAATGTCCACAATAAATCAATATTATTTCCAGTAAGTGACCTTAACTACTATGCTGTATCTCTGATATACTGCCCTATCCCTTTAAGAGCAGGTGAAGGCAGATGTAGTTGTCAGAGTAGGTTTCAGAGATGCCTGTTCACATCATTTCCCTACAGCTAGATTCCCATAAATAATCCTAAGAACGATTACTCTAGCTTTCCCTATTGATGCTAATAGGTGTAGTGATTATGATCTTTCAGTATACAGTGTGAGTTTATAAAAGGGACAACAAAATTCTCCCGTCTGCGCGCTCCTATAGCATTAACATGGAGAATGCTTGGGACACATGTGTCCAAAATATCATTGTAATGATGGCAGCCACCCTTTGAAGGTGAGGAGATTTGCTGAAAGGGACCATACAGGAAGGGACGCTACAAAGAATTAGCAGAATAATTCAGACCAAAAAGAAGGATGGAAAAGGGCAAGAGATGGAGGAGGAGGGGAGACGGAGAGGAAGGATGAAAGAGATGAGCTGAGCTCCTTTCTTCTGCCAGTTTGCACATCGGGGAACCCATCCAGAACACCTGAGCAGGGCTTCCTATGATACCCAGGTGGTTTCAGTGCAGAATGCCCCAATTTCACGGTTTAGTCCATTTCTCTCTCTCTCTCCCTCCCCACTCCCATCTTCCTCTGTCTTTCTCTCTTGCCTCCTCTTTCTCCATGTACTCGTATGCACTGACACCCCAGCCCCTATGTTGCCCCTGAGCATGGCTGCTGACTGATGCAGGCTGGAAATGCAGGGCACAGCTGGGCCTGATTGCAGCAGTTTATTTAATTAAAACATGAGAGGATCCCACTGGAGCGAGAGCTAGGGAAGACACAGGCTCTATTTATAGGTTTGAACACAGATGCACACACGCATACACACACACACACACACACACACACACACACACACACACACACACACACACACACACACACACATACATACACCTCTACATCCTGGGAGAGCAATGAAGACAGGTGCTTCCCTTTGTCTTTGGAGACCAGGCTCATCCTCTCATGTGAATGGCTGTTTTTGTGCGCATGTGTACCTTGTGTGCACAGGCGGGCACATGTGTAAGGCTTGTCTATATATGTCGGTGCAACCGCGTATACCTTAGTATGTGGTAGATTAACTGCTAGGTGTGGCCTGCTGATAGCCAGTACTGGATCTCAATGGCGTATTTCAGGTTGCTTCACAGCGTGTGAAGCAATTCAGACACATAGTTGGCAAGAAATGACAAGATCCACCAACGTGCCATATAGTCCCATGCATATTTTGTCAGACAATACAAAGGTGATTCAGCAAGCAACAATGGGGCATTTGCTAACAGCATTAAACCGTTTTTAGTGATTACGCATTTGGCGTTGAAACAGCCCGTACCTCTGTAGCTCCACTTCAGATTATTGACACCTACACATGTCTCATCTTGTTGTCAGGCGTTCCTGAGAACTGTGCTGAGGGTGTAGACTGCCAGTAGGTACATGCAGTATCTCAGAAGCAGACCTCCTGCTCTTACAGCCAGGAAATACTTTGCAGGTGTCATTTTTTCAAGTTGCTCAGCTTCATCAGAATGGTTGAAACTGAGGATAATCATGAACATGCTATCTGCTGCCCATTACAATTTTGTCTGACCCTTGTTTTCAGGCTTTTGAGAGTATGCCTGCCATTGTAAATGCAGAATGGTAAGCCTAGAGCAACTTCTGCCAGTGTAATAACAGGTGTGGAGATGTTGTCCTAAAACTGATATCACAAAGGATGAAACTGTTTACAAATGTAATTACTTCAATAACATTGGTTACTTAGGTAATGCATAAGCATCCCGAGAGGAGAAACCCATATGAATCTCAGCCTTTGACCGAGCCACCCCACTAAATTGTCCCTGCCCTGCTTTTAGAGCCTGCCATAACAACAGTTGTCTCCTCTATCTATGTCTTTTGCTTGAAACTGTGACACGCCTCATTGTAAACTTTCTAAGATAAAAAGCATGACCGATGCAAAAAAAATGATTCATCGCATTGCATCTTCAGATGATCTGTTGCAATATGTTACTCTGGCAAAAGTACAGCAACATATGAGCTTGAGAAAATGAAGCAGAGGTGTATTCTTTTTTTACCAAAGGTATTTGACCTTAACACTTGCTTTGCTTTTTGGCATTTCAGTCCTGCAGTTTATGACTCATTGACATTTAAATGATGTCACTTGTCTTGGTAGTTTATATGTGTGTGATTGTATATTCTGGCACAGCAGTCTATAGAATTCTTCATTAGACAACATGTGACTGATGTCAAGTGTTTGTCTTCGGCATTTGAGGGTTATTGTTCCATTATAATGAGATTTTGTTGTTTTTTGTAGTTAACTTTCTTGCATTGTGACAAACTGCAGTCTGCCCGCACAGTGACACCATCATTGTGGGCGACATATCTGTATATTATCACGCCATGAGCTATTCATAATTACATAGTTTGAGAATTGAATGTGTTCACTCTCTCTCCAGTACTTTAAGGGATTCATTTGTGGAGACTAGCAGAAGGTCTGTGTTTTTGATTTGTGCTTGCCTGGTACCATGTCATCACTTTCATTGGAGGGATATCATATGCCACTTATGTGCAATCACTCTGTGCACTCTCAGTCCTAATGGCACTGTACCCCCCACCCCCCTCACTGCCACTGTGTGTCTTGGTCTCTCCACGGTGTTTGGAGAAAGCTGTTTTCCCAGAGCAGTTTTCACATTTCCTCTGGTCACACCCACCAAGCTGTGTGCGAGTGCGCACATTTCTGATTGTCCATCTATATATGTACGTCTGTTTGTTTGTGCAGCCACTTCCTGCAGAGCGGACTTTCCAACGTAACAATGCGCGGCTGCCTTTCCCCAGGAACATTTGAATCCTAATTTGGGTAAAAACTGGCGCTTGTAAAGATCAGCCAGATTATCTTGATGTTATGCAGTTTGGTGCTTTGCATTAGATGGAAATGAAAAAAGTACACATGTTGCTAGCGTTTAGCTAGATTATCATGTGTTCGTGACAGCATTGTTTAGACAGTAACCTGTTAACATGGCTGGCGTAATGGGGATAAATCATTAAATTTGTTGATTAAATTAAATTCATGGCATCGAACTTCCTTGGAACTTTTGTTTGTCATGCTATACAGATTAGCTTAATCTGCACTGTTGATAAATGAATACACACCTCTATATGTCACACCAGTGGTGGGACATAAACCCCAGATCACAGCTAGCTGTAGATTAAGTGCTCCTTCTAAGTCTTGTAAAGTTGTTTTTCTTCACAAGTTTATAGACATCAAAATTTATAGCGTTTCTGGTGGTTATTATAGTGCCCTGAATTGCCAGGTTAAAAAGCAAATCCAGTAAGGATGTGGTAATGGTGGCGTCTGTCTTTGTGCAAAACAGTGGTGCGTGAGTGTGTTTGTTTTTATCTGTGTAGTAGTGTAGACGTCTCTGCAGGTTGGTATCTATGGCAATAGCTGTCCCCACGTGAGCTTAGCGGTCACGCTGCTTCTGTGCTGATGCCTCGCTCGTATTGATGCGGCACAGCTTCTCTGGCACTCTTAAAGCCATCCATCTCTTGTCTTCAAGGCCCACTGTAATGCTACCCCCACCCCACCTCCCACCCGTCTGCTGCTTAATTGATCCATCCATTTCGCTCAGCCCAGTCAGCCTCTTAAGGCTAATTTCCAGAGGCTCGGGATAGCCGGGGTGAAATATTAACTTGGTGCCAAGCTGCTTCAGACTGTGAATAAACAAGTTAAAGTTTGCAGCTTCTCTGTTTAAAGTCTGCAAAGGTCTGTGGCCATTTGAAAGTTGAACACCTGCAGAAAACAAGTGAAATCACAGCGGAAGGAAAACTACAAAGCTGGGCTTGAGCAGTTCAATCACTGAAATTCCTCCGGCTGGAGCACTTAAGGCCTGGCGTTTGACATTTTCACTGCAGTTGCCATGGTTCCCCGAGGGCTTGTTCCCAACCAGGACTGACTCTTTTTTTATTGTCACAGCAACCACAGAAACATGCCATCCCCGTTCCCATGATGATTAGGGTGACAATAAATCCCCAGGAATACAGTCATTACAGTCATTTGGGATAGAGCCATGGACCGACTTTTTGTCAGAGACATCTGTACGCTTTAAAGGGGACCCTTCAGTGAAAGTCGTTAGGACTGCTATAAATACCTTATGATAATATCTTTTGTTTTCTTTTTGCACTTTACCACTCATAGGTCAAACAACTCTTGCCCCATTACAGGAGTAAACATGACTAAAATGTTATTTCTACTTCCATCTACACCTTTGTTACTGTGGGACAGTCCAAGGACACGTGAGTCCGAATAGCCCATTAACAAAGAACTCTAGTTAAACATCAATACAGTGGGAGTTCATTGCACCTTGTGAGTCACTCAAAGGCAGGAGCAACCATTTCAAAGCCTTTCATTGACTGTGTGGTGCCCTACCCACTATCCCCCAATTCATACACACGTACTGTACACTCCAAATATGGATTACTAGAATACGCAGGAACTGTCCCTAAAAAGGACATGGATTACATAACTGTTTTTTTCTGTGACACTGTAATATCTCAAACATTCTTATCCCCGTGATTGCAAAAGACATGAGGCACTAAGTCCTTGCTTTTATCTGCACCTTTATGGAGCTTATAGTGGAAATCACTTCATCCAGTGTTTTCAAGACAATTCTGTCTATATTTGTGGATGTTCATAATTCTGCCATAGCCAATAGCAGGAAACAAGAGATTAGTGTGACCTTAAATGTGATAACATGCTATGCACAGATCTGCAAAGGATCATTTTTGAACAGATGGTTCCAATGTGTCGCTGCTGATGCGTTGTGATATTTATTTGGGTATAAACATGGAAACATTATGAGAGTCTCCTGTTCAAAGTGAATGGATTTGCCGTACATCACAGAACATAAACTGCTTGATTTATGGCACTGTAAGACAGTTGATTACATTCATAAATAGTAATTAAAGTCAAAGATAAACTCTGATGTTATTTGAGGGCAGGTTTCCCATCACTAAAGATGACAAGGTCTGTGTGGTGAGTCACATTTGGCTTTGTTTTTGCATTACACATTTTAAATATGATTGATTAATTGATTTGGCCTTCCCCTTTAAGTACACAGCCACTCTTGTATGAAAAATTCAAGACCATGAGTACACAGTAATCCATAAGTGCATCCAGTTATTTAGGTCTTCACGGCACTGTGTTTGATGAAGATGCATCCAGATCCAGTGTTTTTCCTATGTTACTGTTTGGATAACCAACCATGGAAACTCTCGTTAAATCGGCTAAATGTTGTAATATGTTTGAAATATGTGAAAATGGTCCAATCCAGGCACATTTCTCCTCAGACTCTCAACCGTACTAAAGTGATAACTCTTGGAAAAGCTTTGAACGGATAATCCACAAACCCATCTTGGTTTAATTGATTTAGACAAAAGATGAATGGCATTCCTTGGTGCGTTTCACGAGGAAATACAATGCTAAAAAAATGCAGCAATAAATGCTGCACTCTAGTCTTGCATTATACTTCGAACCGCAGTTTGCTTCAACCTAAATTCCTATTCCTGTTACAGATAGTCCAAAGCAATTGGAGTCAGTTTGGGCACCTTTAGAAAGACATAGCAACAAGAGGCAATCCCTGTACACACGTAGTAACTCTAGTCTTATGTATAATACTGTTGTTTGTAACATGACACATGTCCAACCCCTATAGTCTTGATATTTGACCACAGACAGATGGTGGAGCTGAGTGCCATAGAGATGGAGGGAGTGGAGGTGTACCAACCTTGAGACGGAGAGTTGTGAGTCATTTCAGAGGCAGGTCTCATTTTGAGCTACTAATCATTATGTAACCTAATCATCCTGAGGAGAATCCCAGTCTTTGTTGACCTGGTCTGGGCCTCCCTTTGTCATTGAGAGTGTTACCGTGGTTACTTTGGTCATGTGTTTGACAGCGGTCAAACTGTAACTTGTGATGAGCTGGTGCACAGAAGTGATGATGCCAGCGAGGCCGAAACCAAACACAAAACTGCTGATGGTAGGGATGATGTCTGGGATGACTGCACCTGTTTTTCCAAAAAGTGTTTAATGAAAGCAATTATTAATCTGTCTTAGGTTTACTTCTGGACAGGCACAGGCAATCTGTTTTTTCCATACAGGCCTTACATACCTTTGCGTGTCTGCTTTTATTTTTCTAATTATGTGCATAAAATATATAGTTGAAGTGCTTTTTAATTACCCTTTATTCAGGATGTTTGTCTTGGCAGCACAGCGGTAGACACTGTGCAATTCACCCATGCCCATGTTTAAAGAGATTGATAAAAAGTAGTGCCGTTGCTAGTTATTGTATGTCCTGGTTGGAAATAAAATAGATTGTCCCCCTTTTCCAGTGTCCAAACAATATAAAAAATTCAGCTTTGTAAAATACCTACTTAACCCCAACGCTGGACTCACATGAGGAAGGGCATCTCTTAAATGCCGATAGTGTGAGGAGGAATGATTGCAATGACTGATAACTCTTTCAATATTGTTATGTAAATGTGAGCCGGTCCTTTAAGGTTCAACTTTATGTTTCCACCCAGTGGCCAAAGACTGAAATACCTGTTTGACAGGTATTAGTCCGTCAGAAAATGGTTGAGGAACCGTTTTAGCTGTCTGACTGTGGGAAATGTTTGCCAGTAAAATGAAAACATTAACATTTCTGGAAATCCAAGAACAGCTTTATTGAATGGCTGTAAATGATGCTTGTGGGGAAATTCCAGTGAACCCTAGAAACCAAATTGTAGAGCATAACTGCTGTGTCTGTAGTTAGGATCTGAATCCATATGACAGATATCTTTGCTAAACTTTGTAATGAAAGTTTATTTTGTTTCAGAGATGGAACATTATCCCTGTCATGTCACAATAGATATATCAGAATAGATGTTATTTTTTTGGCTATTGGCTTTTGGTGTGGGTGTTGTGCAACAGGTGCTGGTGTGATGATGGAACACAAACTTCTGAAGGCTTCCCAGATGCCATGACACTTGCCAGTATTTTCTCATCCTTTCCTTTCCTCAACCTTGTGTCTTTATTATTGCAAGTTAAACAGCATAATTAGCCCCTTGCTACACAATGTAAGCCACACCTGCAGTGTGAGCTTGCAGGCCAGTGTAGCATCTCCCCCACTATGGAGGCATCCCCACTATGCCAAATAAGTGGTCACATAAAAATGCTAAGGAGGCTGCATATGTAATTCATTGTGCTGCTATTGTCAATCTGACAGTGTGGATGTCACGATGCTGCATCCTGTCACACACCTGCCTCAGGTATCCAGATCAGCATCGTAGGTTGGCTATGGCAGCAAAGGCAAACAATCAGCAGCACAGCATCTACGTAGGAGCTTCATTAGAAAGCTCCTCTAATAAAACCTCAGGAGGGCAGCTTAGTTGATTAACAAAGCGCAGTGGGGGTCAGAGCTGCTTTACATGCCCTGTATGACAATAGCACAAATTCACTGAAAGCTAATTACCAGCTGTGGTGTGGCCACTAAGACTAGAGGTTAGATAGTTAAGCACCCAGATGAGACATCATGTATTCTATCTCCAGCTAGAGTTGTAGTTGCACAACATGTAGTTTTTGTAGTTTTCCTATGTGTTGTCTCACTGGGGAAGACCTTCTTTCTGCATCGACTACATTCTTATAAATTCATGCCGTGTTCATCAACTGTGTGATACCAGCACCCAGTTCATATTTGAATCTCACTGCCTTCACGTCTTGTGTGCGCAGCTAATTTAATTTCTCAGCCTCTCCTGTAAAACATGTTTTTCTGTGGCGCATCAACAGAATTGGTGTTGTGACCTGGATTCATGTTGGAAGAAATTAATTGGTTTGTAGCTTAAATCAGAAATTCATTAATCACTTTACTTCCACTTTGAGTTGTTTACATAACCCTCAGTGCATTACAGCAACAAATATGGTCTCTCTCATGAAATATTAAAGGCAGCAACTGCAGCAGCCAAGCATACACAATTTCTTAATGTTTTCCAATTAATACACAGACAGATATTTAATGCGCGCAGGATAACACAGTGCAGTGCTAAATACCCTCTTTCTCCAATACTAATTACGCTGTCCTTATCTTTTCCCAAGGACAGTCTTACATTTTAGTCTCCCAGAATAAGATTTTAATTTAGCATTGGTGTGATTAGCCAGACTACCTTGTGTTTGGGAGCGTACACACACCACAGTGCCCTGTGCAATATCTGTGTTCAGTGGAATAACAGAAGCCTTAATGTACAGCTGCCGTATAGGTCGTTGCAGAGAATTAGATGTAGAAATCCACAGGGAAGGGCATGTGTGGTGTTTTTGCGTCTTGCTCAACGGTATGAAGCTACTGTGTCAGCGTGGTATTCTAGCTGCCTGCTCTGGCCCATTTGTTCAGTCAACAGGAGTAACCTCCAGCTGTGAAGAGACCTCATCTTTCTGCTGAGGGGGGAATAGGAAAATAGAGCAAGCAAGAGAAAATAGCCAGTGCGTGCGCGTGCGTGTGTGTTTGCATGTGCATGCGTGTGTGTGGAGGCTGCGGATACTTGTCATTAGGTACTGTGTTTGTGTGCCTATATGTACCTGTCTGTGTATGTCCTCTGTACACCCTGTACACTGAGCCACTGCAATAACACAAGAATGTTCTGGATAGCTGCCAAATTTAAAAGCAGGCGGAAGTGGGCTGGCAGAGGGGAGCGCCAGGGGTACTACAGGGATGAATTACTACTCACCGGCCCAGTCATACCAACACCACAACTGTCTCGCTTACTGGAAGTCCTGAGATTGATTGAGACAATGAACTCCATGCTTTTAACTCAGAGGTTGTGAAAAGATAGAAAGAGGGGGGTGAGGGAGGCATTTGATTTCTGAGGCAAGAGAAAGACTGAGAAGTTGCTGTGAGACAGGAAGAGATGAGGGCACACAGAGGGAGGATACCGAAATGAATCTTTTTTAATGGCCCGCAGTGTAGTTGTATTTGGCAGGAGTTGCGTTAAAAGGTGATGAAACCTGCAGTTTCTGTCCTCCTGCACGCACGGAACAATGTAATCAAATGGGCACGGAGAACAGAGGCGGACAGGGAGGGGAAGGCTGGGGAGGGTTAGCACCACATGGAAGCACACTCACTACAGCAGCCAAGAGCCACTGGAGAACCACCCAACAGGCCAGACAGAGTCCAAAACCTGGGTCCTCACTGCTCATCAGCAGCGGCCCTGCATGCACCCCTGGTGTCTTAAGTTTTATTGCTGAAGATTTGACTTTTATTCATAACGCTTTCCTCCAGCAGCTGCAGATTATGTTAAAAAAAACAGGCTCTGCTGTGCTCACCAGCTCGTTGCTAACCGGGCCTGTCTGCTATGTGGTGTCGAGCAGGTATTATACACAGTGGGTTTGTGGAGCTTTTTCGCTCTGCTGGCTGTGGCCGAAAAGTGGAAAGTTTAGTTAGTATTTTTTTTTTAAATACGCTGATATTCTAAGAATGAAACCTGTAAGAGTTCAAGATGAATTCATAAGTAGAGAGAGTCATACTGTGACTGACTTTACACCCTGAAATCACCCACAGAAATCCTCAGCCAAAAACCTGTTCTGTTTTTTCTGACCACACTGATAGATATCAGCTTGTTTCTTTTAAACTTTGTTCCAAATACAGGAACTTTACCTATCCGCAACTTCTCACTCTTGTCAATCTCTTTCTTCCTCTACTCAAACTGTGTGCCTCTTTATTGCAGTGCTCTTTCCTCCTCAGTCCACATTCCTGTCTATGTGCTGATATCCTTTCAGACCAAAGCTAGGACCTGGGATAAACTGGCATTTGCCCTGAATGCTATAAATGAGAATTGTATTTCCACCTTCACATATTCTTTTATCCTCCCAGGAAATTATATAGTGTTAGAAATCTTCAGTTCACAGTCAAAGCATTTATTGAGGTCACATATAAAGCAATACAGCGCTGGTCTCAGAGTGAGTTCTTCTTTTAGGATCTCAGCCAGAATGAGCACAGTTGTCAGACTAAAGTTCACATTTGCCTTTTTTGGTTTGACCAAACCCTGTACAATAATCAGATATACGTTACAGAATGTAATTGAATATAATACCTGGGCATACCATATCTTTGTTCTAGACACGTGACAAACAACCTGTTGTTTGTGTGTACTGTCTTCAGGCGTGGAACTAATGCAACAGGCATCATAAATAAAGAAGTGAGGAGACATGAGTATCTGTTGTTATCAGAACTGGTCTTCACCAAGCACCTAATGTTTATGGCTCAAGGCTAGGAGTAACATTCTTCCTAAACATGCAAGTGCAATAAAGAACATGGGATTACTTTAAAGTACCAAGGTGTTTTATGCTACAATAGGCAGCAGCAGAATAGCGAAAAACATGAGAGAGTGAGAGCATATACTCGGAAAAGAGTTTCCTCTCATGCTAACACTCATATATGCACACAGTCTGTCTTTCACTCTCCCTCTCTCGCTTTCGCTTCCTCAGATCTGTCTCCAGTGTTTGCTCGCAGCAGAACGAAAACAAGGGGTCCTGGCACCACTGTGTCATTTATGTAATTCTCCTCGCCCCGTCTGGTCCCTGTGTTTCTCTGCCATGTAGTGGCTCGGCAGACACAGTGACTCAGGGGAGGGTCGCACATGCACACAAACAGGCGGTTATATGCTCGTGCACCCACACACACACACGTACTTGGGGCAGCAGAGCAGATGGAGGGGCAGAGTGACGAGCGCAAGACCAAAAATGAACTCGAACTAGACCCCATGCTGTCCCTGCTGGCATGTGTTAGTGTATACTGTGTCTGAGTGTGATATGTTATTTGAGAAAGGTTTTTTATGTAACCTTGCACAATAAATTTTATATTACACTCATTTTCCAATCACATTGTACTTAAGTACCTATATAAAATATCTGCTTAATAATCAACAACAATCACAATAATATTTTTTCTGTTATCTCTGGTATGTAGGAGTATCACTCACAATGCACTGCTGTGTTCCTCAGCAAAGACATCCACAGGTTAATGAGTCAGTTAGCGTCATTGATTAACCAGGGCACTTAAAAGCGGCCTTGAAGCTGAGAGATTGAGGAAGAAGGAAATCTATGGAAGGAGGCTGAGTTTGGCATGAGCAGTATCGAGTTAAGGGGTTTCTATACGGTCATGTGTACAGAAAAGAGGTGTGAAAGTTATACATGTACCCACTTCTCTTTTTTTTTTTTAAGCAGAGGCCGCTGTAGCCGTAGCTAAGAATAAACTGGTAGTGTTTAGTGTAATGCTGCTGAGAAGTGGCCACCAGTTACAGTAACTGCAGCCCCGAGGAGGAGAGTTCATTTTTCAAAGTATTCCCACATGTTTATGGACTTTCCTTTCGGTTTGCTTTCACCTCTCTGCTGCATTGTTGCACAGCACAGCCAATCTAAAGATCATTTTAAGACCTTTTACAGGGTTAAATGTAATCTGGGTCAGTCTTCTTGTTTGTGCTCTGTTCATATGGAACTGATAATATGGCCTAGTAACTATTCAGGTGTAGTGGCGGTTTTGGTCACTCATAGGCTTCTGTGTGTGTTGCCACACCATAACACCTGGCATCTGTCACGCTCACTTTAACTTGACATGTGAGAACAACCAGCATTAATTAAGCTGACTCATTTGTATCTCTCACTCAGTCTGTGTAAAACTGTCTGTGTTAGGATGTCAAGTTTTACATAATTAAAGGGAGCTGTTCCAGTCAAAGAAATCATTGGAAAAGGACGTTGCTATTTTTTAAGCCTTTTGATAATATTATCTCAATATTTGCAGGATTTTTTAAAACCTTTTTTTTGCAATGTATCACTTTTTTTGGTTTCGTCTTGTGTACAGAAGAGGCAATCATTATCTGACTCACATCTTTGCTTAGTTTGATTGTTGTCACAGTGAACCCAAACTATTACCCTGTAGGGCTCCAACCACTGTCCAATCACTGCAGGCTCATGATGACCTCTGGGCAGTGGAAAGTGTGAAGAATGTGACCCTAGACTGTGGAATCATCATATCTTAAATCTCACCTACACAGGAAAAAGCAGTGAGCACAATCTGGCAGGACAATATGGTGCCTGCACATGTCTGTGTGTGCGCTGTTATGTCTGTGTTTGTTTAGATCAGTTTAGTTTGTGGGTGGAGGCTACAAAGGGCAGTGTAGGGATGAGCAGCTGCTTGCAATGTGCAGCACAAGTTGTGAAGAGTACAGGGAAGTACCTGCATTTCTCAAGGCTGGTTCACCCGATGGTTTGTTCAGTCGTTTACTATGGCGACATGCAGGGAGTTTAGAGAACGTTCCATTGCTATCACCCTCGTTGCACGTTGCGAGCAGGAAATTGATACAAAAGCTTGCCGTGAAGTGCAACGGTAAAAGTTTTGCGAACGTCACATGAATGATTTTGCTGCCTGCATTTGAGAAAAAGTAGTGAAACAAGTAAATCGGAAAATGGTAGGCGTCATGAGCACAGGTGTTTAACCCCTGTGCAGAGTGGCAAAGAATCGGGAGACAGATGTCAGTTGAATGAATGAATGAATGAATGAATGAATGAATGAATGAATGAATGAATGAATGAATGAATGAAATTGGCCAGCCAAGAGGAGGTGGAATGGAAGCACAAGTGGTTTGGATGCTCTCAGGAAGTGTGCAGGATGCCAAGAGACTGTGATAAGTGCTGACATCATTACTATTGCGGTAAATGAGGAGTAGTCGGTCTGTCAAAGAGACAGCTGCTCTGAGAATCTTGTCTTTCGCGTCTTTTTTGTTGTTTTTTTTCTGCCATGGACTCTTGCTGTCTCTATCTCCTGTCAGCCAGCCAGCCAGCCAATCTGTTTATGGCCCTCAGTCCAACTGAAGGAACTGAGCTCTTCGGATCTTTTTTTTTTTTTTGGAATTCCTGTGTACATGACGAGGGGTCTGGTTAATGCAGTCATGATGGGTTTTCCTGCCATTGTAATTCCACACACACATTCACATACACCCACACCCACACACACACAAAGTCCTTCCACACCACACCCAGACTCTGTGTGTGTGTGTGTGCGTGTGTGTGTGTGTGTGTGTGTGTGTGTGTGTGTGTGTGTGTGTGTGTGTGTGTGTGTGTGTGGTGCAGTTGTGTGGTTTGGAGGAAGTCCCATGATCCACTTATGACCGTATGTCATGTGACCAGAACTAGCACTGGGCTAACGTCATTATCAGTTGCAGCTGCTTGTGTTCATGTTGGTATGCTTCTGTACACCGAGAAGACAGATTCACAGTGCAAGGTGGCATTTTTATTTGTCCTCCATCTTTGCTTCTAACCACTCTCTCGAGGACCATGTCCAGGTCTCAAAAACCGACTGATTCCTGACTAATAACAAGTAAATAGATCATGGAAATCATTCCATGGAGCCAACAGTCGGCCAGCTAGCTGAAATTTACTTCAGATGTTAGCTGTATATACACACACACACACACACACACACACACACACACACACACACAGACTTCACACAGACTTCACACACATTGGAATGTGATTGGAAAGTGATTGATTATTTATTAGCATTTAAATAATTGTTGCTTTACATCATTTACAATGTGAGCCCAATGTGACAATGATCCCATCAGCATCCACACACATTTTATAACACAAGTATTCAATCATGACCAGTTGCGGGCAGTTATTTCCCCTGCTGATGCATACGCTATTTTTGCATAAAGGATGCAGCAACATTATGCGTTTGCATATATGTGTCTCTCAAGGTGTGTACAGAACGGCCCCGGGGGAAAGCAGTACACACTGCTGCTTACATAACCTTAAGCTACCCATGACAACAGCAGTGGTTGGGAGAGGGGATGGGAGGAGGGGGGTTAGGAGGTGGCAAGATATGAGGAAGAGGGAGAGGGAAAGATAAATAAAGGCAAAGATAGGAGTGAGTGAGACTGAACACAGACAAAAAAACAAAGCAAGCGACAAATTCCACCTCAGAAAGCAGTGGAGATTTTTTCAAGTCGAGTCAAGATGAGATGAATGAATGCTACGTTTGATGTAGTTCCTTCGCTTTTTGTCAATTTGAAATATGTGAGGAGGATATATCTGCCAGTGTTCATCGTGGAAATGGCATTTATTCAACAACTCAAATATTTATAAATACCAGAGCTGTGCAGGCTTCCTGATGTGGTGCAGCCTTCGTGTTTTTGCCATGGCACGGCATCGGAGGAATCTGCTAACAATAGTGTGGATTTACACAGAAACCAGCTGTACTTTTCGTCAAAATACTCATGAACTAAGAGTCTTTCCAGAGCAGGACAACGTTTCCTGAGGTTTTACTCATATTTAAACAACATACCTCCCCCAAGGAGTGATTTAACTATATATTTTTGTTCAAATACCCAAATGAACTCAGCCGCTCCTGAGGGATCATTGTCTGGCTCTGAAATTCCCGATAATAACTCGCAAGGATGTTGTGTTGCAATAAAAATGAGTCACACATATACACAGTAAGAGGAAACATGAGTGGTTTTTGAAGTATGCGCACACACAAGGGTTAGAGTGGGTTTAGTTCTGATGATGGTGGTGAACAAACAGGATGTGAGTTTAGTTATCTCTGTCTGACAAACTCATTGGCACAAGTGTCCCTCCCCTGCAGGAAACATGGAAAAAACAGGATTCTCTCCATGTTTTTGCAGAAAATCACAAACTTTCAGAGGGATTTTTTTGCACAACGTTAAAACAAAAGTTATTAACTGGTTAAGCAGAAAGAGATGTATAACCTCCCATATGGTAATGGCTTCTCCCACTGCTTGTGCGTGTGTTTGTATATTGACAGAGAGGCTGCTGTGTGTGTTCGTATTGATCCACCACAATCTCAGGGTTTCTCGGCATCACTTTCAGAGGGTCAGAGGAGGTAATAGCACACTGATCCCTTCAGACGAGATCCGATAATGGTTCAAAAAGAACGCGAGCATGTTTAAAAAAAATAAAAAATCAACCTACTTCCAATCAGAAATGTATAATCTATCACCATCCCATGCCAATGCTCAATAGATCAATACACCCAAATTACACTGGTTGTTCTGGTTAATTGGGAGAGATTTAGTGGTAATGCTTTCAGTAATTGGCTGTTTACTTTCCGATAACGTGTTGAAATGGGTTTCTAAATCATGTCTGTCCCTTTCTTAGAGCGTTACATTACTGGTAGTGTCATTAATTCAGCTTTTACGCTGACGTGATACACATTCAGCATTCACTGAGGGATGATGTATTTGCTCCCATAGTGCCCCACTTCCAGGACGTCTTTATGCATGTGTGGGTCTGTGGGTGTCACTGATACGCAGTGGCAGTAAAAATGACCCTTTCTGCGAATGACAGCTTTAAACCCTGAAAGCGAAAGTGAATGTATGGTGTGTGTGTGTGTGTGTGTGTGTGTGTGTGTGTGTGTGTGTGTGTGTGTGTGTGTGTGTGTGTGTGTGTGTGTGTGTGTGTGTGTGTGTGCATGCAGAAACCATCTCTGCTGGGAGAAAAACCAGCCTTTCAGCTCTTATCAGGGAGCTACCAGAATGGGACCGATCACCTCCCACTGCTGAGCTATCAATGTGGAGTTAATTGCCTTTCAGAGGAAATGTGGGGTGTTGGGGGGGGGTCTCTCTGTGCCTTTCCTTTTTAGCTTGTTTGTTGTCTTTTCTCTTTTGCTATTAACCTCAGTTACAGTACAGTATGGTGCAGGGTCCGTGCCTACAATTGTCCAAGTAAGCCTGCAATCCGTCATTCGGATTATTTACTTAAAATGGACTTGACAGAAACTGATACAAACCACATTACACAGAAACAGCAGCATAGAGAGATGAAGAGGGAAGATAGAGGGAAGGACAGATAAGTGAAAAGAGGGAGGGATGGAGAGAGAGAGAGAGGAGAGAAAGAGGGAAGGACAGATAAGTGGAGAGAGATGGAGAGAGGTGGGCCGGGCTTGGCATACAGACAAGCGTGTTCTGTGAGAGCTATAGAGGACAAGGTCGTTCAAGGTCTCCTGTCTTGCTTGATGAGTTACAGTGGGGGGTTTCTGATGGGATGAGGAGCAGTGAGGGTGGGGTTGAGGGGGGTCCTTGTGGTTTACATGTGTATCATGTAGTTGTGTAGGCATGTGATGCCTCTCACCAGTGACGCATCAGAATACTGCGTGCGTGCGTGCAAGCGTGCATCCCGTTGCTTATATGTCCAGCGCTGATGGCCTTGTGTTGTAGCCGACTACACTAGCCTCCTCTAAACTCCAACTCTCTCATGTTTAATTGCATTTGTCACAGTTTGTAGCCTTGAATACCTCAATGCTAACCATTGTATACCCACTGCACACATGCCCACTGTACTGTGTACAGTAAATCAAGTGTTCACAATTCTCTGCTCAAAGACTTGAAAGAACAACTGGCTTTTTGAATAGAGGACCAAAAATGATTCCAGGAAGATATTTTATGACAAAAACCAGACCGAGGCTCTGGTTTGCCATGCTCTGCAGGGATGTAGCCGTTCACCGCAGTACCGTACATATGCATGAAGCACTTTTATACCCTGGATTTGTCCTAGTAGAGATATACATAGATGCTAATACTGTATATCTCAATATGTTTGGCAGACACGAGGAGAAGATACCATGTCAAAATATGTTGCTGCCTGCAGGACTGGATCACACTCCAGAAGCCTCTTAGCATTTTTCCATCATATGGTGCCTCACATGGGCATCAGTGAAATGTGTGTGTGGATTTGTGTATGCACAATGTGTGTGTGTGTATCTGGTGATCTACTTCTGCATGCGTTACAGTTGGAGTGAACAGGATCTAGTCTGCGTTTCTTATTTTCCGTTTCATTATTGTTATCCTTTGCAGATTTATTTGTGTGTTGCAGAGGTGAAATGAGAACATTGATTTCAGTTACCGCTTAGCCACTAGTCTCTAGTCCTGCAAGCCCGGCAGTTTGTACAAAAGAAGATGAATGTGATGGAAACTGTAATACAATTACTAATGACGAATCACATCCCGTCGATTTCTAGCTCAGCAGTATTAACGCACGCGCGCACGTCTATGTGCATTCACAGAAGGGTGTGGATCACGTTGGGATTGCTTTAAGATGAATACTGATTGGATTAACAGCCGCAGATTGTGCAGTTGGATGCAGAGTACTGAGGCAGAGATCCATCAATTTGGCAGCATTGTGCCAGCATGCTGCTCCAAATAAAGAAACAGGAGTTGTAGTCAGTGATCCTGCAAGTTATTCCAGAAGTTCTGGGCAAATTGTCTTTTCCCCTCAGTTGTGTGAGTCACATTTCTAGTGAATCAGGAAGGCACAGCCATTTGTTGTGCTTACAAATCCTTATGCAAGTGCACGTTCATGGCACGAATATAGACATGTGTGGATGTTAAAGAGGGGACTGAGGTTGCTCACAGTCAGACCGCATCCCCTCTCTTTGTTCCATTACACTGTTTCTCCTTGACAGGTTGACCTCTGTTGTGGTGTTATTTAGGTCAACCTGAGCAGAACTGCTTAAGTTCCGGGTAGTAACTGTTATGCAAATCCACTGAACAGTTTTTATAAGATATTTTAAACATGATATGAGGATGTAGTCAGGTCTCTTGATTTGAGGTTGATGTTAAATGGTTAATGGACTGCATTTATTTTTTCCAGTCTAGCGACCACTCAAAGCTCTTTAGAGCACAGTCATGTCACAGCCATCAGGAGCAATTTGGGGTTTGGATATTGCCCAAGGACACTTGAACAAGCAGACTGGAGGGGCTGGGGATCGAACCGCCAACCGTCTTATTGGTGGGCAGCCTCTTTAGCCACTAGTTGCTGGTCATTGTTCGAGATGTACAACATTACACACTTGCATGATTTGTATTGTGGTGTTTTGCAGACTCTGAAGTGCAGTCATAAATAAACTTTCAGCACTTCCTCTTTGCACCTTTGTTCCACTCATTTCAGATTATGACTGAAAACGATACAACATAATGCAACCATTATCCACTGGAAGCAGGAACTAGCCAGTCATCTTCAGTTCTTAAATGAGTCTTTCTTCCTCCTCCGTCCTCTTCATGATAGTTTAGGTTTCTAATAGCTGGCCTCTCTAGAATCAGAGTCCCTTGATAGTTGTGGTCGCTGCTGAGTTTCCACTTCATGGTGCGACTCGCCTAACCTCAACTCTACGCACTCTTTTTTTGGTTTTTCCATTATCAAAGGTTGTGGATAGTACCTGGTAGCTTTTACGTTTTTCTTTTGGCATCACCTCGGGTCGAGGTTCCGTGCGAGTTAAGCCAATACTAAATGGTGAAGTGAAAACACTGCGCAATGGGGAGTCGTCGTCTGTGCTCTGATGTCGCATTCCCCAAACTCTCCTGTTTCTTTTTCCAGCAGTCTTTTGTCTTCGTGCATCCAGCCTTTTCTGAAGCATCATATGTCATTGTGTGTCCTTGCCGTGACAAACAGCAGATGCCTTCATATCCTCCATTGTTCTGTGTTTTTGTCTCGTTGACGATGCCATCACAGCAGTTTCGCTTGGTGTCACAGTAACGATGAGCTAAGAATCTCACCTACGTTGAGGGGACGCTATCTGTAAAGGAAATCAAGAAAAGTTCCTGGTGCTAAAAGTGAGTCGAGCCGAGGTGAATCATGCAGTGGAAACATGGCTTAAATCACCAGGGCAGATAATCACATTGGGCCAGATCAAGTGGAAGAGTAGGGCTCAACACTTCACAACGTGATTATTTTGACAGATATTGCGATCATGATTTTGGTGGGTATGGTTTGCATTTCAATTTCACTGAAAGAAATATAGAGATAATGATGATGTGGTGTTTGTTTCTCACGGTACATTGTTGTGATACATTTCTAATGGTAACGTAGCTTTGTCCAAACGTTGCACCTACTGCGATTTGGATAATGAACTTGGTCATATTGCGATTTCGATAATATTTCAATTCTTTGTTCATCCCTGCACCAGAGCATGGCATCGAGTGGTCTTGTTCTACATGGTTTCCTGCTCAGGGAAGAAGGAGGAATGAAAGAAGGAATATGTTGGTCATGAGTTAAAAAATTTTGACAATAAGGACCTTTGTTTGGGCTTATTTATTTTTAGAAATAGCTTTTGCACTTACGCGCTATCGTGGGTTATTAAGTCTGAGCAGGTATTGTTTCAAGCTCTCGACCCTCCGCTCTTTACTTCGTTTTTTACTAATGTGACTTCCACCATTTGTCCAAGAATAACATGGCTCAACTCTGTCCTTTTCCCCTCTATCCACAGTGAATGAGTATGTATTCATGGTCCAAGCCAGAGGGATCCAGATCAGAGAGAACGTGAAGAACATTGGGGCTCAGGTTCTGGAGCAGGTGGTGAGAGGGGCTTACAGCGTCAATGGCACAGGTAAAAATGTACACGTTGATGCATCAAGGTGCATTGGAAATGCTTAGTTATGTAGATGTGAATGCATTTTCCACCCTAGTCAAATAAAGAAAGTAAAGAAGAAGAGCTCTTAAGTCTGTCCCAGTCTTACTGTTAGTGACTCATACATGTGTAGGGGGCACTTAGCTAAGGCAGCAGTGAAAAGATAAAAAAGCATTTATACAGAACGTTAAAGCACTCATGTAGATAAAGACTGGCTTAAGCTGATGGTGATGTTGATTCTCGTATGCGTGTGACTCCAGACTATTCCTATGACTTCAACCTGAGCGAGAGTGATCCTCCTCCCACCACATACCTGCCTGAGGACTTCACCTACCTCCCCTCTCAGGTCTGTCCTGAGAGGCTGCTCTCCATGAGTAAGTGCACTGTTAAAGCTTTGATTTGAAGTGTGTCTGTCATGCGATCCTGGCTGATGATTCTGTAATATATGTAATGCACCAGATGAGAAACATGGCACCCGTTCTCCTTGGTTGAGCTCAAATGACTTAAAAAACGGTTTTTCTTCAGGTTTTCTTGGCCTTACAAAATGTTCCCTGGATTTTCATTTTGCTTCTGTATATATTTGCTCTAATAAGTAGTAGTGAAATGTTTTAGAGTCTGTGTTTTATTTCAGTGTGAATGATGGTGCAGGCAGATATGTTGTAATGCCCCAGAAAAGCTTAACCCAGCAATTTATGCCCCAGACTGCTCTACTGTTAGAGGCTTTGACGAGCATTTTTTCCCCTCTCCTCCCTCCTTTTCCATCCCTCTCTCTATTGTCATTACCATTTTCCTCATCTTATTCCTTTAATCTTTTCCTCTCTTTCCTGTTCCATCTTATTCACATGCCCACCATCGTCACTCTAATGGCTTGTTCTGACTCAAATACAATCTGTCTCTTCTTCCTCTCCCTCTCTTTTTCTCCCCTGGCACATAGAGGGCAGGTTGGAGGTGAATATGAGCGAGGTATCTTTGGAGGATGTGGAGAGATCCTTGGTGGAGGGCGACCATGGTGTTGCACCAGGAGGCAACTGGAAGCCCAGAGACTGTTTACCTCGCTGGAAGGTGAGTGCGGGGGGGCGCTGAAAAGCATAGTCGGATGAGTTTAACGAAGAAGTGGAAAAAAAAAAAAGCGAAATTATCATGAGTAACCATGTCTTTCCTAGAAACAGACATTTCTGTTAAAGATTTCAAATATATATTTCTGTTACTTTGAAGTCTTTTAAAGTGTTTATGAGTCAGGTGCCTGGAAAAGTAACTGGTGGGGAGAATAACCAGTGTCCAACACAGGAAGTTCGCAGCATTCACAGTGCAGCGATGCAGTGCACATGCAGTAACTGGCATGTGTCCCACGCACAGCATGTGTCACATACATGCTTTTACACCACTTGCCTGCTTATTCTGTCGCTCACCGTGCATGTGGTTGTTCTGTCATGACATTCAAATGCCAAAAATGTACACGTGCAGTCATATATCCCTAAGTATGAAGCACAAGAAGCAGGCAAAACATGACTTCACGCCTTTCTATGTGCTTTGCAGCAGTGTTTCATACTCGAACCAGCCTCCACTCATTTTTATCACTCTTTTTTTGTTCAACAGAGCAATCCTGCGTGCCATCTGTCTGTCTGTCTGTCTCTCACATTCATTTGCCCTGAGGGACTGTGTATGCTCTAACAACCGTCTCTCTCTCTCTCTCTCTCTCTCTCTCTCTCTCTCTCTCTCTCTCTCTCTCTCTCTCTCTCTCTCTCTTGCTCTCTCTCTCTCCTCCTCCTCAATAGTCTCTCTCTCTCTTAGCCACTCATTTTCCATCCCTCTTGCTTTTTGTTCCTTCCTGTGACAGTTTGCTTTTTATTGAGCTTCAAAGGAAGCTTAAAAACGGGGACTGTCATAGCGACCGTTCGATGGGGAAAAATAAACACCTTTCACAGACATTTAGTGCCTCAGTGCTTCTATGATTGATGCATGCCAGATCTCATTGTGGAAATGAGGTTTCAACAACCTGCCACTTCTTTGTCATGAGTCTTCATGGTAATTAATGGGGCTTTGTCCTGTCTTCACCCACACTTTCCCATTCACCTACTGCCAAGAGATCGCAACTCTCAGAAACTTTTACTTTGTGCAAAATCCTACAGCTCACTTTGTTCATGTTGCTCTGCCTGTCCCCATACATTTATATGCATGTCATTTCATATCTTTTGTACTATTATCCATTTTGTGTCCCTTAGGTGGCGATCCTAGTTCCATTCAGGAACAGACATGAACACTTACCCATTCTCCTGAGACACCTGGTGCCAGTGCTGCAGAAACAGAGGCTCCAGTTTGGCTTTTATCTCATAGAGCAGGTAAGCACACACCTATTCACAGACTTCGGCAGGGATTGGCTGTGTTGTCTTCCCAGGTGGCAATAAGTTCAGAGTTCAAAAGTTCAGAGTCAACATTTTTGTCCAGTCAGCCATTTGAACAGGACATAAAGAGGATGGAAATGCTGTTTCTCTCATACCTCGGTGTTGACATATACGAGTGCTAAAACAAACAAGCGTTTTAAAACTAGTATAAAAACTAAAAAAGTACTAAGAATTTAAGTGTTTACAAGTTTTGATGGTGTTCAGGGTGGTACAATAACAAGGCACAGATTAAGTACAAAAACCGTAATGATAAGTATAATGCAAATAGAACAAATAAAGTGCAAATAGAGATGAAAAGATGTGCAAGTAATGTGCCATCCACAGGAGTAAGTAGCAGCAGTTTGTTGTGTTTGTAGTGTTTTTGGAGTGTTCTGTAATGTTTGTGTTTTGCAGTAGATTGTGGGTTGAAATAAATAGCAATCTTTTGCAGAATAATCCACGAAAATAGGAATTATCCTAACATGGAAGAATCTCTTTTCTTTTCTTTAGGAGGGCACGGAGCCGTTTAATCGAGCCATGTTGTTTAACGTGGGCTACAAGGAGGCAATGAAGGACCAGGACTGGGACTGTCTGATCTTCCACGATGTGGACCACCTCATGGAGAATGACAGAAACTACTACGGCTGCACGCACATGCCCCGACACTTTGCGGTCAAACTCGACAAGTACTCCTACATGTGAGTCCTGATTCTGTCCATGGGTATATACAGCAAATGTATTCTTTACTTAATATTAATTTAATATGTGTAACTGTCCTCCCAAGGCTCCCATATAATGAGTTCTTCGGTGGTGTCAGTGGCCTGACGGTGAAGCAGTTCAAAAAGATTAATGGATTTCCTAATGCATTCTGGGGCTGGGGAGGAGAGGACGATGACCTCTGGAACAGGTGAGGGGAATGCACATGCAAACACACGCACACACACACACACATTGTCCCAGACCTGACAGCATCGTTGACATTAGGTCAGTTGGCACACAGCAGGCTTTTGTAATCATTTTTGTGGGTTTTTTGTTTGTTTTTTTCCTTGTTGTCCTCACCTCCCTCACAGCTCCCAGGCAGCTGTACACACTTAGGGCTCTCAAAATACACCGGCAGCTCTAATTGATTGGCTTGTGTAATGTTTCCGTGTTTAATGATTCCTTTTGTGTGCAGTTACTGTGAAACTTTCCCCTCTTATATTTTTCTACCTCTATATCATGTTGCACACAGTGTTAATATGACATGGTTATTATGCTTTCTATGAAAATACGACAATGCAATGCTTGCTCACCTGCTTGTGGCTAGTGAGCTAACGCACATTAAATGTTTGTGTAGGGTGCAGTTTGCCAATTACACAGTAAGTAGACCACACGGAGAGCAGGGGCGCTACATGTCAATTCCACATCATCATCGTGGGGAAGTCCAGTTCCTGGGAAGGTTAGTGTCTGTGCAAACACAGGGCATTCACACACACACCCGCATGCACACACACTTTGGTTAAAAGTGGAAGCTAATGATTGGAATGAGGCTTAGGCTCATGTGGTGTAAGCCAGTCACATGAACAGCCAGAACAGTGACTTTGAGAGAATTTCAACTCTTTTAAAGACTTTGCATGTGATATGCTTGTACGCCTCAGGGCTGAATTCCAATCATGCTCTCTCTGCTCAAATTGTAAGTCACAAAAAAAAAAAAAAACCCAAGGCATAAATGTTTCTTTCATTTGTCACTAAGAAAGTTGGAGGAGTTGATACTAGGTAGAAAAATACAGATAATGAATTGATTGAATTTGTAAATTTTCTATAAAGTTAACATGATTAATGTGTGTGTTCAAGTCAGCAACAGTGCAGTGATTTGCTGATGAATTAATCCCATGAAAAAAAAAAAAGCATGCAGCTCTCACTTTCTGTCCATGTGAAACTGTGACACTCAGTGTTGCTTTTACCTTCTAGTAACTCTGAGTAAGCAGATGAAACCTGTTCCTCAGCATATTGTCTCATTGTTTATTAATGCTCATGTGCCTAACCTGAACTTTAAACCTGCTCTCTGTTGCACTGGTTGCAGAAGTGTTGCAAGAACTGTCTCGTCTCGTCTCCTCTCCTGACTCACTGACTGACTGTGTGTTATTGCAGGTATAGTCTACTACGCCACTCAAAGGAGAGACAGAAATTGGATGGTCTTAACAACCTGAACTACTCCCCCCTAGTGTCCAGGAGGCCTCTCTTCACGAATATCACAGTCAGCTTGAGCAGAAAGCTTGCACCCATAGCTGACTACTGACGTAGGCACAGCTGGACTGCAAAACACATGGGAATCAAAGTCCTCTAGGACATCAGCCATATCACCAATTACAGCACTGCTTTGGACTTTTTAGTTCAATTTATTCTTTGCTTTTTTTCTTTAGTCGTATGCAAAAAAAAAGGAGACTCAAATAAGTATGTTGGATAAATCATATAAGAAATGAAAGTTAAATGCTGCACTTGCTTGTGCCACAGTCCATCACTCCTCTCATCTGGGCTTATCTAGTGTTCAGTCTCCACATGCCTTTTGCACCATTTTGGCCTTCAGCATCCATTCATTCAGTCATTTTCTGATTCCATCAATGATTAGCTCAGCCCTACACTATTGTGCTTGTTTATTAAAACAGGCCACAATACGCGCGCACAGTCATGACGTGGTCCCCGAGGCTTTGGTATTTACTTTGCTCTTGCACTCTTTATTTTAACAAATGCAGTAAACCTGTGAAAACATTTGCATGCACACATGACCACACAGCAACTTGAACCAAGTGGACTCTTGCAGCTGGTTCTGCAGAAGGTATGCCAAATCTACAAGTGAAGAGAGCAAGAGAAGATGATTTAAAACAGAGTGCGTGTTTTCTGTCATGTATAGCGTATGTGAAATAGTTAATCCTAAGTTTAGAGAATATTAATACCTTACTCATCTCTTACCAACTTATATTTTGTCCTGTGAACATACCATTTAAAGACTGTGATGTTTGTGTTTGCATAGTTGCATTGGATGTTCTGGCTGCCTGCAAGTGGCTGTATGATGGAGAGCAATGCTCATCCTGTTAGCAATAAGCTGTAATATCAGACAGCAGAACTTAGACCTGACTTCCTCACTATACAGATGCAATAGCATGGGTGCTAGCATACCCTTATTGGACTACAGAGAAGGAGTGACTGCGTATGCAAACCACATTCAACACACCTTTGCCTAAGCAAACATGCCACCCTTTCCAGAACCCGTGCGTGTCTGTGTGTGTGTCTGTGTGTATTAAAGTGAGGGAGAGCTATGCAAATGGCCTGCATGTATCCTGTTGTTGGCACAAGGTCTTCGGGGTGACCTCCATGAGACTTCACCCCTGAGACTGTGACAGACTGACTTTAGACCTCACTTTGTGTGCAGTGTGTAAGTCCAGGCCGGGGAGAGAGAAACCGTTTTATTTTTAGATCCCGCAATGTTTACTCACCCTACATTTTTTCACGGGAGAGAATTGGAGGAGAGAATACTTGATTGCTGTCACTGTCGCTGGTGTTTACAGAAGCTTTTGCTTTGTTATTTTTCAGATTGTCTAGTGTTTGTAATACTGTTAGCCAGCCCTCATCCACTGTGGGTGCTGTGAAAAGTATATCTCTACAACCAACCAATCTATGGCTGCCTTTATGTTTTTTAACTGACAGTTCTTTATCAAGGCATGGATAGGAAAAAGCAGATCTAAATGTTTATCTTTGACATCAGGTGATAAACCGCTGATTAGCTTTGGTAGATTGTGGAGTTTCTCTGTGCAAATCATACTTCGGGATGTCGGTCTAAGTAGAGGTTCGTCGAACAAGAGGTTGTCCGGTGGCGTGCAGCCTAACTGTGCAGCGACAGACGGCAGTTGCAAAAATGTCCCTTTTCTGATTTGTGTGTTTGACAGTGTTGATTTTGAGTAAAATATCCCAATACTGTAAACTAGTTCCGTTAAAAAACAAAAAAAAAAAAACGAAGAAAAAAAACCGCAAAAAAAACAGACACGTTCTCCTCACTGTCTGTCCTCTAGTCATGCAGCTACTTCATTTCACACAAATCGCCTTGTATGCATTTCTTATGACGTATCGTTTGGGGAAAATGCGAGTGGTTGAGAAACTGTTGTGTTCCCACAATGAAATAAGAAGAGGCAGGACCTCATTTTATTTATTTGATCTGTTAAGGATTATTTTCTGTAATTGTTCAGTTTTTATTTTTCTTGCGGTTGATGTGATGATGTAGTAGGTGACAAACGACAGGCTGTGTTAGATGCACTGAAACTTGTAGTTATGTGTATTTGTGTGGGATTGTGAGGTTCCCGTCTGCGTAAGCGGGGAGGCGTTCCATTTCATTTAGATGCACATTTCGATACGAGTGGCTGGTTTGGATGAAATGGAACGGGACCTGCAGCCTGGTGTGTATTAATCTGCTGAACAGACACGTTGGAGGAAGCCATTTTGTGTGACGACCACAGGAAGAGCAAGACGCCTGATCAGAAAATGCTAGTGGTCACGGTCTTTCACTGAGCACCTCTTTTATATTAATTGATAATCAATGGTGCTGACCTTCCAGAGCTCCCTTTGAGGGGTTCTCTCTCTACGTGCTTACTGGAACCAATTGTAACGTCATAAAGGCTCGTATCGGCAGGCGAACCATCCCTCTAACTTTCATTTAATTCCAGCCTGCTTGGAAATGGCGTAGGTTTTCTGTGTTTTTACACCCATACATTTGTAAACCTGTTGCCTTTTCATCCTGCCAGGTGAAGCTAATTCGTGTATTTGTTGTTCTGGTTCGTTGCCACAAACAGAAGCACGTTTTGTTTACCTCCTTAGCCAATCACTCTGGAGGTGCCCAGCGGAAGTCACCGACACTAGCAGCGTTTGTGTTAAGTTTTCTTTTCCATGTGTGTTTGAGTGAAATGGCTAAGCCTTTCAGAGGTCTAACTGTCCTCCATCTGGGTTGTGTTTTTTATTTTGTTTCCCCGCACTGATAAGACAATGATTTCTAGTGACCTGGTTGTGAACAACTCACAGCTTCTATTTCTGGTTCTTGACACTTGCATAACAAACTGTACATTATACTTTTGTGTTTTCATTGCTTTAAACTAACAGCTAGATGGAGATATAGCAAAAGCCAAATGTTTAGTTTGAGTGTTTCGGGTGAAAATTCAGACCTTGAGCGTCCTCTCGATATAAAGAGGCCCTCTGGATGACGTAGATATTCTTGAGTCAGTGTTAGACTCTTATACTTCACAATCTAGAACAAGCAGCTTCATCAGCCAACACCGCCATCAACGCGATGGGTGTTCTGTGACTGCCAGACAGATTTGTCCGCTCGATGACTCAGTAACCGGGGCAAATCAGTCAGCTTACTCTTGCTTTTTATTTAAAACAGGAAGTTGATTGTTTTCAGTTGGTGATAAGAGCATGGCGGCTACTTTTGTTCCCGTTAAATATACTATACATGGTCTGTCTCAGTCCAGACCGAGACCGAGCCTGCTGCTCACTCAAGAGGCTTCATCGTTCCATAATCTCACCTGCGCTGATCCATTCTGTGCCAGTTTACATGAAGAGACCACTCTGTGGGCATCTGACAAGACTGGCAGCCTTAAAGCTTCTTAATTTATTGCAGTGTTTTTTTTCACAAGTTTTTATTTTTTTTATAAGCAAAAATATTTAAATTGGAAAAAAAGTGTATATCAAGAAAATGATCATTGTAAATATTGTTGTGTGTAGTGTTTTAGAAATTCTATAAGGTCTTAAATCACTACAGATGCTAGCATAAAGAACAAGGCTTTGGAGGGATTTGGCTGGGGGTTGATCCAGTGCCATTTAAGTGCTAGTGAAGCTTACACAGCGACATCAATGTTTTTACATCACTGCTTCCCTGCACAGCCTTTTTTTTTTAAAAAAAAAAAGAAAAAATATCCCTATCCCATGAATTTTAGATTTCTCTCACAATCTCTGAGGTGTTCTGCATTCCCGAGGCCTCCCTGTGCTTCATGTGCTGTAGCAGTTGAAGAGACACCACCATGGCAGATGCAGGCATCAGTCTTCAGATGAAGTTCGGTGTCCTTGTTTCTGCGTGTGACGTCTCTTTGACAGTGACAGCAGTTGGGGTAAGGTGTAGGTCGGAGGAAAGCACCGCAGGACAGTGACGTGTCAGCCAAAAACACCACATGCTTACAATGCAACGAAACACAGGCACCCGAACCAGCGACACAATCCACTCTAAAGTCCACACAGATTCATTTTTTTTGTATTCAAGCTAACTATTAAAAAAAAAAAAAGATAGGATACAGATTGCTAAATTTAAAATATATCTTCTCTGATTGTAAGGAGAGATATTCTCCTTGAATTGAAGCCATTTGAAGCCACTTGTCAAAACTTGATGTCAGCCTTATGTGGATCTGTTTGTGTATTGGCATATTATCTTTTGATTAATGAAATTTGTATGATGGAGATTTTCTTTTATACCATCATTGTTATTGTCAAAGTACACCAATAAAATGAAACTTGTAAAGATACAGTACCCCGTCTCTGCCTGTGTTTTAGTTCTCTGTTGAGGTCCACCTGCTTCCGTTGTGCTACCAGAAACCACTGCTTCTGCTCAAGCATTTCCTCACAGTGAGGTCAGCGGCTCTATTTTAAATGTTCAGAATGATGCGTTCGTACTGCTGCGCAGACTGTGAACATGTGCGCAGAGGCATAGTTCCTGTAAAGAGGCATTTAGCTCACACTTCATTACTTATACAAAACACAGAGCACAAACTGGCCACAGTTAGAGCACAAGCTGCCAGTGAAAGGGCTCTACTGGGAGTATTATACTGTTTCAAGCGATTGCTGTCACTTTCTGTTGCCTGCATGGTCTTTGAGAGGTAATGCTAGTAGGTAAGACTGGGAGTGTGTCCAAGAGGATATTCTGCAAAAATTTCAAATATTTCTCTCCATAACATCATATAATAAAGTCAGGCTGAGTCCGATATATCAATGTGAGGATCCTTAACTTATTTTCCTTGTAGTCTGAAGATGCCTAAATGCCTGTTTGAGCACCGGGGAGCTCTAACTGTAAGCAGAGATATAGACAGCTTCACGTCCCCTCTTAAACGCTCTTGCCCATACAGAGGATTATTGTCTGCGTTTTGGCTCTTGTGATCCACAGTTGGCAACAAAATCCAAGCATCTTGGGACCAGATTCTTCTGCTTTAGAGCACTTCTTTTAATAGTCCCACAGAGTTCTCGGCTGATATTGTGTTTATGTTTGTGCATGCATGCGTGTACGTGTGCGTGCATGTACACATCCGGAGCCGGAGACAAAGATGATGCTTGTTGGGATTGTCCAGCCTGTCACCCGTGGAAGGAAAAACAGAGAGCAGAATGAGATGCTTTGAGGAGAGGTCACTTAAGATTCATTGAATCAGAACAGCTCCAGCCCTGTGGCATTTAGCACATTAACTGCGCATCTCTGCTAGTTAACTGAAGTGACAGCTGATAATTTAATTATGCTCTCGGAAAAGGAAATGCTAAGTGGCAGGGATGAGATATCTACATGGGAGTTTAAATGTATTGGTGCACCACTTCCCACACTGTTTTTCTCTGCAAAATGTAATGAAAAAGATAGCTATGGCAGCAATTAACATAATGTACTGTGTTTGAAAAACACCTCCATTTGTCCTCCCTGAAAATGCCCCTGCTTCTCTCCTGCTGTGTCGCTGTAGCTGCAGTGTGTGTGAGAGACTTGGCAGAGGCACAGAGCCCGGCTGGAGTAGCCACATCTTAATGGAGTCTGGGAAACACAAGGCTTTGGTATGCTGACACCAGTGCCACTTAGCTGTCAGACACACATGGAGGGCAGCTCTTGAGATCTCAAGAGTTGCCTTGGCATGTGTGTACAACACACGCCGGCACACACATACACACCAGCTATTAATTCACCCACATGCACCCCCTTGAGTGTTGTGCCTCTCAGAGGCTTTGATGTCATTTGTGGCGCCTTTGCCTTTGTATGCTTCCTGTGCGTCCGTGTCAGTGCACCTCCCCGTACAGTCTCTTACGCTGAAATCTGCATCAGGAAATAGCTGAATAACGAAATCTGTGGCTTTTACTTTTGCAGAATCGTGTCACACTCTTCATCCGCATTTGCTCTGCGCTCCTGTCTTTGTGCATGTGTGTGTCCGCCCCCTTTACACACACATACACACACAGCACTGAGAAACAACGAGAGAGACGTGCCCTTTAGCTTTGCACTGTTTTAAGCTTTGTGCGTACCGTCTATATGATATATGTGCTGACATCATGCATTAAAGGGCCCTTGCTCTCATATCTGGTTAAATCAGATGTTTGAGTAATAGAAAACAACAGTGCCTTATGGGAATCTGTGTGTGTCTGTGAGTATGTGATGTCTCATGCACGCGCAAAAACAAGAAGCATGCAGAGGAAGAGACGATGTGCGGATGTCACATGAATTTCTAACATCGCTCAGTATTACATAACTGTTTGTCACGGTCTCAGGTATGAGCGTTACCCAGCATTACAGCAACCCGCTCCCCCTCCCCTTTAACTTTATTTTCTCTCATCATCCTCCGCCTTCTGCTGTGTCTTCCAGGTCACCAATAGGCCAGTCCTTTGTGTAGTGTCGCCTCCCAAGGGACAGCAGAGCATCCAGCTGCTGTCTGGCCCCTGGGGTTTAGACTTGCACTGCTGCTGTTTGCCCAGTCGGCGCTAACTGTTTGAGTTTATGCTCGTGCATGTGTGTCTGAGCAGGCATGTCTTTTCCCCAGCTCCTGTTGTGACTCCTGCCTGTTTTCCTGTCAGGATACAGCCGAGGGACGAGGAGGTTGTAAACACATCTGCTTCCCATTCGCACATTCCTCATCCTCCTTGACACTGCTGTGCTCCCTTGCCTCGACGTCCATCCTTTGCTCTCCTGCCCGCCCTGCCCTTGTCACATCCCTGTCTATCAGCTTGAGTATTCCTCTTCAGCGAGCCGGGCTCATCCTCTCGGCTCGCCTCCTCCCTACACTGACTGTCACAGCCACGCTTGTTCATTGTCTCTGCTCATTTTTGCTCACTGATGCCATCTCACTGGACTATGTTTTTCAAAATTTCTCATTACAATCATCCTACTTCTTTTCCTCCTGATCGTCTCACTATCGTCCCATGGCCAATTCTGTTTCTCAATACAGCATATTTGCCTTTGCCTGCGACCTCCACCCTCTCCATCTACTCTGAATTGCCCCTGCAGCATTTTTATTTTTATGTCTAGCCTCTGGTTTTCATTATGCTGTGATTGCTTCATCCTGTTCTGGTTACTAAGAGATGTTGTCTTTCAAAAATGTGCTGATGCTGTATGGAAGACCTGCTGACGGCGCTTCATGGTGCAAGGTCAACTAATTTTTTACAGCTCACTTCACTCAGCTTCATTCATTATCACTGGGTCTCACCTAACCTCTGACTCTACAGTATAAACACTAATATCCTCCACATGTTCACCTCATGACCTCACCTTATCATCTGACTGCATCATGTGATCACAGTCTTCTGAGCTGGTGCAGTTTGCAACTTTGTAAGCTGAACTCATGCTGTTTCATTGAATCAAATGAGCACTGTTCCCTTTATCCATTTGGTAGAGTCAGGGATTTTGAACAAAAAAAGGCTTTCTCTACAAAACTGCTTACTCTGTGCAGTCACACACCTCCAATTCCTCCAGCCAATATTCTGCACTGTATATTAATGATACATTTCTTGTCCCCATTACATGCTGACAGCCGGTTAATCAGTGAGAGATGTTGCCATCTTAAACTATGTGCTGATATTCTGTGAAACCTGCAGACAGTGCAACCTGACTACAGGCTTAGTCATAATTCAAAATCTGTTTACTGTCCTAAATCTGTGATAAAAGATACCGAGAGAAATAAATGTGATGCTGCTTCTTAAAAGCTGTTTGCATTATTTTCCGGTTAACACTGAGACAGTTTACATTCCTTACCCGTTAGTTCCACAGCCTGCTGGTGATGGACAGAAACAGCCTGAACCAATGCACAGTGAAACAGAAGGATCTTTTTCTCTTTTTGTGGCCAGCAAAAGATAAAGAAATCAAGGAACATATTCAACCCACTTGACCACATCTTTACAAGTTTACTTGAATTGGTTTATACTATGAAGGCACCATCTGCAGTAACAGCTGCCATCAAAATAACGCATGATAAAAATGTTTGTACTGTACTGATGGGTCACATCATTTGGTGTAACAGTGGTATCCTTTCTCAGCTGTTCATAGCTAATTTTTGATGCTTTCGTACAACTTTATGTGATAATATTCAGATTTGTTATCTATGTATATTTTGCCAATTCCACATGTTAAACTTCTAGCATTTGATCGTTTGGCCTCAAAATTAACAGTGTTTTTTTTTTTTTTTCTCTCATATTTATTGACACACAATAAATGGGTGGAGAGTATAAAGTTCATATTGGCCATTAATGAAAACACAATGAAATGTGGGCTTGCTAAATGTCCAACAATAATAACTCCTAAACGATAACAGTAAGAACTGCATAATAAACCCCATTAGCTCCACATGCAGGCAAGCTGCTGCATGAAACTCCCCTTAAAGGGATAAATAAAGTTGGATTGAATTCAATTCAGTGAATTGTCGTTTTTGGAATAAAAGTACCCACATTCATTTTGAAAAAAGGCTTACATTGCCAGATTTGACTCTAGGAAACACTGCCACCCTGGAGTGTTTAAGGCTTTATTTCTTCCCAACTACCATGTCATGTAATGTGTTGTCACTGTCCCCTAGTGGTGATGTTCGGAACTTCTCTGCAACTTAGAGCAATGCATCAGGAAACAAAAACAACTGTCAAAGCAGAAATACATGTCATTTTTAAACATATGGAACACAGAAGTTTACAAAAAACGTAAATAGCACCAAGATGACATACAGTATTTTTTTTTCAACAAAGACGAGACAAGAGTCCACACAGAGGATTCCAAGTGTGCTTGTCAGTAGAAACCCGTAGCAGCGTATTAGTCCCATATCATCCACTTTGTTTTGTTATCATTTCTCTAATACAAACAGTTTAACATCATAATAATGCAGTCACTTCATATAAGTTAAAAAAGGTAAAATGTGAGGACAAAACAATCAGGATCAGAGAAAAAAAAAAAAAAAAAGCAAACAAAAAAAACCACAAATGCCCTATAGAATAAAATCTCAAGGGGGGGAAATTGCCCAGCTATACAACCATAGGTGTGTCTTTGTATTCTGTGACTTCCTCACTTCACTAAACTAAACAGCCAAGACATCTGGATGCACTGGGGTGGGGATTTTCTGAGAAATGACTTTCACCAGTTAATTTGCATCTGTGGGATTCGCGATGTGATTTGAAAGCGAGAGGAGAGAAGCAGAGGAAGTCACTTGAGCCTAATGAGAAGCACACATAAGTCTTTAAAAAAAAAAAAAAAAATCTGTAGCTCAGCTGCTACTGGTCTCCTTTTTGATTGGCTGCTCCCTTCGCCGCACAGTCTTTGACCTCCCCTTTCAGCTCAGCTAGCTGTTCTGAATGGATGGCCAGGGTGCCATTTACCTGGGCCAGGTAGGAGTCTGAGTGTCTCTCAAGCTCTGCCCTGATCCTCTCCAGCTGCTCTGCCAGTTCCCCCAGGCTGCTGCATTGGCCTTCTACCTGGCTCACCCTGCTATTAACATCCTTCACCCCCTTCTGTACTTCTATTGCTGTACTCCGGCAGCCCTGCAGCTCCCCGGACAGCTGTCTCCTCAAAGTCACTAGTTCTCCCTTCAGCTGGGCCAGCCGCCTCTCCCCGGCCCCCAGGAGGGCGGCTTGGTGGCCCACTAGTTTGGTGATTCCTTGCACCTGGTTGACTAGCTGGTGCTCTTTCTGCTCCCAGGTGTTGTTAGCATGGCCCACTTCACTTGCAATTAAGCTAATAGAGTCCTTCAGGCCCTTCAGAGTGCGGTTCACCGAGTTGATGTTGACCTTCAGCAGGGTGATCTCTCCCTGGACGATGTCCTCTGTGTCCTCCTGGGCGATACGGAAGAGCAGATTCTGCAGGGTGTTGTTTAGGCGGTCCAGTTGGTTAGAATGGGTGTCCAGGCGGTTGGTCATCTTCTTCTCCATCCCTTCACACTCTTCCTCTACTTCAGTGACACTGACGCCTCCTGCTGGTGGTGTAGAGGGTGAGCAGGAAGAAGTGCAGAGGAGCTCCAAGTCTATTAACTGCTTCTGAATGCCATCCAGGTCTCCCTCCACTCTCCTCCTCACAGACTCGATCTCTGTCTCCAGCGCTGGGACCACCTGACCTTCCAGGAGTGCCGGAGCAGTGGCGTTACTCAGCTCCTCAACGGCCACAAACACTCTCTCCTCCAGGGTCTTCAGCTTGTCCTCCAGCATGGTCTTGAAGCCATCCAGACCACCAGGGAGCCCTCCTACTCCATCAGGTCCACCCTCTGTGGCATTTAGGCGGCCCTCTATGTCCACCAGACGGGTCTCAATCAGTGTCTCCACGTGTATGCTCTGGTCAGTGAGGGCAGTCTGGAGCTGTCTCTGAGACTCTGTCAAACCTTTAACTGACTCCTCCAGCAGCAGCACACGCTGGGACAGACTGTTCACCTGCAATAATCAATAACTTGTTAGTTCATTGGTAATGCATGAAAATGTCCAATTATACAGTATGTGTGGTTACACATTACAGTGTGGCATACAGTAGCCTGAAATGTACACTATTTAATTAAAGGAAGGTCAATACTCGGCTCATATTTGTGCAATGAATATGAAGCCTCACCCAGGAACCTGGTTAGCTTAGCTTAGCTTAAAGACTGGGAACAGGAGGAAACACTTACAGAGCTGGCCTGCCTCTCTCCAAAGGAAACAAAATCCATCCACCCACATCTCTAAAGCTGACCAATCAACATGTGATATCTTGTTTGTTTATTCCCAACAAAACAAAGGGAAAAAGTGGGACTACTTCTGAGAAGGGCGCATAGTCACTGCTGCTGATGTAATGCTGGTTGGGGAATTTTGTTACCTTTGAAGAGAGCCAGGCTTCGAGTCTTGTTTCCAGTCTTTATGCCAAGTTGAGCTAATTGTCACCAGGCTGGAGCTTCATATTTATCTCACAGACATCAACTACTGGCAAGAAAGCAAATCAGCACACTAGCCAAAATGTTAAACTATTCTTTAAACCTTCTGTTTAAATTTTGGTGTGGTCACACTGTTCTTGAGGAGTTTTCCCTACATCAAAAATTTTGTTTAAGAACCGTTCACTTTACAAATTGGATGTACATGCTGATCACGTTACAGTCACACACCTGTCCACAGCAGCTCTCAGTAAGAGTTAGGCCCTGAATCTGAGCCTGCAAAGAGCCCAACTCCTCCCTGAGCCCGGTCTCTCTTCCTTCCAGAGACTGCTGCATCTGCTCCTGACCATCAATGTGATCCCTATGGCACTGCTGCTGCACCTCCCCAATCTTTGAGTCACAGTGGGTCTCCAGACTGGTCAGCCGGCGCTCAAAGCCATCCAAAAGCTCAGCCCGCATTCCAGCCAGCTTGACATCCAGGATGTCATCCAGATGAGCCGTAGAGCTGGGGCCAGGGATGGGCCTGCCTCTAGCTCCTTCCAACAGCTTCTTCAGCTGGCCATCATGACCCAGGACCATCCCCTGAGAGCACATACAGATGAGAAGAGGGAAAAGGTAGCATTTAATGAAGGAAGGAGAGGGATAACTGAAGTCTAATCAATCTGTACAGGTACTGTGTAACCTGATCTTTGCACAAGCATAGCGGCGCAGTACCTGAATCTCCTCTATGATGTGTGTTTTGGCTCGCAGCTCGTCCCTCACTTCTGTCACCCTCCCTGCTAAATCTCCAATGCCAGTGAAGCTTTCTCCTCCTTCCAGTCCATCGGGAGTCCCATCTGGGATCACCCCAAATCCCACTGTAGAGTCAGGCACACGGGGAGGGTTGGGCAGCAGAGACACAATGATTTTGTTGGTGTCTTCCCGCAGCGATGTGCGCAGTCGATCCTCAAGGCCAGCCACCACGCCGTTCAGAGTGTCCAAACCCTGAGTGAGGCGACGCAGGTCCTCCTCCATACGGTCCAAACGTTCACCAGTCACTCCTGAAATCCCAAATCTGTTTCCTGTATTTCCAAGAATTAAACAGATTTTTTTTTACACAGTGCTGGCACTGAAGAAAGAATGATGTATAAATGTATTCGAAAGGGAGAAAGAGAAAATATGTGCTTGCTCAGATGCACACACAGCAGCAGAGAAAGTTAAAATCCTGGGGTTTTAATTGGTTGATCTTTGTTCTCACCATAGTTTGGTCTTCCATTCCCAGCAGGCAGCTGTCCTGTGGGTATTGTTCTGTGGTCAGGCACACCGGGGTATGGTTTGCCAGGCTCCAGCTGGGCTCCTCCTGGCCTCTGGTCTGTGGGGGGTCTAGGTCCATGGGGGAAGCCCTTCACCCCTGGGCGATGGGGCATAGCTGCACCCTTGAAAGGTGGTATGACATCAGGCAGCGATGTGGGTCCATCATAGCAGTTTTCTCCAGAGTAGCCGGGACAACATCTCCACTCCAGCTCGGTCACTGTTTTATAACCCACCTTGTACTTTGGCTTGTAGAATGTCCTGTACCTGAAGGAAATATGACAGGAAACATGTGTACTGTCAGAGGTTAAGAGTATGTCACATCACACGTCCTATCAGAGGGGCTGCGAGTGCTTTTACTAATTAAGGACACAGAGCCAGGGTGGGAAGATGGGAGGTGCATAGCAGAGATAAAAGGATGAAGTTGATCTCAGTGGGACATGGATTAGAGGGAGACTAGGAGATTAAGATAAAGTGTAACATAAATGATGTGGCATCAGAGGATTGAACCAGGGTTAGCACCCAACTTCAGTGTTATCCTGTTTAAAGTGATTTTCCTTATGATTATGGATCAAACTCTTTCTCTCTCTTACACACACACACACACAAAGAGAGAGAGAGAGAGAGAGAGAGAGAGAGAGAGAGAGAGAGAGAGAGAGAGAGAGAGAGAGAGAGAGTTGTGTGTCCATCACTTCAGATGACATTAAATAGATTTACATTAATTCCTAACTCTAACCCTTAATCATTTCTTGTCCAACCCTATCCCTGACCATCACTCAAAGTAAACATAGACTTACCCTAACCTTAAACCAAATCTTCACCCTAAAATTTAAGGATTTATATCATGGGGGTTGCATTCTGTCCCCATAAGGAAGGCTAGCTCTCACACAGTGATTTTGTAAACCTCAGCGCCTGTCCACATGCTCCACATGCATGAGCATGGTTCCACAGATGCACACACACCCGCTGCAGATAAAGTTAAGGTTAAATTAGACTTTAATTAGTATCACGCTTCATAAATTGCACTATTGAGATTTTTTTTTTTGTTTTACTTTTATAATTTCATAAAGGTAAGGCAAAAATACCCAGAATAAAAAATAAAATAGGGGCTCTTCAGCATTTGTAATAGGCAGAAAAAGATATGGAGCTCACAGTAGCCGGTGTCATTTGAACTTTGAAACAATCTTCTATATTTTATTAGAACTGAATAAACACAATTTTTCCCCAGTGGCATTTCTCTGTGGAAGAACTCTGACTACAAACACAGATGTGCCGGCAGCGAGGACCCGCACAGACGGCACATCATTTCAACACTAGAGGGCAGCATTGATTTAGAGTATATTCGACATTGTTTTACATCCTGCAGCTTCCTGAATGTGTCATAAGTAAGTAATAATTCCACATTTTAAACTTCACAACCAAACTCCTTAGGGCTGAACTGTTAAAATTTTGAGGTGTAACTTGAACTGTTTCATTTCTTGCATTCTTGTGTTTAAAAACGTACATGACAACAGGACACTTCTGACCCCAGATGCACTTGGTGGTGTACTCGGCCTTCACGTAGGTAGCCACTCCATCCTGCATGGTGCAGGAGATGTTCTTCTGGACCACATAGGCACAGTGGTTTCTGTGGGGACAGCAAAGACGCAGCACTGATAAATCAACGCAATACTCATCATATTGAGATGAGAGCGGGCCTTGTTTTGCTCTCTTCCTGTCAATCTCAGTGTACACAGTTTTTGCTGAACACCAATGACTGTGGTGACAAGTGACGATGATAAAATAAATGTTAAAATGTCGTGTGACAGTAGCACAATTGAAGAACAGTCATCCCATTGGCCCACTCACTCATTAATGTCAGTTACACAGAAATATCTACCTCAATTTAGCTAACATTAGTCAGCATAAGCTACTGGTCATACCAGACCATGTGAGGTTGTATCAGTAAATCCCAGAGTGTAAATTTAACATTTAAACTCATGATTTGAAGAATGTGTAATTTCCTTTCTCAGAATAACTTTTATCACTTTAAGAAAACAGTTGCTCAAACAACACTTAATCCCATTCAGTGATATTTCCCTTTAAAGCGCTGTTGCTGCTGCTCCACCTCCAGCTGGTCGATGAGATTATTTCTTCCTGACAAATATGTGATTAAAGTGCGAAGCCTCCCTCCACTTCAGTCTGTGTGAAAGCTTTACTGCACTGCTTACTTGTTTGATTCTTCTGTCTGTCCTCTATTCTGTTTTATGGCCCTTTTTTATGCTGCTCAGCAGACTGCTATGCAGAATGGTACACCACACTTCTTTAGTGGTAAACTGGCATATTCTGGTTTTTGTCATGGGTATAGGATGCACCCAGTGAGTACTGGTCATCTGGTCCATGAACAAACTGCATGATGAGAACTGTTTTTTATAGATGTTCCTCTGCCTGGAATATGCTTTCAGCCAATTGCCAACAGATTAAAAACAGATCCTTGTTCAAAAAGCTATTTTGTTGCAGCTGTTTTTGGAACATTTTTTTGTTTGTTTGCGTTTATTTATGGTGCTGCGGGTGTGTGCCAGTTTTTCTTGTCTTCACTGCAGGTTGCTACTGTTTGCACTTTCATGTGTAAAGTGGGTGAAGTCTTTGTATTTGGCTTGTGTTTTTTTGTTGGCACTATATGACTCTGATTTCTGTCTTCTTGTAGTTCTTGTTTTGCATGGACCCCAGGTAGACTATAGACCACTTTGCAGAAGCAACTGGGGATCTGAATAAAGAATAAAGAACATACTGAGTGATGTTTGGCTGTTTAATATTAAAAAACACAAATTTATGGATACCTCTGGCATTAGGCAGAATGATGGCAGAGGATATTTGCTGAGCTTTGTCTGGATGGATTGCCTTTTTTTTTTTTTCCACTCTTTTTCAAAATGGTAATTCAGTGACTTCCCTTCCAATTCAAAACACACTTATTATTGACATGTTCATTGGGTTACAATTATTAACTCTGAGCTCAAATCATTTACGCAGACAACAAAACAAGAAATACTGCTGAGACTATTTTCAATCCCAAAAGTGCTCAGACATGTCCAGAATCCAACACATACCGTAATAACTGCACTATAACTACTTTTAGCAGTTGTTGCATCAAGCTGAACCTTCTCTCTCCTTCTCTCACTTCTTCACCAGTGCAGCTACAGCAACTGCCTAATGTTCCCCGGGCCCCCGTGCAACACAGGAAACGATGATCTGCGCTCTTTAGGCTCACATGTGAAGCATTTCTTGCACTCAGAGGGGAGCATTTAGCAACACATGCGGTACTTAATGTTGCTCCACAGCTGTTTCAGGACAAATAGAAGTGTTTGGAGGAGCAGGGTGGGACCAAGAGGGTCCATACGCCAAGTTAACAGGTTCAGAGGGCGAACACGCAGAACAGTCTGTCAGAATCTATGAGAAACCGCTGCACTGCTGCTGCTTTCTGCAAATCGCTGACTGTGTTGACAGCGTTTGTGTGTGTATCACCACTCTCCCTGTGTTGACATATGTTAATAGCGGTGGAAGGAAAAGGGCAGGAGCCAGGATGACAGACCTTCTTTTATACCAGCCTGACAACCTGCTGCTAGGTCATGCGTTGTTAAGGAAGTGGCGGTTACGACCTGAACTGATGTGGTATGATGGGAGTTCTTAAAGCTCTTTAAACTCACACAGGCAGTTTACCGGTTGCTGCAGGAGATTTTTTGGGGGTAAAAAAAACAAAGAAATCTTGGCCGGAAAGATTGTTTTTATGTATCACATGGTGTTTTTTTATGAAATGGAGACAGTGAGTTTAACCTGCCAACGAAAATTGAGCTGAATCATAATTTCTGGCACATTTTCTCTCTCATGAAACCTACTGACAAACTCATGAACTATTTCCCTGCTCAGAAGTTACAATCCTGCAACTAATTTGCTTTCATGCATTTTCTTCCCGCTAGCACCCCACCTGCAGGCTCTTTTCCTCACTATTCCTATGGGGGTGGGGGGGTTAACACTGGTCACTCCCACTGCTCTCATCTGCTACTCACAGAAAACACACAGTGCCAAAATAAATTACATTTGTCTTCATTTTTGGCACAAATATATTTGTATAAGATCACATTCACATGGTGATGGTAACAGAGATTCCCGGAGTAAAGAAAGTCTGTCAATACTGTCACCCAGAGACTATCAGCACTATAGTGAGTGGTTTAAGTATTACATTGTAAAACTTCAGTAGTGTTAAATGGGTATGACTTCCTCCTCATAAATGACAGATTTATCGATTGCAACAAGGAGCTTTATGACTTTTTGTGTGTGTGTGTGAGAGAGAAAGCTAGGAAAAGCCACAAGGACTGTTTGACAGTTGATGGACAGCGGAGTGCATGAGTATCTCTGTGTATGCGGTACAGTTTGTTTGTGACCCCTCTGACATTACATACAGAGCTCATCAGTGGTGTGAAAAGTGACCATGTTCACCGATTTGTTTGTCAGGTGCACATCTGGGATTGGAGCCAATGACCTTCAGACACACACACATCGCCTGAAAAGTGCATGAATCCAGATGTAAAAGGCATGAAAAAACCTCCCCCAACCTTTCGCCTGGTCTCTGTTACTGCCTCTCTGTCCCCCAGTCTGCTCTTTGCCTGTTTTCACAGATCTGTCAATGTCATTTGGGCCTGTGTGTGATATTTTATCCTCAGTGTCTTTCAGACAGAGGGGTTCTGGCTTTGTGAGAATCAAAGTTGAGTGCTGAGATAAATCCTGTCCCTCTGCGTGTTGGTCAGGGCAACCACAGGTCACCTCCTCTGCTGTGTAAAATCAGCTCTTCATAGGAGGAATGTTGAGTTTCAGCTTGAGAGATAGTGATAGTCTGTGTGAGCTACACAGACACTCACACACATGCACAAATCATACACACACAATGAAGTTCTTGGCCCTTTTATCTCACATCCACAGAGACCACATAGCTCTGTGGGATGAGGATTACACAAGCTTTATCGCCAGAATTACGAGCCTAAGATGTGTAAGTGGTCATACTGTATGTGAGAAGAAAGGGGCTGTTTTCAGCCGTTGTATATGTCTGAATATATGTGCACCTGCTGCAGGGTAGGTGAGAGTATAGGTAAGTGTTTTGCCATCTTGTGTGTGTGAGGAGACAACACTAGTCTGGACACCTCAGGAGGGAGGAATATAGGGAGGAGGGAGAAAAGGAGAGAGGGGAGTTCTGACACTCTCCGAGTTATTTTCACACCTCATCCCTCAACCAATGCGGCACAAGGTGACTGCTTTTAAAAAGTATAAATACTTTGTGATGTTTGTTCTAGCACTCGTTGCTGACAGATGGGAAAGGTTGGCCACACAGGATAAGCCAGTTAGTGCCAGACAGTAAAAGTCGTGTCGGTCAAATGAACTTTATTTATGACTCGCATTTACAAACAGCTAGCATTGGGAAACACACCATAAGACTGCAAAGGTAACTGCATTTGCAATAATTAGAATTATTAGTAACAATAAAAATATAACATATTTTCAAAATATGTATGTGCATCATGATATTGTGGAGCTTGATCTGACCAAGCTTTCAAATAAGACTTTAGGATGTAAATCAAGGACAGAAGAACTATTCCTAAGCTTTGGGGCAGCAAGAGCAAAGGCATGAGGGACATGAGGAACAGGAAATCACCAACCTATAATAAATCATAACAAGATCTGACAGCCCAGGTGGCTGCTCTGTGAGCTAATGCTAACATTGTTAAAATGATGATGTTTAGCAGGTATAATGACATTCATTATCTTAAAATATTGCACGCTAACATTTGCTAATTATTCGGTATTTGGTCATCAACTTAGTCATCATTAAGTGTCATCCATCCAAAAGTCCTAAAGCTGTTTCACTGAAAACCAAAAATGTCAACCTTGTGGTAGATAGAGGAAATGTCAGCGCCACCAAAGTTGTTAGGATTCATCATAAATAAATGTCAGCACCAAATTTCATTGCGATCCATTCAATAATTTGTGAGATATTTAAGCTTAGACCAAAGTGGACTGACCAGCAGATCAACTGACGCTGCCGTCCCTGCATGGAGCCGCGCTGCCAGCACAGCTAAAATCTCTAACAGCTACTGATTAGCTTGCTCTCTTTGACTGAACTTACCAACCTCATCTAATGTATCTAATGTGATTACATTCCACTCGTCTGGCATGCAGTTTAAAACACAATTAAACCTCGAAGGATGCTCATACTAATTTACCCAGGTCTGGAGTCAAACATTACTCATTGCCTGTTTCACTCTTTCATTGTACAGAGCCACTAAAAAGCTGTTTGGGCCAAAAAAATGTAAATTGGCTTCCTGCATTTTACTGTACTCTGTGGTTGCTGGAAATTGTATTGTAGAATGACACATATTTCATTTAAAAAAAATTATTTTGTGTGTTACAAGAGTCTTACAAGCTGAACCCCACTGTAAACAACACAAAAACACCCAAAATATTAAAAAGAAATGTTTCCATTTGATCCACACCCTTACTGAACCACCCAACCCCAAATGACTCCACACTGATTCAAATTCATCAGAGTATTAAACTCTCATGTGCGCCTCCCATCGTCACCTGATCTTGCTCTCTTCCTCCCCAAACAATATCAAAACATTCTTCGCCTCCTTTCACCATGACAGGATAGCCACGCTTACTATTTCTCTTGCCTCACTTTCCCCCTCTCTCTCCTAACACACTTCCCCCTTTTAACGCCAAAATATTGTCTTTTTTCTGTCATTGCAGCATGTCATTTTTTGACTGCTAGTCTGGTCCCACTGTAAATATTTCCAGTATAACATTACAGTTCCTAAATCGCCTCACAGCCTCCCAGGGGGAAAGGAGAATTCCCATCTCAGATTCTCACGTGGAGCGTTTTCGGCAAATATTATTACTGCCAGACCTCCACCCTTTGCTGGGCCCAAAACAACTCACCTTTCAATCCCACTTTTTTCTCATAACGCTCTGCTCCTTTTTTCTGCAAAATCTACTAACTGTAGGTAATCTCTGTTTACTTATCTAAGCATACCAGTGCTGCTCTTGCCTCTGTTTCTAATACTGTTTTTTCTTCCCCTTTCGGTTTTTCACGAAGCCCCTCTGTGTTGCCTCATCCTGACCCTGACATCTCGGGCCCTCTAACCTGCCACTTTTCCCTCCACTGCCTCCGTAGTTTTGATGCTGTGGCACTAAAGGCCTCACCTTCCTCATTACTAACCGCTCCATCACCTGCAGGGTTCCTGACTGTTTGAACCTGGGCCACTGTTGCCTCTGACAGATTTATGAGTGGAGCAGACCACATAGAGAACCGTGCAATCTTTAATAAGACCTTTAACAACCGTGTCTATGGGCTAACAACTCTCCTCCAGGGCCCATCTCTTTCCATATATGCTTTTAATGAAACTTATTTCTAGCCAACTGGCAGGTCTTGGCAGCCCCAAGGTGAAGGGTTGATTGACGCTGCTCTTGTGGCTACTGATTAGGGTTAAGGAAAGATGTGATACTCCAAACTCTAGGAGCGAGGGGATTATATTGTCATTCACTGCCAGCTCTGGTTATTACAGCTAAAAGGCAGACCAGGATTTTTACATGCGCTTAAATGTTGGCTACCAGCCTCTAATTGTTACTACAGCAATAAAAGCACGTAGATATGGAAACTCTTTCCATTTTTACAATTTTGCTGTTAAAATGTTAAACTAATAAGGTGTTTTATTGTTGGACAGTCATGTGTTCTTTATGTTGTTGTGTTGTATTTTTATGTTGGAGTACAGTAAGAGGCTCAAACACCAGTAAAAAACACACCAGTGACTTATCCTCAGGCATTTCCCAAAGCATATAATCTCCTTCGAGTAAGAATAGCTCTCTGTGTTTTGGAAATAAAAGCGTATTCAAATGGAATTGTTAGATTTGTTAGGCTCAGTGTAGTGTTTATGGTTGGGGATTAAATCAGCAGCAATGCGAAAGTTGGAGACCAAAAGTCTCATAAGTAAGACGATCAGGTGAATCACCAGGCAGCTTGAAACCAGGACTGGGCAATATGGTTAAAACAAATAAACACTAAAAAAAAATTTTCTGCTAATGACAGGCACTATGTAATATTTATAGAGAGCCAAAGTGAAACCAGAACTTCCAGGCTTTGTTCCAGAAGTAAGAAAGCCTCATTTAAAATCCCATTGATATTTGTAAAATTGCTAATAACCAAAAAACCAGCCTTGGAACAGAGCCTTTCTCAACAGTGTGCTGCACGGCTCGCTGCATATAAGGGCAGTAGTTCTTTAAAAAAGTAACCAGGGTTATGACTCTCTATATGTATGTCATGATATGGAAAATTAATGAAAAACCACATATGAAATGGTGTTAGCTGCAATGAACCGATTCCCACTATATTAAAACCCTTTATCAATAAATCCATCCATCCATCCATCCATCCATCCATCCATCCATCCATCCATCCATCCATCCATCCATCCATCCATCCATTTTCTGCTGCTTATCTGAGAACGGGTCACAGTGCAGCAGTCTGAGCAAGGTAGTCTAGACTCCTCTCTCCTCAGCAACATTTTCCAGCTCCTCCTGTGGGATCCTGAGGCATTCACAAGCCAGATGGAATACAGTATATATAGCCTCCATGTTTTGGGTCTACCCCAGGGTCTCCTTTGACTTATAGGAAAACCTCCAAAGAAAGTCTTTCAGTAGGCATCTGGATTAGATGCCCGAACCACCTCAACTGGCTCCTTCTGACATGATGAAGCTGTGGCTCTGGCTCTACTCAGAGCTCCCTCCAGATGTCTGTCAGCTGCCAACGGCTAACAATTTTGGCTGCTTGTATCCATGATCTCATCCTTTCAGATATTACCCAAAGCTGACCTTAGGTAAGGGTTGCAACGTAGATCGACTGGTAAAGCGATGCCATTTGAGAAATTAAAGCGGGTCTCTTCACACATGTATGGCAAAAATTTAAAGGAATAGTTTGATATCTTAGGAAATATGCATTGGTTTCTTCCCGAGAGTTTGATAAGGAGACCAATATCTGTCAAATTATTTCTTTAAAAATCTTATTTTAACAGTCTTGAAAAACCATCAGAGGCAATTAATTTGATAACAGAATTTATTGTATTGATCAGAAAAAAAAAAAAAAAAAAAAAAATATATATATATATATATATATATATATATTTTTTTTTTTTTTTGTCTGATTATTATTATTATTTTTTTTTTATCCCACACCAATAACACCATATAATCATTTCAACTATCACAGTTGAAATAATGCATTAGCATTTTAAATGGTATAATCCACGTTCACTGTGTGTTTACATAGAAATCCCAAACATAGCAGAAAGGTCAGTGAAAGCAGTTAAGTTAGATAAATATGTGTTGGTAAAGGGCTTGGGAATTTACTGCCCAGCCAACGTGACCCTTAGCAGGAGACTGGCTCCATTCTTGTCCTCCACTGGACACTCAGGACAAACTTACAACAGCAACCCATCACCTCTAACCTCTACCAACTCAGTGACCTTTCCCCCTTGATCTCTGTCCCATACATCATCGGAAAGCCTTCGGATATGTCTCTAATCTGATCAGTGAAGACGTGGCATCTGCTGGGATCCTAATTGATTTACACAAAAGCCATTTCCCAGTGATGGGTATATGACCTGTGCATTATGTTTCACCTGTTGTGCATTTTATGTTAAAATACAAAATGGTGAGAGGTACTTGTGAGATGTGAGAGATCATACAGTTATAGTTTTACGTGAACAGCCTGAGCATACCAACTGATAAACACAAAGGCAATATCTGCGATATCAGAATAAAGGACGCTGGATCGACTGCATCAAACTTTATCAGGCACCTGAAAACTCACCCAGATAGGTCAGTCACTTGGGAATGTGAAAGTTAATGCTAAGCTTAGCATCAGCTAACATTAGCTTGCTGCTAGCTACATAGCTAAAGCCGGTGAACTTGATCAGATTGGCTTTTGGTGAGTATTTTGAAAGATGAGTTAGAGCATGTTTGCTTGCCACGCTTATTTGCATAAAGTGCTCACTTTCCCATGACTATAAAAATGGTCAAGTAACTTAATCAACCAGGTTCCACTGCCACTATCTGCTCCAAACAGCTCTTAACTTTAAAGGAAAGCCTGCATTCTGTGTTTTCTTCCCTATTGCATCGCAAAAAGCCTGTCTAAAGTGATCATGTACCAAACAAAATGAATGCTAATACTGTACACTAAGGAGTGATGATAATACAGTACATGCTTTGAATTCCTTAGATATAGTTATGCAGTCCTCTAAGCAGATCGATTGGCATGCAGCAGATGACTGAACGCTCATTACAACCAAAGGAGACTTGAGACTTGACTTGGATTTGTGACCAAATGCCTGACACTTGACTTAGACCTGCCTGTCAAAGACTTGAGACTTGAGACTTGTGTTGGACTTGCAAAAAATGGCTTGTGAGCGTATCTGGCCACAGTCAGTGACTAGAGGGCTATATATTTTCTCACTGTAGCAAGTGGTTGCACTCAGTGAAAGGAGTGACTGTGAAATCACATCACTTGCTTTGCTGCCAAAATACAGATAATAACTCAACGCGAAGAAAAAAAATTTCTGTGGTGCACCAACAGCTGAGAATTTTTAAATATCTCACAAAAAACAGGCATGTTTTGTCCATGTGACTGTGTGGTCAGTCAGAAACCAGTTTGTATTTACAAGCTGTAAAAGCACGAGTTGAAATCCTTCACAAAAATACACATACTCCCATGCATATATATTTATACACACACACGTCATTGCACGTGAGTTATTTTTAAGTCTCTATTTCCACTGACCAGTCAGCCCGACAACGACTGAACTCCTATATCTGTGCTGGTGGTCTGACAGTGACATGTCCCCAGGGCCCACTGTGTCCAAGGTGGGACAGCAGCTCTTGTATCAACACTATAGTTGGACACAGAAACATGTGGGGGAATATTACCAGCAACAGCAAACTACTGACTGTCTGATCAGTTAGTAATGTCTGACGGATCTATCGATCGTGGATTCAAGCTTGGAAGTGTATTTGGCACAAATGCCTTCAGCACGAGCAGTGAAGTTTAAAGAATCATAAGGAAATATGAGGCAAAATAAGATGCGAGCCATGTAGCAAAGGCAAAGTCAAGGCAATTTCTTTTGTTTTGCACCTTTTGACTGCAAGGCAAAGTTGGCCACTTTTCATCTATGGAATTAGGAAATTAAACACAAGGCAATAAAACACACACACACACACACACACACACACACACACACACACACACATACACACATTAATAGGATTTGAAAGATGAAATATAAGACAAAAATAGGCTAAAGATTAAGATTAATCAGTAGAATTAAGTATCGGGGACACGAGAATGATATTAAAAATATGATCATGAGTGCCGTTTGTCATTGCGGAGTGATGTGTTACAGTATTGTAATTACTTTTTTCAGAGACATGTAGTGTACGGATTACAATTTGAAACTCAGTAACTTAATGACTCTGTTATCCAAATTACGCTCAGTTACTCAGACAGTTTGAAGGTAACTCTCTTGGTGACTCCAAAGTGGTCAAATTTACATTTAGTGTGTTCTTGCTCACATTAGCAACACTGGTAAGCCTACAATTAGGATTCACGTGGTTATATCCAGAGCTGGAGGGTGTGCGAAACCTGTAACCTCACTATGAGAACGGGACTTCTGTTAAGCTAGCTGTTGATGGGTAAATACCTCAAAAATGTATGTGTCCACACATGTTAAACAATACAGTAAATGAGACGTGTGAGTGTGCAGTTGTTTAAAGGCACCTCTAACAGAGCTGTGCTGAGTGACACATCCTCACATACGCTTAGCTATATGTTCCCACACACCAATACATATTACACCACTTTCCATATTGTATATATCTACCCTACAGTGTATTTATATTCATACTGCTGTCTATGCTATACTAACGTTACTCATTCTTACACCTGCACTGAATATCTACACTTATACCTGCATTTGCCAACAGCTGCACATGCAGTATACATCTGTATTCATTTCACACTGTTAACACTGTCCATATTGTATTTATCTTAACATATTCATATTCATGTCCTTCACTGTTATTCATATACCTATGGACATATGTACATCATTCTGCATTGTACTGCTTTTTGCACCTCTGGTTAGATGCTAAACTGCATTGTATTGTCTCAGTACTTCTTCTCTGTGCAATGACAATAAAGTTGAATCTAATCTAATCTAATCTAATCTAATCTAATCTAATCTAATCTAATCTAATCTAATCTAATCTAATGGGTAATGTAGCAAATTACTTTTGCTGTTAACACTGATTACGTGTGGCAGTGACGTTGCAAGTGGTGCTCTTGTCTTAAGCGTTGGGAGACTGAACATAAAATGACAAGCTGCCTGGAAATGGAGGTAAGGAAAGAGATGATGGAGGTTATATTCTTAAGTGAGGAAGTTAAAGGTGGAGGGAGAATGTGGTTGTTGCACTCAGGGTGAGGGCAGCTGGAGAGGTGTTCCCTGGAGGTGAGCGTACATGGCAGACTAAGCAGGGCTGGGCTATCAGCAGTGCTCTGTGGCAGTTTGAGTGAAGCAGCAGGTAGCTGGGGAGCTGTCCAAAGACATAACAGCTCTCAGGGGAAGCCAAGCAAAAGAGACGAGAAAGGGAGGAAAAACCGAAAGAGCCCTGCAGGCCAAACATCAACCTTCTCTATCCAGGCAAAATATATCCGAATGTTTCGTCCCACAGCTTCATGGCTTTCAAACAGCATGCGTAGAAAATTTTATTCCTCTCCACTCGTGTGGTCCTGACAGTATCAGCGCAGTGTATTTACATACATGACACACACCACTGATTAAAAACAGAAGAGGATCCACCACCACTTCTTGTTGAAACTAGAAGAGTTAGATTGAAAAAAAAAAACAACAACATTTTTTTCCAATAGCAATTTCAATGCAAACTCAGTTGAGACCCCCGTCTTATTGCTTTATTACTGATTGGAGATTAGTTGTACCACTCCCATCGGGCAACGGGTGCCCAGCTGTACTGCAAGTCTTGCCTCTAATTGAACCCCCCTTCCACCACACACACAAACAGACACACACACACACACACACACACACACACACACACACACTGCGAGGGATCAATACTCTTGTCATCAACTCAGCACCCCCCTCGCTGCACTATAAAGACCATAATGATGGCTTTGTTTTCATAACGCCGCATGTCATTGTTGCTCTATAATGTTTATCCCCAGCCACAGATGGTTTTAGGTGTGAACCACAGAAAAGGATGGTGAGTAATAGAGAAACAGAGAGTCAATTCAGGGATCTGTTACCAAGCCAATGCCATAACTAAAACCATATTTCTGCAACTTGCTGGTGACATGTGGATCTTGCTTGCAAGTGCTCTGGCTAACTTGGAATGATTTTTGAATTCAATACCCGGCAGAGTGGAAAGGGAAATAAAACATGCATTGGTGATTGAGGCATGTCCAAAACATTGCACTTACTTGTGACGGGTCATAGGCTTGTTTGGTGAATGGTGAGGGTTGAGTCCAGCCTTGTACAGGTTGTATCTGTTTCCATAGAAAGGGTTGACCTGACCTCCATAAAAAGTTCCTTTACTGTCCACCACAGATTGCAACACTCCTAAGAGAAAGAACTGTGCAACCAGTTGACACAACTTGGTCCTCATTGTTATTTCTTTTTTCTCTAAGTCTTTAAAAACTTAAATAATTCCAGTCTTGAAAAATGCAAAATCCAGAGTCTTCAAAATACAACTGGTTGGTTGTCTTTCTCAGAGTGTTGTGCTGAAGCTCCCTGGCTCACGTGCAGTCTTGTCTTCTTCAGTGGGCCCTGAAGGAGACATGGAGCCCAAACAGCTGTAGTATCAGCAGCATCTCGCCCAGTACACTTCCAGTTCGCACACTAACCGCACTCTGAGCACATAGGACAGAGCAGAGGGAAAACTAGTGAGGCTGAAGAGGGAGGGGAGAGGAAGAGGGGGCAAGGAAAACAACACAAAGGTGTGCTGGAGGAGGGGAAAGGAGAAAGAGGAGAGCAGGACAGAGGAAAGAAGGAGGGAAGAGTGTGTGAGTGAGTCTTTAGGAAAGTTTCAGCTCCATATACACACACGCAAGCGTGTGTGAGACCTGCTGACTGGGCTCGACCCTCCCAAGTCCTCTGCACTCTGCATGAGTGAGGGTGTGTGTGCAAGAAGCAGCGTGCTGCTCTACTGCCTCTGAAGGGGCAGGCAGACAGACAGCCTGTATTTGCATATCCCACCCCAACTGCAGGCCGGCTGCTCTGCACTACAGGGGGCAGACCGCTAATATGCTTTCTTTGCCTCTTTCTACCGTTTCCTCTTTCTCACACATACAGAAATACAAACACACAAATAAACACACAAATTCAAATCAGATTCAGAGAACAAGAAAAGCTCTGTTGCGTAATTCTTTAGCTCTGTTCGTCACCCCCTCTCCTGGTCTGTCCCCTTTCTGCTCAGTCTCCATCCAGTTTTTGTCTCTTTAATCCCTTAACGATTTTATTCCTTTACCCTCTCCTTTTCTGTCTCCATCTGCTCTGGGAGCAGCTTTACATCAAAGCGCTGCCCCAGTGTGCAGTGCCATGTGCATGGCTGTGGCTGCGGCCAGCTAAGACGCTGCAGATCTGGACACAATGGACCTCCTCCTTGCCTCACCGCGGTCAGTCATTAAAAATCCCAGCCGCAGCTTCAGTTGCGATCCACACTCCGACCCCCTGCTTATGTCCGCATTTCCATGTAGTTCTTGAATTCATGCATAACTGCCTCCTGTGTCTTTCAGAAGGTTTGCCCTGGGAATTATCAATTCAGTTTCTTTAATAAGAGAGCGTCCATGTTTGATCAGTGTGTGAGTTAATGTTTTTTGAGCCCTAAAGAAAAAAATGTCTGTAAACCTTTATTGTAATGGAGACTCGATTCTTGTAAATTGATGACTTTTGTCAATTTTTCAGCTATAATGTTATGTTTTAAATTACCTCCATGGCTTCCTCCAGATGCACTTTTAGACAAAAACAAAATCACAAAAGCAAACTACTAATAATAATAGTCATAATGTTTACCTCCTTCCAGGAACATCTTTTTAGTTTGTTCTCAGTTGTTGGTGCCTTGTTATATCAGAGAGTGGCACAGCAAAATTAATTTGCATGTTCTCCCCGTGTTCACCTGGGGTTTCCTTCTTAAAAAAACCCCACTAAAAACATGCAAGAAGATCACCACCTGACCAATGGTGATGAACAGGAACTGGGTCCCCAGGCGCTGGTCGGATGGCAGCCCACCGCTCCTGGTCTGCCGCGGAAGAAGTACAACCAGGATGGGATAAATGCGGAGGACAAGTTTCACCAATTGCATGTCGTGTGTGTGCAAGTGCATGAAAATAGTGTGTGACGAAGACAGGGGATTGTCCCTCCGATTCTTCTTGTGCTGGCCTGGTACTTTCATATATGCAGGAGCTAACATTGATGGTAGCTAATGTTGTTAATGGTAAAATGGAAACAAACAGGAAAGCGTGGCTGGTGCAACATCCGTCAGTTTTGTGCATCAAAGTTCCCCAAAGTTGAACTCTATGGAAAAGCACTGTGCAACTTTCCTTTGCCTCTGCAAGCACTGACCGCTGTGCTTCTGTTGAAATTATTTCAGATTTTGCTGCTTGGATCACAATTTTATCTTTTCTAATTGCCATGTTATCAGTAAGATGACAATGGTTACATGGGTTGCCCCAGCATGACTTATGAGTGACTGTGGCTGATTTTAAAAGCTGCCTTGAGAGGGAAGAGAAGGAAGAGACCAGTGTTTGAAATGGCCTCTTTGTTTGGACGGTTGGTTTGCAGAGTCCTTCTCACCTGTGTGTGGACTACGCACCATTTACCCTGCTTTGTTTACTCTTCATTTACAGGTCAGTGTGAAAGAAAAACACACAGCTTCACAGTTTGCATAGACTCATAAGTGGAAGAGTCTCCAAATACGTATATATCAGACCCAAGAGAGCTCAGACAGCCATGGTAGATATATTGACCGATGGATGAACAAAACCTTTGAGAAACACCCTGCAACACTTTTGATTTATGGTTCTCCTGTTACCTTTTCTTACTCCATGCTATGCACTGGAGTGTGGAATTTAACCTGTTGAGGTTCCTTTGGTCTGGTTATGCTGCACAGATTCAAAGCTCTACAATGTGCGAAACTGCTGAAGTGTTTAGCTTCCTGCTGAAGATTCCTCCCGTCGCTCGCTCCAGAAACACCTCAGAAAAGCAGGGAGACAGTGAAAAGGAAACTATTTCTAAATCTTTGTCTATTTTGGCAGACATCTCTGCACTGAAATATCATTTTTCACAGGAATGACTGGCACAATATTAAGCAGATGTCTGCCCCAGCAGACTGTGCAGATGTTAAAGAAAACTGAGAAAAATCTGTGAATCTCTCAGTTGTGAGTTTATGATTGAGAACATTAAAAAGGATCACATTGTCCCCATGAAAGCACAAACGTTCCCACCAAAAGATATATAAAATAATAAGAATCAAAATTAAGTTATAATGGAATATTTTGCTAACCCTATCCTTAACCCTAACCCCTGTTACCTATAAGTCTCATAAGTCTGAGTTTGTTCCATTTGTTCTCTTCTTCCTTGTACGTTTTATGTAGAATAGATGCTCATTCTGCCAATATTGGACTTTTTGTGTTTTGTGCTACATCTGTGAATAGTTTCAAGCAAGAACCCTTATCTGTTTCTGACGGATTCCATACTCTGAATGGAAATCTGAGATGAAATTCATGCAATAGTTTAAAAGTCTGTAGCCTCTTGAACTTTGGCTGCTTTGGCTTTTATATTGAATACAAGGCAGTGACCAAAAATATTACCCCGCACAATGTGCAATTTCCTTATCTTTATATGGTTTTGGACTCAGGATGCCGTATCCTGTTCCAAGCGACATGCAGCCTGTGTCCAGTTTTTGTCTTTAGCCTCCTGTGCCTGAGGGGAGCCATCATTATGTAGAACCCCTCGCGCAGTCCTGTAGTGATGAGACACAATGCTAACAAATCCATTTTAGCGAAATAGGACACCAGTCACTTAGTTTCATTGCTCTAACCCCTCAATGAACCATCCCCATGGTTTGCTATCAGTCTTCTCCAGGATTTTTACAAGACACTTTCACTTTGATTCAGGCCCAGGGGTACGGACACAGTGAGGGGGATGTAGAGAAAATGGATGGATTCCAGTCTAGTGACATCAACTACTTAGCAATGAGAAGGACACTTGATCCTTTCTTACAGTAGTGACCTGGGAAGTGACCCAATCTTCCTAAACAAAGGAAGACAGGGAGTATAGCTGTCATTTATTTCCCTATCCCCAAGAAGACACAGAGAATAAAAACATAAATAAAATAAAATCTTCGCAAGTGCCAAGATATGCCAGAGTGAGCAGTTCAGCTTTAAGGTGAAACTCACCTCAAGTCTCCTAAAAGAAATTTATTTGTAGTCAAGCAGATTGGTGTGTTAATTTCTACGTGGTCTGACCCTTCGTCACTTCCACCATAAAATCCGCTCGTTAACATGTGACACCAGCAGTAAAATCAGACCTCCATCCACAACAGTTCAAGATGGACAGTGATGAATGACCCACTCTCTCCACTCTGTGGGTATTAAAGGCCCACTGGTGGTTTCTAACCAGAGAGTGGAAGTATTCTGAAGTGGCTTGGGTATGATAACATTTCACATGGAGTGCACAGAAGACTTCACAGGGAGCCTGCGATCACAAGAGCAGATGAGACTGGTAAGCTTGATTTCATCTTAAAGGCTCTGAAAACATATTCTTCTCCACCAGCCTCTTAGCATAATCCAACACACTCAGTAGTTTCTGCCAAAGTCAGAGCAAAATTGGTTAATATACATGCAAGATGTCTCTATTTTCTCTTTATGCTCTTGTCATCGGATGAAAGTCTATTTTGGATTTTTCAAAACAACACTTCCAATAGTTGTCAAGTGTAATTTTTGTTAACAATACACCACAGAGTAGCCATTGTGGATTGAGCCATTACAGACCCTCAAATAAGGGGGACAAACACAGGATTTTCACAGGGGTCATAGGGGTCTTCCTGTGATGGAAACAGCTTCTTTTTCCACAATAGGACCAGGAGGATATGCAGCCATAAAGATGTAGGTGTGGGAATGGATTGGCATTTCAGAGTGTACATATGAATGCACAACGGCCACTTTTTCCTCTTCTCTTTGCAGCTACACAAGTCCTGAAGAAGAAGAAGAAATGCTGGTGTTTACTGTCTGTCCGGACCTTCGAATAAGAGCGAAACGGGATGAATGGGTTACAGACAGAGGATAGCCATATGTGTTTGAGACAGCGATCCCACGGTGAGCTGGAGCTGGAGATGACCTCTAAGCTGCCTGCATGTTTCATCAGAGAGAGATGACAAAGCTGTACTTGCAGATTAATGTCTGTAGCTCTTTGTTTGAACACTCTGTTGTTTGTTTCTGACACTGGCAAATAAGAACAAGATGTTGATGCACTGCAGTGAAGGACTCTTTTGGATAATTCTGCAAAACCGCTGATTACACTCCCTGGCAATGTTTTTAAACATTTTTAATATTTTTGCTTTCTGCATCTATACTACGATTAAGAAACAGCAAAACGTGTGGTTATAGCAAATCAACTCACTCAATCAATCAAATTTTGGTTTATAGTTAATAAAAAGATAAATATTGACAGAATGCAAACTCCAGTCTCTTACATGAATGTCATACTTGCTCCACGCCCAACTTCAACACCTGTTTTTTTACCTCACTAAAAAAAAAAATGCATGCAACTTCCAGCACTGGCACTGGACCTAAAACATGAGGAGCAAAAATCATCAAACATGGACATAATTCATAGGACACTGGGCTGTCTTTGCACTTTGTTCATTATAGAAGGGAAACAAGATCTGCAGCCACATTCATCTTTGTGCTTTATTCATACCCTTCCCTCCTTCATGTGACAGCAGAAAAATCAATGAGGCAAAATAATTTTCTTGTTTTTCTTGACAGAGATTTTTGTTGATGGCACTGTAGCATAAATCTGTTGAAATTTCACATGTGATGTAACACAGTTGTCATCAGAAATGAAAGGCATTCGCTTAAGCTGAAAATGCTCGGCCCTTGCCGCCCTGACATTGCTGCTGCTGCTGCTGCTCAACAGTCTCCTTATGTGGTGATTATTTGGTGAGTATACTCAGCTTGTGCCTTTGGGATGATGATAGCTGCTTCTGTGAACATTCATCCCCTGAATAAATATGTCTTATCAATGCAGAAGGTGTTTGGCAAAGTTAGTACAAATGGCTGTTTTTTGTTCAGGTATTTTATTGCTCTCCCACAGTTTTGCTGGTAAGCAATGGCCTGCTGGCTGATCCCTGCTACTTTCAGGCTGTTGAATCTTCTTGTGTGCGCTGACTTGCTCTGCCATTAATTGTAACTTCAGTTGCAATGCTGGCCGTTAAGAGTACCAGAACATTTCAGAGGGGGAAAATCAAGTTGAGTGAGATCCTGATCTGAGGCAGAAGTCAAGACCATTTTTCATTCCCTGTGCATCCTTGGTAATATCTGAGGTCATTTTTCTTGTGTTGTTTGACAGATGCCTTATGATGCATTGTGATACTTTCCTGCAGCCCATTTCCGAAGCGGTGGAACATGAATGCTAATATTTATACATGTGGGTTGAGCTGATCATATCCATTGTGGGGGCTCGCTGCACACACAGCCCATTCGCATAATGATTTTACTGTAACATGATCTTCGTGGAATTTAAGCACGTCTTTGTCACACACAGGAGGTAGCTACACACTTTTTTTTTTTATTTTAACTCAAAATGATAGTCTGCTCTTAAAGTCATGATTAGTTCTGTTCCTGTTCTACACATTATGCTGCTGTTACAGCAGCCCCCATCACTAACCTTAAATACATATCCATGTACTGATGGTCATCTGCTTATTATCAATGCTACATAAGACTTCATAAGAAGAGACTGCTCCAGTATGCGTACTTTAATAATTAAATGCTGCATAGCTGGTTTGTCTCAGCCAGGATTGGCATGTCTGTGGATTGCTGACTTTACACTTACCTATCTAAATTCTCTACAGAGAGTATGTTCCTCATTGGTCGGAGGTGCCCAGTAGACGAATGGCTGAGATCATGGAGATCACAGCATAGACGCCATACATGCACTATACATACCGTGTATTCATACAATGATAAATCCGTTCCATGTGAGTCTGCTCACTGAACTCTCTTTTTTCACAACTATCCCACTTCACTCATGCCAAACTTGATCTTTTTTTATAAGTTGAAGACATCTGACCACTTGAGTGAGTGTATTCTTTCTCCTCCAGCAGTGTTTTCTGAAAATATAACGAGGACAGGATACATCCGCTTGAAGAGATCGGCAATTGGATTGGAGTCGATACACATGTAGCATTGTACACCCCAACATGAACCCAGTGTACTCTGTCCAGAACAGATAGGTTAATTAGATTTTGCTAATTTAAATGTTCTGCAGAGAATTTCAGCTCATTCCAACTGTCGGTTTTGTTGTGAAATCACATTTAGTATTTCAGATGTTGTGTCTCAAGTGGCCTTCCTGATAAAAGTGGTTTAAAAATAAATCTCATGAAGTCTTGTTCTCTATCTTAATTTCTACATCTACTGAAATGAAATACACGTTGGCCTGGAGGCTTGCAGGTTAAACAGAATCATCATGTATTGACATAGTTTATCTAGCGCTGCTTTTAAATGACTGTAGGAATATCAGTGTTCTTCAACTGCTGAGCCCTGTGACAGTATGCAGTTTATATGATTTATGGGTCAGTTGTATGAAGCATGAGCTCATTCCAGCCAGCACAGTATCCACGCTCTGCCAAATGTGGTTGGTGCAGTGCAAAATTACATTGGATTTGTAATCAATGCTGGCGCTCTGCATGCACCAACATGCACACACGCACAGGATTCATTCTCCCTCCAGTGGGTACAATAGTCTGCATCCAGTCCACATCTGGTTTACATCATAGCTAGACCACCACCACCCAACCCAGATCTATCATGAGACACACACATACACACACATTTCAATCTCACTCATTTTTAATACCTCATCATGCACAGTTTTAGCAGAGTGAAACACAGAAGCACAATGTTGTACTTATCCCCCAGCAAGCAGACTTCACATTAATCCTTGGTGCTTGAACACGGTCGCGTTCAGCATCACGACCTGCTCTCGGAATACATCAGCAAAAAGAAGTGCAGACACACGTTAAGAGTGTCTGCATATGAGCGTGCATGCATACACTTAGTACTTTAATTGCTGGCTTTATGTTTTATTGTAAATTCTGCAGAGCTGGTGGGGGTCAGCGGTCTGCAGAAAATATGAGGTGTGTTGAGATGAACACGCACTAACAATGAGCCCCTTGTTTCCTCAGCAATGTGTTCTCAGTTGCAATGCAATTAAAGACTAGTTTACGGGCCAGGACTGCTCTTTTCTCTGCCTGTGACGCAATCCTCCAGGTTTGCCCAGCTGAAGGCTGAGTGATGGGCATGCACACACACCGACAAGCACAAACGCAGGCACGTGCACGTGCAAGCAGAGGGAGACCTAAACACACGTGGTCTCATGTGTGTGTGTGCACATGCACAAACATATACACTTCATTTAAGCCTAGCCAGAGCTGGCAGAAGGTAAACACTCTACGTTATTGTAGCACAAGGTGTGCCCTGTATGAAGCAGTGCGAGGCTCTCACTTTACCAACCTCATACGATAAATCTAGATGAGTGACTTGTGAAGTCACAGTCATTAATGTGTTGACTCAACATAGATTTATTGAACACAGACCACAGTGTTAAACTTTTATCTACACAGCAACATATAAATGCATGGGTGGAGTAGCTCATATTGGTGATGTCAGCTTCCACCTGTTCAGCCTTTTCCATAGATAAAGAAAAAAGGAAACGGCAAAGAACTGCACCGACCAAGTCAAACTTTCCCACCACTTCCTCTGTAACGTTTCCTCAATGAACTCATTGTTCAGATTTTTTTCTTTTCATTTCACTCTGCCCTAAGAGATGAAAACTCTGTCTTTTTAGGCTATGAAAAATAGGCAAAGTAATGATTGATTATTCATCAAATTTATCAAGTTTTTACAGCTTTCCTCCTATAGGTTTATTTACTATGCACTGATGGAACGATTCATAGGTTTAATTTAATCAAAATATTAATTCATTAGTCACATTTAATCACTATCTTTAAACAAGAAAAGGTTAAACTGTTACAAAAACAGCAAATCTTTGAGTATGAGTGTATAATGAGGCTAAATATTATTGGTTCTCAGCCGGTCAGTATCCATGGCTCAGACTGGTATGTGCTGCACAGGTCGTGTTTTTTCTTAGAGAGGCTACCACACCAGGCCAGTGTAGCTTATGATAGCACTGCAGGGTGTGTGAACGGGCATAACTTTCTCCATGTGTGTAAGACGTGGTCTTTATCTTTTTTTCACTCTATCTGAAAGCTCTCCAGCTGTAAAATAGACACACATGATGAAGAAGGATTATTGTTATTTGGAGAGACTTGAAACAGGGTTCCACAGTATTTGGCCCACTCAGGGTTAGTGGGTTTAGGATTTTTCGCTGTGGCTTAAGTGGGTGATGGGGTGGAAGAAGTCTTGGCCGTACTTTTTTTTTTCCTCTCTTTATTTTCACAATGAGAAATAGTGAAAAAACTGAGCACTGCCGATCTGTGCTGCACAGTTAAGGCTCTCATATCACTACAGACTGGGTTAGCATGCCAAAAAGGAAATAGATCAATCTAATAAATAGGCTTTAGTTATTTTTGTCTGATAACTGCTCGTGTTATCCTTTCCTTATCTGTGGTAGAGGCTGGAGCACACAATAGCAACTCTATGTTCTTGTGTTTGTTCTCTTTCCTGCAGCTTCTGGTGAAAACAACAGGAATGAGCCAATCACTCTTACAACTTTGTGTGGTGTGTGTGAAGATGCGTGAGTTTGTGTGTGCCCTCATTCATGCGAGTTGAAGTGTGTGTATTTTTCCCACACACACAGGGGGGTTGTTAATGGTTCACATGAGGTCAACACTTAAAAGGGTCATAAACCCACAATACTAAAGCCATCATTGCCTTTCCTTGCCCATATCCTTGAATATCACTCATCTGTCTGAAGAACTTGTCGGGTCTCATTCCTGAATCTCTTCCTCTCGTCTACCCCTGAATATGCATGGTGTAACACTGACAGTCATCTTTCTCTCTGTTCCATCCTTCAGATGCCTACCGACACTCCCACCCTGTCCTCCTTCATCACTCCATCATAATGGAGGAATTTAACTCTGGAGGCCGGCCAGTGTAGTTCTCCAGCCACAGCTTGGCTCCCCTTCTAAGCTGATTCTGTAGTGTGTTAACTATGATTGGTGCCGGTGTCACCGCCCTCTGAAACACTCCAACCACTCTTTACAATGAGACCAGGCACCGGGAATCACAATAAGCTTTCACTGTGCCTCAGCATCAATGACTGGTGCCAACTGGTTTCTCCTGAGCTGTCTGCGTAAAAAGCTTTTGGCTGAAAAGCCCCTTGGAGTGACAGTCAAAAACACCAAACTCCAAACACCCAGCCACTCATTTTCAGGCTCCAAAAACAAAAAGAGCTCACACAGTTAACAGCAAATTGTCTCTCCATGCAGAGGGTGAGAGGACCAAAAATTGAAAATAGAAATACTTGATGAGCAGATACTAAAATAGCAACCCAGTGTCAGGCCATAGCCTGTAATACACCTGCAGGTCCAGGACGGGCAGCTCAGTCTTATTAAGGTAGAGGCACATGAATTTACAGTCATGCTTGCTGCTCCGTCAGGCTGTACTGGTGCTTTGAGCTAAATGCTAACAACAGCATGTTAACTTACAATGAAGAAGAATCGGAGGGACAATCCCCTTTATTTGTCACACAACAACTACATCGCACACACGCCATGCAGATTTTGGTGAAATTTGTCCTCCGCCTTTATCCCATCCTGGTCACTTTCCTCCACGGCAGACCAGGAACAATGCTAACATGTTGATGCTTGTCATATATAATGTTTATCGTGTTCACCATCTTGGTTTGGCATGTTAGCATGCTAATTAGCACAAAGTCCAGATGAGACTGATGGGATTGTTGTCATAATTTTGCTGGTATCAAGTTAATCTTTTGACCTGATGGTCGCCCTAGATGGAAAGTCAGCAAGTCACCAAAGTCATGATGTACAGTTCATGAGGGTGTAAACCAAATTTCAGGACATTTCACTTAAAACTCATAAATGTCATCCTCATGGTTGTACCATGAGTGCCTGTACAAACATTCACAGCAACCCATCGAAAAGTTGTTATTTCAATCCGGTGGTGGACCGACCAACAAATCGACTGCTGCTGCCATCCCCATAGCCACGACAATAGTATGACTACAAATGAATCAAACAAACAAAAGCGAAAAAGAGGAAAACATTTCTGATGAAACAAATATCCCCCTAAGCCATCCTGACCATCCTTTGCTGCAACAGGAATTCAGAAAACGTGCTTTTTGCAATCATCTCAAACCAGTGGCCATGATTTAAGCCATGTCAAAGTAGGTTTATTTGTACAGCCCTTAATCAAAGTTGCAATCTCAAAGGACTTCAAAACAGCCACATAATGACACAATAAATAAAACACCCCCACTAAACTACAGCCTCAATCAGAACAAAGGAAAACTCAGAAGAAAACCTAATTATGGAAGAAAATGGAGGAAACCTTGTGAGGATGAGGGTGCCCCTCGAGGACCACCAGGCATACAGTGGTGTGACTGTATGTCAGATAGTTCATGCTAGTTACAGCTAGCATGAAGCAAGGTTTTGACCTCTGTGATGATTAAAACCTTACACAGTCACAGTCGATAAAGACAATTAAAAAAGAGGGCTTATTTCCACTGCGGTGCACCAAAAAAAGTAACAAACAAGACAAGCGAGGCTGGTACAATTAACACATGAACAGAAATAGCTGACGGCTGCGCAGCGACCTCAACATGCTCATGTTTTCTCGGTCATGAAAAGTTCAAGTTAAAGTTGAAAATGCTACAGTACCTTGTAACCTTTGTGAAACACTCAGTTTCAGATTCATGGGCAAATTATTCTGCTGCATTGCTGTACTTTAGAGAAATGTGTTTTTGCCCATTAGGCTAGGGTCAGCCCATAAGGTAAGTTTTAGGATCAGCTTTGATCCTCGTGAAATAAGAAACACGTCTCGCAAAGTACTTTAGAAGTATGAGTCGAGAACTAAAACCAGGTTGTTGGTTGAAGAATTAGACACGCCATAACACACTATTTCATGCTCTGGGCGTAGAAATCTTCCATTTAAGACAGTGTGCTCCTTTTGGGAAGTTTCGGTAGAGTGAATTTGTAACTTCCACATGCAGGCGCACAGGGAGCAGAATGGATATGTGTCCATAGAGTGCAGCAGACCTGCTTCCCTGCCTGTGCGGTGAGTTTATGATTTATAAACATCACTGACAGAGAAGAAGAAAGGAGACCAGAGGAGCCCTTGGCAGGAGCTGCAGGCCGAGGGGGACGATTTACCGTGCTGTGATCTAGGACTGCGATGAAGGCTTTTATCACTCTGGTGGAATTGGCATCCCTGCTTGCAATCTGTTTCTCTTTTTTGACCTTCACCACCAGCACAGCACTCCCAGAACACATGCATGAAAACATTTGCTAGCATTGTTTAACAGAAAATGCGGCAGCCTGCTGTCTGTCTGTGACATTTATGAGTTTCATAAATGAGCTTTCTGAGCATCCACAGGAAAAACGAGATGTTTATTTTCTGTATGACAAGTCATCGTCTCGGTAGACTCCTCATCACATAGTGGAAATTGAGTGCAATAACTACAGCCCTCCATCGCCTATCTGTTATTCAACTTAAATGGACAACCCAGTCAACTGAGTTCATATACAGTAAACCAACTCAAAATAGCCAAATCGTGTCTCTGAGTTTAAGCCTCACTTTTCTCCTCTCTAATTTCCTGTGAGTGGAGCGCAGCAGACATGTAGTAAAGTAGGTCTCATCTGGGCTGCAGTCTCAAGCTGTGGATGCCAAGAACCCCTGGCCTGCATACCGAGGGGAGCTGAGACAGGATAGAGGAGACAAGGGAGAGGCATCAAACACACCGCCCTGCAGTTCAAACACTGCACCAGGCTGGGGCTCCTCACCAGCCTCTGAAGTAGAATCAGCAGCACTGATCTGATCTTTTGTTGTGTATGTGAACAGAGATCATGCGTTCCCCTCTTACTTGTCTGGACACTAAGGAGCTTAACTTCAGGCTGCACTTACAGCAAACTGGCAAATAAGGAGCACAAATGGAAGGATAATAGACACAATGGAGCGATTAAGTTGTCCACTTGTTGGCTGTGACAATCCATTGACTGCACTGAGTTTCAGATAATCCAAGAATATATCTTGCACAGACACTATCAAGGGGTTACAGATGTGTTGTTTTTCCTATGCATGCATATGTTGATGTCTGAATGATGCACATCTGGCCTTTAACGTGTTAGACATGTTGACTGGTCACACTGCAGGAAAATCTTGACAATATAGCCAGCATGCACGGGGAAGAACAAAACCGATTTTTTTTGTTTTTCGTTTTTTTTTTTTAAACCCAAAGGTACTCTCATGAGTTACTTTTCTCAGTAGGTAATGCTGTAATGTAAAAAGTTACCTTTAAAAGTAATGTTACCCAGCACTGATCTCCGCTTGCAGGCATTTGTACTGTTGCACCCATTTGCAATTACAAAAGTGGATGTGAATGCTGGATTGGCAATTTCAGAAAATCAATGAATATGAAAACTTACTTCATTTGTCAGAAATGTGTCAGGGAGGATGTTTTTCCACCATCTGACAAGCAACTGCTGGCTGAAGCATCCTGGTGCCTTTACCAATGCTTTAAAATTTATGCCATAATCCATACTAATTGGTACTTCCATTGCAAATTAGAATTAACATGTTCTGATTTTGAAATGTACGGATTTGGTCCTCCTCTCCTCTCCTCTCCTCTCCTCTCCTCTCCTCTCCTCTCCTCTCCTCTCTATTCACACTCATAAATAGTACAACCTGCTGCCCCACACACCTGACTGAATTATCCCACTATAATTAATGGATCACACGTGCCACAGACTGTATTGGCACTTGGTCCAGTCACTCTCCACTCCCTGGGGCCCGGTCTAGTAAAAAGGCTTCTATAAATAAGGCCAACTGTTTCCCTGAAGCCAATAAATCTCAGAGAGCTGGATTTCTCTCCATTGTGGCATCTGGCGTCATTTGTCACATATGTGGTGAGCAATTAGGTATAAAAGAAAACCAGGAAACCCAGCAGAGGCCGCACTGGCTGGTGCCAGCAGCCATTGCTATGTTAAACTTCACCACAGAGAAACCACGATCCAGAGACTGTAGTAGGGTGTGAGAGAAAGTGAAAAATGACAAAAAAACAAAGTATTGGGTCTGGGAAATGACATCACTGTTTTCCAGTGAATGATGTGGCTTAAGTTACAGCATTCTTGTTTATGTCCATGACAGGCTAACAAGCGTTTCAGCATGAGCATAGATTGCAATCAAAGTCCTTAGCTCTCATAATCTGGGGATGTTAAACTTGGATCTGCACTTTCAAACAGACTGAGAGATATGGTGTAATTACAGACAATACAAACCTATGCACACACAAAGGGTGCACGCACACACACTGACACTATGACTCATAGACTTTTTAAGCTGGCATTAATTTGACAAATCATGTTGTCGTTTCTTAAGAGTTCAATGCAATTTCAGACACTATGATGTATGGTGTCATTGTGCAGCATTTCCTGACTCTCTCTTGGAGGTGGATTTATTTCTGTCTCCTCAGTCACACAGCACTATTCAGCACAAACCAAAAACTAAAATAGGGCTTCCTGTGTCACGCCCAATCACTTCCTGGTGCCAGTCACCATGCTGCAACAGGCCTACTCGAGATGAGAGGTTTCAGGCAATGTTTCAAGAATCATGAAGAACAAAGTCTGTGTACTATAAATACTGACACATTGAAAGGAAAATTGAATCTCAGAGAATGTTATGTGATTTTGATTACAGCCTAGCGAACTTACTACACAACCTGGCAGGACCTTTCAAGCAGTCAGGACAGAGATTCCTGCTCTAGCTCCAAAGACTCCCCAGCTCTTCCTCTACCTAAACCCAAGAGGAGTCTAATTACTGCATCTGTTTCCCTTCACAATTCAACTGCAATTAGGACGTTTCTCAGTGTGGGGGTCAAACAGCAGAGCTACCGTCCGAAAAGAAACACTACTAATGACTGTAGACAGAACAGGACACGAGTCAGGCCTGCAGGACCGAGAGCTGTAAAGGACCTGTTCTCCATAAATGTTAACAGAAATGTCTGCAGTCATACGCTAATGTTTTCTATTTTACAGTTAGAATAAGTTAGATGTAAGGCTCAACCATGGATACCAAAACCACTTGTAGAATCCATCTGGTGTAAGTAAAACATTCACCTCCACCTTTCACCAGTCCTCCACTTCTCTTTCATCAGAACCCCTCCTATTTCTCCTGACTTCCTGATCTGGCATCTTCAAAGTGGTGGACTACGCTGCAGCATGCACCTGTGCCAATAAACATAAAAGGATAACATCAGCACATATGTATGCACATACCAGCACGTGTGTATGCACACTCACTCACAGATACAATCTCACTTCAGTGAGGGTGAAACTTGCGTCAAAATAGCCAGATAATCACCTTGTTTCAAAGAGTAAAATGAAAACAGGAGAAGTAACTTTCCATATGGACGCACAATGGACACACAAACTGCTGCTGTCTAGACTAGTATCAAAGCCTGAGTGTGTGGGAGCAGTGACAACCCAAGTGGGAACTACTGGGAGTCCGATGTGGTAGAGAGAGGGGGGGGTGCTGGAGCAAATTCTTTCTATTACCAGGCTGCTCTTTCTACTTACTATCCCCACAACAAACACAAAATAGCAACAAAATGCTCTCTTAATGGGGCTTTGACCTTCCCAGTGGGAAAGTGCTTCTGAATGCCAGAGCTAGAATAGGGGGATGAGTGTGTATGGACTGAGAGTGGACTGGGATCAGTGAAGCACGTCGAGCTATCAGATCCAAACCCGTCAACCCTTCAACATCTCAGTCCCATCGCTCTCCAAAGCCTCTCATCCCCTCCCACCGCCATCTCTCTCTATGACATTCTTTCACCTTCCACCCCACTCTTTGCCTCTCTTTCTATACCTCTTTCATTCACGCTTTCCCTTTCTCCTCCTCTCTGGACCATGCTGTAAAGAGAGGGGCCGATTTCAGTTCATTGATAGTGGAATGCCATTGACAGCCTCTTCCTCTAGTTTAAGATTTGAGTATCTTTCCCATATTCAAACCAAGCCTGAGATATAGAGCTTTGTCATAATAGTGTGTATATCCTTCAGCAAAGGTCAACCCTTTTTTAAATTTAAAATATGTCCCATGTCTGCAGCAACAATCATGGTCAAACCTATAAGTTCAAGTCATATCCTCTTGTTAAGAGACTTCAACACTGACCTTTGACCCCTTTCTATTAGAGAGAAGCTGTGGCAGCAAGTTCAAAGGGTTACAGGACATACCTGAGGCATTACTGGCATTACCACTATATTGCTTTTTATTTGTGTGTGTGCCTGTGTGCTTGTGTGTGCACAAAAGCACATTTATGCGCACATGCACACTACCTTGCATGCTGACATTAGTGCACTGGCATGTCACTTTGTGTGATGGTAACCATTCAGTAAGCACTGCGAGCCAACACTTGGAGCTCCTGGGTCACAAAAAAGAACATAATGCACCTAAATTAGACAAAGCACAATGCAGCTTCTGTTGTTACAGTGAAACTCGCCCCTCTCTGTCCCCAACACACATCTGCAAAATCATTAACAGATGTCTAAAGAGCCTCCTTCGGCCAGCGTATCGCAAACACACTCTGTCTACCTCACTGTATTATTCCATTTTCTCAGTCACCATGTCTGGCTCCGTTCCTTTGCATTTCCTCAATTTCATCTCCACTGCTCACGTGCTGATGCACTCAGGCCACAAACGCATGCAAACACTCACGGACAAAAACACTGGAATTCACTAACTCACATATGTTCACCTCTGTGCTCAAGCTTATCCCATAACAACAAAACCATAATGACCAGAAACACATACCTCTCTCGTATTTTGTGTCTTTCGCTGAAGCGGCCTATGCCTTCCTGTGGCATCTTTAATCCCCCATGACATGCTGAAGTGTCCACCTTATAGACTGACTCTGTGTCACTTCTCTATCATTTTACACCATAAAACCTCTACTTCTGGGGCAATATTAATACCTAACTTCTACTTTGTAATAAAATACAGAAAGATATTTAAAACTTCTACTACTAGAAAGTATACTTGTTGTCTTTCCATTGTGTCTGTGAAACACATTGAGTGTTTCAAAGCTCATTAAGCCGCACACCTTTTAAGGGAAATGGACAGAAAGGGAGTGCTGCTCACTTAACCACAGCCAGCACGCCCTTCATCAGCTGCGCTCAGTAATTATCACCTCATAATTAGTGGTCCTGGTTTTCACAAGCCAAACAGAACGTGTAAAAGGTGTGCCAGGGCAAGCGCTTGCCATGCAGTGAAATCGAGAGGCAGAATTCAGCAGGGTGAGGGAAAAACTGGATGGAGTCCACTGTGAGACACAACACACTCAGGAATTTACAGTTGGTCTCATAAAGCCAATGAAAAGCAGAGCTCTAAAACAGCAGGCGTAGTCATCTGAAGGAAAACACTGGGAGGAAGAAAGACAAGAGCCAGTTAAAAGTTCTGAATGGACAACAACAAGCAGATGGATGGAGAACCAGACAGTGGTGGAACATCACAAGATGTTACTCAGTTATCAATAACAATGAAATATTACTCCATTTACACCTGTAGATTTGTCCTTGCTAATAAATAACCACACCATGAAAAGTAATACATGCAAACTGGCTGGTGCCGCGCTTAAACACACCACCACTTGGCTGCAGGATCAGTGCAGCCGGGTTTAATTAAATGCCGTGTGGTTTTCAGACTAAAGTGATAATATCTATTAGGGCTTACAGGATTAGCGGCGAACACTGGAATGTAGAGAGAGTGTGGTTTCTCTCGTCGATCAGTGCAAATCCACGAGGCATTAGTCTGCTTATAGATTTAGAGGTTAGGGAGCCAGTGTTGCTTGGTCAAGGCTGGAACACAGTGGCCCTGTTTGGACCAAAACTAAGGGAGTCCTGCCACAGACTACCTCATAACCAGGATTTGGCTTGGTTACACTGGCACTGGATTAGTGTGTGTGTGTGTGTGTGTGTGTGTGTGTGTGTGTGTGTGTGTGTGTGTGTGTGTGTGTGTGTGTGTGTGTGTGTGTGTGCGTGTCTGCATGTGTGTGTGTGACAGAGAGAGAGAGCCATGGACTACTAACCACCACAGCAGCTGTGCTGGTGCTTTTGGAAGCACACATTCATCACCGTGTGATTGTGTTCAATTGTGTTTCTGTATGTAAGTGTGTAAGTGTGTACATGGGAGTCCTGACAGGGTATAAATGGGCAGAAAGTAGAGTACGCAGGTTCAAGTCCAAATCGCTCCCAAAGCTCTCAGAAATACAGCAAATAGAGGGGAAAAGGTGAAACTCACCCAAGACGGACAAGAAAATCTAATAGTTCAGAGCCAAGTGATCGTGAGTGAATATATAAACAAAGCTGAGTTGGATTTCCATCAGACATCTGAATGAACTCCGGGCTGCTGCTGATGCTGGCCTCTCACTTCATGTTCCAGTGTTGAATTAGCACACTTACCGCTGAGGCCTTCCAGAGGACACAAGGAGATGGAGTGAAGGAGAGAGATGGGGAGAAAGGAGCTCATTACAGAGATCGCATAGGAACTCTTTGCTTGTTTTGCTTTTGTTTGTTTGGCATTTGGCTGGTGTTTACCATTAACGTGTAGGGTCAACATTCAGACCCTGGCTGTTAGGCTCCCTCACAGGGCAGCACTCAACAAAGGCAGGAGTCTGCTAGTCTGCACAGGGAGGCCCCTAGCCATGCCAAACAGGGGCCCGGGGTCACCTCATCTATGTTGTCTGCCCATGTGTGACCACGGAGGACAAGCCAGGGCAAGTAAGCAAACCTCATGACTCTATGATTGACTCATGATTGGATAGTGTGTACAAGATGAGCGTGTGTGTGTGCGTTGGTAGAATTAAGGGCATTCAGCAGCAGCTACAACATACACGCTGGGAACATTCTCCGTCTGCAGCTCTCGTTCTGATGTGCTCATTCAGCTGTAGTTTGATGGATAATGGAGGATTTAGTGGACACTTTCAATGAACTGTCTCTTTTGTGAGTCACGCTTAACACAAGCCCCTTTCAGACACGCACTTCCTCACACAAATGTGCTGGCAATTTGTCATGTCCGCCTCACGTTTGAGTAAGCCCCCCGAGTCACTTTTCATTTAATGGCATGCCAGTGGCATCTAAGTTGGACGTGTGCATTTTCATAAGGCTTTGAACACTGCTCAAGAAGTGGAGGCTTATATAATAGAAAAGCTACAGCACGGACAGAGGTCTTTCAAAGAGAGAAACATGTGTCTCATTCTGCCTTTTTAAGAACATAAACTTATCACTCAATAATCATTCGTTATGCACATAGACTATAAATAAACCAACACAACAATCTAACCAAAAGATCCCTTCTGTGGCTTTTTCTGGAGCTTTCAGTCATATCACTCAATCTCTCTCAGCAGATGGAAGGGAAGCAGGCAATTGTGCATGTTTACAAGTTAAGGGCTTCTCATCCGTGTTGGCTTAAAATTCAAGACTAAAAGTTCACCCTTGACCCTGGAAACAGTCAGTGACACAACAGTCACACCACAAGACCCATTCGGTGGCTGAATGTCTTTGTTCAATCAATTCATCAAAAGATTCAGGAGTTAATGACAATGCAGAAGCTGTATTTGATAAAGACTTCTTTATTGATGCCATTCATTAGATATCCCTAACTATACAAATAGCAGCCAATCAGAGATCAGAGGGGCAAAGCTGCAAAGTGACATATAGAGAAAGCATAGAAAGAAAACAGGTAAGGCAGTTTAAAGGCCACAAACAACCCCCGGTGAAATCAGCGGATAATAACCTGAGCCTCATTTTAATGATGAAATAAAACAATAATTGTCTTCCTGCCTGAACTGGCGCTACAAGCTTCCTGAGTAACATTAAATAATAGCGAACAGATTGGCTTTGTGGTGAGATTCATTTTACAAAATGTATCTTCAGTGATCAAGGGGGATTTTTTGACTCTTCAAGTGCGGGGCAAAGAGTAAAGATGACTCAGAAAATGGCATCAGTGATCAGATCATCAGGCGGTCTTACACTGTTTACAGGATACATATCCAGCAAAACACTGACACAGAACATGTAAGCCAGTGGGAATCACAACTAAGGGTTTTTACAATGCTTGAGCACTGATGACATTGATGAGAAAATGTGTAATGGGATTCATTAGAGACAAGCAGGCGCGAGTGTCCCTTGTGTTCATGGTGGTCAGTGATAAAGGCTTCAACTGCAAAACAAGTTTTAAAATCCATCATCACTGCAGACTGTGAGAGAAGTCTCCTCCTCCTTGATATCATTATTTTCCAACTGGTCGTTTACCACATGACAGATATTGCGTAAGCATTGCAGCTCTATCTGTAAAAGGCCTGTCCAGCACTGCAAAAACTCAGCCCTCAAAAACAGAGAAAAGTAATAAGATGCGGAAAATGTTACTTAAAATAAGCAAAATTACCTGCCAACAGAACAGGAAAATTTCACTTACATTCAGAACCAGTAATAATTCAGCAATAAGTAACATAACATATCAGTCTATAATTAAGGACAAAAAGCTTGAAACAAGTAAAATGCTCTAAAAGAAAGTCCAAACATGATCCCTTGAAAAGATTGACGAAGCTAGCAATGTTTGAAAAGGGCTACACACACATTTCCAAAACCAACACACCTCATACACAGACAGCTGCTGTGGAAGTGTTACATCCCAGCTCAAAGTTCTGAAAGCCATCAGTGTCCATACAGGACATTTTTTCTCGGACTTTACCCGGTGTGTTACTGCTGAAAGTCCCTGCCTGTTGTTGACTCTCAGATCCACAGCCGTGGTGTGACCACACTGTCCACTGAGGGAAATAGATCCACAGGGATACATAGCCAGGATGCCAAAGTGTGCTCTCAGTCTAAACATCCTCATACTGGATATCAAGGAGCACATTTCTCTCAACTCTTAATGGCCAGGTATGAGGTTAACATTCATATTGTTGATATATCCAAACCTCTTACTTACTGGAGGAAGTAGTTATAGAAAGTCAAGGATTTGAGAGCAGTTCTGTTTTATGTCCAAGTATGAAACAACAATTGGAGAGATGACTGGGAACTTGGAGAGATTTCCGCAGGGTTTAGAGGTGGAAAACTCCTTGTCTTGATGGGCTGTTGATGATGGTGAGTGGGTTGCTGTAATCCGGGTGGTCAAGGATCCCAGCTGTCCCAGTTCTCTGAGCCATGCCAGCTGGACACAGCGAGGCCTCGGGGGCCACTCGGCCTGCAGGGACACGAGCCAGAGAAAGATGGGGAAATGGTAGCAGAAGAGGCAAAGTTCAGAACATCCACAGGATTAATGTCATCTTTGATAGTGGCGACTGAAGGCAAAGCCAGTGGGAACTGAAGACTTTGGCGCTATTTTCACGTGTGGAACAAAAACAAAGGGTAACAATGTAGTGTGAGATTAATGAGAAAAGGATATGAAGCTCGATCGAATCCAAGGAGAGTACTGGCAGAACTGGCTCAAGAGTGACAGCCTATATAATACTTCATTGCTCTCACTTGGAATTCTAAGTGCTGCATCAGTATCTCTGGATGCCTCGACAGATTACCTCAATTACAGCAGATTGTCCCATCTGGTGCCTGCAAAGGCCCCCAAAGCCCACCGCTGACTGTCTGTCATTGAAGCAAGCTTGTATGTATGTATGTATGTATCTCTCTCGTTTCTCTGTCCTCAACATGTGTGACTGTAATACGCACCTCTACAATGCTAAACGCGTGTCTATTAAAGTAATCTCTGTTGATGCTGAATTATTCATTTAAGCCAAGAAGAGGAGCTTAAGTCATCAATTTCATATTTCCTCGAAGAGGACAGAGCTAGGAGACACCAGATGCTATATCTTTATTTTTCATGTAGTTATTTCGTTAGTACAGATATCTGGCAGGAGTAAGACATATTTTCCAAATTAGATGACCTTAGATGATATATTCACTCCTTCTTTCATCATATTTAAAGTCCTCTCCTCTCCTTTACACAATAAGAAGTAATTCCAGTTTTCATCCACAGGGTTTAAATAGTCGCCAGAAAGGCTGTCATGGTTAAACGAGGACACAAAGCCAAGACAATCATTTTGCATCCAGTTATCTCGTTAGCCCTGCCTTTGCTCTCTGCATTCTGTCAGATTGACAATCAGCAGCAGTTAAATGCCCACCAACAAGCGCTGACATCTGCAGACCAGAGATACATACAAGTAAACAGAGAAAATATGAGGGAGAAAAGGCATGTTGACACATTTACATTTCCTAATGCCATAATCGGACGAGAGACAGAAAGTGAAAGTGAGAACATGAGAAAACTGTATCTTGTGGTGCCTGCAGGGTTTCATTACAGCAATCTTGCATCATATACGGGAAATAAACATGGCAAAAGACAAAGAAAACAAAACAAAAAACACCGAATTGCAATCAACCAGAAATCATCCCATTGCGCAAATCTCAGAGCATCAACACTGTGGTCGATTAAACACAGACACAGTAGTCAGTTACTTTTCAAAAGAAATAACACAACGTAAAGACCTCTTACTGGTGCTGATGACAAAAGGAGTGAACATTTTGCTTCCAGCTTATTATCATTAAATCCCACATCACACAAACACATGCTCAGTTTCATGAATTTGTCTTTATGTTATCCAATTTCTGAGAGCTGTGTTAGTAAATGGAGCCCAACTGGTAACCTCCCACTGGGGGCGATTTGTTTGTGTGTGTGAGATCTCCTCTGAGGCCCTGATGGTGTGGTGCTGTATCAGTCCATCTCTTGGATGAATAAGGTTATTTTTCCTCCTCTCAGTGTCTCAAGGGGCCACCCAACTTTATCACTTCCAGGCAGTTAGCTGGCCACCTGGGAGCTCAGGGCGTTGAGTGGAGTGTGTGTGTTTGTTTGTGTGTGTGTGTGGTTGCATGCTTGTGTACATGCACATTTGTGGGTGTCCAGCATGTAAAAACACAACAGAGTTTAATGAGAGCAGCAAAGAAACAAAGACATGTGCGATTCCATGACTGAAACACGAGGGTGAGTGCACAATTTGACCTTTTCCTCTCTTAAGCAAACACTCAGTGGAAACTCCTCAACACAGTGGAAAGAAAATACAAACACACACACACACACACACACACACACACACACACACACACACACACACACACACACACACACACACACACACACACACACACACACACGTGCATAGGACTATTGAGTGGAAAGTCCTAGTGCTTCCCAGTTTGGGAGAGATGAGTAATCAAGCCTCAGGATCAGGAGCAGTGTGACAAGTCTGCATCCTCAGTGATAAGGCAGAGCCCTTCTATCATGCTCTGACCTCTTGGTTCACAAAGAGTGTCAGTGATCCTCATAGCTTTGGGAGGCGTTTTTCAGCATTTCCAAAAATCTATTTCCTAAAACAACAGAAATGTTCCCCAAAGGAACAGTAAAGTGAGACTGAACCTGTGCTGGGTATGACTCTGTTGCCTTGCCTGGAGATGGTTCAAAAGCCCCAAGTGTTTTGTCTCAAATGCAAATTAATCAAGGTGAAGCAGAAGCTTTTCCGAAAACATCCTGAAACATTTCAATCCACGTCACGTAGCTGTGCATAATACACGCTGATTAGGTTTGACATCACAACACAAACAGATGCTGCACTTGAAAGCATCAGAATGAACTGAGAATAATGAGATCTGGGTCTTATTAAAATGCCAGAAACTGATACAGACAACACGTTGGACTGCAGTGCTGATGTGGCCAATCAGATCAGAAATGGATCAGTCCACACTGTCTTCTGTGTGAAAATGAATCTTAGAGTTTCCAATCAGCATTTGAAGGACACTTTTGCTTCATTTGTGCACAAATGAACTCCTACATATAGTTCTCACATACAGACCAGAACATAAAGACTCATACAGTCTGGTGCGCTGGTATGCAGGCACACACACCGACCCACACATGCACAAACACAAGCAGGCACCTTAGTGAAAGTGGACGGCTGCAGCCACTACAGTGTGTTTGTTTTTGTGCGGATGGCCAATTCCGATGGGCGGACTTTCAAAGCCGTTTCTAATCCATTTGATTAGCTGAACCCAAGAACCTGAGCTGCAGACAAAGAGCTCTTTCACACATGCAGCCACTGCTTACAGCTACATGTGATCTCAGGAATCTGTACATCACAAAACATTCTTCTGCATTCCACCTCCCTTCTTCTTGCTGTTCATGTTTCCCTTGCTTGCCTCAACCGATAAGATCGCTGATTCTGACTTGATATGATCTATCAGTGGTGCTTATTGTGTTTTTCTTTCCTAATTTCCTGTTAAATCATTACTAAGTTCTTTGCAGAAATATGAAAAAATGTGGCTGGGTCAGGTAAGAGGGGTAGCCGAAAATAACAATAACAACTCATAATGTACTACCCCAATTCCAAAAAAGTTGTGACACGGTGTAAAACACACAAAAAAGCCCCGAATGCAATCATTTACAAATGAACTGTTAACTGACAATGATTTTAAATTCCCTGAGCCCATGTAGTAATATCCTTTACACAGTCATGTATCACAAATGGTGAACCTCGCTCCATCCTCGCTTGTGAGTGATTGAGCCCTTCCAGGATGCCCCTTTCATACCCAATCATGATACTATCACCTGTTACCAATTAACCTGTTTACCTGTGGAATGTTTCACAGGTGTTTTGGGAGCATTCCACAACTTTTTCCAGTCTTTAGCTGCTCCTGTCCCAACTTGTTTGAAATGTGTTGCTGGCATCAAATTCAGAAAAACATATATCTATAAATATCTACGAAGTTGATGAGGCAAAACATTAAATATTGTCTTCGCAACTTTCGAGCTTTCTATTCTTGCATTGCACATGTGCATAGGTGAGTTTCCATCCACCTACCTTTATGCACCCTTTCAAATTTTGTATTGAAAAAGCCTGTGGAGTGGAAATGTCAAAAATGTAGAAAAAAGGTCGAACTATAGTAAAATGTAAATGCAATGTAATCAGATTTAACAAATAAATCATAGAGACACACTGCTGCCTGTCGAATTCATAGAATATTCCTACAATATTTCCATGATCATTCAATAAATCCCCAAACTAAGGGTGTAAGGGAGATATGACTACAGATATAGTTTTTGCAAAGGTGTTGTTATGAGGCATCCTGCAACAATGTCCTCAGGGAGGTGTACATGTGCCTGTGTACCTGATGATAATATTCAGTGATGTGCCCCTTGGTCTTGGAAGTGATGCTACATTAGGGATGTTGACCATTCTTTACTATGGTGGTGTTAGTTTACAGCCTCAGTTAATGTAAGCAGTGTAACCAGTCAGCCTTATGACCTCTTTGCACAGAGCATTGCTCTTACCACAGCCACATGCACAGGCTTGTCAAGCCATGCCTGGTTACAGCTGCTAAGTTTTGATTGGACAATCATGGTTAAGGGGAGGGGTTTAGCAAACTCTTTAAGTGCATTTTTTTGACACAGATGTTTTAAAGACAGAAATCCTCAGCTGTTTGATATGAGATAATAATTTGGCTTAATGCAACAAATATGTTAATTTTGGTCTCATCCCTTATTATTACTCCTTATTGTTATTATTATTCCTTATTGCTGAAATAAAACATAAATAAATAAATAAACTCAACGTAACCCTATGGAAAAGGTGAATAGCTGTGATTGCTTAGATTCCTGTATGTCTCAAAGCTACCAAAGAGTTCCCAAAATGTTGGAGAATGTGGCAATAAACAAATCTGTTTTAGATATGAAATAGAGGCAGCAGAAGTGCATTCCTCCTCATTACTTTTATGTCAACATGTCATTATCAGCTCCCATGTGTTGCCATCTCTGGTCCTGAAGCTGATTTGGGAAAAGTAATGGAAGAACCATCTGGTTTTTCGGGGCCTCTGACATCAAATGTCTTCTGTTAAAAGACCACAAGAGATCCCAGGGAGGACCAACATGGTCACACTCACGTGAATACCACCTCCTAGTCGAAGCCTAAACACATGATTCAATGAGTGAAGTATGCATTGTTGTAAAACGGTGGTGATCAGAAACTCCAGAGGAACCATAAAACCTGTGAATTGCTGTGAGCAAGTGGTCTTTTTTTTTTAGGTTTTCTCAAGCAACGCTGGATCAAAGTTTTAACAAGTCCCGTAAGTTCACTACTCATCCTTTGTCAGCTCCATCAAATTCTGCAGCTTTTCGATTACAAACAGGAAAAAAACGTCAGGAGAGAGTGAACATCTTGTATTTTGTTTTCATGGCTTCCATCTGGAGACGATAGGCAAATTTTCTGAACACTGGAGTCCAACACGAGATATTCTCCCTCCCCTGTGTGACTGTAAAAATGTGAAAGTGAACATCTGAGCGCAACTGTTTACTGGATCTTAAGAAAATGGCCAAACACGGATGCTTCTGGGGCCTTATTCATTAGTTTTGACACCCCTTGTTGTATACACACATGCAAAAATACACACTGACATGTGCACACAACTGACGAACACTGTCTTATCACTGCTGTAATAAATAAAACAGCAGCAGCACGTCAAAACATTTAATGAAAAGTGCATTAGGTGTCATCCCCAAAAGAGCAATTTAAAGGTGTGTACCATAATTTAATAGATTGCTCCGGACAAAGCCACTGGGGACAGAGGCTGACTGAGAGCGTGCCTGCCTCTGTGTGTGTGTGTGTGTGCAGGTTACGCAGCATATGCAGGAGTTTTATGCGACACAGAGGAGAAGCAGATCTGGGTTGTGGAGGGAGTGTCAGTGTGATGGGACTCTAGAAGCAGGCGGTCTCCTCTCTCTTGGGCCCGTCTCTGTTCAGCTTGCTGGAGACGCTGTGGCAGCAACAACTAATGAAATGTTTTCCCAATGACAGCAAGAGCAAGCCCTTAAACACTATTACCTTCACTTTCTGTATAGCAGAGCCAATACGAAACACAAAAGCAATACATAGTTAACCAAAGGCATAGAAAAGCATCCGTGGCAGGAGAAGAAACAAAAGTTGGTTTGTGTTTTTGCCCGAGTGTGTGCGCACGTGTGTCTATCTGTGTGGTAATATCCATGACGGATTGCTATCTCAGAATACATTGTAGTTAAATAAACACAACGTGCACACTTTGCTCTTTGTTCATGAAAGATCTTTGGCATTGAAATGTATACACTAATGACTGCTGCCTATCTGAAATATTGTGTTTTGCGTTTCATTTGTACTGAGCTGAAACATTTAAACTATAAAATCTACAGTGTGACAGCCCGGCAGAACTATCCAGGTTTGGCAGGTACCCTCGATCCTCTTTCTTTCCTGTCTCTCTCTCTCTCTCGGCCTGTGCTCCTGGCCAGCTGTGAGTCTGTCCAGTGTGAGACATCTGGGATGCATTGGACCCGTGAGAGAGGAGAGAGGGGGGCAGCTGGAACCTATCAGAGCCCAGGAGATTAGCAGATCTGTTCTCTGTGTATGGGATCTAACCTGTCCTGAGCCATGAACTCCTCCACTGTCCCGCACAGGAACGAAGGTAAAAAAGAGGGGTGGTAATAATACTGTGATCAGATACCGATCTACTGTTCACTTGAGTGTTTTAGATTTATTGCCCCAATTTTTATGTATGAGTTCAAGACATGAATTGTATGTTGGCTTGGAATAATGCAGGTTTGAGCTGAGTTATGCTGTCTTTTACTTCAAATAGCAAAGACTAGCAAACACTATGCTCTTTTGTAAATATTTTTAAACTTTTGTTATAATAAAGGAAACTCATTTTTAGAAAACCAAAGGAAAAAGCGGTGTAAACCAGAATTATTTCATCCTAGAGGCAGAGCTGTCCATGAGGAAAATGAGAAATTTGAGGAAAATAAAAGATATCGCTGAATGTGAGAGGAAAAGTCTGAAAATAAATGGGCCTGTAGTGAGACGCATATAAATATATACAATAAGATAATACAAATAAGAAATATTGGATCCTTTGTTAACAAGATAAAGCTATTTAGTGGATCATCTTTAAAGGCTTGGTCTGAAACAAGTTAATTGTACTTTGTTTGTATGAACTCGCCTAAAGAGCAGCCTTCATTCCTCCAGACAGTAGCTTAAGGATGCTAGATTATGAAATCAAACATTGGGTCATAGCCAATGAATGAGTCCAGTCCCACTTTTCAGCAGCTTTCCCTCCTCCTTCACCCAAACAGAGTCAACATCTGTGGGCAGGTGTGGCCTGTTCTGGGCCCGGGAAGCCCGGGGTTAGATTTAGAGCTTAATGCAGAAAGACACATGTGTTTATTGGGGTGGGTGGGCACCTGAAACTAACATGGCCCGACACCTGGAGCCTACAGTGATGATGGGGATATTTGGACATGCTCGTACCCTGTAATGCTGGTACGTTTGGCCTTTTCAGATGGGAAGTGAAATGAGTACAAAATGTGTCAGAAAATCACCTGACAAGCGTTCTTAAATCTCAGGCCTCTGGCAGCGTTTTGCTATGAAACTGCAAACACACCTGGCACGAGGCACCTGGCACCTGCTTTGGCTGAGACACGTCAGTGAACATTAAAGTATGATGCTAACTGCGGCCATAATTTGATTAGTGGTTTTGGACCTGCAGAAAATATAATTTTACTCTGGCACATACAAGAAATTCCAAGCCAGCATGTCCCACTGTGAAAAGCAGAGGAAAACAACGAGCTGGAGTTCACATGGACAGTACTCATCTTTAAGGGGTTGAGTTGTGGGCAGTCAGAGATTGCGGTGTTGGCTTTCAGTGTTTTTAGGAGAACAATATTTATCATCACTGCCAAAAATCAAGATCCACCCAGGGATAATGGAGCAAAACACAATGATTCTCATGTACAGAGTCTCTTCCACAGACAAATTTACACAGACAACCCCTCCCCCTCTACAGCACATACATACACACAGAGTTGAACTCAGCATTTGATACATCCTTTTTTTACCGGTGTGTGAAATATAATATGTTCTCACAAATCTCAACTATGAAAATCCTTGCTGGTGCCCAACACTGGAGTCATGTGTGAAATATGACACAGCAACTCCAGGCGAAGGTGTCCAAGCTCAACTCTGCGACCTTTCACAACCACCGATCCACACTCTGGATTTTACAGCTAGATTAGCGTTTCAGATTTCATCCCTCCCATTGCATTTCTCTCATGTCTGGCCAACAAACCAAAGGCCTTTTATTCATATACCGCTTCCATATGCTCAACAAATGCCCTGAGCCATTGGTAATGTGGGCTAAAATGAAGCTGCAGACTACGTACTGTTTCCACAAAAGGCTACTACCTACAGGGCCTACTGTATGTCGCAACTTTACAAGAGCAAAATCCGTAACATGCAATTTGTTCATGGCTGCTGATGTAGCTGTTTCCTGATTAGCAACATGCAGTGAGTGAGAGCACAGCCTCATACACACACCAGCACTTTTTTTTCCCCGGAGGCAGAGGAAACAGTTATGTTTGTTTCTTTTTGGGTGACCCCATGTTGCTCTGTAACTCGCTGTGGTTCCCTGGCTGCTTTGTGCGCCGACCCATCTTTTAGTTTTCCCCTGGTCACAGTACATTAATGTATTATGTCATCCTCAAATTGCAGTTTTTGTTTGAGCATGTTTTCCAAATAATCAAACGTAATTCAGGCAAGGTGCTGTCCAATACAGTGACTCATTGTTTTTGAGTGTAAACAGCACATTAAAAGTGCATATTAATCACTTGCGACAGTGACAAAGCTGAGGCAATGCAATCCTTTATGTTTGTGGTCTTACTAAAGGGGAGTTTTGTATGCATAAATGTCATAACAAGACCACCCAACACAATGTCAGCACCACAGGGAAAGCTTGACTGAGTTAACAGACAGAGATCAAATAGTCAGTTTGGGGACAGAGGGGACAAATGCTTTAAAGGGTAATTCCTGTATTTTTTAATCTGGGCCCTGCTTTTGCATAATTTAAGGGTAATTTGGGGTCTACATGACAGGAACAAAGTTTTGGAATGGCTTCAGTGGATCACCTCAGCTGGCAGCTGCAAAAAGGGCTGTAATGGCTGCAATCTCATCCTTGGGGGCAAATGTGTTAGTTCGGATCCAAACTAACCCTTTAAAACACCAAAGTCACACAACACAAACAAACTAACCGATCGAGGCAGCAGAGAGCAGCAACTCCCGCAGTCTGTGAGGTAAAAGTAGTGTTTTTGTCAAAGGAGTTTGGTGGTTTTGAGGAGAGTGAAATAACAGCTGTTTCTGTTTAAAAAATTAAAGGGATCTTACTCTTTAACAAAAATCCTTTCCATAGTGTTGTCACCTAGAATGCCAATTTGAGTCTTTTAACAAGCACTTTCAGTGAATGTACTCTGAAGGGACACTTGCCTCCAAGGATTACATTGCAGCCATTGCAGCCTGTTTCATGGTTGAGACATCTACTGGGCAAATTCCAAAACATTTTGTATCTATTAGTCATTTAAACCCCCCAAATTTGGTCAAGCCTGTTATTACCAAAAAGAAGACGTTGAAGTTTTGTTAATTTTTCTGCCATGATGGGACCCCCACATTAGTGTTCTCCAGGGGGTGTGAATTCTTGCAATTACAGTGTGAGCAGACACTAAACGTAGTTTGTTACAGCATTTTGAGCATCAAAAACAACATGAAATATATCTTTCCATGATGCTTTCGCTCCAGTAACAAGTCTCACAGAGTTGTATAATTTAATTGTTTTATCCCATTCATGTGTGGAGAGTCAACAGGAAGTCAGTTGGCTCAGCCAGTGGAACCATTACCCATAAAAGAGAGACAGCTAACTGCTGGCAAGAGCCTTTCCTTTCTATAATGTCGATAAACACAACACTGAGTGCACTGGAGCTGCCATGACTCAGCAAGTGTTGAAATAACACAAATGAAAAGTGACATTCATTGGGAAAGAGCGCTAACATGAGCAAGCTAGGCGAACTAGCTTCATCTTTCCAAGTGGAAAGTAATCTTAACAGGACAATTGTTCCTCCAAAATGTTAAATGGTGTAAGACATTTAACATCTAAACACTTATGTTGTGCTCCAATTGGTAGCACACCACCGAAGTTCACAGTGCATCTCTTAATAACACAGGTTCTCAAATGTCTTGACTTCAAACTTAAAGGATAGGAAGATTTTGTCTTCTTAAAAATGCGAAAAAATGATTTATTATAGTTTGTTTCCATTCACAAAAAGTTGAATGTAAAGTGATAAGAGAGGGATATAAACTGTGCGGCGAAGAAAGCTGCTCTGAGACTGGGCTTAATATACGCAAATCATGTTCCCCTTCCGTTACATAGATGCACATCCTCTCAGGAAACCGACGTTGCACCATCCTGTCACTTTGAGGCAATCTGATTCCTGCAGCTCTGGAGCAGCTGTGGGAAGCCTGGGAATCCTGTAATTCCAGAATTTCAAATTGGTTGCCCCTGTGCCTTATAGGTCAGAAGTCTTTTTGAAACCGTCCAGTTCAGCGCTGCTCTGATATCAAAGTCACAGGTGGAGACCTGTCCTGCAGAGGGGCCGTTAGACTCACTGTCACACAGCTCACTGGCTCACAAACAACTCGTGACCCATGAAGCTAGTTTTTTCCACCTGCCAGACACTCCTTTCTTCATCAATGCAACCAAACACACATGAAGCAAATTTTTCTAATTATTCACAAATGCAAATTGACAGAGCTGACCTCCTGAGTCACTGGAGCCCCCAAATCTGCATTTTCGACCAACAAGGTCTTGTCGTCAATTTGAACTTTGACCTAATAGTTGACTGCGGGTTTAGCCAGCCTCTAGCTCTTTCTCTCTTTCCCCCTCTGTCCTCACGGTTTGTGCATCAGTCTGATTTACGTCCCTCGCACTGTAACTCACTCGCTCCAAGATTTTTCTATCCTTTGTTTCCTTCTTCCCTGGCAGTGTTACATCACCTGTGTTGCACTTTTCCCTTGTATTCTTCCTTTGACCTTCATTTTACAGCTTCACCTTTTTCTCTCTTTTTTCCTCCACCATTCATCTTCGTCTCCATTTTTTTCCAAACAGGCCATTTATTGTAATAACCTTGTTGATGAACAGTTGAGTGCCACTCCTCTGTTGTGTTCTGCACAGCTCCTGCAGTTGTCATGGTGTAACAGTGACCACCTGGGTCAGCACCGGTCTCTGCCATCTCTTTTTGAGGTCGGAGGTTAAGCTGATCCATCAAGGCTGGATCACTGAAATGACAAAATAATGATAAGTATTCCTGCCTCTACATGGATTCTAGCCAAGTGGAATTCCTAAATTATCTGAGCATTTTCCCAATTTTCCCAAGATCTTAGCAGGAGCTTCAGCATGTGTGTGTGAGAAGGAGGGAGGCTGTAGTAGATGGAGAGGCTGAAGAGACGTAGTCACCAGAGTAGCATAATAGAGGTCTTACAGAGTGCACACACACAGTAAATCTTGTGTCACAAAGGAGAGTGAGAGCACATTGGCAAGGTTATATGAAAAATATTGGCCAAACATCTGGTTAGCCTGTGTATTAAGGTGTGGGTGCGTTTCATTGTTGTGCTCTGTTTCAGGGCAACAGTGACGTGGATTCAGATAAATGGGCAACAAATAACACTTAGTGAGGCATTTATTCATGGTTGAGTTCATCACTGGTTAATGTGACAGAAATGGCTGACCTCTGCGTGATGGGAGGATCAGTCTTAGACCTGTGTGCTTAAAGGGGTGTGAGGGCAATGTGGACATAGAGTAACTCTTTCTGAGACCCTCATTATGGCAGCACACATTTCACAATGGGGTTCTGTCGAGGATGACATCAGAGGCTGTTTGCACAAAGATAGACTCATGCATTAAAAAAATCCTCAGATTTTATGCAGAACTGCATAAACAAATCCACCCTTTTGAACACTTATTTGAAAGAGAACACAAAGATAAAAGCACACAAACTTCGTGGGAACACGGCGAGAGATGTCACTTCACATATGTAAATTTGTACATGCATCCATCCTGTTTTACCAAAATTTTAATCTGTCAACTTAAACTGACTCACTGTGCTTAACAGATCTTACCATTGTACCTTTGTAGTTTAGTTAGTTTCACTTTAGGTTCAGTGTAGTTTTGAAATCAATCAGTTTGGCGCACACAAGTCTGAGTGACACATTGTCAGTGATAGCCAAACATAAGCACCCACATCTATTGACACAGCTGGCTGTTTATGAGGGCAACAGTGAGGTAAACTGAACAGATAAACAGAGATACTTGAGGTTTGAGATACAGGCTGGTTCTGTGGCCTGATGGTCAAACAAAAGCCAGATGCTATCCTGGCTTCCTGGATTATTTCTCGTATTATTTATTAACCTCACTCATGGCCATGCCAAGGATTTCCAGAAATTTCACTTTCCACCAGTGTGTTGCATGCAGATCATTATGAGCCAGACGCCATCGTAGCCAACCCATCATTTTAGGGGTTTGAATCCAGGCCTATCTGACGGAGAGGGGAGCCCACTGAATCAAATCCCACCTATCAATGATGGGTCCGAATGGTCCTAGAAAACAGTCAAGCACCATTTAGCCTCTGCTGTGCCCCAACATGTGTTGTTCAGAGTGACTTCAGCTTTGCTTGCACCTCCAAGGACATCGTTGTCCTGTTGCTGCTGATGTAACAGCAGCTGCTGGCCAGGCTGTTACATAAGCTCTGGAGCCACATGAAAAAGCCAAATTGCAAATGAAAATCAGCAAAAATCTCTCCGGTCACTTCTACAGAACCACACAACTCCTCCTAACAAAGGCTACTGGCCAAGCACATCATAACAGCTCTGCACTGTTATGATCCCTCTCTGTATCCCTGCTCACTCAATATGACTGCCATATGGAGGAACTGCAAATCAACAGCTGAGGGGATGTGTGCTTGTGCAAATTGTTAACATATTGATGTGTGAGATATCTATATATATGCCATATGTAAAGTTTTATGTAGAGTTTCTCAAAATGGTGTTAAGAAATGACTATTTTCCAGTTCTTACTCAATCCTGAACATACCACAACACAAACAATACCGAGACTAAAAGTTCCATTGTTGAAATTCTCCCTCAATTATCGAATGCTCTCTGACGAACACAACAAATTACTCCCAAAGTTTGCACCCCTGTGGGCCAAGCTGATGACACATAACAATAACTTATATGATTCTGATCATAAAAATGAAAGCCATCTCTCCTGGAGAACAGACAAGAATTCCAAACATGTTCGATCCAGTGAGTCAGGGAGCCCAGCGTCATGCACTCATTCAACTCTCCTCTTCAGACTGTGAGAACAATAAGAACTTTAGACTTTAACTTTTTAGAATATACTTTTTATGGATTACTTGGACACAAACGAAGGTGATTAGCCACACCTGGTGCAATATCCATATAGGCAGTCAGTAAAAATTGTCTATGTCATGAAGTTACCATAGCCTTACAGATACCAACTAGGTGTCCACTGTTGTTTCCCATTGTTAAGCCCTATCTGTGATTTCAGCACTGCTTTTGTTACTCTGTGACTCAAGTGTACCAAGCGGTGAGGTCACAGGACTACCCACTGTTTCGGCACTGTGGTCGCCACATATGGACCCATTAAAGAAAGAAGAAAGAGGTAGCATTAGCTAAACCACCCCCTTTTCTACTATGCAAGACAAATACATTTTGTATTATGTGATCCTCCACACAATGTGCTATGTATGTGGGGGATCACTGCCAATGACTCAGCAGGTGTTAAAATAACATGCACGAAAAGTAACACCTAGCAGGAATCTGTGGAAATATTAGCAAGCTAGGAACGTTTTTCCCATGTCTATGATCTGATGATTTTATACTTAATATAATTGATGCCATTGTGCTTTACTCTTATTAACTCTTTATTTCTTTTATACTCATGTTGAGAATAGCAGAGGACTTTGAAACTACTACATTTAAAGCACAAATTGGGACATAATTCACCAGAATGCAGGAAATGAAGTGTCGGACACTCAAAACCTCATGTGAGAAGACCCCTGAGTTATTTTTCCATACTGAAGGTGGCAACCCTAGCCGACACAACCACAGCGGAAGAAGTGATGATGGCAGGCGATTTGTTGTGAAACCCCACTGAAATCTGTTTCTGTTCAACTTTATGATTTGCTAAACAAGTTGCTTTGCATCTGTTTCATCATCCAAGCATGCTCAGCCGAACGCAGCAACGCTACAGCTTTCATTCCCATAGTAAAAGCATGACCTCGCTTCACAGCCAAGGATGGTCTCATTAATATAATCCTACTTTCACAAACTTGATTTACGAGATAGTTTCCTCTGACCAGAACCAAACTTTTGAATGCATGAAAGTCAAGCATGCTAAACAACATAATCACTGATGAAATCTCATGCAGTGCTGTTGGATAAGTTTCCCTTCAAACTGCCAAATGGATGAGAGTCTACTTTCAGTTATGAACACAAACACACACACACACACACACACACAGAGAGAGAGAGAGAGAGAGAGAGAGAGAGAGATGCTTACAATACTGAATGGTATTTTATAACCCAAAGCACTTCTTTGGGAGGGTCTCTGATCATAACGAAGCCCATTCAGCATTAAAATAAAAGAATAGTGGAGGGTAGAATATATTACAGAGCCAGGCACTGTAACCACAAACAGATGGGTCCTCGACCACTGAACTTAATTGATGGAGGAATGGAAATAATTTCAGCCTCACCAATCAGAGGTAATAGAGGCTAGTCCTCCCCTGACACCCCTGTTCTAATTAAATGGTACTGGCTGTGTATAAATCCTTGGTTGGTTAATTCTGCTGTGAGTTGAGACTTTTTGACATTGACTTGCCACTGCATTGTACCACATGAACTGACACTAATGGTAAAGAGCAGGCTGTAATTGTACATTGAATTACTGCGTGCTTTTTCCGCTAGGTCAAAGTAATCAAGATAAGTAGCTACTTTCTGCATATCAGCAAGATCTCTGTCTCGCTTTATAATTTGCATGTCTGTAAAAGTTACAAATGAAGGCTCTCAATCCTGCTTCAGTTTGTTTTTCAACCTGGGTGTTAAGGTACAGAACACAAACCTAAGGTAGCATGAGAGAATGAGGGGAGCATGTGTTACTGGTGATATGCTCCTGATCCACGCAGACAGAAAGCCAGAGGGGCTGGTCAGAGTCATTTCCCCAGGAAACAGCCCTCATGGACCAAGTTGGCATGCTTCAACCCTTCATATTCCCCCAATTCAAGGAATTAAATCTGCACATTTAACAGGGATGCGTTCTTTTCTTTTAAATGTCTTATTTCCTTTGCTGAGCTTTCTTTGGCTGCAATTGTTGATCAGATGAAAACTGCTCAGAATATCTTATGTAAGTCCAGTTAAGAGGCAGTACAGTATTTACCTCTTAACATGCTAATAAGATTCAGTGAAGAAAAGTTGGAAATTCAAAGATAGTGATTCAAAACATTTGAAATGAATCAAGCGCATTCCGTTCGGGCAGTTTTTTTTGCCTGCGGAGGGAGACTGGAGAGAAGGGAGGGGGGGAAGCTTCAGTTTGTTGGATGCCGGTCAGGAACCGAAGACAGTAACAAACTGAGTGCTCACCAGAGGCTGGTTTGCTGAGGTCTGGAGTCCACTTGGTTCTGTTAATAATGCAGGAATCAGCTCCACAACAGTAAACAGTGAAAGAGCTGCAATCAATCAGCACTTCAGGCAGTAAACAGACTGAGTTGCCACTGGAGGCTTTGCGGAATTTACTGTGAGTGTACAGTCAACGTGATCACCTCATCATTTGTGTCTAGGCCACAATAAAAACCTGTGCCATGCAATGGCATGGCGGTGTGTAGCAGAGAACATTAAATTATACAACACTGTTTGACAGAGGCAAAATGAAATATGGTGCAGTTTATAGTAAAAGTGTTTCCCAGAGAGGATCCATGGGTCTTCGTAAGAATTTGAGGCGGCCTCTTGAAAAACTTAGAGGAATAGTTAAATAATATTCCACTCACTTGCTGTCTGGCAGTGGGAGAAATACTGGGCGTGTCTGGTGGGCTTTAGGGAACACAAACTTGCCCACCACAGCAGAGACCCTGTTCAGTTGATAGCAGTACTATTTTGGTTTTGGGTCTAATTGCACACAACTCTTTACTGCACAAGCAAGGTGCCTGTAGGAATGGGATTGGAGTCTGGGGTGATAGCATCACTATCCCTGCATGCTACACCCTCCCACTGAAGCTGCTTGTTATTGGCTGAAAAGAAGTAGGTGGAGTCATGTGTAATGGGGGAGATACAACCTCACCAAGCCATCAGTTGGAGCAATGATGAGGAGGGTAATGGGAAAATAGATTTCAAATACAGAGTAGAGATATATATTAAAATGGAAACTGAATCAAAACATCTGACAAATGCTAATATTCAACTATAAAGTGATAAAAGATGTGTTAAAATTGTCACTTACCCATTTGTTGCTTTTCTACAGTATAATCCTAACCTAACAGCATAATCCAGGTCAAGATTAACATCCAAAGAGTGAATATGTGTCAGGTTTGCTCATGCTAAATAGCAAATGCCAGTCAACATCCTCAGCGTGAGAGGAGAGAGTAAGTGTAGAGAAAGGAAAAGTTGGAATTGGTCTACTGCTCTTCTCCCTTTGGACCGGTTTCTCTTTTACTGACAAGACACATGTGATGACAAGGCAGGGTTAAGCAGGTATATGGCAAACATGTGAACTCAAGTCACATGACTTGGACTCAAGTCAGACTCAAGTCATGAATCTGATACTTTTCAACTCGAAACCAAAAAAGACTTCCAACTCCCATGTGACAATAATGACTCACGATTCACATGGACTTTAGCCTTTTGACCTGGAATAACCTGATATCCTCCCCAAGATAAAAGCATCTCTGTTGTTGTGCAAAGAATCAACTCTTCATTTTCCTGATATACTTTGAATTATTCCAGCAGCAGTCAATCACACTGTGTGAGCAGAAGGGGACGGTGCATTTGGCAGTGCAGGCCACCAGACAGATGATAGCGTGGATTATCACGTTTGGATGTGAACACTCGGCTTTGGTCAACAGAAAACAGATGTCAAAATGCAAAAGATTTGACTCAGAGATTAAAGCTGATTATAATATTGTCACAGGAATAATATTGCAAGGGACACCTGATCATTTTGCATTTAAATGTTAGTTTAAAGAGTCTTTTGGCCTTTACTTTGCATATGGACTTTTTTATTTTACCCTGAAAAATAAGGAGAATACCCTAAATTGAGAAAAGGGTGGAAGTAACTCTGAAAAGTTCATTATCGCTGACGTTGTAATAGAAATTTGTCTATGTGGGGGTTTGATATCTATGCGTTTTGCTGAAGAGAGCGATAAGTGCCAGGATCAAACTGTCCTGCAAGTCTTTTACTGACACAGAGGATTGAAAGCATCAAAGTACTCAAATAAAATGAGAAGAACTTCTTTCAGATGGGGGCTCTATGGGTAAATCCCATGAGAATCTGTGGAATAATGTGTTTTCGCTTTGGGGACTCTTGCCATGAAAACACTTTCAGAGAGCCCCAAAAGCATATTAGAATGACATACTCTGAAGGCATCATTGATTACAGTGCATCGTCTTGAGGGATTTGACCTCAAAGCAATGACAAATAAAGGAGATACAGATGGAGAAGCTCATGCAATCACAACGTGCTCAAATGAGAAAAGACTAAAATTAATTAAGGGTAATGTAAAATATATTGTGGAAAGTCTTTTGCAGACAGTTTGCCATTTGTTGATCTCCTTTTGCCTCATACCTCTATCATTATCTGTAGGGCATATGGCAATCAAACAGCCAGTGAACTGAGAAGAGAGAGAGAGAGAGATGCCTTTCATTAAAACATCAAAGAGCGTGTATCATTCCCCAACCTGAGCGCTTCACTGAGCCACTTGGTGCATTGCATGCCTTATTAGATTAGTTCAAGCTAATCCAACTGTAACCAATTGTGCGTTATTGTTCACGCTAATTACTCCGTCAGAGGAGGTCGGTCTCTACTGAGCTCGCCTCAGGTTCACATCGGGAAGTCAGAGGTCACAGTCGACCGGGGTTGAAACTTCTCGCTCAAATACCCACCTTCACCCCCACCCTGCCTCACCCCATCACCCTCTGTTCACTCAGCAGCTTAACCCGTATTCCCTTTACCTTCACAGCCTGGGAAAGATTAATCCGCAATAACGCGAAAGTGGGGTTGTCATTGGAGATTTGAGTTAATAGGCATACATCCGCTCCCCGTCGTGGACCTGTGACCTACGCATGTGCCCCCGTCAGATGAGAGCACAGGTATGCAGGGAATGCCATCGCAGCAGAGTCAGACAGATGCTGCGAAGGGCTGCAAGCAAGAGGAATCGCAGGTTAGGAGGTGAGGACCGCACTTCACGCCCAGGTTAATGTTTGTTCAACCTGGGATCATTTATGAAAGGAGCCCAAGATGGAGGAGATGGTTATGCCTCCATCATCTCTATCTCAGGCTGGATAAGCTTTTCCCCCTCAGGCTGCGGGATGCAAAGAAAGTTATGTGGAAGACTTTAGTTGAGCATTGTACCCCCCTGTGGTGCAGCATTAGCCTGCAGCTATCGCTCAGCACCGTCTGTCTTTAACCCTGATTTGTCCTGCCTGGATCAGAAGAAGAAATGAGAGGGCTCCTCATTTCACACATAATAATCTCATTTCACAACCTCTGGCACAGGGTCAGAACAGAGGAGAAGCACTGAGTTCTGAAAGCTGGAGGTCCAATCACATGGCGGTGTGTGTGTACACACTTGTACCTGCTAACCAACAGAGTGAGGACTTTATTTGAAAGTGAAGACATTTTGGCCAGTCTTCACAACTTCAAAGGGCTGTTTGAAAGTTAAGACTTAGTTTTATGGGTTAGGTTAGAAAAGGGTTCAGGTTAGGGTTAAGTATTTAATGTTAAAGGATGAGGTAAAGGCTGAACTCCCAAGTGCAGAACCCAGACATGGAAGATTTGAATAATAAAAGGATTTATCGTCACAAAAAGTGGATAATGACTGGGACACGTTCCATGTAGATGTAGAAAGGAGCAGACAGGCAGGTAAAGTGAGTCAACAGGTTCTTCTAGTGGTGGACTAATCAGAAAAACAGGCAAGGCAAAAACTCTAGAGCACAGAACAAAGCTCTAGGAGAACAAAGTGGTTAAGACATGTTAGCACGCGAGTAAGTATACAACAGTCTGGCGAAGGCTGGTGAGGAGATCAGGGTTTTTATCCTGCAGCTGATGAGAGTGGATTGGCTGCAGCTGCAGTAGCTGATTGGCACAGTGAGCAGGTGTAGGTGAGCCATGATTGCAGGGAGACATGTGGACGGTCATGGAGCATGTCCAGCATTTGTACAGGAAAGTGGAGTGTCCATTAAAAGATCCGTAATTAATGTTTGCATTTTTTCCTACCAGGCGATAGGGTTGGTATGTCAGTGTGTGTGTGGTTCACCTTAGGGCATAATAACTTGAACATGTCATTGAGATGGCCGGTTTGGACAAGCAAATGTGCTCCGATACATTCCTGAAAAGCAGACACATAGTTTTTCTCTCTCTCTCATACACACACACACACACACACAAAATATCTACATCTGCAAGCTGCATGCGTCTGCAGTGTAAAGCAACACCGCAGTACATTATAGGAAAAATGTCTTCTGCTATTGTCACTCCATATGACCAAAAAAAAAGAGAGATGGTGATGATTATTGAATTGAAATCCATGATAATCTGCATATTGTTGGAGTAATTGCTTTTTGTCCTCATTGACCTGCTGTAGCACCAACAGCTAGACTGCTGCGCGCTGTGTTGCACAGTACAATTCCACCGTCATCCAAAACCACTCAGGGCAATCACCACATGGTGAGCTGGCACGTATTAGCTAAACAGTGTAATACAGTTTGCATACAGTCTGTAACTGTAGATACGAAATCATATAAATTATCTAAACAGTGATCTCTGCTTTCATATCTGCTATGAACCTCCTGCTGCCATTCCTGAAGAACATTTTAATGACACAATGAAGGTTATACATGCCATTATAGTCATCATGGAACGCATACCAAACACACAACAGCTGCTGTCAGTGCCTCTACTCTACATAATCTATGTGCGCTTTGCCACACACCTGAAAAATCCTAGGCATGCATGTGTGCACATACTGTACATTACTTTCAGGGGAGCCCCCAAGTCTTACACTGGGCTTTAACAAAGTGTAAAAGGACTGTTGATAATACAGTTTGGAATGTAATCATGCTTGGTAGGTGGATCAGTGTCAATAAATCAGTAATGAAGTGTACAGTTTAAGCATGGGAGCTGGAGCATGTTGGTTTTAAGGAGAGCTACAGTATAGGCCCTGGGAGGTTTAAACAGACTCTTTTGTCTGGCAGTGTAATCCTTCATACGACACAGTACTATCCAAACAAATCTCACATTTTAATAAAGACAGGAATTTTTCTCCAGACTGTAATAGGACCAAGCCCAGATTGGGTGCTAAAGGCAATGCATATTGCAAGTGCATTGCCTAGAAGGACTAATTTGTAGGTTTGACATGGCTGGTGAAGGTTCAAACTCGCCTACCCATACTTTTCGTGCTCTTACAGTTTGTTCATGCAGTCATACTATGACCAACTGAGGTGAAGGGAGCCTAGACAGTGTGTGCATGACTGAGCAGTTAGCTTTGAGATGGTTAAAACGTGAGTGACAAAGATGTCTGGTACATTGAAGATTTTGATCTGATGCTCACCTTCACCTTCCACCCTCAGTCCTTCAGGTATGCAGTTTGCTCAATTAGTACACTTGGTTTGACTGGGAGGTACAACTGGGGGTCCCTGGTAGGAACTGGTTTGCTTCCCAACTAATAGACCCATAAAAATGGTCTGGAATATTAACTCCTTATTCCACCTGGAAGATTCCAGTATCTTTTATATGTAATGCTGCAATCTCGTCAAGCAATGTGGACACCAGGCCCTTCCTTGGTTTTTCCTCAAATATTGTTCACAGGGTTGTCAAGGGCTGCGAGGGCAGAAACCAAAATTAAATCATCTAAAGAGCCACTGTACAGGACCTCTCTGCACAAAACGTCAGGCAGACAAAGTTAGCAACTAGCCAGTGAACATAGTGAGAGCATTTAGCAGCTAAAGAGCCAGATGTCCTCTATTTGCCAAGTGTCTTAATGAATGATAATGTTACTCCACAACTGCTGGATGTGTAATTAAACCACTGCAGGCTATTAAGTTCATTACGTTAACTTAAAAGATGACTATACGTCAATGCTGTGTTCACAGCTTGTTTCTGCTGCCCCCAAATGGCTAAAAAATCTGTTACTTCTGGTTAAAGTAACAGAAATGGAGAACATTTGTGAAATCTTCATCATCTGTTCTTCTCAAATGAAGGCAAATGTGAGCCAGTTTTATTACAAGGAGCATTTTAAGGACTCATTTAGCAGACGGTACAGAGCATTGGTTTATACAGAAGTCAGCACACGTTAACATCTGATCATGTTCATCACAGCGTGTCCTTTCACATCACCAGCAATTCATCACAACAGAGTAAACCCTCAACAAACTCTTGCAGCGTGAATGTGGTAAGTCCATGATCCCTGTGACTTTGCATTTGACCTCAACCCAGATCCCATGACCCAAAGCTCCCCATTTACCAAGTCCATTAATAATACAAAATACCTTAATGCCTATTAAGTGGACTCTCAAGCTTTTCACTAGAGGCATGCAGTACTAATGAACTTCTTTTTCAGTTAATTCCATCTCACTGTTTCTCCTCCTCAGCAACACTACTGTAGCTTTTTAATGCAAAGCCTGTCAGGTTTAAAGGGCAAGGTTTTTGATCATTTGTGCACAAGAATAAGTAATCCATGTTCTCAAATTAAGAGTCTTCCCTTATACTGCTAGTTAAGTTCATTTCTGGCACACAGATGTGAGTAATGATCTGACAGAGAAGGAGTGTTTTATTTGCAGGGTTGATCCTGTCCCTGGTGGCCTTGAGGAGGGATACTTTGAGAGTGCCCTGGAGATGATTTTATTTAATGAAAAGAAAAAAAAAAAAAACCATCAGCCTTCCAGAGCAGTGACAGTATGGATTTAGCCTCTCATCCAAAAATCTCAAAGACTAACAAATCTCCGCTCTTTACTGGACAGGATATGAAGGATATCTGCCACAGCGATCACAGAACATGTGCCAGTCAAACACGTGTGTGTGTGTGTGTGTGTGTGTGTGTGTGTGTGTGTGTGTGTGTGTGTGTGTGTGTGTGTGTGTGTGTGTGTGTGTGTGTGTGGGAAAGCGGGAGTGCATGCATGCACATGTAAGTACATTTGTGTGGTTTGGATTAAGAACGCTGATGTGCCAATCTACAGACTGCATTGTGTTTTGTCAGGCAATTGGTTATTAAGGTAAGAATCTGTGCATTGGTGACCCCAGACATCTAACTTAAGGCAGACTGTATCCACTTAGCGCTGCAGCACTACTGCTGAAACTGAGGCATGGCCACAACTGAAGCAATTCCCAATTGGACCAGTCAGGAATCCTGTTAGATTAGCTTGCAATCCCCCTAAAGCATGTAGGCGTCAGCGGTCCATCCCAAAGGAAAAGGAGGTTTCATAGCTTTGTATGGTATGTATACATTTGATATATGGCCTCGCAGTATATCCCGGTCACCAATCCCTTGACTCCTAAAAAGTTGACATCTTTTAAAACCCAAACAAACACATTTGCAATGCACTCCCATGTCCTTGCTGGAGACTGGGGTCTCCCCCGGGCGTGTGAAATAATTGTGTGAAAAGCTGGACTCCAAATTGGTTGGGTGTGACGGCCACCGATTTGCCAATCATTCCATTGCTTTTATGGGAGTGACAGGGTTGCCAAAAGAAAAGAGGAGTGAAACACTGCCTTCAAATTAAACAAGATGAAAAAAGAAACAAATGCTTGCACACAAAGATAAAAGCAGTGGAAACAACCTGAAAAATAAAGCCTTTATTAAGAGAAAATGAGAGAAAGAGACTGTGCTGCAGTTGTTTCTATAAATCAGTGACTTGCCCGTTCTTTATTACCGTGCATGTTCTCCAAAACTCTCCAAGTGTAACAGATGTCGAAAGCTGTGTGACAATGTGTGTTTGTGTTTTATTCATTCACAACTGAAGGAGGAAAGAAACATGTTTTACAGAAGCAGAGACATCAGCTGATGAATCTCTGAGGCTTATTGTTTGTGTCATGTCACGTTATCCCTCATCTTTTCATAAAAGCCTGTAGATCGTTCCCGTTGCTATCAGTGGATGTGAGAGGCAGACATTTAAACATATGGATAAATCCCGTCTGCCTTTGAACATAAGAAGATAACCTGTCTCTCCTGTGAACAGTAAGCTGAATACCTCACAGAGACACTGATAGGACTGGTACCAGCATATGTTCAAATCGCAGTATGTAGAGAGTTAGGAACGTCTTTTTCTCTCTTTTCTTTTCTTTTCTTTTCTTTTCTTTTCTTTTCTTTTCTTTTCTTTTTACTATTTATTAACTATTTATTTGTTTACTAAATGAGGACGGTATAACCTTTTTTTGTCTCTTGTTTTTCATGTGGCAAAAAGATTGGAATGGGCCTGTGTAAATAAACGACAGCCACTGTGGCCACAAGTGACATTCAACTGGAAAATGGTAAAGCTAAAATATAGTTTAACAGTAGCACAAGGAGAGGTGAGCTATATAGTGGATAAAGTGACTCAGTATTTTCAGTCACACACCAAATGTTTGTGAACATTAGCCCCCATAAGCTACTGGTCATTCAAGACCAAGTAAGGTTGTAGCTGAAAACCCCCCTGAGTGTCCTGAATTGAGCTAAAGTATGTTTTACTGCTTATGAATTCAACTTTTTCATTTGAGGGAGGCAGAATGTGTTATTTTTTCTTTTCAAATTTACATAGTTTTATTTTGACTGTAATAAAAACATGACCATAACAGTAACTTAGGCGTGCCAACATGAGACGAGTATCAGCAAAGCCCAGGTTGGATGTGTGTGTGTACCCCACAGATTGTGGAGTGACAGCCTGCACCAATCTTCTGTATAAAAACACCCCTTTCCTTTCCCCTGTCTGACCATTAAATGCGACCAGATCGCCGCACGTGTTTCCGTCTCAGCGCAGGTCTTTGTTTGTCTACCTATGAATCTGGGCAGCTCTTGTGTTGGGGGTGCAGGAAGGGATGCAGACTGGACGCTGTGAGAGTAGAATATCATTAGCCATAAAGCAGATCTCAACTCTGCATCCCTGTACAGAAACTCAACATATGGCCTGGGCCGTCTTTACGGCAGAGCCAGCTGCATTTGACTGAGCAGGCTCCCAGATCAAATGTTTACTTTGGCCTGAACGTCTTCCCCTAAGAAACTACAAGAGCAAGACACCCCGATTCTGAACAGAGAGGTGGATACCCCTGTCAGGTTCTGACACCCCACCTGGCAAAACAGAGGAAATGGTTTTAGTGTGTGTCCCGATCACACATGCATATACACATACATACAAAATCGCCCAACACACAGCAAAGGCAATGTAATATGCACCCTGGGCTTCAGTGCTTAAATCAGCTGAAGACAGACCAGAACTGAGGCTGAAGATCTGGAGTGAGACATCATTGAACACTAATCTAATACTAATGTTTTTTTTCTATATAAAAACAGTATGTTAGCAAATGGATTGGCTAATATACTTTACAAAAAATATTTTGATTTTCTGAGCAAAATCATGTCCTGATGTTCACGTGTTCCATCCAGCCTTAAATTTTTATACTGTGATCTCCAGAATTGCTGGCATGTCCACAGTAGTAGTCCTCAGACTCCTCTTAGGACACACCAGTAGTTTGTGCAGGCCTTCTGTGGGCAGTTGGGGCCTGAATTTCATTAGCAAGTTGTGGTTCAGCAGTAATGCGTATATGGAGAGGGACCAGAGCATAAACATGGAGCTGCTCCAGGACCAGAGAGAGAGAATGAAGAGTGTTTGTGGAAACATCTGAATGATGCTCCGTCTTAGTTTTACTGCGGAGAGAGGGAGCTGTTTGCCAAAGTGTTTATAGTAGAAAAATGCTCTGTTGCAGCATCGTGCATCACGGCAGCAGAGTAGCTTCTGCAAGTTGTTAGGGATTTGGTTGGAGTGACTTAAGCCCCTTAATTATCTTTAAGCTGACATACCACATTTATACCACACCTAAGATGTTGCTGGATTGTTTCTGAAGCCAGAAGACTTTTTTTTAATCTAGATGATTTAATGCTTTCAGTTGTCTCTGTTTTGTTTTTGCTCCATGAACCCTATGCTTGAAACCTCTCCCATGTCAGCTTCATGACCCAACCTACTCATCAGAGACCCACTGAATTCTCAACTACAGCATATCTGTGTTTAACCATTAGGCCACATACCTCAGATCCAGGGCCATTATCTCTTCTTCGCAATTCCATTAACATCTTGGAAGACACTCAAACCGCTTTGGTCGTATCTGCATATGAGCTTTAGCCAGATTTCAAACTTACCGGCCAAACGTCCCATTCCTGGTGTTATCTAATGTCTTCCCATGCATGTGTTGCCAAGTGTTTGGCGTTGTATCAATCCTTGCGCTGTGTGCATCGCATGGCTGTGTTTATTGCCTGTGGTTTAACATCGATAGAAAAAAAATGACCTCCTGTGAGCCAAACACGTGGCCACCTGGCTCCAGCGAGCCTGCCCGCAACATGGATGCAGACACATATGCGCTCACACACACTGACAGAAGCCTGTCCTATTAGACAGACTTAATTGCAGTGGTGACAGCAGCAGGGTAAGACAGGAGACAGCTAGGGCTCAGATTGGGGACAATCAGCTGAGATGAGTCTGGGATCCTGGCCAGCAGCTCTGCAGGAGAGTTATAGCTGGAAAGAAGGTGGGAAAGACTTTAAAGAAAATGGTGATTAAGAGTTATTTACTTAATATCCCTAATAAACATACCCCAGTGAGAATTTCTTTTAGATCTGTGAATGATTAAGAGTGAATTTTGGGGAGCTGAGATTTCAGAGCAAACAGCACACAGACAGAACAGCAAACTAGGAAACGCTGACAACAGATCAGGCTCGACTCTCCCTGCTCTGCTTTTCTGGATGATTGTCCCATAACTCATCTTGAGCCTGGACGGGGGAAAGCAGAGGGCTGGAGGAAGTGGAATACGGTAGGAAAGAGAGGGATGGGAAAAAAGTACGCCAAGGCGACGGGAAGAGGAAGATTTACTGGTGTGTTAAAGAGATGCGAGAATAAAAACAGGGGAGGTGGGGATTTTTCTGAAGCTTTTTAAAAGCTCCCTGTGTCACAAAACAAATCCTGCACCTTTCAGAATGAGCTATGGCATGATTCATGAGGGAGGACAATACACACCTGCACTGAGAGAGGCAGGGGGGAGCTAAAAAGACATAACAAGAAAAACAGGAAAAGGTGACAATGAAGAGCTGAATGGAAAGTGGAATATCATCAAGCAGAGGGAGAGATTGGGTTTTTATCCATCGAGATCCACTAACTAGCCTTTTTCAGCGCTTTCAATCACATCTCACTGTCTTTATTGATGGGCGGAGTTTGAAAAATGAGTTTACTTGGATACTCAGGGATCCAATAACCAAAACCCAAAATACCAACAATCTGCTGACACCAAGCAAACTCCATTGGCCGATAAAGACATGTGGTTCCACAAAAAAAAAGTTCATAATTGCACCCTGAGTCAAGATTGTGAATGGTATGAAGGAACCCTCATGCTCACTGAAAACTGATTTCATCATGGTTTAAAGAGAAATGTGTCACTCAATAAGCTCAGAAAAAGAATTATTTCCTTGACCACTTTATACTTTCTGTGTCCATGTAAGATAAATGTACAGCATTCACAATAGAAAATCTATTGTACTAACTGCATAGGAAATAGATTTTAATACTATCTTTAGGAAATACCTCCTGGCATCATACATTACACCTGATTGGTCGAGGGCAAGGGAGGAAGCAGGTCGAGGGAGAATTTCATAGGGCGCAGACAAAGGAGATGTTTCTATATTTTAACATTAAAGGGAAAAAAAATCAAAGCAGACAAAAGCAGTGTGTGTGAGTGTGTGTGTTAGAGAGAGAGTAAAGCCTGAATAATACATCAGAAGTCTCTGAATTATTCACAAGGTGGAGGGTGTTAGTGCAGGCGGTGGAGGGTTAAGAGAAACGAGGCAAAGAGACAGCACAGAAAATTGACAGAGAGCAGAAAAAGGACGGAAGGAAACAGGAATGACTCGAATACCCAGTGGAAAACAGCGAGTGATGAATGTTTTCATCCTCCTCAGAGCGCCCTCTGAAAGGGCCAGTCTGCTCAGGGCTCCCCTGGTGCCCTTCCTCTCCATCCTGTAAGCATTCAGCGGGTTCCCCCCAGGGTGTGGGGCTACCAGGAGGGGTCTGCTTTCACCTCAAAACCCTCATACAAAGACACAAAACTGTGAAAGAAAAATAAGGGTAGGAAGAGAAAACGAGCAATGGCGAAAGGTTGTGTGTATTCGGGGGTGCAGCGGTATTCAAATCCTTTCTGCTGTGACAAGGTCTGCCAGAGTTCACGCTCTGAGTGCCACAGCCAAAGACAACACACACACACACACACACACACACACACACACACACTAAAAATGGAAGTCCGAGATCAGTCATCTGATGGGCAGGTGGGGGGGAGTGAAAGCTATCTGATGGACTGCGAACTGGGAATAAAGACCAGGAAAGGAGCTTTGCTGTGGTTTGTCTAAATTGTCCTTGATTCGAAATGACTCGTCCAACGTTTAGTTAATCTCTCAAGGATGATATAGAGCACAGGCGCAGACACTTTTATGAGCTCTGTGACAACAGCGAGACATGACAGCGGAGGTTATGTCTGTCTCTGTTGTGCTGCTGTGTCTGCGCTAATCACAGCATGTGCTTGTTTCACCTCTGCGACTTTGGTTAGTTAGCCTGGGACATTTACTGGCCAGCTGTCACGTCCTTAAGCTGTACATGATCACACAGACACTGACAGACACACATGCCTGCTGACCAGACCTCAAAGGTCCACCGCCTTGTTTTTAGCTCCTGCCTTTAATCACTTCAGCAGATCACTATAACAGAACATATTGTTCACACACTCACGCGCACACTCTCACTCTCTCCCCTGGTGTGTATGAAATTTCCAGGAGGGATTTTTAACTTTGTCCATCCCCACTTTTAGTACCCCCTCCCCGCCTTCCCACCATCCATATGTCTGGGCACCAGAGCTCCAAACGTGCACGCTCCCCACGCCGCGCACTCATACGCACGTCCTGGGAAAAGGTACACGTGCCTGCCTCACATTTGGGTCATGCGAGTCAGACATGTGAAGCCCCGCTGGTACCGCAGCAGAGAGGAGAATACGCAGCCTGGCCATGAACACACACACACACACACACACACACACACACACACACACACACACACACACACACACACACACACACACACACACACACACACACACACACACACACACACACACACACACACACACTCCTGGAGGCAGACACTGGAGGAAATCTCCAAGACGAAAAGGAAACCGATGTGTGTGGACAGGGAAGAGAATCTGCTCCTAACCTCTCAAGCCTATTTTGTTGAAGAGAACAATGATTCATCTGCTATCTGCTTTCACTTTTACACCTGAAAAGTGAGGGTTTGGACTCTTAATGTCACCACAACTAAAGCAAATGTTTGTAATTATACATTTGCCTTTGCAATCTGTACAAAAAAAGAGGTCAGAGAGGTCCTCTTCTGTACCAACGTCTTTCCCCACATGTAAGCTGTGGACACGGGTAATTACCAAACAGCCCACTTTTTGACAAGCTATTCATTATAATTATGCATCTTGCCATACATCAAAGCGACCTTAGAAAGAAACAGACTTCACTTCCATGGGTGAAAGACAGCAGGCAGAGAAATCTGTACGGAAAAAGGCATGAGAAACGAAAAGCTGTAATCAAAACTTCTGCAAAAATATAGCATTTGGAGAAATGTAGCGACACAGGGCGATGCAGCAGCAGCAGTTAGGAGGGGCAGAAGGTCTGGGTGCTGGCAGTCCTGTGCATCTCTCACTCCACTTTCCACTACGGCACAAAATAAAATCAATCTGATTTATCCTGGGGTCAATTAATAATTAAGTAATTCAATACACACATGATCAAACATGATTCGTTCAGTCGACAATTATTAATATTAAAGCAGAGTCAGCGCTCGGTCAAGAAGTCACGCTCACACACACACCCCAACATCCATCCTCCTTGCTGCCGTGAGGGGGGAGGAGAGCGGCTGGGAAAGAAACAGAGGGGCCTGTGTTTACACTGGCAGGGTGAGCAGCCCGTGAGCCCCGTGGAAATGGCCAGCTCACATCTAACGGAGAGAAAGCTCCACCATGACTGACAGGACCTGCTTGTCTTTGAGGTCCTTCACAATCAGCGTGGTCCGTATCCCAGAGTGCTTCGCTCCCCTGGGCGGCCTCACCAAACGAAACAAATAAGAGAGTTTAAAAAGGAAAATGGTTGCCATACCAGGACGAGGCAGGCGGGAGAGCGTTCACTGGGGGTGAAGGGGTGCGCAGAGAAGCCGGACACTTAATGAGTCGTCCGCTGACTTGCTGCACCCTGTAATTCCAGCACTAATGGAGGGGCTGAAATGCCAAAGACGTCCCTACAGTGTAATTTCTGGGCCTTGTCTTCATTGACAATGTACAGTATTTCATCCCCAGAGAGGAAAACGAATCTACAAATAATTGGCGTACATTTCCTTCCATGTTGTGCTGATATGTTTCCACCATGTGTTCCAAGCCATTTTCTCCATCTAATTGCATTCAAAAGGAAAGTAACAACCAGCGCAGGGCCCCAGTGGCCTCAGAGTGGACCACAAATACTGAACTGATCTTCTTTTAAGATGTGCATAAATTTTCAAAGAGAGACTTTTCATCATAAAGCCGAGCATTAACATTCATTTCACAATACCATCTGTCTTCTGGGAAGAGAATGGGTTTTATTTTTTTTGTATTGGCATTTGGACCTCCATCAGTAGACCCAGACTCTATTGATTCACATAACTGCATTAGATGGCTTTAGTCCTTTTCACAGCAGCTTTGTGGTTACAGATGGGTTCACGGACACGGGACATGTCAAAGCAGAGACGTCCAGCTGGAGAAGAAAAAAAGGTTCAGGCAGGGCAGAGGAGAAATTAACGAGTGAATGGATAGATGGATCAACCGCCTAAAGCAAGGCCTGTCCCATCCATCACTGTCACAGCAGGGACACATGCATACGCACACAGCTAATAAGTTGCATGTTCATTATGTTATCCAGTTGTTGTCTGTGCACCCCACGCTTATTCCTCCACCTGTTATTCTTCACAAATCAGCTTTGTTGAAATTAAGAGAAAGCTTATAGAGATGATTCCCACACAGACCGTCATGTTGTACCCACGGTCAACCAAGACTGGTTCTTCTCAGCTCTGAAATCAAGAGCTTTTCATTTGATGTGCATGCACATTTGGACATTTACAATGAGGATCCCTCGGAAGACCTCAAAGTTGTACATTAGCTTCACAAAAAGCCCATGAACGCCATCTAGTGGAGGAGAAAGAAACGACTCCAGACAGCCACTGACACATGCATTAACGTTCAATAGACGCATTGACAGGAGGCACTGCACGGCTGATTTATACCAGAAGTGTTGTTTTTATTACAGTGGAACTGGACGTAATAAATCATAGAAAAGTGAAAGGTTAAGAACATTTCTGAGGAAAACAGCTGAGGTCTTTATGTTTGACCAATTCACCATTACAAACGACTTCGTTATTTGCAAAGGGGATTTTTAATATATGAGGTACAGACCCGACAATCACACTTTCCCTCAATGAAATCCTGCGTAATTCTTACAAAATTAGGTGATATTAAGGTTGCACTTATTATCATACCCGTTAACTAATTGAGCAAAGTTTAAAATACTAGGGGGGTGATTTTGGTAATATGTGTGTGAATTTGGGGTCCTAAAACTTTCAGCAAGGCAAGACAACCTGCTTGCTGAGATTAGAGAAAACCACCACCAGAGGGCACTGCTGACATTTGGTTTCTGCAGCTCTACCTTGAATGAAAACAGGATTACTTGCAACATGTTTGCTTTCTTCATATCAAGGTACAAACTGTGTACTTACATAAGAAGATGTTGCACAGCCCATATGGAACAGTGTTGGAGAACTACTGGTGTTACTGAAGCTAAGAGTGTGTGTGGTCATTTAGAGGACTGCTGTGGCTGCAGTGGCTGTTTACATTTCCTCAAGTGTTCTTCAGAACTTTTGGATCTAGGCTTCACTGCCAGATGTTTTCAGTCCTCCTCCCCGCTTATGGAGTCCATTGAGTCCATAGTGCAGTCTCAGTCCACCGTAACACCTTCGGGCAGCTCCACCACCACAGGGGCGCAGTCGTCCAAGTCTGCATCAAAATCCCAGGAGAACTTCTTGGTCAGGTGAGCTTTGAACCTCTCCGCTCTCTTGCGCAGCATGCCGTCTACACCCGGACCGCTGGCAAACTGGAAAAAGTCCTGTGAGAAAATACATCAGAACAATGTAATTATTTGTAACTGAATACGTGAACATCCATGACAACAATAATAGCTCGATCCCTAGAGAAGCAGCACCTGCCCGTCCCTCATCCTTCACCACCTCCCCTGAAACTGTCTCAGCAAAGCTTCCCTGGCGCAGTGGTAGAGACTACAGTGCCCATAATGCAATGTGAGTAAATTCCAGGTAACCATATCATTTGCTACCTCCTGGGAACTCCTAACTGGGTCCAGGTCTCTCAAATCCTGGTGAAAATAAGATTACCTTCCAAAGTAAAGAAAGCTAATCCCAAAAAGTCGCTTGATAAATAAGAGCCCTGATCTTTGAAATACTAGATTGAGGTATGACAGTAAGTGCTAGAACATTATGAACTATATAAAAAATGCTGTCTGTGCATGCTGATAAAGCTTCCACTGACAGACGCTACACAGCTCTTTTTTCCTTTCATTTGTATCTACTTTAAGATCCCAGCATCGAAATGTATCTGAGGTCGTGCATCTACCTGCAGCGTGGAGGTGAGGAAGTTGTTCTGAGACACGATGTCGACAAAGAAGTCAGGCGGGATTTCTCCGAGCTGGTGGTACAGCACACCGATGAGCCCCAGGTAGAGCTCCTTACGTTTTCGTATCGTCTCCTCTGATCGACACAGAAGATTTAGGAGACACTTCCAGTGCTCAAAGCCCTCATATACGTTTCCAATGAGGAAACACACAAAGGCAAACTGCAGCTCACCTGAGAGGGGAGAGACGAAACTTAGGTAATTCTTTCATATATATATAAAATGTAATTGTGTGCTATTTAAATTATCTAATGTTAGTATATCTGACACATACCTAGCAGGTTGAGAGGCTGCAGCTTGTGGTGCTTCTCCAGCACAGTCTCCAGGGCATAGCTCAGGTCCAGGCTGCACTGGGTGATCTCGGCCGGCGTAGCCCCGGGAGGGTAGGTCTTCTTGGGGATTACAGAGAACCGCAATTCTGTCCCCTCCCTCAGCTTCATCTTGGGGAGCCTGTCGAGCCCCTCTTTCATGCTGTTACAGGCCGTGTCATTCCTCGGCTGGTCTGCTCTGTCTTTGGTGTGTCTGAACTGAATCTCGGGGATGACATCGCTGAAGGCACATATTCGACCCGAAAGAGGCTGTAAATTATTGGCCACCTCCTCACTCAGGCGGTCCGTGAGGGACACCCATTTCCTCATCACTTCGTACGGATAGGGCCCCAGGAAAGGATCCAGGTCTTGCAAGTTTGCCCTGATCCGGTTGATCTCCTCTTCGTTCTGGGAGGCTGAGAAGTCCAAATCTTCTATTTTGGGATCCCAGTTGGCCAACAGGATCTCTCTGGGTTTGAGACTGAGGAAGAGGCCTGTCTTCGGGCCAATTTCTCCCCCACAGCTGGACGGGTTGGCTGAGCAGTAGTGGAGGAAGTGCAGGCCTGGGGGGATCATCTTCACACCCTTGAACCGGGGACCAACCGTCCAACTCTTGCAGTCAATGCCCAGCTCTGTGCCTCGAGGAACACCCAGCAGCACGAGAAAAGCTCCCTCCTCAAACAGCCTCCGAGCGACATCTGGATCCATGTCTACCGCACTTCTGCTGCTGGCCATGTCAGCTCTGTCAAGGGCTACTTGACTTGAACTTACCGCTTCAAACACACCAGGCAACACGACAACTAAACTCCGCTTTCAGCTGTTAAAATGACAGTTTTTCATGTTCAGAACATTCATTGTGATTAACGCAAAACTGTAAACGTTACCTTTGACAGTTAACACGGTGATGTTGCTTTTTTTAACGTTTCGGATCGATACCATTAATTTGCTTCAGAAAAACTTAAGCGAAAAAATATAACGGAAATAAAACACTGAAATAAGACTGTTTTAAACGTACATTTGTGCAAAGGTGCCAGCAGTGATGCGAGTTTACCACAACGATACCTCGCGGGGCTGGTTGTTGATGTTTCCTAGCGTAAGGAAATCGTTCAGTCGAGGTCGTGCAACATATCTTCTGCTCCGTATGGAAACAGTGCCGCAGTAGAAGTGTTCCGCTGCCTCAGTAATAAGGGCTTTACCGAGGATGTCCACCGAGAGCACAGAGCTGGTGTTTACTTTGTGTGCGGCTGGCATGTCGCTCCAAAAGATGAACTTAATTATTATACTGGATAAATGCAAAATATAGTTGTCAAATTATCTTATTTCTTGAAAGCAGCAACCAGTGAAAAGTGTGACAAAGTCTTGTTCTATTAATTTGAACCAGTTCTTTATCTTTTATTATTATTTTACTTTCTTTTCGATGTGCATTATGTTAATGTAGATGCTTTTTAAAGGGTCTATTGTAGTTGATAATACACCTATACCATCATCATCACCATCAATAATAATAGTCATACTTATAATAGTAATAATAATCACAGTACCAAGACTTAATGCGAATAGAAATCAGACATTTTAAAAAGGTTGTTTGATTATATTGCATACACTCTAAAACACAACTGACAGAAGGACATTTCATGTGTACGATGACATATGGTTTACAAAGACAAACATGGTTGTTAGAAAGACCTTGGAAAATGTACTTGAATGCATTGTGGATATTTTAGCTTATCTGTGGTTACTATAAAACTATTCCATTAAACAAGGAGCGATGCTGACGTGTGAAGTCTGGTGTGGTTCTAGGACACAAAACACTGAGAACTTGACAGCAGTAAACATTCATGACAGTGCATTTGAAAAAAAGTCTAAATATAATCGGTCATTAGCCATACAGCATCTTCTGTGAACTGCCTGGAAATTCACCTGATGTCTGTCTGAGAAAGAAGAGGCTTACATGAACCAGGAAGACAAAACATTTTCTACTTTGAGAGCACAAAGACACTCTGAAGTTTCTGCCAACAAGTGATCAGTGCCTTGATAACTTTGATTAACCTGATCCTCTTTCTCTTCTTTCCTCGCACTTTCTGGACAGCTGAACAAGAGGCTTTCCTCCCCTGAAAGCATACAACCACAAGTATTGTTATGCAGCAAAATGTTGCTTTTTTTTGGCAGGGTCACATCATTAAGGATGTTTATTTATCCTTATATAGATCAGACTATCTGAAAACCATGTCCTCAACCCAACCTTAATTTGTTTCTTATTTTATGTATGAGATTTGTTAGAGGTGGTGGAGCAATTTGTGTTGCTGCTTGAAAATCACTAGATATATTCACTCAACAAAAATGCTAAAGCATAGCTCTCTACAGTCCTTCTCCTCACCAGATAATCAGGGCTACAGTTGTGAACAATGAGCTGCTCCATGCTCTCCAGTGGCTTTTCCAGGTCAGACTGTTGCTTGCCACTCCTCTGACATCGCGCCTGGTGCGTCATACCATAGATGGAAACCAGGATGCGACGTGCCTGCCATGAGACAGGATTTCAAACTGCTAAGAAAATGAATGTTGATGGCACTACACAACACATTTAGTTACACTTCATAATTCCCTCAGGGAGATTCTTCCTTTGCATTTCCCAAATCTTTAGTGTAAGGCAGCCACACGGGCAGATTACATGACAGATTCTTGTGAAAATATAACAGTATCAGGACAAATGAGGACAAACTGTTAGGAGCCATTATTACCCTGTCCATGGTGCTGAAAGTACTGTAGTGCCATTTACCTTTCCTGAGGGACAGGGGTCTCTCTCTTTGGGGGTATTAAATGGACCAGTCAAATTCTGCAGAACAATAACCAAATATGGATTTATTAAAGGGAATTAAAATCGTCTAACATTCAAAAGAGGAAAAAATAGCCATGTGCAATGTGGCAAGCACTGGAGAACTGCAGCCTGTCACAGAACACTGAAGCATTGCTCCCATATGTTTAATTAGAGCTGCAACTGACTGAATGAACGACCTGTTACATCGTGCCGGTTAATTGAGAGGATAAATCAATAAAATGGAACGTGTCTCTATAATAAAGTCACGCATAATCAATTAGAAACATCTGAAAAACGTTCTCATACCAGATTCTGCAGCTCAACGAAGACGACCTCTCTGTAGGAGCCCAGGATTTCCTTATAGTTGCATCTACGTTTACCACAGGAGCTGGCCAACAAGAGAACCACCAGGACACTACGGAGTAGAGCTCCGGTCAGACACTATGAAAGACAGAGGTTGTTATGTAAAGAGCGCACTCCAGGTCGACACAGACCGTGATCATTGTTCAGTTGGTGTGGACGCGCCGCGCGTTAAAGCATTGGTTAGTTTCCAGCCGTTTGCGCCACATGCCGTCTGCCACTGACTTTCTTTATCAGCTCATCTCTTGCGTAAATACGCACCAGATGCGAAAACCACACGTACCATTTATCATGTTCTGCTGCGGGATCCTCAGACGAGCAAGGCCATCTGTATCAGTGGCTGGGAGATCCACGGACCGACGTTCATCGCCTCCAAATGCTTTCCCCCCAGTATTGTCACACTTCCTCTGGCGGAGAAGTCAACGCGATGGCGGGGAGACTTCCGATTTGGTGCTCCGTGGTTTCTAACATCAGCAAAGGCACTGCTGCTCCAATTTCCTTCCCCGTCATGGATTGCTGACGATGATCTTACGATTTCACTAAACTCTAGTCCGATCAAGTCGAGGAAAACTTCTGCAATCAATCACTCGCCTTCATCCTTTCGGTTTTGTTGGGAAGACGTGATACGAAGGAGTGGTGTGAAGAGCGGGTGTCATTTGGTGAATGTTTATATTTCAAAGCGCCGTTTAGGTTTACTTTTTCAGAGTGGGTGGCTTCAGTGGGGATGGAATGACCAACAGAGAACCAGTGAATTAATGAAACGGTGCTTAATGGTTATGATGTTGGGAAAATGTGCATAATACTGTAATCTAAACGCATTTGAGCAAAAGAAAAGGGTAGAAAGTTACATAGAAATCCCCTGCAGGACAACCAAAACGCTGAGCGTGCATGGGATCTGCATGGGAGGATTAGTGTGGGTACAACTGTTGGACTGAAATGTCTGGGAAAACACATCTCACACAGAAAGTGGTTCATGATCTGACATTCAGTTCTCAACAAACCGTTTCATTGTACGACGTGTTTACCAGAAACTGTGAATGATGCAATTTACTGTGTTCTTTGTTTATTGGATGCCTGCAAAGAATTTAAACACATTTTGAGCGAAACTAAGTTAAAAAAAGCAGTTCATTAATACAACATGAGAAATCATGTCATTGCCCCTGACAAGGAGTTTATATACACTGCTAAACAGACACTGTCAAATCTGGACCTCTTTCAAGATAGACAAAGAAAATTTCTCAAAAATAAGATGAAGATGTTTTTTCTTTTTTTTACAATGATGATAATAACTGATCAGACAACAGAGAGAGTTCAGCCCAAACACACTATGAAGGTGGACTCAACATGTGTTTTGTACATTTCTTGGTTTCAGTGCTCGTTTTTAGTCGTCATTTTGCTTTTTCGTGTTTCGTTTTATTATTTTCACAACGGCTGCAGGGACTGAAATTAGAATCTTGACACCAATCAGCATGAAAATACTGTAAAAGAGAACCAAAATCAACAAATTTGTCCAAATTTAGTACAAAAGTGAAACAAAATAATGCCTTTCAGTTCCCTTTTATACGACACACTGACATCATTACTATTGCAGCCAATTATAAGAATTCACGTCATCTGTCGCATGGATACACAGAAGCACAAGCCGCTTACAGTGCATGTGCCTGAGTAGACAGCTTGTGCAGCAGTTTAACAAAACACTATGTGGGCCAACAGCAGAGACCTGTTAACACATGTATTCAACATGGGTCATCATGGCTGGGTTTACATAACAAATATGTCTGCCACCACCATGTTGGATGATGACATTAAAGCCAATTTACAGATTCGTGATCTGAATTAAACCAGCACTTCACTAGGATAGTTTTGCTTTAGTTCTTCAAACTCAAACAACTGTTGCCTGGGTGATTCACCAGGTGCAGCTTCATGGCAGTGTTGCAACCCTCATCTAACGTCTGAGCAAGTGTTTGTCAGAACGGAGACCAAAACACAGTGGAGGAAGGAAGGAAAATACAGTGAAATCCCAGAGGACGATCTGCAACAGTGTGCGAGCACACCTGGGAGAAAGTTTACCTCCCAGCATGACAAAGACTTCAAAAATAAAGCCACAGCTTCACAGCAGGAATGGCTTAAAGACAACAATACTAATGTCCTGGAGTGACCGAGTCAAAGTCCAGACCTCATTTTACAACTGCAGTTCACAGATATTCCCATTGCTACCTCACTGACATATGCACAAAAATCTCCTCCTGTTGCTACTACTTAATAACTTTAAGAGTGAAATCAGCGATTTGGAGTTTTGTATTGGTGCTTATTTTCAAATATGTGAAGATATGATTTCACTTTGACATCAATGCATCATTTTCTGTTGATAAGAACTGTCACACACTGTCGTTCAATTTTGTAAAACATGACATTGTAGAGCATGAAAAAAGGTACGTGTGAATACTTTGTATCTGCCACAGTTGAGCAAGTCCTGGTAGAGAACACGAGTTAGCATGTCCACAGCTGTTTCTTGCAGTCTTCCAGGTGTATTTAGTCCAAATTTCCCCCCACCTCAGAATGTATTTTTGATCTTCCTGGCTACCTCCGCTAGGATCTCTCCTGTCTTCTTCTGCCAGTTCAGGACGTGTTTGGACTCGGCACACCACAGCTCTCCATGGCGGGGCTCAGCGTTTTCACAGCGCTTTCTCACCTCTTCCTGCTGTTCCTGATGGATGCAGAACAGTGAGGTTACATACCCATAACACAATGCATGCACTGAAGAAGACAGACTGGAAAGAAAATGTGTTGCTCAAGGCTTATTTTTAGATGTACTCTGCCTAAACGGCTTTGTCTTTTGTCCATAATGGCCCTTAACGATGCACCATTTGTTTAATGGTAAATGATACAATGAGAGCATTAGATGTCCCCTACAGTCATAGCTGTTACTACTCTGATAAACCAAAGTTAGATTAAATGAACTTGCATCTGACTGCAGGAGGTACCCATCAAAAGTGAACCATATAAACTTGACAGGACTTAATCATCCCAATAAACCCCATTATACACAGATAAGGACAGATAACACAATAAGATCCTTACCTCTGTGCCGTGCTGCTGTTCAAACTTGTAGAAGAGAGCCCAAGCGTCTCCCAGGTCTGGCTCAATCTTTACTGTCCTTAAGAACCACTCTCTGGCTTTAGTGATCTTGCGCTCACTCCAGAACAACCTGAAATGTGTTGACAGCATTGCATTTGAAATGAATAATAATTCAAGTATCACGAAAAACTTCAGAGACAGAGAAAATTATAGTCAGTATGATTAATCTTTGCATTGAGAGCAGAGCTTATAACTGATATGGAGAGTAGAAAACAGTGGGAAAAAAATGCTGTCATACTTGGCTACAGCCAGCAAGACATGGGGATCATGTTCACACTTCTTCAAAGCATCAACACTTTTAGTCTTCCTCTGGGGCCTGGCCTCCAAAAACACTGCCTCAGCCCACAGGATACCTTGTAGGAAAGAAATGTGAACAGGGTAAGACAGAATTTGAGATTACAGACCCAACAATTTCCCCCAGCAGCAGGAATACAGTATATTCTCACCTGAATTGGGGCACTCTTGCAGGGCTTTGGCCATCAGCGTGTTGGAGATGTTCTTCAGTCCAGCCCGGAACTCCAGCCTGACCGACTCCAACCTGGTTAATGTGATAGCAAACACATCATTTTAAAAGTGACACATTTACACTTTTTTAATAAATGTGGTAAAACCACATTTAGGACTTGACTAGTTTTCAATGCTATATCTATACAGCTGAGACACGGTCATTTAAAGCTCTTCCTCAGAGAGTGTCCAATCACATTTTCTCTGATTATTGTTGGGTATTTTCTCACCATAGCTCAGGGCTCTGGGGGTTCTTGAGCCGCGCTTTCTCCAGGATTGCTCTAGCTCTGGTCAGCTGGCCCACTCTTTCTTCAAGGCGAGACATCAGCAACCACAGGGCCACGGAGTGGGGACACTTTTTCAACTACAGCAACAAACAAGTCATTGGCCACTTTTTAGAGTTATCAGGGAAACACATCAAAAACACATATGTCCAAGAAATGCAACTCCATTGGTCCTCTTGCCGCTGTGGTTAATGTCACACCCAAACAAAGCCTCACCCCTTGGCTGTAGGCTTCTCTGGCTTTATCCATGTTTTCACACTGCTCTTCTATCTGGCCTTTCATCATCCAAAGTTTTGGGAAGTCCTCGTAGTGTTTCAGGGCCTCTGTGCACAACTCCTGGGCAGCTTTTATGTTCCCCAACACCCACTCCAACTTCACTGACTTCATAAATACCTGTAGAGATTACAAAAACACCCACACATATTCACACTTCCAGCCAGAACATCTGTATGAACAGGAACCATGAACTCAAATTCCCCTGGGCTTGCCATATAATTGGCATATATTACTATTGTTGAAAAACAATTTGAAATGCGTGTCTTGCAACACCAATTTATGAAACGCTTTACCTGCTTTCAAATATCTCAAATACCAGGTTCCTAGGGCATAGCCTGCTGCTTCACTAACGCCATATAGTTGTCTTATCTGACAGAACAATCAGCCAACATCTTAGCAGGCTCTCTTATTCATATCTGTCAGCAAATACAATACAGACAACTGAAGGGAGGGTAGCCAGATCACCTGATAGAGTGATAGTTTAAGAGCACTCCTGACAGCATCTGTCAAACTAAGCACTGCTGACTGTTTTGAGGTGTAGAAACCTGGCAAGCCTGAACCTGAGAAAGACAGAATGTTTGTAGAAGACACCTCAAGTGCAATGCACTATTAACTTGCTATTAAAAACTAGTTAGAAATTGGAAAAGAAAAAAAGATGATCAAGCTGCCCCTAAACCACAGGTCAGAGCTCTATTCATATCAACATTTAACAATGACAAACAAGCTGTCTGTGCTGGTACACAGGGTCATGGAACGGCAATTAGAGAGTAAAAGGACAGGACAGTTCAAACACACAAGCAATCTTCCCCTGCGCAAATGAATAGCCAAAAAATGTGGGAAATGTGTGTTTATTCCATCAGTCTTTGTGGTTAACATCTCTTTTCTGTCTCTACCACAATCCACACACACACAGACACACACACACACACACACACACACACACACACACACACACACACACACACACACACACACACACACACACACACACACACACACACACACACACACACACACACACACACTCACCCTGGCTGTCGGGGCACTGCTGCGGGCCTTGGCCAGCAGTCGACGGGCTCTTTCATACTCATTATTCTCAGACTCCAGCTTGACAGCAGCCAGCCAGATTTCTTCACTGTTTGGATTAGCCTAGAGAGGAACATGAACATGAAGAGGAACACAGATAGAGTGTGAGACAGGACAGGGGAGAAAAGAGTTAGAAACAGGGATACTACACGAACAAGGCAAAGTTTGCATAACCTCATCATCACCTGGAAGGCCAGAGCGAGGATACTTCTGGCTGCAGGCACATCCTCAGCTAGCCACTTGGACTTGGCCCCCATCAGCCAAAGGACCTCTGCCTTGGGACAGTGAGCCACAGCCCTTTGGAGCAGGGCCTCTAAAGACTCCCTGAGAGATGCAATGAGGTGTGGAAGAGCAATGGACGGGACGAGCACAATGGCGGTTGATTAAGCAGATGGGAGGTAAAAGGAGAGAAAAACAGGATGTTTACGACAGACTCTTAAAGTGACCGATTAAAGCATTGGCAAATAAAGACGTGAAGTGAGGCATTTGAGTACTGTTTACTACGTTTAGAAACCAAATCTGGTTACCTGGTGCCATTATTTTTCTCAAAGTATGCAGCTCTAAGCCAGACGCTCTTTTTACTGGGGAACACCTGCAGAGCATGGGCATAGATGGCCCTGGCACACTCTAGCGCTCCGTGGGCCACACACTGAAAAATAACAAGCAAACACCTCAATTAAATTAAACGTTGACAGCAAATAAATATGTGAAAGACCCCTGTCAGGTTCTGGAGGAATTAATAAATAACCACATACATGCATACATATATGATACTCACACTATCTGCATCCTCCATCCAGGTGTGTTTGCGGTCCTCCTCCTCGATGCCGATCCCTATGACAGCCCTTATCACGGCCTGGCAGGTAGCCACACTGCCAGCTTTGTCACACTCCTCTGCATCCTACAGGGCAAGAATAAACATTTAGGAGGAAAGAGATTGTGGGAGGTACACTGAAGGGGAATGCAAGAGAGTTAAGGCATGAACTACTGACCCCAAAAGTATGGCAGTCAGTAAGTTCATTGGAATGATGGAGCCCTTTAAATGGGAATGAACAGAAACCTGAAACATAAAATCTTCTACCACTGAGACCACAAAGCCCTAAATGAAACTAGATTACTGATAGATGTTGAGTTTACACATAATCAGTAAGTTCTAAAAGGTCATGAGAGATGATTTTGGTGGGCAGAACAAAGGATCAACTCAGGGTCCCATTATAGACAAAAGGATTCTGCCAAGTCCATCATTTTAAAGTTCATCTGTTGTCGGTGTTAGGTTGAGCACAAGCCTAACACAAGAACCACATACTTTGCCAGAGGTAAAAAAAATCAGGCAGGAAAAAAAAGGCGGATTGCAGCGACGGCTTACGATTGCAAAAGAACTATGAAGTGCACTAAACAAAATGTCAGTCACAGTGCTGGCTTGTATTCTGTTGCACCCAGATGAAAGAGCAGAGACCAGCTTTGCCAAAGTATGCTGGCGTGATATCAAAGCTGCCAACCTCATGACGCAGTCTCTATTCCCTTGACACTGAAGTTTAAAGGCACAATTGTTCCTTGTTGGACCCTATAATGTAAAGTTTTGTTCAGATATGTAGTGTTTATGATCTAGATGAGAGATTAGAAACACCTCTCAATATAATGCAATCTAATCAAAACATGTTGTTACCTATAAAATATATGGCCTTTGCTGTTCAGAATAATGCTTCTGCCCCCTTTTACCTTGAAGAGTTCCTTAATATCATTCCCTGAAATTATATTAATGACTTACCACCTAAGGTAACACAATTATATATTCTGCAGAGGTAGTTTCCCTCGGCCATAAACAGCTGCAGGAAACGCTGCTCCCTCTCTCACAAAGCTGCAGGAACACACCTGTATCCACTGCTCTCTGTTGATCTCCACACCGTTGGCGCGCAGAGAAGTAATGGCTCTGTCAATGATCTTATCCACCATCTGAGTGTTACCATTGGCCTCCTCCAGCTTGGCAGCAGTGATCCAGATGTGGCGATCGGTGGGAATGTTCTCTCGAGCTTTGTTCAGGACACGACGGGCATTCTCGTAAGTCTCTAACCGGGCCAATGCCAGCCACAGCTAGAGGACAGACAGAGATAGTAAGATACAGGGGAAATTTCATAGGTTGCATTGCAGTGTGTGACATCCCGTTGGTCCAAAATGAATTAAATGACCTAAGCGTACCTCCACACTAGTGGGGCAACACTCCACAGCTCTGCTCAGCATGATCCTGGCATCCTCTGGCTCCTCCAGCTCAACGGCTGTCTTCCATAGTCGAACTGACTTGGACACGTTCTCCAGGGCTACATAAGGTAACAATTACAAGTGTTAAGACATTATATTGACAGCTTTCTTCTGTGTTTCTCAAGGCAAATAACTGTCCAAAGAAAGGAAAATCCTTGGATCTTGCTGTTAATCAACTGACAATTCCGGCACAATGGAAAAAGAAAAATACTGAAAATCCACCTAATTATATTTACACTGGCAACACATCATGTGCAGTGTCAAGAAAGGAAACGGAGACACTAGAGGTTTCAGTAAATACGCAATCAATAAAAACAAACAACCAATAGCATATCCTGCAATAGTAGTAAAGTTCAACAGCGTGTGTATGGGAAGGCAGAGTGTTGTGTAAGTAATTTAGAAAAGTAGAGCAGAGGCAACTGAACATGTAGAGGCAAAGAAAGCTCTTCCACAGAGGAAGCTCCCCATCCATCTCTGTCAATGGGGTATGTTGCTGGGAAATATTGGTGTGCGTGTATGTGCGTGTATGTGCGTGTGTGTGCGTGTGTGTGCGTGTGTGTGTGTGTGTGTGTGTGTGTGTGTGTGTGTGTGTGTGTGTGTGTGTGTGTGTGTGTGTGTGTGTGTTAGGACATTAACATGATGGTTCAAATAGGCCTTGACGAGAAGCCAGAACCACAGCTGCCAAATGTAACCTTTATGAAATCCTTTATGCAATCTTATGTGTGCAGGGAGTGAGTGGTTCTGTGCGGCTGCTTCTAAGAGACAATGGACAGATGGAGACTGGCTTTGAATTTCTGCCCAGTAGAAATTAGTGTCTTCCTTTTGGCAGGGAAATCGTGACGCATGTATGCACTGCTGAGAAGGCACATAAAACTCTTCTCGTACCAACATAAAAGAAACATGTCTCAAGCTGCAACGACTAATGGATTAAATCGACCATTGCGGTTTATGAAAATAGCTGTCAATAAATTTCATCATCTATTAGTGGGGTCTAGGTTATGATGCACTGTGAGAATATCTCCTAAGGTGGTGGGCATTACGCCAGGTAGTGCTGAGCATTGTGTAGCTCAGGTGATGAATTATGGGAAATGACACCATCTCCTTTGTCAGGTTTTAATACATAAACATAACGGACAGAAATGCCTTCTGTCTGCTTTCTCTGTTTCGTGGTGGATCAATCTGACCGGGCCCCTACTCAAGCTATTTTACAGTAAACACTTGATCAAACTAATGCTCCCTATAAAGCTTGATCCATCACAAACAGAAGAGAAGAGGATATTTCTGTCAGTTACTTTTGTAATTATTCTGTCGGTAGACGGAATACAGACGGTAATAGAGACACTGCAGTATACTGTAAGTTTTTTGAATATTTCATGTTATTCGTCAGAGACAGTCTAAAGTGAATCATTTATTTCTTCACTCGAATTCAATGGAAACTTGAGCAGTGCCTCATCAAATAGATATAAGTTACATTTCCTTTTTACTCTCAGTGCATGGCTGCATGCCCAATTTTCACTTATTCAATTTAATGTTTTTGTTGCAGTGGCCTGGTCTGTACTTGCCTTGCAAAGTTGTTTGAAAGAGTTTCTCAAATAAACAACAAAATTTGGCTGCAAAATAATAATCAAAGTAATAATCATTGATCAATGACTGAAATATTTGTTGTGTCCCTCAATGTGGCTTGTCAAAACATCAACTGTAGGTTTCAACCTCACAATATGTTTACACATACAGGAAAACAAGATAAAAGCATTACTTCAAGATGACGTTGTCATTTTTTTCCCATTTAGTGTTACAACTGATGTTATCTGGGAGCCTTACCTTTCCTGAGGACTCGTTTCTTGGCCCTCACGTCTGTCTCCAGCTCAGCAGCTCGGATGTAGATGCGGACGGACTGTGGCAGGTGGCGGACAGCCTGGGCTACCACGGCTTTGGCTGTGTCACCGGGCTGGAGCCTGGCTGCCTCTAGCCACACATCCTCACTCTGAAAAGAGACATGCTTCTATCAACTGTAGGGCAAACACCATTTTCCCCATTTCAACTAAGGTAGACAGTATTATGTCATTTAACATAACAGCTTAAGTGTATGACATCAACCAACAACAAATCAACAAACTTTACTCAAGCCGATGGTCCAGTTGAGCGAATGACACGTCCTAGTGTCCCTCGTCCTTTACCTTAACGCACATCTCAGTGCCTTTCATGATCAGGTTCCTGGCGACCTGCAGTTTGCCGGTCACCTCCTCCAGCCTGGCAGAGGCAATCCAGGCAGGTGGGTGATGAGGATTGGTCTCCCTCACTGATTTCAGTAGCAGACGAGCCTTTTTGATGTCACTGGACATGCAAAGCCAAAGATGTATAAGACACACTCATACAAGAAGATAATTAACATAAATACCCAACAGGCACTTGTGTCTCTACCTGATGTCTCCTCCATGCGTCGGGATCATGGAGTTGAGATCTGTCAGGTAACCCTTTGGATCCACAACTGTCTGTCCGCTCACTGAGTCAGACACCTGAAGATAAATAGAACGCAGAAACAGGTAAGAGAAAACAATTAATCCTGTGTATCAGAATGAAGACAGTGGAGTAGCAATGATAGAACAGGGTGAAGGATGATCATTACTTACCTGGCTGAGCCTCATATCCATGAGTGTGTTCCTGGCCTGACCGATTTTCCTCATGTCCAGCTCTCCTGTCCCTGGTGTCATCAGGCCAGGGGTCATGCTTCCTGGGTAAGGAGTGTTCAGACCTCCCAGCTAAAGAGAAGCATTTGTAAACTGCATTAACTGTACAGTTGCTCTTTTCCTGTGAGATATCCTGACTCCTGCTGGTGCAGACTGAAACTACACCATGTGTTTTTGGTGATGTATGTTTTGCTGTGGATGTCTGAGGTATGTGAATGTGTTTGTGTATATACCGACCCCTTGCAGAGGGTCAACAGTAGTGTGGTTCTCTCCAGTCTGCAGGTGTTTGGAAAAGAAGCTGTCGGGGACAGGGGTGAGTTTCTCATAGCGGGGATTTCTCTGGCGCTTGTTCCTGGCATCGCCCACCTCAGGGATGCTGAGCCACTCCTCCTCTGACACCTCTGCCAACTTCCTCTGTGAAGAGATAGAAAAGAGAGAATAAATAAGCATGCAAGAGAATTGTGAATCAACTTGGAGAGGCAGCATATGTTCACAGCACAAACTCATTTTAAGTGCTAAGATGCCCAGGTATGTTGAAAGTGTAAAGAAAATTGTGTTACTGTTGTCAGCATGCAGCTTTCCCCTCCCTTTTTTGATTCAGCAAAGAGATCTGTGGTTTCTTTGTAACAGACTTATGGCAGCATACTGTTGTTGTCTTGTGAAAACCTCTACATCCCAATTGCATTAGGTTGGGGAAATATGGATTTTGCACCAAATAGTGGCAGATATTTTATGTACAGGTGTAAGAGGAGGACAGTAGAAGATAAATCAATGTGATCACAGATGGAAAAGAAAGGCAATAGTTTGGCATGTCATGTGCAATTTTGTACCTTTAGATCTGAGAACTGCTGCTGGATTTTGGGCCGCTCCATACGGTATTTCTCGATTTCTTCCTTTTCTCTCAGCTCCCTGAAAATACACAGGAGAGCAGGCAAAATTACACTCACGTGCAGTATGAAGCACACAGGGTGTCAAACATGAATACACTGTGTAAAACTTGGGAGGGTGTGCTTGTTCTGTAAAACTGAGGTGGAAAAATAAGACTTTTTTTCGTAACCTTCTTTCTTTGCGTCTTTCATCCATCCTCTTATCCAGTGCTGCATATATAGCATCTGCTTCTTCATCATCCTTCTCATAGGGCCCACTGGAGAATAAGCTACCTGCGTATCCATTAAACTACAAGAAAACAAAGGCAGCATAATGTGTATAGCATAACTGAAGACATCTTATATCTTACAGGTAAATCATGTCCGGTCAACTTTAAATTTTGAGTGAATGAATTAAGCTCTTACAAACAAACAAACATCAAATAACAGCCAGACACAGTATAATCCTAGGCACCTCGTCATAGTTTGTGTCGTTCAGATCTTCATCGTCATCATCTTGGTTCTTTTTCATTTGGTCCCCAACCGTCCTCTTCCCTGGGGGTGCATGTCGGTCATCTACTGGATCGTTGGCATCACGAGCAGGACCAATATCAGATCGGGTGGTGAAACCAGTTGCACTAAAGAGGAGAAAGTCATTCAAATGTAAAACAAATCAACGCATGTAGACTTGTGATAAGCATGCACTAGGATGTTCGATGTATAACCAGCAGATGATGGTGAGTTGACAAGCTAATCTTGGCTTTCAGCAACGTTTTGAACATTCTTGTTGGTTGACTAATTAGTGGTAATTCATTTGCCTTGACCAGCGGAGGTTTTCACATAAAGCTCTATTTGCATCAAATTGTCAGCATGCAGCAAGTACGGTTAACAACTGGGATGCCTACAACTTTTTAGCTTAGCCTATTTGACAAATACAGACTATACCGAGCTAATCTTGGTTCACTTAACTAACTAGTTAATACGGGGTGTTACGGTGTCTTTTCCCTTGGGCTCAGTTCCCAGAATAAGGGTATTAGAACGCAGGATAGTTTGCTTAATCAACAACTTCATCTACAAGGTGTAGCTATCTTGCTAGCTACAGAGCTAACGTTGCTGGTAATTAGCATGATAGCTTGGTGTGCTAGCTTACCCTCTGCCCAGACCCGGAACGTAGCCCAGCGGAGCGGGCATCCCCAGAAACGGCTTCTTCTTTTTTCCCATCAGCGGAGAGGCGAGGGGCATTATCGGGGGCCCACCACCAGCCCCCGCCGCCCCAGTGCCTCCCGCATTTTGTTTAGAGACAATTTTCGGCGCTTGCTTTCCTCCACCGCTGGCCATCGTTGCAACGACGAGCAGACTCGCTACCGGATAAACAACAGTCGTACTTCCGTTACGGCAAACAGCGACCCGGTCCACTGCGACCCGTCGTTGATGTTTGTAGCAGCGCCCCTACAGGACAGGCGGACTTATGTTTTTTTTTTTCACTTCTCTTGAAATGTATTTTGAGTTCAAATGTTGATATGAATCATGTAACGTGGTCATGTTCCATCTCTGGCTCTGTGACTGTGTTGTGGGAGTGATTTCTTTAGAATATTTGTATATGTTTCATATTGATATATTGAATTCATAAATGCCACAGGAGGGCGCCACATCCTGAAAAATAATAGGCCCATTGAAACACTGCAATTAATCACATTCAAAGTAGGCCTGTGGGCTTTATAGATTACTATTCCTAAAAGTACTTTGCAGTGAGTTAATGTAATTCTTCATATTTTTAAAGTGTAATGCCTGAACTTCATCATATTTTTCACAATATGGAAGTAGCTTATTCCTAGAGAGTTCTTAGGTCAATCTTCATTTATGTTTGTGGATTTCTTTCTGTAATATTTATATTAATATTTATATATTTATTCTATTCCACTGTAATGTTCTCTATCTTAAGGACATTAATGCAAACTTCAAAGGCATATAAATAGGCCTGGTGTTTAGATTTTGCATTTTATTTCATTGCCTTGAGTGTCTTAAATGGTCGCGGTGACCCAAATCATGGCATGTATGACATAGCTGACATTTGTGTGAATAAAGAATCGGACCCTGAAGGTTGCCCTATTCAAATTAATTCGTTCCCACTCTTCATAATCTCAGGGCTTAACAGGGCTCCTGCATTTATAAAGATCAGTAGATGCTTCACAGTAAAGCCATTTTCATGGGATCCAAACTGAAGAAAATTCTGGTGCTCGGTAAAAGCAGTTAATAAAATACTGAAGTAGAATTCAGGGCATTTTCCTACACAGAATATTTAGATTTATAGAGCTGATTGAGCCATTCATTTCAAGTGATTTTAGAGTAATTCTGACAGACATGTTATGTGTTACGGAGTGATAACTTATCTTAGCAGCAAAAAATATTCATGTTTGGGAGTCTATATTTGAACATGAGAAAGGAGACTGCAATAAAGGTAATTACATTGTAACATGACATTTCTGGGTTTCATCCCTTGAGATGAAGTGAAGCCATACATCAATTAGTTTCAATCAGGTTTAACTTAACCCACAGTCTGATCCTCGGCCCATGCCTTTACATTTTTCTTCATTTACATCGCCTGGAGGGCAGACATTATTTCACCCATGGGAGGAGAATATTATGATGAAAATGGACTGTCAGACACATTAGAAAATATATAGCTCTCACAGCTGAGGGCCAATTTAAACATGAAGCTCAAGCCTTGATTTTATCTCTAACACACAGCCTCTTTTACTTTTACTCTGATTATTTCCATTATCGTTTCATTTTGGTTGAATGATTTTTGCGTTTATGTATAGAAACTGGCATAACGTGCAGCTTGAATTCACATCATAGGCTTTGTTCAATCAGGGCAAGACAGTTAACATCGCCGCAATCTGCATATCTGTGTGCTGATCATAGTGCTGACCCATGGCTGAGTGATCCAAGTCAGTCTCATTACAGATAAATAAATCATTAGTAATACTGGCCAGTATTAACAATGAGAGAGTCCCTCAGAGCCTGGTCCAACCATACATGTGGTCCCCTGCTTAATTTGCGCAGGAATGGGTCCATTTATCTCTGCTGTTGCTAATACATGAGTAGCAACTACAGTGTAAAACAGGAGTTCCACATTTCAGTATATTATATTTCAATAGCAAACGTGTGTTTTGATAAGTGTAGACACGTTCAGTGGGAATCCTCCACCACACAGATGCGCACACATTAAAATGTATCACTGTGGCGGCAGGGGCAGCAGGAGATGGATGATGTCTGCTTGATGGTCGTGAAGTCTGACAGAGAAGCCTACTGTAACTGTGCTCTTGCCAGAGTTCGTACTATTATCATTTCCTTTGATGTGCTGCCATAAAACGTTTGGCAATGCTTCCTGTAAATGCAGCTGTGAGCTGGAATGAGTGTAGAATGAAGATACTGTATGAAAAACATTTCTCCTTGTTCACCTGTATTATAGACAATCTGGTACCGTGACATAGAGGACTAAAAGGGACTGTTGTCAATGTCGAGGAGTTATTTATAATGTGTGACGCGTCTGATTTGCACTGAAATGACACTTTTTAGATATTTTTTTTTTTTCAAAATAAATACAGGAGATCTTGTTTTCTATTATGCTAAAGTCAAAAATCTAAAAAAAATTCTTGGTGTTAGAGTAAGCCTTGAGTGCGGTTTGTCTGCGAGCACAGCTGAAAGACAATTATTTAACGGCTAAGCCTATTTCTTTTTTAACAAAGACTAATCACTTCATTTGGAGAATTACACTTTGGATTAGGGAGATTCACAAAATAATATGCCTGATTTTTATGAATAATACTTTAATTTGTGATGTGGTGATAAACTGATGTGTGGGGAAATGTGTAATTGGTGAATTTGAATGTTCTATAAACAAGGCAAACTACAGCTGGGTTACTGTGTGTGTGATAGTGTGTGTATTTCCATGCTAGCAAAGAGTGATCTGCATGTTTATCCATTCATGTGTGTTCCAGTTTGCATGGATGCATGACTCCATGTAATCTGTTTATTCAGTGCATATGATACGAGATAGAGGACAGGACCACTGGACTATCTGTCCTATGTGTCACAGCAGATGTCCATAGTGTGATAACAAATGCAGACTGTAGTGAAGCTGCACGGATGCAGCGGAATATAGTAAGATACAAGAATTTAAAGCTGGAATATGGCAGCAAAGGTCCCATTTACGGCCCACTGAGCGAAAGCTGTTTGCAAGAAAGAACCACAGGAGGGGATGCGTCAAGATGACAGGTTAATTGATTCACTTTCATGCATCACACACCTACACACACAAAGAAACACAGACACATCATTCATATCGCCTGAGCTGCATTTTGAGTTAATTTTAGCTAATTATATTCAACAATGCAATGTTGGCAAAGAATAAAAAGCAAAATGGGACAGGGACATCATCATTTTTCACTATTACACACACACTAAACTCAATTACTCTGAGTTGAAAGCAGTCTACGTGCACAAAGCCTGACTTCGTACGTAGAAGGAAGTACTGAAAGGATTAATTTAATTTATTTAGAGCTGATTACTAACTGTGTGTTATTCTAAAACAAAGGGAAGTGTCCTTGGGAAAGGACAACAGTAAATTGCTATTAGGGCCTTCCTTTAGGAGTGGCCGACCAGAGTAGTTCTGGGCAACAGATGCTCAAATGGAATTTCATTGATCCGCTGAGCTTAGTCCGACAACAATGCTTTGAATGAGGACAGTCCGGTAATAAGTCTCAGGCAGGATCTGAGACACTCTACAAAGGAGAAAAAGGGGACAATCCTGGCAAGTGCATTGTGGGTCAACTGTATTGGAGATGATTCATCAGGATAATAATCTTAAGATGGAGAGGGTTTAACTTGAGTCTGAGGCAGAAGACTTGTACAGCAGAGACTTACAGACACGTGTAACGACAACATGATGATGAGGCACGGTGATGAGGAATGTTTGATGTGCTCTGCAGCTCCATAGCATGTCCTTTACTTTTCACTCGATGTCACAGCATCCCCCTGCTGCCATGTTACATTTCCCCTTACAAGGTGCGAGAGAAGACAGGAGAGCAAGTGGATGGTTTAGTCAGAGGTTTTCATATTTTTCACATTAGCAGTCTGACAGCCAGACGTGATCCAAAGTGGAGCTGATTTGTTTCCCCGATGGCTGAGGAGATAAATGAGATTATTGACTGCAGCTGTTCTCCTGACCTGCTGTTTGAGTGAGACTGGTATTTAGGTGGGTTATTTAGACACAGTGGATCAGACCAAGATGCATTCCCTGTTTTCTCTTTCCAGAGAGGAGAGGAGAGTACTCGCATGGATGGCAAAACACAGATTCATAAAGAGACAGAGACAAGAGACGGATATAAAACAAAGTACTCAGAAGTGTGAAGCTGAAATAAACCTGGATTCTCTCCAAACTGAATCTTCCCTGGAGACCCAACGCAAAGAGGTCTTTTATTTATTTATATGCAGATGAAGTGAATGTGGCACAGTCTTCTTGTCGTCTGTTTAATGCCAGATAATCTGTCTTTGTGTTGTCTTGATTCAGCTAAGGCACTCCGTACTGAGAGAATAATATTTTGATGAACTGTTCTGAAATCAGCCATCATCAGTGGCTGTGGATAACAGCTGAGATGCATTAAAACAAAAAGCTACGTTCCACCTGTGTTTTCTTTATGTATATTTATATCCTAAGCAGTAGTAGTAGTGTTACATAAATGGATGATATTTCTGTTGCACGTTTTTCAACAAGATTTATTAAAATGATTACTTTCACATAGAAAAAATGTAGTTTTACTGATTATTATTGTGTTCTTATTGTTTCAATCTGCACTGTTAAAGGGATCAAAAAGGATTCATTTGATATTATTGCAACAAAAGAAGAAACTGGGTGGCCAAGAAGAGAGTCCCATCTACATAAATCCAAACCTTATAAAGAGAAAATCCTTAGAAAAAGAAGGATAAATCACTCATAGTGAAGCAATCATGCTCAAAAGAAACCATCTCTGGCAAAAGACAAGAGTGACCACCAGAGTGAGTGGCACTGACTTTCAAAGATGAGACTCAAGATGAGAGTGGATGATGAGTGATGGTGCAAATCTTGTCTTTTTTCTCTTTGACTTGCAGGGTTTGCTATTTCCATTAGCTTGTGGTTTTTGCACAGTGTCTATGTCTTTAGGCTGGGCCAGCGCTTACTCCAAGCAAGCAATGAGTGCTTCACCAAAGGGGCTGATGAATACAAAAATCAGATTGACCACTTTACCTTTTTTTTCTCAGTCAGTGTAGAAAGAAGTTATTTGATTTAAAAGTCTGAACTGTTCATCCAGTCCAGCTTTGAGCTACATCCAAATGCAGAGATAGAGATGGGTTAAAATTAGAGCAATCTTTAATAAAGGAATGATTTTTCATGCGTCTTGTCTACTGGAGGAATGAAATGATATTTTTACAGAAGATATTTCCTCATTTGGTGTTTTGATGACGGTGGTGGAGAGCGATGGTCTAAAATCTCCCATAGCTGTTCAACTGTGATGAGTTGTAAAGAGTGCAAAGCCCATGGCACAAGATTCACATGATTTTTATACTCATCAATGTTCATACTGTGGATGGGGGCATTGTCATCCTGAAAGAGATCATTCTCATCAGCAGAGAAATGTTTCATCAGAGAATAAAGATAATCACTTGGAATAAATTTGTGTTGATTTGCAGTGACCTTTCCCTCCGTGGAGTGGACCCAATCCATGCCGAATCATTTTGAACCAAAATCAAAATCAACTGGGGGTTGAGAGCATGTTTGTGCAAGCCACAGACCATGACAGGATGTGAGTGCCTTCTTTCTATCACGCAGTACGCCGGCGTGGAAGCATCTGTATTTGTTTCTCTGTTCATTTATTCAGATTTTTACTTTGATATCTCTCCACTTGTATCGTATCTCTGTCACTCTTACTCTGTCTGTGCAAAGCATGCACACATAAACACACGTCTGGAGCATTTGGGTTTGTACCACAATATAAAAGGAATCAATGGCATTCAGCCACAGGCTCAGGATGACATTCTTCCTCGTTCAGTCAAGATGTTGTTTTACAGGGGAGGAAACAGGCAGGACATTAGGAAAATCGATAGATAGATAGATAGATAGATAGATAGATAGATAGATAGATAGATAGATAGATAGATAGATAGATAGATAGATAGATAGATAGATAGATAGATAGATAGATAGATAGATAGATAGATAGATAGATATGCTTGAACCAACATGCATTGTGTGTGTGTGTGTGTGTGTGTGTGTGTGTGTGTGTGTGTGTGTGTGTGTGTGTGCAGAGAGAGAGAGAGAGAATTTGTGTTTGTACCACAGTTGAGCTTCAGACACTGTCACACTGTGCATTTGCATAACAGTGAGGTCACCATCAGAGAGTGAGTGGAATGAGAATCACCTCCCTTTCCCATCCCTTCCTCCCTACACATACTGTATGCATACATGCACACGCACACACACACACACACACACACACACACACACACACACACACACACACACACAGGGCGCAGAGCAGGAGACAAGACCTGATGATCAGGGAGTGGCAAAGGGAATATATCTCTCAAATAGGCTCTGTCATCTTTTGCTCCACGCCCTGAATAAGTCCAGAGAGGGGACACTGCTTTTTCAAAGGAAACCTCTCTCCAATATGTGCAGAGAATTACAGAAAACTCCCCCAGGTCTCTGATTCGGAAAACAGCTCAGGGCCACAACTTAACACTATAAAGTGGAATCCTCTCTATCATCTGCGCTCATCTCTGTGGAGCAAATAGCTTCCTGTGGGAATTCATTAGATTGCTTTCACTTTCACCTGAAAGAGCCCTCTCTTTCACAGCAGATTAAGTACAGGCAGAAGAGAACGCTTATGTTCTATTGAAATCCAGCCTCTTTGAATCTTTTCTGTTTCTAAGCATTTAGATGCACCCAAGGTTGGGAGAGCAGTTGAGGAAAGACCAGAGTCTTTCCTCAACTGCTCTTTTCTTTCCATGTTTCTGTCCTATTTGGCACCATTATTTCTAACTGCCAGCTCAGGGACAGCCATTCACCATGACACCAGCTTTGGCAAGGCTGATGCCACACTCCAGTATCAATAGCTTCTCTATGTCTCTTGGGGAAGTGCTTGAGAGAGAGACAGAGAGGGAGAGAGAGAGCTCTTACACAAGCCCAAGACACTGCTTTTTATTGTATTATCAGCCACAATCTGGCTGTTTGCAGTGCAAACATACTGGATTTTTTTTTCTGTTACAGTTATAACCGTTTAAGTGGCGTGTGTTTGTGTGTGTTCATGCATTTTTCTATGCATGTATCACAGTGACAGAACAAAGGTCTCTTGGCACGAGGAGGACAGGCCATATGTGGTATTAACATTGACAATAAAAGTTTAATGGCGTCATCTGTTACTTCCAGGTTAGAATGTATAAGCCGTATGGAGAGACTATTACTCTTCCGCAGCTGCTTATCACCAAGACGCTTTAACCGAACTCTCAGTGGAAACACCTGACTACAGGGTAAAAAATGAAAACCTGCAGGGTAAAGAATGAATATAAACAGGAACATTTTTCTGTTCCCTTGAGCTTCTTTTCAGTCATGTTTATCTGTGCTGTGCCGCTGTACAAACATTTCTTTCCACAGGAGCTGCTTATGTTTTAGATGCTGCGTCTCTGCCACCTGACAACCAAAGGACCAGTGCACAGCAAGTCTTACCCCTTGATCTCTGCAGGTCCCGCTCTATTCATTATTCACTACGCTGACCGTCGTCTGAATTAAAGATACAAGCTTTAACTCACTTTTTTTACAAGACAAAATGTCCTTACAGGCACACAGTAGCACACTTCTAAATTAAGCAGAGTCTCTGAGAGTATAAAAGAGCACGTACGAGTGTGTGTGTTTGTGTGTCTCTCTGTGTGTGTGCATGTCTACGTCCATGGGTGCCTATTTCATTAAGGATAAGACAGCAGGCTAAAACATCAGGTAGAAATCTGTGTCAGTGAAAATGTGTCTTGTGTATGAAAGCTTGAGTGTGTTTGCTTTCACTCCCAGTCAGCATGTGTTCCAGTGAAGCCCGATGGACCAGCTAGTCCTTTGTTCCTCATCGTACACCCTTTGATGATCCACTGCCTGGCTTTGGGGAGGGCCCTCATCTTCCTACACTGACTGATGGACTGTCTTGAAGTCTTTTAGGGACATATCTTTCCTCTGTTCAAAAAAAGCGCCAGCGCCGAGCAGTAAGCATGCATCTGAATGCCAGCAGAATCAATTAGCTGGGTATGTTGTGAGATTACATTGACAAAGACGTGCTCACAACTTGCTCCCAAATTCTCTGCTTTGAAGTGAAGCTCGGCTGTTTGACGGGCAAATAGCAGCTGACGTGGGTGTCTACCAGGAGGACGGCTGTTTTCAGGCTTTTTGGCAAGCATCCAGTGGATCTCTTCCTTGTTTCTGTTTCTTGGTTCGTGCAAAGACCATGTGTTTGCATAGATGGCAGCCCACACATGCTCTTGACTTTCTCACTGATTCATTGAAGCCCAACACCTTAAAAAATAAGTTTCAATGCATGACTTTTGATTCCACATGGGACACAAACACCAGAAGTCCTGTGTTTATGTCAGGCATGTCCAAACTATTCCACAAAGGGCCATGTGGCTGCAGGTTTTTTCTCCAACCAATCAAGAGGAGGCAGTCTGACCAATCAGCTGTCTGAACACTCAGATCAACTGATGAAATGAGTCAAGTCTGGTGTGCTGCTGCTTGGTTGGAAAGAAAACCTTCAGCCACTCGGCCCTTTGTGGAACACTTTTGACGTGCCTGGTTTATGTGATCCATCCATCCATCCATCCATCCATCCATCCATCCATCCATCCATCCATCCATCCATCCATCCATCCATCCATCCATCCACCCCACATCTTCCATACTGTACGTGGACTTTCTTGCTCTTTATGCTACGTCGCCTGACGTGTTTTTTTCCCCGATGACATTCGCACCAACGGTGGCATGTGAAAGCATAATGCGGATGCTGTTATATCATGCGAAAAGCAACAGGTAAAATATTTAAGACACTGGCATGTTGGGCCATAAAGCCCAATCTGACATAACCTTTGTGACATCATCAGGGTTATCTCAGGTCAAGCTTGAGACATTTAAGCAGAGAACATTATGTACTGAGGGTTTGGAGTTTGGGTTTGGGTCGTCAGGGCCCCTGTCGACGACTGTCACCCATATCGCATAGCACCAGCCCCTTCTGATCCTTCCTGCGGGTGGTGGGCCTACGGTAAGGCGGGCCCACGTCGCTCCTTTGGGCTGCACCTGGCCAGGTCCCATGGGCAAAGACCCGGCCACCAGGCACTCGCCTGCAAGCCCCAACCCCAGGCCTGTCTCCAGGGTGGGGCCCCGGTGACGTCATCCCGGGTGGCGTACGCTTCCTTGATTTGCTCTTCATCATTGGGGGTTTTTGAACCGCTCTTAGCTTAGCTGAGCCAAAAGGCGAAGCTCTTGATTTACCGGTCAATCTACGTTCCTCACCTCACCTATGGTCATGAACTTTGGTTAATGACCAAAAGAACGAGGTCCCGGATACAAGCGGCTGAAATGAGTTTCCTCCGCAGGGTGCCAGGGTCCCTTAGAGATAGGGTGAGGAGCTCTGTCACCCGGGAGGAGCTCAGAGTAGAGTCGCTGCTCCTCCACATCGAGAGGAGTCAGCTGAGGTGGCTCGGGCATCTCTATCGGATGCCCCCTTGACGCCTCCCTAGGGAGGTGTTCCAGGCATGCCCCGAGGAAGACCCAGGACACGATGGGTGACTATGTCGCTCGGCTGGCCTGGGAACGCCTCGGGATCCCCCCGGAAGAGCTAGAGGAAGTGTCCCGGCAGAGGGAAGTTTGGGCGTCCCTGCTCAGACTGCTGCCCCCGCGACCCAGCCCCGGATGAAGCGGGAGAAGATGGATGGATGGATGGATGGATGGATGGATGGATGGATGGATGGATGGATGGATGGATGGATGGATGGATTTGGAGTTTGACAGATAAGGCACTAATAATAACTACCACCAGGCAGGAAAGGTCTAATGGAAGACATTTAGTTGTATTTTGGGAGTTATACAATAAATCCTCCAAATTGAAAGAGCCCTCTGAGATCTCTAAAATGACACTTTATTCTGATCTGATGCCTCGCTCAGCAGGACAATGTCATTTTATCTGTGTTTCATGATGTGACACAAGGTTTGGTTGTGTTTGGGCTCAAAAATGATGTGGTTAGGTTCAAGGAAAGATCGTGCTTTGGGTTAAAATGACTCCTTCGACTTCCTCCTTTTAGGACCCCCACTTGAATGTAAACATATGTTATTTTGGGCCACTTGCTGAAATGACTGATGCTGTTGTTCTTCTTGAGACGATCGTTTCAAATTGTAGGATACAGAGTTTTTGAAGCTTGTCTCTCTTTTTTTGTTTTCTTTGTCTCTTTCTTGTGAGACCCCCAACTTTATGGAGGTGCAATACAAAATTTGAGCAGAAAAATTAGAAACTTTTGGGTCAAGTAGTACAAGCTTAAAAAAATCAGCAGAACTCCTCTAACACTGAGTCTGACTGAAAGTAAACACAAAGAGCTGCAGAGCATAGCTGATCCATATTGTCAGCTTGCCGGCTGACTTATTTGCTGTATTCATGAATGTGTGCAGGTTTGTTTATGTTAGTCTGAGATGGGGGCTCACTTTTGATTTAGCTTGTTTGCATAGAGAAGTCATGGTGAATGCAAGACAAAGGCTTGTGTTGGCAAGTTTGCTACCTACAAAAATAAAATGACATAGTATACACAGAGCACTTTTCACAGTTCCCACTATACAATAAAGGGAGACCGCATGGAGGGTCCCCAGGGGACTACTTTCTGTGTTTTACTTTCAGCCAGGCTCAAAGGCATGTATTTCAGAAGATCTCTGTTACACTGACATTTTCTGGAAAACTTGGAGGCTTGTGCTCTTTGCCTGTTCTCACCACAGCCTGCAAACATAGAGGAGGATTACACCCAGTTCGACAAATGCAATCATTTAGTTTTGATCTTATATTTAGATTAGAATTCCCTTTTGATGACATTACTCTGCTATCAAACTTTGATTGTTTTTCAAGTGACTTTTGAATAAATCTTTACAATTCTTGACTTTTAACATTTCCTGGATTGTGTGATTTGATTCTGTACACAGCATTGGCTTACAGAGCATGTGTTTCATTGCGTCTGGCTTGGAAATGTGCAGCATTTCTGTTTGTAGCCATGCCCCCACAGGATGGACTTGACAGTTTATTCAATCACACACACCTTGATGACCCAACGATTTATTATTTATTTATTATTATTTATTTATTTATTTATTTATTTATTTATTTATTTATTTATTGTTTGGCTCAGCACCTGCATGAAATAAATGTGTGTGTGTGTGTGTGTCTGTGTGTGTGTGTGTGTGTGTGTGTGTGTGTGTGTGTGTGTGTGCAGGACAGAGTGTAATTTATGACAGCAGCTTTAATGTGAGGTGATGGTTGTTTGTGGTATTTTGTCAGCTCTGTGTCATTTCTCTAAATTTGTAATAAAAAATGTTTACTTTTCTGGAATAATAAGAAAAAAAGACTGCAGGTACAGCCTATATGGCTATAATGATAAAAATGGGGTGTGAGTGTGTGCCTGTTTGTGTGTGTGTGTGAGAGAGAGAGCGAGAGTAAGTGGGAGAGAGAGAGTAAGTGGGAGTGGGAGAGAGAGAGAGAGAGAGAGAGAGAGAGAGAGAGAGAGAGAGAGAGAGAGAGAGAGAGCAGTATGTCGTCTGTATCCAGTTAACAGCTGGTGTCGGGGCGTTATGACCTTTTGTCTCCCGGCCGCCGGTCAGGTACGGAGAGGGGGGCGGAGATTCACAAGGAGCCGCTTCATATCGGGCTAGTCCCGGCGTCCGGGACAACAAATGGCCGTGAACCGACAGAGAGGGAGAGTGTGATCCAGGTTTCTTCTTTCCCTCAGAGCGACTACAGTGAGAGCTGTCTCCATGCTCACATAGCAGGTTGGAGAGGGCAAGAGGCGCTCGTTATCCTCACCATCAGTCCATTTTATCCATCTGGCAGCAGAAGAATGGAAGAGTCCTGTTGACACCACGGAGAGATACACGCTGAGACCGACTATGGCTGTGGACGGTAAGAGCGCGCACTATTCCCATCACTATAATAAGCTCCACATATTCATAATGAGTTCACAGTGACCTGGCGGTACTTTGAGATTTTATGTCTCACATTAGACCTCAGCAGTATTCTCACAATCTTACCATGGGGACATGTGCGTTTTCTGAAATTTAATAATACTGCTTATGTAAAAAAAAAAAAAAAAAAAAATCGTATTACAAGATGAATTGTGGTTCAGCTAAAGCGTTACTCTAAGCTCTAGTAAGTGCAGCTGTATGGACACTGCATTTGTAATTTGCTTGATTTTGGATTGACCTGCTGGATCTTCATGATCCTGACCAGGATAAACTATCAAAGTTGTCTCAGACAGGATTACAGATGCTGTTAGGACACAGTTTATTTTCTGTCAGAGTGACTTCAATTTGGGATAATCCACTTTGAAACTTATGAATGCAGTCACAAAGCAGAGCTGAAAAGCTTTTACAGATAAGCGATTCAATGATGCAATGTTTGGGAATATTTTAATATTCATTGCAGTTCTTTGCTGTACTGGAACAAGAAGTTTTTGTGTTTGTAAGTGTTTGTCATGGTCTGTTTGCACTTGATATCATACTTGTGGGCCAGCACCTGCCTCACCTGGATAAATGACCAGCTCAGGAGCACAGCAGTGAGGCAGCAGTCTTTGTTCCTCACTCTTTTGTTTGACTTATAATGGAGACAAAATGCCGTTGAATGATTAGCCTCAGGACTTCACCAAGGAGAGTTTTTGTTTATTTTTCTTACAGTAATGTTAGAAAAAACATAACTTAACCATCATATAACCTTCAAACCTAGAGATGCTCAACTGAAAACAGAAAATTGAATTATTCCCATGTACAAATTGACTATGACAAAAAGTGGAAAATCTAGTTTCCACTTTAGTGTGTTTGTGTTCGGGCTGCAAGTACTGATTATTTACAGATTAATATGATGACTACCTTAAATGTCAGAAAAAAGTAAAAACTGCTGATCAAAATCCCGATCAAATCTCCAGATTGCTTACTTTGTCTGATCTGCAGTCCAAACCCCAAAGGTTTCATTAAATTCCAATATAAAACAGAAGAAAGCAGCAAATCGTCACCTACTAGAAGCTGGAAACAGAAACATGTTTTATAGTGTTTTGTGTGGAAAAATAAATGAAAGTATTTAGAATATCAGCATAGTTAGGAGAGAAATGTTAGAAATGAAAACATCTTTATTAGATGTGGTCACATTCATGCAGCCTCATCTTAAGAGAAATAGTACCCAGTTCTCCAGCTTCGGGGACAAAAGCTTGCAGTATTTTTGGATTGTTTGTGCTGCTGCTGTTGTTGTTGTTGTTGTTGTTGTTGTTGTTGTTGTTGTTGTTGTTGTTGTTGTTGTACAGCTCTCTCTTTCCTCCGCTAAGCTGGCTGGTGTTTCCTGCAGACTAACAAACTTAAGTGAAGCCTAATCAGAGTGTCTCTGAGCTTAAGGGCAGTAATGCGTGTGAGAGCATGTGTGTAGTGCCAAGTGTGTTTTCCATCTGTCCCATGTCTACTGAAGCAGGTTAGCTTTTCATTAGCATGGCTGCAGGTAGGACACTCAGATATGCATATATGCCGAGTGACACATTGGGCTATCTATAATTAATCCATAGTTTACTTTAGCATCATTAATTTAATCAGGGCCCGAGGCAGTGACGCCACCCTGACAGTGTGGTGTACCACTTACACTTTAGAGAGAGAGACTGTAGCGCTAATATACAAAGGCTTAACAGTCCTCATCCATAGATGCATGTGAGGGCACAGACTTATTAGAAATGTCAGACATTTCAAACTTTTCCAAATGTTTTACAGAACTAGATAAATGTTGACTGCTGCTGGGAAAGTAATCAAAAAAAAAAAAGAAAAAGAGACACACTCATCCTTCCTTCTATCATCAAAACGGAGAGACAGGAACATCAAACCTCTCCACATCGCACTGGGACATCCTGGACCCCAGTTTGTTTGGATGTTGTATGTGGGGTATGCACAGAATAATAGCTGAGCTGGTTGGAGATGTTCGCATTGATTCTCATTCGCCAGGAGGTTGCAGTTTCATTGTTAGGGGGGCCCACCATCTACAGGCCTGTAACACTATCAATTACAAGGGGTGATCTGCATTTTAAATGGTATAATAGACATTTTTTGTCTCATCTTCATGTAAATTGCTGAGAAAATTACATTTTCCCTCTTGCTGCCTGCCGCACAGTGAGTCATGCTATATAATTATGTTTCCTCCATGTTTGGCTATTCAGAGTGGATAAAATTCATCAGACGCTTGCTTAAATCGCCCAGGACATCTGGCTGTATTGTCATATCTGAGATAAGCAGCCATACAAATGATGCTACTGGGCCACTCTATTGTCCAGTGCACAACATCCAGGAGGGTTTTTTTTTCAGAGCAGGAAGAGAGAGAGCAGCATGGTCCGGCTTCTGTTCACATCAAGAATAGGCACGAGGGCATTCAAGTGTGCGTGTGTGTCCACTCCAAGAGGCAGGCCTGGCCAAGCTCAGCATGCAGGATATCCAAAGATTCGGGCTGGTGCAGAGAATTCCTGGGCGGTTTCCATCCATCCGTGTACTGCTAGACATATGTGCTCACCATCAACCTGACAGGCAAACAGGGAGACAAGCACACAGCTGGATCTGAATCCAAAAACAAGCTATTTATTTATCTCACCCCCTTGTCTCTCTGAGCGTGTGGGTGGATAGTCCGCTGTAGGAGTGTCGATGGTGTCTACATGATGGACATGTGCATAGGCAGGGGGCAAGCATGTGGAGAAATGTGGAAGATCATGTGTCCCAGTAAAAGACGATTCAATGGGATTTTGTTTCTTCTAAGAGTATGCTGAAATGACACAAAAATAAGAATCACAGATGCTTCCTCTAAGAAAGTATTAATGGATGAGAATATATGATGAACTTCTTGCATGTAGTCTTCTTCAAGATATCCTGCCTTCCTATTTAGAAATAATTACATCCTCAGTGTTAACCTAAGGATCTTTTTTGCTGTTAAGCCAAGAAAGTGCCAACCCGCTAGACTGTTGACCCTTTCCCCAAAACCCCCACAGCACACAAACGCACCCTTTCTTCATATCAGGCCACACAGTCACGTGCTCAGTCAACTGTGAAATAATTGCCCCTCTCCAGTGGGGTGCTCCTGCTATGCCACAGGATTCCAGTCTGTGTGCATGTGCATATGTTTTGGTCCGTGTGTGTGTTTATGTGTGTGTGTGTGAACATGCAGATGAAGAAGAAGAAGAAGGGGAGCCAGCGCCTCAGTGGGTGGGACGATGGGGGAGGCGGGGGTGTGGGTTGTTAGCTTTACACAGACAAATACACCCTTTGTTGTTTTTCTGGCATGTGTTACGTCGCCTGCTGGAGACCGCGTCCATTTGGTGCCATTGGTGTTGGAGCCAAATGTGTTTCTGGCCTCTGTCGTAAAGTAATACCGTGATAGTGTGTTAACCCTCTTGGTTGCAGCGACACAGTGGGATTATGTGGCGATCTTATGTGTGTATTTGCATGTGAGAGAGCATGCAAGCTGTTAACCTCTTTCCCCTGTCCATCATCATCCCCTACCTCCTCACAGCAGGAAGTGTGTCACTCAATATAATGCATGGGGAATCCTCTTGAACACACACGGACACACATCATCCTGTCATCCATCATCAGCTCTCTGATCCAGCTCAGCTCTGCAGCTGCACCTGGCCTGAGCTGGATTTTAGACTCGCAGAAAGAGGAGCAAAGACAAAACGGACTGAGGGAGAGGGGAGACAGACAGGGATGTGTTTGTATAATCTGGTGTCTGAAATTCTTTAGATGTCTTGACAAGAGCCTTGACTGGAAAAGTGCTCATAAATAGTTCCCTCGGTTGAGTGACATCTTGAAGGATTTGGTTTTGTATTACAACTTAGAAAGGAAAATTATGGGCTGGCATGACTGCACAAAGTTCAGTAGGTCAAAGCTGACAAAAGAAAATCAGTCTGCAAACTGTGATGGATAAAAATTTCACAATTTGTCTTTGTTTTCTTTTCCAAATATCTGGCTAAACTGAGACTTTTTTGCACCTTTTTATTCAGATACGATAAAGATGGTAGCCATACTACTGATAATGATGTGCAAAATGTGCAATGCAAATGTTTGCAAAAATGTGTGCCAAGGGTAAATGCAAATGTGCAAATGGGAAGTAAATAACAATAATTTAAGAGTAAAGCTAAAAATGCATAATATAGTAAAAAAAAAAAAAAAAGGAAAAAAAAGCACTGAACACCTATAACATTATCTCACTCGCGATGCATGGTGGTTGAAAACAAATTATATTGCCTTCTTTCATTCCACTCATTCTTGTCAAAGGAAAGCACAAGCATTATGCACAATGCAACTCCACTGCAACAGTTCGCCTGGACATTCATCTGTGCTATGCTGGTAGCGGCTAATGTAGCCTTGAGCCTCTAGCCACAGTCAGAGATCAGAAATGGGGTACAGAGGGCTGGTAAACCTACGTCTTTCTGACTTCACATCCGCAGATTTTTTTCCTCTTCAAATTTATAGTCTTCTGCCCCAACGACACTGCCTCAAGTGACGTCACTTGAGGAAGATGCAGCAGTACTCCCCGAGACCTGCAAACAGCCTTTGATGTGTAAAATTGGTGCAGTTCCCCTTTAAGGTTCTTGCCTTTTCTGATGCGTTTCCCAGATCACATCAATTAAATTGCAGAGCACATGGTAATTACTTTGGCCAAATGGAAATAATGAAAATAAGACCACAATTATAATAAACAGTAATTATCCTTAACGGAACCCATGTGGTAATGTGGTATCTCAGGACGAGGGCACTCGATAGTGCTCACAAGTAATACAATAATCAATTTCATTCAAAGTCAAATATCCATTAAAGAGCTGGTGAATATGGAGGACATATTCAGTAAGTTATTGATCTCATGGATTTGTCGCTGCGTCCTCTCAGACCGCCAACTGTTTTGACCTCTAAACCGGTGTGTATGGACAGAGGATGATTCAGTGGATAAACATTTACGCTCTGGTCCGACAGGCCTTTCTGAGATTGATGAAGTGGTAAAAGAGGAGCATCCGCTTCGGTATAAATCAGCAGTGGATTAACAGCACCAGAGTGTGGTAGATTTTGGATTCCGTTCTGAGGCGTCGCACTTCAACTGTCTCATCCAGTCTGCCCTCACTGCTAACCTTGCCATCCCTTTAATACCTCCAGAAATGACAAGGCTTCACCGTTCTGATCCACTGCCCTTGTCCCAGGTCCGACTCCCCCCCCCCCTTCCTCTCCCTGAATTAGAGTGCGCACAGGCCCATATCCAATTTCTCTCCTTTAATTAGCCTTCTGTGCAGGGAAAGGGATCAAGGGAGGAGAGCTGAAAGGGTGCACGGACGGATGAAAAAGAGAGATGTAATTTTTCTGAAGGATTGCACTAATTAGGTATAATTTCATACAGGGGTTGTATCCCTCATGTACCACACTGTTGTTACTTACTGACTTAATACACATTAACTCTTACTCCCTCTTCCTCTCGTTATGTTTCTCCCTCCTGCACATGCTCAATCAACTTAATCAGTGTGTTTGCGACTTTCAGATAAATTATTTGTGTACTGTTATTTTAGGCAATAATTGTGTTAGTGGAATCATAACCACTCAATTCACCATTCATGAATATTGTCTATTGTTGCTCCCCATCATTATCATCTGTCCTGGGAAAATGAGATGGCGCCAAACATGATAAGGCCGTGTTCCACTAATATCCTCACGTCCTCCGTCTCGTCCTTGGCCAGATGTCTTTCAGCCTGCAGTTTCAAGGAGAGCAGTCAACCTTTTCCCCCGCTCGCCATCCATCCCATTAGAGTCTGCTGAACAAACAGTCTAATTAAGTGTGGCCTCGTGTGATAGGGTAAGCTTGGAGCTTTTCACTCGTTGTTAATAGGTTGGCCTGCTCCTCTTACCAAGTGCCGGGGGTCAGTGGAGCCTGTGGTTCGGATTGCCCATTAAACCAAATGGCTAATGGCTGCAGCTAAGACATAACAAGGCAGACATCCTTGCGCACTCAGGAGCACAAGTCACGTTCATCCACTGCAAAAGCAATTACATTGCCACTTGCAATCTAGAAGCATGATCTGTGGATTTAGCTTCTATGCATATACAAAACTGTTTGTGTGTGTGACTTTGAAATTGAACATGTTTTAGACTCATTCTAGCATTGGTCATACCTCTTCCAAAAATAGAAATTAATTTTGCTTTCTGTCTTCCGCCCTTATCAGCTTTTTAGCCGTTCCGTTTCTCCCCGCTCCTCCCGCCTATATTTCACACGTTCTTAAAATCATCCTACCTCCATACGGCTCACCTCCTGCTGCATACTTCTTTGTGAACGTTCCACTGTCTCCCTCTCTCTCTCCTCTCCTCTCCTGCTGTGTCTCCTGATGTGTGTTGTAATAGTGTCCTGTGAATATACAGCTCTGACAGGGTCTATGGAGGCTGGCTGTCACAGTGCTGCTCAAATGGGCCCTCAATTTACCATGTCAATAGGCAGCCAAGTGTCAGTGTGTCAGCTCCACAGCTGAGTCGGGGAGAGAGAGAGTTGTTAAAATGTAGCTCAACTCTCTCTTTAACCTCTGGAATTAACATTCTCCCGAAACTGCTGCTTTTTTCACACATTTCCTGCATTTGTTGTCTATTTTTCTGGTTTCCTCTCAGCTGCACTTCATTCTCACGTCCATCTCATGCTCTTATTTTTTCTGCGACGTTACTCTCTCTCAGCTCTCTCTTGTATAGTATATCTCTATGGATTTACATTAAAAAAAAAAGCTCCCTAGTCCCACAATCCTTTGCATGCTCATTAAAAATGTGAGATTTTCACTTCACAGACTTTTCCCTTTCTCCCTCCCAAACTCACTGAGCCCAGGGGAAGCTCTGACTGAGCTATGCATGTAGCAGCCATATGGCGCTATCATGAAATGTCTCATGCCATGGCAAATATATATCGCAGAGATTTAGATCATGCTGAGACTATTTGGATATTTATGAGTAGTTTAATGTGACACGCGGGTTCCTGTTTGCATGCACATACAATCTGATTCTCTGCCTTTCAGCCACAAATGAGAACTGACTCTGATTTTCTTGATGTCACAGCCCCGAAAATGTCCTGGAGGCTGAGCAGAAGAGATCGCTTTTAGCCTAAATGTAACCCACTACCTCATGCTCCCCCCTCCTGACTTCCTATTAAATGATTCATTCTAAGAAAGATTTTGGGGCTAAGATGCCAGTCAGTCTCTTATACAACATCTACTGATCATATTTTACATATTTCCTAGCTTGGATCTCCAGACCCGTAACTTAAGCTAGAATTCTTCTTGATATCATTGTTTTCCCCTTTTCTTTTCTTTGGATTTGTGGATGCTTTAATCCTTAAATTTGGCCTTTAACTTCCTTTATCAAGTGTTGGGAAGATAGACTGTGACTCTGTGTGCTCTTTGTGTACAATAATGCTCTTTTTAGTGTCTGCACCCTTTTGACCTGATTTTGTTGAAATCCACTGAGACATGTGGCTGCGGTACCTTATCCGTAGATTAGGAGGGATTTGTCCCATATAAGTGGGAGATGGAGGCAGCGGGATGTGATTGCTTAAGTTCTGCATTGGTCACAAAGGCTGTAGGACTGAAAGACCTGAAAAGCTTGTAGTGATACATGTATATCCATGTACATTTTGACTCTGTACATGCACCTGGGGCACAGAAATAAACAGCCTGTCAGCATCTCAATATATTGCCCTAAAAGCAGCTATTTCTTCTCATTCCACTTCATGTAGTTTTATCTTGTCCTCCAGTCCTGTAAAGATGCTTTTATAGAACTTTGCCTCAGAAATAGTTGTTACATTGAGCTTGGAATGACAGACGTTAAAGTGGTAGCAAGTCCAAACTATTGTCGCGGGAGGCAGCCGAGGTTACAGGCCTGTCAGTCAGAGTTAGTGGGGGCGGGCTCTAAACTGTCATCCCAGCGTTTTGGTCTCGCCCTACATATCAGGTCACTGGTGCTCTGCAGGCTTTGGGCCTTGGCAGGAGCAAACACACGCACATACTTTTGCACACATAACTCAAGCTACATACATACATGCAGTCTGTGCACTCTGTGTACATGCGCACGCACAGCGGCACTTGCGGGCTGAGTCACTAACTGTGACACAGAGAAAGATTTTCAGCTAGCTGGGAATAAAAACTGACACAGCTCACGTATTGAGTATGCAAGAATCTCGACGTCGGGAATGAATGGAATGAAAAGCTTTTCAAAACGGATCCGCAGAGATGAGACAGATCTTTCGAAACTTTTTGAACTGGTTTAGAGGCCTCCGTAATTGGTGACAGCAAAGTGCAGTTACTGTACAGCAGGATATCAGGAAGGATGGGCTTGAGGTTCACCTAATTTGGCTGAAAGTGAAATAATTAAGGGTTGGATAATAAAGCCCTTCTCTCTTGTCTTCTCTCATCGAAAGTGAAAATGGCCCACAATCAGCCAGTGCATTAATATGAGCAGATGTAATGGCACAGACGTGTGTGTGTGTGTGTGTGTGTGTGTGTGTGTGTGTGTGTGTGTGTGTGTGTGTGTGTGTGTGTGTGTGTGTGTGTGTGTGAGACATAGAAAGAGAAAGACGGGGTTGCTCACGCATGTGCTATTAATGTCTCATTGTTAACATGATGTGTCTGTGGGATAATTGGAGTGTGTTTAAGTGTGTGTGTGTGTGTGTGTGTGTGTGTGTGTGTGTGTGTGTGTGTGTGTGTGTGTGTGTGTGTGTGTGTGTGTGTGTGTGTGTGTGAGACAGTCCGTACATGTGTGCAATTGTCTGTGACATCTGAGTAGCTGGGTGATAATAAGGACATGGTTCAGTGGAGTGGAAGAGAAAGTAGGAATGAGAGCTGGTTTGGCACCGCCGTGTTGGAACAGAACTGCTGAAATTGCCGCGGCACTCGCCATGAGAAGTGGCAATGTCAGCATTAACAAGCAAGTGCACGCACAGGTTGACATGGACGCACACACACTGAGGTTGATTAATTGATTGGTCTGTAAGAAGAGCCCAGAGCAGCCTCTACTTCACTGTGTTGTCTATGGAACATCTGGCGTCATTAGAAGTCAACATTAGGGGAGTTATCAATAGGGAGCTAATAGTGTTTGAAAACCTGACATTGATGGCCGCCGTGATGTATTTGCCACAGCAAATGGGTAAAGGAAGCCATTTCTAAATCACCTAATTACGTTGACTATTACTGTAACGAGTGTTTTCCAAGAGATTTACTGTTGTAGCTGTGGGTGTTTCAGTCACACTAATAAGTGTTAGGTGATGAAATTCACAGAGAAACAGAAAACATTTGACGCTGGCTCGATATGTAGAACAATATGAATGTTATTTGTGTGCATTGAATTGAATAATAAATAATTTCCATAATAAATTTATCTGTGACAGTTTTTTTTTTCCAATTAGTCAATCAGGCTTTTATTATAATTTTTAATATAGTACCAAAACAATTTTAACTGGCAGGTATTTTGCTGATTCTGCCAGAGGGAGTTAAAGAAACTTTAGTTTTTCTTGAACCAAAGTAGTGTCTGTTCACATGAGTATTAAAGGAATATTTCAACATTTTGGGAATACTCTTTGTTCACTTTCATACCACTCTCATGTCTGAAGGAAAAATATAAAGCTCCAGCCAGGGGATGGTTAGTTTAGCTTTGCATTAAGACTGGAAACAGAGGGAAAGCGATCGCCTGGCTCTGTCCAAAGATTTAAAAAATAATCCCACAAATTTGCAGGGCAAGTATCTCTAAAGCTCACTAATTAGCACATTATCTTCACCTGCTGGCTCTAAATTCACATTTAGTGCGCAGACATAAGAGTGGTGTCAATTTTCTCATAATTCCCCTCAAAGAAAGAAAGGGATTAACGGTATTTCCCAAAATGTTGAACTGTGCCTTTAAAGGGAAGTAAAGGTAGAGAAAACCATGAGGAAATCAGTAGAGAAGGCGTAAGAATAAGAGGAGATATGAAGACAGTGTGAAAGTGTTTAAAGTAAAGGATTAAGAGGGAAAGAGGATTAGAAAGCTTCCTTTGGGATCTTTCGGCCTGGACAAGAAGCTCCTGGTGGGACTTTATGTGTATTCATGTGTGTTTTTGTCTGCATGTGTGCATAAGGGCTACAAAGAGCTTTGATTTGCTTCCTGTTTCATCCCAAACTGCCCACTTTGTACCAGCTGCTGTCTGCTATGTTACCTGACAGCACAGCCTCAGGAAACCATGTGAGTGAGCAAGAACAAATGTGTGTGCAGAGGAGGGGTAATTGGCATGTCCATCTGACTGAAAGGCCCGAGCGAAGTGGCAGTGCAGGAGTGGAGCTGATAACATGGCAATTAAGCTGGGAGAGACAGACCCCCAATCAGCACAGCATGCTGCAGAGACCCGCGGAGACCCACAGAGACAGTGAGGGCTGCAGGGAGTGGATACAGACACAGGGAGAATGGGCGAGTGCCCCCAGGTGTGAGCTAATTTGTCTCGCTGTTAGACTGAAAACAAGGGAGCTCCTGAAGGGCTCGTACCAAACATGTCTGACTGTATTGCGCACACATACCATTCCCTCTCCCACCGAAGACACCTGCTGCTGCTGCTGCTGCTGCTGCTGCTGCTGCTGCTGCTGCTGCTGCTGCTGCTGCTGCTGCTGCTGAGAAAACCTTAGTTTTGTTGCATCTCTTTCAAAGTGCACACTTTAAAAGGAAGAAGAGTGCTGGCAAAGTTTCGGGTTTACATCTTCTGTTGCTTGTTGAAATAAGGAAATGGAGCAGAGTTGTTTTAAGTCGGTGTTGCAATGCTCCTCTCAGCTGTCTCAGTGGTATTGCCTAAGCCTTTCTGTGTGGCCCCCCGCCACAACCTTTGCATCTTCTACCCACCTTTCTTCTTTCTTTTTCTTCTCTCCCTCCCCTCCGGGAAGGATTAGAGGCAGCCTCCTGGATCACATCACATGGGAGCACAACAAACTTTCGAAACTTCAAACTGCTGAGAAATTTTTCATTTGGCTGACAGAAGCACCACCACCACCACCACCACCACCAATACCTCCAGCAGCGCAGCCGCCGCCATCGAGTTGCTGTTTCTAATCATTCATGCTGCATACGAATCTACAAACTTACTCCCTGTTTGCAATTTTCGCTCCCTCCCTGTCTATCTCAGCTTCCAATTCATTGGCACATTTCCCTTCTCTGTCCCCTGTGCTCTTCTCTCTCTCTCTCTCTCTGTTTACCTCTCAGCTTCTGTGGAGCATTAACTTTTATCTTTTTTTTCCACCAGCTCTCCGCCCATTCTATAAGCCTATTTCCTCCTCTTTTTCATCGCTCTTTATTTTCTTTTATCCCCTCATCCTGGTCTCTTTGTGTGCATGCAAGGATGGTGTAGAGCAGATTATCAACTAACTCTCACAACGGTCATTTATTCACTTCATTGTTTGCAAACCCCTCGGTGCTCAATAACCTTTGTGTTTGTTTGTGCAAGTGTGAGTGTGCATGTACTTTTTGTGCTATCGACTGGTTGTTATTTTTGACACGCTACATTGCTCAGACATTTCTTCTCTAATATGTCACAGAGGTCTATGAGCAATGATACACATGCGCAAGCAAAGCAGGTTACTTGTGCGATCGTCATGGTTTAAGGACACTCAATAAAGTATTGAGTGCTGAAACCCTCCACATCCCATCCTCTCACCAGGCCACAGCGTGAGAGCACCACATCGATTTACAGACCACATGTGACAATCGCAATGAACTGTAGTCCATTCTCATTACGGTAGTTGGATTGTGTGCGAAGTTGTGCACAGTCTCCATTCGGTGCACTACGGCAAGTTTAACCCCTGCAGATGGCGGCGATCTGCTCGTACGCTAAGATTTATATCCATGATCAGCAGACAGAGTGTGGTGGATCCCTGCCGGACGGCCTTGCAGGCTATCACTGAAGGTATTTCTGTTGTGAGCTCAAGGAACTAGCATGACGTGTTCTGCTTGTGTAAACTGCGTCTTTAATTCGAGTTCAGAAAAAAAGATAATGGCAAAAACCTGTTTGATTGCCTGAATCACTTTAGAGTTCATTAGCAGGCCATCTGGCTTAGAGCACTTGGTTTCAAATGATCACCTTAAATTGCACTTGAAATCAAAAGATTAGATTTTGCTTTTGAAACGCATGCAGACATTTTGTGATAACCTGCTAAATTACTTATTTCCTGCTGTTAATTCAGTGTGTGCCTTTATCAGGGCAGTGGATGGAAGATGGAAATGGAGTATTTCAGAGCTTTAATATTTTGTACCCAAACATCCGTTAATCCACTCAGACAGATCATTTTGCCACTCAGGGGAACAGCTGTAAACAAACACTGAATATTTAAAAAGCCAATCTTGTCTAAGCCGAGAAGTTGTGCGCTTCTGTTCATTTCATTCCCCCCATCATTCTGGAGTCTTTCCAGGAGAATACAGAGGAGGACGGTCCTCATGACAGACCAACTGTGAAGACATTTTAGATCACAGCGTGTATTGAGATTTGAAAGCTGAGGAATAATGTGTTATTTTTATGTGACAGCTCTAATGACTGTAATTCAACATACACGCATGAGCATAATGCTGACATTCTCTCAGTTTTACTGACACATGACGTCTTCAATTGTGAATCTGCAAATCAAAGAGTGAAACTTGGAACAGATGTTGAGTTTGATTGGTTAATTTCTTGCATTTGTCCTTTCATGGCACTCAACCAATCAAACCGGATACAATTTAGCCTAACCTGTGTAATGCTTGCTTGTGGATGCTAATGCCAGTGGGATTTAAAACTGTTTTAACATGCATAAAGTTGTGCTGACCTTTTAATGTAATTTTCCTATTTTGTGCTCTATCTCATCTGACGCCTCAATCCATTTGGGAGGTCCTACCAGCCTAATTTGGAAGCATTTGTCAAAGGTTCTCATGAGCTGTGCATGCTAACACATTCATCTTCCTGATTTTCTCACCAGTTATGCTGACTTGTTAAATAATAATTCAGCATCTCATGAACAAGATAATGCAAATGTATACAGATAGTATGTGCCCTTGACGATCTCTGGAAGTTGGTAGATCCACTGTGTTGATTATACTACAGATTCATTATGCAAGTGCAGCTGAGCTTGTGTTGCTCTTCCGTATGTGGATGGAGCACAGGGTCAAAAGGTCTAAATTACAACACATGAGTGCAGCAGTTTGGAAATATCAAATACTACCAAAAATGTAGAGGCTTCTTATTATGAACGATGCAGGAGTTTTGGTTACCCTACATGATTTCTGGTTTGAAGTCGGACATGTCGCATATATATTTCGTCTTGAATATTTAATGACATGCTTTTTTGGCCACTTGGGGGCAGCAGAAACAAGCTGTGAACCCATTGTTGACCTTTTTAAGTTGATATGACAAACTTGTTAGCAAGCGCTGAGTTAGCTCAACACTTAAGCATGAACACAGTTTGGTTTATGGCAACCTGAACTCTGTGGCTTTTACCCATTAGCTTCATCATCTGTAATGGGAAGTGAAAGGGACAATGTAAAGTCAGATGTTCCATTTAATTTCATTACATTGTTACATCATTTAGAATCTTTTTTTGGTTTTATCTACTGACTACAATGTAGCTTGAGTGGAGAATCAAGAACACCCTGGACAACTATCACACTACAAACACGAGACAACTGGTGCACATGTTAAGGCACTCAGTGATCTTTCCATTCTCCCACTTTGATCAAGCCTGATCACACCTCGCATCCTATTACTCGACCTCGTCCCTCTTCTCCTTCTCCACCCTCCTCCGCCTCCCTTCCACTCTGACATTCACCGAATTATCGATTGTCCCTGAGATCTAATCTGTCCTCCTTGTCATCATACGAGGGCTTGCTGTGAAGGAGAGACAACAACAGACAATCACATGATCTCATCTACTCATCATTTTTTTCTCCTCCTTCATTTCCTGAAGCAATTAATATTAATGTTCTGCTCTGAGGCCTAATTTTCCGTCTATTCTCTCCTCTGTGACTTGTCATCTTGGCCATTTTCCGCCTCTCCGTTCCTACATTTAACCCAGGCTTCATTCCATGCCAGACCCTTGTATCCGATCTCGTCGTCTGTGTCATCCTTCCTCTTCCTCCTCTTGTGTGAAACATGTAGTGAGTTCCTTTGAGCAGGAGTGGACATGACAGCCAGTGGCCTCGGGTGGAGGAGTTAGGTGGACTGTGTTTGTGTGCCTGCCTGTCTGTGTGTGTGTGTGCTTTAGCTTAAGTGATCTGTAATTGTATGTTCTCTGACACAGTGATGGATAATCAATAGTTCTGTCTGTCTCTGTGGAAGTGCAACAGGGGCCAGAGAGGAGAGTTAGAGAATAAAAGTCATCCTGTCCTCAATGTTAGACCTTCCAGCCTTTTTCTTTTCTTCATACCACTTCCCGAAGAGAGGAAGCCAAGGTCAAAGTGGTATTTCTCATGCCAGCCTTTGCGGTTCTCTGCTCTGTGCTTCCAGGGTGCAGATGAACCTCTACAGTTGCTCGCAGACTCTGAACAGAAACTCCACCTGCATTCCGAGCTACACTTTGCATTGTAAGCCATAATTGCCCTGCATTTTAAATCCAGCATTCAGCCTCCATCCACATGGCTGCATATACAGACCCTCTGCAGCTTTACTCTGATCCACTGGCATAGACGAAGGCGGACAGGGATTATACAGATGTGTGGATACGCGAGTCCTCATGCTGGCATCGTGAGTCACATTCACGTATGCATAAGCGTGCCGACAACGGCTAACACACAATCATACGCGCAGATTTAGTTGGCAGTTCCCTCGTTTGTGTCCTGATGAGAGTTGGTGTGTTGTTATCTTCCATCAGTCTGCATTGTGGATGTCCATTGTTTACTCCCATTCCCCTATCTGCGTGTTCCCGTGACGCTGATAGTTTGTGAGAGGTAAACCTCAGCCCCAGCCTCTGCGACAGTGTCTCATGTCAGAGCGGGTAATAGACTGCAATGCATCATGGGAAAAGCCCCTGGGGTTCTGGGTTTTATATTTATTTTTAAAGCTTCAACCTGAATTCTTCTCCCCCCCCTGCTCTTTCAAAATGGAGTAATTTCATGGCTCATTCCTGGGGTTAAGACCGGGTCTGATGGAGTGGAAGAGTTGTAAATAGCCCTTCGCTTTACACCCGAACTATAGGACCAGCAAATCTGGATCATTGGTAGATGCACTTGACATAGTGGGAGTTGGCAGCATTGGTCTGTTTGATGCTATATTTAGGACTTCAGGTTTAATGTGTTACACAGGCATGAAATCACTGCATGATGAAGTTTCACCCCTTTGCAGATTACAGAGGAATGAGGATGAGTGTGATTTTTTTTTTTCTCTCTCTCCTCTTTCATATAAAACTTGGACTGTAAATAGAAATTTTATCTTTGAGTTGAATGAGAGGTGCTCGGCGGGGAGGGAGTTGATGCCAATATCATGCTGCTGAAATGCACCATGGCACCCTCTCTGTGACGCCTGAAATAAAGTGGATTAGCCAGACCACTTGCCTCATCCTTCATGTGAGAGGCGAGCACACACGCGAGCGCCCTGAAGTTGATGCCAAGGTTATGCAAAAATCAAACTTCTACAAAAAGCCTACACAGCAAAATAGTCCACACGGAGTAATTTAGATGCTCGCTTTTAGAGTCAAATGAGTAATGTCCAGTGATGCCATGTTAATCTACTGGGGGATTTGGCTTGGAACGACCTTCCAGGGTGCCGTACCTAACAGCTTAATTACCTTTTCAAAAGGGAATACCTCTGAGATTTAGCAGCCACTCAGCACAGCAGATATGCTGCTCAGTCAAGAGGAGGTGATATGAGGTTACACTTCACTGGTCTGAGTCGTATTGACCTACCTACCCTCAGCACACACACACTGACACACACATAAACACCTGTCCGACACTTTGCCCTTGATTTTGGCACCTCTACCACCAACAGTTCCCGCTCTTTCCCTCCACCTCTTTTTTTTACCTCTGTATGAGGCTGAAGTTACAGATTCCTGAGCTGTTAAAATCGCACTACATATCTTCTTATTTCTTTTTTGTTCACTGACTGTAACTCAGAAGACTCATGCTTTTTCGCTTTTCACCCTGCCTCCCTCCACCCACCCTCCATCATCCCCCGTCTTCTCTCTCCCCTCCCTTGACTGGAGGTGATAAAAGTCGCCGGCAAGGACGGCGAGAGATAATACAACACCAGAGACAAATAAGATGGAGGAGATTTGGCTGTTGTGCAGGCTGATCAAATGCATGTTGAGACAGGCATGGAAAGGTGACAGATAACCCCTCCTACTAAGCGGTAAGGATAGTAATCATTTCAGAACGCAAAGGTGCATTTAAAGACATTGAGCTTTAATGCAGCTAAATCCTCCCATTCGGTGTCATTTAGAGCATATTGCATTTTCTTGGAGCTTTATGACTCTAAAAGCAACCAGCATATGCATTTGTTTCAATGTCATTTCAAAAGGGACGTCAGCAGGGAGGTGTGGATATTTAATCGCTTTTAGCTGATTCTAAATTCTCAGCCGTATCCAGTGCCAGGAGGTTAAGCCGACCGAGTCCATTGAAGCTTGCGAAATGAGCGCTTTGTCTTCGTTTTATGGCTGCCGGAGGTGGCAAGGTGGCAAAGATTGAGATATCAGTGGAACTTGGAAGTCATGATTCTGCATTTCTTCATCTTCACATAAATGTCTATAAAGTGTAGGGTGGTCTCTGTCTAATAATTGGAAAGCTCAGTCTTTAACAGCTTGTGAAATTAAGCTGTTTCGTGGTCTATTAACGTGTCTCCCTGCCTGCTCCCGGAGCTCTTTTGCCTCGCTACAGTTTGATCAGTTTATTGTCAGTTTGCATGGCTCTAGAGCTAATTTACAGCACCTCTCTCGTTCTCCTTGTCTGTCTTGCTCTCACTTTTGCACTTTCTCTTGTGTCTCTCTGTGAGATTGGCAGGTCTTTAGGGTTGCAAGGCGCTTAGCTTCCCACGTTCCTTCCTCCTGTCTCCTCCCCCTCAGTCTGACTGGCAGTAATTACATCAGGGCTGGGCTTGGTTTGTCCCGACGACCCCGAAGACCTGACAACCAGAAAGAGACAGAGAGAGAGCGAGAAAGAGACAGAGAGGGAGGAAGAGATTAAGGGAAACAAGACAGATCCTGCTGCATAAGAAGATACAGAAGCAGCAACATATAGAAACAGGGGAAGCGGGAAGGCAGGGTAAGAAGGCGGTATACGATGGGAGAAAGGCAGAAAAGGTTACACATCACTGATTCCTGACAGGCCTTTGTTTCATCTCCACCCTCTTTTTCATTCCTCCATCATGGCTGTGTGAACTCTGTATTCAGCACTGCTCACTTGAACAGACGCCTGGGTTGAGAAAAAATGTTTTTTTTACCCCCTCCCACTCCTCTCAAAGGCAACCAGGTGTTTTTCACACAAGCTGGCGTCAGTGGTCTGTTGTGCTCTTCTAAAACACGAATAGTCTGCCTTGTAGGGCTTTTCCATTGGCAATTTTGACTACTCAGTCAAACCATGCTGCATTGATTTGTGTTTCCATCACCTGTTTAAATGCACCGAATCAAGCTGGAGATGGACCATCTCTGGGGTCAAGTAGAAGCGTGCCCAGCTGCCTCCAGGCGGGCTGCAGTCATGTTCAAGGATGATTCAGCGCCATGTGTGAATAGCCTCCACTGCTATTGACAGACAGACTTCAATCCAGTTTCAGACAATACGTGGTAAATGTCAAGTGAACAGCCTGATAATCCACGATGATAAATTGCTGGCTACCAACAGTCGTTGCAATAGTAATAAGCACTAAAGATGGAGCTGCTATTGAATGTCTTCAGTTTGAGAGAAGTGCGTCATCAGTTAAAGACCTTCGGGCAGGTAGCCCTGTTCTAATGGAGATGTGAGTCCCTGCCTGGTGGAAGGACAGACATGGTTTTGATTATTTGAACAGCTATTTTTTTTAACAGCATATATCTTATACCATATCTTCACACCTACTCACCTCTCCTTTTCAGTAAGAAGCATGGGCAGACAGGGCCTGATTAAAGGGCCAAAAATCACCTAAAGGAAGCAACATAACAAAGAGACGAATTGATGAACACACTGGAAAAGACCTTACATAACTTTAGTACAACGTTCAAATGAATCTGTCTCTTTTTGTCACCAAGGAGGACGGAGGAAAAGAAATTAAGAAGTCATTTGTTGGAGATTAAACAAGGCTTTTCTCAAAGAATTTTCTGACATTGTTCTGTTGTAAAGAGACTTTTTTCAGATTTAAAAGTAATGGATGCAACATTCATTATGCCTCGTTCTACTTTTAGCTCTTTCATCAAAAATTCTATTTCCATCTCAATGACTGGGTTTACATGCACACGTGAAACAGGGGATTTGAGAGAGAAATGTAGTTCAGGTAGGAAATTGGAGACATTTTTACGCGCACTGCAACCTCGCAGCTTGTTAGTATAAGCAATGATTTCTACCCGAGCATACTTTTGAACCAATGCTGGCATATTCAGATTATATTAATGGTGTATGATGCTGCATCTTACAGAGTGTTTGTGGACTATAAAGACTCAAAGAGAGACCCTCTGCCTGCAACTGTAACTTATTCATTCTAGGTTCAGTTTTGGTTTGATGTTAAATTTAATTCTGTCGGCCGCAATGATGTACCATGAGTAATGATGTTTTCTTACATCCCTCCTCCACCACAGTCATACTTTGCTATGATGTTCCCTTCCACTGCCTCCTCTGCTGGGTCTGGCTTATGTGCAGTCCGATCCTCTTTTATCATTCACACTGCAGATAAATTAGTGCCCAGGTAAGGGGCACAATGGCTGTATTTGTCCCCTTCATAATAAACCACAGCTGACCCACACAGTGGCCTCTTTAACTTGACGTGAACTACAGAAGATGCCCTGTGGCTGTCACAGATCTGCACTCTGACCTTGCATTGACAACTTGTCCTGCTTAGCTGTCTCATAGCTAACTCTCAGTCCTGAGAGGAAAGGAGGGAAGGATAGAGAGGGAAGAGAAAGAATCAAATATTCATGATGTAGGATTTAAATAATCTAGGACTAATCTAGCAAGAGAGACACAATTCCAAAAATCATGCGCTGCTTCTGTGAATATGCACTCAGCATAATTGGAGATCACAGTGGAGTAGCACTGCTGCCCACCACCATCACCAAAACAGCCATCTGTTTGTAGCTGTATGAGAGTCAGTACACAAAGCATGTAATCTGGAGTGAACGTAGCCTGTTAAGCTCTTAGAGGATTATCAATTATTTATTTCGGAGGAGGGAGGGGGTTGTCTGTTTTTTTATTTTTATTTTTTGGTGTTCCTGTTGCTCAGTTAATAGACAATGCGTATGAAACCTTTTAAACAAAGGCAATACAAAGTGCTTATCAGTGTTCGTTCTGCTTGTCTCTTTCTGTTTCTCCTCCTCCTCCTCTTCCCTTTCCTCTATCTCTATCCTCTCAGCGGCGTCCAGCTTCAGCTTTTGCCGTGCCTCCCTGGAGCACACGGTGTCTGCTGAGGAGCTGAGCTACCAGCTGCCGCGTCGGGCCGGAGGCAGCAACCTGACCTGGCACGATGGCCGCGGCCAGAAGACAGCACACACACGCACCGTCAAACTGCTGCAGCAGCCCGGCACGGAAGGCATCCAGGTATAAAGACGTCCACACAAACCGACCAGAGGCCGTGGGGAGGAATGTTTTCACTGCATTTAAATAACTTTCAGATGTGTTTTTGCTTCCAAAATAAGTCACTCAGGCAAGAAGGGACGGCTCAGAATTGGGCAGGTTGGGGCAGAATGAACGTGGTAAGACAAAGAACGCATCTGAGGGCCAAAACACACTTCCACCATTGCTGAAATGCTTTGCCCATAATCTGTCACTGAATTTGGATTTTTCAAAAGGAATAAATTCCAGCCACTGGGCAATCTAGGCAGCTTAGGAAAAGAAAACACGCCTTATTTTTGTCACAATCTATTTTGAGAGTTTCCACTCTAACCGCGTTTTGCAGTAGCTTGGGGTCAGTTCAGCCAATTCCACATTCAGCTTGTGTTTTTAGTGGATTATTTTTGTCATTCTCAGGCATAATGTGCTGGTGGAATGCATATTTTGGGCTATGAGTGAAAGATTGCTTTCAGTATTTTTAGCTGTTAGTATTTTGTCTTTTATGTTATTTGTGATCAGCTTTCAAGATTTTTCTGTCACATGATGAAGATATATGATGATATATATGAAGACACATAACAACTTTCATACTACAAAAAAGCTGACAATCTTAAGCAAAGTGAAATTCAGTAAAGGCTGTCTGATCATCGGCTTCTAGATGAACTGTTAAAGGCTCCAGTCACATGCCTAATAAAAAGATATAATGAAATAAAAGTCTAATTAGTTTTATTCCATTTATTTTATTTCTGCACACTAAGATATAACAAGACTTTTTATAGACATTATAGAGACATCTCTGGCTCATTATCTCAAGTACAGCATTACTTATTTTATGTTTTAACATAAGTTCTAATTAATAGTACAGTTCACTTCTGTGTTAAATTACATCAGAGTGAAATATTTTCATGAAGTAATTTGAACTTTTTTTGAGTAGCTTAGTTGAGAAAACATTATTTCCCTTGAGGGGAGCTTTGCTGTAATTTAATATCGTCCAGTGTGAATTAACTGGTAGCTCAAAAAAGCAAAGTATTTTCAAAGCAGTCTCTCTAACTATATGAGAGAAAGAGTGGTGTGATGAAGCTGTCCTGACTTGGGTGGGGGAAAAGCCAGATCAGGCAGATAATCTGTTGTCATCAGAGAAGCAAGAGGCAGCATTAGTGCACCAGCAGCAGAGCTACATCTGTAGCTGTCAAATCTCTCTGGTAATAGGAATATAATTGTCTTATCCTGTACATGATGTTGGCTGGTCTCACCTGAGCGTCTGGTAGATAGCACCAGAGAGAAACTGGTTATGCAACAGAGGACTGGTACAAGAACTGTTACCTCGCTATTTGTGATGTAACGGTGCTTGTACAAAGGAGCACATACTGCATAGAAAATAGACTTTCAGAAATGCACAGATAATACTGTCTGTCCTATATGTCTAAAAATCTCATTTATTCTGCAGATGTTTGCTTTTCCCCAAAGCTCCGCAACAGATTTAACAGAGCTCACTGGCATGAACACTGGATATTGGTTGGGGAGAAATGGCTGCTTGGTGGCTCAATGTCTCAGCAGCATAATGTAAGCATAGCAGCCAGAGCATCATTTACTTCCACACATCGCTCTTGTACAAAATGGAATCCCATCTGTGCAGCACCAGAGAGGCAAAACAAAGAGGAAAATAATCTATTTTAAGGCATTCGCCTGTGTTTGACCTAAAACAGCCTATGACACAACAGCTTCCTTCCTGGCTCCTATTCCTCACATGAAAGAAAGCAGATAGCCCGGTGGAGGTCATTTGTTTAGTCTCCTCACTGCCTTTAAGAAAGTTGGCTCCTGTGAGCCTGTAAGATGTACATATGCACTGTAAGATTGTTCAATAATTCATAAAAGAGTGCCCCCTCAGCTATAAAAGCTATAAAAGGCTTAATAAAAGACGAGTGGGAAGCTGTTTCCATGTGATTACACAGAGACTGGATAATTAAACCTCCTCTATACCATGAGAAGTACGGCTTATCATTTCCTTGTGGCAACAAGCCTCTTAATGCATTATTCAACAACTGGGAGAGCGGTCCAGCTCTCTCTGATGTGTGTGTGTGTCTGCGCATTCACAAAAATTTTCAATGTCCGTTTGTGTATTTCAAAAACCTGTGTTCTCAGGCCTGCATGTGCGTGTGCATGTGTGCGTGTTGTATGGATTGGTGTTTGTGTATCCACTTCTCTCAGGAGTGATGATTAGATTATTCTCCATTACTCTGGCTCCCTCATTATAGCTGATGTGTGCACAGCCAGTTAAGTGAAACACAGCTCAGCTTCTGTATATGGGACCTGGGGAAACTTTCTTATATGTTTAATGAAGCTAATATAACACATTATGCTCTCCTATGCAAACTCCTGTGCGTGCATGCACACACACGCACAAACACATGCGCACACAAATATGTTGATTCAGACTAGACAGACAGACAGACAGACAAGAGATAGTAACAGCAGGGAGGTCATAAGCCTTAGATATATATTGGTGTTGCATGCGTGCACAAATCTTTCCCAGAGATTCCCTCAGCAGTAGTGACCAAATGTAGAGCCACATGAATGGATGCAGATGTTCCTATTCCCCTTGTACATGCAAATATATATAATTGTTTGCCCATTCACAATGTAATTTTCAGTGTTTATTGCTTGTTTTATTTGAAAGAAGAGAAGAAATACTGACAAGGTGGTTAATTTTTCAATTTTTCAATTTCTAGCCTTGAAAGAGTAACAAAACTGAATAAGGCTGATTTCTACAGCGGAGCCGACGAAATGATTTGTTAAAATACGCGTTATATACTCATTTGTGTTGTTTCATTGCTGCAGGTGGACCTGTATGCAGACCTATCTGCTAATAGGATTTTTCCAAATAATGACTCATTGTGTAGCTGGCGCACCCTCTGTGCCATCCCTGAATTGGCTGTTGTTTGGGTAGCCAGATGGGGTGAGGGGAGGGGTTTGTGGGTGGCTCATTTTGCTGTCTGACACACAGCTTGTGGGTGAACCTTCAGATGAGACTGGGGAATAGGTGGAATAACAGAGACACAATTTAGGAAGTTACAGCCGCCACTGTGCCTTCTCTCCTGACATCAGAACTAAGCCTTTTACAGGAAGTAAGGCCCTTATTCACTAATTTGCCATGCTGGGTGGGCGAATGAGAAAGACCAGCCTGTGATTATTTTTCCCTCCTCATTACAGAACACAGTGGCTGACCTTTTCAGCTGACACCAACACAAAGCAGTAAACTAACAGAGAAAAAACACACAAATATACACAAAGCCTTCAAACTATGACCACTCCTTAAAAAGAAATTAATAAGATACATTCTCCATTTTTATGGTGGTTTTATCCAGTTAAGCTCATTATTTTAGCCACTGTTTGGTTTAGTATATGGAATCCTCCATTAGTTACTGCTGTTGTAATCGCCCTGCTTGCCTTGCTTTGGTAATTGAAAAGTGCCACTAAACTAATGTCAGCTCCACCGAATGTGCACTATTTTGGTGACATCAACATAGTGTCGGTATGTTACTCTGTACATAAGTATATCATAATATCTTAGAGTATGGCTTATATTGTTATTGTGTTAACAAATGTTGAATTGTAACAAGTTAAGCTACTCACTGTTTCAGGACCTAATAGATTTTGCATTGTAGTCTACATTTATCTGCAATGTCAGTCCACCACTTTGGTCCAGACTGAAATATCTGAACAGCTATTGGATGGACTGAGATGAAACTTTGTACAGACACTCATGGTCCCAAGAGGATGAATCATACTGACTATGATGATCCCTGACTTTTCCTCTAGGGCCACCATGAGATTCACACTTGTGGTTTTAAGTAAAGTGTTTCAACAACTACTGGATGGATTGCCATGAAATTTGGTTCAGACAGTAATGATCCCCTCAGGATGAATTCTAATCATTTTGACGGTCGCCTGACATTTCATGTGTAGTTCATCAAAACTAATAGCACTCACCCTCTGCTGTCTTCTGTGTTTAGTGGTGATTAGAAATTATTAGCATGCTAACACAATAAACTAAGGCAGGTGGTAATCATTATATCTGCATATTAGCATTGTTATTATGATCATGTTAGTCTGCTGACATTTGCATTAGCTCAAAACACACAGGAAGTATTGCCTCACAGAGTCAGGAGAACAGCTGCACACTCTTAGTCATGTTGTTTGGCCTTTTTATTTAGGATCATCACCCAAGAAGATTACCTTTCATATTATCTTTTTAAGTCATTTTTTAATCGATTTCAAATTTAGCAAGTGTGGGCGGTGGAGCAGCTGTCACTGATATCAATAGAGCCATTGAAACGGTCCACACTGGAAAAAACAACAGCATTGTTCAAAACCTTAAAGCAACTTGACTGACAAAACCTCTTGTCATGCAGATAACGATTTTCCTCTCTCAGAAGGAAAGGCGAAAGTAGCATGATGCCACAAAACCTCTTCGGGAGGAGGTCGGGTGGGTGGTTTGGCGTACAAAGTGTCTAACTTTGACACCAGTAATTTGCATCCCAGGAACAGGCAGCACTGGCTTCTTGTTGGTTTTCCTGTAACCCTGACCATCTGTAGCTTTAACCTTAAAGTACAAGTGTTTGTTGGAAGGCAGTGACAAATTACATTTATTGTTGGAGAGACTTTTTGGAAGCATTACCTTTGTGGCTGCTAGTGTAGTGATGAGTGCAGTGGAGAGCAGAGGTTTGAAAGACACAGCAGAGAGAAAAATAAGAGAGCCGCTGGGCAGTGAGGCAGAAATGCTTCACCCTGTATTGTCCTTGTCCTGCCACTCAGTGATGTGTCGCACTGTCCGAGACACATGTTTGACTCATACTAAATAGAGAGATTTGTGAAAATCCCATCTGGCTCTTTGTCCTCCCACTGAGAGCCCGCTCGCATTCGCATGACTGCAAGACATTTACAAACTGAGAGTCCTGAGGACGACCAGAGGCAGAGTTGTGCGAAGCTAACGGAGGCTGACAGTTCGCACACCCACACACACACTCTCTTGCACGGGAACAGTCAGCAGGACACTCAGAAATGTTCACACATAAACATTTTCAGAATCACACTCAGACACACATATGCACAAGGCTAGACCGAGCAGTGGGAGACACAAAGGTGGTAAATGATGCAACAGAAGCTGCCAGGGACAAGGGGGAAGTTTCGGTGTCACTGAGAGGATAAGATGAAACGAGAAGTGGAGGGGAGAGAGGTGCAAAGGAGATTATGAAGGATCATGTGTCAGGATCTGTCAAAGTCTTTGGGATAGGGGGAGACAGATTGAAGATCTGATTCTATAATGACAGCAGAGCAAGCGATAGATCGGTACAGTAGATGGGGAGATAGAAAGAGAGAGTTGTTCGGTTAGACAGCAGAGCATGCAGAGAAGATAGAGGAGGAGTGTTTAGTATCCTGTGGAGAAATAAAGTGACAGCAAGAAAAGATGCAGAGCAGAGAGGAGATGGCAGGTGTGAGCTACAGCACATGGCGTGCAGATTAGGAAGACTGGACATAGGCTCACTCACTCAAATACACACACACATACACACATTTTTACTACTAATTGGTGTAGCATCATTGATCAATCTCAGGCAAGGTGTGAATGTGGAAAGACAGAGGCAGGCATCGGAAGAGAGGTGTTGTCGGTCACAAAGAGTGAATTTTAAGGATTCCCCACGCTCCCCTGACTTCTGCTAATCCCCGATTCAGACATGCTGTGAGACAGGGCACATACACATACTCACAAACACACACACACACACACACACACACACACACACACACACACACACACACACACACACACACACACACAGGCACTTTAATGGACAAAAAGTCGCTCAGTGCGCAGAAGTCGAGGTAGAGGAAAGATCGAAGGGAGGAAACGAGAAACAGAGGACAGGGAGGGACAAGGGAGTCAGGCAGGCGGAGGATAAAATTTATGAGGAGCAAGTGGGGGAGTCGGGGTAAGAGAGATGATAGAACAAAGTAAGCAGGGAAGGACAAATAAGCTGTTCGAGGTTGCAAACAGAATGATCAATAGAGAAGTGCACAGAAGATGTATGTGGAGTAGGAAGAAAGAAAGGATCTGAGGAAGCAGGAAGACAGGGAATGAGACAGAGCTGGAAGATTGATACCATATCTGCACACCAAATGTGAAGCTACAGCCAGCAGCCAATTAGCTTACATCTTAGCATAAGGAGCTAGAAACAGCGAATGTGGTTATGGCCACAAGGTACGAAAAACTCCTCTTACTAGCACCTTTAAAGCTCACTGTGTTATATCTTGTTTGTTTAATCCATGCAAAAACAGAAGTGTAAAAATGACAAGTTGTGGTTTACAGTGTCTTCCTGCAGTCTCCACTGCTTTCTTCATAGTAACATCATTTTTTTGGACAGATTAAACAAACGAGACACTACAACATGTTAATTAGTGAGCTTTCGAGGCTAGCTGTTTCCCCCGTTCCCAGTATTTACGCTAAGCCAAGCTAACTGGCTGCTGGCTGTAGCTTCATATTTACCACACAGACACAGACAAGAGTGTTATCCTCTCATCGAACTCTAAGCGAGAGAGTGAATTTAACCCAAAATGTAAACTTGAATGAAGCAAAGTCAGTTATTTTGATGCTAACCTTATATAAGGACCTGTTAAAGATGCTCAACTTTGGCTTTCTGCCCCAGCCATTTTGGTGCTGACTACAACATACGACTGCATATCCATTACCTTCCCCCTCTCTCTCTCCCTCCTCTCTGTCCTCCACCTCTCATTAGACTTTGGCTCTATATACAGCCTCCACTTTGCCTATGCCTCGCCTTTCCAGCAGCTCCATCTTCCCCCTCCTCTCTTGTACGTAATGAATGAGGGAGCTCCTCCCGGTGGACAGAAGTAGGTCTCAAGAGGAGTGGGGGAGGTTGGTAAAGGGTGAACGGGGATGGCAGAGAACTGGCCAGAGGAGATACAGTCTGATGGATGGCCGAAAAGCGGTGTAAGAAGAGCGAGAGAGTAAGGATGATGGGGAGCTATCATTCCATTTCCCTTCTGTCTGGCTTCTTGATGATGAAGGCCGTTACTCACTCAAAGAGTATTCCACTCCCCCGCACACAGTCCTCCCTTTGTTTTCGTCATTCTTTGTCTGTCTTTGTAGTTCATTCACTTTTTCACAGCATATACGGCAAAGCTGAAAGGCTGTCAACAAATGTGACTTCTAAAATATTCAATAATGAATCATTACAGCTTACGGTAACACTTTATATTAAGGTGCACATATTTGCTGTGAACTAGCTTCTTATTAGCATGCGTATTAGTAGCATATTGCCTAAGGGTTAGGGTTAGGTTATTAAGATCATAATTCATGTATAGTAACTTCCTTACGTAGTCTATCAATAAGCAGTAATTAGGAGGTGATGGAGGGAAAAACACTACTGGATTAGTAGTTGTAGAATATGGTCATACAGAATAAGGTTTTAATAAGTGACTAATGACTAAAATGACTAGTAAAGAGCCAATATCAGCCAAACTAATACGCATGCAAATAAGCAAGTAGTTAATAGTGAATATGTGTGCCTTAATATACATTGTTGCCCACTTACATGTAAAGATCTGAATCTGTTTTGCAGATTTGTTATGGCCACTAAATGGTGTCTCAGTGGATTTAAGGTAATTTATATCCTCTGTGATGATGTAATGCCATATATCTTAGGAGCTCTTAAAGATAACTGCACTATTTGTGTTCGGGTTGATTTATGTTTTAACATCACGGAGCCAGCAGCTCTTGTTCTCCTCTCCTAAGTGCAATATACATTGGCAGCATCACATGTGTCAACTGACACCTACAGCACGCACCAAACGTACCATACAGAAAATAGAGGTAGTCACGGTGGCAGTGAGTATTATAAATTGCATTTTTTTCTGGAGAGCTGAAGTGTGTCAGTGTTGAGGAAAAAGGACTGTGGTGTATGTTACTGTTATTATATATCTCCTGCTGAACCAGTCACATCATTTGGACAGAACTGTACTGATCATTCTTTGGTTACACAATCGTCTTCAATTCAATGTCAAGCACTTTCACAGTCCCTGCTTCACACTTCACCTAATATGTTTTCTGTTTAGAATATCTGCATTTCTTGTTAAATGACACAAATGACAAGCACATGACAAAAACTAAGGTGCCCTCACCTTAATCACTTACAAACCTATAAGCGTTTGAACATGTCTATTTCCACCCAAATGACTTTTTATGTCCTATGGTGCCATATTTTAGAGAAATAGTTTAGCATGTGGGCAAATATGCTTATTTCTGTATAGTAAATGTGATGCTAGCGGCCAGTTAGCTTAGCTTGGCATGAAGACTGGAAACAATGGGAAACAGCAAGCCTGGCTCCATCCACGACCAGCGAGGCTAGCAGTTTCCAGGTGTACCATCATATTTACTGTACAGACATCATTGTGGTATCAATCTCCTTATTTTTCTCCTGGTTAGGTCAATGAATGAATCAGTGAATCAAAATATTAGCAAAAATGCGATATGGCGATATTGGAATGGCAATTTTTTGATAAAGGTCAAATGTGTCACAATATACAAATTATATCTGAAGCACTGTGGTGCTACAGAGATGCACCAACCTACATATCATATTCTCCAGACCTAAGGGAATATGCTTGTTTGGTACAGACATTAGCAAGAATCACATTGTATAAACTGGTGACCAAAATGCCAAAAACTTTCCTGTTTGATCCTGAAAGTACAAGCAGGTCCTGTTGCCCTTGACTTGATGTAGACAAAGATCTGTTTGTCTCAATAAAGTTAACATACTTAATGATTGTCCAGGCATTTGCAGCCTCCACTCACTCCAATATTTACTCAACTATGCCAATATGAGGACTGGGGAGACGATACTGACTAAATCAGCAGGACGGCAGCTTCACAGTGGGAACACATTACGGCTATCCACAGACAAGGGAACATTTTGATCCTCTTTCGTCCGCACTCAGTCATCCACAAGAGAGAGCATTTCCACACCTCTCCCAACTCAATCACAATTAATGATGGGGTGTGAGCAGTAAATTTGGGGTATTAAAATGCCTTCAGCGCTCCATTGAGTCAGGGTAGAAGTATGTGTGTAATTAGGAAACAAGCAAACATGCTGGAGCCGAGAAATGGAGTTGTTTTCAATTAAGGCCAACAAAGCAGAACGCACTTAGCTGGTGGACCAGCCAAAACTTGATAGGGCTGATTGGTGCTTAAATTGACAGGAGGAGATCTCATTACAGCAACAGGCAAAGACGTAAATAGTCATAAACCTGTGTCTATCACAAATTGAGACGTGAAGGTGTTCTGGGAGCCGGTCCTTGTGTCATTAACAAGAAGCGGCAGGGAGAACATTGGATATTAAGCAACAAGATTGTGTGCAAGTTGCATTTGTGTGTATGACATTTCAGCATACATAATCCCATTAAACGCAGTCAGTTATGGAGTGGAACGTTTGGCAGCAGTTCTGTGTTTTTCTGTTGAAAATCAGCCAAAGCCTTTGTTGTGGAGTTGGCTCAGTCAGAGCATGAATGAATGGATTAGATATGAGAGTGAGTCCCATAAGACAGAGAGGGAGCTGAAGGGACAAGGAGTGGTTGTGCTTTTGGCCCATATGAACTGGTGGTGACTTTATTAATGTCTGTATTAATTCCCCGCACATAGCCATGACACACAAAGCAAAGCCTGCTGTCTGACAGCATTCGGGGTCGGAGGAAGGTGCGTGAAGAAGGAGACAGAGAGAGAAATAAAGATGTGTGTGCACATTGTTGAAAGATAAAGATGACAGAATCACACTAATGTAGCGCTGACTGCATAATGAAGGCGCCGCTGTCAGAAAAAATTACCTTTGGAAAAAGGCCATACCAGCCACAATACTGCACGACCCATGCTGGTAGAAATAATAAATGGAATGTAATTACCATATCAAGATATGCTGTTGACAGAAGGGTGAAGTGCCACATGTGTGAGGCAATATGGTGATGCAGTGGAAATAGCAGCTTTACATTCGTCTCTCTAAATGAGGGTTGAGAGGTGAAAAACTGGGTGCTCATTTTAATCAAAAGAACAATGTCTGTTAGCCCTGCAAGCTTTTAAACCTTATGTTCACTGTTAATTTGGGTTACATTTAAGCTCATTATGTGAATTTCGTTTGCTTCACACAAGGCAAGACTGTAACCTTTGTTAGTGGTTAAAAGCAAGGTACATTTTTGGTTTGTATACGAGATGAATGAGACAACACCGCAGGCTACGTGATACTGTGTACACCGTTAATAAGCTGCTTTACATGGCTTTATTTGCACTCTGCACATTTTCTGTGTGCTGCATGATTCACTAGACTACCAGAAGGGATTTTGTTGTGCTGTAGCATCATCCCAGTTAATTTCGCGTTAATGAGAAAATCCAGCATGTTGTATATTCAAGTGAGCTAGAGCAATTACAGGGCCATTATCTGAAAAAATAAATAAACAAATAAAAGCAATAAAAAAAAAGCAATCTTCGAACTTACATCATATAGTAACTTAGGAAATGAAAACAAAGTTGCACACATACACCCACATTTGCTGGCTCCCTCTTGCTATACTGTACCTGCACACACACACACACACACACACACACACACACACACACATACACACACACACACACACTACAGTGCATCAGTTGATATAGAGTTTTCTGCTTCTTGTGTGTTTCAGCTGCGTCCTGGAGAAGCCTTCACTGTGTATCACACCAGCCCTACTCTGTCCAGTCTGTCTAAACCTGTGGTGCTGTGGACTCAGCAGGACGTCTGCAAGTGGCTTAAGAAACACTGTCCTCACAACTACCTGACCTATGTAGAGGCCTTCTCCCATCACGCCATCACAGGTACTGTCCACAACACATGAAGATGCATGCACACAAAGCATGTTGTAGCATCATTTCTTACTGAATTCATCACTGATTTCATCGTTGCGACTCTTAATGGTGCAGAAATGAACTGCAGATGTTGCTTGACGTCGATATACTCAAACATTACTCACTGACCTCTTCTCCTTTTAATAAGGACAGCTGCGGTGCTTCTATAGGCTAAGACACTGCAAGCCAATACCATAAAAGGCTTACCAAATGTCACAGAAGTTTTATTTTTAGGTTTGTGGTTCCACAGCTTAGCTTTTTCAACTGGAAACAGGTTTACACCCAAATCTCTCCAAAGGAGATTTAAAAGGCATTCATGTGAGGTAACGAAAGGAGTGCAGCCTATTTTTGGAGAAGAAAGGGAAAGCTGCGGAAAAAATGGAAATGGTGGGTTATCGCGCTTTGAGTTCAAACAACACCCCCACCCACACGCACACACGTACACACATTTATTTGTTAGCGAGCCCACCCAAATGCATGCAAAAGCATATACACGCATAACACCGATAGACACACATGAGCAGGTGCATACAAATGTGTCCACAGACACTCACACAAACACACAAATACACATTTATTCACACGCATCCCCAGCCTTGACAGACCAGACGGTAGAACAGTTTTTTTTTGTTTTTTTTTCACTGTCTCTCAGAGAACAGATTGCTGTTCCTTGCCGAAGGGTCAGCCAACACTCACTTACATTTGCATGCACACAAACACACACACACACGCACACACACACACACACACACAAGCACATGCATACGCACTGGCTTCAGGGTTAACAGTGCTGCAGCCGTCATAGTTACAGCAGCTCTGATCTGATCATTTTTATTTATATATTCTCAAACAGACAGGAGACAAAGATAGGCTTGGATCCAGCTATCCTTACATGTTCGCTCCCTGGTGTCCAGCTGGATTCCATTTTGCCTGGGTTATTAGCTCCTGTGTTTTCTTGTGCAAACGATGGGCGAATATGTCTTTTTGTTGTCAGTGCATATGGTCTGAATCAAAGGATCATATCTCTAAATGGTTCTGCAATACAAATTCTCTGAGTTTTTGTGCACAGAAAGATGCTGGATCTCGCCAAGAGCGGAGAAATGGATTCTGTATCATCTTAGTTCAGTGACCCAAAGGTAATTGCACCTCTCTTGTTCTCTCAGCGAGGGCTCCATTACAACGGATCAGGCTGCCTGAGGAGATCGGTGCAGCTTCTCTTGTTTCTCCTGCTTTCTCACTAAATTCTTGCTATCATCTTTTGTTGTATTCACTTTATCACAACTGTTGTCGTTGTTCTGTCTGGTTATATTCATGATGTTGTTATAGTAGACAATATGACAATTTAGATGGGCGCTGGTCAAAAGCAGGAAATAGAGAGCCAGAATGTATGCAGTGTGATTATAATTCTGCTTCACCACAGAGTAATATATGTGCAATTTATGATTAATTGAGTCCTTTTTATCAGATTTTATTTCTTCTCCTAATTGACAAGCAAGCCTGATGGAGCATGGAGATAATAGTATCTGGTAGGTGTAGTAGTTTGTAATGGAAAGTGAACATTGTGAAACGGTTGCATTTCGGATATGGATAACAACCAAAACTACTAGGTTTGGTTTAAATTAGAATGATAAGTACTTTAGTTATGTACATCACTTACATACTTTAAGTTAGCTACATTACGACACTTACAGAAGAAATAAATCTTTACTGTTGGTTTCACATGGGACCTGAACCCAGATCCCGTGGGTGAAATTGATGCAACCATCTATCCACCCCTTCCTCCAAATGCAGATTTTCTCTCTCTTTATGCTAAATCGTTTGACGTGTCAGGAGTGAGAATGGGCTGTCTACAGGGGCACCTGATGCCTTAAAAAGGGACACCAAGGGATCCTGACCAAGCGTTCAAATGTGACAAGTTGTGAGTGAGAACCGGCTGCAGCACGACCTCCACCACTCCTGTAGAGTATAAGTAATGGGTCAGATTACAGCCAATATTGGCAGATTGAAAAGGTTTGATGCTTGGCTGTGAAAATTGTGTGTATGTGATTTAATGACAGAAGCCGTGTTTTTACCTGGTATCAATAATGTGATCTGTAACTCGATGAGTTCTCAGAATAATGATCACACGCCTTTCATTCACACCGGGTGGTTTTATTCAAGATGCATCTTTTTTGTTGTTGTCTACATTTTGCCTGCGCAGTGATAAGAAATTACAAATGTGGGTTAGGGTTAGGGTTAAATGTGCTGTAGGGCAGCAGGTTGGAAGACTTCAGCCGTCAGCTAGTCAATAAACTGTCACCTGCAAACTGTATAGATTGCATTTGCAGACTGAGATCTGATCAAAAAGCAGCGAGCTCGACCACCTTCAGAAGTGGCCGTGCTGACTGGATTGCATTCCAGCTGCAGCTGAATTTACACCTTGCAGTAATAATCTGTTTTCCTTATCAGTGTAATGTATCCTGAAGCAGGTCACAATTTATTCCAGGTGTGAATTGCGCATGAGGCAGGATGGAGCCATAGAAAGAACATGGAGAACAGTTCATGGAATATATACTGAAAGTGAAATAAAGTTAACGGTTAATGGCTATAGGGCTACATACATACTTACCTTGTTGTTACTTTATGTACAACATGAAAGAAATATAATACGGTGTCGGCCTTCAGGGACAGCCTGGACTGAATTGGACTGCTATCACAGGTTTAATCTAAAGGTTGTTCTTTCATGAGGAAGTCTTTACCTTCCTCCCTCCTGGATTGCTTTTCAGACAGCTTTAAGTGTCATTATTGTCCTAGCCAAGGCAGAACTGCGTCCCATTTGCCCACAGACATTGTTAATAAGCAATTTATTTTGAAGCCAAATTGAGAAAAGCGATCTCTGTTGAAACAGCTTTTGTTTTTGTGTCTCTTTTCTCCCTTTGACAGCACTGCTTTCCCTATCTGCAGGCAATTATTAGGAGCTGTATTAAGTCTGTCTGAGGGGAATTGATTTGAGCCCCATTCATCTGCTTTGTCTCATTTGTACACACACACACATGCACACAGACCAAGGGCAGTGGTTTTTCTAGGACGTACTGGTGCTGCTGTTGGCAAGCACACACGAGAGGGCTGTAGGGGAGATGGAGTGAAGAGGTTGATGAGCGTGTACATGGGGAAGTGTGTGTGTAAAAAGATTACTGAAACTGTGCACAAAATAAATGGAAAATTATTGTTGTTGTATCCCCAAGACGGTTGCACTCACACAAAATGGGTTGTTCTACTCTATGTGCTAGAAACAGAGAGCACCTGGACTCTGAGGAAAAGTAAATAATGTGCCTTTAAACCACATGTACACACACATACACATATCCATTAAACCATGATGAAAGCTAACTGGTCTTTCATGGTTTTGTCTCCCAGGGAGTGGAGACTTGCCCACAGTAGAGGTAGCTATTGTCTGTATTGTTCCAGCCCATCTGGTTGTATGGCAAGGTCTGGCTTGTCTAGCTCCAGTGAGAGCTGTATATCTTGTTTCAGAGAGTTGGGATGGGGAAAAAAAAAATTCAAATTAATATATTCCTACTTTCTTATAGGATGTTTGATAGTCTGTGTTGCATACAAACTACCAAACTTGACTTCAACAAATCTTTGTTTGGGTTCCCTCAATGTTGTGTCCCTGCAGACAAAGGTAAAAGTACATCTGTGCCATCCTGATAATCAAAATTTCACTTCTGCTTCAACACCACTTTTTTTTTATTTGTTTTGATCGAATTCAGTGCTGAATTTTCTAAACGTTCAATACCTTTATCAAAAGCTTTTTTTTCCAAGCTGAAATCCTATTTCAGTTTACCTCCAGAGTCTACATGCAGCTATGAGCACTGTGGAGGAGGAACATAAAAGACCGAAATGAAGATTGGAGTAGAAAGAGACGCAGATTGATTTGTGAGAGTGCAGATGAGGTCAGCAGATGAGTCTACGGAGTCACACATTTGAAAACATGGGGAGGCGCATAAACTGATGGGGGGAAAATGGGTTCCAGAGGTGGAATATGAAAGCGTTAAAGGGGCCAGTTTATATCAACAGAAGTGTTTGTCGAATGGTCGAAGAGTTTTGTAGATCCCAAACTTTAGGAGAATAATTAGAATTAAGGCGGCCTGCGTCTGACTGCCTTCCCAAAACCAGTAATCCCACTTTCACACATACTTCATGCAGCAGTTTTCATGTGTACAACACTGCGGAATGCCTTGCAGGAGAGACAGCTACTTCTTTGTGCCGTTATCCCCGTATTTATACGATTATCTTGCTTCTCTCCATGACACCCGGCTTTTCACTCCACCTTCAAGTGCTGTTGCTCAGACAGCTTTAGCCTCCGGATGTGGTCAGACGACATGCGCCGTATTTGTATCGGTCAGGGGATATGGGCAAAGGACTGATGCACTGCTATTACTTTACAGAATACCGGTGTTGCTGAGGTGAAGATGCTGAGAATACTATCGCTTGAGGCATGTTACATTGGTGTTTACAGATGGTTTTAGAGGCACTTAGCTCAGGCCTGAGTCCACTGAGGACCACAGCAGACCACCGCAGTCGATCTTCTATCTCTGCTAGACACGCAAATCTGTTCTCAGCCCTACGGCCAGTTTTGTGAAATATGACCACTGCCTCTCTATTAAGGATATTTATATTTCATGGGCTCAGAAAAGGGACAAAGGACTAATTCTCCTTTCATTCGCTAATTTTCTCGTCTTCTCTTTTGTTCTGCTCTGTTCTCTCCTTTCTTCGTTTCTCGTGCACTCTTCCGACAGACCTGCTTATTAGCTGCTGTGGATAAATAAAGGAACAAGAGACATGGTTTAATGATTGTGTCCCATTATCTACACTTTGAGTCTGTGTGTGTGTGTGTGTGTGTGTGTGTGTGTGTGTGTGCGTGCGTGCGTGCGTGCGTGCGTGCGTGCGTGCGTGCGTGCGTGCGTGTGCGAGAGTGTGTCTGGTAGAGAGAGACAGAAAGACCCTGATTACAATGAAGTAAACACGGTGATACTGCATATACATTTGGACATAGTTTGGAGGAGTTTTCCTCTGCAGTACATCCTTAATGCATAGATATTGTCCAGAAACAGAGAGAAAGATAGAGATACAGCAGAGGTACTGATGTCCACTGAAAGGAAATGGGAATGAATGGAATGAAATGGAGAGTGAGCTGCATGAGTAATGAGTCTAATTATGATTTGGGCATCGTACAGAGCTGCTGCAGGTATGATGGATTCCTCTTCTGTCTGCCTGTGAAGGACATAGCTCCCCTACTTATAGTAATCTGTGTGTGCATGGGTGTGTGTGGGGGGTGTGTATGTGCCTGTATTACCACACACACAAGTTTTTGATACTGCCTTTGTGTTTGTGTGAGTGCAACTTGGTTGTAAAAGCTGTTTACTGTGGGTAATGGCATGTTAAATGTGTGTGTCCCCAGGGTTAACTGCCAAACTCTCTAGTAAAACTCAGCCACAGGAAACAGCCAGCCTGAGCAGTCCTTCCCATGCCAGCCTCTTTACTGCTACAGACTGGAAGGCTGCAGTACATACGAAGAAATAAATAGTCGCAGATTGGATAGTGAATCTACGACATAAATGTGCACATTTGCACTGATAGTGTCGGCCCTTACACTCGTGCAAAATGGCCATTTAAAGTCTCATATCCCCATGAAATGCATGTGCTTAAAGTATGGGAGGAAATCCACATGCACAAAGGAGGAATGTGCAAACCCCTTAAAGAAGAGGTTGTATTGTGCCTGGAAATTATTTTCAATAACAACAGGGAGTTTAATCTATCTGGAATGCAACTGTGTCTGTATTTCAGATTGACACCCCAAGGTACATTTAATCCTGTATTCGTGTAGGCAGTAAATTGAAGGGAGTTTACCTACTGCTGTTTCACAGTTGGCTGTTCACAGAAAAAGTAACTCTTTCACCATCTGGTTGACTGAAAAGACAAATATACATGGGCTGAATGAAATTAATCAGCTCTATTGGTAGTAATAACTGTTTGGAAAAATGTTCTAAATGAGAAGAGAAACTTAATCCACGTGCTCCTCCTCCGGGCAGGACGGGCGTTGCTGCGTTTGAACGGGGAGAAGCTGGAGAGGATGGGAATCGTCCAGGAGACGCTGAGGCAGGAGGTCCTCCAACAAGTCCTCCAGCTGCAGGTCAGAGAAGAGGTCCGCAACTTGCAGCTCCTTAGTAGAAGTAAGTAACAAGATGTTGAGTGTGAACAACCATGTTTCTGTGCATTTCTGTGAGCAAATGTGTTTTTGTCAGAGCGGGAAGGATAAAGACACTGACAAACAGGTGGAGAGCAGTTGGGTTTGGCCAAATTGGAAGGAGGAAGTCTGAGGCACGCACGCCTGCTGTGACATACGTGGAGTTGGACATCGAAGGCCAATTGTTTGTGGCTGTGTGTGGCTTTATTGATGGCAGCTCTTGATTTGCTGCCCTGCCTCTGAATGATGGCTTCGGTAAACACTTTTATTATCCAGCCATCAATAAACTGCCTCAGTCTATCACAGCTGACCTGGATTCAGCAGTTTGATGTGGCTTCCTTCTTGCAAGCCTGTCTTGACTGTTGTTAGTGATTGTTGTAGGTGGTTGTTGAGTCATCAAAGTGAAATGTCCACACAATTTCCTTTCTCTAGAAGTGGATTTCAAATGTTCCCTGGAGATTGTTTACGTCTTCCAGTTTGCAATAAAATGTTCCCTGTTGGCACCTGGATAAATACGACACAGGTATTCATCAATCAGAAGAAAAGTCCACCAGATGTACTTATTGCAAATGCATGCATACATATATATTTAACTCTTTAGTGTTATTACACCCCAATGAAAGGCATTTCTTTCATGATTTGTAATCCGAGCCAAATGCACTGAGCATCTTGCAGCTTTTTCACTTTCATTTTCCTTAGATCATAACCTACACTCAGCTGCAGCAGCATCCTGGTTGAGCTCATATCTTGAATGAGTGGGAATCTGCAGCGTTTAAGTGGAACATGCTTGTTGCTTTAGTTGTTTCTAATGTGCTGTCTAGGAATTCAGTACTGAAACAAGGAGCAAAAAATGTCGAGCAGTTTTAACTGTTCCCCTCTGATTCATGTAGCACCCTGAAGAGAGGAAACGTTTCTGCAGAAATCCCCCAAAAAATAAATGCATAACCATTTGCTCTAAATGGTCCAATCTCCCCTGACATAAGTAGGTCTGACCAAAAAAGACTAATACGTTAGTTCAGGCAAAGCAATGAAGCTGCTTATGCCATCAACTGATCATTATGAGCTGATGGCGTAAGGGCTCTTACAATCACCAGCTACATTCAAACAAGTAAGTGAAGCGGTCTTTGCAATCTGACAAGCTCACACTGATGCTGTTTTTTTCCCCTGCATTCTCCTACTACAGTCTGCTTTGAGGTAAGTGCTTGACAGAAAAGATATAAATAACTCGAGATTTTATGCCCATTTTAATCTTTCCTTTGACCCACCTTTGGGACCTGATTGTGTTTTTGTAGACATCAACATCAACTGCGTATCTGAACCACAGATTTTGTGAGAGCTCCACACTCCCACAGCAATATGAAAAGTGTTTGCGAGCGAGGGAGACAGAAGGAGGTAGATGTGATCTAAAAGATAAGGAGACTGCAACTCTGGGATCTATAGAGACTAAGCAAGTCATATAAATGGGCTCCTGACTGTGAGATGGCATTTGGCAATATAATCAGCTTATGTGAAGTCACTGAATAGCACGGTATAAAATAGTTTAAACAAAGCATTTTCAAAAATTTCAGGAAAAAACAAAGCATAGGCACCACGAACCAAACAAGCCTTTCTCTGAGCTGGTGATGATACAATAGATCAGCCCAGCTAAGGAAGTAAACTGAATCTCTCTGGTTGAACTACAATGGTGGAAGAAGTACTCAGGTCTTTTAGTTGAATGTGTAAAAAATACTGTTATAAGTAAAAGTCATGCAAAAAGTCTGATTTAAGTAAAAGTACAAAGGTATTAACAGCAAAGTAGGTGGGACTTTTACATAGACATTCAAACCTTCGCCGTACGAGTTCACACATTCCCGGCACAATGGTGATGATGTGTTTTACATCAACCAGCAATGACTGGTTGGCCACAGCTGCAGACAGGAGCGACCGTAGTAGGCTACCACAACTAGGAATTGCCAGAAGGGGGAGACAACGGTTCCACACGGCAGGTTTAAAGTACCAACAGTAAAACTGCAGAATGGCCCATTTCAGAATAATATATATGATAGTACTGAATTATCATCATTGATGCATTAATGCGTTTATCACTTTAATATTGCAGCTGGTAAAGACGAGGTTCATTTTAATGACTTTATGCACTGCTCGATAGCTTGTATGTTATATTGATAATCTGCAAAATTAATTAGTAACTGAAATTATAGATTAAAAGCAATTGAGTAAAAAGTACAATATTTGCTTCAAATATACAAATACTTCAAAACTGTACTTGTCTACAGTACTTGAGTTAATGGATTTGGTTAGATCCCACCCTTGCAAGAGAGCGACAGGAAACATGTGATATGTGACAAAGGTACCTCGCAGGTCACAGTTGCATGTTCCTTTAACCAGTGGACGGCCAGAACACACAATTTATTGTCTCCTTTCTAATCATTTCAGCTCACTCCTCTTAGACAATTAGCGGAAATTGTTTTTTATGACATACATGTCAATCAAGACTGTTGAATTGAATTAAAATTAACGATGGAATGCAATGACTGGTAAGGAGAAAAAATTAAATTGCTGTTGGACACTTCTATTAATAGAGCAATGCAAATGTAATTTGCCAGTTCAGCAGGCTCTGACTCTAAGCTATAAGGGCAAGCTAATTTGGTGGCCTCATAAAACACCTGAGGTTCACAGGGTTGGAGGCTATTCGGAGGTGATGAAGGTAAGACCGGGTGGGAGGCGTCCGAAGGGGTGATAATGGGGGTTGTTTCAATGCTGGAAATGAAATGAGAAGTGTGATGAGATGGTGATAAGGTGTAGATGAGGCCAGGGGTGATGAAGGTCTGAGTGTGGAACATTAAAAAAAACAGTTGACCATAAAATGTCAATTCACACATCTCTGCATCTCATCTTTAATGAATGAGGTATATCCAAAAATAATGTTAAGTGTCAATGTCTCTTGGTAGATATCCATGGTGCCCAAAGGATAGCAATAACTTATGGATCGCCACTTAAATTTTGGATGGATATTCATGGTCCATAGTCCTGCTGACTTTGGTGATTCTCTCGCGCCACCATGTAGTTGGCGGTTTTGAGTGAAATCTCTCAACAGCTCTTAGATGGATTGCCATGAACTTTGGTTCAGACAATCATGCTCCTCACAGGCTGAATTTGTGACCGCTCACATTTATCTCCAAATACTGCAGCCTCACAGAGCTACTAGCACGGTTGCAGACTCGCACACCGATATGGGGAGGAGGGAGATGATGCTGATGTTTCGACTGGTAATTCGTAGGTGATGCATGTGGAGAAGCGTAGTGATGGTGGAATAGAAAGGATGAGGGCTGGAGGTGAGAGATAAAGAGCCGGACTTGACACGGAGTAGCTAATGCACCTGCTGGATTTGCTGTCACGCGCATCGTTAAGAAGCAGAGCACAGGCCGTTTTGGTTCACACTGTACTGCACTCAACCTAACGCACCCGTCCAGCTATTCTCCCTGAGTGATTCTCCCGATACATTTACAATTCTGGTGTGAGTTAGCAAAGCCTTGTGTCATACCGCCTGTCAGGTTTGATTTATCTCCAATGGATTTACCAAAAATTAAATATTGATCTCACAATAAATGTTGAAAAGAGGACGAAAACACAAATAAGCTCGAATGTGATGCGAGTTTGTCTCTGATCTGAGCCATGATAGCAAGATTTAACACGACCCTTACAAGGCTCTCGCATCACTCACATCAGCAGCTTCGTGAAGCTTCTCTTCTGTGATTCCTTAAACCTTTACAAGCACTAAGCGCTCTCTCTGTGTCCTCTCCAGCTCCTTTTGAAAATAAAACATGCGATGCAAAATTAAGAGGACAAATGATAGCAAAGAGAACCGAGACGCCTGAAAGGTTAGATTTAAAAATGGAGAGAGAAGAAAAGGAAGAAGAGGAAGCGATAGAGCCACAGAGGTGAAGGTGAGATGTTGAACAGATGGAGAGAAATACAGATCACGGAGATAAAGAAATGAGACGGGTAAAGAGGTTAATGAAGGAACATGGACAGTGAAAGAAAGCTCGGTCTGATAGCTTTTTTTATCCCCTGGCTGTGGGGCCCTACGTTCTGCTCCGTGGTAATCTGTCTGGAGCAGGCTCACTTGCTCAAAGCACTGTAATAGCATTTCACACTCAACATGGAATCACATTACTTCTGTTGCAAATTATTGTTGAAAATGTTGTTCTCCACACAATAACCAAGGCAAAAAATGAGTGCGAAGTCAAAAAAAAAAAAAAAAAAGCATGTCTGTGACTGAATGAGATAGTGATTTTTTTTTTGTTGTTGTTCGAGTCAACAGAAAATGTGAAGTGTATTTGTTGCTGATTTCCATGTTTCACTTTTGATGAGCAAATGGGATGATTTCAGGAAAGGGTTTTAACAACAGAATTTAATTTGTATTAAAAGGGCACCTCAGCGGTGTTACACATTAAGGTCAGCTTACTCATCATGTCAGGGACTACTCAGCCAGTCAAAACTGTTGTATAATGTCTTCCATGACTCTGGAGGCAGCTTTCTGAAGTCTGACGAGAACAACGTCCTCAGGGTTTCCTTGAATTAGGCTTGAGATTTAAAATAGTTGACAGAAAACATGCATTGAACACTGGAAGTGCAGAGATGGTAGCCTGAAGTCCATCAACTGCAGCAACTTTGACCATTTTTTTAAAACCTGTCTCACAAAACTCCCAAATTTAAGGATGCACAAAACTTCATTTCCATTCCCCTTTAACTTAAATGTGTTTTGTTCTCTGTAATAGCAGCTAAGTGACACTTTTCTTTGTTTTCTCAGTGAACATACATTTTATCACATCTCTTCTGAGAATGCTGTCTGCTGAATATTCCTCTCTGTCCTCTTCTTTTACCGCTGTCATAGAATACGTGAATGGAACCATGATTTTATGAATGTGGTGTTATTTTCAACACGCAGCACAGAATCTGACACTTTCAGACGCTTTGCGCGTTTGAAGAATGGGACGCAGCAGACAGCAAAGGAATAGAGTACTGCAAACATTGTGTAAGATGAGCACAAATGCTGAATTACAGGCTACTCAAGAAGAGCCTCAAACTGGAAACAAATGATCACAAACTGGACGTTTTTACATGTCTGTTGTGTAAAATGGCGAGCAAAGAGTAAAGTTTGGGCTGATTAAAAACAAATTTGATTAAGAAAAAAGCTTTAAGTCAAGCTGCTGTCAAAATGTTGTGAATGTCATCCCCCTTTTTTCATCCCTCATTGAGCATAGTGGAGTTTCGATATGCATTATCAGTGCTGGGAGTCATTTTAAAGTTTTCGAATTCATTCAAACTCCAACAAACTAAAAACTTTTTACATCCTTTTCCATCCTACAGAGGGTGTGAGCCTCAAAGCGTTTATTTTTGTGTTAGGATCGCTAGGGCAAAGTTTCAGGTCATGGTTGAATAACAAAACTTATTCAAATTTTAAAGTTGCTGCCAGTTGAAAAATAATGCAATGTGGAAATTCAAAGCAGAGCATCAAAGCTGAATGCAGTTGTACATACGCGGGCCCATCCTCCACTTCAACCTTCACTGCTGTCGTTTGCATTGCATTATTTCAGTCCGTTGTTCGTGTTTCCTCTTGCACATAACCCTTTCATGGGAAGGAAAGCTGTTCCCTTTTGTGCATGTATCTTGTGTTTGTATTTTTTAGACACTTCACTTACTGTATTTCACGTTTTCAGGAGGCAAGGCTGTGCTATTTACCAGTCAGTCAGTGAAAAGTAGGGATGATGTCTTCCACAGCCCAGAGCCACAGCTCTCTCAGGGTACTGTGAACCATGCAGGGGTTGTGCTAACATCTGCAAAGCTTTGGGAGGGAGGATTCAGATCAGAGCCCAGAGGGGGATCTGATCTCCTTCTTCTTCTTCTTAGCCTCTGGTTATTGGTATATCTTTATAATAAACTGTCAGTCCCTCCTTCCTTCTCAACGCATCAAATTTTCATCAAAGTCGGTCTCTGCCTTTGTGTGTAGCCATCTGCCATGTTTCAGACCCTCAGCGGTAATTAGCTGAAACTGGATGGCATTGAGAATAGCCCCAATGGCAAGCCTTGACCCCCTAGCCCGCCTCAGAAGATATGCGGTCTGCTGCCGTGGGAGACTGTCTTGCTAACCTTGTTCCTCTGAAACGCTCCTGTGATGTTGCCCGTCCTTGCGGAGCTTTACTCAGAGCTCCATGTGGCGTCTGCCAGCTGAACTGTAGCTCTGAATTAGAATATGAATGAAACTCTGAGCATGACAGACAGAGAAAAAGGAGGAACATGTCAGTTCTCCTCAGCGCAAATTTTGCCCGGTTGCTGTTCAAGGCCCTCTTCCCCTCTGCCTCTCCTCCTCTGCTGCACCTATAGGCTCTGACGACTCCATTGGGAGCTCATTTGAAAGGATTTCTATCAGAGAAGCGGTAGTCTCTGCGTTTGTACAAGCCTCAAGTCAAATCAGTTCCTCTCCATCCTTCTGTTTCTCTCTCTTTCTCTCTCCATCGTTTCCTGGTTCAGGTTCACTCCAGTGCCACATTACATCTGTCTGTGTCTAGAGACAGGTGGCCCGTCTTCCTCACCAACCGGGGTGAGGGGAGGTAGGGGGCTTAGGGCTGAAATGCCAGCAGTCTGGGAGAGGAAAGTCCGCCTTCCCACTGACACCGTGTGTCATTTCAGGACACAGCGAGGTGGCTAGTTGTCAGGGAAACCACCTGGTCACATCTGTTGTTTCCAGAGAGAGACAAAGAGGTAATGACATTGAGAAAAAAGGCTTGTTATTACCTGCTGATTAGCTTAATGACATCATTTTGTGCATCTATTGTAAAGCTTTTTTAAATTTAACTACAGGGTATATTGAAACAGCTCAGTAAAACAATGCTGTAGAGATATGAACACTAGGTTTTGTATATATTATAAATCGAGCTTCACACCTGCATTCGATTATTACACACCTCTATTTTGACGATGTTCTTCTTTTCTCTCTCTCTACCTGCATCGGCAACATCGCAGCACCCTTCGCGCACCACCACGGTCCTCTTACTTATTCAGTCAACCAGTGTTTCATGCTAAATTATTGGTTGTTACGGAGGTTGTTGCTCTGTGATTGAGTGCAGCATGTTACATGATGAGAGGCCAGCCACGTGGGTTACTTGATAATTCACTACAGTCTGGGGGAGTAAGGTGTCACATACAGATTCAGGAAGGTTATCAGCCCCATACTCGTGCTTTGAAAAGGCTTTTAGATGAGAGTGATGTGTTTCCAAGGCGAGATCATTTTAGCATGCAGGAGCAAACGCCGCATGGTGCATTAACAGAGACAGTCTTGCAAGCCTGATTCCAAAAAAGTTGGGACACTGTGGAAAGCATAAATACAACAGTGTGAACATTTGCTATTCGACTTTGATATATACTCAATTGAAAACTGTACAAGGGCAACACTTCACCTCATCAGCGTGTATGCTTTTTGTAAATCCATCCATCCATCCATTTTCTATACCGCGTATCCCTTTCGGGGTTGCGGGGGGTGCTGGAGCCTATCCCAGCCATCAACGGGCGAGAGGCACCCTGGGGTACAGAAGGTACACCCTGGACCGGTCGCCAGTCGATTGCATGGCACAAACAAACAACCATTCACGCACACACTCACACCTAGGGGCAATTTTACAGTCACCAATTAACCTAATGAGCATGTTTTTGGTCTGTGGGAGGAAGCCGGAGTACCCTGAGAGAACCCACGAATGCACAGGAAGAACATGTAAACCTCACGCAGAAAGGCCCGACCCGGCAACCTTGTTGCTGTGAGGCACGCGCACTACCTGCTGCGCCACCGTGCAGCCGCTTTTTGTAAATATATGCTAAATCTGAATTTGATGCAGCAGTACGTTTCAAAGAAGTTGGGACAGGAGCAACTAAAGACTGGGAAAGTTGTTGAATGCGCCCTGGAAAGGCTCAGTCATTCACAAGCGAGGATGGAGCGAGGTTCACCACTTTGTGAACACATGATTGTATAAAGGATACACAAGGATAGGGATCCTAACTTTTTTTGGAATCAGGATTATATAATGGGACATGATGCGAGAGTACTGTTTCTGCTCTTTAACCTCTGCTTTCTCTATCCATGCGAATCCTAATTATGTACCACTCCCCCCTCCTCTCTCCCTCCTCTCTCTCTCTCTCTCTCTCTCTGCAGCCTCCTTTGGAAACTTCTCTTAGCTCATCCCTGGATCCATTTGGCAGCCTTTTCCCTCATCCCCTGTCACAATACATCTCCAGGAGCCATGGAAGAGCTGCTGTCTTCAGATATGTGAGCGGAGAATCAACGAGTGAAAGGGGAGAGGACGAGCCTATAGACTACATGCCAGCCCGTCTGGAGGATTCTCATTCAACACGGCCAATCTGGTTTACAGACTCTGAAACAGAGACAAAGCCCAGCTCAAGACAGGGGAACCCACTGTAACATAGTGATAAGATGTAAGATTCACAACACTAGTGATGATGTAGGCCTCTCACTGGTATATGCTTGATCACAGCAAATCTCCTTTTGATTTCCTGCCTCATTCGGACTGATTGGGCAATTAAGACAGAACTGTGATGAATAACTGTGCTTGGGTTTATTTTTGACATACGCTCTACATGCGCACAGTATTTTCTCCCCCCTCTGGTGAAGGTCATCACATAAATAACTCTCTGGCACAGCTTCCCATCACCTTAAACTCTGAACCCAGTGATTGTGAAAACATGTGGCGTAAACACAGATTTACATGCAGCGCCGCTGTTTGAGCAGTGGATAGAGGAAGTCTCCAGTCGAGCGCGTTCACAAGAAATTACAGCTGGTTTTAAATACATTTTGACTAACACCAATACAATTTTTAACCAATTCCCCCGCCCCCACACTGCATTTTCATCTCTTTAATTTTGGACTTTTAAGTTTGGAGCATCGATAATAACACTTAAAGCCGAATGTCATTCCAACAATCAGTCATTTTGTATGTGACTGATCTGCAGTATGTCAGCAAGAAATTAGAAATATATATGTACGGTATGAGCGTTGTAGAATAACTGTAAAATCTGCGTATACTGTAACAGTATTAGTCTTTTATTATTGGAGTGGATCCTGAGGAGTTAATGTGATAATCACTGACCGCATATGCTTTATAAAGCAATAATTTAAATCATAAAGAGTGGAGAGGAGTAGCACTGTATGGGATACATATTAAGAAGTCTTTTTTTAATGAGCTGAGGTGCAAGTGTGAGTATATGCTACGGGAAATTTTTGTCACAGTGGCAGCATTTGCCAGCCTCGTAGCTTCAGTCCTTTGTGTGTGCTACTGTATACTGTACGTCATCGCTCACGCACAAATACTAAGAAAAAGGACACGCCTCTGTAGTATTCCACCCACTTACTGTCCCTGGTGTGACACTGTGATGTCAAATACTCAGATATCGAGACAGCGCGACAGCTACCCAGATGCAAGATTCCCAGCGTGACTGAAGCGAGCACCTTTGATGCCACTGGAGACAGCAGCAGACAGCTACGTATGATGGCGACGTTTCAGTCATGTAATTAAATAAATTACTTTGAACAATCAAAACCATCCTTCCACCTCTACTTTGAGAGGGAGTCTTTGGGTAATGGAAGTAAATGACTGTTAAAAGGGAGAAAACACGCTGTGTTATTTTTGGATTACCTGACGTACTGTAAATATTGACACTTTTGGTTTACTCTGTCAGATGATTGATGAAAAATGAAACATATTTATCTGCTTTACAGATATGAAGACATGTGGTATGGAAGGTGGTGAAAGTTGTCTTTTTAGAATAAACTAATTGAGATTGTCGGTCCTGCTGTTCACATTGCATTACTATAATGTGTTAATTGCCTCTTGAGATTTTAATATAGAGTCCAGTCAGCAGACACTGAAAAACATTTGATACAAAAGACATCAACTCAACAAAATACCCTGATTAGAAATAAGCATAAATTAATAAGGAACATTACAAAAAGCAACCAAAACAAATTAAGGCAGGTATCAAAAAACAGACGTCATTGCTCATTCATCTGAAGGTTTTTTTCTATATGGGGCGACATTTCAAGTTGTTAAAACATTTTTTTCCCCAAATGTATGACAGAAATCACTTCTTTGAAACAAGTTTTGAATTGTTGTTTTCCAGTCTTTGAGAATCAGTTTCTGGACAGGCAGTTTTCCCATCATCAAAGCTGATTGCACAGGAGAAGGGAGTGATGGAGTGTCCTCCGAGCAGCCACAAAAGCTTTTGTGTGGAAGGACAGTCGGATAACATCCACTGGAAAACATTAGACCAAAAGAAATCCAGCAACGGACAGTCGCGGGGTTCCGTCTTTAGCTGTGCATCTGTCTCAACGCTGACACGCTGAGGGATCAAATGTGTGTAATTAACCTGTGCCTGGCGTTTACAGAACATGTGAATTTGGAATAATGCAAATGTCCAAACCCAACCCCGACAACATCCTTCATTTCTTCTCCCCATTCTTCGGTGACCCACCCGGTGGAGGCGGAATCACCGAAAATACGATTCACAAAAGTAGAAATGAAACGTTTTGCTATAATGTGTTCACTGAGCGTGCAGAAACTCTACGAGATCGCCCTTTGCCCGTGTGGTGTTTTCTTTACACGTACACACATGCGCACCCACACACAGAAACCCAACTGCTTCCATTTACGTTGCACAAAAGTGATTCACCTCAGTGGCCCTCTCCTCAAATCCCAAAAGTGTCTCCAGATGTCCTTTTCTGGCCAAAACCAAGAAATGCTGCACAGCGTCTGTCTTTCTTTTTCTCTGTCTTGTTCCCTCTTATGTTCGTCCTTCTTTACTACCTTCCTTCTGCTGTTTGTCCCCTCCTTTGATTGCTCCTTTCTTATATTCATGATGTTAGCTTAAATAGTGCATGTTTATCTTCCCAGTATGAGAGAATACAGGCAGAAAATAGCATTTTAAAAAGAAAACACAGCTAATCTAACACTAAATGTCAAAATCTGAATTACAAGGATTGCACATGATATTTGGTACAAACTGAGTCAAACTTGCACCACTGCTCTGACCTGTCACTCAGGGTCCACAAGTTATGATTAAACTGAATGCAAAGCAGTGCTGGCTGTCTTAAGAGACACACATACTTTGTCTCTGTATATAGTTCACATACACACAAACACACACACACACAGGGATCCAATTACTGAGAGACATGAAGCATCTCACCAGTTGATAACAAGGCACATGTATGATAAACAGATTCAGTGAACAGTGGCCTTCCCAACCCTGAATAAATCGGTGGAGCAGATGGGTGGATGGTGCAGTTAATTGGTTGCTGTTTATTGTTAAGTGTCTTTTTTTGTGCGTTTTTTTGAAAGCTTGTCTTTCGTCATTATTCTCTAAAACACCCAAACGCTGAGAGTCTCCATCCAGCTTGTTTATCGTTATCTGCTTGTGGCTTTGATCAGCTGGATCTCAGTCCTCTGACAGCACTGAAATAGAATGAGAAACACACTGTCCTCGCTCATCAGCCTCTGCTGAGGAGCCCTTAAGCAGCTGCTCCAGTAGAGCTGCTCAGTGGCGTAAACAGCTGAAGACTAATTTTTCTGGCCAGCGCCCAAGTGCTAATATTCAGTATACCACTACAAAGCAAGTCAGTGTGGAAAAAGTGCATGCGTGCTCACTCAACTTTCACTTTAAAGGTCAAAAGATAAATAACACAATCAGCTGCTGGATGGACTCATCAAGAGCCTTTTAGGGCACGGACCACTCCACCTGGCCAGTTTTAAAAACCATTAAGTAGCCTTTTGCTCACTCAGCAGAGGAGGGGTGGGAACATAAATCACCGCCACGGTAAAAGGATTAATCACGGGTCAAACAAGGCCCCGCGTGAACTATTCATCAGCAGCCATTAAAGAGAGCAGGAGGAAGATTTAACTTTATCAATTGGACACACTGTGCAGGAGAACGGCAGCTGTCACCCAGCAGAGAGAGAAACACCCCACGGGCTCGGTGTGACGTGAAATCAGCCGGTCATCCCCTTAAGTCCGCTGAGACCATCAACACACATGACACTGGCATGAAAATCAACAACACGTTTAAAATAAGGACAAGGATGCTGCAGGGGCCCGAGTTTCCTCAAGAGCTGCTCCTACTGACGGGACAGGACTGCCCCCTAGTGGAGAATGAATGCAGACAAACGTCGAGCGGGCATTAAAAATGTAGAAATCTTTTGTTAATGGCTGTAATAAAATTAAACATTAACGTTTTAATATATGGTCTAATATTGTTGTTAAACATGAATCCGTGGGATGATGTATTTTTCTTAGATAATAAACCCAAGACAGCATAGCAGTCTGCAAAAAGATGGATTAGTAATTAAAAGGTCTTTCATCTTTCTGTCCTGACTATTCATTTTATGCATATCTGCATGGAAAAAGTATTTTATACTCTCGTCTGTGTAGCTGCTGGTGTCATTGTAAAAATCCCTTTGATTTAACTAACATCCATTCAACAAAATACATTTTAAGTTATTTAACCACGTGGTAACGTGGGCCGATACACGCCTCGGTAGAAACGTGAGGCTCTGCTGCCCTCTGCTGGAAGCGCTGCAAACACTTTTTACACACACATTACATCATGGTTTCGGATGATTTCCACTAATAGGAAATATTAGGTCATGATGACAGGCACCAATCAAAGACTAAGAGAGCCCCTCTGTTGTTTTACCGAAACTGAGCGAGATGGCAGTGATACCATGAATGATTCATTTAGTGAGCCGTGATACAAGAAGAAGACGTGGCTTCACACCACATGTTAAACATTCATTATCAGCAGACTTTAATGTGGGAAATGCCAGGGGTGTGCACGACGCCTGTAGTCAACTTGCAGCAATTAAAAATCCAATACTATATTGACTGTAGGCTTATGTAGCTGCTATTAACATGACTAGGATTAATAGCTTGTGCCTAAATATTGACCTTGAATTTTGGGATTGCAGGATAGATTAAAACATAAAAGCCTGGTTTTAAATGTACAAAGCTGAGCAAACTCATTAGCCCATTCATAGCTGGGAGGATCTTTTCGCTTTAAACTCAGTAGGTTTAGCGAAATTTGGGGCATTTTTGTAATTCCAGTGGTTTTTTGGAGACAGCTACTTGCAGTGGCTGACTAAAGCACCGGCCTACAGTAAGGCAATGACAAAGAATAGCCTGCCTTCACTGGACTATAATCATTTTCCCTGTCTGATTTGGTAAAGCTGCTATAGGCTGGAGGACGCGCGGGGAGATCATTTAGCAGCAACTACATTAAAATACTTGGCGAAGGCTGATTTAAGGAATTTAAGCCCTGACCCTTTTTTTTCGTCAGGAACGAGCGCCGTTACGTCGGAGGAGCAGCACGAGCCGGTATCGCAGCGAGCTGATGAGACAGAAAGCCCAATATTAATCTGCTCGATAGAGAAAATAATAACGCGAGAGTTTGCAAGTTGCTTCAAGACTGTAGTTGCAACTGTCAAAGGTGGAGTGGATACGCGCATGACCTAACACACATTACTGTAATACTGTACACGGCCGCCGAGATAATATCCGTATAAAAAACCGAAATAATCCCGAGGTAAGGAGCCGAGGAGTGTACCGAAACGGACCGAGATTTGGCGTTTCTGCTGATTTTCCTTCGCTTCGGTTTCTTTTACTCTAACCAACTGTCTCGCAGCCGTCGAAATTACTGCACTAAACATATTTTTGTGCCTCCCTTTAGCTCCAGCCAGCGCAAGGATTTTTTTTTTACTCCTCCTTCGTAATAAAGTCGCCATTTTGCTTCACTGCCTATATAAACCATCCCGTATTCTAATATTTTTCCTCAAGGAGTCGGCGACCTACCTATCTTTCCTGGCTATTTCTGCTATTTCTGGAGTGTTTAACGAGAAGACAGAGGTTGAAGAAGTGCCTCGTGGTGTACATATTAATGCAGGAAAGGAGGGGGGGCAAGGCAATTGGAAACTGGGAATAAGGTGAAAGTATCCAGGATTTCTTTTCATGTACAGACGAAATTGTAATTTCTCTTCTCCTGCCCTGCTCTTTTTTTTCTTCCACCTCGTCGTCGTCTGCAGAGTGGGGGGACCGGACGACGGTGACGACTGTCCGCTTCCTTTCAGGCCCCCCAACCCCAGTCTGACCGGTCCGAGACGCACAGCAGGTGTGATTGCCATGTAACATAACATTGGTGGAAAGACGCCCACTTAGGTGCCTGTCTCCTGACCCCCTCCTCCCTCACGTGGGTGACCCGGGGCCACCCGGCCCCTGGTGCTGGGTGACTGGCCGACAGTTCAGGTAGGTGTGGCCGACCAAGAGGAAGAAAGTGTTGCACTGGTTTTCTTTACCACAGAAATGGGCAACTCTGTAACCTTGTTGTAGCTGACACACGCACGCACACACACACACACACACACACACACACACACACACACACACATAAACAGCATGGCAGCGTGCCACGTGCGGAGCTAAAATACTTCTTTCCAGGTTGGTTCGTCAGCAGATTGTGTGAGGAGATGTGAGTGGGTGTCACCAGGTTTTGTTGTGTCTAGCTAAATGTATGGTAATGTAGGGCTGTCGTTTAGTTGTAGAATTAATCTTTACTGGGGAAAAAAAAAAAAAACACCAGCTGCAATGTTTGTTTGTTTTGTACGAAAGGCAGAGCAGAAGTAAAAAAAGTGCGATATCCTAAAGAACGTCATAGCAATGTCCAGGGTATAACACAGGAAGTAAAAATGCATTGTGGAGAAAAAGTATAGGGCACTATTGAAACTCAAATAGCATGCAGTTTCTTTTTAGGTGATTTACTGATCAGCAGTGTCTCTCTCTCTCTCTCCACATCTGTTTATTGCTAATATTAGTCAGATGCTGTAGTTGTTTTCACACATCATGCAGGAACAGGAAGGTGTCTCGGGTGCAATATTTCTGCAACTTGCATCGTGCGGCGAGCTCGCCGTGCCTTTTAAAGACAAAATTTGTGAACAACTTCTAACAGACCTGGAGCATGTTCTCGCTGTGATGGATGAGCCGTCGTCCGCTCAATGTAAAGTGAATAGCATGGCGTGTAAACAGACACCGAGTGACCCCCACTGGGTGACCCTTTGTGTGCTGTTGTAATTCATTAGGAGAGTGACACGAATGTGTGGTAAGAGAAAGCATGTAGGGCCGTAATCAGTCCCACTTAGCATAATTAGCGATTGTCAGCCTTCATCCATTAGACTGTCCCATGGTGATGGGCCCAAAACTGACATATAGGCTTACTAAAGGATGATGGTGGCATGGCTTTTATAATGGATTGGTGGGCTATGCTGTGTAATCTATCCAGCAGTCAACAAATAAGGATTAGTCCTTGCTGAAAGCAAAAAAATAAATAAAAAACTTCTGACCATGTGACCTGATGAAGGCACGCATCATGACTTTTCGTGATGAAGAGGGGAGGCTGAGCTGCTCAGGAAAGGAGCTTTGTGTCCCCGCCCTCTCTCGCTTTGACTCACCTTTTGTTTAATGGGCAGAGCATGGAGTTAGTGTGTAAGTGGGTGTATTGATTTTGAAATGAAACATGGAAGGTCACATCCTCATTACCACAGCAGATGATGTGTGTGCCTCCACTCAGATAACCTTCAGTCCAGTAGCAGCCATTGGCCGACACGAAGAAAGTGCACAGAGTAACGAGGAGACGGCATCATCACAAGCTATTGATGCAGTGGACATTGCTAATAATAATGTTTTGACAAGCAGTGGAACAGGATTAATGAGCAGCAGAAAGCATACGAATGTCGCCTGAAGCTATCTATATCTCCTGTGTTTGTACCCCCTCAACTACCATTGCAGGCATGGAGAGCCCAAGTGGCCCCAGGCTTGGGAAGCTGTCCTCGTCAGGGCTGCCAAGGGGCCGGACCCCCAAGCACGGACATCCCCAGGAGCCTGTCAGAACCATACCAGGCCCCGAAAACAACAACAAACACAGTGAGTGACGAGCTGCCACAGTTTGTTAAATGAACGCAGTGTGTGCCTTCAGATCTATGCAGTGTTTCTTCACACGCTGTTTAAAATGTGAGAACGGGGAGAGCTCGCGTTTGTGTGATCCAGGTTGGCTCCTGGACTGATTCCAGGGTGAATTCCACATGACGATGCGGCTTTAAGGGCATTATACTAACACATATGTGATGATTGGAGTCGTATGTTTGCACATTTGTCTCTACATCCAATTGACTTTCCATTGGCTGGACTTCTGTAATTCCATGCTAGCTGTTCAGATCTTCAACGCTGTTTGTCGAGGATTTGATCAACATGCCATACATATAACTGCCCCTGCTGCTTTTTGAATGGGTTATATTTTGCTAAGAATCAGTGGTCCCCCAGCCTCGGTGTAATTCTACCACTCTCGCCACAGAAGGGCCTGGAAACTACAACATTTTTCCTCCGACTGCCTTACAGTGAGAAAATCAAACAAACAAGTAGTGCCAAGCATTGACATGAGTGAAACCCCAAGCCATCTGGATGTAGATGGAAGATTTTGGAAAGAGAGAGCCGGACTGGGGAATTATGTTTCAATCCAATAACCAGCAGATCATCATGACTTTGTTAATGGAGTCAGGCAGACTTGGAAAACTGGGGCTGTTCTAATGTGACCCAGTTGTTTTGGTTGCTACAAAATAGCCTCTCATTCCCAGACACACACGGCACCCACACTACACTAGGTGCTTCAATTTGTTTTCTTTCCGTGTTAATATTCAGCCCCGTAGGCTGGATTTGCATGGCTGTGTGGGTGCGTGCACGTGGCCGTGCGTGTGCTCGCTGTGGACTGTACTACAAAGCTTGTTTTTGCGAGACGGAACAAAGAATGCGGGAAAGAGTGGGACAGTTTATTCTCACAAATTGGTGAAAGCAGTTTTTGAATTGTTATAATTTTCTGTCTTTATCTGCCTGATCTGATGGTGATTAGCACTGTAGTCTGGTCTCGGACTCCTCATCGTACGCAGGCTGCCGGCTTATGTGCTGTTTTTGCTCTTAAAGAATTTATTGCAGCAGAACACAGTGTATTTGAATGGCAGGTTTCTCCGCAGCCTCTAAGAGTTTTATGTTTTATCGATTTTTTTTTAGCCTTTATTACTCAATAAACAAGATGTGTTTATAAATCAATCAGGGCGAAGTTGGGAGGGAGTTTTGAGACTGAAGGCTAGAATTGAGAGAAACACGCTTGGCTTAGGTTCACTAATGAGTGCCCTCGATGATTGTGGGTGTGAGCGCCTGTGTACAGATAATGCAATCGCAGGTGGAGGTGGGTTGGTCCTGGTCTTCACGGGACTTTTTCTGGTAACTTTAGACTCTACTGATTCTGCTTGCCTCGTTTCATTTTCAACCGTTGATCTGCTCTGACTCTCGTTTAAGAAAAGCTCAAAAATACCAGAGCAGTAATTATATCAGTGTTTTTGATAATGCAAGTATGTGCTAAGGAGATTGTTTTTGTTAAGTCTGCTCTAAGGACGGCTTCCAGCACAATTTGATTGCACAAGATAAAAATCTACATTCCACTATGTTGTAGCTGAAAAATTGTCCTGTTTGGCTGGAAAGTTGCTCTTATCTGGAACATTACCAGGGGTTTCCCTCGCCATTAGAGTGGCTTAGTTGGTAACATTGCCAGTGGACTGAGTTTTATGTGATTATGGTGTTTGAAGATTCTCTAAGAACATCCAGAAATCTTAAGGGGAAGCACAAGGCTACTGGAAAACATGCAGAACCTAATGCAACAGTAGGAATTGATTTAGACACAAAGCAGAGTGAAAGAAACGCATGAGGAATTTTAGATTTTCATTTCAAAAAGCACTCGATCAGAGTGGCATTTGTATTCCCCAGCCATCGCACCGTAACTGGTGTGTGTTATGATTCACTCAGATGTAGTTCTGGCTAAAGCAAGACGGTATTCATTGGCTGTGATTGGACTTTCTGTAGCTCCTCTCTTTGCATCAGAATCCTTTACCCTTTCAAACAACGCTTACTTCCTTAGCGTACCCGTCAGCTTGAGCTCACGATGGCTAATGATGAGGAGAAATGCTACAGTGCTAATAATAATGAGCCTGGTGCTAGCTCGTCTGTCCCAGGGGGGCTGCAAGCCTCGTTTTGGGGAAACAAAGGCATCAATATCTAAGGCTCCCTGTGGAGTTTTTTTCAGTGCTCAGTCTATGTCCATTGCACACAGTGTGCTGTCCACATAACCAGATCCCACATTATCTGACCTCCTCTCGCTGGTCCCTTTTCATTTTTCGCTCCACGTCCATGGAAAGTTTGGACTGTTACACCTCACCGTATTATCATTTCTCATGTCGGGCGTCCTTGTCGGAAACTTTGCATGATGTAACAATGAAGAAATCCTGTCTGGCTGGCTTGTTTTTTTACTTGCGGTTTCCTGAAATCCCTCTATGCTTTCATACATGGAAACAAAGACTGCAAATTGGGGTTGTGTGCTTTCCTAGAGTGGTGTGGTTGAGCTGTCACCTTGCCACACCAGACAACTTGCAGGAAAGGATGTGGTCCTTGAGGGTGACTTGCTCTCTCTCTTTGTGTCTCGCTCTCTTTTTTCTTGCTCTCACTTTTTTTTCATATTAGCATCTTATTAGAGCTCTAGTTTTGTCATTTTTTCTGCAGCAGTGTCTGAGCTGTTAAACAGCGTACAGTGAAAGTATTTGGACAGAACCAATGCCGCTCTGCCAAATGCTTTAGGCAAGCCCTTTTAGAACTAACTAAAGCTATGGTGGGTAATACATTTAAGAAGCATTTTTTGTGATATTAGTTGAAATTCCTAAGCTGTTACAGACCTTTAATAAGCCTATCCAATCAGAATCAGAATCAGAATCAGAATCAGAATCAGAATTCCTTCCCCGAGGGGAAATTGTTTCCCCTTTCAATCATGTCATTCTGCCTGAATGTAATGATTGGATGGCCTATCTACCTACGTACCTACCTAGCTGCACACACGCTGTCCGTGCACCCAGTCTTCCACAATGCTAGGCAGATACATTGCTAAAGCTATAGCGAACTGGTCGCATAAGAAAGTACCGCCAAAATTTCCCAATGCTAACACGCTAGCTTGACAACTGTGAGCACTTTCTACATTTTGATAATGTTGGGTGTTTTTAAGACAGGAGGTTGTTGGATACAGTTGGCGTTGACAACAGTGAGCTGCGCTCCTCTCCCCAGTACTCTCTCGTGTACTTGTCCTTCGTGTTTGTGTGCTTTCGTGGAGGGGCTTTGGAGAGAGGCCTGAAGGGAGGGGGTGGGATTGTTTCGGTTGGATACTTTTAAAGTCTAGCTTAGTCTTGCTGATCTCTCATATGTTACCTACTCCACCTTTAATGCAAGCATAAATGAGTGTGTGTGTGTGTGTGTGTGTGTGTGTGTGTGTGTGTGTGTGTGTGTGTGTGTGTGTGTGTGTGTGTGTGTGTGTGTGTGTGTGTGTGTGTGTGTGTCTGTGAGTGAGTGTGTGAGTGTGTGTGTTCACTGAGAGTGGTGCAGTACCCTGTGTGATCCCAGGACACAGTCTTTCCATTGGGCACGCTGTGTGCATGGTGCTGTCTCTGTCAGTATGGAGGAGGTCTACACAGGTTTATATGGGTTTATATGATCGTGCTTATGTGTGAATGTGCCAGTTTGTGCTGTTTTTGTTTGTGTTTACATGTCAGTGTGTGCGAGCGTGCCTTCGTGTGGGCGAGCATGTGTGTTCACAAATGACAGTCCACCACTCTGACTGCGGGACCTTCATTTCAGGCCCACAGACACCATCTGCTGACCCTGCACATTTGCCTCAGCAGCAATCTCTCGCTCTTCCTCTCTATTGCTTTCTCACACTTCCTCTTGCTTTGTTGTGCCATTCTCTGCGCATAACTATCGTTCCTTTCCATTTCATCCTCAAACCCCTCATCTCTCCCTTGTCTCACTTATTAGGCAGTATTATCAGCAGCAGTGAATCACAAGGCCTCCAGTCTCACTATCACTGCCACCTTCCATTCCATCCCAGCAACCCTCTTCACTGTACTTCCACCCACTATCCCCACTTCCCATCCTCACTCTCCTCATGTCTCATATTTCTCATATTTTGTAGTCCTCGCCTGCTGAATCTTTGAGTCTCCCAATACCAAAAGATGAAATCAATAAAGGGCTATAGATCGGAGAATGTTTGTTTTGGGATGAAATTGAATTCTGGTGCCTGATGCTGCATCTCGTTTTGAGGAGAGTCCTTTGTCATCTTTGTCACACCTTTATTTGGCAGACTTGAGGATGGCAGATGAGAACGAGTAGAGGGAAATGGGAGAGAAGAGAGATTGAGTCGGTGAGTCACTGTCCATAAGGAGGGCACTGCAAACAGTCTGGAGCTAGCATTGTCTGTCTGGCTCACATATACTGTACTGTATACACTGTTGCATAAACACATGCCTTTTTTCATGGCTGCTGGTATATACACTGTGTGTATACCACAACACGGCTCAGTGCACAAATGGAAAATCCACCATGACGTATGTATGTTTTTCAAATTTTCCGGCCATTTAAATATGTTTTATTTGCTTTGCTTTAAATTCACCATCCCCCCAGGAATTCACTGGCCACATATGTGGACAGTCATCCGAAGCTGTTGTGATTGGATGTCACTAAACACGCTACTGGCCGTGGGCCAAAAGGGCATCAGGCAATAGATTAGGTTTCCAATAATATGAAGCATGGAAGGCTGTAAAATCAATGCAGGTCTGAGGAGGCTGTTGAGGTACCGTGAGTCACCAGATTATGTAGCAGGAATCTCAAGCCGGAGCTCTTTCCTTTCATTTGGCTGCTTTAAGTGTGGTTTAGTGGTGCTACTAAACTGACAGCCTACCGCAGGTCTGTGTGGTGATTCCCGGCCTCTACACAAAGTGATTCCCTGTATAGTAGTTCAGACCGCTGAGGGCAGTAAAAACTGTTTTCACTCAGGACACTCACGCTTCCGAGAGTGGCCACCAATTACCAGTTATTTAGTATGAAGATCTCCCTTTCCAAGTGTGTTTATCACTAATTCATAGAGCTACACAAACCTTGAACTACAGATAAATTAAGAGCGAATAGATAAAAGCCACTATATGGAGAATTACTATATTTATATTAAAGAGTACATTGTCACAATGCATGCTGAGATTATTCTTTATATATGTTGCAGCCCTCTGTTGCTCCTCCGGAGTTTTCTTACATTTTTTTCCCGCTAAATGTTGTTTTTGTGGAGTTTTTCCTCATCACAATGACGTGGATGAACACCTTATGTCGATACAGCCAGTCAAATCTTGCATAAAGCATTCCATCCGTTCCATTCCTAACCCCCTCAACGACAACCCGCATTAGCTTTCCCGCTTGTCTCCTTCTAATTACAATCATGAACACATGTCTTGCGCTGCACTTTAGCTTGTTCAACGAGCACCGAACAAACATTCACCGGGTAAAAGTGTGCTGTTAATGTCAGTTTGCTAATTAGCTGCTTAGCTGCAGCACATTAAACAGCATGTGAACATACTCACAAATGTCTGGTTAGGTGCTGGTGTGGTCTTTACTCTTCAATAGCACTAACAACACGCTGTTTCCCCATGACATGTCGGCTGCAGCGCAAGTTTCTTTACTCTGTATCTTGTTCCCTACAGTGTTACAGTGCCAGTCAGCCTGCCAGCTGCTCAAACACAGACGCTGATGTGCTCCTCCAGCCAGCTGAGACTAAAAGGAGCATCTCTGATATTCTCATCTTTTTGATAATACTAATAATGATGAAAACGATTAACAACACATCTAAAAACACATCAACATTGTATTTGACTACAAAAATGGATGACTAGATGTTATTTCAGTTGGACTTCAAAGGAGGAAATAGATCTGTGAAATAGATAGCATCTTATTCATTATATCCAGCCCAAAAGTTTAACCCTTTGTGTCATTATTATTGTGACAACCTTTATACCTCTGCTCCACTGCAATCCAGAGTCAAATAATATACTTTTTACTCCATTACATTTATTTTACAACTTTAGTTCCTCGTTACTTTGCAGTTTTACAGTAGTTTAACTGTATAAAATCAGTCTAAAACTTTATTGATCCTCAAGTGGAAATTCACAAGCTACACAGCCGATAAACTATATGAAGTAGTGAAACTACCTTTACCAGAGTGATGAACACATTAAAGCACCAATAACTATAAATCAATAATACAATATACATTATTCTGAAATATGTCAATAAGCATAATGATTTTTAAATTTTTTCTGTCAGTTTAAATATATTTTGATGTTAATACGTTTGTAGTTTTACTTAAGTAAATGCATGACTTTTACTTTCAGTGAAGAGTATTTCTACACTGCGGTATTGCTACTTAAGTACAAGACCTGAGTACTTCTTTCACCTCTGCTCACAGAACCACAGAACATCATAGAAAGTAACATGGTGCAAAAAGTCATTTTCTTCTTTACAATGATGTTTAAGTTGTTTTTGGTTTTTGTGCATGACTCCTTAAAACAGAGCCTCTTTACTTGGGCCTCCACTGTAACAGTGACTGATTTAATTTTACTATTAAAGTGAAATAGAAAAAGGCCTATTTTGTTCTTTGCAACAGCTTGGTTGCAAAGCAGCTGTTTGTGTGTGTGTCTCAAGAAGTGTATCTGTATAAGAGATTACTATAGATACACAGTTATTCAGAGAGAGAGAGAGAGAGAGAGAGAGAGAGAGAGAGAGAGAGAGAGAGAGAGAGAGAGAGAGAGAGAGAGAGAGAGAGAGAGAGAGAGAGAGAGAGAGAGAGAGAGAGAGAGAGAGAGGAAAAAACAAAGACAGAGAGTGAGAGCCAGACTCACTGAGAGAGTCTGGTTTTCTTTCAGTTAGTGTCTGGGTAGCAAGAGTGTTCTGGTGCTGCTCCACCTCTCCTCTTCCTCTTACTCACTGTCTGGAATCAGGCCTGACTGAGAGGGAAGTATGGGGACGTCTCCGAAGAGAGGTACGTTCATGATGGGAGGATTTGTACTCTGTGAGTGAGCCTGTGTGTGTGTGTCTGTGTGTGTGTGTGTGTGTGTGTGTGTGTGTGTGTGTGTGTGTGTGTCTGTGTGTGTGTGTGTGTGTGTATGTAGAGAGAGAGAGAGAGAGAGAGAGAGAGAGAGAGAGAGAGAGAGAGAGAGAGAGAGAGAGAGAGAGAGAGAGGGAGGAAATCAGAGTAAGAAAAAAGGAAGTAGTAAAAATGTGTGTGTGTGTGTGTGTGTGTGTGTGTGTGTGTGTGTGTGTGTGTGTGTGTGTGTGTGTGTGTGTGTGTGTGTGTGTGTGTGGCAAAGTGCTGCTAAACAGCATGTGTGAGTGAGAGTTGTGAGGAAACTAAAAGTGAAAACACACTGGATGAACTTCAAAGCAAAGATGGCAGTAAGGTCCAGCGGTTGCGTTCGCTGTAAACCAGCGTAGCTTCCACTCGAAGGAGATGGTTCCGCTCTGTCTGTGTGTTTACCCTGCAGTGTATCCAGGTGCAGCGCTGTCTCCATCTATTGTCTGTCGAGTTTGAGGAAGTAGCGATACTGAGTCTTATGTCTACGCGGTTGTGTCAGTGGTGTTTGTATCTGTGTGTGTTGTCTTTTCTAAACTACAGTGTGTCTAAACCCCACTGTGCAGACGCAGACAAAGGCTCCTGTGTGAGTGTTTGTCGAGGAAAACAAATGACTGGTCTGTGCGTGCGCCTGTGTGTGTATGTGTGTGTGTGTGTGTGTGTGTGTGTGGGTAATGTGTGCACCCTTGCACTCAGGGGGAGCAGTTGCAGGCGTAGCTAGGAGAACTCAGAGGTTATTTGAGATCATTAGGCAGCTGCCTGCACTCCTGGGTCCTGACTCTTCTCTTCTCCTTTCTCCTCTTGTCTTCTCTTCTCCTCTGTCAGGATTAAACAGCGTGGAGCAACAGTTGCAGACAGCTGGGAGCGAGTCATACTCTGACATTAGTCGAACAGCTGTTTTATCCCCGTGGCCTGTGCCTGAGAACCGGGGCTTTAGATTTGACACAATGGGCCTGCTTTGTTTCATACCAAGACAATGGTTGTGATTGCTGGAACATCTGAGCGCGTTACCCGTACTCAAAGCAAGCAAAGCAAAGTAAAAGCCACTGAACACATTGTGTTTGCATATTTCACCCCAGGAAAGACAAGTCTGCTGTTGTGTATTTCATTTTTACAGTATGTTTGCACCTGCGCTGCTTTGGCTTGTGTGTGCACAAGCCTATTTGCATTGTATCCTTCTACATGAGGTCCTGATTGTTCTGCTTGCTGGAAAGAGGCCTCTGATAGTGGTAACTAAGACAAGTGGATCTTATTCCCATAGCAACAAGAACATATCTTTTGCAAGAGCAGAATTCATTAATTATGCCTTTCTTTTACAAGACCTTTATTTTCTAAGACAGGAATTAGAATGCATGCTCAATTTCCTCCTCAGCACAAGAGCTGCACCACCGACTGCATCACCTCTCCAGCTGCTACCCAAACAGCTAATAGAGAAATGCTCTGTCGCCTGGAGAATATTAATACACTCATATCTATGCGCACACATCACACTCACACGCGCACTGGTAATGGTTTTGTGTACTTGTTTGCGTGTATCAGTGTGCGCTTTTATGCATGTGTTAACACCTTGTGTCACGAACTATTCTCACACAGCCAGCAGTGCTGTGCTACTTCTCATTCAATCTTATTCAGCCTCGCCATATTTTCTTTTCTACCTTATTATTGCGAGTCTGAAGTAAAAGATTACATGTAATCCGTCAGCCCATGTTTGTGTCTGTGCTTGAGTGAGAAACAAAAAGGAGACAAATGAGGTAGAAAAGGAAAGTTGATGCTGTGTAATAAAACACAGAGGGAAATGAGAAGGGGAGGTCATGGCAGGTTCAGCCTGGAGTGCGCTTTCACACACATCAACATCACTGACACAGAGAGATGTTTTTTGGGTTGAAGGCTATCCTTTTGCTGGCATGACCTGTTTTCCCGTGAGCAACGATGGCTGGAAGTCAATTCATTTATTTGATGAAAAATCCTCCAACCATCTCTGTAATCCTGCTCGGCACACGGACTGCTCTGATCCAGCTTGGGACCCGCCACAGATGGGGTGCACTGAGCATGCGCAATCCTGTCGCCGCTTGTCAATAAGTTTTGCAGGAGAAGGAAGCAGTTTGGCAGATGTAATGTCATGTTGCTCAGTGTGGGAAAGTTCGACACATTCAAAAGAAAGCCTGTGCAAGACCACTGCTGCATTCCACTTCACAACAAAGGGCTATCATCTCTGCTTCAAGCAGCTTCCCTGTGACACTTTCTAGATCTGATATGACTGAATAGGCTCGAGCGGCGCCCCCGTCTCCTGCTTGCCTCGTTTCTTCTGTCGCTATCCAGCCTCGCCAGATCAATGCAGGGGAGAGCACATGTAAAGATATATCATTCTGAGGAGCAGAGCACAGCCTCAGCTCCTACCTGCAGCACTGTCATTCAGTATTCTGCTTGGTCAGAGGAAGAAGTCATCTGCCTCTGCAATTCTCTCCTCTCTCCCTCAGCATCCTCTGCCCTCCTCTCCTCTCTGTCACCCCCCCCCCCCCTTCCCCACATCCATACACTCAACCTCAGCTCTCCCCATCTTCCCACCCTCTCTCAAGTAGCACCGTATGGAGGAAATAGAGTGCAGGGCTGATAGTGCAGAGGTCTAATTGTAGCGGAGAAGTGAGCAGTAATGAGCCAGCGCAGTGCCTGAAGTTCACACGGAGAAAGATGGGGAAGGGTGTGGGGAGGGAAAAGGGAGGGAAAGTGAGAAAGCTACACACAGGGTGAGAAAAGAGGCAAGCAGCAGAATGAGGGATGGAGGGTGGGAGCAAGAGAGAGCAGAGGGAGAGAGCTGAGGCAGTCGGTCTGCTGTGTGCTGTGTCAGAGGTTCACACAGGCGATAGCAATTTATAGCTGATCTGTTTGGCTCAACAGAAGGCCTTCACTGCCCTCTCTCTCACACACACACACACACACACACACACACACACACACACACACACACACACACAGTCAAGTTTCCTGCACTTCAGAGGACATTACATCGACTCATAACCATAACCACTACTCCTAACCCATAACCCAGCCTAAGCTTAAACCTTGAGTCTTGACTCTAAAATTTAAAGATTTATGTCAGGGGGACTTCATTTTGTCACTAAAAGGAAGGCAAGTCAGCAGATTTACATCGCCACAACAGTAATACACATCTACAGTACTCTCACTTCCTCTGTTTCTCACAGCTAGCATCTCACTAGCTGCATATTTTTGTTTTGGTCATATGTGTTCACGTCCATATTTAGTTTGAATATGTGAGCGGGTTCAGGCATTTTGGAGGTTTGAGAAAGTATTTAACTGAAGTTTGGTGCTTGTGAAGCTTTGTGAAATATCAAGAACATATGTGGTTTAAGTGCTAAGTCAAAGGCCAACTTGTCCTGCTTTAGATCAAGAACATAGCTTCCAGTTTTCTGGATGGTAACGTTACCCCTTGTAATTAAAATGTTCTGTTCTGTGAATGTGAAGCACTGGCAGAACTCTGCGCTAACTCAGAAATGGGTTTTCTCTCTCATTTTACCAGGTCCGGTGTGTGATGAGCCAGCAGAGGGGAAGAGGAAAGGTCGTCCAAAAGCAGAAGTGCAGGAACTGAGAAGCATCCCTGTGAGTATCTCTCTTTGAACTGAGTGGGTGTTTGAAGTGGGCTTCATTTTTTTCCCTGCACAGAGTAGGCAGCTCCCCATGAATATGCACAGTATACAGTACAGTATAGCGATAATCCTTGCTTGTATTGAACTCTCTCTTCCTCACCCCCGAGCAGGCCCATATGATAGTACAATGGAAGGAAGAGTTTAAGCGTCGCTCCAGGGTTAAGTGTCCGTGTTCAGGCTGCTGGTTAGAGTTTCCCAGCATCTATGGCGTCAAGTACCACTATCAACGCTGCCAGGGGGTGAGTCACTAACCTCTGTTTTTTCCTGCTGTGCGGCTATTTTACCACATGCTTCAGATTAGACGTTAACAGTTAAGATATTGGCCAAGAGGAATGGCCGTAGCAATCAGTGATTAGTTACCAGTAAAGTTTAAACTTTGAGAGAATTTATAATCCTCACCCCAAATTTCGTGATTATTACATGAGCTGTTGGGCTGTTTCAAGAACCTGTGATTAGCCAACTGAAGGCTTCCAGTTAAAGCTACCTACTGTCATTTTGTTTTGCGTAGAGAGGAAGCTCACTCTAAATCCCCTCTCCTCATGTCTGTGTTTGTATCAGGCCACCGTAGCTGAGAAGCTGAGTCACAGCTGTCCCTACTGTGAGGCAGTGTTTGCCACAAAGGTGCGCCTGCAGAAGCACAAGCTGTGGAACCACCCAGACAGGGTTAGTATGGAGCCCAAGGACGAGCAGCCTAAGCTTCAAAAGACCCCTGTCAAGTTCAACAGCAAGAAAAGGTGACTGGAATTTAGAGCTCACATTTCCACATAATGGTGTTAGTAACGTCATAATGCTGACAGCCCAAACGTGTCCTCCCTCGGTCTGCGAATTCAGGCCCATGGAGAACAGTCCCCCCTCTCCGGTGTTCTTCAAAGTGAAAAAGACCCACGAGGTGTCCACACCTTCTCAGAACGGGGAGCTGGCCCACCAGAAGAGTGAGAGGAAACCGCACAGCCACAGCCAGCATTCACAGCAGATTCACCAGTCGCAGCCAGTCCAGCCTCAGTTCCAGCAGTCGCAGTCCCAAAGCACGTCGTCCGATGCCGGCGGCAGTGAGAGTGAGGGGGGCAGCCTTCCCCCTCCTTTCCCTGATGAAGACCCAGAGCGAATGAGGCACAGTAAGATTACAGCGTATCTTTTGGAATGGACCACATACTGTCATTATATGCTGGTGCTGTATATGTTTGACCGTTACTTGCTCTGTGTTTTTCTCTTGAGCCAGGACGGAAGCAGAAAACGCCTAAGAAATTCACCGGAGAGCAGCCGTCAATATCTGGAACATTTGGATTGAAAGGTAAATACGAAAGACGCTGTTCTCTCACCTCTCCCTGTTATGGTGAGCAAACCACATTTTCTAATGAACCGTCGCCCATAACAATCAAACGCTAGTTTGGAGTCATGTCCTGTGGTTGCCATCTTAATGAGTGAATAAATGAAGTTGTGCAGAAGAGATTGTTACTATGTGCTGGCTGATTCATCCTTGATTACTGGCAATACAGCAGCCCAGAGGTTCCCTGTGATTCACTAAATAATGGAAACTACAGGCGGACATACGCTCTCCAGCCACTTTATTACGAGCATCTGTTCAACTGCTCGTTAATGCAAATATCTAATCAACCAATCACGATGCAGCAACTCAGGGCACCAAGGTACACAGAAGAGCATCTCTGAACGCAAAGCATGGCGGACCTTGAAGCAGACAGCAGCAGAGGACCAGATGACCTGCCTGCAACTCCTGTCAGCTAAGAACAGGAAACTGAGGCTACAATTAGTATAGACGTTTAGAAAAATATTGCCTGGTCTCATGAGTCTCGATTTCAGCAGAAATATTTTGCCGTGTATAACATGAAAGCATGGATCCATCCTGCCTTGTATCAACGGTTCAGGCTGGTGGCGGTGGTGTAATGGTCAGGGGGATATTTTCTTGGAACTTTATGTCTGTTTCTGCACTATAAATGTATTTTTATGTGGCAGCATTTATGTCCAAGACAGATTTCTCGAGGAACAAATGAAGTAATCTTGAAACGGCCCCCCACAGTCACCAGATCTCAATCTAATAGAGCACCTCTGGGATGTGGTGGACCGGGAGATTGGCATCATGGAAGTGCAGCCGACAAATCTGCAGCAACTGGATGATGCGTTCATGTTAATATGGACCCAAATCTGAGGAATGTTTCCAGCAACTTGTTGAATGTACATCACAAAGAATTGAGGCAGTTCTCAAAGCAAAAGGGGGTCCAACCCAGCACTGGCCTGGTGTGTCTAATAAAGTGGCCACAGAGTGTCTGCACCACAGCTTGAAGCGAGGAATGAGGCTTGTGGGTTGCACGCTCATTCAAAAGAACTCTTTTTCATCGTGTGATCGGCTCCGTGAGTGATTGTGAACGCTACCTACCGCTGCGGATCAGTGGTACTGGTCTTTTAATAGTGATAATGTGGCAACTGTTGAGGTGTTTCATATGCAGCTAAATGCATCAGTGACTCACACATCAGGCACACATCACACACAGCTTTTCCAGTCTCCCTCTCGTTCTGTCTCATTCATATGCTCAGTGACTCATACAGCATACACAGGGCTGTAAACTACTTACCGTCACTTATCAAACAATTCATCCACAGATTGCAGGACTCGCTGCTCTCTCTCTCTCTCTCTTTCTCTCTCTCTCTCTTGCTCTCTTTCAGTCAGCCTGTCACTGATTCAGAATAACTCTATAACGTCCTTTTCTCGTTTCTCTTTCTCTCTCTTGAGCGGTTTTCTTTTTTCACATTCAGTATCAGGTTTCCTTTTTTTAGTATTTCTCTTGTTCAGCAATGTCCTCTATCTGTCCCGCTTTGCTTATATCTCTCACTTTACCTTGAATATCTTCAATGGGTGTATTAATTACTACCATGACTGTGTGTATGTGTGTGTTGTAGGTATGACTAAGGTGGAGGAGAAGCTGAAGGCGGGCCGTGCGAAGAGACAAGAGGGGAGTGGGTTCAGCGAGGAGCCCCAGAGAAGATCCACTCCAAGTCAGTCCTCGAGGAAAGACCCAGCCACAACCAGCTCCGGTGAACACAGAGATCAATTTTTCTTTAAAATGAGTCTGAATGATGATTAGAAAATAGGTTAATTGACTAATTGTTAGAGCACTACTGTGATAGCCGTCAGGGATTACTTTACATCAGTGACTCACTCAGTACACATCATCAACTGTAAGACAAAGAAACAGGAATACTTAGTACACAAATGTTAAACCCATAAGGACACCGTGCCAGTCGTATTTGATAACTGACAGAGTGACGCCGCTTCCACATGTTTCTAAGGGGCTGTTCCTGACAGCCAATGGCAGCGAGCGATCTCAGAGCGAGGTGAAGTGGTGTGTCCCACCTGCTCCATCGTCACCAGGAAAACAATCCACGGCCTCAAGAAACACATGGAGATTTGCCAGAAGGTCAGTGGGTGACACAGCTGTCCGTCAGACTTGCTGTGAAGCTGAGACTGGTTAATATCATTCCACCGTGAATGCCTCAGTACAAGCTTGTTTTCACTGCCTCTGGAGGAGGCTGCCTGTCGTCAATATTAAACTACCGTGTAATGCCAGTTTACATATTGACAAAACTTTTGTGAACCGCAAATATTATCAAACTTTTTTCCCCATCTTAGTATGAAATAAAGATCTCTCAACCCAGAGCTGTAATTTCCACATTTGATTATAACTCTCAGTGCAGCGTTATTAGATAGGTCTCCCTGAGGACTCCATCGTGCGGAGTCTAGGGAGCCTTTACAGTAATGTTATTGATCAGGCAGTATCTCAGTACAGTAATCTCAACCAGTTTTCTCATGTAATATCCTTTACTCATCTGCTCTGATATGAAAGCTAATATCAGTTGAAATGAATCAGGGGGGCGGACTCTGCACACGTCTGTGGTTTGTTTGAATTGCACTCAATTGTGGTCTGTAGCGATAAAGAAGATGGAGGGTGAAGGACGGAAGATGTAAATCCAACTACATTATATAGAGCTTTATCCTAAGAACAAACCGGCTGGAGTGGTGCAGCAGCCTCTAGGCCCTCAGAGAGTGTGTTCCTACAGCCATTTTAATGTCTCTTTGGCCCAATGGCCCGTGTGACTCTATTAAAGTGACAGTCTGCCGTTAAGCAATGACTGAATCACCACATTACCACTGGGTCACTCACCATCAAAACACCTCTGTCCCCGAATCAATACTGAAGCGAGGAGAGAAACCTACGAAAAGGAACACGGTGTGTTAAATTGGCTTTTCTGGCTGATATGTCCAGTTGCTTGATATGTCATTTGTCCTTTATGTTGACCAAAATTGCACACTAATAACAAACTCTATTAGGTTACTGATGAAAGGTTGCTATATTGATAGAGCCAATAAAGTGTATAGCCAGCAATAGCGGGTTAGTTGTCAGTTTCCTTTCATAGAAATGTTATTTGATCCTCTGTTTGGCCTTCGACCCCTGCAGCTCCAGGACGCCCTGAAGTGCCAGCAGTGCCACAAACAGTTCAGGTCCAAGGCCGGCCTCAACTACCACACTATGGCTGAACACACCACCAAGGTACATCACACACACGTACACATGTGAGCTAGTAATTCCCAAAGTTTGCTTTTAAACAGTGGTTCTCTGGCTTTCTTATTGATCAATCTTTGTCCCCTAATCCATCACCCAGTAATCCAGATGAGATGCTTGGGGGGCTCAGAGAGCTTATGTTTCACCACTGTCACACTGACCCACTGAACAGGGTAGTTAGTTACTGGACACCACACCAAAGCAGTGCATTCATTCAGGAGCAGGTCAGACTTGGGAGCCTATGTATGGACATCCACCGTATGCTGCTGCTGGCACCAGCTGTCTCTGCGTTTGATGAGAGGCATCCTGCATGTACATATCTGCACATGTAGGTATGCATACAGAGTCGAGAAATATTTCCCTTGAGCCATGCTACATTTCATCTTTTGCATAATCATTGTCAGCTGCAATGCCCTTCTCTAAAAAATGTGATCTTGATGTTTGTAAACGATCATACGCTTGAACTGCCGACTGGTATTCTTGTCCTTGAAGTGCTCACATTTCTGTCTGCAGCTGTCTTAACTCTGGCAGCAGAGAGCTTCATTAAGATATTATCATGACACTCCTGCATTAGAGCAATGGTACTGCTATGAAGTTTGCTGAATAATTCAACACTGCCTGTTTCAAAAAGTACCATGAAAGATTAATGAACGTACGTGCATCAAACCTTGCAGCGTGTTGTGTGTGTTTTTTTTTCTTTCCGGGAGCACGCTTTCCAATAGTATATGATATATGTGCACATGCATGTATATGTGTGTGAGGGCCTGTCAGTTTAATAGTGATGATAGATGACTGTGCCATCTGTGGCAGCCAAGTTAAACTGTTTGATACTGTCATTTGTCTTCAGTCTGGACCTGTTGTGCCCTGACCTACTGGCAGCATTCCAGTCCAGCAGAGCAAAAGGCAACAGCTATGTGTGTGTGTGTGTGTGTGTGTGTGTGTGTGTGTGTGTGTGTGCGCGTGTGTGTGTTAACATTTAGATGCTCAAGTGTTTCATCTGCAACATGTCTTTCAGATGAGATGATTAAAACTTTTGTGACAGGCTAAAATCATTGTCTTAATTCTGTGTTAGTTTGTTGGCATCTGTGATTGCGCTCTAGACTCAAGTAGCTGCTGATCAAAGACGCTGTTTGTCATTTCCAGGTGTTGTGCTCATTTTTCTGTTTTCCATCAACACCAGAAGGATGTAGCACGTTACTCAAAATCCACAGACATACCCTTTGCTCCGTAGCAGTCTGCTTTTCTACTGTATATCCAGTTAAGTTTTTCTCAATCATGTCATGTATTGCCGTTTATGATATGTGTTAAGTGTGTTTGGGGTTTTGAGCAAATGGATTGAGGACGGTTTATATGTATCTATTGTTAATTCAGCGTCATTGAAAGGTATGAAGACAGTTTTCAGTTTTTGTGCTCTGTGTCTTTTTGTGGCCACGGTGCACAGCAAGTGCTGACCAGCTTGGTCATCTGAGGACATTTTCACAGAGATGCTGTTTCTGTAAATGCACTGAGATATTGCGTTTTCCATTGTTCCAGTCACTTGGTAGTACAGTAACTTTATATGGGCATGGAAAATGTGTTCATATACTGGAAACTGCAACAATTATTTTACTGATTCATTTAGCTCACTTAGCTCTGTCCATGTTTCTGGCTGTATTACCATTTGTTGAATCTCTTATTCATTTTTCATGAATCATTTCTACTCAAAGCATTTTGTTCTTCTTTTCTTGTGAGGAGAGCTGCGAAATTTGATTTGATTTTTTTAAATGATATGAAAAAAAAACAAAACGGCGGGACTAGTGTGTTGTCAGTGCGGTCATGTGACACAGCCCCAATGCAGTGTGGGGAAAACAGGACAGAAGGACAGGGGTCACCCACTGAGTTTGACCTTGATGTTGCTGTTGCTACTGTGATACTGCCGCCTATTCTCTCACTCTCTTTCTCCTGTGCTTGCTCTTTTGCTCCCCCTCTGTCTCTGATAGAGGCATTAAGAAAACATGCCGATGTTGTTTCATGCCCCCCCCCCCCCCCCCCCCCCCCAGTGTAAATCAGTGGCTGAGCCGGTGTCTGTTCTCTTGCCTGGAGGCTTGAGCATGATTTACTTGAAGCAGTGAAGTGTCTCATTTCCTACATACAGCACCTTCACAGAAAGCTATGGTCGTGTCTCAGTCATCTCACTTCTTTCTTGTGTGTTAACACATGAGAAAACTCATGAAGTTCGCTCCACTGGGATCCCTCATTGAGTCCAGACTCTCCGGTCCCTTGCGCGCCTCCTCTTTCTCCTCCCTGGCAGCCCTGCCATCTGTTGTTCTGGTCTTGGCTGGGGTTTGGCACCAGCCCACAGTTGAGTGAAAACACGGGTTTGACAGTTGTCATAAACATGCCTTGAGTAACAGCCTCACCATGAAACCATTTAATGATCCTGGCACAGTGTGAACACCCGAGATGGAAAACACATTTTCATCACCATTTTTTTTTTTTTTTCTAAGTCAGGAGGGAGAGGGAAGTGTCGTGGTGGCGCACGCTTACGCGACGTTTTGTTTGTTCCCCCTCAGCCCTCGGGGAGCGAAGGCCAGACGGGCGACAAGCACAAGGAGAGAGAAAGGCTGCGCCGAGTGCTCAAACAGATGGGACGAATCAAATGTCCTAGTGAGGTATGCACTCCCTCTTTCTTCCTGTGTCCCTTTCTCTTTTCCTTTCTCTTATTCTTTACTACCCTTGCTTTCTCGTGTCCTTCATTTCCATTTGTCTGACTTTTCTGTCTTCCATGTCACATTTTCCTCTCTACTCATCTGCCAGTTTCGATTTTGTTTCTCCCTCTTCCTCAGGCTCCTCTTTTTGTGTCTGCCTCCTTTTACCTCTCTCCCTCCTTTTTTCCTTTATGCCTTGTTCTTGACATGTTGCCCAAAACCACATCAACACTCTGCTTCCCATTACTCACACTAGAGTGCAGAAGGCAGAGAGAGGAAGAGAGAGAGCTGCAAAAAATAGACTCTCTACTGTGACATGTCCTCACACTGAAAAATGAGCAGTTTCCTCCTGTTTCCTCTGTCTTTTTAACATTAGCCGCAAACTATTAACCAATTGCAGTAATATTGTTCCATTAAACCTACACTTCGTTCCACTTACTCAATTTCCTGCTTAATGTGTTTTCATTCTGTCTCATTTCTGTCACATGCGTCTGTCTGTCTCACACGATCACACAAACATTATGTGTGCAAATACACCCACATATATAGGGCTGTACAGCCCACTTTTCCAGCCTGATGGGCTACCAGTACCACCAGAAACGTTGTGGAAGAGAGTTCTCTGACGATGAGAGGCCTGTGTTTCTGTGTCAGCACTGTGGAAAAACTTACCGCTCCAAGGCTGGCAGAGACTACCATGTGCGCACTGAACACCCCTCGATAATCACCACCACCATGACAGCCACCACCAACAACAGCAAGGACAATATCACTGACACAAACAACAACACCGGCAAAGAGAGGGTAAGATCATCTTGGAGGACAGTAGTTATGATAGCAGACAGACCTTTCTCTCTTTCCCTTTGTTTAAGTAGATATCACTGTAATAAGTAGCCAAAGTTTCCCCACATTTCCACTAAAAGAAGTGTCATGCTGCTCCACCAGGTGGTCTCTGAGGAATCTCCATCAGTAGGCAAGAAGGAGCAAAGCCAGTCTGAGAAGAAAGATTGGCAGGAGAAAGCACCATCCGGGCCTAAGGAGAAGGAAAGAGAAGCCAGGGACAAGGACCGGGAAAAGGAGAGGGAGCGAGACAAAGACAAAACAGCACAGAAAGAAAGCCAAGGGGATGACTTTGAACGGACCCCCAGCGGCAGAGTGAGGCGCCGGTCGGCTCAGGTTGCGGTGTTCCACCTGCAGGAGATAGCAGAGGATGAGCTGGCCAAAGACTGGGGCACCAAGCGCCGCATCAAGGATGACCTGGTGCCTGATAGCAAGAGGGTGAGGACAGAGCCAGGATACACACATGATTCCTTGAAGACACGTAGACATTACAGACGGAAACACAAGCATGCTCACCTCACACACAGGCACGGGCACGGACATAAGTAGACACCACCACCTAAAGGACTACCAGCACTCACTCACACAGAGCAGCACAAACAGGATTACACGCTGACATGCATCAAAACCGACATTTACAGGAAAAGGCTCCACACAAACACCAGGTGTAAGTGGTAAAAAGTGATAAATATGCCCCTCAGTCTCTTTTTTACACACATACTTTAAAATTGTAACAGGAATACTGATATACATGTCCTCTCTTGTATAGTTAAACTACACCCGTCCTGGCCTCCCCAACTTCAGCCCAGAGCTACTAGAGACCTGGAAAAACCAAGTGAAGGAGAAGGGCTTCATCTGCTGCACCAATGAAGTAAGGAACACTTGTTTAATGTCTCACCATATATAGAAATGACTCTCCATATTTGAACTAAACATTGATTCTGGGATTGTCTCAATATCGAGCTCTAGGTTTATAACAATAAGGTTATTGATTTCAAAGGAATCTTTATCTCTCTCTTGTCGCAGAACTGTGAAGCTGTCTATTCCAGCGTGTCAGGCCTTAAGGCCCACCTCGCCAACTGCAGCCAGGTAGGAACGCTCACCTGCAGCACAGCCAGCGACCTGATTACTTTTGTCTCTGTAGACACTGTAGTGACACACACACACATGGAATTCCCACAGAATTTTAACCCAGATTCGTGCTTCAGTTCATAGTCGGGTCAGGATTGCTCTTATCATGACCTCTGTTTCTATTTAACCAGTGTGCTGTGTGTGCGCTTTGTAACCGGCTTGTATCACTGAAAGAGAAAACAGTGCAGTACAATACAGCAATAAACATGAACAGCAACCTGATTTGACAAAAATCATAAAGTTGAGAAATAGCTTACACGTGACAGCAATGCAACCTGAAAGGTTTGAGAAAATTAGCGCACATTTTAATTTCTAACTTCTGGTAATAATGTGGTTAATAAGAGGTGATGTGGTGTTCACGGAAATGGCTGCAGCATCACCAGGCATGTATTGCTGTCGAGACTGTTTTGCGCTGAATAACATGTGTATATACACTGTGTGTATGTGTGCGTGTGTTGCAGAGTGGTGGAGAACTGGGCAAGTACACTTGTCTGATCTGTCAGAAGGAGTTTAGCTCAGAGAGCGGTGTGAAGTACCACATCAGCAAGACACACTCACAGGTGGGTCAGTTTTACTTAAACTACACTTTCATAGGCAGCATTTCCATTTCTGTTACATACAGTAAGAACCAGTTGCAGAAGGAGGTACACTGATTGAGCGATAGCACGGTGTTAACTTGTGGGGAAACAAGATGCCTATGTTGTGCAAACAAGTGCTTAACTTGTGGGAACAACTAAAGCTCAGTAAAGAAGAAAAATAACAACTCTGCCCCACAATAGAACAGCTTGCTCCTAGAAGGTTAACATCTTAAATAATCACCATCTTCTTTGACTTTGCAGGCTCCATACTACAGTATTTAGATGTGCCTGTTTGCCCTGATAATGCTGTTCCTTCTTCAGAGACTGATCACTAACAGTCTGTTTCATTGCCTCAGAACTGGTTTCGAGCAGCAGCCAGTCAAGTGGTCTCCAGTAGCAAGAGTAAAGTGCCAGAGAACAATGGGATCAAAGCCGAGGTGAGGAACGGTGCCACCACTGGTAAGAAGAGGGGCCGCAAGCCCAAAGAGCGCCCACCTGTCGTTGCACACCTCCAAACAAAAACTGAAGCATCTATCACCACTCAAAACTCAACCCCCGCCGTGAGCCCTTCCTCGGGCCCACAGTCCCCCACCCTGATCCCCGACCCAACGGACAGTGCTAATTCAGGCCTAAACAGACAGCCCACGGCCTCCGCCGCCAGACGAAGCAAACCCAAGAGGCTGTCGCTGTCAGAGTAGCTCTGCTTTTGTCGACCCAGGAGCCAGAGAGGATGATTACTGTAAATGTTATGCCAGGAAGCTAAAAGACCTTTCTAACTACACGAGGACTTGGCACTGAGAAGAAAGTCAAATCAACCATTAGGAAGTAACGCATTTAGTACAGACTTCAAATCTTGGTTTTGAAACCCCAGAGTTCCTGTGTCTACTGTTATAAACAATACTAATGTGACAGTAGTGTTTTATTTATCCATTCCACTTTTGTCTCCTTTTTAAGGCACACATTTCAGTTTCTGTACTCACAGCAGGGGTGTCAGTAGTAATCCAAGAGAAAATCCTGACTTCTACATGGATAGCGTTTTCTAAACAGAGGTAGTATTCCAAACAAACGCAGAGCAATTCTCTCGACAAGATTCATGTCGTGTTGGAGAGGTTTTAAAAAGGATAATCTATTAGCATGGTGAAGTCATTTAATGATAGCTAGTGTTTTCACATTTTTTCACAGATATACTGTACTGTGTACATAAACAATATCTATATCTATATATCTATATACTCAAAGCAATGATGCCATCTGTCATTTTCAAGCCTGACACGTCCAATTGGATCATGAGCAATCAGAATTTTTGCAGTGTGTGCTGTAGTGCAATGTCGTTCTGAACTTGATTTTTTAAATTTCTTTCTTTTCTGTTTGTTTTTTTACTTTTCATGTTTCGAGTAAGCAGATGTTGTATAAGCTAAAATGTTGGTCAGTTGTTAATCATATTCCACTCTGTTTTTCCGACAGCTTTGTGGCTCATCATTTCAGTGACTTTTTTTTTTTCTTTTATCTGAATCACATGAGGATGAAAGGTGTCTGCTTGGACAACTGTAATTAAGTGTCAAAAGATTATTTCCACAGTTCTTTTACACTGAAGTTAATAAGCAGAACACCCCGAAAAAAGTGATCGTTTGAGATTTCCATCTGTAAGGTATAAGTTAGTTATGATAACACTTGATATGGCATTGTTTAATTGATTTTAAACAAAAGGAAACTTGAAGCATTCTGTCTAAAATAGGACTTGTAAAGCTAAATGATGGACAGAAGGGTGAATTTTGTGTGAAGCTTGTTGCACCATTGCAGCACAATCAAATGATGTGACACCATTTTAAAGGAGGCCATATTTTGGCTACTGCTTTAGCTTGAATCAAAGAGCTGAGGAGAGAATTAAAAAAAAGAACTATCTTTTATAGAGAGGTTGAGGAAAATAATCTTTTATTAAACAGAAAAATTGCAAATGAAGATTCACATGTAATGATGTATATGAATTAACTCCTGGATGCTCAAAGTTATTGCCTTGCACTTTAACCCTTAACCCTTCTCGCTCCCCTCTTGTATTTTTGCACTCCAGGGGTGTTCAACCTAACCTAGTGGCTGTCAGGCAACAGCAGCTGGAATATTTTACTCTGAAAGGAAAAATGAAACTAGAGAAAAACTAAATTTGTCTTTACATTGGTAATGAGCAGCATGGTTAACTCTTTCTAGATAGTATCTGCAATCCAACACGACCGTATAATTATGACTCACCACATAAAGCCATAACTGGTCTTGTTGAATTTTAAGGCTGCTCTAATGTTAGTTTAGCTTCAGATGAAATAATAATAATAATAATCCAATATTATTAAATGACTTTTCAAATCTAAAATGTGTGCAATCAGAGAATATTTTCACTTTAACGTGTTTAAAGTAGATACTTGAATCCACAGTTATATTAACGATTTGAGCAAATGAAAACTCCATAAATATTTGATTTATATTTGCAGTCTATGTCCATAAAATAATGACTAGCTTGCTTAAAAAAGACAGATCATAAATCTATTTTATATTCTCTTGTGTGTGTTACCTAGATAGCAATGTGATAGCTTTGGATAAAGTTGTGATGTGAGGATATTCTGGTGAGATCATAAGGGTGCTTTACTTGCCACTCTACCTTAAGGACCTGATACATCAGTAAGTCCACTAATCCATCCTGCCATTTCCTCCTTACTGGCAAGACCTCCGAATTTTGCACCAACAAAAGTCAATGTCATCGTCAAAATCGAGCACTGATGTCAGCAGAACATTTCCAAGAAGCGTTGAATTTGAAGTTTATGTGTCCCAGGTGGTGTCGTCTCTACACCGTGACCTTTTATATTGTAAAGCAAAGATTTGAGCTGAATTCCTCCATCGTTAATCAGCTGATGGAGTCCATTCAGGTGGGGATGATTATGCAAGCGTCCGTCTCTGTTAGCGAGATGGACCTTTATCTTCTATCCAGGATAAACTGACACAGAGGAGAAGTTAGACAAGCACTGATTGGCCCTCGGACCCTTTCGATGTGAGTTGTCCGGGCCTTGTGTGTGTGTGTGTACAAAACAGTTAGCACCTTTGTAATGACTGGATGTCAGAAATGGTAACACTTTTCGTTGAGTGTTATGCTGTGGCACAGAATCAGTTCATCAGCTGCTTGTTACTCGTTTCATTAATAACGTCACATTGACCGTGTTTACCTGACAAGCTTTGGTGTTGCAATATGATAGTTAGGCACTGCTTTTAACAGTGGGTATTTTATATTTTATCACACCCTTTACTATCTGTCTTCCTATGATGTGGAAAACACATATCTATCCCGCAGTGTGAGCTAACTGCAACATGTCTAGAGAGTACAGCAATACACCATATTTAGCTGGTTTTGTTGGCTTGCTGATATTTTGATATTGACGTGTCTTCTCAAAATTGTATGGCTTTTTTCACTCCCCTTTTATTTGTTTGCTTTGAAAGTGCTTTTTACATACTACGAAATCTAAAAAAAAAAAAAAAAAAAAACTAAAAAAAAAAGGTTGAAAAAATTTGTAGACCACAAAGAACATTGTAGGCCAATGTGTCGGCATACACTGTTATTTTATCCATTTTGATGATGCACATAAATTGAGCTTTTTCAGTACACAATGACAAACACATTGAAAGAGTCCTTTATTATTACCTATTCAATATGGGACAACAAGGCATATGTATGTGTGTTTGTTTCTGTATTTAGTGCACTTAATATACCATGAAATAGGCTTGAAATAGGAGTGTTGTTGGAGCTTTCTAGTTACCCTGACTGTGTGTGGTGTGACTTTTGTACCTGGGGAAACAGCAGGCTCAAGCGTCTTCCCTTTGTCAGCAATGTTATTTCCAAAACCAAGGTTAACCCTTAGAAAACCCCTTAGACAGCCTGAAAATTTTACCTTTTTATTTGGACAACAGTGGTTCGTTTTGTATGCTACCTACTTCAAAAGCAGGAAATGGTATCCGCCTCTGTTGTCGGGGCCATTGTGATGAAACTGTCGAGAGTTTTAAGAGATGATGTTGTAGCTCATAACTGGTTATGATATATAGGAAACAGGTGAAATGAGACTAATGATGTATTAAAGATTTCCCTATCTGAAATGAAGCTGTATAGAACCTAACATAGGAGGCATCAACACCTCCTTTGAGTCTGAACTGTTACAATTTTTCTCCCAAACTTGTTGTATTACCTGTGCATTAGTATCCCTCAACTAATTAATAAAAGTTTGTTGACTAAATTGTGTTAACTGTGTCAACTTTTAAGTAAGTTTTGATACTTGTGTTGCTAAAATAAGTATGCAAGTTTTGACTTGTCAAACACAGGTGTACCTAATATATTTAATAGATAACAGATTAATAATGGCAGAATTACTTTGTGCCAGGTTTAGGGGTTGTGTTTTGCACCTCCTGACACACACCTTAATGGAAGAGGTGCCATCGTTGATTAAACAACACCTGTGATCTTCCTGCTATGACAAGGCAAAATGTCCAATGTGAAAAATGCTTATTGCTAAAATGTAATAATAACAAATAATAATTTGGCTTGCATAACAGCAGCAGAATCTCTCTCAGTGTTAACAGTCTGAGGTAAGTTACTATGGCTGCAACTGAATTTTCATTATGTGTATTGTATCATAAAGTCAGAAATTGTCTTTTAATTATGCTAAATGTTTGTAATTATGACATATAACCAAATCGCATAAAATGTAACAAAATCATATGTGTATGTACGTAATAGGATAACATATATACATTATATAAATCAGCATTCAGAATTAAAGTCTCACACGTGGCCTGTTGCACCTCTCGCACTGCCAGCTTTACGAAAGGCCCTGTATGATCATGATACTGTACACGCTGTTGGACGTTGATAGTGTTAACGGAACAGAAGCATTCTGGGGCTTGAAGTCCATCTCGGGACGATACAGGCGTAGCCTTACGCTGGTGAAGGACGATACGCCTACGAGTCCCATGATGCCTCAGCGCTGAGTGCGCTCGCCCAAGAACTGATTGTCAATAGAATAGCAATGTCTGCCGTTAGCAGGGAAGAAAGGCTCGCAAAGATGGAGAACGACGAGAAAACTTCCTCTGTACCGAACAGGTAAATTTTGGGGGCTATTCCGAAGCCATTGGAATCACATAGCGATTTTTTGGGCGACTTTTCGAAACATTTTCGCTGACAGTTTGGCTCAGCATCTTAACGCAAACACGACCTGTCACACTGTATGCCTTATGGGTACAGTCGTTGCACCTTATACATAAGTGACATGTCCCTGTAATGGCAATCAGGAAGTCACGGTGTAACTGTTAGTTAATAACAGATGCCATCGAAACTCGGTCTACTTTTAGTTCGTCGGTTTGTCCTCTCTTTCACTTATAGCAGTGGACACTTTACACGAGGTGCCCCCTCTAACACAACTTCATTGTCATCTACTCCAACCATGAAAACACAACGGGATAATTGAAAACACTTAACGTCACCACGTGTATGCTAACGTAGCGTGTATCGGGTGTAGCTAGAGAGAACAGATAAGCCTGAATAAAGCAGGAAGACAGCTCACATAGGAGAAGCATGGCGTTTTCTGGTGGCACGGCGACCTCAGTAAATGGCTAATTTCTGAACACATTCCCTCCTCTCAGGGGGAAATAGTTGGTCAGACATGTCGCTTAAGGTAGCTAATAGTACAAGTGAATATACATACAGATATCATGCTGTCACATTGACCCAGTTTGTCAGGTTCCCGAAACCACCCACATTAATACCAGCCTACAACTTGGTACCCTGTTGAGCCACAAGAGGGCGGTACTGCATTGATCTATCCACTGAGGGTTCTTTCCTGTTTAGTAGACTCTCTAAACCGGAACCACAAGCATTACAGTTATACTCACATGGTTACATTTAACATGGCAAAACTTTGTTTACAGTAATATAGCTGGGGGAAAAAAAAACAAAACAAAACTCAAAGATATTTAGTGAGTAGCTGCGATTAAATGCACAAGTTTGAAAGTGATGTGAAATTGGCACAAATTTGTAAGCACAACTTTCAGGTGAATAAACTGTCATTTGACACAAAACCACCACAAACTATCGCCTCAGAAATCACCAGATGAATCAACACCTTCCTGATACACTACAGAAATCAGACAGCATAAGCTTTGCAGAGATTATATTTAACTGCACTGTTAAGGTAATAATTTACACCTTATTGAACAAGTTATTTTGTCCACCCTATGTATAGATAGCTGCTTACATAACTCTGTCCTATTTTCTAAAATAGATAAGCATTTGGAGTTTGGGTCATGTGACTTTTAAGACTTTCAGTTACTTTAATGACTAAATTATTAAAGTTTAAATGGGTCATAAGAGACAAGTGGATTTGTTCTACATTATATGCTGTGTCTGACAAATAGTCAACATTTCTCTCTCTCTGCACTTGCAATATTAGTAAGTTTTACTACAGCTGGGACTGTGACCCTTCTGTGCGTCTCTGTAGCCATAGTGAGATAGCTGAATGTTTGGCATAGCAACCAGTTCAGGCATCTTGTTTCGATGTGGCTTTCTTGCTTTGCAGCTGTCTTCTGACTGCAGTTTAAAGCAACAGCAGCAGTCCCAAAACTACATTGAAGATCAGAGAAAACACTGTATTCCCTTGTGTCTCTCCCCTGTGGCTTTAACAAGGAAGTAAACTGAAATGAGGTCTTGTCAAGTCCAAACTCCAAATATTTGGAAATGCTTTAAATGTTGGTTTAAATCCTATCTAGTAGCTTCTCTAAGCAGTGTGGTTCTGATGCTGTGGCCTGGAAAACAATTAGTCTGTCTCCTCTGATCTCTGAGAATAATGATCTGTTTGTCTGCATAACAAGACAGACATGGCCTGGGAAGACTGTTGGTGTGTGTGTGTGTGTGTGTGTGTGTGTGTGTGTGTGTGTGTGTGTGTGTGTGTGTGTGTGTGTGTTTAGGTGTAGTATGTGTGCATTGCCAAGGGCTATTCCTCAGACTGTCAGCTGACAGAGCAGGAGAGGTAGCGTTGGGTTTCATCATGCTGTTTATTCCCCACTCTTAACTGTGAGGGGGCGTTGCTGTGTGTGTGTGTGTGTGTGTGTGTGTGTGTGTGTGTGTGTGTGTGTGTGTGCGTGCGTGCGTGCGTGCGTGCGTGCGTGCGTGTGTGTTTGTTTGCCGCCTTGCTGACGTCTCCAGACTCCGGTGAAAGGCACATAGAGACATGGCGAGTCCCTGCAGGGGAAAAAGCACATTGCCTCCCCTCTGCCCTTAGCCTGTCTTGTATTCTCTCTCTCCCCTCTCCATTTCTCCCACTCTTCACCTCCCAAACAGAGCCTGGAGCGTCTCTGTTATACATTCGCTCAACTGTGTCAACATCAGAGGAGAATAATGGCTCACTGTTTTCTATTCCTTCCCTTTTTTTTCTGCCCCCCCTCCGTTTTGTTTCCTGGTGTCTCTGTCGCTCTCTTCTGGTCCCTCTTTCACCTCCAGCCACATATTGCGACACTGACTGTCAAAGACAGATGACCCAAGCTTGGCATGTGTGTGTTTGTGAGTGTGTGTGTGTGTGTGCCAGGAGTGGGAAGGTCTGGCTCTAACCTGATGCTATTAATATCACCTAATGAACATAATCTGGAGGGTAGGTTATCCTCTTACATTTGTTGGCCGGACCAGCGAGGGGAGGAGTGGAGAGCGAGTGAAAGAGGAGGGAAAAGCTGTGCTGTAGTTTCACACTGAGTGCACTCTCTCTACCAAGCTGCAGTGCCTTCTCTCTCCCTCTGTTGCTCCACTGAATGGACGAAACAGAAAGCTAAAAAGATGCTTAAAGTTTCGTTTCTCATCTAAGCTGATACCCCTCGATATCTCCCAACCTCTCTCTCTCTTTCTGTTTCTCTCTCTGGATGGGTTGTACCAGAGGGCAGGGCTGTTAAGTGCTTTATTGTCCTTCAGTGTAAATGTATACCTAGTATACCTGTTGACAGTAATATAGGTCTAAAACACAACTAGTGGAGTACACACAGTGGAAAACTCCCTTGTATTTTTCTCCAGTTATGAACTCGCTACCGGCTTACTCAGGAGCTAGAATATCTGGCTGTTGGACTCTAAGATCTGATGGCAGGTAAGTGCATTATATTTATTTATATACTTTTTTTTCGTCTTTTCATTCTAGTATTCTCAGGTGTACTAAACAAGTAAGTGTTTTCCCATCAGCACTGTAAGAGAAAAAAAGTGTGTAAAGTGCTCTCTTTTCCAAATGTGGACAGACGGGATAGACCACTATAGAATGCCTATAGGTGTCTGAGCGTATAGCGGTTAGGCTTTTGTTAACATGGTTTGGGAAAGTTTGCATCTGTCACTTAGTGACATGAATTTGGGTGTAATTTTTTGTGTAATAGTCTGTTTAATGACTCAACACAAATTGTAATGGAAAAGTGTAGAGCTGGTTAAGTTTTGTTTTAGGTGTGAGGAGTTTTGTCCGATGCAATGACAGTAGAATACTGTTTATTTGGATGAACGGTTCAATTGCTTTTCATTTTTCAGAAATATGTCATCATATATATCTGTATATATATTGATTTAAGCTGTATGCCGCACTCATAACACAAACTGAACTGAGAAGTTGTAGATTTAAAGTCGGCTTTTGTTAAATTAATACCATTGTGGATTTGTGTTGTCTTTGATTCATATTTATAAAGAGCTCCCACAAAGTCAAGAGTCTTGGGTTTATTAAGGAGGGCAAAAGAAAGAACATATAGTGTCAGCTATGACCCTTTGACTTATTTACCGCTCAGATGGTCCCCCATGTCTGCTCAGGCAGTCTGCTCTCAGGTACCGTGCACTGTTACCTCTTGACAACCCTTTTCTTTTCACAAAGTTGTCATTCATAGATGAGTGCGTGTAATGTTTAGCAGCACTATAACTGTAACCACTGAACAAGGGTATGATTCAGCCCAGTCAGCTGGGCTAATCTTTTATAGCACCCTGGTTTGGTTTTAACTGATAACCCAGGCGCAGTGTGCTATGCCTCATGCGTGGTCTGTGTGTTCCTCTCAGTTTTTAGCCCACTCCCTGCCTCCATCCAGGCTCAGGTGCCCTTGGTGCGATAAGATAAATCTTTGCTCGCTCTTGTTTGCTTCCCCTTCTGACCTCTTGACACTCCACCTGGATGGGTGTGTGGCCTGTATAAAGATGTGGAAGCTGAGAGTTGACTGAATAACAGAGAAATAGACAGAAGAACATCTAGGACTGCTCTCTTATATGGCCTACTGTAGTTATGGCTTATGGATTTTTACAGTCCTCGCTGCATGAAGTGTGGATGTCTCCGATACTGCAGTAAGTGTTGTTAGCAACTGTAACCTGGTTAGACTTAAGACTTTAGACTTCAGACTCAAAGAAACGTGTTTGTAAAACAGCTAATGCTGCATTTGTTTTCTTGCTACTTGGTGATACGTCTTGTGCTATTTCTTATTGACATCAGGGAATTGAAAATAGCTGCTTCACTGACTATGCCCAAGTAGTTTTTCTTGAGGCTGTAATATTTTGTTTAGATAATGCACCACATGACTTATTCATACTAAACTGTAATGACAGTTATGAAGACAGTTTTTCAGGGGAAGTAGAGTTACTGAGCAATGGGTTAGACCAGTTCTTTGTACTGTTGTTCTCTGCTCTGAATCTTAATTAGTCACAAACATTAACTGAATGTTAATGCTCATTCTTCTCCACATTCCTCTTGTCATGTCAGAAAATTAAACTCCTCCTCTCTGAGTGAAGCAGTTAGTGTCTATATTGCAAGATGCTATGGCAAAAGTTGCAAAGTCATTGCAAAAGTCTGTAGATGCAGTTATTTAGTGTTGAAATACAGGATGCTTGCACTATGTAACATAAATTTTGTCATCAGTGTTGTTATTGAGTTGCGCAGACGAAGTGGTTGACCAACGTGTTTTGCTTGTTTGAATAGTTCATGCTCGTTCACCAGCTCCCACAAGAGTCTCAAACCTGTTTGGAATGAGTTTGTTGTCATTTGTTTATGAGGACCTTTTCATGTTGTTATCTATGGTAACACATTAGTCCTGTGGTATTAGTTATTGGTTACTCCCTCGGCAGTCGACATAGTTGAGACAGCGTTTTCCCACCCAGGTAATATACTGTACAATGAACTTTGATACCAGCAGCATACTTTCGACTGGACTAAGCTCACCTGTTGAACAGGTGTAATGTAAAAACTAAACATTAACTAGGGCTCAACAATATATATAAATATATTATTTTTTCCTTTAAAGACAGATTTGGCTTTCACATTTTGTGACACTTTTCACATATTGTGATTGCGATATTTTCAAAGAAAAAAAATCCAAAAGTGATTAGGATGTGATTTTTGCTGGGGTCTGTACCAAACCAGCATGCTCCTTTATGTCTGGAGAATCTGATTTTTAGGCCGGGGCATTGCTGTTACACCACAATGCTTCATTTATTATGTATGTTGTGACGCATTTTACCTTTTTCAAAAAATTGCGGCTTGAGCGATTTGGATATTGAACATGTCCATATTGTAATTCGTCTTTTTTCCTGTCAGTTAACTGGGTCACTGTTATTTTAAGTCCATCCCACTGTTACACACTCAAGCTGACATTTGTCGGTGTGTGTCTGTTTGTTGCTGTGTGTGTTGCAATCATGCATCACACACTTGGAGACAATGAAGGAGCTTTTAATTAAAGACGATGCTGTAGATTATATTTGTGTCTTATTGTCATGACTATCTTGTTCTTGCCATGCCTTATTGCCTGTTTAACACAGACTGTCACCACTGTCCAGATACAACTCTTGACACAAGCGCACTAATGAGCAGTGGTACTATGGTGTTGTGCTGTCTTTCACTGTGCAGTTTATTAAGTTAAATGAAATCCACCGAGACCAAAAGCTGTTTAATTACATATCACTTGATAAGATGGACTTGTTCATAATGATGGTGCTTTTGCTTATGCTTGGGAAAAGAACAACAACCAACAAACAAGAAATTGCTCCTTTTTAAAGGTGTACAGATTTGTGTGCAAGACCAGTAATTTGTCCAGTTCTAGAAAATGATTTGCAAACTCAACACTGTGTTTGTTGCTTTCCAGTGGAGGTGGTGAGGGATCACTGGACCGGCTTCTCCCCGCAGTAAGCACAGGCCTTTCACCCAGAAAAAGGACCACCAGCCAGTGCAAGTCTGAGCCTCCTCTCCTACGCACCTCCAAACGAACCATCTACACTGCCGGCCGCCCACCCTGGTATAACGAGCATGGAACACAGTCCAAAGAGGCCTTCGTCATTGGTACGACACTCACAGAAATGGATTTCACGGTGGAGCAACACTGGTGTTTTATTCCTTCTATGTCTTTGTTTCATTCAGAGTAAATTCTCCTAAAACTTTGCGTTCTCATATATCAGAATCCTTATACAGTCCTTTAATACAGTCTTTTTAAGAGTGAGTTCTTGATGCTGAAGGATAAAGCAGCCCTAGACTAAATCAAGAACTGAATATTAAGTCTAACTCTGAAGAATTGACCACCTTACTATTCCAGTTTTGAGCGTGTAGGTGTTTCGGACACCTGCATTGTGTTGGACACAAAGTTAACAGATACTCCGTACAAGCAGATAAGAAGTGTGTTCTGCAGAAAGAAGCAGTCACCGCATTTATTGCTAATGGGTATTGACAGGCTCATTCAGTGTCGCTATTGACATTTTAAATGTGTTAGATGTGGCTCTGCTTTGTTGCTCTAGAGGTATTATACATATAGCAGGACAGTGTTTTGAGCAAAGGAATTGAATTTCTGTAAATACCTTCAGATGTTAATGGGGATTTTTACCTTAAAGGGACAGGTCACCTCAAAATCCCAAGCTTTTTTTTTTTCTTTTACCTGTAGTGCTTTCTGTCAGCCTAGCTACCTCCACCAGCTGCATCACTGTGAAGTGTACGTCTACTCACGGACAAGAGACTTGTGCTTGTGACAGCACAGGTTGTAAACATTAATGGTGTCCTCCTTGGCTGAGATGTAGCATTCAGCAGCAGTATCGGTTTGCTATAAACTAATCTCCACAAGTGAGCAGTGTCAGACTAGTGTTAGGGGTGTAGATGCACACTTCCGTCTGTGTAGTGATAGCATTGATGGGGATCGTTCAATAGGAAGAAAATAGTCCCTACATGAAGCTGCTCATGAAAATGTACTGTATAGCTGCTTTGAACACCACAAGCCATGTAATTCCATTATATTTCTGAGAAGGCAGACATCTCCACTGCCAGTATCGCCAGACCTCAGCAACGCACACCAAAACAATCTAGATGGATAAATAACATCACAGGTTAGAGGAAACAAAATGTGGTTTTGATTTTGAGGTAAATTGTCCCTTTAAAGAACCTTACAAACCTTAGAGAAAGCCCGGTTCCTTGTTTCTGCCTGCCTCTGACATGCAAATGATAGCCTGAAGCAACCTCAACACGCAGTGTGTCCTGTCAAGCTAGCACTAGTATTGTACACTCCCAGTAAGCAAAGGAATTTTAAAATTACGCTTGTGCCATTGAACATGTATGCAAGCGTTATGCAATGTCTTCCTGGTCTTACAGGCTTGTGTGGCGGCAGCGCTTCAGGAAAGACAACTGTGGCCAGGAAAATAATTGAAGCTCTAGATGTGCCGTGGGTTGTGCTGCTGTCTATGGACTCTTTTTACAAGGTGGGCATATGTGTGAAGTATGTTTGCTATGTATTGATGGTGTGTGTGTGTCCAGTTGCATGCAACCATGCACCTGTTTATAAATACTGTAATGTCAAGATACTGGATGCCTATTACTTAAAAAATAGGTTTACCTGAACTTTGACCCCCTTTATACCTTGCAGTAGAATGCGTCTCATATTCAGATTGTATCTGAGATCCATTCACTCTGTCCAGTTTCTCCTCCTCCTCCTTCTTCTTATTCTTCTTAGGTGCATTTACATCTGTAAATCCAATCACCCAAAATGCATTTTAATGAAAGGTGTAAAGGGGGTCATGTTTGTGCATGTCCTTAAATCAATCCAAGTGTTTCTAGATAAAATCTTTACATCACATGAGTCCAAGAAGTCACTTCCTCCCTTCATTTATGTCCTACAGTATATGGCTGCTAACCCCCGAGTGGCCTGAAGGAAGGGTTGGAAAGAGTGAGACTGAGTGCAGAAGACAGAGTGAAAGAGAGAAAATAGGATTGCCTTTGGATCCCAGAAGGAAAATTAGGATAAGAGGAGTGACGGGAGAGAAAGGAAACGGAAAGGATAAAATATTAGGAGGCGGATGAGTCAAAGGAGAAGTACAGTGGTGAGCGAATTGGGGAGGGAAAATGAGTGGTGGAGAGCAATCAAGCAAGAGCCATCATTCTTGCCCCTCTATACCTCCACCCACTCTCTGGTTATGTAATCCAGTCACAATCTGACAACAGCGGTTCAGACTGTGCAGAGTGGGAGGGATTTACCACTGGCCAGTGGGACTGTAGCCTTCACCACACTGCAGTACCAGAGGTCGGCATCCAGAACATTTTGTTGAGTATTTGTATCCTTTAATTTATATCTCCTGTTCTTCTGTTGGGGTTTCCTCATGTTTGCACACAGCCCCCAGAAAGCCTGTAACACTGGTTTATCATATTAAGTGTGTAATCAGTTCATTTGAGAAGGGGGTGTCGCTGTTCTGAAACTGCCAAATACCAGATCTAGGATTTTAATGCTCAACCACCCTAAGGGCGCACACACACATACACACACACACACACACACACACACACACACACACACCTCCTGGTACAGACGTCACAGTGGCGCATGATGTTCTCCTAAATTTAGGTCCCCTAACTTCAACTGCTCTTGAACAGCAATTTGTGTCCAAGTGTTTTTGCACAAGCTTAAATGAATTATGTGCCAAAGCAGTATTTCATCCTTTGTTTTATTACGATGCATTTACATGAAATTGTTTTATCAGTCGTTATTCTTAATAAGCAAAGAGAGCCAGGACTGAGACATACACGTGCTTTGCTCGGCTAACCATTTTTCATTGTGCTTGGAAAGCATCGTGACGGTGGCAAGTTAACTGTAAAGTCATTCCAACGTTGTTGTGATCCTCAGGTCCTGTCCTCAGAACAGCAGACTCTGGCAGCCAGTAATGACTATAACTTTGACCACCCTGATGCCTTTGACTTTGATTTGCTGACACACACCCTGCGCAAGCTCAAACAGGGCAAGAGCGTGAAAATCCCTGTGTATGACTTTACAACTCATGGGAGGCAGAAGGAGTGGGTAAGCATGAACACGCACGCACACACGGCAATGCACTTTGTAAGTTAATGAGTGGCATGTCAGAGTTGCTGAATATAATCTCAGTTTCTCGATTACCTAAGAGGGTTTTAATCTCCGTCACTAGAGGTTTAGAGTCACATTGCAAATCTGCTACTCCAGATGGTCACTGACAAACCATTACTGTGATTTCTGTCTTCTTGTTTTTATACTTTAATGTCCATTAACTACAGTTACACATTCTCTCATCAGCGGTCACATTCTCATCATGATGATTGTTGCAAAATGCATATTCGTCTACTTTCTCTACATCCATTTACTGAGTATGTACATTGTCCTGTAATAATACATGCACGTGTGTCCACCACAGAAAACCGTATATGGAGCGAGTGTTATCATCTTCGAGGGAATCATGGCCTTCACAGATAAAAAGCTCTTGCAGGTAGGGCAAGGTTATCGTCCTCTAACATGTTCAGCTGGCCTGTGGAAGGTGCTGGAGTCAGCCTTATATTTATCTGTGCATGTGGTCAGACATGCTTTTCTGTGCATATGTGGGAGGGGGCTTTTTCCCCCCAGTTTTATACACTTACGCCCGTCTGTGTTGTGTATGCAGAATGTTATCAAGCATTCTAAATGCACAGTTTTCCATTTAAATGTAAGCAAATTCAAAATTCAAACCGCAGGATTGGAACGATAAATCGGCCGATGTCACAGATATACTGATATCTGCATGTATGTTGCCAAATGCCAGAGATACTGTATGTTTAAAGTGAATATGAAACTGCATCACGTACTTTGTCCAACAGCACACACTGACAGGTTTATTTTTCAGCTGTAAATGACACTTTTTTAATGGTTGTATCTCCTATCATTATGCCTGCCTGTTACTGGGAAACTGATTGGCAGATATTTTAATACACACAGTAATACAGACAGGTTAATGTTTCCAATTGCTGTTAAAGGTCTGTTGATATGAGATATAATTATAAGCACTGGAGAAAAGAGTTTTTTCAATAATTATGAGTTGAAAATGCTTATTTTTCATTTACCAGTTGTTCAATATAAATATGAATATGTCTGCAACTTCTGTGCTAAAAAAAACAAAAAAACATTGGCCCTTTAATCTTGCTTTCAGGACAGAAGTAGGTCAAGCACGTACTTCTTGTAATGAGTTGCCAGCTGACAGAAATAAACAGAATAAATTATAAAGGTTAATTAAGAGCCACCACACACTTGAAGCCCCATTGTGATCTTTCATTTTAAAAGAAAACAGCGTTTCAACAGCTAAATTGTCCTTGTCGGGGGGAATTTTTGCATTAATTCAAATCAAACTCATTTCAAGATACATTTTTCTGTGTAGAAAAAGGGATTTTGCAAGCTCAGCAAACTTCAACTTTAAAAAGTCTTGACATAAATTATATATCATAACACATCTGTAAGCAAAACTGTGCTCCCAGAGTTTGACCGTAAAACACTACGAAGAAGCTAGAAATAGGATCCAGAAGGTGTATTTAGCTCGTCATTTTCTTTGTGGGAATGTGTGCTATAAAACTCAGCCTAACATTTTCTCTCTGATTCATGTTCTCCTGTCAGTTGCTGGACATGAAGATTTTTGTGGACACAGACTCTGACATCCGGCTGGTGCGTCGGTTGCGGAGGGATATTACAGAGAGGGGCAGAGACATTGAAGGTGTCATCAAGCAGTACAACAAGTTTGTCAAGCCAGCATTTGAGCAGTACATTGAACCCACCATGCGCCTGGCAGATATTGTGGTTCCTCGTGGTGCGTATACAGGTTCAGTATTACATAAGGGTTACTATGATAGTAGTAATATAAAAAGGAGAAAACTCAATGAACAGTGCAACTAAGGAAGTAATATACTCAAGTATGTTTCCTTTGGAATTTAGTCAAATGTTCATTTTATTGCTGATTAAGTTCTATGTTTGCAAACTCCTTCTGATTCCATGGCTCTTTGTTTTGTGTTTGTCGTGCCGTCAGGTGGTGGCAACATGGTGGCCATTGATTTGATCGTGCAGCATGTCCACAGTCAGCTGGAGGAGGTAAGAGAGGTCACACTTAAAGGCCTACCTACATACTTGCACGCACACACCGGCACACAGCATGTGTCATGCAGGTTTATATCACAAGTGCATGTGAATGCACAGAAGGGAATTATGACCCTGCATTCATCCTCCCTGGTGGTATTTTTTTTATGGCTTGGTTTCTGATTAAAAACATCTTGCTGTGAGTTTAGTCGGTGGGTGATTTGCTGGGTGTAGTTGAAAGCAGCCCTTTTTTGTCAGTAATTACAAGTTCTGTCACTCCCTCTAGTGGACAGAAAAGACATTGCACATATTTTCAGGGAGGCTGAATGTGCACGATTGCTCCAGGCTTGTTCAGGAAGTTAGAACAGAAAAGTGAGACTGAAATATATTATTTTGCTAAGTATTGTGAAAAGCACTCATTAACCGTAGTCCAGAATAATCCTCAATTGTAATTGTGTTTGTTTTAGGAAAAACTATTGCAATTTTGAACAGAATGCTAATGTTTTCTCAGTTTCTTTTTACTTATTTGATGCAACTCTTATGCCTTCACTCTTGCTGTCTGTGTGTTATTGTGGTTTAAAATTTGCAAATTAGTACTTAATGACCCCTGATCACAGTTACAGTCCTAATGATAAGAACACAGAATAAATACTTGACAGTCATCATCTGATAAGAGTCTGAATCTGGAGCCAAATATTGTATTTTCACTTTTAGGACAAAGAAAGATGTTTGCCAAATATGTAGTTGTAGTAGTAGTAGTAAATATTCTAAAATGTGTTAAGAATGTGAGTATGGCCCTTTAAATACGCACTCAGGACAGAAGTTGGTGAATGGTATACGTGTTGTAATGACGAGCTGGCTGAAAAAAATCAACAGGAAAAAAGATGAAACAAGAGTCTGCAGACATTTGTAGCTCCACGCTGATCATTTATTTTGGAGGAAAAGTGTTTTAAAAGTTTTCAGGTGAATTGATGACATCACATTTCTTATTGTGCATCACTTAAATCCTGATACATAATTATGCGCCATTAATTGCACGGCCGTAATAGAAATCCCGTCTCCATATTTCATTCTGCTTGCTCTTCACAAGAAGCCCTGCAACAGTGAACCGAGTGTTGTTGCTGTTTTGACTTTTGGATCTGTTGTGCAACATGCACTGATTGTCACCAGAGGCATTTTTGCTCAGGGGGAGCACTTTGTGCCACAGTACAGTTTGCCTTGTTCCCTCCCTGCTATACACACACACATTTACACACATGCTGCTGATGGACTGCTCTCTCACTCTCTCTCCACCACCACCCCAAATCCCTCCATGGCTCACAGCGCGAGCTCAGCGTCAGGTAGAGTGGCCTTTATCCTGTCTATCTTTCTCTCCTCACCATCTGTCCAGTTCCCCGACTGCTCCAGCTCCTTACTGGGAGAGAGAGGAACATAAGCCAGCAAAACCAACCTCTACCTTCCACTGATCTGCTGGCTGCATGGCACATCACCAGGCGGCACTGTTGTATCTCTAGAGCAGATATACCTAATTAGTCATCAGTAACAAGCCTGTGCCAAAAATATTGTAAAGACTTCGTCCACACCAGCATTGAATGAATATAAAAACTGCATGAAAGCTGCTGACACCATTGGGCAGTCGAACTAAGATCAGAAGTTTGGATTTGGTGTGGTGCAGCCAGCATTTAATGCAAAGATGTTGGTTTTCCTTCTCTCTACGTACTAGAGAAATGACAACTCACACTCTTCCTGCCTTCTGTGTCTAAAAATACACCAATGAGTCAAGTCACTGACCCCTCCTTTCAGCGACAACATGAAGAAGAGAGTGACTATAACAGAAAGCGAGAGAGAGGAAGCTCTTGCTACAGCTATTGTTGACTATCATATACCTCAGCCACAGAGAAAGTTTCCAATACCCTACTACAAAGCACTGAGTTTTTCCATTGAATGTCGGCCACAGCATCTGAGACAGAGAGAGAGGAAGTGAGGTTGGTGTCTGTCTTTAGACACAGGATGTGCTGGGGCCTGTGAGCTGAAATACCAACCTTTACTGTTCTACATGGTGAAAGAGTGACAGCCACACGATAGCTTGCGCACCTCCCACGCGAACACACAGTGGATGCATGTGCATAGACATCAGAATCTGTTTAAAAACTTTTGTCTGTTTTGCCCAAGCATCTGCAAAGATCTTTGAAAGCACGGCCCGTTACTGCATTTCTTCTCTGAATCATGATGCACGTACAAATTGAGAACATGTAGACTATTATTTGACTTAAAACATCAGCCTACCTTGGTGGTGAGCGTTATTTTCGAGACATTTGACATTTTCAAGCCTCCGCTGTCACACTTCTCACTGTGTGCGATCGTCCCTTCATCCCTTCATCCACCTGATGTTGTGTCTCTTCTCATTTTTTCCTCCTCTTGTCTGTTTTTTTTTTTCTTTTTTTGTCTTTCTGTGTCCCCTTCTGTTGTCATTGGTGTTGTTGTTTCGTCAAAAAACTCTCCCCATAGAGGAAACTTCGCTGGGATATGTGAGCAGATTTGCTATGATTTCTCTTTTCTTTGCATCTGGCTAATGTGTTTCTCAGTGACATCGTGGATACTGTAGTGTCAACATGACTGCATCACTGAGTAACAGTGTGTCTGTTCCTCTATAGAGCCCAGGGTAGACCTAGGCTAACTAGATATTCAAACCTAATATTTATGTGTGGAGTCCCAGGGAATTATTACACGTAGTAGAGACCTATCATGGAAAATAATCATCATGCATTTATGTATATTACACAGTGAATTTTTCTTTTATTTCAAATCCATATGTATTATGTTAGTAATTTTTAAACGGATCAGTTGACCTGTCTAACTTCTTTTCCATCATCATGGTCTCTGTGCTGTTGTAATTTTCCACTAAAACACTCAACACAGGCACTGTGTGCTTTGCAATTTTGTGCATCTGCCTTTTCCCAAGTAATCCTGCTACAGTGGTTACACACTACCAATATCAACTTTCCTCTAACTACTATTGAAAAATGATTTCTGTTGTATCTTGATTTTTGCATGTGCTTACATGTCTGTGTGTGTGTGTGTGTGTTTGTTTTCTGGATGTGCACACATTATGTATCGTACAAATGCGTGCAAAATGTTTATGTGTATTGAGTTCATGTGTCCATCTTCCCTCTTTCCACTTCTCTCACCCTGCACCAATCCCCATTCTCCTATTTGTTTCCGTGGTTACAGGGCAGCCCTGGCTTCTGCACACCAGGCCCAGCCCCTCCCCCAGACCCTCAGCGTTCTAGAGAGCACGCCCCAGGTCAGGGGCATGCACACCATCATCAGGTAAACGCTGAGAAACAGGATTTGTTACATGAACAGCTACATGTGTTTCCATTAAATAAGGAGTGTGCAGCGCACAGCAGCTAACGGCGTTATAAATCTTGTATGGTTCCTAATCACCCACATGTAGAAACAAGGAAACCAGCCGCGATGAGTTCATCTTCTACTCCAAGAGGTTGATGCGTCTGCTGATCGAGCGAGCGCTCTCCTTCCTCCCCTCACAGGTGCCAAACACTGACAGACACTGTTAATTAATTCATAGCACTGCATGAAGGTTCTGTAATCCTTTGTATTAAGTAGGACTCTGAACCATTAGATACCTGGGCGGAGATGGAGACATGTGTAGGAGAAATGAAGTGTTAGATAACTGATGGATAGGCAAAGAGCTGACAAGACACAGCGACAGAGTGAGACACAGTACATAACGTGGCCTTGAAATGTGGGAAGAGTATTAAAAGATGAAGATTAATGGAAAAAGAATAAGTGTGTGTATTTGCGATAAAGAGAATCAGATAGACGCACGCATGAGCATGGAAACTTGTCTAGTCACCACAATGGAAAGTTTCCATACCTTAACTGTAAGATACACAAACACACACGTGACTGAGAGTTTGAAATTCAATGTAGCTGGTCACAAACTATTTTTCATGACTCCTAAAGCTCACTATAGCAATCAGCACTGTGCTCATACTGTTCTGATTTTTAATGTTATCTCAGGTCCACACAGTCCAGACCCCCCAGGGAGAGGATTATGAAGGCAGAACTTTCCACGGGAAGAGGGTGAGTGAACTCCATTTACATCCTGCCGTCTTCTCAACTTTCTTATTTTATTTTATTTTTTATCTTAAAGAGCATTCAGAAGAGTTTTGTCTCGACCCAGACTGATGCAGCTAACCTCTGTTTAATTCATCTATGTTGTTTGTTTTTCTTCAGATCACAGGCGTGTCTATCCTTCGAGCCGGGGAGACCATGGAGCCGGCTCTGAGGGCCGTCTGCAAAGACGTCCGCATCGGAAAGATCCTCATCCAGACCAACCAGGACACAGGAGAACCAGAGGTGCACATTTAAATCCTGATTTATGAGCTGTAGAATTTGTGTTTTTGCTATAATTGTCCTACAATTACCTTCAATGTCCTAAATTTGGCAACATCGTGCATATTCACATAACATTATTCATCTCACAGTGAGTTTCTTGTAGTTTGGCACTTCTTGCTCATCTACATGTGCTTTCCAGGAAATTCTCGGTTCTCAATTTCTGCACACTGCCACCCATGATACAGGATGCTACAGGATGGTACTGGTCATGTAGGCTAGGTGTTGGCATTAACCCACATCCTGTCTCTAAACGTTTTCAGCTTCATTACCTGCGTCTGCCAAAAGACATCAGTGAAGATCACGTGATTCTGATGGACTGCACTGTGTCGACGGGAGCTGCAGCCATGATGGCTGTTCGAGTCCTGCTGGTGGGTGCGCCTAATTGTTCACAAGTCTAGGTTGCCTGCCATGGAGTGCTTTCCTCATGTAGCCTATTTTCTTGGCTTTTTCAGGACCATGATGTTCAGGAGGACAAGATCCTGCTGGTGTCTTTGCTCATGGCTGAAATGGGAGTCCACTCAGTGGCCTATGCATTCCCACAGGTCAAGATCATCACCACAGCTGTCGACAAGAAGGTCAACGATCTGTTCCACATCATACCTGGCATAGGTGAGTCACAGAAAAAAGGGAGTCATATTGATTATTTTGCCCTGTATTTACTCTTTGTACACATGACGTGCTTCATCTAAACATGATGTTTTAACTAACCTGTTTTTTGTCACCGTAGGAAACTTCGGGGATCGATACTTTGGAACAGACGCACCGCCTGACTGGAGCGACGAAGAGATGGATGAGCCCAGTTACTGATGACATGATTGTTCTTGGATTATGTAATTCAATGGAGTGCACTGATCAGTTGGGCTGTTCCCCTCGGAGGACAATGTGAGGACATGCTTTGCCTCTGTTTGGGTGTAACGCGCATCCTTCAAGGGCCAAACAAGGTGTCCTGAAAAATAAACCGAGAGCAGGGCAACACATTATTAATGTACAGTCACCTTGTTGAAACTTTAAATTATTATTTTGTCTCATGTAAATGCTGTTGTGGAAAGATGTGTTATAAAGTCTGAAGTATTTTTATATATACAGTAGGGGACTACTGTAAGTCCAAATGTCTTATTTCAGTATTTAAATTGTGTAAATCTCTCTATTGAAATTTGCAGGCATGTTGTTTTGAAAGGATAAATCTCGCCTTAAAGCCGTGAGCTGTGGACGACACAACTGAATGTTGAATTAGCACGTGCAGTGAAAGAAAAAAATCATTATTAAGGTTATTTTTGACGACATACCTTCCTCTTCAACTTTCACAAAAGTTAAATCAGAACATGAACTCGTGCTGCTCAACTTCTATCGCCATGAGCACTTTCTGAAGGACCATTCAATCGGAAAATGTGTAGGTGTATCTGTCTTTTTTTTTAGCTCTCTGGTTCACCCTTCTCCTTCTCTGTGGATGCTGACCTAACCAGTTGAAACGAGCGTTGAGAACCGTTTCATTATACAGCTAAAAGTATGCACTTGTTGTGTGTATTTATGCTGCATGTCCTTCATTTACATATTTGGATATGGATGGACCTGACCAGTCAGCAGGCAAGTCATATATCTTTTTGCTGCTGTGAAAATGGGTCATCTGCATTTAACAAACGCAGATTAAGTGTTTGTTTCAGTCTCACAGGTCCTGATTTATGCTTCTGTTTTTCATGCAGGATATGGGATTGTTTTTTTTAAAGGGCTGTTGAGTTGAGGATTCAGAAAAACTGTGGTGTTCACAAAGTCATGCCAGTGCCTGATCTTTTTACTTGATATCAGTACTGAAGTGAAATGTTTGTAGTTGATGCCTATTTAATATTGCCTTGTTTTTTGAAGAAAAATGTTGACAGTTTGCCAGATGTTTGGGTCACACTCCATAATATCCATCCATATGGTTGTTTGAATGGAGACAAGGAAGGAGTGTTGAATGCAAAGTTCATCTTTATATCATTACGTCCTCTGTTCACATTAGTATGATGTTCTCCTCTGCAAGTTCACAAAACCATGATACAGATTTCAGTGGATAATTAGTAAAAAAAAAAAAAAATGCTTTTATTGTGGTGTACATTCAACAACATTAAAGGATGTAATGAGACGTTTTGAAAATGTAAGCGTGCAAACTAGTCACATTTGCTACAAGTACTGTTACTATTGTTGGCTCACCATTACTTTTCCATTCACTCACCTGCAACTGTACAGTGTGTCTATTACTGCTGAATACAACTGTCAGTGAGTCATTCTGTTCTGAAAATCCATCGATTGTGTTTGCAGCCTCACTGTTTGACTGTTTACCACCTCTGCTGCATGTTTTTTATATAATTTAATAAAAGTGCAATAGAGCTTTTACACTGCTCCCAGTGCATTATTTCATATATGTCAAATGTGAATTTTGGAACCATTAAAACACATAACGGACAAAAGGTAACATTTAAATCATCTGCATGTTTTAATCAAACATTTCAAGACAGAAACATTACCTCTTTGAACATGAACAGGAAGGATATTGTGGTTGTCCTCATCTCATGGAAAGGAACCTTGATATCTTCCATCACTTTCCATAATTATCACTCTGACAGCTGTCAAGACGCCAGCCACGGCAAAGTATGATTGACACAAATTTGATGAGGCTGATGGACAATTACAAACGGGCAGCCTATTAGGCAGATATTGACCCACAAGAGGCATCTTTTTTCTGAGCGAGGAGGTGTGAGAAGGACAGGCAAAAGACACGCAAGAGCTGAAGATATTAGGAAGGTCAGAAGCGGCATTTTCATTCCTGTGCTGCGCTGGTTCATCCGCTGTTAAATATGCAGCTGTCATAGATCTTTCTGTAACGTTTTTTAACAATTTCATTTGTTAAATCGGCTGCTTGTTTATCTGCTATTCAAGTCACAGCATTTTTTTTTACACGCACACAATTTAGTGAGATCTTCCACTGAATGATGACATTTACCTAAAAGGTGTACTTAAATTCAGCTCAGATGTTTTTTTCATGACACACTGGTCCTTTGAATGGAGATGTCAGTGGAAAGTTTACCACCAGCACTGACAAACAGGAAGGTAGTGCGTCTGTGTGTGAGAGTTGCATCCCCATTGGTAGTACAGAGCACGATGAGGTCACAGCTTATAAGACGGCAGGAGTGGCCTTTTTTAACTCAGCGACCTGTGTTTCTTTTTCATCCTCATGTCACGAGCTTTGCTCCAGGTTGCTCTGCTCTCTTCCTGTGCGCCTTCTTTTGGGCCTCGACTTTAACGCGATGAAGACTGCTTCCCCGTCAGTCTGGACTGGGTCTGAGGAGTCAGAGGGTCTGCCGTGTGGGTAAGAAGTACTTTGACAAACTTGCCACAATCCTCCACTCCACTGTTGTGATGATTGCTGCGACATGAAAGAGAGGAAACGTGGACAGAAACTATGCATTTATGGTTATTTGTCAGGTTAATGTGCTCTCTGGCAGAGAGTGTGTCCAGATTGTAAATGTGAAGAGATGGCGTGAGTAGACCAACACAATACAGTGGCTTAATGCAGATAGTGAGGATGAATAATTCAGACAGTGAAGTATTTCTGAATCATGTGAAGAGGGTTTGGATTAGTCGGTTGAAGAGGGCAAAGCATTGTCTTTCCCTTTCTCTCCCTCCTTCTCCTTTCATGCTCTCTTTCTGCTCCCCAGTGCTCTCCATCTGCACAGTTTATCATGACAGGAACATCTCTAAGAGACTGGACTGTCCTCATAAAGTCGGGCCGGGGTGATTTAGATGTTTTTAGTGTGACATGCAGTTTGTGCATTAGGCTCCGTCGGCTGAGTGTTTAATTGCTCTCTGAGTGGTTTCAGTGCAGGTTAGCTAACAACAGAGAGCCAGCCACGGTGTTAACCTTCTTGTATCGCGCACAGAGTTTTCTGAATGAGAACGTTTGCACAAACACGAGCCAGATGTGTTGTTGAAACGCATTTAATTGTGGCTATTGGAGTATGTCATTAGATTAAAACCTCCATTTTAGTGAAATGAGATATTACATTTATACAATGGGAGCAGCATCTGCACCCTCCTATAAACACAGAGACCTACTGAGGCTTTATTTTTTTTACAAGAGTAAGTGAAATTATACAATGACTGAATGAAAATGACTTTAATTCTCTAAAGTACTTTGTTTTTTTAAATTTTTTTAAGTATACTTTTTCGGTGTAATTCAAATATTGTTTCTGGCGCCAAATTCCAAACAAATGTAAAGACGCACGTAGCACACAATCTAAATTATTATACATTGTGGATGCTAAATTATTTTACTTCATACTTTTATTTGTTTGACAGCAAAAACAAAATAGTGCCTTTTTGGTCACAAATATCAAAAACCTGCAGCACAGCTCATCTGAGCAGCAGCTTATTTTAAAGATACAGCCTTCGGATGATGTGATTAACAAAGTTGGTGACCAGCATAGTGTGACCAGCAGTATTATCTCATTATACATATGTATTCCATATGGCTTTAATGTGGACTTTTGTGCATCTGAAATTTTTATTTACTAAAAAAACACCCACAGCCACCAGCAAATCTCTCAGAGAAGCATATTTCCAGATGTGCAAATGTATCTGGACCATAATTACTGTAAATTAGACCTATTTTCTCTGTATTTTATCAGGTGATTTTGCTTTTGTCGAAGTAGGGGCCATGCTCAGCGTGGACACTGTGCACTGCGGCGGCTCATGGAGCAGCCTGAACAGCACGCCAAGCTCTGTCGTAACTTTTGAGTGGTTCTTTCTAGGACTGTCCAACCTGAGAATGGTGATTTCAGGCTCAATCTCAGGTTCGTCAGCCCATGAAACGCTAACTCACCTCAGCCGATCGCGAGGACGAACACCAAAAAGCTGTAAAACCTGCATGGACTGTGCTGGAATATGTTTTAATATTCAGAAAGAAAGGTTTTGAATTATGTGCTTATCAGATACATCACTAGTATCATTTTACTCCCCATATTTCACCAGTTGTAAATTATGAATATTTCCTTTTATGGCTGAAACTCCCCTGACTTTATTGCCAAAATATACACATCTGGTAGTATCTGACGCCTCTCTTATGTATTGAATCAAGCTGAATGTTGTCCTTCCTTTATTCCACTTATTATAAATGGCAGTGTTCAAAATAAGTGACCTGTGACAGCGTCTCTCCTCCTCACACATAAGTCTGCTGTTTTAATGATGTGACAGAAAGAGCAACAGTTGCCTCCAACAAAAACTGCCTATTTACCAGTAGAGGGAGCAATGCACACACTTACCAGAGTGCACAGGGTGCTGCTGCCTGTGTAAATTACTTTGATAATGTTAATTTAAACCTTAAAGCTAAATCGGCTGAATCACCCATTCAGTGGTTCCGTCTCTGCGTCTTCGAGAACGGCTGCTTCACTCCTAAAAATGATGGAGAATAGACTCGCTGAAGGTTGCTTCACATGCTGCTTTCTCGTTGTAACAATTGGAAAACACCTGGCAACGCTGAAAATGTGATATTATTTCAAACCACTCAGACAAAGTGTTATTTTTGGTGGTGATGGATGAACCAACGCGAAGACTGTTGTTTGATCTCATGCAAGTATAAAGCTGTTAACCAGCGCTGGTGTTCTTATGTGACGTCTGCAGACGGCATTTCCCTTAATAATCACTCTGTTTCAGACTAGAAATGATGCTGCATGTCCGAGAAATTACAAGGTGTAGGAGAAGATACTGTGTTCACACACTCAGGGATTCTAAATTAGGTATATTCATATTTGCATACTCTGTACACAATCTGAGCTATTTCATACTGCTTTTCTTACTTATTTTCCAACAATTTGAACAAATTTTGTGGAACTTTTAAGAGAAATGACAGAAATAGTGTTTTGAATGTGTGCCTACAGTGCGCGCCTTTATGTGATCCGGTTTCAAGAAACACATTTTACTGTGGATTATATAGTAATACAAATTTTATTTTTATTTACTGACTCTTTTTGCATGAAACAGAACTTAGTATTAATGGTATAAAATCAGGGAAAGGTGAAATTTATAATAAAATAAAACAAGAATTATTCGCACATGTGGATACTCGCATGGAAAGAACTGTTTAAGAGATATAGCTTATTCTTTATCGTAAAATGATCCACAGACTATACTTTTCAGACGCGGCATAGATTTTTGCAGCATCTCTTATCTTTTACAGATGTAACACGTTAGTTTTCTCTTATTCTCTGAAAGACTTTTCGGGTCGCTCAGCTTGTCTGTCTTTTCTGAAGTATCTTAAGTTCTCTGAAAATCACTTTTACGCGGAAATTGAATATAATTGGGGAGTCTGTGGGCATTCAACTCCAGGAAGGGGTTCAAAAAATTACTTGATTTCTGGTGAGATCTGTACAGCGGCATGTGCAAACCCATTTGGGGGACAGAATGTGATTTCTTTTTACATTCTGACCTCTCACTGAGAGTAATTCAATCTGAAAATCACAGGTATAAAATGACTCGCGAAATGAAATGGAAGAAGCTTGAAACATCCAATCAGATCTTTCCAAAGTTGTTTTAAATTTAGCATGATATTTTCCATTTCTATTTTCCACTAACTATCCCTGCAAATGTTTCCATACGAAACACAAAAGGTGCCGTTTCCTCAGTAACAAAAGTATATTCAGACATGAGAAAATCATGCAGTTAATGATGCAAAAAAGGCGATTAAAATAGATGGAACCTCTTGATACACTTTGGCATCTGTGACATCATTTTTTTGTTTCTGTTTTGTTTCAACAAAGTCGCGACAGAAGCAACTAAAGACTGGGAAAGTTGTGGAATGCTCCCAAAACACGTGTTTGGAACAGGTAATCAGGCATCAAGTGAGGGCGGAGCGAGGTTCACCACTTACAAATGATATTACTACATGAGCTCAGGAGCACTTCCTAAAATCACTGCCGGTAAAACACAGTTTGTTTGTAAAATTGCATTCTGTTTTTATTTGTGCAGCGTCCCAGCTTTTTTGGAATCGGGGATGTCGAAATGAGGCATGTCGTGATTTTTTAGAGAGGGTGTAAATATTGATGTGGTCTTAAAACCTAACTGGATGCAAGCTGATGCAGAATTGTTCAGCATGTGCTTGTGGTTTTATTGTGTGCTATAAATGTTCTTTATTGGTTATGTTGGTCTACATTGGTTTTCAGGCATTGTACGATCTTGTAGGTGTTTGTTAGCAAATCTCCTTCATAAAGCCTGAAAAGGGTCTAGAGAGGTAGCAGGTGCGCCCTGTCACAACCCTGCCAATGCTAAAACATACAGACAATGGAGTGTTGCAATCTTTCTTATTTTTGTTTCTCTACGCTCACAACCTCACTGTGTCTTTAGTGTTATTTGAGGTAATCGAATCAGGGCGGCTTTGTTACTATTAAACATATTCACATCAGCTTCCTGTTGCCCATGAAAAGCCATTTTACAAACACTCTTTCAGAGGAAAATGGTCGTGTCGAATATGGTCCAGAGGAGTGTGTGACCCCGGTGACCTTCCTTTCATCAGGGTTAAAGGTCAGATTGGGATCCAACTCTCAATGGAGAGATTAAACCCTGTCACCACGGAAACATTATTTGCAACCAAGATGACCAGGGTCACATGGGTGAACACTGGCTATTATAAAATATTACACACTGACTTTAATCTTATGGGTGGAGAAAGGAGCATGTTTGTCATCTGATTCATGTTTTACTGTTTATCTCTATTCATGATAAAAGCTTGAATTATTGCAATGATTACAGCAGTAGGAGTGTTTGCGTGTGACTTTTCACGCTCGCTCTCCTGGCTTTAACCTTTGTTGCCCCACAGCGCTGTGTTTGTGAGTCAGCCGAGCGGGGTTGAAGCGTTTGAGGCACGTCGCCTGGGGTCAGCTGGCCGGGAATGAATGAGCTGAATGAACATGTGCGTGGACTGAAAAGCCAGGTCATGGTGGCCAAATGTGAGCCAAGGCGGCTGGCACACAGCGCAGTCTGAGGCTCGGTGAGGAAGTTCAGGTCAGCGCGGGTCACGAAATTAAAGGAAAGGTGTTTGAATTCATGTGTACATGTGGAGACTTAAATTTCAGTCTATTTCTGTCAAATTGCTGTCTGTTTAGGAGTAAAACACACGATAAGATAAACTGTTGTTGCTTCAAGAGCTGCTATTGTAACATACTCATTTTGGAAAAATTTAATCATTTAAAGAAATATGTCAATGGTTTTGTACATCTCAGCCAATTCCTGCAAAGGTTACACATTTAAACTTTGCTGTTTAATTTATTTCTATTTAAATTTCATTTGACTGGATCATGCCATTCAACATATGCAGCTAGCTTAGCTATTGCTATTTTCAACTATTGGCCCTCGGTGTGGTTTTACATGTACACATGTACACATGTATATATATATATATATATTTCAGCATCATAATCCCCACAATACACTACAGCTATGGAAATACAATAAAATGCACATATCACGATGCGCCAACATACATACATCCTACACCAGTAGGGGTACACCAGTTTGAGGGTACAACTAGCTCAAAAGCTCCGGTTTGCTTTGAGCCAGCACTTAACCTTTATCGTGAAAGATTTTATATCTGGAATTAATTTGATCTGAGTTGCTAATGTGTTCCAGAGTTGACAGCCCTTTATGCAGAGAGACTATCGTCCAAATTTAGATCTAAGAAGTAATATTTTACAGTTGCCATTCACATTTTGAAAGATTTTTTCTTTACCCTACAGGCACCGTTGCTTTTGCCACAACATAAAAATCAATAACTAGAAACATTAAAACTCCCTGAGAAAAATAAAAAAAAAAGCATTTCATCACCTTTAATTCTATGTCATTGTTATGTTTCTGTTGTGTGCAGGGTGGCGAGGGACAGCTACTTTGGTAATGGCTGTGCATGTGAGCATGCGAGCAAGTGGCCATGCGTGATCCTGTGTGTGTGTGTGTGAGTGTGTGTGTGTGTGTGTGTGTGTGTGTGTGTGTGTGTGTGTGTGTGTGTGTGTGTGTGTGTGTGTGTGTGTGTGTGTGTGTGTGTGTGACTGAGTGAGAGGGTTTAAAGGTGTGGTGGGAGCTGTGAGCTGAGGTCAGTTAGTTCCAGCCCCGAGGAGAGCGCCGCCACGGCCTTGGAACAGTGTGGGGGTGGTTCACTTCCCCTTTCCCTGCCTCACGGCTTCCTGTGAGCGCTTTAACCGTTAACCACACCCTCCTCCCCTGGCCTACACCCCCTCACACCACCACACACACACCAAGCCCTAGAAAACAATCTGCTCATACACCAACTCTCCCCTCTTTCTCCTTTATTCCCTGGCCAACCAACACACGCATACACTTCAACAATAGTCCTCTTCCTTCATGCAGTAGTAGTACTAGTCACACCTCACTCTGCACTGACAGCCATCTTGCTGTTTCTCTCTGCTGCACCACGCCTGACCCCCCTGCAAGCTAATTACGAAGATAAGTTAAAATCAGTGTACGTCGGCATGTTTGTACATGAACTGTGGCTTTACGGGTAAGTTTGCACTTCGTGACAATCCTCAGTTTCATCACATCGTGTGCATTAATGGAAAGGCATCCTAAAGATCCCGTCTCTGCTTAGCAACAGCTGAGTCACCACTGAAAGATGTCGGTGAGCAGATTTCCCAACATTCTCCGTTATCAGAAGAGATGAAATGATCTTTTTCATGTGTGTGATGGAATAAGAAGAATAAAACAACAAAAACAAAGCACAGAAAGGGCCACGTCTCACTGTCCCATCTATCACGCCTACAGCACCAGCATTCCTGCTATACTCTGATCAGACATTATGCTGCAGAAGAGGAGAATTCTGAACGAGATCTTCTGTGTCAGTGTGTATGCGAGTGGGCGTATATAAGCCTGTGGTCTGTGGAGGGACAGTGGAGTTGTGTTGAAGAGTCTGTGTGGGGAGGTATGTGTGTACATCGTGAGTGTGTGTGTGTACGCATAGTGGTAGTGGTGTTTTGGGGGTGGGGGGTGGGGGGTGGGGGGTGGAGGTCCACTCCTCCAAAGGGAGTGCTGTTCCCGTAGGGGAGAGGAGGAGTGGGGTGGAGTGCACGGAGTGAGTGTATGTGGGGGAGTGAGTGTGGGGGCAGCTAGGCCATCTGGACTGTGAGGAGGCTGAAGAAAGGGAGTGTGTATGTGTGTGTGCGTGTGTCTGTGTGTGTGTGTGTGTGTGTGAGACAGAGAGAGAGAGAAGAGATGGAACGAGGGAGGGAGAGTCAAAATTGAGGGTGTGGGAGAAAAGGATGGAGGTACGAGGAGAGGCAGGAATGTTGTTTGTGGTCATTACGCTAAACATTTTTACACTAATGCTCACCGTGCTGCAAAACGTATTGATTTGACTTGACAGAGCCACGAGTGAGGATCAGCTAAAGAAAGACGTTCAGTCAGTCTTCTCGACAGTATGTTTCTATTCTATTCTGAAGAATACTTTGTGTAGCCTTAGCCCTCCAAAGCCGTCCGTTTGCTCTCATAACATACAGATATGGAACACGTGTACTACATCGTGTCCACGGACTCACAAGAGCCGAGTAAAATTCGAGCATAACTGAAATGATCTTAATTCATTATTCATAAGCACAGACAGGAGAGTCTTGGTTATGTTGCATACTTGCCTGAAGGTGTTAGGACATGACTGTGTGGTTAGTCATTTTGTTTGTGTTTTGACAGAACTGAATCGCACATTGAATAATGTCTAATGTTTCTATCTGACTGCGTAAGGTTATGTGTATGTATTGTGATATTTATGTCAATAAACTAACCAATAAATTACTGTAACTTGTGCATGAATTATTTCATATACAGACTTTATATTCCGTACAATAGGTGATGAAAGCTGTCTTCACTTCTTAAAGATAGACACAAAAGCTCCAGTGATTTTATTACATCAGGATTTCTAGATTTTTATTTTGACAAGAGACACATCATAAAGACTCAGATGGCGCTGTAATTCACATTCCACACAACCATAAAGGTCCACAATGATGGATTTTTTTTGCTAATTTGTATGAAGTGAAAAACAGTAATATGGCATCTTTTTGTGTCAGCACCATATGTGCAACTCAGCCTAGGAGCACTGAGTTCGATAGTTCTATTATAAATGAGCAAGACTGGTCAAAAAACATAGTTGCCATCAATCAAACAACTTTGCAAAGGGTGGGGCCTGGCAGGAAGTCACACATAACTCACTGACCACTTACTGAATCAACGTAAATCTTGTTCGATGTCCTCAGTGCACATTTGGGAATAGGTCTACCAATACATTTTGTGAACAGACTGTGGAAGCAAGTGTATACCAAAATCTGAAGTTCTAGTGCCTAGAAATTAGAAATGATGGACAAAAGTACACACAAAAAAAATATCATCCCAATCAGCCTTATGCCTATAATTAACAGCCAAAAACCAGAACTTGACATTTGAAAGCCTTTGACTTTGCTCACCTTTGTGAACCCACGAGTCATCGCTTGCAGCTATATTTCATTTAGCCATTACAACCAAGTTTATAGTAAGGGGCCTGAGCTAAACGACTGGTATGATGTAGTACAAGATCATTTTATCAACAGGGAAAAAGAATATAAGTATATAAGTCATAATATATAAGACAGAGATCTATATAAGTAATTAGAAAACCCATAAATAGCCCAATCTAAGTACGTTCATTTTTATCTCCAATATACTGTATGTATGTCATTGCCATGAGCAGCTCCTTGTCTTTGGTGTGCATCACTTTGACATTAAAATGAATCCTTCCTACACCAGATCTGAACCTTGTTCTTGTCCCAGTTCCACACCAACAATGGATTTCTTTTTAACATTGTGAGGTATTGTTGGGTATTTTGGAACATTTTGTCTCTTTTCTGATGCATTTGCCAGAAGCAGATTAAAAAGTTAAAAAGTTAATTTAAGTTTGTTTTGTTTTTTTTCTTCTTCTTCTATCTTTTCCCAGCTGTGGCAGCAGCCTTCTTCCCTGGTTGGTCTTTGCCTCTATGTTTCAGACTGAAAAAACATGGCAGATTTTCTGGAGACAAACGTACCCAAAACCTCTCCATCAAAATCCATCTATCCATTTTCTATGCCGCCGGAGCCTATCTCGGCTGTCAACGGGCGGGAGGCGGGGTACACCCTGGACTGGTCGCCAGCCAATCGCTGAGCACAAACACACAACCATTCATACCTAAGGACAATTTTAGAGTCACCAATCAACCTAATGAGCATGTTTTTGGTCTGTGGGAGGAAGCCGGAGTACCCGGGGAGAACCCACGCATGAACGGGAAGAACATGCAAACTTCACACAGAAAGGCCCGACCCGGGAATCGAACCGGCGACCTTCTTGCTGTGCGGTATGCGCACTACCTGCTGCGCCACCGTGCAGCCCCTCTCCATCAAAATGAGCTTCTAAATTTGATGCAAGGAATGAGTCCTGTTGGTGCAGTACCATGCTTCACTTTATATCTGCAGTTTTAATGTTTGTTTTTTTTATTAGAATTTCACCATATTTCACCTATATTGGACATCTTGCAGTGTATAGACAGGAAGTGAGTGAGAGAGAGGGATGTGACCTATAGGCAGGTCCCTATAGGCAGAATCAAATAGATTAAGTTACAAGAAGATGGTGTGTAACCACCAGACCTGCAGGAAGGACCCATTTAATGCTTGTTAGCAAGGTTCAACACTAACTAGTTAGTACGGCACATACTGACTATATGTAATCTTGCGGTGTGAGATTAATGCAATGTGTCATTTGGCGAAATAAAAACAATATCACACACTGTTTTAGGATGGTTACACCTGTCCTGTACCACAAATAACCGTTTCTCTGTCAGTAAAAGCACTGCAGGCCTTTTTCACAGCCGACATTTTGACTTATCATAAGGAAAAGTGCGGGTGTTACTGATAACATTAACACTGACTGTGGTCTGTTTAATGACAGTGTGACAGTGAGCCGGCGTGCACAATACAAGGATCCCAAAAGTGAAACAGCTAAATGGAATTCAGCCATCATTAATTCTATTATTTACACCTGCGCTTTTCCTACTGTGGCATCTAATTTTTATTTATTTTTTGATATGAAAAAGGGTGACGGTGGGTGCACCTATCAACCCTCTGTTCCTCCCACTCTCTGTGCAATGCGTAAAGCTTTTCAATGCTGGAATACAACCTGGCCCCAGATTTGCTGTGTGTGCCAAATGGGCACCGGTACCCTCTTCAAGACAGGCCCTTGTGGTTAGATATTAAAACATAAAAAAATGAACTCTCCATTTGACACAGCAAGCCTGGAGCTTTCAGGGCCTTTTATGGGGCCCCTGGGGCAGTTGCCTGCTTTGTCTAGTTGGTAATCCAGCCTAATCAGTGGATGATGATTGTTGGCACTTGATTAACGACGACTAATCTTCTAATTACTCACTACATATTATGTTGCATCGTGAGATGATTTAAGTCTCTCTAGACAATCAGACATGATGACTAAAGAAGGGCAGACACTTTAAATAGTGTTCTATACTGTTAACAGTGAATAATTTAATCTGTAAAATGCAGTTTGCTGTAAAGTGCTCCGTGAAGAACGGCGACAACTGTAACTTATCCAGCCAAATGTGTGATGTGCACAAGATGCTACGTGACAGGCAGTTATCAGAATGGATTGTGTAAACAGATAAACAGGAGAGTGAGACAGATGTGAGTATCAAGCTGTATTTACAGCAATAAACCACATGTTGTCAGTTTTAGTTGTGAGGAGAACAGAAAAAGCCCTCTGTACTGTCCTTGGATGGTTGGCTCACCCCCAGCCCCCTGACCCTCACCCTCTTCAACTCATTGCATCCCCCTCTGCCCCCTTCCACACATCAATATCGCCTCCTCCCTTTCCAAACCCCTCCAGGACCTTCCCTCCTCCACTCTTTTTCCCCTGAGCTCCATGGGCCCTCCTGGCTGAGGGGTCAGCAGGGGTCAGGAGCTCATGACCCCCTCGTTCTGTCACTCCTGACCCCGTTTTTCTTGTATCACGGCGCCGTTCATCTTTCTCTCCGTCTCGCTGTCCTCCATGCAAACCTTTATCCTTTCGTCTCATTATTTGACCCACTTTCTGTCTCTCCGTCTCTCTTTCTGTCTTCCTCTTTCAGTTTCTCTGCCTCACTGGCTCAAGCTGTTCTTGGATGGCGTATTGATTGGGGTTTCTATTCACCTTCACTCACATCGCTCTCTCTGAGTCTCTCTCTCTATTCCTTTTGTTCCCCAGTGTACTGTAATGCTCAAACCTCTTTGATCTGTGTGTTTGTGTCTGTCTATCTACTGCTCTCCTAAATGTCTCCATTTACTGTAAGCTCTACCACCATGCTGCGCTCAATTTCTATCTCTCCCTCCAGCACACACACACACAAACACACACACTTCCAGGTTGATGTTTGAAAAAAATCATAAAAATCTGCTGGACTCAGATGTAAAACAAAATAGGGCTGTAATCTGACTTGCGGCTCACATTTAACACATTTGCCTCCTCTGCTAGTCTTGTTTTCATTATGTGTGTGTGTGAATCGGTGTGTGTGTGAATCGGTGTGTGTAAACCCACATGTTTCTCTGCATGTTAACCGTGAGTCGCATGTGTGATGCTGGTTTTCCCGAAGGCAAACGGTGTTAAATCATCATTTTGAAGAAGGACTGCACAGCTGAAAAACTGAGTACTTTAGGGGATTTACATACAGGAGGGTGTGTACACACACACAGTGCAAATACACACACACATACTCACAGAGCAAACACAGCCAAGGGGCTGTACTTTACCCCCACATAGCTGAAGGGAGAGGAGATGAGGTACACAAAAAAAATTAGAAACCAAATTAGAGGAACTGGTCAGGCGAGGAGGAGAGGCAGAGAGGAGTTGGAGGGGAGGGTTGAAGGAAAGGAGGGCTAGGACAAACAGAGCCAGTGACCTGAGGAGGGAGTGTCTGAGAACCTACCCAGCATGCATCAACAAGGAGGCTGCTGAGAGGACAGAAATACGGGTTAAAACAGCGAGAGCAGTTCACAGAGAAAGCCGGCGAGCACGCACAATGTCGAACGTGTGTGTTGGCGTGAGTCGTCTTTGTCCAGCCACCACCCTCTGACCCCTCCCTTGTATGTGAGTGTCTATTCTTACATAGTAGCCCTAAATGATCCCAACAAAAGCCTTTATCGTGTCCACACTTATTACACCCTGCCCCCATGCTAACCACCCCCCCCCGACATGCGTCATCGTCACCCCCTCACACCTCGGCAGAGGCAAACACAGGCCTGAACACACACACACGCTTGACAGCAAGATAGGATTTTTGAGCACGCCGCAACCCCCCCTCCAGATGAGACCATCTCCTGACTGGTGCATCCCACGCCTTCCCAGTCAGTCTCTCCTCCTCAAAGAGTGCAAAAATCTGGGAAATGTTTTAACTCAGAGAGAAGAAGAGTCAGCAGGGTGGAGCTGGAGGAAAACACTTATTGTATTATCGTCCTGATGACTCTGGTTTGTCTTTGCCAATGCAGTATAATCGTCACGCTCAGCTGCATGACAGACACTCAAGCTGCACCGGTATAATGACTGATGAATATCCCCCACATAAGACAACCCTTCCTTGGTGTGAAGACAGTCAAACTGGGATACTTACACATTACAACCTCCCACAACCGTGACCTCCGCCCCCATCCTCTTCTAACTCTCCCATTCTCCCTCTCTCATCCTTTCTGCAGCTCCTTCTCCCTTTCTGTCTCCCTGTCTTCTATTGCCTCATCTCTTTCTCTTGTTGGTGTAAGTAAGCAGCTTAAACACCTACAGGGTGTGACATTGGGGCCCCACGCGCCTCCGAATGCAGTCAGTGCGGGCGGGAGAAGGCAGCGCTGAAAAGGAGAGCGTTTCATCCGTCTATTCTCTCCACCCCGCTCCGCCTGGCATCGACGGCGTGAGTGTGGTTAAGGCAAAGCCAAGGCTGTCCCCTCACATTAGCCGGGGCTGAGCCAGACAAGCCGTCATCCCCCCCGCAAGACTGTCCTCCACTGCTCATCTCAACAACGCCCCCCCCCAATCTCTCTCTCTTTCTCATCCTCTTTTCCTCCTCTCCTCCGCTCAGCTCAGCTCTGCCATGGGCACCGGTCCCCAATCTCCAAGGTGATTATGACAAAAACGAACGACCCCCAAGAGACGGGGCCAGCAGAGATAAGAGAGAAAGAAGAGGATGGCAGAGGGAGAGAACGAGGAGGAGGAAGGGATTGGAGATGGATGATGTAACAGGGAATTTTGGCTGTGCATTATGATTTGGGTTGAGAGTTTCAGAACCAGCAGTTCATATCAGCCCGTATCTATCTATATCTCTGTCTCACCACCATTTTCACATCACTTTCTGCAGAAAGAAAGAGGCCAATGATGGCAGGTAGGTAGCAGTGGTGGGAAGTAACTGAGTATATTTACTCATGTACTGCACTTAGGTACAATTTTGAAGTACTTGTATTTCAAAAATAAAATGAAAAATGTTTCACTTTTTACTCAACTGTTGTTATTTAACAGCTGAAGTTACTAGTTTCCAGTGTTGGGGGGTAACGAGTTACATGTAACAGCATGAGGAAATGAACTAAAATATGTAATTAGATTACAGTTACTACATGGGATGATCACAAAGGGGGTTCATCCAAATATATTCTTTTCAATAAAAAGCTTATATGTAGAATATAACATTCATTCTGCTGCTTTGCGTCTCTTCAGCATGCAGCACTGCCTTCTTTTTGCATATCTCTGGACAGCACGGGTCAGCACAGCCGTTGGGACAAATTTGACTGCAACACCATCAAGAGTTGGATGGCTTACAAGGAGCTGTCTCTATGGCTAGACAGGCTCCGTTCGTTAGCCAGCACGCGCTCTAATTGTGAGCGATGCTTTTGATTGGTTCCCTTGTTTGAATTTGCATCACCTTTCATCTACCAATCAGTGTTGAGTACTAGTGTTAGGTTCACACCTCTTGGTTTAAATTTATGTTTTTAGTACATCTTTTTGGCCCAGTTTAAAACATTAGTTATATTTAATAAGTTACATTACATTAATGAAACTATTACATTTTTATCTTGGCAGTGAGTAATCTGCAGCCGTTCCAACACTGCAAGTTACTTTAGAACGAGAGAGGGGCTATTCTGTATAATGAGTACTAGTACTGTTACTACTTTACATGCACTTTGTTGCTAATACTTTTGCAGTTTTTTTGAATGCAGGACTTCAACTTTAACTTTAGGTTTAGGGTTAAAAAGTTGCTTATTTACTCATCCAGCAGTCATAGGGTAACATTATCATTAACTTGTAGTGGTGTTTCTGCCAAAACGGCAAACGTCCATATTCATTCTCTTTTACCTCTGTTTTGGTCTCTACCAACTCCTGCTGGAAAAATTTTGCTCTTTACCTGCTAATCACTCCTCCGCATTCACCAGCTAGTTGCTAACTCTGTTTGTCTGCCGTTTGGTGTTGAACAAGTAGTGCAGGGCAAGTTACTGGGAATTTTTTTTTACTGAAATCAACCTTGTGCCAACTGTGCCTGAAAACAATGCGATGAGACTGGTGAGAAACAATCATTTGTGGGCTGGACAGCTAAACAATGAGCTGAAGCACTTTTCACTTTATCGTTTCATATTATGAAAACTGATAGATAGATAGATAGATAGATAGATAGATAGATAGATAGATAGATAGATAGATAGATAGATAGATAGATAGATAGATAGATAGATAGATAGATAGATAGACTGTACATAATTACAGTACATACTGTAGATAGATGGTGAATAGCACAAATAAGATTCGAGCCCTTTCACAAGGGTCAAAGATAATTTGTTGTGGTGTGGAATGGGGTCATGACCCCACACGGTCAGCGGGGTCAAATGAAACAGTGGCACTGAGCCCAAGAAGGTCATTAAAGAGACAGAGAGGCCTGATGGGGGGCGGGGGGGCTAAACAAGGAATGCTGTTAACCCCTTCCCCAGCCTCCCTGCAGAAATGAGAGGAAGCAATGAGAAAGGAAATGTAGTGGAGGAGAAGAGATGAGAGGTCATATTATTGTAGCATAGCAACCCAGGTTTCAGTGTGGGTTGAGGCAAGCAATAATATATAATATTGCTGAGAGGTTAGACAGCTTAGAAGAACCTTTCAAGATGGATGTGGAAAGAGAGGTGCACTTTCTGCACACAAGAGGGGGAGGGAAGGTAGGAGAGGAGGTGGGGGTGAACAGAGTCGGTAGAAAAAAATAGCCCAATCCTCCCATCTCCATCCACTCCCCTCTTCACTCTCTCTCTCTCCTGCTCCGTTAGTCTCCTTCTGTGTCTCTCTTTCTTTCCCTCCCTCTCCCTCCGCTCTGTGCATCATTAAAACAAGCAGAGTAGTGTTCAGAGCGTGGGGCTGCGCTGAGACGGTGACCTCCACAATAAGAAGATGTTCTTGCTTCGGGGAAGAGAAGGTTGTTTTGTACTCCTCTCTCTCTCCCTCTCTCTCTTTCTCCTACTACTTCCAATGGAGTAAATGAGATTTGGAGGGGGGGTAGGATAGTGGAGGAAGGGATCAAGAGGGTAGACATGCAGAAAGAGAGACGGAGATAGGGAGATGCAGAGGGAGAGAGGGCAGTGCAATGTAGGACTCATAACACAGAGAGCGAAGATATGATAAGCAGGGAAAGATCAGAATTCCCCTAAAGTAAAGTGGCTAGGAGGGTTAGAGTGAGGCAGACAGGGGCTGAAACCCAAGAAATCCAGGGCATGGAAAGCCTGAAAATGAGTCTGCCCATTTTTCATTTGGGAGGAACATTATTTCTGGGGAAAATACATGTGTTTTCTCCGCACATGCAGATGGACACAGCGAGGTCAGCCAGGAGTCGTCCTTATCAAAGAAAACAACAACTTGAGGGATGACTAGCACGCTATCTGCATCCTCGTCTTAGCATCATATACATACAATAGACACAAAGGCCTGCCGCTGTAGGGAGGACAGGAAGTCCTATGGGTGACACGAGGACAGGCAGTGGTGTGAACAGCCCCAGCACAACCCCCCCTGCACCCCCTGCATGTCGCCTTCACACAGGAACAAAATGTGTGGGCAGCGAGCACAAACACATTCTCTGTATCCTCCAGATGATTATACATCCTTCAAATCCAATAACCTCGATTCATTCTGCCTCTCCCGGTGTCATTCTTCATTGGTATTCATTCATTTACACTTTCTTTGAGAAATCTGCTCATTCTTTGGCTTCCTTTCCTCCTTTATTAATGCCATCCTTCCTTCCTTTCCTCTTACCCCACAATCCTTTTCCGTCCCCTCTTCCTTCCCACCATCAATGCACTTGGTTCCCATACTCTTAATTTGCTCTTTCTCTCCGAGGGAGGACTCTTTATAAAAGCCTTGTCGTTTTTCCCAATACTGATTTGAGTATCACTAAGCTGCACCTTCACACATATTGTTGCCTCACACCTTGTGCCAAATATTCCTTTGTAAAGCCTTCCCCCATCCCCTGCCTGCACCTGGTAGAGATAGTGTTCTTTCAGCTGCAGGCTCTGCTTTCTATACAAGCAGGGCTAGAATGGCACAAGCAGCACACAGCTGTTCCCCTTGGTAAATTGATAGTGAAGGGTAGTGGATGGGGCTTTGAAAGCGCCTTGTGCTATTTTTATGACAGTTGTAGATTTTTTTGCTGTTTAATTCGATGTGACCAATTACGTCGCTGCGTTCCGCAGCAGGGGGGCACTCCGCGAGAGCAAATTAATGCTTGACTTCAAAAAGTTTTCCTAAAGTGCGTTTACATACTTCATTCCTTTGTGGCGGTTCAAACGCAAGCCGTCATGGACGGACCTGGTCTCACTTTCGGTGTCGTGCAAAGATTCCTGTCTTTCTCTTCTCTGTGTCTGTTTTTTTATTTTCTCCGTGGCCTCAGTGACAAACTTTTAAAGTGAAAACAACATGCTGACTTTCATTTTGTAGAAGTCAAATTTGAGTTGGAAAAGCGGAATAAAGTAGAAGAGTGACTGTGCCTTTGGGTTAGCAGCGATTCAGCCTGATACACTGCGCCCCCCTCCTCAGTGCAAACACACAGTCCACAACACACCCATCACCTTGTGTTTCAAGGACTCTGTGAACGCGAGTACTGCACACACACAGTCACAGAATCACTGTCGTATAGAATTCTCGCTGTCCCCTCATACCCCCACTCTCCCTCCTGAGTGGATTGCCGTGATGAGTGTTCCTAGGACTGAATACATGTGTAAGTGGCCTAATGATGCCTAAATCCATCCATGAGCAGACAGAGGCAAAGAGAGAGGAGAGAGGGAGAGAGAGAGAGGGGAGGGATGGGCTTGAGGAGGTGGCGTAGGGGGAGGTCGGGGTCACGCCTGCCGTGTCAGGCGGATTGGAAGGCCACGTTGGCGTGAGTGAGCACAGCTTTGAGTAAAGCAGCTTGTTTCAGGCAGGGATTGTGTTTGTTTCGGGCAGGGATTGTGTCTACTCCGAGAGGGAGAGAGAGAGAGTGAGAGAGAGAAAGTGTCTGTGTGTGTGTGTGTGTGTGTGTGTGTGTGTGTGTGTGTGTGTGTGAGAGAGAGAGAGAGACAGAGAGAGAGAGAGCAAGAGAGATCTGTGCCTGGGCATTACAGACCTACAGCCTTAATCCACATGGCCTGACATTCTCCGTCATCCAGCTCTCGGCAGCCAACTACCCAGACTGATGGAGGCACGGCTCTACCCCCTGCTGTGTCGAGCCACACATCACTCTCTCCGCACACACAGCTATAGACACACATGCTGCATGTTTTGCTGTGCCACCCGCTCTCTTCCCCATAAACTTTTCCCACTTCCTCAAACCTACAACGATTCCTGGTTACAGGGCTTATACTCTCATTTCCTAAGAAACAAGCCCCTCCACAGTTCCTCATTACTGCAGACATTCACACACAAGGATGGAGTGCATGAACTGGCAGTGACACACACATTCACTCAAGTACTGGACTGAAGTGCCATTTCTGAAGGACTTGTATTGTATTTAAATATACAGATTTTCTGCCACTGTATAATGTTCTGTGTCAGAGGAAAATATTGTATTTTTTACTCCACTGCGTTTATCTGACACCATGCTATACTAGTTACTTTTCAGATTAAGATTTTAGATTAAAAAAACACGACAAAGTAATAAAATACAGCACATTTTCTTTGAGTTAGCAGTTCCACCGAAGAGTGATTTCCCCATTAAACTTCTCAGTCGGTTTCATTTAAATAACTGTCCCCCAAACAGGTAAAAATATAAAATATTTCACAGAATAGGAAAAGATTTGAAATATGTCTACAAAATAGTGCTGCATAATTAATTATTGATCGTCTCATGATCCCTCTGATTTATTTTCTGGACCTTTGGTGGGCCTGAACCCTTGGCTGAAAGCCACTGGACTAAACTTTACATAGCTTTACTGAAAGTAGCTAAAACACCTCGACCAAAAAAATTGATGCATCAGTAAAAATAATCTAATGATGTCAGAAATAATAATGTACCAGTCACAGGGTACTTTTACATTTGGTGCTTTAGGTATATTTTTCTGATAATACCCCAGCATTTTCCTGTAACAGAGCATTTTTACATTGTGCATTGGTACTTTTCCTGAAGTAAACAGTCTGAGGTCTTCTTCCACCACCGTGCACCCAGTCTTCTTCTGATTCTAACTTTAAACCTGCTCCACGGTCCCATAAATCAGGAGGTGCTCTGCATTAAAATCCATGTACAGTTTTCTAGCCGTTTAGTAAACACACACACCGCTTCCCACGTCTTTCTCTCACAAGCTTTAAAACAGCGTGTCACCTCACGATTTTTCCCCTGTAACTTAAAAACAAAGCGCCACAAGAAAAATCCATCAAGTGTCAAGGGGAGAGATCAGGCTTGAGTGGAATTACCCCAGACTTTTGGCCAAAAAAACTGGCCTGCATGCTGCACATCACATGGCTCTCAAAGGTGTTTTCCAGCCAGTGACAAACTGTAAATGTCAGTCCTCCTTTTTTTTTTTTTTTTTTTTTTTTTTTTTTAAATAATGACTGACTGGTGTTTTCTTGTTGTTGCCACAAGAGGGGGTAAGTTACAGTAAGCCCCTTTTCCTCACTGAGCCCTATGGCAACAGACGCACGAGCCAGAAGCCCCATGAACCACACAGGACTCATGACAACCCCCCTGCTTACATCATTACACAGTCACATATTCTGTATTATTAATATAAGTACTGTTATTATTTGTATCATTTTTTATTATCATCACCATTACTATGTAAATTTTGCCTGAGTGTTTCTGATAAGAGTGGGACTCGTCCTAGATCAGATGGATACGCGCGGTGTGTGCGTTCACGTTGTCTCATTTCCTGACTCTGCCCAAAGAGAGAGAGAGAGAGAGAGAGAGAGAGAGAGAGGAGATACGGGGACACGGAGAGAGAGAGTGAGAGTGGGGGGAGTGAGATAGAGAGAGACGGAGAGAGAGGAAGAGAGAGAGACATGCACAGAGGAGGAGGAGGAGGAGGAGGGGGAGGCTCCTGATACCAAGACACGGAAAAGCAGGGGAGAGAAAGAGAGAAAGAAAAAAGGGGCTGGTGGAGGAAGAAGAGCGGGGAGTGGGAGAAAACAGGGGGAATAACACTTCAAGAAAGCATACAGAGGAGAGGAAGGACAGTACCTGGCTGTGGACATCCCCTCCTTTCTTCTCTCAGCCTGTCACACCAGATTGGACTCCGAAGGACCGACACCGCGTCCACCCCAGACCCCATGGGGTAACAGGTATGTCTGACTTCCTCATGTTAGAAGTAGCCCCTTTTAAAATCAGCATTCAGCCCCGCTCCCCTGCTAACAGGTTTGAGATTTCATTCAGACGCGGCGGACATCGCAGGATTTCCCTGCCTTTATATCATGTCAACAATTAGTTTTCTGCCTCACGGAGCCATCGCGTCTACAGCTGATAGTTGGTGGGCGCACAGGTTGGAGACATGACACAATGCAACTCTTCGCGATCGCGGCACTGTTGTAGTTGGCCATCGGAAAAGCTAAGGCCTGTCTGTTTTCTGCTTTTTATTTATTTAATTATTTTTATTCCAGTCCATTGGCATCATGTTAGCCACGGCGTGAGTG